>NC_051192.1:79103011-80405011 GCF_015220075.1 Falco rusticolus
GCTATCATCTGCTCACTACCACCTAAATAAGATACAAAGCTGAATGCTTACATGTTACTTAGTCATAAACAGGTAACAGAAGCTGAAGCTGTCACTTCATCTAGTTGAGACCTGTCCTGATTTCAATTTGATTTTTCTAAGGTTTTATATTAAGTCTGAAGCGTTAGGTGTTTATATTGCATGCCTTTAACAGTTATGTTGAGTATCACCATTTACATTTGAAATAATGTACAGCAAAATAGCTGTTTGCATTAGTTATGCAACATATTTTGTTTCCAGTTCTTTTCAACCATCTAAAGGAATAGATTATTGCATGTTTGTCTGTGTTGTACTGTGTTTCATGGTCATTCAACATTCAGTGAAAGAGAGCATGTTCTCAAAGTTCATACTGCATGACCTAGGTAATTCTGTCAAATGCTGTTTAATATTTGTAGTGGATATCAGCATATTAAGGGCTTTGACTGGGTGCACTGATGCATTAACATTTTCTTTAACTCTTGCTTTGGAGAGAAAAAGAAACTAAGTACTAATAACCTATTTGCCTTTGAAACTTCTGAAAGATCTACCTAACTGTTCAAGTGATGCTAATCTCCTTGAAACCTTTGTTATTTGCATGTTCCATAAATCAAACCCTTTTCCTTATTACATGGACTGGAAGGATGCCTCAGAAAGTGAAATATTAGATAATTGTGCAGAGGTTATGAAAACACTTTCCTGTTTGTAAATAAATCAGTATATTTTGATTTTGTAAATTGTTATAAATACACTTGTAGTATTACAACCACATAACATCCCAACAAAATAAGCAATGACAGTGTATAGTATAGTATATATAATTCTAAATTAAATTACCTTTTTCAAGAAAAAAATCATGAGACACCAATTTTCATTCACAATTCAGGTCCTTTTTGTTAAGTTTAATTTTACAACATAATCTGCTGACATGTACTGCAGGGATACGGAGAAATGAACAGAAGAGGAGGCTGTCTGCATACACTTTCAATTATATGAAAAAATAACTGCCTCTGTACTTGTACACAAATGTGTATAAATTAGTTGGAGCTAATCAATTTACCTTTACTCTCTTGCTGTGTTCCAGAAAAGGGTCACTTTATGCCTTAGAATTTGTCTTTTAATTCATAGTCCTACATTTTTACTGAGAATGCATTTTTCAGTGCAAAGAACTAGGAGAGATAGGCTGTACAAAATACCAGCCCGTAGTCGACAGAAAATGACCATCGTATGGTCTTTGAAAAGCTCTTCTAGTTTGGAATTATGACTTCCTATGCAAATGACAGGCTTTTTAGATAGTCTAGCATTTGAGAGTATTTGAAAACTTAATGGTACACTATGTAAAAGACTTATATTGGTCTAAATTCTGCAACTTTTGGCATACATTCTCTTTGTTTCAGCTGTAATGTTTCTGAAGTAAGCAGCCATAAGAATCATATACTTGGGGAATAAAAAACTGCTAGAAAAAATAATTAAATGACACACTTTCATTACTTTTTGGGGTATTTTTCCAGTCCCAAATCCCGTATATTTAATTTTATCACAAACTAAATATCCTATTTTTTTCCTGTTTTATTGAACGGGCAAACAGGGGTAGATGGTCCCCCTCCCTAGAGAGGAGACGACCTACTAGTCCCAGGATTCATATCCAGCATGCATCTCCGGAGGATGACAGGTACTAGTCAGCTCCTCCCAGTTGAAAAGTGGCTTCCTGCATCTTGCACTCTCAGAAGAGTATACCAAAATTTAAAAGTTTGCGTATATGTAGACAGAGATTTACAACCTCCAGAAGCCCAAAAAAATAAAACAGCAGCTTAGATATCATCTCTGCATTTTGTTGAACTGTTATAAAGCACCTAGGAATTAAAGTTTTTTCAAGTTTTCTGTTTGCCTGAATGGTCACATGCCGTAAAAAAGATGTCTAATACAACAAAATGTCATCTGTGTTAATATTGCTTAGTCTGTTTTTACCTACTTCTGTAAATATTGGTGGTGTTTTCACTGTGTGCGTTATAGTATGACAAGTATTTGTTGTAGAGCCTCTTCTTGTCTAGGTGTTCATTTTTATTTTTATTGAATTTTTTGTCCTTCTTTTAACAAACTTTTCCTAAGGGGAAAAAAAAAAGCACAAACTGATATTTTGGAACTCTTGCTAATATTGCTAGTTGATATATGTAAAAATTGGCACTATTTGTAAATTCTGTCCAAATCAGGATGGTCTCCATGGAGCAGGTTTTCCTAACAAGGTAGGTTTTGGTTAAAAACACCAGGGCTTTAAATAATTTTTTTTTGCTGAATACCACCTATGATTAATAGAAGCGCCTTTATTTTTTTTCTTGTCATGAACATTCTATTCAAATCAGTTTTGGTATTCCATTGCTTTGGCAGTTGTATTTTTTTTTTTCAAGATAGAGCTAGGTTTTCTTTAAACAAACATTATAATTTCTATTGAGATGCAAATTAAAAATTCTCCCTTCAAATTTTATCTGTTACAGTAAGATGGTTCATGTAAATAATCCATGTGTAAATTCTTTACAAAGTTGTACTTAAAACTGTTAAGACTGGTATATGGTTAAAACTCAGTTACTACAGTGCTAGTACTTACCTTCTGCTGAAGTCTACCCACAGCGCTTAAATTTGTACTGTAATTTGTCTTGTTTGCTTGATACTGGGCGTATTCCACTAAAACAAGGTGGGAAGAGTGCATTTGGATAGCATTTCTATTTGAGTAAGACAGCATTATAACATTAGGTTTGTGAAACATTTTTTCAGAATTGTCCCCCCTTACAGATAGTGCATTTCTAGAATTTTTGCCAACACATCTTTTTGATGGGACAGCTATAAATAGTTTACAAATGTACTTTGTATTGTTTAGGCATTTTTAAGTAATTTTGCTTCCCTTTTTTCAAGTCAATGGAAAGACTGGCTTTGACTTCAGTGGATCAGGCCTGATAAAATCATTGAAGTGATTAGAATTAATTCATAATCATATCCCATATCAGTGAAATGAGGTTTTCATCTAAATACTGCCATTCTTAATGCAGAATTGTAAGCCTTTTGATATCAGCTAAGTTTTGTGGAGAATGAAATCATCTACTACCTGTTACCAAACGTGTTACAGTAAAGCATCTGTAGGATATAGAATCTGTGGAAAAGATTTTGAGTCAGAGAAACAGCAGCCTAATTTCCTTAGTGAAATCTTGTGCTTGGAAGTCTTGCAGGTAAACTGGTCACTCAAATCCCATTGATGCAGTCAGTAATCAACCTAGAAGGAGTTTAGGCTAACCTCAGTCTTGATGACTGGTTGTAGCCTCCCAGATTAAGAAAAGGTTGTAGAATGTTGGTGTGGTGGGTTGAACTTGGCTGGATGCCATGTGCCCACCAAAGCCGCTCTCTCACTCCCCCACCTTAACTGGACAGAGGAGAGAAAAAATATGACAAAAGGCTCGTGAGTCGAAATAAGGACAGGGAGATCACTCAGCAATTACCGTCATGGGCAAAACAGACTTAGGAAAATTAGTTTATTACCAATCAGATCTAAGTAGGATCATGAGAAAATAAAAATAAAACTTAAAAATACCTTCCCCCTACCCGTCCCTTCTTCCCATTCACTTTACTCCCAGATTCTCCACTTCCTCCCTCCCAGTGGTGCAGAGGGTACAGAAAATGGGGGCTGCTGTCAGTTCATCTCATGTTGGTTCTGCCACTCCTTCCTCCTCAAGGGGAGGACTCCGCACACTCTTCCCCTGCTCCAGCATGGAGTCCTTCCCATGGGCTGCAGCTCTTCACGAACTGCTCCAGCCTGGGCTCCCTCCCACAGGGTCACAAGCCCTGCCAGCAAACCTGCTCCAGCCTGGGCTCCTCTCTGCAGGGGCCACAGGTCCTGCCAGGACCCTGCTCCAGCACAGGCTTCCCTCGGGTCACAGCCTCCTTCAGGCACATCCACCTGCTCTGGCATGGGGTCCCCACGGGCTGCAGGTGGATACCTGCTCCACCGTTAACCTCCACGGGCTGCAGGGTACAGCCTGCTCCACCATGGACCTCCACGGGCTGCAGGGTACAGCCTGCTCCACCATGGGCTGCACCACGGGCTGCAGGGGAATCAGCTCCAGCGCCTGGAGCAGCCGCTCCCCCTCCTTCTGCACTGGCCTGGGGTCTGCAGAGCTGCTGCACTAACATATTTTCACTCCTCTTTCCCTCTGCAGTTTCTGTTGCACAGGTGGGGTTTTTTTCCCTTCTTAAATGTGTTATCCCAGAGGCGCTACCACAGTTGCTGATGGGCTTGGCCTTGGCCAGCAGTGGGTTCATCTTGGAGCTGGCTGCAGGGGACATGGGGGAAGCTTCTAGCAGCTTCTCACAGAAGCCACCCCTGTAGACACACCATCCCCACCCCCACTCCCACCCCACACTGTATCAGAACCTTGCCATGCAAACCAAATGCAATTTGGCTCTTTGCATTGCATGCCCAGTACAAGATAATAGCCCACAATGTCTGCAGAGTATCAGTGAGGGCATCAAAGGTGCTTTACCTTTGTATTCTACTCTAAGTTTGCATTAATTCTGATCATTTCCCATAGCTTTGGCAGTTAGCCAGCACCACTCAGTTGTATAATATATGGGTTATTTAGTATGTATTTGTATCAATTTGATAACTAATGAGGTGGATGTTAGGGAATGAAGGATCAGCAGCAGTAACTAACTTCTTATGACCACTTTCAAATCATATTTTCACAGCTTAATTGACTTTGACAGATTTTATCTTACTCTTCGTTTGAGTACATTTGAGATTTATCTTACAATTTGCATATAGGGTGCAATCAAGAAGATCCATTTCTGAATGCATTTCTTAAACACAAGCTATGCATTATTTCTAATTTTGATAATTTAAATTCAGGTTTTGCAACATTGTATTTATTGATAATGATTCATAGCATGAATTTTAGTAAAGCTTTTTGCAAGATTGTTGTTATTCTGGAATTCATTCACTTGCCGTATCAGAAAAAGTGACTTCTTGATGTACCTTGACAAGATGAGAGATGGGTTATATGTTATTTCAGTGTTAATAATTAACAAGTGTTTGGCTAGTATCATGTATTTCCTTAAGACATTTTAAAGAATCATTTTTGGTTTGAATTTGTTAGCTTCATTGCTGGGAGGTTTTTTGGTTTTTATATAGAAATTTGAGTTAGGAAGTCTGTCTAAAGTGAAAGACATTTTGGTAACTGGAGGACTGCGAAACTGTGAAATTGTAAGTGATGGTAAAAACAAGGAGAACGAAAGCTGAGCATTTAAAGGTAGATGGGAATTGTGTTCAGACTGTTCTTTTTGAGAAGTCTGCATATAATTTCAACATATAACCAAGGCTGGATAAAATAAGCCTTTTAAAAAAAATTATTTCTCATAGACTTTCAGTTAAGAGAAGTAGCTTTTGGTGGCCCAGTAGTCATCTTGAAGCCAGCTGTTGAGAAAATGGCCTTCTGGTACTTTCACGAATACAACCCGAAGTATGTTGTGCACTGCCAGTGGCAGACTGATTTGGTCCAGACGATCCTTTTACATCATTCCAGCAACACTATATGACTTGATCAGGGAGGCAGTTTTGCAAGACATGAATTGAAGTGCTAGGAATGAGTGTGAGAAGCTACCAAGCCTTCAGAGTAGTTGTGAACTCCCAGCTCACAAACCATGTACATCCAGCATTTCAGAAATGTTCAGGAAAATTCAGGAAGTATTGAACATAACATACGTGATGGCTTTAAGGCTACATAAGTGAACAGAGTTACTGCAAACTGCTAAGGTCTCTTGTACAAGCCAGTAATAAACAATTTTAAATGTTAGACCCTGAATTTTATAAAAATGTTATTTTGTCACTTTAGGAATAGTAATTTTTAATTTTGGTATGAATATTATCATATTTCTGTGTATAGATTTTGTTTACACTCAATGGTGATAAATATTTGAGACATGGGTCTTTGGAACATGAACTGTGAATAGCTTGTCTTTATATAAAGTAATATATATATAGTGCTTGTCTGTATACATAACAGGGCCTTATTGGTCAGTGGTTTGGTGTGACAGTTGGTAGAACTGTGACCTTAAAGAGAAATCTAACATTTTCTCACCCTAATGGAGGTATAGATGCAAATTTATTACATTTAGATTACTAGTTGACTGCAAATTTTGCTTAGTTTTGTCTTTAAAAGCCAAATTTGATATTTAGGGGAAAAAAATCTTACATTGATACACCTTATCAGGATTATTTTTTTTACCGTATATTCCGTTAAAAAATTAATAATATACCAGCAAGCTGATAATATTTATGCTAAGCTGAAAGCTGTGAACAAAATCTGAGATTCTTAAACAGTATCAGCAGAAATAAAAATAATATACAAATTAACAAATATTCTGAATATCTTTTTCTTTTAAAAAAGTTGAGGCAGTTATTCTACTCCGCTATTGGATTGTTGTTAATTGTTACTGTAGCAGACTGGCTGGCAACAGAATACGAAGTTTTCATCAAAATATATGAAATGATGAAATTTACTTGCATTTTCAGGATAATTTGACAATATAATGACAAAATAGACATTTTTCAAATTCCTAAGGGAAGTTGTTCTGTATAGGTTTATATGCTAATCTAATGAACAGTAGTATAGATTAATTCTCGAGGATAACAGCCACTGTTGAGCCTCAGTGCTGCTGTTCAGCATGTAGAGTAGAAGGGTTTTTAAAATATTTTTGTGGCTTTCATTCTTTACTTTATTGCATCTTAGATTGTTGATATTATATCTAAAAAAAAATAACATTTCCTTAAAGTGCATGGATTAAATCAATAGAAGGGGAAATGAGAAATATAGCCTTTCTCAGCAGATAGTGCCTTAGTATTTTTGGTTTGTATATTTGACTGCATGTCTCCACCTTCACTGCATGTGACCATCTCTCTGTTTCTGCTCATTCTGTCCAAATCCATATCCATGTTTCCAAATTTTGTGAAGAACAAGGACGCTGGATTCTTGCATTCCAAAACAGGACAGTGTAGACCACCTAAGTGCTAAACCTGGAGCAGCACAGAGGTATCTGTATTTACTCAAATCCTAGTTCCAGTTAAATTAGGTATTGGTTATAGTATATTCTTCATATGCTCTGTGTGATACTTTCACGTATTTAGGTTTTCCATCTTTTTATGTATGAGTACATATATGCTGGTATTGTTCATAGGTAATATTTAATCCCCTGTAAAGTACATTTAAGAGGTAATTTTGAGTATGACATGAGCATTCTTATTCCCAGTGTACTTGTCACACATTGTATATGGTACAGTCTTTAAGATCCTGTGTAACCCAAACCATTCTATGATATGAAAGGACACCTACCTGTAAATATGGACCTGCCAATGTCCACAGCATGCTCAAGTTGAGCTGGGACTGAGTGCTGTAGTAGGCTGTTGAGCTATATGGAGCTGTATAAAGCATCACCTTAGCAAGAGGAAGGAAACAGAAAGGAAATTGTGATATTAAACATATTTCCAATGTGTGCTGCTCACAAGGACAGCATAGAGAGCAGAGAAATAAGTCTATTCAGCTCACTAGTGCTATATATTACTTTGTTACTTTTCACGAAAAGCATATCCTACTCTCAGCTTTTCCAACCCACAGAAAGTCACTATGTGCTCTTTTTCTCCATTGCACATAATGTCACAGTTTAAGCAAGTGACATAATGAGTAAGAGGAAATTAAGCCCCATAACCAACCAAACAGAAAATGAAGACGGTGACATCATCTGACTGATAATGCTGCTGTGTTCAGTGGATCTAATTATAACTTCAAATACTTTGCTAACCGTAGGTTTTAAGTAAAGCTGCAGCATTTAATACATGTTTCTCTGTATATCCACCTTGTATTTGTCCTAGTAAAGAAAAAAAATTAAAAATTAATGAGAATATACAAAAGTAAATCTGAAGAAAATAGTTTGAGGACAAGGGGGATTTTTATTTGTAATCCCAGATATTATTTTTGGAAAGAAAATATATGACCTCTCCTCATGCAAAAAGCATTTTGTATTTTGCTACAGTATTTTCTTTGTTGTGGAACATACTACATCACAATATAATGCTTATAAAATATTGCAATGGGTACAAATCATGAAAATCCACTATGAGTATAATTCTTTGGGTATAATTTGGTGTTACAGCTGTTTAGGTATCTTCCAGTTCAGGCCCTGGATTACTCTTTATAATAACCACAGAGGTTTAAAAGGAAAACATTTTAAAAAATATTTTTTCCTATTTGTTTTGCCCACAGTAATTTTTTTATAGTTTAATATATGACATTGGTTATATCATTGCAAATTCCTTGACATATTTCTTGCACCGGTATAAGATGCAAGTTAGGGTTTGTCAACATTTCTGGTCTATCAATGAATAATCATCGCTCCCTGGTTTTGACCCCTCCTGAAATACTGTATGCACTTTTTCTAAAAAAACCAAACAATATACTTTGATGATTATCAGAGGTATAAAATTGTAAGTCCTAACTTGTAAGTGCTCACATTACTATGGGCAGTAAAGAAAATTTTGGAACAGACAAGACTTGCAGAGATTTTCATAGTATATTTATAGTCCTGGGTCATAATGGTGAAACATGCTTTAGCTTCATTCCTACATTTATTGACTCATCCTACTGTTCATTGTTAAATACTTGAATTGTCAGAGGTAACTAGTACCTCACTATCCAAATGTCAGATGAATTCTGTAAAAGATTTACGAGGGAAAGGAGTGAAGGAATGAAATAAACTTCTAACTTACTTATGTATACCGGAAAAAAATATTTAAACTGTTTCTAAAAAACTTTAACAAGCCTAAATTACGTGAGATTTTTGAAAAGCCAAGTTTTAATCAATATAGTGACAGTGTTATTTAAATCTGATGTGATGCAGTATTTGTCTTGATTTTGAAATTTAGATTTAAAATCAATTTTTAAAGTTTACATTTGACTAGTATTTTGTGGTCCTTCCTGCAACATTTTTTTTCATGCTGTCTACTCTGCGTTTGTTTTCATTGCTGTTGAGATGACTAAAAGGCCTATGAGGAGGCATTATTTCTAATCAAATACAGACTGTAAAGTGGAAACTAGCTGCAGGTTCAGTCAGTGTTAATGTTAGGTCCAACGCTTTGTTACCTCATAACTTGCACACCATCAGCCTCAATCAAACCTAATCAGTGCAATGTGTCTTAAACCTTGATTTCACCAGCCTGTTCATGACAATAGTTGTCTCTTTTTCATCTGTCAACCATTGCTGTTATTACCTTTATAATACATTAATAAATAATCTTCATATTTCTGTATTATTTTTCTTCTTTGTTTATTTCTTTTCTGACATGTCATTTCACAGGCAGTCCAGAAAAGTGGAAAGATATAGCAGCCAAAAACAAACTAGGAAAACCTCGGCAACTGAAACAGAAAGGTAGGATTACTGATGAGTAAACATCTCTTATAATCAATCTGGTTCACGTTTTCAGAATATACATCTAATATGACTTTTGAAGTAGAACATCTGTGACAGTACCAAAAATTATGTTGTAATTTGCAGGATTATTTACTTTGTATCTATATTAGCACTGCTTGCTGTGTTGCATACATAAGGAATTTTTCTGGCATTCTCCATCGTTGCAGATAAACTCAATGGTAAAGACTGGCAGTCCATCCATTTTATAAGCCAAAATCTGAGACCCATTGCCACTGTCTTCATATCTGTAAGATGAAATTTGAAAATGCGTAGCATATTTCATTAGTATGGGCCTAACACTTTTCTGCACTTTACCACTGATCTTTTTTCAAAAAATCTCACCTATTTTAGAATAACTTTGAGGATGAAAAAAATATATTAACAGACTTATAATTCATGATGTTTCTGATCACAATAATTTCACTTTATAATATAAAAATGTTAAGTTACACATTTAATTTTGTATAGAAAATTTTATAATCTATCATTACATGAAGTTAATATAAACACTGAGACTTTAACTTGTGTATTCATTGAATTTTCCTGTATTTGTATTACATTGTAACTTTTAACTTTGATGCTACAGTAGTTAGGATTATGTATTCAAATTCTTAAGAAAAAGTGAAAAAAAAAAAATATATACTAAATCATAAGCACAGCTAGTTAAGCTTTAAACCCTGTGTATTGGCTGAAATAAGAGCAGTGAGGAGGGGTGAGATCCTGCCTTTGTCAGAAATAGATTTCTGTTATCTTGATTAGCAGAGGAAGAAAGTTCATCTCTTTACACTATGAGGGTGAAAAACTTCCATGAACAGCACAGACACATGTTTAGTGTCAATGAAAATGCACATTATGTAGCAAAACTTCAGAGCCTTTGTTTTATTTTACTGCTTCAAGTCCCGGAATACGTTCCTGATCCAAAAGCCATGGTTACAATTTTCTTGATTTTGATGATTCTGTTGTCACAACAGCCCAGTTACTTTTTCTGTTTAGACCAGAGAAATTACCTAAATGATGGCTGAAATTCTTGCTGTGTTTAAACCAGGACAGTTTTGCTACTGAGATAGCTAAAGGCATTTTTTACCCCGTTTTTTTCTAACTTGTGAAGACTAAGGGGAGGCTGAACTCCAAGGGACTCAGTTCTTGATAACCGTTCAGTGACGAACACAGTGCAACAAGAGCATAGGGAAACACAAATTGTGCTTTGCTTTTTACATCTCCATGGCACATGGTTGTAGGTTTCATGTTTCCATAAAATGATTCACTGCTATTCACAGAATTGTCTGAGTGCTGTAGTTTAGCGTTTCATTATAGATATAAGGTTGTGCTAGTGCCAGAAAGTTTTGATAATAGGACAGGCAATTAATTTTCTTGTAAAAAGGCAACTATAACGCAAGACTATTTCTTCCTCAAATATCCATTTCTGTCTAAGATTTAGTCTTTGGTTTGCAATTTGTAGATCTTGTCTACTATTAGCTAAGCAGATTACTGGAATAAGACATCAGCATGCTATCCATTTATCTATAAAGCCTTTCAACACGCTATGTAAAATTAAGTTCTCTATTGTGATAACTTAGGAAATGTACATAAAAGGGGAAAAGCAAACCTTATCAGGGTAGTTTACAGAACCTAAGAGTTCTACTAATTTGATGACATAAGCCTTAAAGATGTGATTCAGTAAACTCTTCTGAAGAAGTAAAACTGGTTACATGAAAATCAAGTATTTTCTGTGTTGTATGAATGAGGAAAGTGGTGGTAAAAATTGGTTCATCCCAATCCTAAAATGTTTTCTTTCAGCCCTAACTGATCATCCCAGAAATGCCAGATTATCTGTCATATATGTTACGATACATACAGTCTTTATATTTTACATAGAACCCTGTGCTAGGGTTGCACAGGATTGGCGATGCTCTCTTTATTTTTTTAGTTTTTGTTTATAGTTCTGTTAGTGGCAGCATGTTTTATTTAGTACGTGCCACTGAGCCATCAGTCTGAAGAGAGAGAAATCCGAGTTTCCTTGTGTGCAGGCAGAGCTAGAACCTGTAGGATTCCTCAGTAAACCATTGCCAATTGAATTAATAGATTTGCTGCTTGCAGTGTTGCTTTCCTCTGTGAGGAACCAGATAAGCTACACACATTGCAATCTCATTGCTCACCAGGTATAATTTCTCTCCCAAATTCTTCTTCTCTCCATAATTCTTACCTCATTTCCATCTTGTTTCCTTAGTAATACACTAGTTTTTGTCTCCTATGCTTGTTCCTTTTTGTCTCATTCTCCTGATCAGCCATTTGCAGACTTCTTCCTTTCAGCAACTGAACTTTCTCCTAGGCCAGCAAGTCCTTAACTCCATTCTAGTTTTTCTCCAGTTCCTTTTTAGCTCTTATTTTTATCTGCTTTTCCATTTCCCTTTTAGCTCTTATTTTTATCTGCAGCCCCAGTAGCATATTTGTCTCAAATGTAATATCCCAGCTAATGCAAGTCTTAAGCCCGATTGTCTTCATGTTAGTTAAGCAGATCCTCTGTCTCTCATGGAAGGGGACAGTCTCTAAAAAGGCTGTTACTGAAAGAGCAGGAGGTAAGTTTCTGAGTCTCAGGTGAAGTGTCTGTTCTGTAATGGCAAGACAGACTCTCCTAGCGCTTCACTGAGATGAATTCCAGGATAATTAGCCTCTAAAATGAGAAAAATCTGAACAGAGAACATGATGACTGTTAGACTGGAGCATTTAGTCACAGTAAAAGCAAGCAAGCACTTTCTGGCAGAGTAGGATCCATACATACCTTATGGATGTTATGATGTTTAAACATCGAATAAAGCATGCATAAAAGCTGATTGCATGCAGTAGTTGGCATGGATACTTCTACAGTCAGCATGGAGAAACAGGAATTTTCAGAACTCGGCTCATCTTCATTATTGTAAGCATCTTTTAGAATCGGGGGAATCGGTCTCTGCAAGAATGTTAGCGTTATCACCAGGGCAAATCTGGAGTTAGGCTAAAGAACCATTAAGGTTTAAGAGAGAGAATGTAGCAAGGGCAACAGAATCCTGGTTTTGTTGCATTGTGACTGGACTTCCACATAAACTGTTACTGATGAAATGGCCTTGAAACTAAACCTATTTGTTATCCTTGGTAGGCATCTGCATGTTGTCTCGTATGTACTTTTTTTAGGGTGACTTTTCAGTGCATCACAGTCGTATGAAGTAGACAGTCCCTGGTTACTTTGCCAGTATCTTGTGGGAAAGTTGTGTTGAGTGTGTGAAGGGAGACTTCATAAGTTGCAGAAATTAAAAAAAAAAAACAAAAAAACTCACAATGAAGTTACATCACAGGAAACTGAAATTTCTGCAACAATGGCAGATACAGTAGTACCACTTACAAAATGCTGTATTGCTGGGAAACCAAGAAAGAAGAAAAAGGCACAGTTAGAGTACTTTGTCACTTTCCAAACTTGAAATGTCTCAGGTTATCTCATACTTGCAGTGTATGCAATTATTAAACTACCAATAATTATGCTTTATTATGTTAACACAATGAATCATTTTACTGTATATTTTAATTATATTTTCATTAGACTTCCTTCAGAACTCTATTTCTGTTTTAGGACTTAGAGCAGAAAAATCCTTAAATAGATCCCTTATTTCAAACTCCTAAGGAAACCAAGGGAATTACATAGGTGATTACATATTGTCCTTTTTTAGGACACTAACTGAAATCCAGTTAATATTTTTAATAAACATAAAATATATGTTTTAGAAACAGAAATGCTTTGTGGTAAACCTAGGTATTCATAGCCTACTTTCTGCTAGTATTTAGGTCATATGTGTTGTTCACTTGTGTTTAAAATGCAGCTAGAGTTTTTGGCTGACTGTCTGCTATGTGCAGTGCAGTTCAACAGGTCCACAATTAGGGTCAAGTGCATCTGCAGTGGTGAGTGTTCTGCAGTTCATGATTTTGAAAATAGATTTGCATTCAAAATTAGTAACTTTGATCTGAAATGTCAGCCCTGGTCCTGCAGCCAGGATTTGCAATGTTCTTTGATGGAGGGGGACATGGAAAGGTGTGCCTGGAGCTAACAACTGAACAGTTTCTTTTTGGCCCTGATGTTTTAGGGGTCTGCTACCATGTCTTTCTAGAAGGGGACTTCCAACCCCACGAACAACTGAACAGCCAGTCATTAGGGGAAAACACCACGCTTGCTCCAGGTCGAGTGAGCACTCTAGTATCAGACCCTTATGCTCTGTACATCACCTAGCGCCGGGAGGGTCGGCGCCACCTTCTCCACTTCTGACAAGGTTGCTATTATGTGTACAGCACAGCTTTCATGTTCTGCCCCCCAGGTGTCAGTGTGGTGGTGTTCTTTCCTGAACATACATGGCGCGTTCACTCATTCTGGCACTGTAGATTATCCTCTTTTCATAGTATTTACACTTCTCTCATATCCTTTATGCCACCTATCTTCACCATCCAGATGGTACTTCTTGTTGTTGAATTTAAATAGTTATGCAACGCAAAATAAAAAAAAACGGCTGTGTTTTGTCCTTCCATTGTTGTGTTTTGTTCCGTATCCATATGAAAATTATCAAAGCTTTTTTCTTGAACACTGTGCAGGAAATCACATACTGTTCACACAGCTAACTGATCTTACAGGCTAAGAGAAAGTCAGTTGATCTGTGTAGTGTGAAAGCCAACTTTGTATTTGTAACTTGCACAAATGTGTTACATAAAATTGCAAATAACCTACTTACAATGTTAGTGTAGTAGATGAACTGCTTATTCACTATAGTGAGTGTGGCATTACTGTAACTGGCAAGGACATTTAAGAGTAAGCTCTCCCTCTCCACGATCTGCTTCTTCTCATCTTTGTTTACTTCCTTAAACTTTTCCCCTAGTTATTAGAGATGGCCCTACTTACTTTGCATAATTACCAGCGTTCCAAAGGTGTTTGATGTGTTACACTCAGATGCTGTATCTATGTATAATAAATCGAGTAGCCAAGGTGTTCTGAAATAGTGCTAGCTAGAATTCAGCTACAGGGATTTAGGATATATACTTAGGTATGAATATTAAAAATCTTGTGCATTTGTTGCACGCACACATACATGCACCTCCCCCAGTAACAAGGTTAAAGGTCTTTTTCCTTCTTTGAGTTCAGGGAAAAAGAACATGTTATCCCATGGGCATAGATACTTGTTGTCCAGTGCTCTGTGGCCTTGTGCAATTACTGCATCAGCACAAAGGGAATACAAGATGCCACCTCTATATTTTATTTTTTGTATTGCCCTAGTACCAGTACAGGAGAGCATATATAAATTGTGAGTCATATGCATATGCATAGAAAACTGCTTTTTGTCCAGTGTTTTTTGGCTAGTACTTTATTTTAAAAATCAAACAACAAAACAAATGAAAATATTTCTCCTGAATTGAAGGTAGTTAGAGAAATTAAACATAAGGTTTTGTGAGTTAACTGGGTATGTAGTCCTGAGTATGTGCATATGGCATACACCAAATGCAAACTTCTTCAAATCCATCTTTGCTATATGCAACTTAATATGTGATTGAAATTCAGAATATACAAATTCTCTTTATTTGGGTTATTTCACTTCTATCTTAATTTTATTTGCAGAATACACCAACAAGGAAGTCCAACACAGTCTCCTCCTGCAGACACATCCTTCAGCAGTCGCAGGGGAAGACAGCTACCACAAGTTCCAGTAAGAAGTGGCAGTATAGAGCAAGGTATCAAATAATGAGCTTATGATAGCTCAAACTCTTTGATTTCTTACCTTTCTTTACTTAAAGTCTACTTTCATAAATACATGTTCGATGCTATAATTCTACCTATAAAGCAATAGAAGAGAATGAAAGCGTATTTGTAGTCTGGGAAATCCAGTAGAGTTTTGACTGGTGGATTTTACACATGGTTTAGTTGCCTTGATTTTCTAGTACCATTTTATGTTTGTCTGCTTTAAAATTTCTATTAGAGCTGTGGAAGTTTCCAACATGTGTCTAATGTGTATTCAGCTAAAGAAATCAGGGGCAAATATTTTGGCAAGTCTTACTCATTTATTTTGTGTTTTATATCAATTGTTGTGCACAGATTAATAATAAATATCACAAATCTGCTTTTCTTCTGGAGTTCATAGTCCAGTGAGTAAAGAATGAAAATAATCACTATGGGGAACGTGAAAGCACAGGTCATCAGCTCTTCCTTAAGAATAAACTCATCAGGCAGAGTGCTGCTCTTTTCTGAAAGTGTCAATGTAGACCTAATGGTTGTGGAAGATGTTTTACCTATTAATATCAAATAAGTATGAGTATTGCTGTTTCCTTTTCTAGCAACATACAGCACGCAAAGTATGAGCTATTGTGGTAAAATGAAATACACAATGGGTAATATTTGCACATTCAGGTTTTCTTCTGTGTTTAAAAAGCCTCTTTTCTCATTGACTACATCAATAACTGAGATCGCCATGTACTGCAAGGTTTTCTTCAATGTGGAAATGACAGAAATGCTTCTAATTATGAAATAATTATAGTGTTTTGTAGAACTGTTGGCAGATCACTTTCTTGAGTAGGTAATGTTGCTGGCCATGAGCTTTTCATCACGATAGATTACCATAGGGGTTTTTTTTGTATGATGGCTTACATTAACATGTGATCAGCTTTCATGAGTTTTATGGCTTTGGGCTCTGATGACATGCTACACCTTCAGTTAATACATATAAAAGTGTATTCTTGTTTTATACCTTTATTCTGAATCATTAATAGACTAATACAAGTGGGTTTTATTAATTTTAAACTTTACATTTGAGTCATCTCATTTTGTTTTGTAGTGAACCTAGGACTGTCTAGATTATAAACTAGTTACAAACCACATTTACAGCTTCTATTTCTGCATATTAATAAATCAGGAGCTTTTTAGGGAAATGTAATAAGTAATGAATTTCAAATTTCTTTCATGTTTCTTCTGCAGTTTCAGAACTTGGTACAATATATAATGATAAAACAGCTTTCAATTTAATTTTAAGTTGGCTTTCCATCGGATATTCATTTATCATCTTTCTGCTATTCTTGATAACTGGTGTGTTGAGAATAAAATACTAGTTTATGTTTTCATAAACACATTGGAAATGAATGTAAAACTTCCTGTGAAAATGAGTGGTGGTGGTATGTATGCAGAAGAGGAAAGAAGAAAATTAAAGTTGAGGAGAAGGCTAAAGCTACTGTAGGTTTAGAAGGTTGTTGATACTGTGAACACCTGTAAAGTAATGCTGTTTCGCTGAACTCTTACCTACACTTGTGGCTGATAGGCTTGCGTCTTATATATAAAATGTACAAGTACGATGTGACATATCATTTAATTTGTTATTATATATCATACTGCATGGAATCGAAGGCTAAAGAGATTTCCTTCTCTACATAGTACTTTGATTTTGTCTAAGTGACTGGGTTGTCCTTTTTAAGGGGAAGTTTTCTGGTTTTACCCATGTTTAATACTTTGTTCAATCTGAGAATACATTTGCAGAAAAATACTAAATTGAATAGGTTTTATAAAATATTTTTAAATGGTGGTGTCAGTATCTTCTGAAATAAATATGACAGTGTGAATAAACTTTATAGTACTGTAAGAAATTTAATGCAGCGAAGCTATAGGTTCATAGTGTTTGCTCTGATTTATAGTATCAAATTTTAATAGCAGATTCACCTCTTTAATCTCTGTCAAATGAATCAGGGTCAAATGGAGTGACTAGAAGTGATCTGACCCTAATGTAGGATTGAATCCAAAGCATATTGATGTCTGTAAAAGATTTCCATTCACTATACTTGGAACTGATTTATGTCCTTCACGATTTAAATTCACAGTCACCATGCATATAGATGATATTAAAATCTAGTGTGATATACAAATGTTATAGGGATAATTTCAAAATTCACTTTCTTCATATATAAATAAAGCTACTTTTTGGTTGTCAGTATTGACATCCTGTGTTTCAAGGAAATCCTGTATGATATCATTCTTATAGTAAAGTGCTTCTTTACACTCTGTACAAATTCTGTTGTGTCGGGAGGGTTGAATCCACATCTAAATATATACATCTATGAATCTATGTCTGTTTTACAAATCACAGTGATTGCTGTAAAAAGATTGAATGTCTGTATATCAGGCCTGGGTTGTGGTTTTTTGCTCTTTACACATTCAGGAGGCATAGAAGAATCCAGTCAAGTAATGTTATTACCTGTTAAAGCTGTCATTATGGAACAAATTAGAGTTAATGAAGGAGAAAGGGACTGGTAGTGGTTTTCATTTTGAGAAACAGAATGGTATTTAAAGATCTTAATCTTTAATCTTTAGCTCTCAACTGTAAATTATCATATCCATGTTAATAAGGCTTCTTCTAGGGCTGACATTGCATCTTGGACATTCCATTTGTCATTGTCAAGTTTAGAACTAAAAAAACAGTTGTGTCCTTGTCTCGATGTTATCTTAGGTATTGCTCTGGTTGGCAGTTTGAGAATCATAAAAGGTCAACTTGTGAGAAAATAAGGTATTTTTAAAGGGTCCTTATTAATAGACGCACTTTATTAATGGGCACGCTTTCTTAAAAAAAAATATATATATCGTAGAAGTAATCCTTACAGGGAAGACCAAAGTAGTAGTCCTTATTCCATTACAGAAATTGGGTTAGTACTACTGATCAGGAAGAGAGAAAAAGTCTTAAATGTAGAGGAAAAGTCCAGTTTAAGGACTAAAACTTCAAAACAGCATAATCATGCATGCTGGCCAAAAAAAAAAAAAAAAAAAAAAAGAGGCGGGGGGCAGGTTCTTGGTGATTATGTCCTAAAGGGGATAGCAGTTTTACTAGTTTTGGAGTGGGGGAGGGAGGTAGTTATTTTCACTTGGAACAGTTCTAACTAAACAAAATTTTTAGCAACTCCAGTATGTGCAGACTTTTTAAAGTGGCTATTGTTAAGATTGTAGGCTTCTGTAATTTTAGGCAATGCAATTTTTATTTTAGTTCCGTGATATTCAAGGAAGACATGGCTGTATTTCTTTCCTTTGCAATCCTGTCAGCAGTATTTCCTAGAGTGCAAGACACACGTTGCATCTAAAGGTCTTGAGATGCTTCAATATTGGAAGTTAGTCTGGTATAGGTGTGTCTGTGTGTGCTTTTTGAAATAGTCACAATTTGCTAGTCATTACGCTCACTTATGCTATTCAAGAAGTGTTTCTCATTTCTTTGTTTTAACTAATAATTTTATGAAAGTACCTAATAATATGAAGATGTTTTGTCTCAGTGACTAAAGCAGTGAAATTCTAAGCCATGGTAAGGACAATGGTGTGTTTTCAATATGTCATCCTGTGCTGAACTAGAAAAGATTTACATCAATGGTGGTTTTTTTTCATTTGCAACATGTTTGAGTGGAACTGTGCAAATCATTAAGAGGTGTGGGGATTCTGCATTGACTTTTTTTCAGCTGTTTCTATAACAACTTTGTTATATAGTTGTGTGGGTTTTAAATTATACTTTTGTATAAAGCATATTTCTGTGATCTTTACTGAGTCCATTGTCTGCCACTGCAAATATGAAACACCACAGGAGTTCTTGGTTGAATAGGATTTGAGGGTGGGTCTCTACACTTTTGTATAATGGTTAATCATTGTACTGATCAAGGAAATGAATGCAGCCTGAAGTTCTGTAGTATTTCTCTATAGTCCTTTTAAGACACAGTAAATATTAGGGATAATATTAGAAAATCTATCAAGTAAATAAGAAAAAACATGTTATGTACTATTGAAATTTATGAACCAGCAAGATAAATGTGCAATGGTTGTTTGTAGCATAGAAATTCTCTTTAAGAAATAATTCATGCAAAACAGGTCTTTCTCCCTTTATTTGCTTCTGTTTGGCTGTTCACAGCATGATTTCTTTTTCGTAGCTTCAACAGTGTGGTTTCATGTTTCAGAAGTCCTATAATGAGAGCAAGGTTTGTGATAATCAGCAGTCTGTTTACATGTAAAGAGCATCTGTAAACATAACTGAAGTAGTGTGGTTTTATGTTTCCAGTGACATCTGTTCACAGCAATAGGCCTTATGTAGTGACCTTTAGAAAAGCAAAAGTGCGACCAGCATTAATTATTCCTGTATCTTAGTTCATGTTAGAAAATGCTGCATAAGCTTTGTACATAGCTTATATGCAGGTGAAGTACGTGTGTGTGTGCGCTGCTGTTTTGTGAGGGAAGGCTACATTAAAGACTACTGGTAACTGAATGGGGATTATTTACGTAAAGTTCACATGTATAATATATGTACAAGTCTTAAATGGTAGTCACATCATAGAGGAATTAAGTATTTTGATGACCAGTCTTTCCTTTTAACAAAAAAGAATCAGAATTTTGTACACAAAATCAGTATGTTGTGAAATAATACATTTGTGTTGCAAGTACCTTTTTATATTTAACCAACTTAAGATCCTAAAAAAATGAATAGCTAGTGAAAACTGTGCTGTGTATATGTACTTGATCTGAAGTGTCATTGCAGTGAGAGTGGCTTGAGTAATGGTGAAAGATCAAACCCTTTCAGTTAAAACCTTTTTTCAGATCCAACAGTGTAAAACTTGAGTGACAGAAGAAAAATAATAAGTCATTTCAATTTTAGATTTTATTCTTTTAGTGTTGTTTGTTTTGTCTTCATATTTCTAGTTTTATTTTTAAATTATGAGGTGGTACTGCATATTTTGAGGCAGCTTGTGGAATCTTTATTCACGCTGGAGAGGGTTGTTTTCTCAGCATTGCTAACTTGCAAATAAGTTCAAGCTTCATAATCTTTTATGTTTCCCTTAAAGACAGACTTTCAATAGTACAGTGATTATTGAGTATTATAGATTTATGTTAATAGAAAATAAATTTGTAACACTCATTATTGCAGAAAAGGCTTCAGTATCTAAAACAGGGCTAAATGTTTCAGAAGTGAGAGTGATAGTTAAAGGAATTTTCAGATTTTTATGTCATTCATCAATTTGAGTATGACGGTATGCTGGAGCAGAATACTTAAGAGTCCACAATCTGGTTCTCAGTAACTTCATTGTTCCTGTTAATTTTAAAGAAAAAGTCATAGGCTTTATTATTTGTCATGGTTTATCATTTTATTTTTCTACATTACTTTTGCATATGCTGGAGTACTGCCTACTGTACATGCCATTGTCATATGTAACGCATTTCTTTATCTAACTTTAAATTTGCTGATTTCTTTTTCTGTTTCCATCATTCCGTGCATTTAATTCATTGAAGAGCAAGAGACTTTTAACTCTTCCACAAAAGGTAAATATTTATGTATTTTTTTTACAAATGTTTGGCAACTGTTAATACTGGCTTTTCCCTCAATATATTCTGTCAATATATAGTATTTAGTTAACAGTGTTTAACAGGCAAATAGTTTGTTTCTCAAATATCTGTATGCTATCTGATGCCCCTCTTTAGAAGCTGAAAACAGTTTCTGCTGTGATTTCTAATTTTTCATTCTGAAATGCAGTATACTGTATTTAACAGGAGTAGTCATGGTATTTTACATGGCTCAGAAGGTGCTCAAATTGACTTAAAGTTCACACAAAGACTACGATTTTACCTAAGCTGCTCTTGAGCTGTGCACATCTGGTTCTATTGATGCAGCCATGGCTCTTGACATCTGTGAAGGATGTTTTGTAGGTCAGGGTTTAGGAATACTTGAAGGTGATGTTGGCCAGAAACTGTCTTTCATATGGAGAGAGATTCTGAAGAAGGAGCTGTGCTTTATTTGCATGACAAGACCTTGACACTCAGAAAGTCACATTGTAGGGCAGGTTTTTAGGGGCACACACAGTGCTCACCTCAGACAAATTCTCCATGTCTGTGCTAATACCATTGAGTCAGTGAGCTCAAAAAACAGGTATCTAATGCTGTCCCACAAAGTGAAAAGAATAGTCAGTCATGTCCCTATCAAGGCAATGTTGCAGAGAAGTCCCTCTTTAATTTTTTTTTTCTTTTTGCTGGAAGTAGCAATTATCTTGAAATCAGAATGAATCTTGGAGAGAAAAAATGAAAAAAAAATCCTTTTTGATGTTAACAGCGAAATACTATGCTGCATAAACATTAATAGCACAGATTAACTTTCCCTGACCTTTAGTCCTGAGTCCTGCAGATCTTGGGAAATGCTGGTCTGAATACAGGCTTTGGAGGGCCAAAGCCAAACTGTGAGTTGAATCAGAATATCTCCTACAACTTCTTTACTTTCTGTAAGGGTAATTCCCACTGACACATTCATCATTGCTTGAGTAAAAATACAGCAGCTATTCTACAAGCTACTAATTCCAACACCCATGACAATACTTACGAGTATGTTTTCATATAATGTTAAAAAGATGAAAAATAAATAACATTTACCTTGGGTATTAGCAAGTACAGGTTATTTTGCAGCAAGAATGTACTATGAAATATCTTAAGAAAGTGCTAAGAATGGTTGATTTTACAAACTATTTCTGTCATTTTTGCTTTCTGCAGTATTTCTTTTTCTCTCAAACAGAACAACACAAGTCAATCATGCCCATTTGTGATTTATGCCTCTTTCGAGTTCAGAAACTTTGCCCTGTAATTCGGACTGCAGTGAATGTTTCTTTGTTTAAAACAGTTGACTTCATGCAGACAAAATAGGCCCTGCCTGTAACAGGTTTGTTTCCACGAGATTTGGATGGATCTGGTCCAAGATTTGGGAGTGTGTAGAAGGTGGTGGGATCTTCATGCACACAGATTCCTCTGGCTTGAGGGAGCTTAATGTAGATACAGCCTGGAGGCAGAAAAGAGCTGGGCAAAAGAAGAGGAGTGGGAAGAAGTGGAGTGCTGGCAGTTGTGGGGGACCGTGAGCTGATTTACACTAGTAGCCCACTATCACCTCTGACTTTCCCCAGTGCAGAATTGGAGATAAAACATATAGCCAGTAGGTGAATGGGAGATGGAGATGGCAGGGTTACAGATTATTATGTGGCAAGAGACATAGGTGTGAAGGAAAGCATGTAATACAGATGTGAACAATACTGACCAGATAAATTACAACAAAAATAATCAAGCATCTGTTCCACTTAATCAGTGGAAGGGTTGCAATAAAGTCTTCAGCAGGTTACAAAAATGCTGACTTGGATTGCTGCCAAAACCAGTGATTTACATTCTTCAGATTTTAAGAAGTATATGTTTGCTTTCTTACTGTTTTAATAGAAGCTTCAGTTCGGATCATCTTTGACAGTCTTTGATGAAGAACTGAGTGTTGTTGCATCAACCACTTAAGATTTTTATATTGGCTTATCTTCCTTCTGGATTGAGTTATTAAACTCAAGATGGCCACCACACCTCTGTGTGTACTGGGATATCCAAACTCATTTCCCAGCTTGGCAGTCTGAGTATGGGCTTTGGTCATGCCTCCGTTCTGATTTGGGAGGTGGCCCAGGGCAGTGTCAGCTCCCATGGGAAGGAAATCCATGCACACAAGCTTAAAGGAGCCACAGCTAGTCAGGTACAGGGACCAGGGCTGCAGAGTATGCTTCAGAGCCCATCTCCCTCACTATCTGCACGCTGCTGATAAGTACTTTTTGAAGTTGTATACGTAGGGAGGTGGTGACAAGTTCTTTATCTTAGCCACAAATTGATTTTTCGGTGTTACTAACCTTATATTTCAAAACATTCATCTGATCATGATTTCAAGATTTTGCGTGTTTTCTAAATTTCGTGGTAGAGTTTGCTGTGGATTTTTGAAGTAATGTAATCTACCACAGGGATATTTTGTGTATGCATATTGCAAAACTAATCCTGAAGCCTGAGCAGAAATAACCTCATGACTCTGTTATTATTTCTGAAACGCTTCATCCTGGTACAGCACCAGAGTTCTCTCTGCTATGCTGCACAGCCAGCTCTCCAGTGAATGCTCCGTTCCCTCCTTGCTTCCATTGCCCACTGCACTGGGGGATTCTCCCACCCAGATCTCACCACGGCTTTATTTCTCTGCTTTTGTTTTGGACATAGGTTCTGCCTAGTTTCTTCTTCAGCTTCCACTTCTCACTTCCTCAAACCAGACACTGATCTTTCCCCCACAATCCCCACCCATAGATCACCTAGGTAGCACAGGTAGGTGAAGCTTCTGGCTGTTGCTGTGTAGAAAGGCTGTGTACATGCCTCTAGACTGCATTGTAGCTGTAGCTGTTGGTCATTGTTCAACTTTTCTTCTTAATATGAAGTCTGAGAGTGAATCAGATCTGTCAGCTTCTGGGATAAGTGCGGATCCCTGTTGCCCTGCCAGAACCTGGTTTTTGTGCCTTAGAAACACTTAGTATAAGATAGTTTTTAGGAGACAGATTTTCACTTCAACTTACTTTTCAATAGGTTCCTTGTGTAAGCGAGTATTTCTATCTGTTTAGACTTCTAGACCTTTTCCTTTAAAGTTTGCATCGTAAAGGATGTGTGATATCTGCTGTTAAGGGCTACAGCTATCTGAAATCTTCATCACAATTTCTTCTTCTTACATAGCTTAATCCAACGTTTATTAGTGTAAGAAAGATCTGGAGGATTTCCAAATTGTAGTTTACATACACCTCTTTTCTGTCTTGACTATCTTGACCAGAAACATGAAGTGCCTCCAGAGTAAAATATGTGTTTGTTGCAGAGTTCACTATTATAGAGAATGGTATCGCCAGTGCCAAGACATTCATGGGTTTTCCATAGTCTAGGAAAAAACAGTATGGTTATCAGTTTTAATCACAGACCAGGTAATGTCACCAGTAATTCTGGCATTAAGTCCATAGTTGGGTTTGTGCAAGAATGTCCTTTTAGAAAGGTATTTTCACTTAATGACTGCAAGTGATGGAATTTTTTTCCTGTTCTTAACCACCTGGCTTCTTAAACATATGTCTTATTACTTAGCTAGCATTACCTAACTTCATAGCTACTGGGCATTGTTGTACCTGTATCTGCTAAATTGAAGATTGTTAGACTTCTGTTGTTAGAAGTCTTCCTGTATGTAAATAATTATGGACCACAATCAAGCCACATATTTCCATTCTTTGTAATACTTTCCTAAATGTGTTTCTGCAAGACCACGTCCTGGACTTCATATAATTCTCATTACTTCCCTCTGAATCTTTTTCACTATCAGTATTCTTGAAATGATAACGTTCCTAAATTATCAATCCATAGACCTCAGATAAAATGAGTATCTTCCAGTTTCCATCTTTATTTTTGATGTCCTAATACTCTCTATCTTAGTATGTCATTTGAGAATTTGTTGTTCTTTTCGTAAACATCAAGACTTATTTTCATTTACCTTGCCAAAATTTCCCTTCTCCTTTCTTGCCTTATCATTTGCTGGACAGCAACAAGTCTTCACTTCAGAGATAGTGATATTTTGCTGGAGATACATGTGTAGCGTGTACAGCAGTTCAATTGTGGGGGTAAGGTGGTTTTCCTTGGAATTTGGTAACGGTCACACCACAACACAGGAGGTAGTTTCAATGCTAAAACAATTTTAATCCCTTTTTTTCAAATGTATGAATAGGGGTTTTTTAGATGTATATTGACAGAATTCACAGCTTTCCATAGTCTACAGAATGTAGAGTGTCTTTGGTGATTGTTGTAATGTGAAATGGGTGGATACCTAAACAGTTAATCTCAGAAATTAAAAACCAGAGCTAGAAAGGCAGCTATAACATTTATGCTGTTCCTTGCTAGTTCAGTGTTGCTGCCTGCGGTACAATCCATATTCCAATGAGCCCATATATGTTTCATATATTATGCTGTCAGCTTAATAGATAGGTGTTTATAGCATCATGCCATTTAAGAAATTTTGCAAATAATTTAGAGTTTAGTGCCCCATTCCAACCTTAAATAGGGGACTTAAAACCTTAAAATTACTTCAGTTCCTTTCGCACTGGTCACTACTGTTGGTGCAACTGTTGCAGCTCTCGCTGATTTTCATGGGATTGATCTGTTGTTCATACCAATGCAGGTTGAATTTATTTTAAGTCACTTTTTATGCATTGTTAGATTCACATTCTGTGGATAACAGAAATATACCTGTGATACATTCTGTCTATCTACTAAAGTACTTAAAACAAACAAACACCACGACTTTATCTGCCCTACTATATTTGATATGTTAGAATAGTATATTGCTTATGGTTCTGTTGTTTTGTACATAATTGAAAAGGTAGCATATATTCTGAACAGTTAGTATTCTAGCCAGGTCTAACTTCTCTATCAGTTAAACAGCAGATAGGGGTTGAAATGTGTCCATACTAGTTTTCTGAGCATAGAAATAAAGATGAGGGCTGTCAAGTAGTTAACGCCATCAAGTGTAATGCTATAAAACTTATCATAGTGCTGACTTATTAAAAGTTATATGGCTAGTACATATATTTTTAGTAAACAGATGTCTTAGAAAAATTAAGAAATTGCCTTCTCCTTTAAGAAAACCCAACTGTTAGCCTATCCTAATTTTCTTTGAGAGTAGATTGCAGGCTGGAAATGAGATCTGTAGCTATAGCTATTTTCATTGTTTATTCCTTGCCTCCTTTAAGTAGCATTTTATGGACTTGCATATTTTATATAGTTGAAGGACAGCACATATTTTATAGGCTTTCAATAAAAAACCCCCACACTTTCCTTATGATGGAAACATGTACCAAGAACTTCCTTTAATGTTAATCAAAACTTCTTTTATCACAAGAAATATAAGCAAGTTCTAGAATTTTTTTATAAGTAAAAAGCCGGCTCTTCCATTATGTGCATATTTTAATTGTTCTTTTAATAGTACCTCTGCAGATCACCTCTGCAGATTGGCAATCCAGATTTTTAGTTGTACTTCCAGCATGCAGCATATTTAGAATCCTGTAAGGTCTGTTACGAATTACAGTACAGGGTGCACAGTCTTCACAGGGATGTTTCTTTAATAACATGGGAGGAAGAGACCCCAGGGGAGCTGATGAACCTGCTATGGGATGGAAGATGGTCTTAATTTTTTAGACCATGTCTTCTTTCTTTGAATCTCATTAACAGTGGAAGCCAGATGGGACTTAGCAGTGAGTTGAGTAATAAACTAAGTAGCAGCTCAAGGAACTTTGTTTGATGGAATACCATTCAGAACTACATTAAGCAGTTAATTCTTGGTAGCTTAGTGTGGTGGGTTGACCCAAGCCAGCAGTTAAGCACCCACCAGCTGCTTTCTCACTCCACTCCCCACAGCGGGATGGGAGAGAGAACTGGAAGAGCAGTAGTGAGTAAAAACTCATGGGTCAAGATGAAGACAGTTTAATAAGTGAAGTGAAAAAATGAAGAAAAATGATAAAACCATAAACCCCACCACCAAGTGATGTGAAGGCACTCACTCACCACCTCCCACCAGCAGACCAGTGCCCAGCCAGTCTCTGAGCAACAGCTACACTGGAAACCCTACCCCCAGTTTTATTGACAAGGATGATGCTATATGGCATGGACTGTGCCTTTGGTCAGTTGGAGTCATCTGTCCCAGCTGTTTCCCCTCCCAGTCTGCAGCCTGCTCGCTGGAGAAGGCAGGCAGGCAGGCAGCACGAGAAACAGGGAAGGCCTTGGTGCTGTCAAAGCACTGCTGAACAATTGCTAAAACATCAGTGTCTTATCAACGCTATTCTAGTCACAATTCTAAAACTCAGCACCGTACAGGCTGCTGTGAAGAAAACTACCTCCATCCCAGCCAGACCCAGTACACTGGGATTACAGGAGTCAGGCAAGTTTATAAATATTTTAATGGAATTGAAGTATAACATTTTGATTCCATTCATATGTCTGTCTTTTCTCTCCTGCATGGCCTGGTTGGTTTTGTACATCATGGTTGTACATCATGGTTTAGGAGTAATAAAAGCTTTAGCTCTAAACTTTCACCCCTTATCTAAGCAGTCTGCTCAATGAGTTCTTTTCTTTCAGTTGCTTCTCATACTGATTGATCTCACATCTGAATCAGCAGCTCTTGAAGAGATGAGAGTTATAGCTCTTTGAAGCGTGACTTCTGACACCAGAGAGTAACATGTTGACACAACTGGTATTGATGGTAGTTGTACCACTAATTTGAGACATGTATGGGAAATCTCCATATTTTGAATTCCAGGGCCACTGTAGAATTTAAAGGTTTTAGGATTACAGTGCTTCAATCTGTAAGTTACTGTGTAGGCCTACCTCTCAAGAGCTCCAGGAAAAGCAGTGTGTAAATGCTGATGTCTTAAAGTAAAGTAGATCCATATTTTTCTAAGAGGCAGGTTAAGTTCTTGAAGTATTGTTTATGTCAAATTTTCGTTACCTGTGGTAACCAGCTGTGTTCCAAGAAAAGTAATGTGATCGTATGGTGGTGTTACCTATGGTTGTTACAGCTTCTGCTAATGTGCTTTTGCTCCTGTGTTAGATTTTTTTTTGTTTCTTGTGATTAACGTGTAAAGAGTATACCAGGCTACTTATCAGGCAGATGAAATTTTCCATCACAGAATTGAAATAGAGTACATCTGCTCAGATGTGCATGGTCAACAAAGCTGGAAAGAACACAGATTTTCTAGAGCAGACTTACATTTCACACAGTTGCTTGCTTCAAAATACATTAACAGCTAATTGGTGCTAAACTACATCCTACTCCATGCACAAACCCAAATTTCTCCATTAGAGAATTTAGATTTACTTCACAGTCCTCATTAATTGTTCTCATGTTATTTTATGTAATGATAGCCAATAATGAAAACCAGAACATAAGTGTGTCACTAAGGTTAAGGACTTAAACATAACAAAAATCAAGAATTAAAGAGTTAAGGTTGAATTTTTGCCCAACCTTGACTGCAGTAATTTTCATGTATAGTCACCAAAATGGCATCTTATTACATAATAGAATATTCTTTCTCAGGTATTGTAAGTAATACAGAGTAACGTTATATCGTATAAGTTATTTAGTATACCGTACACTTGACAGGGTAAAGCACCTAAAAGTCACACAGTGAAAGGGTTATTAATCAGAGTAACTCTAATCTGTGCACCATACCCACATAGGGCTAAATTTTTAAAGGGGTCTCAATTTGACTCTGATTTTATATCCTCAGCCTACTTCATGCATGTATGATAGGATTAAGATATCTGAGGTTTTTACTTCAGTCACTATTTGATATATCTTAATCCTTTCATATCTGTCCTTAAAATAAGAGGCCATCTTTAAAAATTTCACCTAAAGTGCTCAATTTTGCCTTCAGATACCTCCATGCAACTTCCATTGAAGTAATTGGAGCTGTGCCTGCATATCTGATGGTGGAACTGGACTCATTGCAATTAAGGTACACATTTACCGACATAATTAGTCATCTGGAATAATTGCTGGCCCAGTGTGACATTCTGCATGTGCAGAATTTCTTAGATTGGACCCTCTGCGTATAAGAGATTGAAGATTACAATAACTTTATTTTGTGCCTTAAATTTGTAGCTGTAGCAGAATTTTAATGTAATTTGCTGTATTTAATTTTTCTTTTTTAAAATAAGAAATGTGGAAGGAGGACATGAAAACAACATATTTTTCACAGTGATGTCTTTGTATATTTTTTCATACTCAACCAGCTTACAGACATTCCATCATTTCCACAAGCACTTTACGGGTGGTATGTGCATGCACAATGGTGATTTGTGCAGTAACACACAGTTTAAAATATCCAACCTTGAGTGTACTACTTTTGTTTTATTTTTTTGCATCTTTGTGCTAGCAAAGCACAGACAAAAAATAGATGTGTAAAGAATCCCACAGTTAACTAACACAAAACCAACATATGAGAACTTCAGTATCCTTTAACTCACAATACAGATCTTTAAAAAACATGATAGAGCACTTATTTTCCACTAATTTAAAATAATCTGCGTTTTGTGATTGAAAATTGATTCCATGCAGCTTTTAAATTGGTGTGTGTCTCCTGTCACTGACCTGGGGAGGGGCTCTTTAGAAAAATTTTTACTTTTAAAACTAATTGTTACAGAAAGAGTCATAAAAATCCATGGTTGACCCAAAAGCAGATGATTTTGTGGAGGATTTCCCAAATAAAATGACAGTCTTGTATTTGTGACCACACAAAGAGTTCCAACTAAAAGAAATTTTCTGGGATGTTATAAGTTGTTAAAACACAATGAACATAGTGAGTACTCCTGTGATTTAGAATAGTTACTAATAAATATTTGGGTATAGTTCTAGAAGTATTAAAAAGTGCCAGTTTTCAAGGTATTGATTTTATTGGTATTCCTTTGCATTTATAGTGTTACCAAGTTTAAGAATAGTAAAATATATAATTCCCTCTGAAAATTATCCACTACACAAAGGTTAACTTATTGTAAAGAAGCCTTATTCCAGAGGCTTTCACGCTGCTCTTTCTGCTAGTACGAGGTCATCTTCCTGTGGCAAGCACAGCCAATATTAACTGCCATAGGTTCTTCAAATTGAAGAAGATGCTCTTTATAGCACCACAGCTTCTTGAAGGTTTAAGATCAGATGCAATATTTTAAACAAAGACTGTCACAGGGAAGTTGAAAGCACAACAATTAATTTGTTTGAAACAGAAGTGAATATTAGAGAGCAAAGTAGTGCATTTAAAGGACTCTTTGTAAAAATAAAAAAAAAACACTAGAATATTACTGGGGTTTTTACTGTGACTGGTTGAACGGATAAATTATCCTCTCAAATAATCTTTATCTATGGTAAGCAGTTATGTTCAAGATAGCAGTAGGAGTTAATTACTTTAGAAATAAATTTTAATACCTGTTTAATGCTTTAATTCTTAGAATGCTACTGTACTATTTTCTACATTTAAGTGAATACATGGTTAGATGATCATGGATTTATGTCCCCTGTATCCAGAATACCTAGGAGGTTTATAATTCAGCCTATCATCTAAATTCTTTCACTCTTTTCATATCTATTGCACCAGCTTGATAATGTATAGGAAATTGGGATGACTGCCCATTTTCAGGTAAAGACTCTTGCAGTGGAAATGGCTGATTTCTTGACATTAGTGTTCCTTTGTTCTGTGTTTACACCTTGCTTGTTCTACATGTTTGTACATTGTTTTGCTGAGAAGCAAATAAGCTAAAATTGTTGCTAAACCATTTGTTTTTCAAAAAAAGTTTTCACTATTTTTAATTGATTTTCATTGTGTGTTTTTGCAGCAAGCTTAGTAGTGGAGGAGCGAACGAGACAGATGAAAATGAAAGTGCACCGTTATAATCAGACATCAGGGTCTGGTTCTAGTCAAGAACATGAGCGTGATCAATATACCAAGGTAAAGTCAGTAGTATGGAAATGATACTTTGGCTTGAAAATTGAAGACATAAACCTGTTTATTTAAAATAGTATATATAACCCTCAAGAACACTGTATTATAAAGTCCAACAGAAATGTCTTCAATACCTTTAACATTGATTTTATCCCTATCTGATGTGCATTGGACTTAGTCATTGATGTCATCTAAAATGAATCTGCAAAAAACATAATGCTTCAGCACTAGTTCAGGAAAGAAAGATCCTTCAACAGCTGTTAAACAAAGCTGTGTCACCTCTAGCTTAGTAAGTCCCTGGCCTGCAAACCCCTGGAAGCTGGAAAAGTGGGCCATGGAAGTACCATGGTTTGTTGGCCTGACGCTTTGGTTCTTCTCTTGCTGTTGTCTGATGTGTAGAGAGCTGGACAGAATTAGATCCAATCACATGCTGCTGTTCTCATATGTGTGTAATTTTTTTGCATCCCAATAATGTCACATATAAAGTATTTCCTTTCTTGAAATACATAGATTACTTTGATATCCTTTCCTAATAAAACTGTAAAGATTTTCTCTGATAATTAAATGTACCTGAAATTACATAGCTGAAATTATATAGAGGGAATTTTTTTTTTTTTTTAAACTTGATAATGCTAAAATGATATCCCACAACCTTGTAAGTTTAAAACTGTACAGGCTTCTGAGTAATGTGCTGAAAACATCTCACACATCTGCACTGCCACCTACAAATCCAGTTGTAAGGGGCTGGAGCTGAACTTCCTGCTAAAGACATTTTGCCTTGTGACACGTAACCAAGAGGGAACATTTGTAGAAGTCAGGAGAGGAATAGATGGTTAGATTCTGTGTTTCCTTTTAGAAATACAGCACGGTTTCAGTGTAGGCAAAGTAAAGGGGAGACAAAACCAGCAGTAATTCAGTTGTGGGGTAAGCATTCCTGCAATTCTATTCTGGTGTCTTTGAGAGTTACGTGCTTTCAGTGAATGAACATGGGACAGCAGTATGAATGTAGAAGTCCACTGTAAAAATTCAAAGACAAACATAGCTATTGTGTGCATTAAAAATAATGTCTCAGAATAACAGTAGTTGGAAGAAAATCACAGCTTTTATTAATTTACACTTTCGTGCTTCAAGAGCCACATTTCAAAGACGCTTGTATTTTTATTTCTGTGTTTAAGAGAGATTTTCCATTTGTGAACTGGTGCCGTACAAAAAACAACAAACATTGTCAAGCACCCAACACTGCGGACATCAGAACACTCCTGGCATTTTCTGCCATAGCACAGGCACCAGACTTTCTGTCCCTGCCCATCCAGAGTCACTTCCCTGTGTTTTGCAGAATTGATGCATGCTCCTGGAGGCACAGGTTAAAATAGCGGATAAGTGAAGTAACTCAGCAGAAACAAACCCACAAATTTACTTTGGAATGGGTAAATAGGCAGTTAGGCATCTAACTTGTAACATCTAACATATTTGAAAGATTTTTTCAAGATCTTGTTATGGTTAAACGTGGAGACAACTTTGATAATGATGTTTCTGTTTTGAGACCACCTCACTGTGAACATAGAACTTAAATGAACAGTTCTCAAAGGAGAGAGAAATAGGAGAAACAAGGCTTTAGGTCCTCAATTGCCAAATTGTGGGACATCAGTGCTATTATAAAAACCCAACAATTGGGACTGAAATTTCCAGGTGAGATCATCTGTCAGAAGCCAGAAAGTGTATAAATAGAACAGCTCATTGGATATTGGGTTTGCCATTACCATCACAAGTCAACTCAGGACAAGGGGGTGAGATACAGTGTGTGTCTGTGGTACTTCCCAACCAGTTAACATGTTAAAAAAAAAAAAAAAAAAAAAAAAAAAAAGGGAAAAACAGGTTTGATAAAGTTTGCAGGGGAGAAGGGTAATGTGCGATCTGAGGACTTTGGCCAGGATGACCAAGTGTATACCTTTGCTCATATTTAAAGGACAGTTTTCTGATTTGGATTGTGCTAACAGATCGATTCAGATTTTTGTATTTTTTTCATTATGAAACATTTTTAAATTCTGACTCTCTTTAATATTAATCATAAGCATTATTTTTGCTCCTCAATATTTTTTTTACTGGGTTAATGTAGAGCCAATTTATGGTTAAATAGTTGTTGGAGAACACCAACCTGCAATGTTACGAATTTCTCTTATCCTTTAGTACCTAGGGTTTTCTAGTATTGTCTTTAGTTTTTAAGTATATGTGGAAATGAAATTAGAATTTTAATCACAGCTTAATGAGTACTAAATGGAGAGAACTCTGTTGAAAATTGTTTTATTCAGAATATTTTTTAGAAGTATGACCACAATTTTGAGGAAGCAAATTTTCTGTCCACTGTTACAAGAAAAATACTTTTGGAGTACCCAGTGTTCTGACAGGCATGTACTCCTTTCCACAGTAAGGAGAATGAATTAGTTTTCCTGGACTTCAAATCCCCAAAGCTTTAACTTTTCAAGTATTTTCTACATGAAAATGGTATAGCCTTAGGTAGGATGGTCCAATTTTTCAGTGCTCAGAACAAATTTTATTAGCACATTCTAGTGCACTAAATTCATCAACGTAGCTATTTTGCTTCATATCACTATGGTGATAGTAATCGCTTTTAAAATGTTAGTAAAGCAAACCTTATGCTACTGTGTTTCTTCACTCTCATAAGATGCTGAAAGAGTCGAGAAAATAAAGCAGACAGATGAAGACTTAGACAGCTCTAATGAAAATGTAGTAAGTCTTATCAGGTGGTGCAGTAAAGCTGATGGCTAAAACCATCAAGGACTTAAGATATATCTAATTTTTGGTGCTAAAATATGTGACAAATTCTTTGAAAGCTGCAGGAGCAAAACTTATTTTAAATAAGAATGAAAAAATGTTCACGTCTAATAGACATTTTGGAATAGTGAGAAAGAAATATTAAATGGCTATTAAAAAAATAGCAGTTGAAATCAGAGTTTGTCCCTCCTCAACAGAATTAATTCTTTCTTTGCCAAGTAGCAGTGTTTGCCCACTGCTTCAGAAAATAAGTATTTATATTTATTAGAGAAATTATGCTGTGCTGCACATTGAGAAAATATTCCCTTCTGCTTTTCAGAGCAATCAGCTCACATGGATTTGATTCTTCCACTACTTTAACATTTGCAAATATGCTTGGTTTATTACACATAAAATTCTCTAAACCTTTCAAAAATTTCCCTTCGGTATGGACTGGATCTCCTTTGCAATAATTATGTGTATGCAAAATTAATTCCTTAAATATAAATATGTTTTCTCTTGTTTTGAAACGAGCCCTTTTTTGAGAGAGGCATTCTAACATGGCCTTGGCAATTTCCAGTCCATTTCTGGTGCATTTCTTCCATTTTTGTAGTTTCTTTCATTCAGTAAGTCTTAGTAAGCAAGCTTAGTTTTTCAAGCTTGCACCATGCAAGTTAGTGTGTTAACATTTTTAAACAGCTGTGTTTTAAACATCCATTAATGGATTTTGAATAGGTAGCCATCTGCACTACAACATTTGTATAGGTCTTGATGGCTGTTCCACTCTAATTGTTTTGAGACCTTCACAGTGTTCACATCATTATTTTGTTCAGTTCCAGTGGAAGGACTCCATAGTTTATGTGAAACAGTTGAATTCTAAAAAACTAAATGAGAAAAAAAAAAAAAAAAGACCCCAAACAAACAAAAAAACCCACCCAAACAACTAAACCCTCTGTGGATTTGGCAAAAAGGTTTAAAGAAGAGCTTTAAACATCTGTCTGCCTTCTTTCTTCAGCATTGGTAAAGCTATAGTGGCTAGTATGCACGTATTTGTGCTGTTTCAGTGTTTAAGAGAATCAAAACACTGGTAGCATAATTCTGGGTTTGCATAGATATAAATGACAGTATATCATAATAAGGCTTTTAATTCAAAATACAGTAGTTTTTTATTCCAGATGCCATACACAGAACACAAACACCATGCTGCAGCTGTTCCAGCTTCCCGGAGAATGTGCAACACATTTTTTTATGGAAGGACTGTTCGTTCAAGACTGTTACAGATCAGAGCACTGTAGTACGTACTTAAAAGGACATCACACTATATTTAGATACACTACCGACTCAGTTAAGGCTGTATGTGATTGGAAAGCATTTAGCTTAAAAGTGTAATCATGGCATTAGTTCAGTGGCACTCTATAGATTTAATTTGATAATTAATGTCTGTAAGGAAGGGCTGGATAGGAGGTTTGGGAAGATAGGAGGCTTATTATGTTAAGTTTTATGAGATGCTGGGTAAGGCATGACTACGTATAGAAAATGCTCTTGGACATCGATGTGATGATCCCCCTTCATCCACCTTCAAGAAAAAAATATTTACTATCATAGAGATACAGAAGTCACTCTAGTACTGGTAGGTTTTCACAAAATTCGATTAGATTCATTTATTTGACTTACGGACTTCACTGCAGATTTCCCATGGTTTGACTTGCTCATTTTACTGTTCTCTGTTAGAAACTTGGGTGGTCACAGTAGTTGAGTTGGATACAGTTACAGGAAGAGTTACTTAGAATCGCTGGTGCTTACTGGACTCTGGAGCATCAGGTGATCATCCCCGCTTAAATTTCTCATTTAATTTCCTCATTTTAAGCATTTAATTAGGCACATATTTCAGAGGTTAGTCACCTGAGACTTTTTTTGTAGTCAAACTCCTTCATTTTCCAGAGCTCTGAAATATTGTATTCTTCATGGTTTGGGGAGATCAATCTAGAAATATAAATACTTATTAATATGGAAGATAATATAATTGTAATGGACTATTAAGTGCCTTATGATCAGTAGAATTGGGACTATTGTTAGTCATGGAGGAACTGTAAAAGTGTTCATGAAGTGCACTCTTGGTTTATGTCTATGTTCTTTCCATGGATATAACACATCTGCAGTTCATCATAGCCCTTTTTTTCTCCTTTTGCTGGCATAGAACAAGCAGCAACTCCACAGATAGCAAAGTGAATGGAACAACTGCATTTCAGCTGTTTGTATTTCATCTAGTTATACTGAAGAAAACTTCTGTCTTTGTAATGCAGAAGCAGACAGTGCAAATAGTTTGGGAATTTGAAGCTAGTTGCTATTAATGCTTAAAAAGACAGACCTGCTTTTAGTAATTGCTATTAAAGTTACTGCAAACATCAGCAACTCTCCCAATAGAAATGTTACATAAGCTTTAACTCTGAAAAATGTATGAAAGAGAAGTGATTGCACTGAAAATTCAGTTTATTTTGAAGCTTCAAAATTACATAATATTTAAATATAAAAAGACAGGAAATTTTATTACAAATGCAGAGTTATGAAGAGCAGTAGTTTTCTAGATGAGCAGGACTGCATCATGTTACTTTTGAGCCCAGCTGGAAACCTGCAGGCAGTACTTCAATGCAGATACCAAATAAGCAGATCTTAGCCCCTGACATTTTTCTTCTGAATGGTAAGTTCAGGTGTGTTGCATCAGTAAAATACTCTTCTTTGAATGATCACTGCTTTGTACTTCTGTCTGTATTTGAGGGGGAAAAAAGGGTTAACTTCAAAATTGTTTTAATTTTGTTCATCTGTTAGCTGAGATGACTGATTATCAGACTGAACTGAAAAGGGGTAGGTAGGGAATAAACAGAAAAAGTTGTATGCTTCCTGTAGAGGACAGTGAATTCAGTAGAAGCAGCAGCTATAGGAAGGAAGAGCTAAATCCAGAAGTAGTAGTAAAATGTAAATGCTGTAGCACTCAGCATTAACTTTCAGCATCACCACTTTTTGTGCTAAACTTTACTTCTGTGAAGGGAAGGGGTTTCAATTTCTCCAGAATCACAGCACTGACATATAGTATAAAGTGGTAGTGAAAGCTCAACCATGCCATGAAAATCTCATTTGGGAGGGGATACTCCATGTTTCATGCAGTAGCTCTGTGATTGCAGTACCAAGGCAAGTAGAAGACATAGATTCAGGGATTTTTAATTTGTGTCCCAGCACATCATAAAATCCTCTGTTTACCGACATATGAAATCCAGTCTGATAATTACAAAGCAGTTTCATTTTGTACAAACTGCTGGACTATAGGAAGCAAGACAGAGTGAGGATATGTACATAGCCCCCACTTACAGGGGGATGATACTTGGGCTGAAGACCGTTCAGCGTTCAGTGAGGCTGAGTCCCTAAACAGTCACTGATATACAGCCTGGGACTTGTGACTTCTCTCCCAGTATCCTAACCACTAAGCTGGACAATCATGCTTGATGCTATCTCTTTTTCTCCTCCCCATCTTTCCCAGTCCATGTAAGGTAGAGCAAATTCAGTACAAGTGAAACAGAGGGTCTTCAGCTGCAACACATGACATATATAGTCCCCTGTGTTCAACTTTTGTTATTTTGCTTGAATAATAAATTGACTGCTAGACAAACAGCCAGATTCAGCTGTGGCTTGGGACAAAGGCCAGCAGCCTATACCTCCCTCAACACTTAAGAAGAAGAAGGGCTTCCAGCAGGATAAAGGAAGTCACCACATCTGGCCTTGATGCTTCCCTTGATGGGAAAGCTCAGATTGTGTCAGCCTTCTCCAGCGGGCTCAGGGACCACATGAATCTTCTACCATTCCAGATTCACTGTACGTACTCTCAAACCAAAGGCCACAAAGATAATTAGGACTTTTTGGCGAGGAAGAAAACTAGCTAGACATCATAATGACGGAGGAGGGAAGTCAGATTGTCTTCAGCAAGTACAAATAGAACACAGAGATATTTCTGAGACACTCTATTACACATACAAAACCCCATATATTTGAGAGAGATTGCATGGTTATGTATGTTTTAAACAAAGTATTTTTAAAACCTCACCTGTGGAGGAGTTGGTTTTGGATATAGTTTAAATATATAGGAAGGGTGTAATTCCTATTCACTGAAGTCAAGAGAAATTTTATTATTTAATAGGACCATGATTTCTTTTGTAATTGCAATTCTGTTTAGCTCAGTGGAAAGCCAGAATGCTTTTCATATTTTTTAGATGCTTCGTTTTGGGAAAGCTTAAGGGATTCATTAGGAATTCTGTGGGAATTTTGCATAAAATATCAAGGCTGGCTCAGGAATGGGGCAGTTTAACTTAAACTGGAAAAAAAATAACCATTCAGTTTTCCAGCCTCTGAACATTTATCTTTAGCCTAAGTAAAAAGTTTTCATAGATTGTATTCTTCCTTTGTTTTTTTTTCTTAGGCTTTAGAAGAAAAATGTGTCATCTAAAGAAGTTTAAATATTCCATTAGTATGAAATAGAGCTGATAAGAATTAGAGTGCTTTGTGTTTCCATTTCAGAGAGGTTTGTTTTACAGTCTGAAATAGAGCAATCAGCAAAATTATTTAACAGACTGTACAAGCCATTTCCAAAAAGGTGATCTGAATAACCATGTCATCATAGTCTCACCTTAACCCCGTTGGTCATTTATATTCTGAGAAGTCACGCCAAGTCACTTGGAAGGAGAATCTCCAAATAAATCCTCGCTGTAGTTGAAAATATTTTAAAATATTAGACAACTTCAGTCCTCTGTGTTACCCACTTCATTAAACCAGAGTTCCCATGCATCTGTTTCCATGTCAGTCCCTGTTAGACATGGTGTTTGAGCTCGAAGTCATCATGCTCCAAGCTATTCTGAAATCATCTGCAGTTTCATTTAGTATTTGAAGCTGAAAATTTACCTTTAGTAAACCAGAGCTTTCTCCACAAATGGTTAATTCAGCCAGCCAGTGCAAGCCCCTCACAGGGTATTGCTGAGAGTTTCCTCGGTGCATGCTCCTTAGGTCAAACCTCCAGGTTTTTATTCATACTTTGATTTGTGTTTTTAATTTTGGCTTATGCCATCCAGGAGCTGTGAGTAGCCCTGAAACACACATTGAGACGCTAAATCTGTATAACCTCTATTTCTCCTACAGATTTCTGTATTTACAGTCAGAGCTTAGTATCATCTTTATTCCCTCCCCTTCTCTGCTCCCGTTAACTTCCTCATCTTATCTTAGTTGTTTTTCCAAGTGTGCTGTGGAGACCTCAAACATAGTTGCTGAAAGGGACCAGAGCAAGAGGAGATAAACCTGGCTTGAAGACAGGAGGCCTGACACGTTCGTCTATACAAACCCAAGCATGTGTTCACCAGGCTTTTGAAATTGAGACATGACATTTGCTGATTGACTCAGCCTGCAACCCAGTGCCTAGTTGAGCTGAGGATATTCAGACTGTCACAGCTTTGTGTATAATTCATAAATAAACTTTTATGACTTGCAATTTTATAGAGGACAGATCCAGAAAATGAACTCCCTAGAGTGTCATGTCAAAAACTGCCTAGTCTTCCCATGTGTTAGTGGTTTTCCCATAACATGCCCTGGGAAGTATGCCACTGTTTTAGTGACTTCCCAGCCAAGGGTACCTTGCTGCCTAATGACAGTGGAGTTTAGTTTTGTGAACCTGACAATGATTTGATCCTCTCATCTGTGTGACTGAAGATTTAGGTAAGTGTGACATTGCTAGGATTGAAGCTTCCTTTTAGGTATGTCTGACTGATGATGTGAGTAATCAGAGTATGATGTAATAGGCGGTGTGGTGTCACACTTGGTTTTAACTAATCAAAGCTTCTGCAGTTAGAAAAAGGGAAATAACTTCTGCCCTTGTCCACGTATTCCTCCTACTGGGTCTTTGCTAGTTCTCCTGTGTTTGCACATGTAAAAGCTACTAGATCAGGGAACTGATCTGTGTGAAAAAAAATACGATTTTGGCTGAGTTAGCTTTCTGCCTGACTAGTATCATGATACAGAGAGATATTTTGAGGTAGAAAATGTACTTTTTTCCTTTTCTAATGGAACTCAGGCATTAAAATCAATCCCCAGTGTCAGCTTCATGTAGAATTACATTTTATTCAGACTCATATGCAGTTCTTCTGTTCCAAACTAACTCTGTATAGGTCTTTCATAGGTTATTTTTTAATATTTGAAAAACTGAATAAAGGGTCTGTAGCCAAATAGATGGCATGCATATGCTTGTGAAGATGTCTGCCCACTGCATAAACATTTCATTATAGTTCCAGTGTACTAAAGAACCAGCAGCCTATTTCAATTCCAATGCTGTAATTTGTTTTAAAGTGTCTTATTTAGTCCATAAATATCATGTTTGATTTCTTCACTAGGCATTAAGTTATTATTTAAGATAGGTGTTTCTCTGAATTTCTTACAGTTTTGTTAGACCTAAAAGCATTTAGAGAGAATTGTCATACTTAGGTCATTTGTTGTCTCAGTATGTGTGTGATGTTTTGATAAGACTCCTCACCCTTTCTTTTCTTGATCTCTAGTATAACATACAAACAGATCAGTACAGAAGTTGTGATAACGTCTCTGCCAAATCATCAGATAGTGATGTCAGTGATGTGTCAGCCATTTCCCGAACCAGCAGTGCCTCACGCCTCAGCAGCACAAGTTTTATGTCAGAGCAATCTGAACGCCCTCGGGGCAGAATCAGGTGAGTTCTCAGAGCAGCTTCAATGGTATCACACACCCCTCTTTTGTTTAGTGCCAAAATATGGCCAGAAATTATCGAAATTAGATGAACACGACATAAGAATTTACAATTATGCATATATAAACTGTCTTCCGTTGCTAGCCTAAGATGACAGTATCTTTACAGTTGTGCATCTAAAACAGAAAGCAGACTTCCCATGAGGAAATGACAGATTAATGTATCTGTGGCAAGTGGAACTTGAGCACACACTATCATCTCATTGCTGACTATGAATCAGTGTAATCTATATGCCAAGAAGGTATTACAGCATAAATATTACTAGGTATTTTTATCTAAAGAATTTGCTTTCATAAAAGTGCTGGTTTTCTTGCTTTCAATCTATGTATTTATCTCGCTACCTACCTGCTTTTATTTTGCTGTTTTCATGCATATGATAAATGACTAGATTTGAAACGAGTATTTATATAATAATTTTGATATCTCTGGTTCAGAAGTAGTTTATTTCATTTACTTTATCATTAATCAAATATATCTTTCATCCCTGATACTAATCTCTTCTTCATTTAGTGCTTTTTTAGATACGCAGGTTGGTTCCTGTCTTCATTTAACATAACGGCAAAACTCCCACTGGCTATAATGGCTGTAGGATTGGCTTGCTAGTCTATGATTATATCTACCAATGTCTGAATCCTCAGAAATTTGAGTTTAAGCGTTATAAGACACAAGCAGAATCAGGAACTATTAAAAAAAAATAAAATTATGTCCATGGAGGAAATCAGTCTGATAAGAGTCTGGATGGCGTCATATAAGTGCTTCAGAACACTTCTAGACAGATTCACTATCCAAGAAGTTCAGCTGTAGGCTTATTGATCTATTAGTCCAATGGGAAGGGATCTTAAGCAAACTCAGAAACTGGTCTCTATGTGTATACTACTTCCACCTCATTTTTTTGTTAAGGAAAGTTCACGGGGTATTCAAAGTCATGTTTCAGATTGGTGAAATTATAACCTGACAGCTGCAGTAATCTACAATCCAGCAGAACACTGCAGTGGAACTGTAAATGTATTTAAAGTTATTCAAGTGTTTAAAGTTATTTCAGTTCATGTGTTTAAATACTACAATTCATTGTGTCCTAGCTTTTCAGTATTTGTCTCTTACAGAGGGCTTTAGTCATACCAAAATACCTGTATTTTCTAGACATTGATTTTTGTCAACTAGGCCTTGTCACAGTATCTTTGACAGGTTGAACAAAACAGGATTTTTTTTCCCATTAAATATTTCTGTGTTGAACAGATTTTATCAGAAATGTTCCTTGGGTCAGAACGTCTGATCACAAATGTCAGACACAGGAGAACCAGTAACCTCATGTGAGGCTGGAAAGGGGGAATCCTATGGTCAAATCCTTGCTCTCATTCAACCTCTTCCATTTCAATGAGTAGCGGAGCACTTTGGGTACAGGATTACCCAACCTCATGTACAAAACCAAGCGTCTGCAATGGGAGCTCCAGTTCAGCTTCACTCTAGACCCCCTAAAGTGAGATGTAGGTAGAATTCAGATGCTTTCCCTTTTTGATACTGTCCACAGAATCCATACCTCAGAGATTAGACACCTGCTTTAATTTTCTCTAAATTAAGGTAGTACTTCCATAGTGAAGAAAATGTATAGTAATCATATACAGTGCAGCTCATTAAGTAGAAATATGAGGAAGAAATTAACAGATTCATAAATTACTTGTAACGTTCATTATTTTTCTTCTAAGCTGGCAGTGGTTTTGCTCCCCTGAAAGACCTGTTGAAATAAATGGGACTTGCTTAATATACTATCTTTGCAATTAGCCTATTTCAACAACTAAATGTAGTGGAGTAAAATTTAAAATAATTTTATGTTATGTTGGAAAACATTGTATCCAGCAGTTTAATGTCCACTGTTCAAAATTTTCCATTCCAGTTGTCCACGCTTATCTTTGAATGATTGCTTGTCATTGCTGTGAAAACATCAAAGTCTTTAGAGACCTGAAAAAATGTTGTATCATGGGAATCAAATATCAAGAAAGGTCAGAATGTAAGGAAGTTGGTGTTGGAGAAAAGGAGAAGGCATTTTGATGATGATCTGAGCCAAAGCCAGCTTCCTGCCCTCCTGTGTCTGTACTGGTAGCCTCTGTCACATAGTCTTTAGACAATTCTTTATGTAGCTTACTTACTACATGGGAATGAAGAGTTAATTTAGGGAAAGGGTTGATTGTATTATGAACAATTTTTTTCAGACTGAAATTCATGCTTTTTAACACTAGCCTTAAAAACTACTTATCTTCAGTGGAATTCACATAAAAATTAGGGTGTTGTTACATTATTTCTCTAACTTCTCTAAATCATTAAAAAGAAGAAAATACTTATTATCTTGGATGGTTCATAGATCTCAAAGACAGGTGAATTGCCCTTTTCTACATTAGTTGTTGAAGGAACCTAGATGAATAGTTTAGATTGTTGCTTTGATTTTAGACATCTGAAGTTAAGTGAAATTTATTCTTTCTCTTAATTACTGATGTTTTTTAAGTTCAAGGAATTAGAAATCTGAAATTCAAATTTGTTTAGTAATTTGAAGTTTAAATTTTATTTTTTCCCTCCAAGGAACCTGATGTTAACATATATCAAGCAAGATGGGATGGGATGGGTTGGGATTGGATTATTGAGCAGGAAGGGCAAGGAAAAGAGCAATTTTTTTTACTTCCTGTCTTCTGTCTTGCTAAAACCACATATCCACCATCATCTTCATTTGACAGTTTGTCAGCCCAGTGGCCATGGGAAGCGTGTGAGTGTAGTGTTAAGTTTAAAGACAAAGTTTGTTGAACTGCCTTTTTTATGCACCTACTTTTGTTCTCCAGATATCTTCTTTACATGAGAAGTATGAAGAGCCTAGTAAACATATAGAAACTCAAATGAGGTGGTCCAGCTTTAGCTATCTCATTAAACGAAGTCATTCAGTAGTGTTTATAGGTGCCTTTTGTATCTAGAAGAAAAATAGACAAATCCAGAATACACAAGCAAGATTCCTAGTTGGCATCACCCTTGGAAAGGATGATCCCATCTCTTTCTCCATGGAATAGAGAAAAATGAATCCTCAGGCAGTTGACCAGCAAGCTGAGTTAATTAAACTAAATAGAAAACTGTGACTGGAGAGTACTCCAGGGTTTAGAAGAGTAACCTGAAGTGAAACTGTGCTCCTCTAACATATCTGCATGAGCTAAAAAACACTGGTTAGTTACTCATATTAAGAGATGTGATGTGAAATTTCTGAACATGAAGTGTGCCAGCTTAAGAAAGCAGTAGTTTCCGTTAATGTTGTTAGGCAGTATAACCCCATCATCCCTCATATTAATGCATCTCTGAAAACTGATATAATTAAGATTCTAGAGATATGAAAATATAAGATACTGTCCTCTTTAGGGCTGTTATTAAGAAGGCAAACTTTTGTTGTAGTTTTATACAATATATCATTAAATATCAGAAGGACCAAGGTTTCAGTCACAGTGAGTGTGGTTTATATCCACTAACTTCACCACCAGTTCTGCCAGCACAAAGCTTCCTGACCTTTCCTCCCAAATCCTTATGGAGATTTGGGAAAGAGCCTTTAAAAATCTAGCTAATGCCTTTTGCCCCATCATTCCAGGCAGAATCGATCTCTCTCTCTTTTCCCTCAGTTTTGAAGATTTGAGATTCTATAGTTTCAGACAATGTATTCTATATTATCCTATGTTTAGAAATAGTTAAACCTGGAAGAACATATGTTTTTCTTGTGGCTTTAAAGTCTGTGGGTACTAGCTATAAGTGTAGAACAATTCGGGGGGGGGGGGGGGAGGGTGTTGACAGTTTTTCATTTTGGTGAGTAACTCTTTCAGTTACATTACTCAAACTACACTGTGCTTTTAATGATGTACAGCATTTATAGAATGAAACATCTGAACAGCAAGGATAAAACCAGATGATGCAAAATAACACAGAAATACCGTGCATCTTATTTGAACAGCTAGATAACACTCTAGCTATTATTTGGGACAAAACTCCCAAATCCGAATTTTTGTAGTATTAGGAAACTTGAGCTTGTTGAAGTTCGTAACATAGAGCGAATGAAAGCAAATCTTCCCTTTCCTTTAATCAACAACAAGACACTGATTTCATTCCTACAACATATTTGTAATTGAATTACTTTTCAGAAAGCTGTGACATAGCATGCTTGGGAAATGCTGTTAGTTAATCTTCAGTCTGGAGATTTTGTTGATTAATACTTCTCGTAGGTTGCAAGAGGGAATTATGATTGATGCAAGTTTTAATTATAAGTATATAAAATAGCTTCTTCATTTCTAATTGGTTTAGCATTTTCAGGGGAATGTTATAAAAAAAATGGCTATGCATGGATAAACTAGTCTGCATATGAAATTATTCCAGACATCTTTCCTGTTACCATTCTGGGAAGTCTGGTTGACTGCCGTGCTCTCTAGTGGAAGTGCAGGGAAATATCAGGAATTTTTGTTCAGGGAACAAAATATTCTGGCGCTTTTGACTTGAATCAGAATCAGACTGTGAATTTGGTCTGCCACAGCATTTGGAGTTGGTGAGTTTTTCATGACTGAAGTCAGATCACCAGTCCTTCTTTATGGAGGTTTGCTTCCATCAGCCATGGTCTTTATGCGTTCGTAATACAGTTAAGCAATACTTTATACCTGTGTATGCTATAGATGTTACTGTATATAATTCAGGAACATTTCTCATATCCTAAATGAAGCAGAAGGAAATTTTTCTTGGTTTAATGCAAGTGATTGATAACTAAAACTCCATGTAAAATACATGATGATTAATCAGCACCAAATGGGCTTGGTCAGACAAAGAAGGTCATTTGATCGCTTCATTTAAAATTATGCCCTGTGATTTCATTGCATCATTTTTTCATTACGGGCCTGAATATGCAAAGATACCTGGACTTCTTGGTGATGTCAGGTAGGGAACTGTCATGCTCGGTAAAGGTGAGCCAGAGGCTTCTGTTTTGGAGGATTTAGCAGGTTGACTACCATAAGGTATTTCACTTAAATCTGATTGAACAAGATCTGCTAAATATATGAAAAATTATATAACTGCTTTTAAGGTGTATCTGGACTTCAAATTGCCCCTACGTTAGGAATACCACTGTTATTCCTCATTTTAAATTTGAAAATCACATCTTTATTAAGAATTATATTTAGTCTCTTAATGAAGGTGTGATGCGTGTCATATTTTGATCTGGTTTTACGTGCTTTGCTTAATTGAAAGCTTAAGTTTAATTAAAATATTTTAAATGACCTTATCAAAGAAAGAGGATAATATAATGGGTTATAACAGTAGACTTAAACCAGTCCTAAATTATTTCACATGTACCATACCACTAAATGGCTTGTATCACAAACTCACGCTTGTTGGGATTCAGGTATGTTTTCAGTACAGTACTGAAGGAAAATAGCTTTTTTTGGTTCGTACTGTCGACTCTAGCTAATACACCTTTTTATCCCCAATTTCCAGAACAGCATTTACAACTTGCTGGTAGCTGTTGTTCTTCCATTACACTAGAACTTCAGTGCTAGTACACTTGAGCTAGAAACAGGAATGATGGAGGAGTGAAATGTCAACACATGATCAAGTGAGGAAGGGGTTGATGGGATGATAAACAAATGGTGAAGGGTGATGGAGACAGGCAGGACCTCACAGTCAACAAAACAAGGCAGGAAGGAGCCCACCCCAAGTGTATGCACATGAATAAAGATGTGCTTGAGTGGAGAACATCTGGGGGAAGCTCACATATCTTTTATCGGAGATCAGCCCAAGTGGGTTGGCTCTCTGAATGGCCTGTGCTCTAATGCATGGGGAACAAACAAGAGGAATTAGAGATGTGCTAGGCAGCTGCAGGGCTATGATCTCATCGTGATCACAGAGATATGGTGGGATAGGTCACATGACTGGAGTCCTGTAGTCCATGGAAACACAGGACAGAAAGGCAAGGAAGGGTTGTTGCCCTTCTTGTGAGAGAGCAGAGTATGCAGGGAGCTCTGCCTAGAGGTGGATGATGAACCAGCAGAGATTTTATGGGTCAGGATTAGAGGGCCAACCACTGTCATGATGTTGTGGGTGTCTGCTATGGACTTCCTGATCAGGAGGAAGTAGTAGATGAAACCTTCTTCCAACTGACAGATTCATATTCACAGGCTCTGGTTTTCATGGGAAACTTAAGCCATCCTGGTATCTGCTGGTTGAGCAATGCAGTAGGGCACAAGCAATCCAGGAGATTTCTGTACTGCACTGATGATCAGAGGGAAAGTCTGGAGCAAGGACTCAGGAGAGGATGATCAGATCAGGGAATATTTAGACAAGCTATATGTGTACAAGTCATTGACACGTGGCAAGATGGACCCGTGAGTACTAAAGGAGCTGGTACTGACCAATGTCATTGCAAGGCCACTTGATAATCTTTGGAGCATGATGACAATCAGAGGATGTTCTTGAAGACGAAGAAAGCAGTTGTCACTGTCTATCTTCAAGAAGGGCAAGTGGGATCTGGGGAACTATAGGCCTGTCAGCCTCAGGTCAATCCCTGGGAAGCTGATGAAGCAAATAATCCCAGAAACCATTTCCAAACACACAGAATAAGGGGGTGACTGTAAATAGTCAGCCTGAATTTTCAAAGGGGAAGTCAGGCCTCACCAACCGATAGCATTCTTTCACTAGTTCACTGGCTTGGTGGATGAGAGGAGAACAGCAGATGTTCTCTGTCTTGTCTTTGGTAAGGCTTTCAGCACTGTCTTCTGAAACATCCTGATAGAGAAACTGGGGATATACAGCCTAGGTAAGTGAACAGTGAGGCAGATCAGAAACTGGCTAACAGCAGGCTCAGAGGGATGTGATCTGGGGCACAAAGTTCAGCTGAAGGCAAGTCACTAGGGATGTATGTCTGTGGTCAATATTGTGTCAGTACTGTTTAACATCTTCATTAGTGACTGGAATGATGAGACAGAGTGCACCCTCAGCAGGTTTGCAGACAACAGAAAACTGACAGGAATAGTTGATAGACTAGGTAGGTGTGACACTATTTAGAGGAACCTCAACCAGATGGAGAAATGGGCCAATAGGAACCTCGTGAAGTTCAACAAGGGAAATGCAGAATCTTGCATCTGGGGAAAAATAACTCCATGTACCATTACACAGTGGGAGTTCACAGCTGGAAATCAGCTTTGCAGGAGGGTTGTACTAAACAATCTCCAAAGATGTCCTCCAACCTCAACTATTCTGTGATTTTGTGAATAATGTATTGGGTAGGTGAATATGCTGTATCTGGAAATTACTTCTAATTCAACTCAGATTGGGACTGAACCTAAATGAAAGTAAAATATTTAGTTATAGAATGCAAAGCAGGTGACAGTTAAGTAGTGTGAAAAAACAGGTAACAGGAATGAAAAACTGTTTCATCTGTATTTAACTCCTGAAATCTTTCTCCCATTTTCATATCATGTGCTGACCTTTTACCTCACTCATGTGCATACTAAAGTTGCATAATCAGAGGCAATCCTCTGTAACCAGAGCACGTTAGATTTTATCGTCCATCCTTTCCTCAGGGTTTCGTTACAGTTTCTTTCAGGTTCAGATCTTATTCCACACATGCACACACATGCATGCGCAACACTCTTGATTCTTAACCAGTTTAGGAGACTGCTTCTCAACCTTGTGATTTTGGTTTTACTTCTCTGAGTGTGCATGCACAAACTTTATATGTATGTACTTCAAAAATGCAAATGACCCTTTGTCAGAGGACCCTGCCTTCCATTCTGCTGCTACCAAATCATCATCACACTTGGAGAATGAATATTGGTTTTCCTGTCTGTTGAGACAATATGTTAATGTTACTAGGAAGTGATCATCCTTTTTATATCAATCTCTAAAATTGACCACGCTACTTGGTATCATGTGAGTATGATTAAAACATACAGCTTGCTTCTGGCTCATTGTGACAACCTGGTAAAACAGTAATCAACCACTTTGAGCTGATAAATGAGCTTGTAGTGACCAATCCTCAGGCTTTTCTTTAACAGATACCTAAACAGACTGGACATAATCAGATTTCAGGAATGTTATTTCATTAAACCTCAGCTATATTTATGACACATACAGAAGGATTTGGTCGTAATTCAGACCTGTTTTGTAGTAGGTGTTGTCTGTAAGCAGGACATCTCCCCATATCTGTTCTGTCCTCTCTATAAGAGAACAGGACTGGAAGGGACCTCTCTGGAGTCACTGAATGTAGCCTCTGCTATTACAAAGAACTGAATCAACAATGTATTTTCGGCATCCATCTTCAACCTAATTGGTTGCTTTTGCACCCACTGATTTCAGAAGGTCTTCCAAATCGAATTTCTTTGATGCTCTGGAAATTTCTTTCAGTTACAAGGTAAACCTATTCACAGGGAGTTTAAACACATTGTTCACATTTGTCCCGGTGCCACTATTAGCATATTATTTAGACAGGTTTATCCTCCCTTCTGCTTACTCTCTGGGGATTCATTGTAAGCAATCATAGTGGCTTAACTAGCTGTTGTTTTACTCAGTTACATATTACATCCTTTCTATTTTGTTGGTCATGCTAGCAGCCCTTTTCTGCCAGTTTCCAGTTTGAATTAAACCTTCTTGAATTCACATGACCGGCAGTGTAGATGAGGTCTCCTGCACAGTGTCATTAACTCTGCCCTAATGAACTCGTGGAAGGATCTATTTGCTTTTTTCATAACCATAATACTTGGTTGTACTGGTTATGTAGCAATAGGCCAAAATGGTCAAAAACTGTAACCATGTCAGCAGCTGTGCCTTTGGAGGCATAGTTACAGCTGGGTGGTTTTCTCAGTTCCCTGCATCTCCTTCAGAGTCTTTTCTCCTCGGATACGGAACATGCATGAAGAGCTAGGCGATATCAGTGTGGACCACGGCACAGTGTTCTCTTCAACACCCTGCTCCTGCAGGCTCGCCTTGCCACTTCAGCCAGGAGGAAATCCGAGAAACTTAGGTCTTTTTTCTATCCCCTTGGAATGTCAATTAACAATACTGAAAGGGAAGATCCAGTTAATCCAAAATATCTTTCATATACAACTTTGCAGAGGTACTTTCCAAATATCCTCAACTTTTTGTACTGAAAAGAAACTGTCTGCTACTTAATGAATCTGCTGTTCATTTCTTTTAAAAGGAATGAACATATTAAAGTTGGGTTTGACCATGACTGAAGATTTGCAGTAGATGTCTGAATGTCACCATGAAGCTGAAGATAAAGTGTATCATGCAATATCAATTTTTTCAATCCACAGTTTTTGCCCAACTCCAATAATTCTTCCAGTTTGTCAGCAGGGATTAGAAGTACCCTCTGCCAAATCTCTGAGAAAATAACCTAATGTTCCTTCAGCTGATGGTACTCTCATGCAAAGAGCTAACTAGAAATAAGGGTATGTAAACATTTTCTTTTCAAAGCCCTTGGGGACTTTCCTAACTGTGACAGTTCTGGAAACTCACACTTCTGGAGAGGGAGTCTGCTGGCTTTATGTACATGTAGGAGACTCCCTAGCACAGGATAGGGTCCCTGTCCTTATGCTGTTGTACTTTTGTTATTTATTGTGGAACCAGTCTCTTCAAGCTCTTAAGGTGATGAGCTTGAAAACTCTAAGCCAGGCAAAGGCTCCCAGTCACTTAAATAAGACCTCTCCCTTCCCAGCTTCTAGACCTGCCCAGAGACATTTTGCTTGGAATTCACTGGGAAATGGTGAGTGCTCACTGGCTGCTTTTCTGTGCTTGTAGCTCCCTCTTATGTGGCACTGTTTGTGCGCGTAGATCCCTTTTTTCAGAGTTTCATTTCATGCGGCTTATTATACTGATCTCTTACATAAAATGCTCAGTGCCTTTAGTGTGGGGCCAGATGAAGTAACTGGAGGTTTGCCATCTCATTGAAGGCAAACAGCAGCATTGATCTGCAGAAGATCTGTCAAGGAGAGATGTAGCCAGAGAGCGCTCTCTGGATTGGAAATAGATTTTCTCTTACTGGTTTTCCATCCTCCCACATAGTACATAGGAGCTAGTTTAATACAAATTATGGTGATGAGGGAGAATGGAGTAGAGAGTCTGAAGGGTCTTACGACCTCTTCTCAGCCTTCGCAATAGTGCTGCCTGTTACCATCATATATGTATGTGCAATAAAGTTGTTCAGTCCTTCCCCCGTGCTCTGTTTAGACTAGGATTTCTTCCAACCGTATCAACTCACTAATTCTCTTGAAATGCAGCAGTACTATACCACAGAGCCAGCTGAGTGAAGTTTAACTTTGTGGCGTGACAGTCGAGGAAAACATAATACCCAAAGGCTTTTCGTGCATTTGATGAGACTGAAGTCTGTGTTGAAATAAATAAACCCACTCATTTCATGTTAATTACAGAAGTAATGAAAATCTGTATATTGAATCTGTGCCACAATGTACAGGGTGTAGTTAAGGTTCTTCACTCATAGAAAAAACCCAAATATAAAATCTTTTCATTATTATTATAGATATTGCAGACAGAACTAGTGGAAACAACAACAGAACACTGCAGTTTATTCATCAATGAAAGGAAATGACCTGGAAAATGGAAACAAATTCACAGGTAGATTCAGACTGGCCTTGCGTGGGGTATTCATTATCCCACACTCATGATCTGAACCTAGGAGAAGATCCTGAAAATGTTTTGAATATTACAGATTTTTTTTGTGCCTTGCATATGTTTGGTCCCATGTTCCTCATACAAACCTGTGTACGGGCAAGTTCACATTATGTAAAGAAAAGATTGAGCTATACAAGTTTGCAGTGAAATATGCGGTACTGTAGCTTAGCATGAGAGGAATCCATTTGGGTATACTAGGCCAAATTGGATGTTTCTGATTTTTATAGCTTTCACCACTAATACTCTGTATAAAAATAAGTATTCTAATTGTACAAGATGCTATCAGCCCAGATCCTTCTCTGGCAAAGGAGACATTGTCATGCACTTGGAAGCATGGTGGTTCCTCATTCTAGGATTTTAAGGCCCATCAGGGTGTCGTACTAGAAGACATAGTAGATTCATCTTCTATACTATATATATTTCAGCACTGCCAAGCAGGTTAAAAAAAAATATATCTTATTACTTGCATGCCTCTTGCATGCCTAGCTGTATGCCATCAGGTGTCACTGGTCACAGTGTTCTAGCAGTATGCCCACCTGGGTCTCAACAGAAGTAGGTGTTGGCAATATATGAAGGGCTAGATCCCAGTGATTACAAATCTCCCCAGCTCCACAAACAGTGGTGTGGCTATCAGTCTGCGTCGTGCTGAAAATGTGGTCCTTAATTGGCATTTTCAAAAGGGTGATTCTTGCTTTTGTTGTTAAATTCTGCCATGTGCAGCACTTCAGAACATCACTGTGGAAGCTCTTTTCCATTTCCTAGTCAAGTACCAGAAATTATGAATTCTGCTGCATATGTATTCTGCTGCATATGTATTCACATATAAATCTGATCAGCCTTCCTTTTCAGTAATTTAACTCCAGATTATTACAGGTTGACATATTTCTAAAGAATCTTGGACTAAGTTCTCATTCACTATTTATCTTCCATATTATATCTGCTTCAAAGGCTGAGTAGCTAAGCACTTGCAAATTTATAGATGGCTGTAACTGTAATTTATCAGCCCAACTGTGGATCATCATAACCTGTGCTTCAATATGATTTTTTTTTTTTAATCAACTGTCAAAGCCCCAGTGCAAAGGTGCACACTGAGAAAATACTCATTTCTGTTCATAATATGAACTGGCCAGGCTTTGGGGAGATTATACTGAAGTTGTCCTCGTTTCTGAAGTTTTAATATTTATGCCTTGTAGTGGTGAAAATTATGAAAGCGTTCCCAATTTCTTTTTAAAATTATTTCCCTGCAAATATAGCTTGACTGAAGAGTATTTCTTGACCTGAGTATTTCTTTCTTGGGACAACTTATAGATCATGCAATTTTCAGGTACAATTTTTTTCTAAGGTGACTATGCTGTACCTCACATAAGTATGAAATCCTTCATCTTCTATGTAAATAGGAATCCTTCCTTTCCAAGAAAGAAATATGAGATACTATAACTAGGCTACACTAATTATAATAATTCATATATTTATAATAAAAGAATGTATTTATTTTGTGTTTAAATGTACAAATAACAGAAAAATCATCAGAAATAAGTGGTTCTTCTAATCTGAATAATTAAACCATACTGATTTTTGTAGCTATTACAGCTCAGAATCAAATTTTAAGCCTCACGCTTTAACCTACACAATTAACTTTTAGGTTTTGAGTTACAGTTCAGTAAGCTGTAACTGAAAAACTGTGTAACGTTTGTAAGTATATAATGTCTCTCAAATTCCTAGGAACTAAATATCTGGGTTTTAATCTCAATGTGTAGCAACTGCATTTTATTATTATCTTATTACATTATTGTCCTCTAGTACGAGTTGGCTTTCAAAGGCCAAAGTTTGTTAACCTAGGTACTTTCTCACTTAATATATTGAGTGGAACTGAATTCTTTAAAATCAGACAAAAAGTTACTTGTTTCTTTTGTTGGCCCTTCTCCAAATGTGTCTCCTGCTAGTGGGGACAATGCACACATTCCCCAGGATGAAATTTATTGAATGGTTTTCTGTTTCTAGAAACTCCTGTGGTCCACTTGTTCAGCTTAGACTGTTGGGGAGATTTTTGTTGCTTCTAAGCAAGAGGGGGAGTTATGTTAAGCTGTTTCACCATAAAGAAAAATCTATTGCTAATTTTCATTCTTCCCTGGAAGTGTCGAGCCACTCTCTCCACCACTTTTTGTCATGACCCAGAAATAAAATAATGCAAGTAATATGAGAGACACTTCACTGTAGTTTGATTCTTCTTTTTTTGCCTAGCTAACTTCCACAGAAGTTCAGGGTTGTACTTTGTATGTGTGACCCAGAACCTCTAATAGAGCAGGAAAACATAGAATTATTTTTTTTACACACTCTTTCTGGTTTAACTTCACAGGGCCTTAGAATTTAGGCTAAGGAAGGAGAGAGTTTTGCAGAGGCAGATGAGACATCCATCTCGGAGAGTCATCCATACAGAAACACTATGAGGTAGTAGCCCAGTTTGACCTAATGTGAAGCCAGCTTACTCTTCATGGAAAAAAAGGAGGTTTTGTTTCAAGGCACTATTACAGAGCTCAAATTGCTAGGATTCCCTGGTGAACGGGGATCTCAAATTGTTTAAATAATCACTTAGATATTGACAGTGAACATCACCAAGGGATAGCCAGCAGAGCACAGTGGTCTGATTTTTGGGAGGTCTCTCTTCATACTGTTTGCTTTTGTCATGTTGACGTGTGTACTAAGATGGATATTTAAGGGGGAATTTGCAAGAAATTGAGCATTTGAAGCATTATCTTCGTATCAGCAAGCTTAGTTGTGCATGGGAAGAGGAGAATAAATAGGGCGATGAATAATATCTTTTTCTTTTGCCCAAGAGTAACAAGCAGCAGTAAAGGGAAGGGTAGTGAGCTACAGACTACATGTGCAAGACGTATCAGATGGTTTCCGTAAATGATGAATGAGCACTTCCCACAGCCTGTGACGTTGTGATTAGTGATTTATAGTCACGTTAGTGAAGTACATAGCTTGTTCTGTGCCACGTGTGCTTTGCTGGAAAGAAAAAGATTCAAGTGTGTGACAGCACTTTGCTGAATCACAATGTTGAAGTACTTGTTTGTAAGTTTTATTCTGGCTGGCTGGACTTCCGCATTGCATTGAGCATTTGCATTGAATTGCCAAGCATTTTTCCATTCCCATTAGCTTCAGGAATTAGACTCTCTCAGCACTTGTACTAGCAAGCTATTACAATTATTTATTTTTCATTTTTAAATACAAGCTATTAAAGTTAGTGTTAGAACTAAGATATTATACTGCTTTAGCTTTTGTTCATCATGACTGAAACAGTAGTGGAATTCCAGTTTGATATAAAAAAAACTGTTATAAATACCAGAAGACAACTTACATATTTATGACACTAATTATATTGCTGATAATTTGCTTGTCTATGACTTTTTCTTTATAGTGAAGGTTTCTGCTCTAAACAAGACTCACAAGACTATAGGGTCACTAAGTAGAGATTGATTTTTCTTATATGATGCAGTAAGCAACATTTGTTGTACAGTGGCTTCAGTGGTTTATAGTTCTATGTGTAAATACTGAGTGAGATTAATTATTTGATATTGCAATGGAGAACAACTTCCCTCCCATACTAGAATGGGAGTATCCATAATATAGCCAGTGCTGCTGCTGACAGACTGAAGACTTTCCATGGGTCTTACTATTAAAAATAAACAATAAAAGCCCTCACTGGAGTTACAGCCAGATGTCGGCTGTGTTTTCAAAAGTTTTCTTTTCATCTTGGAATTTTCCATTGCAAAGTCTTTATTTAAAAATACAATGTTGCAATTAAAATTTTACTATGCGACTGGTGTGAGGGTTTGTTCAATCCAAAGAGCATCTCGATATTAATGATGCAGAGAGTGGCATATGGAGTACTGTTATAAGAAGCAGTATTTTTCAAAGCATAGGATGCTTTAAAATCATCAATGAAACTTATCTACTCCTTAGTTGTTAATCAAAGTCCTACTGCAAAAATAAACTGAGGTGAAATCAAGATCATCAACAGTGGGTACTAAATGCAATTGTTTTTTTGATGTAGGCTTTCTTACTTCCTTTAGTATGCTCATTTGCACTGTGTGTTGCATCCATAAATACATGTGTGTGTCCCTGATACATTTGCATTAGTGCTGTGCTCACAAAAGATATATAAGTATTAACTAAAACATGGAGGATTGATAAAAAAAAATAATTACTCAAACTCAACTCAAATATTAAATATTTATTGCAGTGAAAAGACCATGTGTACAAGGTGTTTTGGAAAAACTCAGTTAGTGGAGTGTCACAACCTAGCAGCCCACACTGCAGTCACCTGCCTCCTCCATTGTGTCTCCATGATCTTCCCCTACCCAGAGTGTCCAGCTGGCAGGCCGAAGAGAACAGATAAATACTGAGATCATATAACAGCTTTTCTTCAGCAAGGCACCTTATTTAATGTATCTCTTATCCGTCTAGTTATCAGACTTCACAAAACTTGTAAAACCTTGGTATGTTCAACTCCTTCTCAATGGATCAGTTCTGGCTGAAATTCACCACCATGAGCCAGTAGGGGAACAAGTGACAGAAGCTGTAAGGATTGCGTAAGGAACACAGGAAACAAGACTAAAAGCTCAGAAATTTCATCTCTGAGTTAAAAAATGAAGTTCACTAATTTTTGCCTTTTTTCTGCATTGGAAGTTTATAAGCCAAAAAGTAATCTGAATTTCAGAGAACAGTATGATAAATAGCACTTCAAAATATTTTAATAAGTCTATACTCAAGACAGTGATAAGTTTTTACAAGCATTAGTAGATTTTTTATGATTATTTAGGACATTATGCTCTGGAAAGCATGAGTGTAATGGTAACATTTTAAATCTGGGTTTATCCTTTCTATTTGCAAGCTGGCAGTTTGACTGTTTTGTGTGCTTAACAAACTGATACCTTTATTTGGCTTTCCCCCAGAGGGGCAATTGATACTTGGCAAGACAGAGAAGTCTTTAAAATTATTACACTGCTCTTCAATTTTTTACACAGACCAAAAGTTCAAGCTAATGGAAAACCTGTCAGTCTTCAGTGTAACTGTGTTGAGTAGTAGTGATGTGACTGCTACTTTGCTTAAAATACAACAATTTAAAATGGAGAGATATGGATATGACACCAAACAGTGCAAGCCAAATTGTCTTGAAAGAGAATACAATTTAAATATAGTGCAAAATGCAACTTGTGGCTAATGCAGATTCCCTAGCAGGGTTAGCAAAGACCTTCACAAATGTGGACAATTTTGTTCTAGCTTTCATCAGATCTGACAAATGAAGGAGCATCTTTTTCAAACTTCAGGATGGCAATAGTGTTCATTCTTGTAAAGAAGGAGTATTTACGCAGCAAAAAGCCTAAGCAAGACTTCTGGGCAAAGCTATAGGGATAAAACCACTCTGGGAACCTTTTCAGCATTGGGCAGCTTTCTTTAAGATGCATGATCTTCTATTGGCAATAGAGAAGCTATCACATTGTGAGTTGGTCAGAGTTTAAGAAAGCTAAAAGTATATAGCTCAGGACAGGTTATCCAAACCATAACACAGCGTAAGAAACTCGGGTAGAAATCTTGGGAAGAAAAGGGTTCCTTCCACCAACTCTGGCACTGCGGTACCATCATGCTGCTTATTCTGGACATATCCCTGCTTCTGGATATTCCCTGCTATAGTATCTGGAAGTATTGGTCTCTATTTTGCAGTTTGATTCCCTTTCTGGAGTGCCTGGTTTAGTCATGTGGTGCATAAACAGCTATTCATATACAACTTTATCCCGGCATATTATCTCAAGTCAGCAACTTGCTATACCTGGACCAGGAGTCCTGGCTTTCAGGGCTTGTGAGGATGGGCACAACACCATCTAAGTGCAGCTCTGTGGCTTCTCACTCCAGAGCTAAGTTTGTTTACAGGAAGCTTTTGGTCCCTGTGTTGCATCATGTATTTGTATTGCAAGTATCTCCACAGAGCAGTTACCATATAGACTCTTTCCTTTTGAACAAGTGCTGGAAGAGTGTATATAGTATATCGTTGATCTGAGAGTGATCTTTTGCATTACTCTGTGATTTTACGGTTAGTCTCCGTGCCTCCAAATAACATTACTTATGAGTAGCTGGAAGAGAAATTCAAGTACAGTAAATTTATCAGAGTTCAGACAGAATAGTGAAGGTATGTTTAATGTCATCAATAAAAATTACTTAGATGTAGAAAGTCAGAAAACTACAATTTTAACAAAGTTTGCCTGACTAAGCAATTCAGTAAAGTCTCTGAAATTCATAATGACCAGAAATGGAAGAATGACCAGTAAATTGGCTTGAACAGCTGTCAGAATAAATTTATAATCACCAAAACCCTTCATTTTACAATACCTCAACTGAAAACAGGAAGGAAAAACTTAAAAGTTCTGGTTTGTTAAATTTATGGCTGTTCACTCGTCAGTTCTTGATATATTGGAATAAAATGTGTTTTTATAAAAAATCACCTGATTAAGAATGTAGCCTAAAATGGAAGGAAAAGGCCAACATTGCATAGCATTTAGATTGATGTTTATATTTTTAAAAAATCAGGAGAAAAATAACAGCAGCTTGCATGTATGAATAAAATACTCCACTAGTTATTATATTACTATATTCCAGTATAGTTCTACTGCTTACATGTGAATGTTTTTCATGACATGAAGCACTAAATCTGAATTTATGCAATATACAGAATGCTTACTAAAGAAAACTTTCACAAAATTTAAGTTAGAAGAATATGAGGAGTGCAAAGCTAAGTGCTGAAAGATAGGAAACACTAGAACTGAGGCTGCCTGTGTAAACGTGGCCTTTTTGTATGTAAGCATACTCATTTAATTAGTCTCAGATTTCTCTCTGTGGAAATTGCCTCAATCAGTGCATGGTATGGGTCAGGGACAAATGAAGGTGGCGCGCAGAAAGAGTTGGTCATCTTTAAAACTCAGATTCTCTCTGTTAGAGAAGCTAGAACTTGTTTAGAGAAGCTAAATTGAGGAGGGAATCGTAGGAAGAGAAAGGATGGTCGTCTGGCTCATTTAGTTACTGCTCTGGGAAATGAATCTCTTTGGGTCGCAGCCCCATAGGTTTTGTGTGACGTTTGACAAGTCATTTCAAACATGTATTCATTGGTGATCATATGCTGCCTGTTGCATGTGAGTTTATTCTGGCTTGATGCTATGGATTCAATCGTCAGAGCAAAAAACATACTTAATTCTTTAACATTCTGGTTTGTTTAACCCAGTTACATAGTGAAAGATGACAAGTTTATATGATTTGCACATTCACCGTGCAAAATGGGGTAAATGACACATGGAAAAAGTGTACTTTTTCTGCAAAAGTGAGAGGATGGTGACTGTTTTGTTGCTACAAAATACAAACTGACCATCTCATTGGGGGGGTTATAATATAATAAATACTTGTGATGGCATGTTGGAAAGGCTTTCGTTCAGTCTCAGGAATTCTTAGGAACAATTTTGTCTTCAGAATGAGCGATGAAAAGAACTTGTTCCCCAAGTTTTCTTATTCTCTTCCTAATTCAGTATCACCATGAACCAGTTTCCTTCCTTCCAGGGATTATTGTCCACCTCACTTTTTTGCACTCCAGTCAGATGACTTTGTCTTGGGTCATGCCTGACGGCCAACAGAGAAGATGCAACCTCCCCGCATCCTGGGCAGTCCAGCTAACTTTCTCAGATCCAGGGTAGCCAAGAGGTGCAATTCCTGGCAAATACTGGTTTTCTGGCTCTAGACTTGAGGTGAAAAAGTAATATTCAGGAAATATCCAATCTATTTAGCAGTAGGAGCTGTGAGTGAGTGCAGTGCCACTTTGTAATAGAAAGTCTCCTGGTATCTAACTGTTGATCTCTTTAAAGTCTCTTAATATGGGAGTTATGACTTAAAGATGTTGTTTTAACAGATTTACGGATACTCAAAAGAACAGAAAACAGTTTGTGCTCTAATAGAAGGATCACCTCATTGTCATCTTTCAGTCAGGCACCAGCCATCCATAAGTACTTCTCAAAGCAAGTGAATTTATTAATTTATTGTGCAACAGTACAATATGGATTTTTTTTTTCTTTTTAATTTCTTTAAAAGGACCAGACAATCTCTCATGGTATTTCAGCTGGAACTTAGAATAAATAAAAGAATAAATTAAACCTTGGGCAGAAAAAAGGCATGGAAGATTCCTACCTGAAGTTTTAATGTTTGACAAATTTGAAGAATAGATGTAACTAACAGGCAAGCCAGAAACTTTGTAATTGACCGGCATTTTGCATCTAAATTCTCCACAGTATAAGCATCCACCGCAATGCTTGAAGTAAATCAGCAATCCTACTTTTGTCTCTGATTGCCCAGATCACTGCAGTTCAAAATCAAACACCAAAACCGTTCCATGAACTAGTGCACTTCCCAGCTTCATTAGAGAGAAATATATTGAACGTGCATGGTGATTTAATTAATATTGCTTCTTGGGTGATCTCTCTTGGGGCACAGGCAAGCTCACTGATGTGACCTGAGTCAAAACTCTTGCTTTCTGGGGGGGAAATCAAGAGCAATATCCCACAAATTTTGTTGTGGAGGCAATACATGAAAGCAGTTAAGCTAAGCTGCTTAAAAATATGATGTATCCTTTCTACCCCCAAACAGTATATTACAGATGGAAACTTCTGGTTCTGAGGTCATTTATGTAGAAAACCAAGGTGAAGCCAGAGTAATTAATGTTCTAATTATTCATTATCTAAAGATAATTATTTTTTTCAAATCCATCATTATAAACTGCTTTATGTGTCTGTCAGAGAGGGAGGGAGATGGAGTCTTTAATCCATTCAGAACATCTGTACGTGAAAAATGGAGCATTGCTTGTGCATTTCTAATTATCTAATTATGTGTCCCCTTTCAAAGAAACCATCACGTTACCAGCAGCCTTTCTTATGATCTGAAAAAGCTTGAAAAGTAATTTTAATTGGTTTTTTCATTTAGTTATTGCCATTGATTAAGATGAAGTATAATTCATAAACTTTTATTACAGGAACATTACACTAACATTTTTAACAGGCAGTACATGTTATTTTTAGAATGGAGAAATGTAGGAAAATAGTTTTAGCCATGGCCGAGACCTCAAAGCAGCTCTCACTTGTTTTTTCTTCATCTGGATTTATCTTTTTAAAAATGTTTTCTGTATTGTCTTTGTTAGTCCTCTCCTTCCAGTTTAGCCTTTCAGATTTTCCTCCTCCATTCTCTATTTTGTGGCTATATCCTGTTGCCATTACTTTTGTAAGGGAGCAATGAGCAATCTATCCCATACTGATGATGTAGCCTTTTTACTTGAAGAGCAGTGAGATCACAGGTGCTTCAGTACCTCATGCTTTGGAGGGAAAAATGCAATGCAACTTGTTGTAACAGGAATAATAATATGTTATTGCTGAACATTATAAAGGCAGAAAAACTGATTAATTCAGCTTTCTTTTTACTGAAGAAGGCTTTCTCTATTCAGTGGTGAGCATAAAAATCTCCACATTTTTGTATTTGTCATACACACGCTGCCCAATACCTATTTCCTTAATACCTGTTTAACATTTACGTGCTTGCCATGTTTGGTACAGTTGAACTTGATATATACGTGGCTATTTGCAGTCAAGTTGGGGTCATTTGACCTGTTTGTCCTTTGATTTCCATTAGCCTGCCTGCATCAGCATTAATACTGATCCTTAACCCTGAGCAGCACCCCTGCAGTAGCTAACTGCTTTTGTGTTGGTTTCATTTTGTGATTCTTGTGATTAGTTGGCTTCAGGCTGACAGCGCCATGGGTACGTGCAGGCAGACACACGGGCTCCCGCATACAGAGACGATTGTTGTGCTTGTTTCAGAGAATATAGATCAACTTGATGAAGTGCTTTGGAAAACAGTTAAAATCTGCTTATCTTTTCTAACATTCAGACTTACTTTCTGAATTGTTATTCTTTTATTTCATGGAATTTTACGCGTTTAAAAATTAGAAATCTGTCAGACCTGTGAAACTTGCACAATTCACATGTCAGTGTGTTACTGAGAAAGGCATTTTCACAAAACACATTCTGATACTATATTCCAGCATGGAAATTTCCTGGTCTTCCAAAGAAGGATGTTAACCAGTTAAACTCCCAGAGGAGACTTCTGTAATGAAGCCTTCCCCAACCCTTGCCTCGATGAGGGTTTACACGTTGAACACAATGGGGCTGGGACTCTGTCATTCCAGAGGCAGTATCTGTGTCACTGAGTAGCACTTCTTTACAATATAAGAATATTGTAAAGAACAGATATACTTTACAAGAATTACTGGATTTCCATTATCTTAATACACCAATAGAACTCTAATATGGTGACTTTACAGGAGAAGCAAGTTTTTTTCTGGTTCTAATAACTATTTCGTGGATTTAATACATGATCAATGTGTGTGTTAAATTAATATGTATTTCCAGTTGGTACAGACTGTACAAAATAACAATTTCATTGAATCAACTAACTTCTTCATGATCTAAAAAAGTCTCTTGACTAGCTAGAGAGAATTTTAATATAGGATATGAGTTTGTCCCGTGGTTTGTAAAACACCTTGTTCGAGTTAATTTATGAAATACCATAAATAGTACACTAATTGATCTTGAAACAAATGTTATATATCATATGTAAGTATAGCTATATATTCTAAGACTGACAGCAATTTGTGGACAGGTAATTTAGAGTTTGGATTTATGAATTATGTTTCATATAATACTAGTAACAAGACAGTTTATTTTTAGAAATGTAATGTTTCTCATTATAAAGCAGTGCTCATCTTCCCTTTGGTCCACAACTATTACACGTTTAGGAGGTTATTAGTATTCATGAGCTACCTCATTGCAAAAGGGTGCCATAGAGGCTATGAATTAGTACGTGATTCTGCATTCAGCAGAGGAGAAAGGAAGCTTACTAGCTCGTGCTGGTGAAGCTCAGGGATTCTGTCAAAAGATTCAAGTTACTTCAACGGTGTGGAAAGAACTTATATTAAAATATCGTCTATACGGCAAGGAATTGAGGGGATTGCTTATTTACCTGTGGCTTGCATTATTGGAAAAATGGATGGAGTAAAAATGAGCAATCATGAAAATAAATACCTAAAGTATTTTTTTATAAATCATCAGTAAGTCTAAGAGAATGAAGTAAATACTGTAATTTTAGCAATGGCTAATTGCTTAATGCTTTTTACCCTAAAAGGATATACTTCCAGATATTATATAGGTGAGTTTATGAACAAAGTTTGTTCTAGCTTCCTGTGTCTTACTATCTTTCTTTTTCAGGTGATGTGTACTATTGGCAGATATTTGATGTAGTTACTGAGAAATGCTGAGTGTATATCTATATACTAATTTTCTTAATCCAAATAATTTGTTCAGTATGATTTTCTGCATCTTGAATGTATGTATTCAATATCTGTATGTAGAGAGATATACCATGATTTAATACATGTAATTGGCTTTGTTGCAGTTCTATATAGTTGTGTATGCTATAGTTTAATATAAGCAACTATAATCCATAATGTCCTTGTAGTGTGTTCATTTTACAGAATTTACCTCAGGGCAGCTTGTAACTGAAACTACTCTTTAAGTTTTTTATCTTGATAGTTCATTCTTTGTTCTCACAGTACAACTTTCAGGCAACTTGCAAAACTGAAAGTACTGCTTTCTTTCACAGCTCTGATGGCTGAAGTGTAAATGCAGTCTTGATTTTGCCTTGTGTAGTACAGATACCCCTTTAGATAGGATCTATCTCAACTGCATAAATTTTGGCAGGAAAATGGAAGTGTTTTTCCCCTGGTAGGGGGAGCAGAGTCTTCCCAGCTGACAGGGGAGCTGGGGGGTAGGGAGTGACCCCAGTGCTGAAGGACAGCTCTGGGGAGCTTGGGCTGGGGATGTACCTCAGATCTTGCTGGGGTCAAAGGGGTTTTTCTTTAGTGGTTTACTTCAATTAAAAAAAATAATAAATTAAAAAGTAAGTGACTTTTTCCATGCTAAATATCTGTGAAGTAAAACAAAGGCACAGATAGATTGTCTGTACCTATTCTTAATATACATGTTGATGATGTTATTATGGCAATAATTAGAAATAATGTATGGTTTTTGCTGAACTAGTCATTGAAAGAATTGCTAAAGATGGTTAAACAATTTTAAATAAAAATGTAGTAAATTATTTCATTCATAATTTCAAGAACTAAATGGAGTATACTGATAACTATTTTATTCTTAGTTATTCTGCTACTGAAAACAGTATTCATTTATTGTGTTATGGTAACTAGGTTTGAATCAGCAATATAACAAGAATTTAGTGATTTTAGCCAGAGGCCTGCAAAAACTTGTGTCTGCATTTAAATGGATGTGTCACTTATCCCAGCAAGTCCACTAAAGGAAAATAAAATTTTAGGTATGTTATTATCAGAAGGGTTAAGTGCAAAAGGATATATGTAAATTCATGCAGGTCTTTTGCTTCTGTGTGCTTCATAAATTAAACTCGAACCATATTGAAGAAAGTAACAGTGTGAGCTAGGAGCTATTTCTCCAAGTGATAGCCATTAATGGAATGGAAAAATACAGTGTTCTAAGGGTACTCGATTAGATTGTATAAGAAGATTGAATTTAAAATGCCCATTATTTTAATACTGTTCCAATTAATGTAAAATAATAAACTAGCCCAGGGATTAGATGAACGCAAAGGAATCTTAATCTGTTTGCCTAGTGATGACAAGGGGAAGTATTGGACAGCTGTAAACTGTCGGATTTGATCCTTGGTCCTATCCCATTAAGCCTGTTTCTAGCAAACTAATAGCTATTTTGTACTAGAAGTACACTAGAACATATTTCCTAGGAAAGCAGGACTTTATATCTGCAAGGTAAAACCAAGTACAAGATTAATCTGAATGCCAAATATCTCAGTCTTTCTTTTATTAAGGTAAATCTTCTGATTCCCTCTACCCTTCACAGAGAATGAAAATTTATATTTGTCTGGGTCTTGGAAAAATTAATTTATCTATTATTCAGGAAGTATTCATAGTCCTTGAATTAGGGTTTTAATACATCGAAAATGGGATTTTCCTAAAGTTATGATACTGTCAATTCTTATTTCTCAGTTGATGGACATCCTTGTCTCCTAAATTCTTATTAAATAATGTGAGATCAGAGCATTTCAGCTCCATTGTACAAAAAAGTAGACTGGCATAAAAACGTTGTACAATTGGTATTTATCATATTCAGAAACACTTGAAATTCAGTACAGCGAAGTCAGTTGTATGATAAACAATAATTTCTTTAATTGCATGGCAGATTTTATAGTCCATTAAACTGTAATGCTGTAAATGATACATTTGTGGATTAATATGTCAGCAAAGCACATGTCAATATAGCTCAAATGTCAACAGATGCTCTCAAAAGTATTTTCAGTTTCTTTCGCCTCTTACTAAAGTATTGATGCAGAAACAAGAGTTCCAGAATTGACAACAAATCCGTGGCTCAAAAAGGGAACAAAATAACTACAGAAAGCTTTAAGTAGGGGGCATAATGAGCATTGCAGAAATAGTCACTGAAACACAATTCCAAGCACTGGTGGAAAGGAATTATCCATGTGGAAAAGAATTGTCCATGTCTAATCAAAGTAGAAAGTAGAACCCCTGAAAATGAGACCTGCATGATTCCACCCTTTCCAAGTATCGACTATACTTTTGGTCTGCCTTCTGCTTGAAATGGCAAAGCATCTCCTCCTTCAGAGAAGCAAACCAGTCAGTGGTGGTGCCTTCTGCCACCCAGTAGTCATGACTGTGGGGCCTTGTTCCCTCAGCAGAGGAGGAGGAGGGACTCAACATCAGAAACTGGCCAGTGTCGGAATGACGTTGGGAAGCCCCGATGCACTGAATTAGGGATCTAAGTTTCTGTTTGAATATAGGGACTGTATAATAGCACTCCAAGCTAATGATACAGGTTGATTGCATATTCAGACAGGATTATCACACTTTTGATAAATTTGATCTCTAGTTTTAAGGTTTTCATAACTGCGCAAATTAGTAACATTACTTATTCTAAAAGAGAAAACGTTTCCTAGCATTCTCTGTCCATAGCCAGAATTCTGTGCTAGAGCTATGGACCAATATCAAGCCCCAAAATTAAGGAAGATAAACCTCACTAAATCTTCTCAAATTGTAGAAAAATACTTTTATCAGAAGTTTCAGCATGAATTTTGAGATGTTCATCACTGCTTTTTAAAATTAATTTTCTCTTTGAAGAATAATGACTCCTATGTGGCAATCGCAATTCATATTTTTTCATTACAGTGTTTGTGGAGAGGTAAAGAAATAAATCTGTGTTACTCAAAACAAAAGTAGCTGCTAAGTTAGTTATTTTGTAAATCTGAGGTTTTTGCATTCTGTGAGCCACAATAAAAATACCATTTAGTAATCACTGCAACTTTGAAAAACAGCAGTGTATGTAGCTTATGAACTAAACACCTGTACTATATTAGGGACATGATTTATATTAAAGCCAAGAAACTTATATTTATCTCCCTCAAGAAAATCAGTCTCTATTTTGGAAACATATTATTTTAGGGCATTTTCTGGCGATTTAATATTTTTTATGTGAACAAAACCAGTTTGCCTGACACAAAACCTTTTCCTTGATACTTGCATATTTATGGAAGATGGTCTTTTTTGAGGTTTTTTTTTTAAATGATCAGAAAATGCATTTAAAATTCTTCCTGGAATAATTGACTAGATACATGTGTCTGTATGTGTGAGTGCTCGCATATATATGAGGGAGTGTGTTCTGGGGAAAATCGACCAATAAAATACAAAGGAATTTTACACAGAAACATCAAAATGCCTATGTTCTTCTATTTTTGCCATGCAAACTCAAAAGCCAATCACTAAAGTCACAGTGAGATGGGTGGGGAACAACAGAGAACCTGTATTAAGGTCAATGTGCCTCAGGTGGTCCACTGAAATGTGTCCTTGAGCACTGCAGTGCGTCACAGCCCATCGTTCTATGGGAAGGTGGTAGCTGTTTTTTTATCCAAACTTAACAGGAGCAGATGCTAAGCGCTGAATGTAGTTAAATGCCTATGCAGAGACTGATAATGACCTTTCTATTAAGTGTTGTCTATTCAAGGGCTTCTTCAAGTTCTTCAAACAATATTATCTATTTTTATCTGGTCTTAACCTATGGCCACACATTAGTAAATCAGGGTAACTGTCAGTAAAACGTAATTTGGGAATACATTATTTTATACCTTACTGGATCTGCGTTTGGACAGGGCTGAGTAGAGCTTTAGCAGGGTCCAGATCAGTAGAAGTCACGAGTTGTCAGGTTTTCTCCCACAGACCCCTTCACTTCTCCCTGGCAAGATTTCCTATCTGTCTGAAACTTGCTGTGACATAAAGATGCCTGTGCCTCTAACTCCTTTCTTTTGTGGTTTCGTTTGGTTTGGTTTGATTATTTTTATTTTTTTTTTGGAGGGGGAGCCAAGAGCAGGCCATCACATCTGCTGGGAATGGATCTTGCTGGGAGGGGCAGCAGGACTGTTGCTCAACAAATAAATTCAAAATTTTTCTTCAAAATACAGAATTACTGAAAAAAAAAATCCCTAAAATTAATATGTTGCCAGTAGGTCTACTCCTCAGCAATACAAGATCAAGGAGTTTCCCCATGTACTAGGCTAATTTAACAACTACATCTGAAGTAAGTCAGGCTGCAGCTTAAATGTCTGGGTCTCTGCAGAGTGTTGGCTAACTTGGTATTGCCATCAGAGCTAGGGCATCACTGGGTTGTAGAATTGCTAGGACCGCGTATTAGTATGTCCTGTGTGTATTTGAGATTGTTCTCTGGAGCATGATTCTGAATACTTTATCTAGCCTTTATGTGCAGGAGCGGAAACGAGATTTGTATAGAAACATTCAAATGCAATGTGATAGCTAAAGAAAATCAAACAGAACTGACGGATTCATCTGTCTGTCAATCAATGAAAGTTCTACTGGGTTATTAGGGTTTTTAGCCTCAAAATTATTTCTTCATACTGTGATTATTGCATTTACCTTTAAAGAAGTGAGAGAGCAAAGACCTAAAAAATACTACATGTTATATTATCTCTTTCTGTGAAGTGTGAAAATATAGAAGATGATATATTCATATCTATTAGGCCTTAAGGCTTTGGTTAACAGTGCCAATAAGATATGTGTATTAACCTACATATATTCTCTTGACCCAGTTTCATTTTCTTTGTTCTTAAAATTGCTGGTTTATTGCTTTCTGTATTCTGGGGATATAGGCAAGAAGGCTTCACATGACTTTTAATTGTTGCCTGTCTCTCTTTCTGCCACTCTGAAGACCATGGAAAAATGTTCGTTTTATTTATTTCCTTTAAAGAAGTGAGGAACAAATTATAGCACTGGACATAAATATTGTGAGAAGCATCAAATTAACCTTTTATTTGTGAACAAAATAAAATGTATCAAGACTTGAAATTAATTTACTAATTAAAAAAAAAAAGGCTTTTGGAAATACGGTTACACAGACAAATTAACATGTTTGTTTTTACTTTGTAACTATAGTACATTTACTCCTAAAATGCAAGGCAGACGGATGGGGACTTCAGGGAGAATCACTAAGAGCACAAGTGTGAGTGGAGAGATGTATAAGCTGGAGCACAATGATGGAAGTCAGTCGGACACGGCTGTCGGCACAGTTGGAACAGGTGGGAAGAAAAGGCGTTCCAGCCTTAGTGCCAAAGTGGTTGCCATAGTGTCTCGAAGGAGCAGAAGCACATCTCAACTTAGCCAAACAGGTGAGTGAGACACACTCTTTGGATACAGGACTCTCAACAAACGTGGTTCACCATTATTTCATCTGTGGCATCTGTGTTACATGTGTATGGATATAGACCACTCAGGAGAAAAGATTTTCCAGCTGTCAATAAATTTCTGAAATACTCATTTCCTTTGATCGTAAGACATCTGCAAGAAAGAATATACAAATGCCTTTTAGAATACGTGCCATAACAACTTTCTGTCCTGATAAATGAAAAATGTTTTTATCTCTTAGAAGCCTTGTTTACAGGTAGGCAAGGAAATGCAAAGAGACGTATGTGGGTATCAGCAGTGAATAAGGGTTTGGCTAAGAGCAGCTTTTTATGTATACGAAGTTTCTTCTAGTAGAACAGTTGAGTACAAATAGGGGAATTGAAATCTGAGCAAATGAATGGTTGTTACATAACTCGGATAAAAGGTTGTACCTGTAGTGGGAAAAAATACTTTTTTTAAAACTACCTTTGATTTCTTAGTCAAGAGTAAATCAAATATTTTTTTTTCTTTTAAAAATAACACTGGCAAATTGGGGTCAGTGGTTTCACATAAATTACACAACAACGTGATGCTTCATTAGGAATGTAAGACTTCCAACTCTCATTGTGACTTCAGAAATCTTAAAAGCTTCATATCTGCATAGCCTGAAGGAACAAAAGCTCATACAAAAAGATCAAAAGAAAAAAAGAAAAAAACAGAAGAGAGTAAAGTCCCTGTCCTGCTTCTGTTGAACCCCGGTAAAGACTTCTGCTCTTGTCTTCAGTGGGAGCAGGACCTGACCCTGAGGGTTCTTGCTCACTAAAAGAAGGAAAGGAAAGAGTAAAAGCTTCAGCCTAGCATAGAATGCATGCTTATTGCAGCATCCCTCTCACATAGTCAGGGTAATCCAAACTAAGGTAAGTAACAGTATTGTTTATTTATATCATTAAATATCTCACCCTTTTCCCTTGTTTTTCTTTTATTGCCAGATGAGCAGTAGAAGTGATTCTTTCAAATGTAAAGCTTGGTCAGTTTTAACAAAAATATTGTAATGCTTTTCTACACAACTCATTTATGAATTTTATGCCAGAAAGCATATAATCATGCAGTTGGACCAGATGATAGATATAGTAGGCATATTTGCAGCCCAGAATTGCAATTAATAATGTGTTGCTCAAATATGCACTCTGCCTGAGTATTCAACCAGAATATGGTTGGTTGTATACAGTAGGATGTTATTTTACTGTATCAGAATCAGTGGCATGCTCTTAAAGTAATAAGAAGTGGTGTTGTATTATAGAAAGGGTTTTAGGTTGATGTTTTACTCCACTTACTATAAAGAGCAAAATATTTTAAGTATTTTGCAGAATGTTTACAGGATGGTGTTCCTTTCTAGCTTCTAAATCTCTTTGAAATAGGAATTTCTGTGACAGAGCAAATCTTTGCTCCATCTTACTCAGTAGTCCAGCTCTGACCAGGAACAGGTCTGTATGCCTGAGAGAAAGGCACAGGGGGCTACCAAACAGGACGATTTGCATTGCATGAGAGCTAACTCACTCTTCTCGATGATGTTAGTAAATTAAAGCTAAACTATGACTTCTAAACACTTCTCAGCATTATCTATTTAAAACTTACATGTTCCTATTCTTCACAGAACAATACTATAGTTCTCCAAATTTTGCTTGATGTAAATCTTGAAACAATAGGAATTTTGCAGGGAATAGAGCATCTAATTTTGTAATGAAATTCAAACAAAATCAAATATTAAAAGTATGATTATATATTATTCATTATTGTAAAACAGAGTTGAGATTATACTTGCTTTACTGTGGCTCAGGTAAACAGTACTGTCTGATATAAGCAGAGAAAATGAGATGTGACATGTTTTGTCAGTCACTATTTTTTAGTTAAAACATTTAAAAAATCAGTGAATTGAATCAATGCATTTGTTTAGAATATACACACGAGACTTGATAGGTTTTAAAAAAAAAAAATCCATTGTTGGAGACTAAATACACATGCCCTAAATCAGGGACCCACTTTCTTTCCTTCCTGTAGTGTAGGAGAGGGGAGGAGAAATTTGAAAGGGTCTAATTCCTTTTAATGTGCTGTGCCATTATGTCTCCACTATTGAGAACTAAAATAGAAGAAAAAAAAAGTTTTGACAATATAGTATAAACTAGGTCCTTAAAATTGATTATGTGAAAATCAGTTCTAATACTCAAGTTCTGAAGTTTTAAAACTGGTGTGGAGGCATATGGGTCTTCAAAATTGAAGCTGTGTATGAACTTTAATTGAAAGCGTGAGTGTGTATTTCAAAGGAAGTACAAAAAATACAGAAAAGTATGTGCATCCTCTATAGTTTTTCCCGAATTGGTCAGTTAATTATTTTTTTTCCTATGACTGGCATAATTATAAGTCAGGTATGAGTGACATATATAGTTATTTGTTTCTGAAAACTCAAAATAGAAGATCAGAAATAAAATACAAGGTCAGATATTTCTTGTAAATTTGAGGTTCTGTATTTCTGCAAAACACGTAAGTCAGAAATTCTAGTTTACTACTGTCTTCAAAACCAGTAAAATTAACTTCCATATTGGGTTTGGGTTTGTTTGTTGTTTTTTTTTTAATTATAATTTGAAGAAATGGTCTATAAGGGCTGAATTTGAAGTTTTGTAGATAATTCTTGCTTTTAGTATACTGCCCAGGTTTAATTTTATATAAAAATAGAAGTGGTATGTATGAAACTGCTACTAGGTAGCCATTATGTGTAAGAGTTGATTTTCTTTTCAATTGAAAAAGGAGTGTGTGTGTGTGTGAGTGTGTGAATGCACGTGTGTGTCTGTGTATACACATGTGGACCTCTTTGCATATATGGGGAAGATCCACTTGCAAGTAACCACATTATTTTGTGCACCCTTGTTCAGTGCTGTTAGAAAATACTTATTCTGAACATGTGCCTTATAAGATTGTCAGTGGAAGAATCGGGTTTTATTTTTATGTAAATCTGCAATGAAAAGTTTCTGCTACACCTTCCTTTCAGTTATGTTTAAGATTCCGTAATACTTTCAGTAACTGTTCTTTGAAATAACAAAATCCTTACTTTCTATGGTTTGTTTATTGTGCCCACAAATTGAATAGATTTTATAGTTCATCGAATAAAGCTTGCAATCTTATGGCAGTATTCCTAATGAAAATCCAAATCTGTTTATGCTATCACAATTAAAAGGAAGAAAAGAATAGAAGAAGGGGAAAAAAAGTAAGCAAAACCCCCAGGAAGACCATAGAAGAATGAAAATGGCTCTATGCATATTCTGTACAATTTTAGTTATAATCAACCTTTCTAGTTTTCTTCATCATTCTAATTCTTGTAAATAAATATAAACATATGTAGAAAATAAATATATAACTGCAGATTTTCTAAATAATTACAGCAAGTAAACTTAAAATCATAGGAGAATGATAGGAAAATAGATTATGATAGGAAGTCACCATCTGTTGTCTTGATTTTGAGATACAACACTCTGTTCCCCGACAGGTATTCTTGTAAGTTCTTGACCAGCGAGTGACTGAGGCAGTATTGATCATACTGCATTTTGATTTGAGATTCTGGGTTTCTTTTGAAAGAGATAAAACGGCTGCCATATGAGGAAAGAGCTTTATTAAGGGATTTATACCATAAATAGAGACATAATAAAGCATTTCAGAGTGGATGGAGCTAATGTTAGGGGTATATGACCAGTGAGATGAGTTCTGGAGAAAAGGAAAAGCTCCATCTCGGATAGACGGAAGTATTCCCATCCATGGATCCCTCTCGGTTCTCCTGGTACATGCAGTGGCGTGCCTTGAGAAGGTGAAAGGGTTCCTCCCTTTTGCTTTCTAAGCCCTGGTCAGCTGATGGGGGTTCAGAAAGGTCATCTGCTGGTAGGAGCATACTGTTCTTTTTAAGTGCTTATGCTTTGCAGCTATTCTGACACCATATCTTCACCCTCTTGCTATCAGAGATTTGGTAGTATCGCATCTCTGTGATGTATTCTGCCCGATGCAATTGCCTGCTGGGTTAGCAAGACAGATTTTCCTCTTTAAGGCAGATGGACAGGGTGGCTGGCTGTGTTTTTGTGTTGTTGGTTGAAGGACTTAGGGGATTTTCATTCTTTAGCCACATCTAATGGAGGCCAACTTCTCTATTAAAAGCAATTACAAAATAATTTGAGAGTGTTTACTTAATTAAGATGTGCAAAACATGACAACCAGTACAGATAGAATGAGTGAAAATACCAGCTTTGAGATAAATATGAACAAAACTACCAGAGAAGTGACCGGTGAGCCTTTTGAGACAGGGGCTCTGTTTTTTCTGAATATGAGTTCTTAGAGACTGCTTTTATTTTCCAAAGTGCTCAGGACCATTAACATCAGTATTCTGGCTAGTTTTTCATTGACATTGCTTAAGAAACGTTAATGATCTCATATAAGATAAAGGTGAGACTTTGCCTGGCATATTGAATATTGCTCCTGTTACTGGCTCAAAACAGATGAGAGCAGAACAGACGCAGAGAAGGGAGCTAAGGAGCTTGGAAGAAAGGTGAGCTGTCGTGTCTCATGTTACATTGGTATCAGGTCATTTTTCTAAATGGAAATACCTTGCCATGTTTATGGTATCAACCACAATGAAATATTTCTACATAAGAACCTGTTATTTGCTGTCCATCTCCTTTTCATGAAGCTTTACATCAACAACTTGAATTAAAGCCATAGGCATTAACATTTCAGAGGGAGGTTATATACCATGAAGTGGACTAAAATAAAGTATTGTCACAAGGTGAAAAGAGAGTGAAAAAAGACTCTTCACTCATGCGCATCTGTTGACCGGATACTTGGAAGGAATCTTTAAGTGTCTGACTGCTTCACTCAGGAAGTAACTGGCAACCTGAGCAAAACCACAGGAAAATCTTATGACATATTTCCTTCTGTAAAAATTGCACATCCTCACATGGAATTCCCTGCTACAGTATATTTCCTGTAATTTCCTTGTTAAAGAAATGGCTCTCTGTATGTTGTTTTGAATTAAATTCCAAATTTTCAATTTCAGAAAAGATCCCGAAGTGAGGAAATTGTCACTGAGCCATGAAGTCCTGATAATCTTGTACTCCACAGTATAGCTCTGCTCCTTTTGTGTGCTCACTCTAGCTTTAAGAACACTTCATCTGGTTGACTGCCCCACATTTCACCTTCTAAGACTATTCTTAAGGAGACTTTCATGGGTTTGTTGGATAACTGAAGTAAATGTTCAGAAGAGACAACCCCATCATTACATAAAATGTCCTCTAGTGGTGGAGAATATGATGGCTCACTGGAGGTACTTAATGACTCTTAGCAAGCACCACTATGCTGTAGTAAAAACAACACTGCCTGCGAAACATGGAAATTCAGCAGAGTAAAGCAGTCTTCCAGGCTCGGAGCTACATCATTTCAGATCAGACACTGCTAGGAAAAAAAATACTCAGTGTTTCATTTTTGCAGTCTTTGTTTCGTAATGCCAGCAGGGATAATTTTCTGTCCATCCTTGTACTGATTTTATGATTCAACAAGAGATTTCATATAGGTCTGGATAGTATGGACAGATAAAGCAGATACTAAACCAGAAATAAAATATACTGGAGGGTGGAGGCCTTTGGGATAAAGAGGGGTTGTTCATCGTCTTTCTTAAGAAGGCTGTTGCTTCTTTCCATACTTTTGTTACTTTTTTACAAGGGTCATGACAACCTTTTCTTGCAGTGGCCAGGCTTCTCCCTGCCCCCGACATTTCATTTTGATTGATTGAGATTTCATTTTGATTGATTGAGTCCCAGTTATAAACAACGGCAAGGATGCATTTCTAAGCATGATTCTTCTACCTCATAACCTTTGAGTTTATTTTTTTATTACTGTAGAGAGAAGTTGTGCTTACTTATAAATTACATTTATTTGATAAGAAAGCTGACTGCTAGACAAAAGTTCAAAATACTTATTTTATCTAGACTTCAATAAATCATCTGTTATTATTAGACTGGAAGGAAAGGATGGAGATCAGTGAGGAATACTGGATGTCAGAAAGAAACTGGTTAGGAGGGAGCCATCAGATGGTTTTATTAAAACAAGAGCCAGAGAGTGCTTACTGGTTGACTTTTGAAGACAAAAACCACAGGCAGATCTAGTTAATATTTTACTGAGAGGTAGTGTGTATGTTGCTAGAATGTGCTGATGATACTGATTTGGAAGGTATATCAGTTCCGTTTGCTATAGAGGAAGGACTGAATAACCTAAGGACTACAATAATAGAACGGGAATAAAAAGTGATAATGCATATTGCAAGATCGTTCCTTTCAGAATACTAATGAAAATTTCCAGATGCAATCTGGGAGTTCTGTCATCTAGAAAAAATAGGAAGAGGAAGAAGACGTGGGTATAATAAAAATCACAGGATGAATGTAAACTATGTGTAAGATCTGGCCAGGGAAAAAGCAAATGCTATCCTGGGTGCATCAGGCGAGATGTTTCCCTGGAAAGCTAAGAAAATGTTAACATCATGAGGCACAGCTGACAGCTCATCTAGAACACTGATCACTCAGCATTCAAGAAAATGAATGCAGGATGTCTGTGGGAATCGAGACCTTGAAAGATGATTTATTGCCTGATTTGTTCAGCCTATAAAAATGGAAGGTTTAACAGAGATATGATTGTTCTGTAAGAATGCAATGAGAGTAAACATTAAAAAGTCAGAAGAGTGTTTTAAGCTAAGGGAAACACCATTAGAAACTATGGCATAGAAAGAAACAGGTATAAATTAGTTATGAATAAAGTTTGTATTTGTCTTGAAATTACAATAAAGTTTCTAACAATCAGAACTGAGAGAGAGGTACCTTAAACCTCTCAAAGCATTTAGCATGCTAGGGATGAAATAGTGCTTTTTCTGTTTCTTATCTTTCATAATATCCCACTGCTGGCTTTATAAGATTTCTTTTCTGATGGTTTTCTTCTGTATTGCTGTCTCTTATTTATCCAAATGAAATGCTACAAGATCTTAAGTTTTCTAATAGTGGATTCAGAAACTTACCTGTCAGAATTACCATGAGTCTCACCGCTATACAGTTACCCCACAGGTTTAGTTTAGTCTCCTGTAATTCACCTGCTGTTCACTGTGTTGTAGAGGAGCATTTCCAAGCATTTGCTTGCATTGGGCATTTATCTGCAAGAAGGCTTACCATGTACACGTGAGCTTCCTTACCCACAGATACCTCCGTTTTGTAAAGTCTGCAGGCTTTGCAAATCTTTTCATTAATGTTAGACTGTGCGTACTTGAAAAGGAACTTTCTTCAGCCTTACAGAACTGTGGTGGTTAGCCTTGTTTGGCTGTTCAGTATTATCTCTGCAAGAGTCTTTCCTGTCTGGGTTGTTATTTTTCCCAGAGGAGGCCATTAGAGCTTGCTTTGCATAGTTGTGGTGATCTATGAGGACAATGGCTCTGTTGCACCAAAAGAAGACGAGGGAGCTTGACATTAAGACGGATTTCTCTTTTCAGCCAATGTAAAAAAAGCCCGTAGTGCAGCAGCAGGGACAGTAATGGTGCCTTTGGGATGGTGACAGGATCTGGGCTCTAAACCTGACACTGGCAGCAAAGAGCACCCCTCCGCACCCAGCAAAAGCTTCGTACCGATCCCATGTGCAGCCAAATGTTTCTGTGTCAGGAGCAGGGAAACGAACAAATGGATGAAGAATAATACTAAAAACAACAAAAAAGACCTGATTATTTTTGTAAGAGGAACTCTTTGTTCTAGTACTGATACTTAATTCTTTGAAACTATCGAGTGAATGTAAGCACGTTCTCTTTTATTTACTGTTGCCGTCTAGCTAAGGAATTCACTACCCTTAATAGAAACATAATTCAGTCCCAGTTACTCATCTTCCAAAAGATTTCCTAATAAGGGCTAGTATTTTCAAACAAAGTCCCACTGCTCAGTTGAGTTAGTGTTACATGTGGCTCTTTTCCTTCTTCCTGAAATATAGATTTTGACTTTGTCTTCTGTTATGTAGTTGACTGACTTGTACTCAAAAAGTATTCATTTGCTTTTCTATTTGCAATTTCTCCCTATATTTTTTAACTGTAATTTGGGCTATTTCCAGTACATAAGTAGTGTGGGATTTAGAAGAATTTATTCCTTTCCAAAAGTATAATCTTGATTTTAGCAAAGCTATGACATACACGTCTTGTAGAACTATAATTTCAAAATATGTCAAATGTATTTCATAAGTTAGCTTCACTGTTATGTTTCTGTTGTATTTTTTAATGAAATATTTTCTAGAAAGATGTACTGATAATTCTGACTGTATTTAACTGAGCTTTGTTTAAAGAGATTTTTACTTGCTTTTTCAACTGTTTCACACTGAATTCCTAAGTTTTACTTTGTGTAAATACAAACACTGAGTTGAAATAGTATCCAAATTATGACAGAAAAAGGAAATAGAGCGATGCCAAAGTACCAGCAGGAGGTGAAAAGAAGTCTGCTATCTTCATATTAAACGTTTCTACATAAATGCCTATCTGTAAGAGAATGACAGCATTAAACTTGAAGTTTATTACTCTTTGTATACTTCTTGCCTGATCAGGTCTACAGTCTGTGGTTTTCTGGAACTTGTAGGATTTTGTAGAAAGGTTTAGAGTACCTGCAAGTCACCCAGAGGACAAATATTCTCATTTTGTGGCATAGGAATGAATTTCTGTCTTATAGAAGAATAAAGCCCCCTTTGTTTAGAGCCAGGTGATGTAGATTAATTTTGATAGACCTGAAATTATTTTTTTTTCCTTTCCAAAGCAGTCTTTTTTCTTTACGTACATGAACTCTGATTTTCATTTGAATGAGAGCGCCTGTTCGGCATGAAACAACTCATTCAATTTTTAAGTATTGATTTGGGAGCTCAGGCTATCTAGCTTAAAACTGGGAAGAACAGAAATAGCTGGATCTGCATTATTTCCTTCACAGGGTTGTTCCAAGTGTCTAGATGAAGTTTGGGTCAGAAATGAGTTGTCATAGACAATCACCTACACAAATGGCTGCTCAGGACTCTGTTAATGTCCCCATTTTTTGTTGAATTTTGCAGGTTCTCACACTATGGCCTTTTCCCTTATAGTCAATGTAACACAGAGTTCTGGAGAGCAGATCAAAATATTTCATAGAAAGAGAGATTTTGAAATCTGTCCAGTATTTCTTAAAAACCATTTATGGTGTTATTTTTCTCATGTAACTGAACAATTTGCAATAATTTTGAAAATGTTTTAAAACTATTCTTAATTCTTCCCCGCAAACATACAACTTAAATATTTTTGTGCACTCTTTTCTTTTACAGATCACCTTTAATATTTTGCTTGCTTGCTTGTAGCTTCAGTGTAGCTACAGTTAAGGACAAAGTGGGTAGCTGCATCTAAATATGGGCAGAGATTCTTTTTTGATTCCAACACATTGTATTTCAAATATGAGTGTCATATCTCTTAAGTCCATTAGGGTCAAGAAATCATTTAATTCTGGATCTTTCAGAAAATAAAATGACTTTTTAGAATCTTGAACTTTTTTTTATAAAACGTCTATAAAATGTGTGATAATCATCTATTCAATGAGAATAATATTGGTGGGCTGAGTTTAAAAAATGTGAATTTAGCTGAATGCAAAGAATCATTAGATTCAGAGACACTATTTTAATTTTATTTATCACTTGTACATGTGAATGTGAAGATGAGCTCTGAGAGATTTTTCAGTATTTTTTTTTTTTGCTAGGGATAGAACTGTTAGCAACAGAATCCAAATGAAAAGCGGTAAACCTAACCTAAGGAAGAGGATCGATAGGTGTTTTTAAGGGACATTCAAGGATAATAATGATAATGATGGTGATGATAATAATAATAATCATGCTTGCTGCTTTTATTGCAGTTGATGATGTTAGTGTATTTATAAAAAATCTGTATACATACCTATAATGTAACTGATAGAGTCTGCAATACAGATAATGGCCCACAGACGCTCTGAAGTGCATACCATAAGTAATAAAATACGCAGAACTCAGTAAAATTATGAAAAAAATGTTGACATGATTTTTTTAAAAAAATATTTTCAAGTTCTCTGGCAAGTCATTACGTTAGGTGAAAACTGATTTCAAATCTAACACCTTATGATGTCCATCTTGACAAGACACCATTCAGCCTGAGCATTTCCTTACATATAAATAAATATGAATGGCATTTTAAACCAAAATGCAGGTGGCATCCGATAGAGCAGGTACTGGTTTACAAAACATTGCAGTGTCGCTGAATCTTCTTCTTGGGTGGTTTGGTTTTTTTCTGAAAAAAATACTTAGCTGAAAGATTTCACCCAGCTTTGCAGGGCCATGTTGGTACGTTGTTTCCCCATGTAGGAGCTCAGCATATGAGTAGGAGACTGGGCAGCAGCCACCCGCACAGCATGTCTTGTCTTTGAGCACACCTAAGGTACAGTCCTAAAAGCAACTCCCTGCTCGAGTAATTTTTACAGATCATGAAGGGAGACTGGATTCAGCTGGCTGAGACCCAGACAACACCAGCATTGCAGGACAGGAGAGGACAGATGATGAACAATGACAGTCACTGGCTTTGTTCCCACATGCATCAGTCTGGCAGCGTATCTGCTATCCAAGGCTATGGGCCAGTCCAATGTTAACTTTGTTTCCAAGAAGAGAAGGAACAGCAGTTTAATATAAACATTGTGTGACAAAGGAATTTGATCTCTGATTGTATAACATTTATTGCCCAGAGTCCTCTCCATACTTCAGATGGCATATAAATTAAATTAAGTAATAACCACTTTGGCAAGTCTTAAAATGGAATAAAGTTAGAAGAGATGAAAATGAGTACATCATATTACTTGCTAGTCCAATCTTGCTTCCTGCCCACCAATCTGATACACAAAAAGGGGGAAAAAGGGACTGAGGCACCCATTGAATTTCTGCTTCTTCAGAACAAAGCTTGGCTCGCCAGTGGCATCTACCTGTGCTTCATGTGTAAATGCTGCTCATGAGCAGTGGGGTCTATCCTGTGGAAATGACTCCTGTCTGTGCATGTGAATGGCTTCTGTCAAAATGTACCAGGTGTGATTTCTTTTTAAGGAAATCAGAGACTAGTGAGAATTTAACAGATGTTTATATTTGAACATGCTTTTTTTAATTTTTACACTATCTTTCTTTTCCGTTGTACATGTACTGGTGTTTCAAGTGTTTAAACTTTCAGTGATTTTTAACCACTGCATTTGACTAGCCAGTTTGTTGCATCTGCTAAATATTCTCCAAATTACCAAGAAAAGACAAAGGAATAAAACCATTCCAGGAAGTTAGAGATGTTGGGATCTCTAAGTCATTGGAATGTTGTCAAAGTGCAAATATTTTTATCAACTGTGGCATATGTTCACATTTTCATCAGCATTTTGAATGCTCTGCCAGCTTTTCTTTAATTTGATAGGTGTGCGATTTTTAGAATGTGATCATCATATAACTTCCAAAACAGGACCAACAGTGTAAAATGTTAAGTTTATTTAAATATGTATTGATTTCTATTGTATTTTTAGGTGCTATGTATATCAGTTATTTGATATAACTTACTCTAAGGCATGAAAACACTGTGCAATACTGAATTACCATTTCCTGTTGTATAGACCTCAATATAGTTACTTACTTCGACCTCAGTAAACAATACATGTTGCCTCTATATATCCTCAGATCTCTGTTGGAAGGTTTATCCCTGAACTTGTTTGGGTTTACTAAAATTTGACAATGTGTTTAGATTTTTAGACTGAAGTCTACAAATACTTAACTGCAGTGTCATAAAATATAGACATTCAAAGAACTGAAAGAGTGAACTACAGTAGTTCTTTTGATGATCTGTGTGTGTTTATCCTCCTAAATTACCTGAGAATTGCTTTGAAATTACTTACTATTTATAAAAGTCTTTGGTGCTCACAGTCAGTCATACATAGTTTATTTAATTTACCCGTATAGTCATTTTTTATATTGCAAAAATTCTGTTTCTGTTGCCTGATAGCTTCAAAAGCACTGCTTTACAGGAAATCCTAGAAATGAGATGTTTTTCTTCTGGGAAGCTCTAGATATCTGGCAATCCCAGCAGAAATTCCCTGTGTAATGGAAGTTTGACCAGTCAAAATTGCCCGCCGATTCCTGCTAGATTCTGAAAAACGCAAGATTTGATATTACTGAAGAAACAAACCAAGGCGGAAGAGTCTGTGTGAGAAGGCAATGTAAGATGGTGTGTCTTTGCGTTGTCAGTAAAGAGAAGAAACTTGTTTTGTTCTCATTTGAGCACTCCTGCCTCCTCTCCAGTTTCCTCATGGCTTACAGCTCCTGAGTGTGGTCAGGCAATAAGCAAGCAAGGGGGTTAATGCTAAGCCTAGAGGAAGCAGTTGCCTTTCTGCTTTACTTCTGTGATTTGTGAAGCACAGAAGTTTTGTGGTTAGATAAGATAGAAGGGTTGTCCAGAACAGACACCCAGCTTCTGGTTTTGAAGCTCGGGTTGACTGGGTAAGTTCCGTTTTTAATGTTTCTTGTTAAATATCAAGTGTGAAACATAATTGAAGGTGGGTTTTTTAATGGCGGCTTTTGTGTCTTTGGGATAAAAAATCGGTGTCTTGGGAATCCATTTATTTGTAATGTTTTCTCTGGTCTCAGAACAGAACTTGTCAGATTGACAAGTTATCTTAATGCAGGTACATGTAAATAGAGTTCCTGTTTATAAAGCAGGTTAAAATATCTGCAAAGCTCTTCCAGGGAGGAATCTTAGGGCCGCTGTTTTGATTAGTTTTGCTTTCCCACGGCTATTGATGGCTTTATTTATAGCTCTGCCATTTGATTAGCTTTGATGGTGCGAAGGTTCTCTCGCAGAGCATGGCCAGACTGAAACACTGGGTTAGGCATAAATGTGACCTGGGATTCATGTATAAGAGTAAATCAGTTATACCAATCGCTCTCGCTTTGAAAATTATCCTACTAACCATCTTTTCTCCTGCCTGAGCAGCTCTTTTCTAGAGTTCATGGTCAGGGCAGTGTGGGGGAATTTCTTTGACAAGGCTCATCTGCTTGCTTCAGTCTGGACTCCACAAAGACTGAAATGTTAATGGGGGAAGATGTTCAAGGGGCATAAAAAAAAAAAACCAAACCACTTCAGGGTGTATGCATAGCAGGATTGGCTTGTTTATTGCATACTGAAAGTACTCTGTTGAAGTTTAGTATTTATTGATAGGGAATAACTTACCAGAGAAACATTTTGAGGGAGTCAGTTGTCTTTCCTCAGAGGCACACCATGTTACGAACCAGGTTCTTCTGTCTAGGTAGAGGTACTCCACGGCACTGTGAAGTAGTCGCTTAAGAAAGGTCACACACAGGATGCAGTTAATATAGTAACCAAACTTTCTCTGGAGTCTCAATAATGGCTATTGTGTGAGGCCCAACCACTCCAAGAGCGGGGTCTGGCAGAAATGAGTTGCATTTTTATTGCACTTATTTCTTCTCTAACGTGAAAATATACCCAGCTCTGGCAACAGGTTGACGTCACAGCAGAGAGCGAGCTATCATCTGTGTGTGCTGGAACAGGCAACTTTGATAGATTTATGTAGGGATTATAGTCAGGTCAGGACTTGGCTCTTAACACATGAAACATTGTCATCGACCAGGGGATCCGGGAGACAAAGTGACTAAAAAGGTGACATAGAAACTGTGGTGGGTTTGAGTAGCAGTTCACAGTTTTACTTTAACAGGAATTCCATAGTTGCAAGTAGAGTTTTATTTATTTATGTTCAGGCAACATTTTTATGCTTATGCCTGGATACAGGCCTTTACCCTACGCTCTGCTTCAAGGGGATAGCCATGTTTATGACCAGCTTGGGAACAATGCAAGAAATTTGATGGGATCCCAAAGTTCCCCTTTTAGCCAACGTTCAGGCTCTCCCTGTCTGCCTCACCTTAATTTCTGGGCCAAAGTTTGCCCATGGTCAAAATCCCAGGTCCATTAAATTGTCTTGCATTTATTTTGGAGCATGTGTTTTTAAATATCTGATCATGTTCCTGAAATATTCAGATGAGTGACTCTTCCCAGTAACCACCTCCAGATTGTAACAGGCTACTGCAATACCACTTAAAGTTTACTGACTTTGGCAGGGGGGGATACTCTGAAGAGGGCAAAAAGCTCCTCTCTAATCCTAGTCATTGTGGCTTAGAAACAGATCTTCCTGTGCAAATGCTGGTGACTGAGTATTTGACATCATGAATTGTTTCATTTACGTGGCGCCATTCTGTTGCATGTGGCAGCTGCTTTCATCGCTTTGCTTGCTCTGGATAAAATAAATAAATAAATAAATAAATATCTGAGGCTGCATCTAGGAAGACTTGAGCACAAATATTCCAGCCACTAATTCCCACTTATCCTGCTCAGCTCTTCAAGGAATCCCATATGTCCATGCCTCTCACACACCATGCTTTTTCAATACACCTAAATGGTATAAGCTTTGCTTCGGAAGCTGGAGAGAGATTGTGGGATAGAGAGCAGGAACCCTTCCAATGCAACTAGAGAGGTACCGTTCTTCAAAGCAGCAGACCAGGAGCTATAATCACAAAGTTAATTTAGTCTGAGCAAGCGTAGGTATCCACAAACTAGTGGTCAGTTCTCACTTCAGGGCTTTCTTTCTAGCCAGCAGAGAGAAGTGTACACTTCTGCACATGGCGTATCCATCTTCAAGTAAATATCTGAGATAGTAAAAGTGAACTGCGCTCTAAAATATCTGTTTCTGTCTATGCTCTAAAAGGAATCTGGCACAACTAGCCCCAGTACAGCATCGACAGGCACGTAAAGTTCAGTGACAGAATCCTGCTTAGCCTGCTCATAGCCCTCTTTCTTTCTGCTCCCAGCCCTTTCCTTGGTTCCCCCTGCTTCAGCTGCCCCAGTCCTTCATGTACAGCAGCTGAATCCTGCAAGGGTTTCTGCTGCCCCTTTTGCACAGAGGAGAGGCACATGGCAGGGTGCCTGGATAGAAGAGGTCTTGAAGAATGACCCAACTGCTGAGCTACACAAAATAGTCACTTTCTTGTTCTCGTAGCTTTGCATGCGATAAGCAGTGTCGTGGCACCGGGTTTGATCCTCATCTTGCTGAATGGTAGCAAAGTTAAAATTAGAAATTCAAGAACCTTTGGCACAGTTAAAGTGGAAATTACACTTTTTAAATGGGATATGTTTTTTTCATTGGTACGACTGTCTTAAGTTTTGTGATACTATTTTTGTAGAAGAGATAGTGATCTTACTGAGATGAAGTAATTCTCTACCTCTAAGCAGTTTCTCTCATTTGCTCTGCTGATTGCTCAGAATCCGTAAGAGCAGCAGAATTTAGTTGCCGCTCTAAAGTCAGAGTTTTCGAAGTCTCTGTGTGAATGCTAAGCAAGAGTTACATATATGTATGTGTTTGTTTTATATTTTTGTATTAATTGTTTGCATGAAGAAAGCCATTAATATGTTTATATAAAGGATAGTGAGATTGTCAGCTCAGAAGAAAAGTACCGCCATGAAAAGCCTTTAAGAAGTTCATTGGTTGTCTTAGATGTGATCAAATCAGAAGAAATAAGAGAAGGCAGTTTTATGTCTGATGATCCCCTTAAATAACTTACCTCTTCTGATAAGCAAATGTCATCATCAAAACCAACACTATGCAATTGCTATAAATCCTTCCAGACAAACCAAAACCTGAATAACCTTGTAGATGGAAATGATACAATGAATTGTAGTTTTGTTGTAAGTCTAATTAGTTGCACCCTCAGCACAACTGTCACGATCCAAGCATTTCATATGCCATCAGTCAAGCAGAATATATAACAGCATTGTCCTGTGGTACCATGTTTGTGATGAAAATGTAAGTACTTTCACATACTTTTTAAACGAAAATATGACTTTTTCTATTAGGTGGCACTATCAGTTTCTACAAATTGGGAATATGATAATGATTTTGGTCTTCAAAAGTCAATGGGAGAGCACAGCAAGTTGCAGTGTGCTGTTCATCTAGTGCTGCCGTGTGTTTGGTGCTGATATAATGAGTAGTAATTATGCTATCTTAGTTTTACTCAGGGGAGGTGAGGGTGGGACAACTTTTACATGTTACTGCTTTTATTCGTACTATGCTTTTTTACTATTGTATTATTATTTGTCACATAGAATTGCAAATAGCCTGTTGCTGAAAAAGCAATAATATTCACTTTTGTTGTTATAAGTGTGGAAGAGAAACAGTGAGGCAAATCAGATGTCCTGTTGGATCAATAATTGGTCCCAAAAGGAGGGCTGAATGGTGTCAGTTTAGGATGACAGATGGGACATCTGATTTTCTTCTCATCTTTTTATCCATGTTCATGTGGTACCCATCACTACAATATTGGCAGTACTTATGACAGAAGCTGTGTGACATAGAAAAGTAGGATCGTAAGGGTTTTGGGAAAGAACTGTGAAGGAAATAAAGTTGCGAAACTGAAAAGTGAGCCTTGATGCTTTGCATCATGGCATTCCTTTTTCAGTAAGGACCTTCCTTCTTCCCACAGACATGCTAGTCAGTCATATGCAGATAGTTTCTCTTTATGCATAGTAAGTTCTCTTTGTTGGTGGGATGTGATTATTTTTCAGAAATCAATTGCTCATGAGAGCTTGCTGCTGAAAAATCCCATTTATTTCAAGGCTTAAGAATTTGGTAACCCTGTAAGACTGTTCTGTAGAATAAGTGAATGACCTTTTGCAATTGTTCATCTATCCTGTTGCTGTAGCAGTATAGCAATCATTTTCTAATCCCAACTGGAGCAAGAATTGCTATGGCTACTATATAAACATGTACTGTTGAACTTCACTTTGTAGTGCAATTTATTTTATATGCTCTTAAATTTTGTTCTGACTTTTATAGTTCATGTCAGACCTCTTTAATAGTAGTGATGGTTCTTTGTTCTTTGCATTGTTGGCAGTCATAGACCTTAAAGCATTTTACGAAGGAATGGTAAGTGCCATTATCTCATTTTACTGTGAAGCAAACTCCAGGACTGGAAGTGACCTACTGAAAATCTCAGTCTGCAGAAGAGCCAAGACTTCCTAAAAATTTATGACTGTAATTACTAGATAAAAAATATTTGTGACCGTTTAAAGTACCTAGGAGCACATTGTAAGAGATACAGTAATCTCATTGAAATGGTGCTGGAAAAAAAAAAAAAAAACCAAGCCGGAGTGCCCACAGAGGGTGCATGTATGTGTGTGAGCACATGTATAATCTTCAGTTAGGGGTACTGTTTTAAGCAAAGATTCCATGAGACCTTAAATGTCCATACATTACAATGTGTCTAAATATCACTTACATATTAAACATGTTTAATAATGTTTGCAATGCAAACTAAGGCAATGTTAGCTTTCTTGAAATGGGGATCTATGTCTGAAAGCAATATAATGGTTGACCCCTACAACATGTTATAGTAGGACTCTCTGTGCTGCTGGGATATAATGTGAGTTGTGCATGCGTTAGTCCTTGGCTTCATTTAGCATCTTAATTTCTTTTGCCCTGCTAGTAAGATTGTTTCTGTTTGGGGATTTCAATTAAATACTCTACCACGAAGGGCTTGCTTTAAAGGGTAATACAACAGATTATTTCTCTGCAGTGTAAAAATGAGCAAGTTGTGGTACATAATTACTTGACGTATTTTACTGATATTATTATAAAATGTATGTTGACCACAACCTGAGTCAGGACTTCACTGTAAGATCCCTAAAATCTTGTAGTCTGGTGATCTTGGTTGAACTGTGAAGAAATGCATAAGGTATATGAACAGCTCGTTAACTAAATTAATTACAAATAGATTCATCCATCACTGGGTAGCCTTGAAAATGTGTGTTTATACTTATATCCTGTTGACCATTCTTTCAGCTCATGTTTTATACTTCAGAACATAGGGAGGTGATATTTGTTATCTTACTTGATGGAACAATGCTGAACTCTCTGTAACATGATCTTTTCATTCAGATGGCTAATTTTTCGATCAAAATAATAGCTTATCACTGTCATAAGTTACCTTTACAAAATACCTGAAAATACTGTGGTTAACTGCCATGCTGAAGTGTGTATGCCACATGTTCACCCTTCCCTTTGTAATACTGAAGAAAAGCAGACAAGAATTTCATCCTGATTCTGGGTTGGTGCTTTATTTGTTATTGTGTTGTTGGGATGAATAGAACAGAACATATTATAAACTCATGGATTGTGAGTTCTATTAAAAACATAATACTATTTTATATAAATCTTATCCTAATAGCTAGCTAATTTTAATTATTTCAGATTTTTAGGCACCATTGTGCTGTAACGGGATTTTATAGGAAAGTTGGTTTTGGTTTCTAAAATGCATCATTTTCCTCACTGTTGAAATACCATATTGACACTTTACAAATATGTTAGAAGTTTTATTTAAAAGTATGATGCATTAATCATCCTGATGAGGGTGAGGTCCAGTCCTATCTCTGTTTCACAGGGAATAGTCCCATGGAGATCTACACATGATGAACTTGGACCTTGGTGAAAATTCTGCATGCTTTTGTGAATAAGTATGTAAGACAAACCCCCACTTCTTCCAGATATAGAGGAAAAGAAAATATTCAGTAGGACCATGCACTTTGAATTTGTTTTAAATTATCCATGCTCTTTTTATATTTGGGTTGATATAGCCAGTGAGCCTGTGTAGCCCAAAGTTCCTCTGAAGATGACAGAAAAATGTATAGAAAAGTTAAGGCCTTTGAAAGTTTTGATCTTCATCTGTGCATCTTCCTCTTTCCCAAGTTGGTATACACATGATGCAGTCTTCAGAGAAAGACCAACACTGGATGATAGGGTCCAATCAAGGGTTAGAAAGATTGCTTTTACTCAAAAATTTCTGTAGAAGAAAACATAAACTATTCTAAAAACTATTCTGGACTATATATTGGAAATTCTTGACTTGAGAGAAATGCCTTCGATTTTCCTCTAGAATATGTTCCTTTTATTAAAAAGTAAATAGATATATGTAAAGCTGAGGAAAATAGGCAATATTGTGAAGATAAATATATTCTTTTGGGAACTGTATGCAATCAGGCACATTGTATGAGAGAATTATAAAGTAAAATAATTTATAGATTTCAGTCATCTTCTGGTGACACTGGCTCCTGTTGCCACTGAAATGCACATCAAAACACTTCAAAAGAAACTGGAGATTGTCTTCATTACGTATCTTCAGTGCTGCATCACTAGTGGATAGGGTGAATTCTGTGATCGCAGTCTCCTTTTCAAAAATATCCTTTTTCTAGTACTTGACATACTAATTTTGGAATTTTTTGTAGTCTAAAGATGATTTATTTAATAACATAATAAGCATTATTATTTAAATGCTCTGAAATAGTTGTTATACTGTGTATGTTACTTAAGCTTATTGAAAGTCACTTCTATATTGTGTCTTATTCTGGCAGTAACTATATCAAGGAGCTTCCCAAACTTTTTGTTTTGTGATATTTGCTTGTTCTTAATGTCATCTTTCATTATGATTTTATTGTTACCTGCCAGTTAGCTAGTTTTATTATGTCCATCCAGTCTTTACTTTTTCAGGAGGGTAGTTTTAATCGTTTTATATAAATGAGCCAGGGTTTATACACATTTTATTGCTTTTTGTTTTCTTTTCAATGTTCTGTCATGTTAGACTCTGTTGTACTCATGGAGTTTTAAAATCTGGTGTACAATAGACACTATAAAAACAAAATTGCATGTTTCCTTAAAGAGTATTTCATAATAACAGAGCAAGATCCTGTTTTGATCTTAAGTTCTAACTTAGGTGATTTTGATTTATATTGTATATAGCAATACTTTTTTCTCTGCCTATATTGTGTTTAATCCTTATTTTGGCAACAGTTTACCTGCATAGAACTTAGTGTCTTATTTTTGCCTACTATTTAACTGGCTGTTGCTATTTTTGTAGCAACCTGTACTCAGTAACAGCTGACCTTTCACACTGTGAACGCACCCAAAAAGGAGCACTCTCATTAATGATCATAGTAATCCTGAGCAGCAAATAGAGCTTTATCTGTCAGTTCCAAGAAAAAATACTATCTGAAATAATTTGTGTAATATCAGATAATAAGAGATTAGTGCATCTGTTCCAAAGAGCCTGACCTTCAAACCATCAGCTCTGCAAGAGTCAAACACCATGGTGTAATCCTGCTATGAAAGGCAAGTTTGTTTTACTTTTGTATTTTTTGATCTTCATCCATCAACTAATATATATTGAAATCCCTGGAAAGATGTAGTACTACTTGGCTTGAGTTATTCTGTGCTAAGATAGAGACTAAAATTACTGTAAAAGGCAAGTTTCTGTTTAGCCAATAGTAAGCCTAGGGCCATTAAAAGGTTTGCTTATATTTTCATTTTCTGCCACATACTCTGGGGAGGCTTCTTTCGATATGCTATCTGCAAGTAAATTTGGATTTTGAAATCTGTGATTGAGGCGGGCTGATTGATTATTGTAGTTTTTCATGTTTGTTTTTATGATGTGGATTTGAAAGTTCTCCTTTATACCGAGCAGTTTGATTTTCTACTACCCCTTCTCATTTTCTTCAGTGCTGACGTTCATATGCAATTTTTGTTTTCCAGTTTATTTTAAAATGGTTGTCATCTCTTCATCTGTAATAGGTTTGTCAGCACCCTCCATATCAAAATAGCAATAAAATTTAATGCGCAGTCTTAGTCTCTGGTTTCGGACAATATAGAAAGAGGAAAATGGCCTGTTAAATTGGAAGTACTGGAATTAGCTTTATATTGTACTGTAATGTCTGTTATTAGTATACATGGAGCAATATTTGCAGATATTGTATGTGTTCAAGAAAAATGCATTTGATCATTAAACTTACTAATATGCCTGCACTGTTGCATTAAAAATTGTAGTTCAAGTAACCCCGTGTTTTAGTTGGCATACCAGTTTGGAAGTGTTTTCAAAAACCAGAAGTTTGGGAGGGAGGGTTTTTTTTCTATAGAGATAGGCTGTATTAGCACCACTTCATTTTCTTTTTCCATCTCATCCTGCCTTGTCTTTGAAAGGGCTTTAAAATTTGGTAAACACTCTCTGTCTGCTTATATTTATTAGCTCTAATTCAGATGCTCTCAAATATGGATTTATAATATATAGCTAATTCCCCCTTCTGCTTATATTTTTCTTAGCTTTTTATCATGTTTGTAACAGATTAATTATATGAGTAATCTATTCTCAAACAAGCCAACAGTTGCAATAAAGAAATCATGCTTTGTAATAAATATTTAGCGTAATTTACCAGAGAAAACACAGAATAACTTTTCCTCTATCCGTACCCTTTCTGCCTGGTGTCTGTGGGCTGTTGTCTCATCTCCTTTGCCTTTGAGAAAGGCAAGTGCTTCCTCACTATGCAAGGTTTGCAGCCCAGAAAGGAGAGCTGAGGACAATGAGAAATGGGCAGCCAAGGGGACCTGCAAAAATAACGTGGATTCATTTTTAATGGCAAAAGGCAAGGTGTTACGGAAAATCCTGCTATCTCACATTTCTACCTACTTTTCCCAGTAATCAAAGCAATACTGGTGCCGTGGCAATATTTTGTGCTGGTGTCTGTCTGCAGCACTGTTGAACCTTTACGTCTTGTCAGTAGAGTTTTCCTCAGTGCGTATTTGATAATGGACATAAACCAGCAAAACTGGATGCAAACCTTAGGATTTCATAGCGGGGTTATGCCAGAGCATTCATTTGGGAAGTTTGGCCGAACGGTCTGTCTCTAAACTGAGCCTTCATGTACAGTTATCCACTTTCAATAATATAAACAGAAAGGGAACAATTATATCTTATAGTTATGCGGTGTTTATCTGGCACAGACCCACTGCCCAAGTTTGTAGGCGTTGTTACACACTGACTGCTGTAACTAATGTAAACCTGTTTGAATGTAATGCCACAAACAGCTGGTTTAAAATGGAAACATTCAGCGACTGGCTCGCTCGCTACTTACCTGTTTAAACTACTACTGTGAATAAAAAAAGCTAATTAAAGAGATAAATTTGGCACCAGGACTGCCATTAAGCAGATTTGAACTCTACCTGACCAAAACAAAGAGCCTCCCCTGAGTTTTTAGCCTCCCTTCGGGCAGCTGTTGCCTGGGCTAACCTCAAATGTGAAAGGTAGCTCTGTATGTCGTCACAACATAGCTGGCTTGGGACTTTATATAGTCACATTTTAAAAGAAATTCAAAACCAAAATAAACCTTAGCACAGGTACTTTGGCTGAAGAGCATGGCTGTATTTTATTGTAGCTGAAACTTCAGTGGGATCGCTGATGATGATATGAGCTCCAGCAGTGCAAAGGCGACTTCAAAAACAAGATGCAGATTTGTGTTCAGGAATGTGGAAGGATTAAATGAAAGTTTATTTTAGGGTGTGGTACTTTGGAGGTTGTCCAGAAAAATTTACTCTGTAGAGGGTCTGAGGCTAATATTTCAGGACACAGAGGAACTTGAATTTGCTCTTCCTGCAGTGGTGGAGGAACAAGCCAAGCTTTTCGTCGGCCTTTCCATTACAGATCCAGAAGAGCAGGTCTGTTTGTGCTGGTTTTGGCTGGAGTAGAGTTAATTTTCTTCGCAGTAGCTAATAGGGGGCTATTTTGGATTTGTGCTGGAAATACTGTTGATAACACAGGGATGTTTTTGATATTGCTGAGCCATGCTTACACAGAGCCAAGGCCTTTTCTGCTCCTCACCCCACCCCACCAGCCAGGAGGCTAGGGGTGCACACTAAGCTGGGAGGGGACACAGCTGGGACAGCTGACCCCAACTGACCAAAGGGATATCCCATACCATAGGATGGTCATGCCCAGCACATAAAGCTGGGGGAAGAAGGAGGAAGAGGGGGACATTCAGAGTGGTGGTGTTTGTCTTCCCAAGTAACTCTTCCACATGATGGAGCCCTGCTTTCCTGGAGATGGCTGAACTTCTGCCTGCCGATGGGAAGTGGTAAATGAATTCCTCGTCTTGCTTTGCTTGCATGTGCAGCTTTCGCTTTGCCCATTAAACTGTCTTTATCTCAACCCAGGAGTTTTCTCACTTTTACTGTTCTGATTCCCTCCCCCGTCCCACCAGGGGTGAGTGAGTGAGTGCCTGTGCGGGGGGCTTAGTTACTGACTGGGGTTAATCCTGGAAAGGGGTTTTGATCATACAAGTAAGAAATATAAGGAATTCTTTTTCCTGGGACAAGTTGAAGGAGCATAAAGGAGGAAAGGCTGTGACCAAAGTGGGGGCATTCTGGGGGCCTATGGCATGAAAGCCTTCCCTCCATGGGTTTTTTATTCAAACTTTAAAGCTCTGTTGAGTTTCCCCAAGCAAGAGCCTGAGTGGGAGGGAACTGCTCAACATGGCAGTGTAGTCTCAGAGCCTTTGCCATGTAATCCTGAAGGCATGTCTGGGGAGGATGACATGCACACAGCAGCAGCTACCAACATCAGCATTTCATTCCTACCATGGCACTGCACTGATCTTTGGAAGATAAATCTTTCCATTTAATTGTTTATTGTGGTTTGGTTTTGTTTTGTTTTGTTGGTATTTTTAACGTACATCACGAGATAATTGCATACCATATGACTACCTGCTTTTCAAAAAGGTGGTAAACCACCCTCTCTGGTGTTCTGAGCGTCACTTCTACATGCATAATGCAGAACAAGAGGACACAAATTACTTTAACCATGACATATGTAGGAAATATGTGCCTATGCAATGAAAATAGGTGGACATTTCTGCATAGGTGTGACATGAGATATACTGCATCCCTACTGCGGAGGGCTTTGAATTTGTTAGTCACCTACACAGTATTTGCAGTCATAAAGGCCTGTTATATGTTTATTTGCTGAAATGCGCAATCTCATTTGGGGCAATTTTCTCATTAATTTTATGATACTTTAGATAATCAGAACTTCACCATAACTTGAAGTTCTGCAGAGAAATTTATTGCATGCATGTTTTTCATTTTTTCCCCATTACAATTATTTTAGAAATAGTTTTATTCTTCTTGCTTGACAATACTGACTCATTTGCTTTATCCTTTCTCTCTTTAATCTACCTGATACTTAAATCCACTATATATATTATGCTAGATATGTCCTTTCTTTGTAAAAGAGAGTGAGAGAAAGCACAATGGTCCCTGCAGTGCCTGAATGCCAAGTTGATAAAGATGTGTTAAATTAATTGATTCTTAACCATTTGCAAGAGGAAAGCATATTACTTTTTCGGAATAGATTATCAGAAAAACTGAACAATTGGACATGGAAATGACCATATGGCAAAGTCCATTTCCTCGAAATGGAGTTTAAAGACGAAACGACTAATCAAAAAATTAAGTTCTGTTCTCAAAATGCACATGGGCATTTAGGAGACAGTGAAACTTTGGCTCTGGTGTGCTCAAGTCCCTCTAACACAGTAACATCATTGAGACTTTTTTTGGAGCGTCACTGTAATTTAATATTTAATGCTGATTTGATGCTTTCTCAGCTTTCTCAGCTTTGCAATCTTTCAGGTGGTTTTGTACCAAAATTCATGCAGATTGTGCCAAAATTGCCAAGATATAGAAATGTGTTTCTGGGTTTATGTGACTCTCCTCATTCAGTTCTGAATAGCACTGTTAAAAAAAATGCATCAGCCAAGTTTGCCAGGAATATTTTGTGCTCTTCTCTACTTCCGTATCACTAGAAAATACACTGTGATGGATTTTTGTAACCTTTTGGCAATCTATTATGAAGTGCTAGCTGGCAGGTAGTTCAGTACTTTTTTTCACTGCAAGGCCCTATAATGTAATCACGGTTGTAAGAGGAACTTGTGAGAGAAGCAACTTGATCATTCCTCACAGTGCTGCAGTGCCAAGTGGTTACAGGAGAACGAGGGAGAGGCAACGCCAGGACCCCAGAGATTTATTCTACCCAGAAAAGGCACAAGATATTTAAACAAAGGTGAAGCTGCTTCATCTGCCAGCTGCTTGCTAAGGATTATACTGTAGCCGATGTTTAATTTTGCTTGAACCAGAGGTAAGCCTGTATTTTCTGTACGTTACTGTGATGAGCCTACTTCGTCTGATTTTCAAGTGTGTGTTAGTCTAGGGTTGTAACTTTGCAATGCTACAGTCACTGAGGAAAAACCTGTGTCAGTGTGATGCTCCACTGATCTGATACACTAGGAATGATCTCTAAAGGCAGGCTAGTAACATTTTTAAAGGGAAATGTAATACCCACCTGGGAGGTGCCGGTAGTGGTAAAATAAAACTTGAAGGGTTTCAAAGTTGCAGGCTGAACAGATCGGACTACAGAAAAGGTACCGCACGTTCAGATTGATCCACAGGATGCTAATTGTTGCAAGAAAAAGTAGGGGAGTGTTTCTGAAGATGTAATGTCTCGTGATTGTGTAAACGTCTCCTGATTGATAAATGCTGTGCTGTTAAATTAGGGTTGAGTTATTCAGAAACTTTTCAACTGTACAAAAAAGCATGTAATCCCTTTCTACTAGAAGATGCTTAGGCACCAGTCGTTTTGACATTTTTATGGAAATTACTAAAAGAATTACACTTTCGGTTGCCATTACGTACATCACATAATTCTCAGGAAATCTTTTGAAGACGCATAGCAATAGTAAGTCTTTTTATTAATGATGTCTTATAAAGTGTCTTATTGGTGATACCATTTTGTAAAACAATGTCTTTTAGTAATCATGCTGTCATTTTATGTTTTTAATAATAAATACTGAAGTAATTGTGAATGCTTTTATTTTAAAAGTCTCAAATTTACTAAAATTGTAATGACTGCCTAGAACCAAAAAATATATCATGCAGTTACTTAAAAATGTTTAGATTTTTAAGGAAATGAAATGTTGCTTTAGTTTATCTGAAGAATCTCTTTTACATCCTTCTGCGTTATGATTTTGTTTTCCCCTCCTGTACTATTAACTGGCAGCTGTGTCCCAGCAGCCTTTCAGTGGACAAATGTTCTCTCTGTACCATATGTCAGTTCTCTTCCAAGGGTTGGCTGGTAGTAAATAATGTTGTAATACAGGGCTGTGTTTTGCTGTAAAAATGTTACTGTTGAAGTACAAACAGCTCTTCTGAGGTTCTTATTTCATTCTGTCTTGCTTTCTCCTCCAGTCAACAAAGCCAAAAGTGTATGAGAAAGTGGGTGCTTGCAATTTCATAAACTTTTTATGTAGTAAATATTTTGTTGGAAACCTGCCTTTGTTGTGTTACTAATCAAATTTCACTGAAATAGGCTTTAAAAGTTAGAACTAGGCATGCATACCTATTACTAGTTTCATTCATATGTTCTGCCTTTATATAGCTCTTTGCAAATGTGTGAACAAGGTAATTAAGATGCTGTTATTTCTGTATGTTTATAAAGTGTGTTTAGCGCAATCCCAACAGTAAAAACTCGTTATCATGTATCATCACTAATTGCCTTATTTTGGCTGACAGACAGTGGCTCATTTTACTTCATTGCAAGTATGTGGACAAAACTATTAATGTAAAAGTCTTTGGATGAAAAATACTAGTAATTTCAGAAGCTGTAAGTGAACTTCTAAGCAGATAGCCTTGCTTTTCCTTAAGATACGTATGTCCTGGTTAGACATGCATTTTCTTCCCTGACATGAGAAAATCATGTGTATCAGGATAATCATACAGAACCACATGCTTGTTTGTACTTTTTTGTTTTCAGTCAATATGTGTGAGACCATCTGTTTTTTTAAGGAGATAAGATTTGTAAAAGCAGTTACTCAAAGTGCTAAAGCCATTGTCAGGTAGTAAATAATGGCCTGATTTTCAAATTCTTACTTGCATTTGGTTTGAGCGTGGACCTTAAGCAGTTCCTGTCATTTGTTTGCAAAGTACTACTTCAGCTTCACAGAAGTCAGTAGGAGCTGCTGGATAAGCAAAGTTACTTTCCTTTGAAATCGAAGTGCAGACTCTTGAGTCCTAGTTTGCAAGTTTGCGTTTCAGAGAGTAACACAGTCAAAAGCTGAGATTCTGCGGTACACTAGCTAAAGTATCGTCAAAGCATTAATATAACCATTAACAGCATTTCAGTGAAATCTCCTTTTGTTAGGATTGGTGTTTTGTGTTCCTTTGTCTCTAAATATGTAAAAAAAAAAATACTGTGTATATTACAAGGACTAGTTACATTGTCTTTGTTGTATGATCTGAAAATATTTATTGGGAATTAAATTGGTTTGCCAGCTGAGTATGTGAATTTATAAATATAGTTGTGAGATAGTTTTTTTTCAAACTGCTGATAAAAAGGTACATCTTGACAAATTATCACACCTGAAAAGGTTCATATTCTTTCTAGAAGGTTTTGTTATTTATAATAGTATAAATGTTGTCTGTGAATTTGTGTTAATAAATAGAAATGGGAAGAAGTACATGATGGTTTGTATTTGGATTTTAAACCTTGGGTTTGACACCACAGAATATAAAGAATGTTCTTCTTTCTTTGAATGTATTGTGTGATAGTTGGAAGAAACATTTAAAAGACCATTACTGCAATATTTCAGATGTCTTTTTGTAAACAGCATTATATATTCAGAAGAGTATAGCAGAATACACAGAATGAAAAATACAGTGGAGTATTGTGGGATATAAAGTCTAAGAAACGTTTGTATTTAAATGTCATATTTCTTACTATTTTATCTTCTGTCCATAGTTGCTATGTACTTTCAGTCTTTGTGATCAATCTACTGCTGAGTTCATCTGAGAGATGTACGCATGTAAAAAAACAAATGCTGTTTGAATTATTTCTTCTTTTCTTTCTCCGTTCTATAACTATAAACCAAGGGCACTGTGTCAATTCATGTGTAAATATATTTTGTTGTTGTTTAAAAGTGCTGCATGCAGAGTGAGTGGGATGCTGCAGAACTTGTAACTCAGCAGGTTTCCGAGCAGCTAAATTTGAGGTTGTGAAGTCAGTAACACATCAGAAAGGACCAGAAGGAAATGTGCCCCTTGGCTTTTCTTTTTATAGTTCCTTGAATTGAGGAAGACCCTTACGATTCCAGTTGACATAATCCTGTTGGTGTCTTGCACAGTCAGTGTGCAAAGCAATAGTATGGTCACAGTCCTGCCAGGTTTCAGTCAGGGCAGCCTTGGAGCTGTAGTCCTTTCTTCGGGTGCATGAGCATGCTTGATACCATGAATAATTTGCCCTTGAGTAATGCAATGACCTTGAGTATTAGTACTCTTCTTTTTTTCTCTTTCATGAGTGGATTTAGCGCTGATGTATACTTTGTTCTCTGGAGCATTCTTTTGAACCAGTCACAAATTTTCCCTGCCACTTACTCAGGTGCTGCGTGTGTGTAAATTTGGTTCTTTTTTTGGTGCTAACTAACTAGTAGCCCTCAGGTATGATTTTGGGCAATGCTTGCTCAAGGCACCTCTCCCTATAGGCGGTACATGGAAGGCCATGTCAGAATTGTTGTCATCTGCCCTACAGAGGTCTCTGACACTTTCCTATTGACTAAGTTGCCAAGCTTATGTCCTTGCATGTTTTTGTATGTCGCCTAGCCTTGTCCCATGGCATGTAAAACACACCTGGGCATCACAGGATAAAAACTTTGCTCCAGCAGGTCATGGCATAGCCCTCCTGTCATTTCAGACTTACTCTACTGAAACAAGAGGAAAATGTATTAATTGCCTCCAGGCATCTCATAGAGCCCAGAGGTCAAGTCAAGCCAGTGGTGATGCCATGTGCAGTCATGCCTTTGCTAAGGGCACTCATGGATACAAGTAATTTTGGGCCATTTGTCCTGGCATTGTCCTCTCTGAATTGGATGCCTTTAGAGGAATCTCTGGTAGGCCATCTTAATTCCACAGGTACTATCACTGACCCTTTCTTGCTAATATAATTCTGTTCCACTGATATTTTGTGCAAATGTAAGATAGTGCATACACTAACAAGCTTGCTTTTTGCTCTTCATCTTTCCTTAAATCACGATCTCCCATTAATTTACTTTGTCTGAGAAAACCAAAATCAAGGACCAATTTCGTGTCAGAACAAAAAGGAACTATAAGCTGTATTTATAGTAGGTAGACTGAAATAGCACATTGCACACACTCATCAGAGGTGTTGTAGAAGACTGTTGATGAACTGCAAAATGCTTACAAGCTGTATATATTTTGTAGCTGCAGATGGCTGCTTTATGATCTTCTTGCATCAGTTGATAAATCTGCAAAAATGTTCATCACGGTTGCTCTGTAGTAGTTTTTCTCTAGTTTCTACCATTAAACTATGTATTTACATGCAATTTATGCACATCAATCTGCATTTCTGCATGCAGAAAGCCTTACACAATTAGCAAAGCAGACAGAAGCATACAGACAATTTTGGAGCAAATTTTGCCCCTAAATGGCATTCCGTATAGAGACAATTTATCTTCAGTCTGCACAATGAATATAGTGTAAATTGCACAGTGCAGGCAAATGACTGTAACATATTATAAAATGTAATTTTACATATCAAACTAATAAAAATCAGGATCAGAACCAAACATTCTCCAACAGATATCCACACAAGAGTAGAAAATCTTCTCAATATATCATAGTATATTTTATGAACTTGTATTTTTCATGTAAAGACAGCATCTCAAAGATATGTGCATAACTGCTAGATTAAAAGTAAGACAAGATGAAAATGGAAGTTTAATAAAAAAAAAAAAAATTATCAAGAGCAGGAGAAACACTGAAGTTGTTTGGATCCTGTATTTCATTGTGCAGTCAGGGCAGGACTGGAAGTCGTACCTACCCCAGAGTGACTTCGTGTGACCAGGGCGCCTTTAGAAATAACAGCGTTTCCCAGCTCAGCTGTATGCTAAGCACCTCCCTCGCTTGCAGAACTAGGTTGTGCTGAGTTTACAGGAGTACACCGACAAGATAAACTGTTGTCATTACTTGTTGTGCTATAAGTGGATGAAAACTATGATACACATAACTGACCAAGGTTAAAACTTCCAAAACCTGTGTGATGTGTGTTTTGGTTCTTAGCCATGGGCAAAAGCAATTCCTTTTATGCTATAAAACTCATGATTTATTTTACCTTTCTGTCTTGGGTTAGTTTTATGTTATGTTTCTGATTGTACTGCAGAATATTAAGATTGAGGTTGTAGAATGAAATATGCAGGACTAGTTTTCTCAGGAAACATCGTGGATATTAGTAGCAGTTACAAGATGAGGCAAAATATTTTTTTTTTTTAATCTTTAACCTGAAAGAAAATGTTGATGAGAAAAAGAAGTGGAATCCAACACAGTAAGACAGAGAGCAATGACTTGGAAAATAGTCAGAAAAAGACAATCTGGTATTTGCAGCACAGCAAGGGTGTGGACCTGCTTATGGCCATGCATGAGGATTCCTACTTCATGGTCTGTGCATTTAAAAATCTGTGGAGCAAAGAAGTATGTTCAAGCAGTAATGTGGTTGTTATTCATGATAATATAAAATTACTCTTTAAAAAAAAAAAACACTTGCTATTTTCAATCTCTGCTGTGGCTCAAAGCTAAAATATTCATTTCTGTAATTTAGGCAATGGATATTTTTTACAGTGATTATTTCTATGACTACATTCTTCATTAAGCTTTCCCAACTGCCTGGCTGTAATTCCTGAGTTTCAGCACTCACCATGTTGTCCAGGTGGTCCAGAGCAACATCTCTCTCCCGATTTATGCCAAGGTCATGATGATCTTGTAGCTACCTTTAGTGTCTCGTCACTCCCATTTCCTGAGCCATGAATACTCACAGGCAGCCCTGTTCAGGTGCCCACATTTCAGGCTCTAACGTATATATTTCCAGTCATGCTGCCTGATCTAGCTGGCTCCAGAAAAGAAGGCAGGGGGTAAACCACATCCATCTCACCTGCTTTGTGGGAGCAGACGGAAACAGGTGCTTTTAGACAGGTCCCAGCAAGAGAGAGAGGCACAAAAGAATATGGGTGGCAAATGCATAGCTACTGCAAATGTGACAGTCCTGCTTTGGTGTAGGGCTCTGCATGCGAGTTATACTTGCAAGGCTGCCTTTTGATTTTTTTTGGTGCTCAGCTTACCTTTCAGTGTTGTTATGCTGGACACATCATCTATTTTTAAAGATAAAGCTCAAGTCCAAAACTTAGCATTTTATTTTCTGCATACGGAGTCTCAGAAGTTCAAGCAAATACCTTCCACAGCCACCTGCACTGGCTAAGAGCGGAGCCTGCTCTGCCTGGTGCACCATGTCTAGCCTACTCTACTCCATGTTTAGCAGAACTGAAAATTGCATTTTCAGCTGACCAAAGGCCGGGAATTTGGATGAGTTGCAGTGGCCCACAGCAAAACCTCACAGCTGTTGGCCTCAGAAGGCGGTAAAGGATCTGTGGAAGTAGCTAATTTCTTCCACTCAGAGGCATTTGCTTTCTGCTTCTTGCTGGCGTAGATAAACAACCCCTTGTCCAGAATGCTTAAGAGGAAAACCACAGCCCCTTTTGCTGTGGTGATGTCTCCTCTAAGCCCAATATAAGAATTCTTTATTTTTCGCTTTGGCCATGTTTGTGGTCTCTCTGCTAGCTCCAGAGAGGTTACTGTGACAACTCAGGGGGAGCTGCTCTGTTGTGTGGTTGCTCCTTGCCCTCCACCAGCTCCACGGACCTAAAGAGTAAGGGCCAGCTGTTTTCCACATCGCATTTAAACACCTTGAGCAATGGGCAGGTCGTGCAGAGGCAACCAAACCCGTAACTTTTGTGTGAAGAAAGGTCAAGATCTGTCGGCTTCAAACATCAGCAATGCTCACGTGAAACAGGAAGGTGAAAAATTTTTCAGAGCAATTCAGTCTCCACAGCAGATGGAGGTGGAAGAAACATTTTCTTTTTCAGATGCTCCCCTGAGCAGGCTGTGAAAAGGAAGCACATACTCTGCAGAGAGAGAATGAGGGAGTACTGAAATGAAGGGGCAAATGCGGGAGTATTTTTTTGCATACACTTGCATGAAACTTTGTCAAATCTATTACTTGCTGAGAGGAAGTAATGTTACCCATTGAATGATAGGCTGAACTTAATGAAGAACAGGACACTGAGCTAGAAGTCGACACATTCTGTCATATCTCATAGACTCTTTGGTGGAAGTATTTCAGTTAAAGATCTTTGAGACCAATTATCATCATCTAGAAGCACCATTTCTGCCGTGCAACAGCAGAATTCATTGTAGATCAGCTGTTGCACCTTGAGCCCATAACCACCCCTGTAAAGGACTGAGGAAGCTCTCCTTGCTCAAGGGTAACAGCAAACCTTCCAGGTGGAACTCATATTGCATTTTAAAGTATGTGTGATGGAAGCTTTTCCAAATGGATCAAGTCTTTAAACAATTTCACAAGATTCACATTACCCTGTAGTGTTCAGTAGCAAGTCTAGACTGTGAAGTCCATCATCTCCCAAACAAATTCTCCAAGGGTTAATTCTGCTTAGGAAGTGATGAGATCAGAAGCTACATAAAGCTCACCATGTACTTTGAAGAATTTCTGTGGTGAAAAGTAAGATTTTGTTGAGTCAAAACACATCATTATGTTTTTGATACTAAGTATATTGGTGCTTAACATTTTTCTGTGGAAAGTGTGAAGGATTTTTTCCCCTCTTTTTTTCTGTGAGAGTTGTAACTTCTTTTATAGTCACCCAACTTAACTAACAAGGTGGGTAGAAACACCTTACCGAGTATACAGTTAGCAGACACTATCACAGTCGTCCTGTCTACATTCTGACTGTGTAAAGGTTATTAATAAGATGTCTAATTTCTGACAATTTGCCCTAAAAAAGATCTTTAGGTTGCAGCCCTTTTAAAGAGAAGCCATTGCCGGTTTGCAACTGAAGAAGAGAGATTCGTTCTTTGATCAGAAGAGTCGTTTTGGCTTATTAAATAGTAATGGTCAAGTCAGATCACTGTTGTTGGGGGAGAACTGCAAGGAAAGGCTTTGCTCTAAGTCGTCATTCTAACTATGGCTTCTTTTTCTCTGCTTTCAGAGGCTGGCAACAAGAAGCTAAAGAGCACGATACAAAGAAGCACAGAGACGGGAATGGCAGCAGAGATGAGAAGTCGTATGGTTCGACAGCCAAGTCGGGAATCCACTGACGGCAGCATAAATAGTTATAGCTCCGAGGGCAAGTAAGTGGCATTTAAAAATATTAATAATGTAGAAGTTTCTTGTCTTTGCAGGAAAACTTGGGATGTGAGCAGAGGTCCCAGCTCTGGCTGAAGGCGATAGCTCTGTGTACAGATGCTTCCTCTTGAAATGTTTGCAAAAATAAACTGTTTTAGGGGCATAACACAAATCTTTTGAAAACCGAAATTTAGAGAGAACTTCTTAAGGAGTCACATTTTCCCTGTCATCCAGTGAGGCATTTTGTTCATCGAAAGACAACTACATTCAGACCACATTATTCAAAACAGAACATAGGGGTACTTTTCCTTTGAGTTATGTTTGGATTAACTCAGAGTTAAACTTCAGATGTTATATGTAAAACCCTGTGATATGAAACTCTGCTCAGTAACACTATATACAAAGAAAGTTTAGTTTGGAGTTGGTCCAGGTCTCTTGTTGGGAATTGTAAACCCAGAGCCCAGCTGCCCCATCAGCTGAAATCAGACAGACGACTGTGGGGAATGGGGCAGCTGTTTTCATTCACTGCTGAGTGACTCAGTATGAAGGAAAGGAGAACAAAGTCAGCGCGTGATACTCCGTCCTCCTCACAGCTCTCACTGGGACTCTACCGTGTGTGCCAAGGTGCAGTGGTCACTAGGGTACTTTTATAAGACGCTTCTCCACAAAAGGGGAAAACGGGGCAAATGCACCCTATAGACCTGGAAAAAAATGAGAGATTGGAACCCCTTTGGCTTCATCTTTTTATATGCTTATCATGTTACCACAATTACTACTGCACATTGTGTAAGTACAAAGAGCCAGGGGCAGCCATGATGGTGGCAAGGAGCTGTGTAAAGGTGTAATTTGTCCATCATCAGATGATCTCACCATCCTCATTTTTTTACGAGGGTGGTGTCATGGGTAGAGTGACACACTTCACTTGTGCAAGAGAGAAGCAGCCATATGTTTATTGGCTGAACAATGTTTAATAGTAAATGAGATGATGATTTAACAAGATTTGATGGCAAGGTACACTTGATTATTTACTGCACAGAGGACAGGGTCAGACAAAACTGTCAGGGAGACTCTGGTGGAGTTTCAGAAAGGATCCCCTTGTGTTTTAAACTTCTCGGATGGAAGTTTAGGTGTGGCTAGATCCAAACTTAGTCTCAGACTTGGTCAACAATATATCTGAAGGTTTATATGTGCAGAGTCAATCCTGTATACCACTTATCTAAGATTTGAAACTTTAACATGCTATTAATCACTTACCAAGGATCTATTGCAGCAAGGAGTCTCTCAGCTCAAGGGGACATCCTGGCATGCAGCCTACTGCCATGCAGGAGAGCTCAACGGGCCCTGGGCTGTCCGCTATTTGTGGAGTAAGATAATCGACAGTTCTGTTTGCCCACTGACTACAGAAGTTAGTTTATTTCAAACTTGGCTTGAGTCAGAGCTTGACCAGCCCTGTTAGCTGGGAGCATTGTTAAAATTAGCCCTTGGCTATTGCATCTTTATCTGTCTCCCCCAAATCCTCTTCGAGTCGGATACAGCCATCACAACCAGATGCAGCCATTAGGATTGCCACTGGTGGTTATCACTTGAGCAGGGTTGTGGAAATAAAGGTCAGGATGGGGCCAGGGGGAGCACGCATTACCCTCACCACAGGTGGTGAGGCACTGGCACAGGTTGCCCAGAGGAGCTGCAGAGTCCCCATCCCTGCAAGTGTTCAAGGCCAGGCTGGATGAGGTGTTGAGCAACCTGGTCTAGTGAAAGGTGTCTCTGCACATGGCAGGGTGCTGGGCTAGATGATCTTTAAGGTCTATTCTGACCCAAACCATTCTATGATTCCATGATACGCTAAGAATTGCAAGAGCCATGTAAGAAAAACAAACTCCATCATGAATAACTCAAACCCAAAGTAGGTAAGTATCTAATGAAGAATGAGGGATGGATAAAATATTCCAGTATTTTTACCAGTATGTTTCTGATAGGGCGTTATCTTTACCCTTTCCACACTCCATCCTGCCATCCTCCTTCTCTGTGCTGCAGTGTCAGTCTGTAAGGCACCAGTTACTCACTGTGGTGACAAAGGTCCCAATGAGCTGGACCCTGCTAAGGAGGAGCTGGGGCAGCCTGTTTCCCTGGCTAGCAGTGCGGGAAAGACAGGAGCCCAGCACCGACGGTGAGGACCTTCTCAGGGGAACAGCCTAATCCTCTGCTCCACCCTCAGGGTGCGTAAACAGATTTGGCCAGGCTGAGACAGCCAAGGTCTGGGTCTGGAGGTCACAGCAAGTGTCTAGGGGACAGAAGCCACAAGGTAGAGCCTTACACTTTTGACTTGAGAATCAGCCTCTGAATAAGGCAGTGAAGAGAGCAAGCCTCGGAGGTAAACGGAGTGCTTCCTTCTTGTTGGGACATAGTGCAGACTTGGTGTGCATAGTGGGACTTAGTTTGAAAATTATCCTTTGGAACTAGATCCATCTTCAAGGTAAAGTGAGCTATCATAAGCTGGTAGCCACACTATCTGCATCTCATGTCTTGTTCCTGCCTCCTTAGCTCCCCATCTCTTGCTGCTCCAGCACCAGTTCTGCTTCTGACGGTTCTCCTTACCTCTCTCAGTGCTCTCATACAATAGATTTCTTCACATCTGACCACATTTGACATACTTTTCTGTGCCATACAGCTCCCCAACTTTTCAATGTTTCTGTCCCAGACTTTTGGTTTGACAGAGTTGCCAGCTCTTCTGGTTGAATCCTCAGTATACCTCAACTTCATTTCCTGACTCCAAACCCACTGCACAGTTGACCTTAAACACTGTCCCTGATCTACACACACCTATTCCAGTCTCTGGCAAGAGTAAAGAGTAAAAGTGAGACCAGTGAAGTGAGAACACCACCAGTATCTAACAGTGACTCTGAAGAGCAGCCTAAGAGAATGGGACGAAGGAGGCAGATAACAAAACTCGGGTGAAACAGTTAAATATATCTTTCTGAAATGAAGGAAGAGAAACATTCCTTAAAGAAGACACAGTGCCATAGGCAAAAGGGATACCAGAGGGCTCTGTTCAGTGTAGCGCTGTATTTTGTGGCTTATAAAGCTGCTCTGAAGTAATTTTATTCTATGATTCTGTGATTTAGCTATAGATCAAATCCTCAGCTGTTCCGCAAACCTGCACGAGTTTGATAGAATAATGTCTACGGCAGCTCTGGGTTTAGATCACAGTGAATGAAGAACATTAAATGCAGAGCTTCTTGTAAGAAAGATGACCAATACAATCTTCTACTGTTTCACCACTTCCCCCACATGCATCACTGGCTTTTTTATAGAACATGAGTTGGACACAACTGCAAGGTGGAGACAAAGCCGCACAACTACAGTGCGTAATCAGGGGTACATACACTGTGCCAGCTGATCCTAAAATCTTGTCCCTCACTCCCTCCTCCTTCTGGGCCGTTTTCAAACATTAGAAATGACACCTTTAACTTCAGATGTTATTTATAGTGTGAGCATGAATCAGGTTTTGATAGCGCCTTCTATTCAGAATAGAGAAGCTGGTTTTTCCTGTCTCTTGGGAGTTTCCCATGAAAATCAGCAAGAGCTTGACTTTGGTTGCTTGAGTAGTATTTTGTCTGCAGTCCAGTCTTGATGTTACTGTAGGTGGGTAATGATGACAAATAGGAGATGCTTATGTTAAGTTTGCATGGGTTACTTTTTCTTGTGTGTGTGTGTGTGTGTGTGTGTACATTATGATACTAACTTTATTTCCAGGATTACATAGTTTACTGACAGTGTCGTGCCTCATCCTGCATTTCATAAGACCAATCAGATGTGTAGCTCAGCTGAGAGTGCAGATTCCTGCAGTAGGTAGCCCAGGTACCATGTTATGTTCTTCTGCTTGACCCATAACTGGAGTTCAGTGAATTAGAATTAATACACATTAAGGTGAATGTGTCCTTCACAACATTCATTCTTACGTGTATAGCTAGAGGTGTCTGAAAAGTGAGAGTGCTCTCAAATGAACATTTTCAATGTCGTTAGTCAGTCCATAGCAAAATGTAACACAATTTGGGGAAAAAGGCCAAAGCAGCAAACAAGAAACTTTTCATAGCAGGAGCAAGAGTGAATGGGTAGTGCCACTGGGGAGAGAAGGAGATTGTGTGTCTTATCAGGAAGGGTGGGCTTGAAACTGCTCGTCAAGGTTAGGTGAATGCTGTAACTGGCAGGCTGGTGGTTGAACTGGAGACCTTGAGGTTCTTGTCCTCCATCTAAAGAAACTACCTTAAAAAGATTTCTTAAAACTAAACTGTGAAAAGCTTACCTTGTGGTCAATCAGACTTTTTCAATGAAAAGGACTGTGTGGATATTTTCTGGCCAGCTTCAGTTACAGGCAGTCTATATGTTTATGCAGGCATAGCGAGAACAGTTAGTCTTGAGGAGAGAAATGGGCTTTTTCTATCCAGCTAACTGGGGTTTGCAAGGAGCTTTCAGTGTGAATTGAATGACTGGAGCACATAAGCTTGATCTGTTGAAATCTAAGCTTTTTGCACTGATGTTTTTATTAGGAAGTTTTCTAAGTATTCTCTCCGGTCTAATAGGAGATTTCCTTTGAGGAAGAAGCATATAGTGGATGGCCTGCTGGTAAGGATGCTATCTAGACTTAGTTCAAAGTCTGTTCTTCTTTCCTCATAATTGTGATGAGGAAGTCAAAGCTGAGTCTCTCCACCATGGATCGTTCTTTCTCTCTTCTCTCTCTTTTTTGTTTGTTTTGTTTTGTTGGTTTCTTTTGTTATTGTTTGGAAGCTGTATGTCTATTTAAAAGAAAGTGGAGATTCTGGATACAAGTAAGCAGCTTGGAAAAGCACATACCATGGAATCATAGCACGGTTTGGGTTGGAAGGGACCTTTAAAGGTCATCTAGTCCAACTCCCCTGCAATGAGCAGAGACATCTTCAGCTAGATCAGGTTTCCCAGAGCCCTGTCCAACCTGATGAATGTTTCCATACACTCTGTGCCAATGTATTACAGTTCAGTTAGTGTCCTGAAAGAGGGGTGGGTACCGGCTGTAGATGCAGATGTGGCTGCCAGAGTATTTTGGCTAGGGAGTGGCATTAGGTTTAGCTCTAATCAGTACTAGTATTACCTGCCTCTTTACTGCTTCAATAAACAGGTGCAGCAATCACATTAATTTAGTGTATACATCGGTTTTCTCTGTTTGTTCTACATGATGCGGATGGGGTTTGGATGTATGTATCAATATAAAACAGTATTTTACAAGGTAAATCAACATTCAAGAATGAAGAATGATAGGGTATTAAATTTCAGGGGGCTTTTTATGTTTTCTCTTACAAGGTCACTTATAGTTTATTCACCTGTCAGGCTTTTCACTTCCCATGGAGAACTCCTTACAAAGAACTGTTTTATGGACTGCTTTGCGTCCATGTGCAGAATTACTACACTTCTTTGGGGTCCTTGGGTAACAGCTCATTCCTGATGCTGCAGAACAACTTGTGGTTGCACATCCTGACCTGCTTGCCTTGTATCAGTAACAGTTTTGAGGTAGATACTGTAGGACAGTAGAAATTAATCCTGTTCTTATGCTTAACTGGCTTTTATTTTGCTTCAGCTTAATATTTCCTGGAGTACGGCTGGGCGCTGACAGTCAGTTTAGTGATTTCCTCGATGGACTTGGACCTGCACAGTTAGTAGGCCGGCAAACGCTAGCAACCCCTGCCATGGGTAAGAATAATATGTTCTTCTCTGTTAAATGAATAATAAGCCAGTTAATTAATACACACACTGCCAGACTACAGCACCGAAAAGACTTTTACAAGGTTGCTTCCTTTACTGTAAGCATGAAGGTCCTATACACAGGCACTGGTATTCCTAGAACGCTAGCATCCCAATCAGGGTGAGAGACAGTATTCCCTGTTTGAGGCAATTTGAATTTCCTCATTTCATGAAAATCTCATTTGCAATTTGAAGAGAGGAGTTGCGCTTTGCTTCCCGCTCAAAATAACTGTGGTTTCTCCTGTTGTAGCTCACTGGAAATTCTCACCTTTTTATACTTACTTGCCACAGATTATATTGGATGTGACAGACAGCCAAACTCTGCACTTGTTCATGCTTAGTTCATCTAATCCCAGAATGTGGAGCTGCTGCCCACATTTGCAATGCCCAATAATCAGTTGCTGATAAAGCCAGTGTTTATCATGAAAGAGACAAAATCCTTTTCTGCAGCAGCTGCCTGAGGCTATCTGTTACCTTCTCTGTGTTCCAGACCAGTCTGTATTTCCCTGTAGTACCATTGGCTGTATCTTGGTTATGAATAGAGTATGAGTGTATAAGGTGTGAAACAGTGCAATACTGTGCGAGTATCTTTGGAAAGGTTTGATTTTTATTTTTTTTTTTACTATTTATTTTTATTTTTGCTTATATATGAGCAACTCTCAGACATGCTTTAGGATGCTAAGTGAGGAGTACTTGATCAATTACTTGAACCATACTTCTGATGGAAATTACAAGTGGCCAGTGTTTCAGTACAGATGTCTTGGGAGAATCAGCTTCAGGAAGGGCTACTGAGATGCTTATGAAAAAGGAAATTAAAGCAGAAAGAAAAATTGCAGGAGAGCAGAAGGAGACAGAAACTTTGTTGAGAATGTTTTGAGTATCCCCTAAGACAAGGGATGCTGTGTAAGTCCAAATGACTGCTACTAATGCGTTAATAAGCACAAAACTTGTTAAATTCATATTTTTTTATTATCATCTTGAAAGAGAATATGTTTGTGAGATGGTTTGCGCTATACAAATCTGAGTGGCTCTGTCAGTATGAATATAAGGGTCTAGATTTCTTTCATCTCTCTATTTTAATCTTGTTTTCTGACTGAATATTTTTCTGCAATTTACTTGAGTAATGTTTATTTTCACTTCTTAGAACTTCTTTATTTACTAAAGGCTCAAGTTTTGGCCCCCAGAAAACCACTCAATCATGCTTTTTAACAATTTTCAGGCCACCTTCTATGTCCTGTCCTTTCACTGGTGACTCTTTCAAAAAGTTTGTATTATTGCTCCCCCTTCTGGTTCCACGTCGCATGTTTTACTTTGGATATGCGATACGGAGATGTGCTTTTTAAAAAAGCTTGTTGGAATTTTCCAGTAAACTATTTTTAGTGTAACGCAGAGCTCTGTTTATTCAAGAAAAGTTTGATTTATAAAAAAAAAAAAAATCTTCCCTGCTGCTCTGTCGTACCTCAAGTACCAAGGTATAAACACCGCTCTAATATACTGTTAGACAAGCATATGAAAATCTCATGCGCAGTTAATTTCAAAATACTGTCTTTGTAAATCCAGACTCCAAATTCTATAGTTCAGGACTATCCATTTTTAAGTGTGGTTTTGTAGACAATTGGAGTTCGCATGTCAAATATATACATACTCCCATGTTTCATAGATATATGTATAGTTCATTGATTTGCACAGGTGTTACGTAGCTGCCCATGTAATGCTGTGCATTTTTTATTCCAAGTGGCCTGTTAGATTTCTAGCCAGCTGATTCCATGATATATGAAACCATAGAGACATAACACTTCGAGCATCAGGTCATCATTGACTTCCCTTGCATTTTACTGATCTAGATCAGAGCAGCGCTTGGTCTTGGACTAAGCAGTTTCCTTTTTCTGCAGGAAATGTTATTTGTCAGAACTCAGGCAGGGAGACAAATTTGACTATTTAGTAGCAAAAGCAGCTTTTTATTTTAAAGTGTTGTGTCATTTTCTTCATACCAAAAATGGCTGTGGAATATTGATAAACTAGGTGAATTGTCACCTCTGTACTCGCTGGAGACTTTTGCAGAAAAAACCCTTTCGAGCTCCTGGGGGCATAGGGCATCATCCCCTGAAGCGGTACTGTGACTGTGTGCCTCCTCTGGTTGGTGTTGCCGCCTTGTCCTCAGGCAATTGTAGTTACAGAAGAAGGTTTCAACGTTAGTCTTTACCAGGAGTTCTTCCTACTTCATCAGGGAAGGAGCCTTCACACTGCCAGCTGTTGCAACTCAGCTTGGAGGCAGAAATTGCCAGCCAAGGGGATTTCTGAACACGAGTTTGGGTTTTAGGCTCTCCAAGTGTGGCACCACTGTCAGGGCAGCACATGCCAGTGACTGGCACAGGGGGCAACAGTCCTAGGGAGGAAAACTCTAGGTAGTAAAACTCTAGGTAGTTCACCAGTGCAAAATTAAAGGTGTGGTGGTTATACAGTAAGTGTTGCGGTAAATTTGCCTGCCTCCGGATCAGAAATATTGAGTTCTGGTATAAACCAAGAGAGGTCACCATGCTCCCTAATAGCATCCATCCATCTTTTAGTCCTGATTTAAGGATGGAGAAGTTAAAGGGACCAGGAGGAGAGGTGACAAGCACGCTAATGCAGCAGACTAGTAGCAAACTAGTCTTTCTCACTCTTACACACTATCTCCCAGGCCATACTGCTTCTCTGAAATGTGGGCTTCTTCTCCCTCTCAGGTGACATTCAGATTGGAATGGTGGATAAAAAGGGCCAGTTAGAAGTAGAAGTCATTAGAGCCCGCGGCCTCATACAAAAACCTGGCTCCAAATCTACCCCAGGTAAGGAAAAAAACAGACAATATATGAACAGAGAAAAAGAACATGTACTGATAAACTGGTGATCAGAGACTTTTTGACCTTAGCTGTCAGTTAGCTATCACTACATTTAATTTTTTTTGGTTTGCTTTTCAATAACGAATATGTGAGTGGATATATCCTTGCTACCAACGTCCACTTCTTACCACCTTGCATCTGCCAGTTGCATGCCACTTTTCAAGGAATGATTTTCAGCAACTCAACATCCTTTCTGGAAGGAAAATTTGCAGAAATATTTCTGCATATCTTAAGCAAGTCATATATCTCAGAGGGGCTTTGTCAATGTTGAAGAAGCCCTTTGTGTTTGTTCCACATCAAAACAAGAGGTGGAGAACAGATGACAGTGCTTTGAACAAACAGCTTAACAGACCTACATGCCAGGATCTTCTGTACGCAACAGTGCTTCAAGAAGACAGCAGGTTATGCTAGTGCCGGTGTCAGTAATTTGTATAATGAATGAGATTTAATATTGTATCATTTTATAAGGACATTTTTTAAAGTTCTAGTTATTTATAGAAAGCTTTATGAGAGATTTATAATCGCTACCACAACCACTGCTTACTGTAACAACTAGAACAGTAGTTTTAGATAACATTTTACCAAAATGGCACTTTTCAGCTCCTAAGGAGATTGTAGATGAAAGAGGAATTAATCTCTGTGTTATCGGAGTGACTTATTTTAAATATTCCTAATATGAAACATCAATGTCTTCTGCTTTGAAATATCTCTGACCCCTAAACATACATAGAGACTCCAGCACAGCTATCAGTGACAGTTAATTCCTGGCAAAATAGTGTTTTTAAAACGACAGACATGAAACATAACTGTTGTTGGTTACGTCTTAGATCATTACATTCAGTGTTTATAAATTGAATTGATTTCTTATGGCCTGTGTAATTTATTTTGTGGATGTAATTGTATTCAGATTATACAGTGAAGATAAAGTGTGTCATTTTCTGTCCGCTCAGCTTCCTTTTAAGGCATCTGTCCTTCAGCTCAGATGTGCAATGTAGAAGTTTTTAAGTACAAACATAAAAGTCGGTAATTTATTATGTTCTGTTTGCAGCTCCTTATGTCAAAGTGTATTTATTGGAAAATGGAGCGTGTATAGCTAAGAAGAAGACAAGAATTGCACGGAAGACCCTTGATCCTTTGTACCAACAGACACTGGTTTTTGATGAAAGTCCACAGGGTAAAGTCCTTCAGGTCAGTTGCTTTTTAATCCCATTTTAGGCTATCATTTGGAGAAGCACTTGCATATTTACTTAAGTTTAAGCAATATGCATAAACTCTTTCCAACTCACTAAGCATTTAATTTTATAAATGCCAGCAAACATGTCCTTGTGGCTTGTGGTTTGAGACCTGCAAAATGTCTGGCTCTATTAAACATTTCTCTTTTGTTGACTCTTGCTCCTGTCCTGCCATTAGGTTCTCCCACAAGAGGGAGCAATCATTCACCCTTAAGAACAACATCTTCCTTAACGCTGCACATAACAGCAGGAGTGAATACATAGCATGGGTTTGGGGGCAATGCTGAACCTGTGTTTATGTTCTTCCAGGTAATAGTTTGGGGAGACTATGGCCGAATGGACCACAAATGCTTCATGGGAGTTGCCCAGATCCTTCTGGAGGAACTGGATCTGTCCAGTGTGGTAATAGGCTGGTATAAATTATTTCCACCTTCATCACTAGTGGATCCAACTTTGACTCCCCTGACACGCAGGGCTTCCCAGTCATCTCTGGAAAGTTCAACTGGGCCTCCCTGCATTAGATCATAGTAGCAGGTGCTGTCTAATAAGAACATCGCCCAGGATAACAATTGGAACCAGATATTCACACGATCAAAAAACGCTGTTGGAGAGAGACAATCACTTCTGTTTTTGCTTGTAGTAGTTATCCAAACATATGTCTGTTTGTCGAGAGATGGCTTAAGTTGACAGAACAAAGGTATATCACATATGGCCAATCTATTAGCGGCTATCACCGATGCTTATAACGATTTTAAAAATAAAATAAAATAAAAGGAGAGAGAGTGAGGGACCTTTAGATTCGACCTAAGTCAAAGATGACCCAAACTGGAAGTTCTCGCTCTGTTAACAATGTTGTATTTTTCACATCTTGACAGAGCTCTTAAGCAGTGTTACCTTCCTGGTGTTTCAGCAGTTTTTCTGTACTTGTCACTTTCACTAGTTTTTTGCCATGTGATTCTGCTAGTTTTGTAGAAGTCCCACAATGCTAACAGAGACCCTTCCTTTCTTTTTCTAAACTAAACAAAAAAGGGCTGAAGCATATCTCTGTAAGCATCGTTAAAGTGTTCAACAGCCACAGTTATGATTCCAGCGAGTTCAAATAGTTTCTTAGTTCTGGTACTTCCAAGTCTCTCAGGTGGGAACCCAGAACAAATGACCAATCTAAGTTATATTCTTAACAATAAATGCTCATCACAGTGCCACTTTTTCTTTGTAAAAAACAGATATGTTTGCATTATATATAGTAACTTTTATGTTTATGATGTTTTGCATGGAAGAATTTTGGAGAATTCTGCAACAACTGCTGGGGACTGGTATAAAGCAGCTTTAGTCTTAATTTTGACGTTGAATATGTTACTGGTAATGCAATTTTCCTCCTAGAAATGGAGAGGAAATATTTACGTTTCTGTGTATAAATGTATATTTGACTTCCCAAAATGTTGACCAGGAATGGATTGAGCATATGACACTTTCAGCTGTACCCAGGCTTCTCTGATGTGTGTCGCTTCAGATGCACCTGGCTGCCCTGGATAGAGCATGGTATGAGTTGTTCAATGTTTCACTGGAAATTCCAGTTGAAATATTCTGCACTTACTAATGTTTTTATCAAATTTTAGTTTACATTTCTTTGAGATTGATGCAAGCACAAGGCTTGATTTTTTAACGCAAGATATCTTACTTTTTGGAGGAAAAAAAGTCAAAATTTCAATTTGCTTTTTATTCATTTGAGTTCTTGGCCTTGAAATCCCTTGTGATATTCTGTAAATGTGCGAACAACTGCAGATTACTGCAGGTGCATTGATATGTTTCCCCTCCTTTTACAGGCCATTCAATTTTGTGATCACACAAATAGAGCAGCATGACTTGGAACTGTTCAAAGCTGCATGCACGTTTTGTAAAAAGAGATGAAAAAGGTTATTTAATAATGTATGTTAGTTCCACATAGGCCAGCTTGTATGTTGCATGTACTTGTACAGTTTGCTCGTAATTACTATACTGAAGTAACCAAGAAATCTAAGCCATCCATTTTTCTTATAGACATTTTGCAGGTTTTAGCCAGGCTAGGTCTGTAAGTCTGTGCTAAATGTCTATAGATGGACTTTATTTTTTACCCTATGGAAAACGTGATGTAGTACGGACCAAATTCCTTCTAATAACTATTTTGGTGTAGATTCCTACTGTGGGGCTGTAACACATGTAGAAACTGTGCACACACTAGGTTTTAATTCATAGACATACTGCCTGCACCAAGTGAACTATTTATTATTACTCAACATGTGGGAATTATTCTGCCCATCTTTCCATAGGGCGCAGATTGGTTACTGCTCGACCTGCTGAGCAGGAAGAACTCAAGCATTGGTGCACTACTACTAGATCCTGTTCTGTCTTAGTGGCCAAAAACCAACTAGTTATAATTCGATAGTATCTTTCTATTTTGACCACTTGTCTTAACACTCCCCTGTGCTTTTAAATGAACTTCCAACTCATGTTATGTAAACATGTTTAATAAAATTTCCTTTTCATGTTCAGTGTAGTAGTTGTGCTCTCTGTATGTTCTGAGGTTCATCTGTGATTCTGCTCGCTGCAGGACTGTGTGAAATGTGTTAAGGAACAGTAAAATGATAAGTAATTTCTATGGTTCTTTTGATTGCTGTAATAGTGTACGTTGAAATCTGGGGCCAAAAGCTGAGGCCTAGTGAAAGTCGTGTTTGGTTGGCTTCCTTTTCACCAAGAAAGGAGCCAAATTGTGCTCTCATGCGTTGAAGCTGGCAAATTAATGTCTGAAAACACATGTAGGCAAATTACCATCTGGTGAAATCTAATCAGTTTATTGGAGTTGAGTGATGCTGTGACTGCTTGCATTCAGTCAATGGGGCGGCATGTGTTAGCACCAGACACCAGCTCCCATCCGCTGTGTGCTAATTTAAGACATGAGGACAACTCCTGATCTTTTGCACTTTTAAAACCCAGAAATATGCCCTTCTATTGTAATGCCATTGTGGACAATTCTTTATAGAAATTTACCTGAGAGCAGAATTTGGCGCTAAATTTTATTAGAGTTGCAAAGTTTATGTACTTGGTTTGATTTTCAGTTTTCCATGTCCCACAGATACCTGATAACAATTTAAAAATAACATAAAGACAATATTGCCTCACTTTGAACACTTTTGTTTATTACTTTATTTAACTGAGTACCTGGTTAAGCTACTGAAAAAAATGAATAATTAAACATGGTAAATCTCTGAACAAAAGGCATGTTATATTTCTGCTTCTGTGTGGTGGGAGTGATCTGTTTAAATGCAGAATTTGTCACACTGTTGCAAAAAGCCCTCGATTTCATAAACCTCATGGGTCTGAATATTGTGTCCAATACTAGGATATTTTTTCCTTTCTGTTCCTGAGAAATAAAGTTCAGCATTTCTGATCTCCCCCTGGAGCAAAGACAATATGGCAGAAAAAAAACCCCACTGATCTATTTCATTTATGGTGTTTCTGATGAGCAGGGATCACATATGCAAAGATTTCAGGAATGAAGCATTAGACTGTGCTAGGACAGATAAGTTGTGTGCTGGTCTCCTTTCCCAGGGACTGTTGCCTTTTAAAAACTCATTGCTGAGTGCTGGAATTATAATACACAGATAAATCAGCTTTAATTCCATCCTGGTTTTTCCTTGAAAATGCAGTACCACCTTATATGTCATATGCAGGGGAAGAGCAAAGTTATTAAACTAAAAGTCCCTGTCATGTAATCTGACAGTTATTGGACTCATCTCGAGTAAATGTTCTAAATTTTGTATCAAAATGCAAATTTAGTGTCCCTCTTTGAGGGCAGAGAAAAAGCTTTTGGCCTTGACCTTAGTGTTAGAGACACATCAGAACTGCAGTGAGTGGATAGGACAAACCAGAACTTCACAATCTTATTCCTTCGTAATTCTCAGAGAAATGATACCTGCACTTCCATTGCCTGCTTTCAGAAACAAATGACAGGCTCAAAAGTTGAGTTCAGCCCAGGTACGATATGTTATACATAGGAGAAAAGTTCAGAGTGGATCTTCAGTGGCTGATCTGCATACTCCCAAGATTTTACTTATAGCCTGTGACTGGTCCTCTAAGAGGTCGGCTGTTTGCTGCTCCTGTGTAGTCGCTGCTCAGCTGTCCACAGGAAAAAGGGATTGTGGGACTCATACTCTTCTTTTGCCTTAACTGAAGAAAGTCTTGGCAGACAGCAATGTGGCTCTTCCTTTAAAGCCCCAAGCGCCCACACCTATTAGGTTACCTTACTATAATTCTGCAAATATAGATTAAAGCCATCTGCAAGAAAGCTGATTGTTGATGAAGGATGTGATTTCTCCAGTCAAGTAATGAGTATTCTGGCCATTTTACATCATTAAGAAGTCCACTAAAATCTATCAAGAGTAATGAGTTTCAACCAGTACTTCACTCCCAGCCCATCCACTTCTCTCCAGGAGAAAAAGAAAATACATGCGTCATGTATGTATTTTCTCAGTGTCCGCATGGATGACCATGTATGCTGGTAGTTAAATACCAAGTTTACAAAAGAGGTTGTGTGTGGCAAGCATGTTACATAGATCAAATGTTCTTCTGCATTTTGTGATCCAAATTCCTTCTACCTGAGGTGCCAGAGGTAGGAGGGGAAGCTGCCTTCACTCCTTCTAGCATCTAACTGATGATGATGATTCAGCTCCTGAACACGCAGCCTGATGCCTAATGAAATGCGCCTTGTTTAGGTATGTTCTAGTCATTGGTATCATTTGAAGCCGTAGTTGTGCACCAGGACATAAAACCTTAGATGCTCTGCCTTGAGTCAAAGTGTCTAATGCTTAACACTAGTTGTAACTGAGGGAAAGGGTAAAAAGTTGACAGAATCTGTAGACTACAGTAAATCAATACAGCAGTTCAGGTAAAGCAAATATTATACAGCTGTATTTATGTCTCTGCTAGTACAAAAAAGGCATCCTCAAGAGCTGAGTCTTTTGGAGGTTTCAGCTGCTGGCTGCTGGAAGCGAGTCACCTAAAGGTTTCACAGAATCTTACAGGTGGCCTCTGAAAAAATTGCCTTCAGAAGGCGAGCAGCAGCTTATTATTACAATGCTCTTTAACAACTCATGATTGTTCGTTCTGATCACTTTTAACATGTCTGCAGTTTCAGGACCCTGCTAAAATGCAGTTAGAAATCAGTAGTGGCTCACTTGGAAAGCACTGGCTCTGTGGTGAAAGGTTGTGTGATATCACCACCTGTGCGGATTTTCAGTCTGTCTGCAATAATTCATTTAGGTGAAGATTTAGAGTCTTTTTTCACATTTCCTTCTCATATATATCAGTAGGATGTACGCTTCTAGGTGACTTTGAGAACCTAGGTATCAGCCTCTGCACCTAGGGTGGGTGTAATTCCCCATTTCAGAGTCATTGCATAGATACTGAAAAAGCAGAGTGTAAAAGCAGTTGTGGAGTCCTCAAGAGATTTAAATAACATAGTAAGTTCTCATCTTCTTGTCTGGCTCCTGAAGTCTTTTTTGTGCTGCCAAGTATCAGGAAGAAATATCTTCCATATTAAACCTTGTCACTATATTTCAGCTACAGCCAAATAAAAATTCCTGAGCCATGCAAGCCAAGCAGGACAATGTTGTTTCCTTCAGTTTATGCCAAGGCCTATACAAAGATTCTTTCATAGAGAAGATGTCTCATGTTCCAGTCTTCAACTCTTCAGGGAGCAGCGCTATCACCTCTACATTTCCAGTATCACCACTTTGTCTTTAGACCCTGTTGTCTGGTCTGACTTGCTTAGGCTGTTTCATGACAGCCCGTCTCCACAGAAGAAAGCTGCCCGTGTCCACACTAGAGCACTAATTATAAAAGATAGAAAAATCCCATTTAGAACAAGCTAACACAAGGGTTTGTTGACAGTCCTAGATATTTTAAGAAATCTTTTCATGCAGTTTAACCCAAAAAATTAAGACTTGCAAATCCAGCAAATACTGTAAAACAGAACTTTGATTAAATGTTACAGTATATACTGAAAAAAAAATATCCGTTTCGATAACTGTATTTGCATACTGCAGAAACAGCATTCACACACAGTGCAAACATGGCAGTATTACAAGAGCAAATAAGATCAAAAATGATCAATTTTTATTTTCAGTGATGCAGAGGGTGAGAGAGGGCCAGGAGGGAAATATATTCTAAGTATTTAGTTACTAAGCAAAGTCTGTTAGAAGCCAGAATCGGCATTATCCTTTAGCTGCTGCTTGTTAAAGCTGAAGCAAAAGGAACCAAGGGAGAGACCAAGAACTTCATCCTCCAGTTTCAAAAGGGGCTGCATTTCTTCCAGAGTGACAAAGTCTAAGACTAAGTGAGCAACCACTGAGTGCTCAGGAAGGAATGACAACACAAAAGAAAACAATGACAATTACAATTAAAAAAAAAAAAAAGTGCTTCAAAACCATCTGGAAGACTTTCTTAAGATTGTGAAGGCCTGGGAGTGCAGCTGTCCCTGGACCAGATACAGAACATGAGTCTGGATTTGGAACGAGTCCCCAGATGTCCCTCTTTACTCTATAGGTCAGGAGGACTGGATGTCTGTTAGCAGCCGATGCTACAGGGCTGCCGAGCACGAGTCAGCTTTTTCTAATAGAGCATTTTGTATGTACAGTGTGCCCACTCTTGGGAGATGGTCTCTCATGTGCATTGAGTGTGAGCTTAACTTTAAGGGGAGGTAAAGGGTATATATTTTTTTAAGTTCAAAAAACTGTTTCAGAAGAAGGATCTTGCATCAGCCCTCAAAAAGCACTGGCTATGATGCTAAAGAAGTCAGGTGCTCTGTGACGGGTAAACGGATGTGTCAGAAATGGGTCCCCATGGAGGACAGGGCAAGAGCTTGGGGACCACAGAGCGGGAGGAGGGAAGGGAAGGAAATCGAACCTCTGTTGCCCTGCGGGGACAAAAGAGGGAGACGCAGGAAAGAAACCTGAGGCATAACTACTTAGCTCCCGTCTTTTTGACTGAAAGCTCCAAAAAAAAGCAGCATGGCTAGCTCCCTAGAGCCTCACAAATGGCAGTGCATTTCTTCCTGAAGGGTCAAAGGATTTGGCCCAACTACTTTACTTCAGTATTGGGAACAGACTGTCTGGTGGCAGCAGGGCTTGTCAAAAAATATGATGCACTGTTTTCCTTTCTGATAGATGACTCTCTAGGAGTTAACCAGGAGAGGAAAAGTAAGCTGATGGCACAAATAACTCGGAGTTGCTCTGTATCTAGTCTCAAAAGGCACATAAATACTGTAATTGCTGGGAATAGGGAGTATCAACAAGCTTCTCACAGGCAGCTTAAGGGTCGCTTATTGACCTCTCTTGCTTTTTTTTACCTGATAGGAAAAAGGCCCTAAGATTTGTGAGACAGCTGAAGTACAGTATCTGCTCTCCTAGAAAATATAACAAATGCTGATTCCCTCCTCTTGATTCCTCCTCTTGCCCTTTCCCTGGTCATTGCTCCTGCAAACTGTGAAGCAAAGTTGAGTGTAGTCTGGCGCCTGGAGTCAGCTCCCAGTTGCTCTGCTTCCGTGCCGCCAGCAGCTCACTTGATTCCCAAGCTTGATGGGGAAAAGACCTGCATTCCTAAACCATTCATGTTAAAATACAAGAAAAACCCAACCCTGAGGCCTTTTCAGACCTGCTGGGTTTTCTTTCGCTGGGGAGCTTGAAACAAAATTAAGTTACAGCTGCACCAGAAGTCACTGCTGTGCTATCTATATAATCCTTCAGCTCTGCTGTGTATGTGGGCTTCTTGGTTAGATTTCTGTTATGCCATTCAAATATTCCCTAAAACAAATCCCAAAATGTAAAGGAGCAGCAGGAGATCTGTTGCCATGGCAGTGAGCTGCTCTTCAGGGCTTAACTTTCTTCTCCCTTTGCTCTTTAGGTGGGTATCTACCCCCAAGCACTAATCTTAGCCTTGCTCTCTCAGCACTTGCTTGCCTGATACAAGCTCAGAGCTGTATCTGTTGTCTTCAGAGAATACCTGTTGGATTTGAAAACATTTACATTTCTTCAGCGAGTGAGAGTGAACGGAGGAAAGCAGAGGAGGGTTATTGAATACCTCACCTCTCTGGGGCTGCTCTTGAGTTTGTACCTGGCTGGTTTAAGACCACTATTTGCCCCCCCTGTACTTGCATATCTCATACACACTGTGCATTTTTTACGGACTCCGGATTTGATTCATCCGCACTGAAGAATGTGGGAATTTTGCCACTGATTTCAATGAGGCCGAGCCTGAAGTGCTTCTGTGACAACAGGTGACGGATGCACACAGCGCAGGGAGGCTCTTTTGGTGCCAACAAACCCCCAGCGAAGCAGGAGGCCAGCCAGCCGTTCCAGCTGCGCAAAGCACAGAGCCTCAGCTTCTCTCTGAGGATGCGGCCATCCGCGCAGTGGCGGCGGAGGTGACAGCCAGCGGCAGCACACGGGCCACGGTGCCCCAACGTGACAAGAGGACATTGCCTGGCCTCTAGACGAGCCTCATTTTTTTATCTTCTTAACGTACATGCCCTAACAAACAAGGCCAAAAGCTGGCATTTTCTGGAAAGCTGCCCTGGTCAGAAAAGCAGCAAGGGAGCGTGGCGCTGGGCTGTGTGACAGAAGAGATGGCCCTGGGCAGCGCCCGGCCCAGCACCACGGCTCTGCGGGGGGGCAGAGGGGCAGCGGCAGGAAACCTGCCCCTGCGGGCAATCGCGATTGGGCCAGCTCTCGCGACAGCGTTATTTATTTAGACAATATACTTGGGGAAACGTGTGTGGAGGAAAGAGCCCGCTGCTCTCAGGCTACTCGCAAACAGGGCAAAAAGCCTTCACATACGTTATTCAGGTGGGCGGCACACCCCGCGGAAGGGCGGGAGGGCGCCGGTGCCTCACGGGGCCGCCCGCCGTCCCACCTGTGGCCGCAGGAGGGCGCCTCAGCACCGCGGGCCGCGGGCAGCCCTGGCGCGGGGCAGCGCCACCGCTCGCCCCTCAGGGGTTTCGCGCCCGGCTGTCCCCGCTGTCCCCGCTGTGCCCCGCTGTCCCCGGCTGTCGCGCCCCTCGGGCTGTTTAAGTCTCAGGCCGCACGGCTGCCCCATCGCACCGTCGCCTGCCTGTCCTGCCGGCCCCCGTGTGCGGCCGGCCTGCGACCTGGGGCGAGGGCCGTCGGCGAGCCGGGAGCGGGGCTGCTGCCTCGGAGCCAGGGGTCTCTGCTCCAACGTGGAAAAACAAGCGTCTGCTTTACTGGGCACTTTTGGGGGGGCTGTATTGTTTTTTCCAAGCGTTGGACGTACACCTGTGGGTGCAGTGAAACGGGGTGTGTGATCACCGGCGGTGCCTGTCCACCGGTTTCACCGAAGAGCTCTCAGAACAGAGCGCAACAGTTTTGGAAGAGAATTCCTACAGCAGAAAATCATGCTTATCTGCAACAGCCTACTTTTCTCTGATTCAGTAGCAATTATGAACTTGCTCACATAGAGCCCGTTTCACTAAGAAGTGTTAAAAAAAAAAAAAAAAAAAAAGCACATTTGTCCCCATTCCTGCATGGCCTGCAGCGGCTGCTCTGACGGCTCGCCAGGCTGCGGTGTGGGTAAGCGCAGAGGCCCGTGTTGATCTCTGAGCGCCCCTGCTACTGTCAGGCTGTCCTGTGCCCCCACTGCATCGTTGTTACTTTCATATTAAGCTACAAGTCAGATACATCAGGAGAATTTCTGGCGACCAGTGAAATCTCATGCTGGAGGATCATTAAACTTTGATGACAACCTGTTTAAGGAGGAAGAAGATGATGCTGCTGACAACCAAAATGGTTTGGTAACTCAAACTTAGGTACTGCTCATTTAGCTGCTATCTTGAGACAGGTCAGTCCACAGGGGCGTAAAAGGGAAGGACTTGCCCTGTCAGAGCAGACAAAAAAGCAGGATGGGTTTGGGGGAGCAAGGTCTAATTTGATACCCGAGCCATACAAACCCACGCAACACCACAAAGGAACTGAAGCAGTGAACTGCACGTGATTGTTTTGTGTAGACCAGGGATCCTCAAAGTTCTTAACCAGAGGGCCGGCACGGATGAAGTGGCAGCAGGCCATCTGCGGCTGCTTGGTTTCCCCCCCAACCCCCGGCGGGGGGGGTCTGTAAATACCGGGGGCTGGATTGAGGACCCTGGGGGGCCGTATCCAGCCCACGGGCCGTAGTTTGAGGACCCCTGGTGTAGACCCATATAGCTACTGTGGGGTTTAAATTGGCAAATGAGTGGATTAAAGTCTTCATGCCTTCAGCTCACCAACATCCTTAAAGAATAAAACTGAAATATGTTGGGATTCTGGCTTAGGCTGGCATGGCATGAAGAATCTGACAGCCCAGCTACAGGCTGTCGGGAAGCATGTATGTGCAAGGCCTGAGCCCTGAGGCTAGTGCTAAGCTCCTCCACCCAGCTCACGGGGGCTAACAACACACAGGCCGGGTTTAGGACTCTAAGCCAGCTGTTGGTCATCTAAAATGGGAGCACAACCAGAAGAACGTAGCTCCTCTTGGTACAGCTCTGATGGACAGCTGCACGTCAGGGTTCTGCTAGACAGCAATGAGAGAAGTGCTCACTTGGTATAAAGCGCTTTGGAAGATCACTAGCATAAGAACCTGCAACCGTAAAACTACCAGTTCTCAAATTAGCCAGCATGGCAGGGCAGCTGCACTCTGTGGCAGTTTTGCACTAGGTCATAGCATAAAACTTACTACGTTTAACCCTGCATTTCCAGCTTCTTCTCCTGTGCAAGACACAGGAGGTCAGCAGAAGGTGTCCCTGGCGTTTTCCCCCAAGCTCCTGGAGGAGATGCTGTTCCAGGGGACACGACTAGCATATCCTTATGTCCTGGCAATGCTTGGTTGCCAGAAAAGCTTCTCAAGCTGGTGGCTGGCATAACTTACAGCAGCTTTTAACCTGCTATAACATGCTCTGAGGTGAGGACAGCTGCAGGCAACACTTACTTCTTTTGAACTATGCTCCAGTCTGATGTGCACACGCTGCCCTTCAGCAAACTAGCACATTGCAGGCAGAGAAGGGAGGGCCTTACCTGCAAGCTACAGCCTCCAGTTGTGAAGCCCTCTTACTTCCTCGTGAACAGGGCTGGCGAAGGCCTGCTGAGTTGGCTTCACCCGGGTATGTGAGCAAGATTCAGCAGGACTCCTTCACAGAAGTTGACACTGCACCCAGCCCTTCAAATGCACATTCCTGAGCACACTCCTCCCCTTTAGGGCATTTTATGCTAACCGCTCCCAGGTTTCCCCCTTACCTTAATTACCTTTTTGTAGGGATCTGGTCTGTGTGTGTGTGTGCATGCTAATGATAGGAAGAGCTGTCAGCATAGCTTTGCAGCCTGGTCTCTTCTAATATGATCCTAGCTTCAGGCTGCAGCTTTTTAATGGCACCTAAATGCAATGTGTATGGATATTAGATGAGGACAGGAATTGGCTTTATTTTGCACACAAAACAAAGAAGTGCATTCTGCCTCACCACCACTGCCGCTATCACAACTGGGCCACGGAACCAGCTGCGCTTGCTGGCCTACAGTGAGGCAGCCAGAGCAAACCTGGGGGTCCCTCCACAAGAATCCTCTAGACACAAGTCCCACAGTGGGACTGCAAAATCACTCTCTCTTGAGATGGATAGAGGAACCTTTGGTAAGTGAGCCGCAGCCACATGCAGAGCATTAGAGAAGGCTGGTGCAATCCTGCAATAGTGATCCTAGCTCTGCAGCCAAGAAATGGAACAAGAAAAGGGGAGTACTGAACTGGACGATCTTACAAGGCAATCTGAGAAAACGTCTCCGCAGAAGTCCACTAATAGGCTGGAGATGGTGGTCCTTGCCCTGCAGCCCTCGTAAGGCCCCACTGGAACTTGACTATGGTAAGAGGGGCTGGGAGAGCTGAGATTCAAATTATTAGCTCCCAGCATGATTCAGAAATACCTGTCCACACTACAGGGATGACTCAGAGCCTAGAAAGTTGGAACCCCAGTCTTTGGCACCTGTGAAGATAACCCAAAGAGATCTAACCCTTGAGAAACAGTTTCAGACCTTAGATTGGTCTCATCTCCAGATCTGACTTAATTTTTGGTGGATGCAAAATTTCTTGATACAAGTTAAACAGGGTGGCTGAACATACCTTACCATTGGCTTTCTTGTTGTTGGTTGGTTTGGTCTGGTGGGGTTTTTTCATGCTTCTGTGGTGGTTTTTTTTGTATCTGCATGTTTCAAAAGGGTTGAAAAGAAGTGGAAATGCTAACGGGTGTTCTGGCTCATTCTGCCGTGTAGAGGGTTTCTGTGCCAAAGCGCTAGTTACCTAGGAAACTGCTGTAGGATTGAATTTGGATAGATGTGTTGTCAACTGCAAATGAGTAGAGTGGCTTTTCAAGAAGTGGGGAGGAGTGTAAAATGCGCTCAAAATATGAATGCCTGTAATGTGATTTTTAGGTAGATGGTGGTCCTATCTTTTTGACTGGCGTTTTTTAGGCACCCTGACAACTGCACAAAGAGATTGCAGACGGAGTGCATGGCCATGCCTCAGCACCTGAGCTTGAATTGCCCTTGTGTTTGTAAGCTGGATGAGCATTTGTCTAAATGTCAAACCACGACCGCCTGCAAAAATTAGTGCTAAGGTTGCCATTAAGCATTTTGCCCAATGTATTACAATAGTTACGACTATCCAAGGAAATTGCAGCCTTTCTAGAGATTTGAACTGCAGCGCTGCACAGCCATTTACAAAAAAAATAAAAAGATAGACTGACAAAGCACGCTTAATGATTGAGGTACATCTAAGGGCTTATGCAATGAAGAAAAATGTGATTGCAGAGCTTTTCCTGGAAATCATCAATAACAGCAATAACAGGCCTTTTTTAATACAGCAGCAAAAATGTAAGAAAACAAATAAATGCTTCAGTCTCGGGGAGTTATACTGATGTCTATCAGTTCTGCCACGATAGCTAAATCTGCAAGTGGCTACTTATCCCAGGGCAGCCAATTCTTAGAGTGGTCCATGGCTGAAAACAATGAACAAAGCAGTGGGGTTTACTCAGCCAGAATAGATCTCCCACAATTCCTCCTATTCCCTCCCCCACCCCAAAACACGTGCAGGATTAGCATTTGGGCTTATACTTAACACCAATTTCCTTGCAAGTGGCAAATGAAAACTCTTAAATGTTTATTCATGTTATGACAGGTGTCACCAGTTGGCATAGCTATATGTAATCCTCAAAGGTTTGATTTCCCCCCTCCCCGCCCAAAGCAGGTGAGCAAGTTTCCAGCCTTGAAAAGGCAGGTTGTGCTGCTTGTTTTCATTAGGCAAGTGCACCAGGTGAGAAGGCGGCTGAGGTAAAGCACTGCCCTTCTTGCTCTGGCTAAAGCTCTAAGGCAGGATCTGCTTCTGGAGCCACTTCTGAGGCTGACTGGTCCCTGCTGCTGTATACTACTAGAACCCTCATATCCCCTGTATTTCTCTCTGCAGGTGCTTTTTTTCCTCCCAGGGGTCTAAAACAAATGCTGAAGTCACTGGTCCTAACTTCAGGCCTGACTGCAGGGCTGTAGAGGCTTCCTGCAATAAGATGTGTCTTGCTTTTCCATCCTGCTGAGTACTGCCCAGGCTCTACCTTCAGGGCAGAATCAGTCGGTTGGAGCTGAGGGTCAGATGAGGGTCCCACCGGGTGTTTGATCAGCCTGTGTCAGGCTAGCACATCTACATGACTGAGACAAACCACTCTGTGGACATATCTGGACTCTGCCCCTGCCGGCTTTGCTGCCAGGAGGCCAGGCTACGTGGGTCCAGCCAGCTGCCACTGCTGCTCTGGAGGTAGACACCAGAGTCAAAAAGAAGCTGTGATATCTCGGCTCTCTTATCCGTTGTTTATAAGAATACAGACAACCCCCACCCCGATCACCATTCCTTCAACGATGTCTTTAACAACATTTACATTGGAGATCAGCCAAAACCTATAAAGCTGCAGGCTGCTGGGCCTGGAGGTGGCTGCAATACAGTCTGTTGCATCCAAACTTTCTGGCCTCTGCCTTTGGAGAGGGGCTGAAGTGACACCAGAGCTGGACACCCTTCCTCCCCACTCAAGCTTGTGTGCACTGGCAGATGGGCACACAAACCTAAGCGGACTCCTCTATTTCAGGCTCATCTGTAACCTGCATAATGAATAATGTACGATGAATTTGTGGTCTACATGTTTATTAAGTGACTCAGTATTTCCAGTGGAGATTTTGTGCTCATGTTTTACTCACATCGCAAAACCCACTCACTCTTTTATTATCCCCAGCAGCAGTAGGCAATAATAAATTATACAACTGCAGATGACGGTAACTATATCAACAAACAAATTGTATCAATTTTCAGTGTGAGTTTAAAGCTCTGTTTACTGGTTGTGCAAACTCTGAAAAAGGAATTTGGGAATGCTAGTGCTGTTATTAAAGCTTCTTACCAGGCTGTAATCCAAGCCTTCCATAGAGCATCTCTAAAGAAGGTTTTTGCCTAGTGTATGCCACTGCTTTTACATATGGGATTAGGCATTTACATACGTAAGAGCAGAGAAAGAAATGTAACTGACACAACAGTGACAGCTCCCATTCCTTACTGCGTGAAAGGGCTGAAAGACAAAAAGCGCCTTCATGGTGGAATTCAGAGCTAATCCCTGTCTGCTGCATTCACAGAAGCACATTCGTACCCTCCGAAAAACGAAGGCTTGTAGCAAAACGTCAATCAATCAGCAGCGCAGCTACATCTTGTGTATAGAAACAAGATCACATGCTCTCTAAATTACTCTGGATCCTGTTTTAAGCTTAATAAGCTACTCAATTAAAATATGTATGGCTGTGGGAAGATGTGGGCTTATGCCACAACAGACATTTTGAAACAGCTGACACACCTGTGGCCAGGGATACACTTTTTTGGGGAAGCAGGTGTAGAGTGTTTGGAAAGTTACAGTATCCTTTCCAAGAGGAACAAAGACTATTTTAGTTGTTTACGCTCAGTGGCTACGTGGCAAAATGGTCCTGGAGCTGTGTCACTCACCCGAGTGACCCTCACCCATATAGGTGCTGGATGGGGCATACAGGTGAGGGAATAAATATGGCTGAAGCTTTCAGTGAGAGGAGACTGCTCCACAGGCTGGCTGATGGCTCGAGCTTTGCTCTGAATTTCTCTGCATAGTGATCCTAATCCCTATGGGTCTGGGACAGGCTGAAGCGATGCAGAACTGACTAAGCTGCCCCATGACTAAGCCTCCTGGACCTCACCAGGCTCAATAACTAATACTTTGAACTGAGCTGCTGATCACCGTCCTGACATGCCAGCCGTGTTTTGCACGTTTCATTGCCCATAAATACGGTTAGGGTTGTCATAAGCCTTTTCTGTTTGCTTCTTTTGCAGTTCCTTGTTCCCAGGGGCTGTGAAAGAGCCCTCTGCCAGTGGAGCTGGGGAGGTTTCGGCCCAGAAAACTCTTGGAAAAGGGCCCTCAGAGAGACTGAGTTCAACCCCCTCCCTTGTAATTGCTATTGAGACCTGGCAGAAGAAGTATATATTTGCAATTAGGGTTGGCTGTTAAGGTGTTCTTGGAGCTCAACACCATTAACTTTGACACTGAGAGCTTGAGGCCAGACCTTTGAGCATTTCCTCCTGCAACATCACCAACCTTTACATGAATACATAAGACCAATTACAGACGTAAGCCGATTCTTGTTACTCTGATGTCTCTTGTCCACAGCCTACACATTCCTCAGCATCTTTTTAAAACAGCAGCCAGTCACTATAAAGCCAGCGGTCAGTCAGGACATACAGGTTGGCACTGTTGGGCCTTTGTAAGGATTTAGCTGTGTTATACAAATTGCCAATTAAACTGGAAAGTTAAAATGAAGAAAAAAGGCAGGTAGTGTCATTAACTTAGCTTCAGACCACAAGAACCTATTCTCCAAATAAACACAGTACCTGGAAATCCAAATACATTTAGAATGGCTCCATTTTAGCATTATTTAACTGCTTGACCATTTTAAATTTTGAATAGTTGATTATTCACTCAAATAGGCTGCAACATTCTATTTATTTTGTTGTGAGCCAAGCATCAGTCTTCCTTTCTGGAGGACACAGAGCTACCTTTACCTAGGCAAAGCAACTCACTTTATTTTGATGGGAGGGATATTAGATTTTGCTTCTTTTGTGTTTCCATTGGCTTGCTGTGGGTTTTTTTCTTCTCCCTAAACATCTGTCATCTTGCAAACACCTCTGCGTCCTCTAAAATGGCAAGGTTTACATTGTGTACAGCAAGTGACTTTTAAAGCAACCTGATATTCACGGAGATAATTAAAATGTTTTATTGGACTTATTCACAAGAGCAAAGTGCTCCAGGCCACTGCAAGGGATGGATCTTCTGACCACACAGAGGCACCTCCACCACTGTCCCCTGTGCTGGCAGTAACCAATGCCCCAGCCAACCCTCCTGCCTTAGACCAGTTCTTGCTCCCTTTGCTCCCCAATGCAGAGCTTGCATCACTGCCTGTCTTCCCCTCCAGCAAGAACAGCCTTTCAGAGGAGATTGTTTTGTGCTTATTTTAAAAAATTTTGGGTTTGGGTGGGGTGGGTGGGTATCTACAGCCAGGCCTGGACTGATTTTGCTTTTTTTTTTTTCCTTATATCCGACTTCCTTGTGGTGAGAAACTCCAGAAGTTAACATTTGAATAAATTACCTTACCATCTATGAATAAACATAAAGGTGATCAGCAGGAATAACATAACGTGTTCGTCTTAATTTCATAACAACATCTCTGTTAGGAACATAATATACCGACAGTGGAACTGTTACGATTACAGAGGTAATTTTAAATTAGCTTTTTTTATGGCCACCTTTGGGTTTCTGGTCATATCAGGCCTCTCTTTGTATGTCCTTTACGCTAGATCCTCTTTCCTGACAGACTCCCTGTTTGCTGTGTCCCTTCTTCATGGCTTCTAGAAGCAAGAGAAGTGCTTGGAGACATGGAAAGTTACTCTTCCTTATTACAATAATGATATGTAAATGTATGCTACATCCTCAGCCTCTTCTGTAAATAGAGCCGTGCATGTTTTCTTTACATTCCAGGGCTGCTGTTATTAAAACATCTCACACAAACGTACAAACATACGTTAGTTTGCACAGAAATGGCCTTGCTCATTTGCTTTTGGGTGGAAAAGGAACAGGCTGGTGTTAAGTACATGAGAGCCTGGGCAAGACCAGAACACCCAAAAAAAATCAAACCACCACCAAAACAGAGAGCATCTTTGGGAGTATGCCTTTACTAGTATAGGAAAAAAGATATCCTCTTAATCTAGGTTCACTAACCTGATTTGAAAGAGCTGTGAATACCAGGTTGTTCAGTTTTAACTCGGGTCAACAGCTCAAGTTCAAACGTTGTCATGAACTTGATACTTTAACCTGGGTGAGCACACTAGGTGCTGGAGGAGGCCCGGCAGGTTCTGCAAGTGGGAAGCACAGCAAGAGGCTGCCGTATGCTCCCTCGGTGTCCCAGACAAAGCAGAGGACTGTGGGTCTTTTCCAGCTGTATCTCCAGCCAGTGTGTCTGCTGGGATACACTGGGAGCAGGGGCCAAGTGTCCCCTCAGCCAGGCGGCAGGCAGAGGCCAGCTCTGGGCAGCCACAGTCCTGGCTGGATGCACGCCTGCACAACGTAGCTGAAGCAGCACGGAGAGTCAGTTAGCAAAGTAGCCCATGCACCAGTCTGGGCCAGTGTGGTTTACCCACAGCCAGGCTAGGCGGTTTAACCAGTATAAACTCTGTTTACAACACTATTGAAGGCAACCAAGCTCCATCACTGTGGAGGGCACCGCTGTGAATCTTCACAAGACACAGCCTGCCTGGGGGGAGGAGAACTTCTCTGAGGGTTCAGAAATGCTTGATGTCACTCTACCCAGAGAAGTGGTAACATCCCCATTAGATGATGGGGAAGTGGGTTTGGAGACCTGACCCTAAATTTTCCTGGAGTTCCGCCTTTCTCTGCATAGTATTCACCCTCTTGCTTCTTTGTCAGCTTTAAACTGGGACTGTGAAATTTAAGTGGTTCAGGTATAGGGCTGAGAAGAGTCTTTTTTTGTAGTAAAATTTAGGGTATTCATGTAACTACATTTAGTTAAATGACAGCTGTTTGGTAGTCAACTAATACTATTTATCAATCCCCATGTGAAGTATTAAGAAATTAAGGCCAGAATGATTTACAGATTCTTATTTATTCCCTGTCTGTTTGGTCAAGCACTGAGCAGGCGGGTTGGTAAAGGCTCTGGCAAGCTGATCTGTCTTGTAAATTCACCCTTGCCTGCTCTCCTGCAAAAGCACTTGGATCCCTCTTAAAATAAAAGGGTTAAAAATGTTAATAAACTGTGAAATCAAGAGAGTGAAGATGTACTGTACTGCCAGCAAGGACTAAATGATGACTGTGCCACAACAATACACTCTAATCTTAACATACAAGGTCAAAACCCAACGATTAGCTCCACCGCTATACATCGTTCACTAAGAAAGTTTCCATTTCCTTCTTGACAAGTACAAATGCCTGTTACTGGCACTGCGAGTATGTGCCTTTTTTCAAGCCAACACTATCTGTAAAATTTATTTTAAAAAATTACTTAAAGCAGGAATTAACCCCTTCTTAACTTGAATTGACAGGTTCTTCATTCAAATCACTTCTCTACCACACTGCTTTCTCCGACTGATTTTTCTCTTTAGCAGTTATTATTCCAGTGAAATATTCTTTGACTTCTGTGCGATATTTTAGATAGTGTCCTGCCTAATGTGCACTTCAGCCTGTAAGCAAATCATATTTGTTTTCTCCTATAACCATCCATCCTCTGGAAAATCTGTTTTTACAGCCAAGGTTTTACAGATGTAGGTACTCTATTTCCTTGCAGTAAGGCTGTGCTAATACCAAAACATGTCAATTGCCGGAAAATATTGGTGTCCGAAGGGTTTGGTTTTCTCTCTTTGCTATAATTACACACTGTGCAGATAGAGTTAAGGATTTATTTAGAATAATTATTAGGGGTTTTTTTTCTTAATCTTTCTCTTTTTTTTTTTTTTTTTTTTTGTTATTGTGAGGTTTTGTTCCTGTTTGGGGTTCCTATTTTTGATAGGCTACTTGTGGGTCACAAAATATATTATGCAATCATGGGTCATTCACTCAAGAATGCTAGATAAAATTTTCTGGGTAGACAGCTATAGAGCTGCTATCCCTTTAAAATATTTTTGAAGTCCGTATAGAGCTGCTATCCCTTTAAAATATTTTTGAAGTCCGTGCTAATAGATTTCAAACCAGTCTGGAATTAAAAAAAATAATTCAGAATATTTTTGTGGATTTTTTTTTTTTTATGGATAACTTTGGACTTCAAAAAGGACCATTTCATCAAGTATTTTGATGTAGAATTTCTTCTTCTCTGAGCAGCAGGACCATGCATCTCCCAGGATGTGCTGAGAGATGGGTTGTGCTGTGGGAGTGGGGCTTGTTAGGTTTCTGCTGCAAGACCCAGTAGCTTTGGTAATAAATGACAGTAATCTCAGAAAACTACCCAGGCAAAAGACTTTCTGTGGCTCTGATGCTGCCACTGAATGGAAGGGGAATGTTTATTTAATGACCAAACTGGCTTGTCCTCAAGTGTGGCATTTTGTCTTCATAAATTTGGAGAAGAATCGGGAGAATGTTGCCAAGGGCAACCACTGCATCTTGAGGAACTGGAAATGAAATACAGGAAGAAAATATAACAAAGATTCCTTAAAGGAGTTTACCCTACTGTATTCCGTGCCTTGTAAGTAAGCACATGTTGCAACTAGCCTGGTTATCCCTCAGCAGGTAACTGCCCTGGGACTGTTAACTGTCAAGTAAAGTTAAACTGCGGGCTGAGTACCCATTCCAGCATCAGCCAGTGCTGACGAGCTTCAGCTGACACTGTTAAGGGGCAGGGTGTCTCCACAGAGCACTGCCCTATTGCTCCTGCACCTGCACTCGCTCAGACTACTGAGTGGATTCTCCTAAACCTGCAATCCCCTTCCCTAAGTGGTCGTGTATTTCCCTTCTCTCTCCTCCTGCCATGGCTTTACAGCTGGCATTGGGTAGGGATGGGTGAGTGGAGGTTCCTGTAATCACAGCTCACTAACACGTCGCACAAACGTCATTGCTTGGGGTCAAACTTAGCCAGGAGTCCCTGACACAAAAGGCAGAGATCTGTGATCTGGTCTGCAGTCTTGTTAAACTGGTCTAAATTTTACTGAGGACCTGAAAGGGTCATCAAACATGGAGGACAACACATGCACATGGTGTGGGAGAGATGGATGAAGGGTCCTTCATAACTTCCAAATGAAAGTTCAAACAGCTACTGGTCCACTCAGCTGACCCCTGTAGCCTTCTGAGTCAGTAAGAGCAATGCAAAAGAGAAGCATGTAGCACAGTGCTGGCAAGTATTTAAATCAATGACCTTACTGGGGGTGAAAAACAGATGGCTCCTACCCAGTATTATGACTGGACCCTTCTGACTGTCCTTCTAGAAGACAGATGACTGTTCCTCTCCGAAGAAATCAATTTATAACTCAGTTTCAAGCTCTGCTACATTTGGGATGGTTTGGCTCTATGGTTTGCTGTTCAGGCTCATCCCTATTAAAAAAAATATTCCAGAATGATTTTCCCATACTTGGACAGCTATATGGGCTGATGCTTCCAGACTCTCTCCCCAGAGCAAATTCTCTGAATTCATACAGCTTGAGTGACCTTTTCAGTTCACAGCAGTGACTAAGATTCCCAGCATTCGTGCAAGCTTCATAATTAAATATACATACATACATGTATGCATATTTATACACAGTTCTATACATATACTACACACACACACACACACAAAGAGACAGAGAGAGTATGTATGTGTGTATGTATTACAAGATTGCTAAGAATTTCAGCTCTCATGTTCCTGAGCTCTGTGTCTATACAAGTTATGGAAATTCTGGCAAAAAAACAGAAAGTGACAAGCATATTTTATATTCACACAGCTCTCTGTTGAAGCATGATTTTAAGAGCCTCTAGCTATTTAAACACTTACTGTAAAGCGAGTGAGTAAATGGTTTGCTGGATTAGGATTTTAGTCAGGTTGTAAATTTTTAGAGATTGGGTCTGTGTTTGCCTGATTTTGTACACAGGCAATAGATTTTGGTCCCTAGGAGCTGTCTCTGAAGGAATAACTAGAACTGCTGCAGGAACTGAGAAAATGCATTGAAAATTGCTGTACTATTTAGTTTCCAGTTTAATTTGGTGAAATTTTCCAGACAGCTCCTCAAATAATAAAAGCGATAATGAATATTTTTTAAGCTATATTACTCCTTTGCTAGGTTTCTTTGACAAATACTTGAAATAAACCATCTGATGTCTCAGGGCAGAAAAAGCTATAGGGTCTGTTACAGTTTCAATTGTTACTGTTTTTTTTTTTTTTTTTTTTAGCATATGCTGTTGGCTGGCAAGAAATGTTTCAAGACAAAAACCTATCGAATCCAGCTAATATAACCTTCCTCAAACTGTTGATAAAATTTGATATGACTCTCTTTTCTCTTGAGTGGATATGAGTAGCTCTAAGGAGTCTTCAGCATATGCATCTGGTTAGGCAAGCACTTGGGATGCTCTTAAGTTCAAAAATGAGAAACTTGAAGCTGAATGTCTACATATTTCTAGGTCTTTAAGCTCTGAGTATAGCAGAGAGGGCAAGTCAATGCAGTCAGTGGAGCCTAAAGCTTACCAGCCATGGGGGATGAAATCCAGGTGCCGATGTAGTTTGAGACACCAGGGGCACCACAGACACCCAGGAGCTGCACAGGTCTGGCAGATCTGATGTGGGATGTATGCGAGGCCACACTGGCTATCCCATAGTGCCTAAAACAATATAACATAGATGCCATCTAGCCAACTTGACTGAACCTCGGCTGCACACCAAAGGCAACCTGAACCATGCCTTATGCTGCACCACTCTGCTGAGTAAGAGCTTGATTGAGTTGCTTGTACCAGGCATCTCAAGCCATTCAAAAAGCCTTAGGGTAGCCCAGATGTCGGTAGGAGGCTGGCAGATGTGACCGTTGCCTTTCTGGAAGAGCAGCTGGAGCAGCCCGCTCAGATTACAAGGGCATTTCAGCTGCCCATCAGTGACCTGTTGAACTGCTCCCTAGGTCTCAGTGACAGTAACGGGAGCTGAGACCCCAGCACATGTATAGAAGCCTTCAAGTATCTAAGTGGCCTTACAGCCCTTTCTGTACCAGTCTGAAGTTTTGCAGTAATGTTTATGCAGCTACTTCATTCTTCTACTGTTTATGCACCCGCTGCCCTGCATTCTTTCTTCTGTGTGTATGTACTTTGGCTTGCATATTTTGCCCGGACATTTTTAGACTTACCCAGCGTCTTCTCTGCCGGCTCACACACTCGATCTATAAACTTTCCTTCCTGCCAACCAGCTTCCCACCAGAAAATGTCCACATGGCTCCCAGGCGAGGCATGAGGAGCATTCGTCCTCCCACCCCACTTCTCATCCTTAGGGGGAGAGCAGAGGCTGGTCAGCAGCTGTGGCTGGGGCAGGAGACACCACCTCATTCCTCTGACAACCAACCTTCACTGGGCCAAGGACATCGTATCTGCTGCAACTGTCTGTCTGGCAATAATCTTAATCAATGAATGGGTTTGGGTTTGTTTCTGTGGAAGACCACAGATACAGTTTCTTGTAAAATAAAACATCTAGTATTTAAAGAGACCATTACAATTAAATTATTCTTGGTCTTTCTTTCCTGGGGAATTAAAAAGTGGTTAATCTGGTGTTAGTAGCCAGGTATACCAGACCAAACTGGGATAAAACTGATTTAAGTGAGTAAAATATACTTTTAAAATCTTAGCATTTTACATCTACATGTCTATGTATTTCTTCAAATGTCTTGTCACATTGCCATGAAGGCAGCAGTCAGTAGGTTTGTGGTCTGCAGTAGAACTCCCTGGAGAGATTAATGCCAGCAATAACCTGAAGAGGAAATGGAGGCAGCGGCAACTATGGCCAGAAAGAAAGAAGCAAAGAGTACTGTTTATAAAATTACACTGTCCTCTGTGCTTTCAGACCAAGGTGAACATGTCACAGCATTATAAATTTGTCTGTAGGCTAAACAGTACCTGTCAAGTAGCACAGCTAAGAAAACAGATACAGTCTAGAAGGACCCCAGTCCCTGAGCAACCTTCCCTGACCCCCCTTGCCAAGTCCTTCCCCAGAATATTTACCTTTCACCACAACACAAACATTATTAATGTTTCATCTCTGTCTTTGTTTGCTTCTCCTGCACAGCTAATGTCTTCACCTTTCCATTCTGACAAATCCAGCTTCTCTTTCATACTTTTTCACATATTTCTGCCACATATATATTAGTAAGCCCTGAATGTTCAGATATTTTCTTTTTCTAAAAATATGGTGATATTGGTTCCACCCTGTTTGATCATCAGCCAGGCCACAGTCATCTCAGATTCCAATTTAAAATTGTCCTTCTGGTGTTAATGGTTCCCCAGGGACTCATCAACTCTACGACAGCTATTTGACTTGCAAGCCAGTATGCTTCTAAACAGTCATGACTTTTCAGTTTATCCTTACCAAGGGTGTTGATATCAGCATTAAAAAAAAAAAAAAGAAAGGTAGAAACATGGTGAGAACAAACTGTGTGCCCAAGGAATGACATTTACAGCAATCATGATGAATTCACCAGGCTTATTGCATTAATTATCATACTGAAACATTTATTTTGATTGTCATGGTACCGTGGCAACCTCTGAGCAGGAAATAAAAGCAATTTTTTTTAAAATAAGACCGTAATGTGTTTAACACAACCGAAGGTAATTAGGAAGAGGAGAGTATGTCACCGTGACTGTCTGAACTTGGGATGTATTTACCCATCTTCACATTTTGGACAGGTAAATGAACTCACACTAAGTTTCTTGTTGCTGTGTGAGGTCTGCCGCTGGTCTCCACGGCCTGTCATGTAAAGGTAGCTCAGGCGCTGCTAGAATTAATTGAAGCCACTCCTACGGCAGCATGGAAACATGCCTTTCCAGTCAAACACAGAGTCCAAAGGCTCCAGGCTCTTCATATTGGAATTTGACTTCAAAAAGTGATTTGTAAGATGCTTAAGGCTTTGGCTAGAGAAAGTTTCCATTAGCGTTATTCTGGCACTAGTACCTCACCCATTTTTCCTTTACTGTTTGTTTTACTGTGGTATTCTTATTATCTGTTTTGCTCGTGACCCTCTGTTTCAGTGTGGCTGCTGCTCTGCTCATGTGCGTATCGGTGACACAGGGCCACAATACGGCACACAACTCCTAGTCCCAGATTAGCAGCAACCTGCAGTCTGACTTCAATTAGCTGTAAGGATGATGTTTCTTGACTGTCTGCTGTTTAAATGAACTGAAAATCAAACCCCTGTTTTTCTTGGTTCTCTTCCAAATCACACACTAAGGTACAGATTGCCTCATGAAAGATTAAAACAGATGTTGGTAAGAGGATATAAATCTGAATCAAATTGGAGATCCAAATAGTCTCAAGCTTTTTTGTTTTTTTTTTGTTTAGGCTTTTCTCTTCTGAAACATAGGAGGAAATATATAGGAACTGAACAATTCGTATCCATGGGAAAAAGGTAAGAGGGGCTGCAGGGGCTTTGCAAGACCCTTCCTTCATTTTAGCAGCTCTGTGAACTTTTTCTGTCTCTGGTGAGCTGCAGGTGACGTGCCCACTGTAAATCAGCAAAGACACCCAACCAGGCATGGGGAGATGAGGTGCTGCAGAAACACCTTAACACCTTTGCCTTTGAAGGGCTCACCCAGGGTGACCTGGATCCCAGGGCAGCGGTGCTTTTCTCTCCCTGCAGTGGGCCATGAAATGGCCAGAATACTGCTGCTGCCTTTTGCAGTTTAACATCTGAATTGAAAACAAGCGGGAGAAAAGGCCAAGGAGAACACACACTTACAACGAAATAATTGCAACTAATATAATATGTAGTGGTAACAGCATCTAGGTGCCTACTCACTGTGTGGAATATATGTATAATAATGAGAAAAGACTGTCGGGCTTTTGTTTCTTGGGAACATCATCCTGCTTCACTGTGACCTTCTCAGTTAACTTAATAAGCCAAATATCTTTGTATGAAAACAGCTTCTTAATTTCTACACTAGAGAATACACTGCCTTATCATTTACTATGATTTTGATCTTAAACCAGTTATGTTCATAAGCTTCACTTTTCTGTTGCTTGGAGCTATCAGAAATCTTTTTTCAGACTACCACTTGCTTATGCTTCCCAGTCCTTCAACAGGAACACTTTGTGCAGGCAAGGTTTATATTTTAAAGAAAATCACTTTGGTCATGTTCTAATGATAGTTTTTCAAATCCTTGTAATATACATATGTTCTGTTAGTTGCATAGGTTGGACATGTAGTTTGTAAATACACAGGTCAGTGTCTCTTTTGGGCTAACATTTGTTCTTCAGCGTAGCCTTTCCAATGGATCGTAAAGTCTTATGGTACAGCTTCAAGGGAGCCAGAAACCTCAGGCAGTGAGGGATGCTAGTGAAGCCCGGATCTGCTGTAGACTTGTGAATCCTGATGTTTTTTTCTGGGATGGAACCGAACCCTTTTAGCACTGAGGAGTAAACCTTTTGAAAAATAATCTTTTACATTACCTGTAAGTATTCATTTCACTTGTATTCACCAACTTCTGGTTTTCTTCCAAAGTTGCTAGTGTCATCGTGCACCCCAAAGGATGCATCACCCTACAGGTCGCTCCAAAGCTCGGGCTCCCACCTCCCTGCTGTGCTTACACTCTCCACGTGGGCTGGCTGTTCCCACCACCATGCCATAACTCCCTGGTGGCACCAGCACCCTTTGAAAAAGACACCAAGCTATAGGCCTAATTTCACTCTGGAGCTCAGTAGGTGACACTGATCTTGTGATAGAGTAGGAGGCACATCAAGCTGAGGATGCAGCTGATTAGAAAATGTTTGACATTTTGTTTTGGTCCAAATGTTCTCTTATTAAGAACATGCTTCCCTTTTCACTAGCAAGTGAGATTTCTCCTCCTTAATATTAATCATTTGGCAAAGAATTTGCACAAGTCCTTTTCTTAACCACATTTTTAAAAATGCAGTTAGAACCAGCTATGCTTTCATCCCATACCACGCAGGGCTGTGATGAGGTTTTAGGTGTTTCTTAGAGGTGTGTGCTGCTGAGTGCTTTCATACTGTACTTAAAAAGGAGGTGTTTATAAAGTCCCAGCAAAAGGACTGCATGTCCCTCCTCCAGATTCTGTGAAAAAATAATTACATGATATCATAGATGTCAGGCTCATAGCCATGGCTGTCTGCACTGCCTCCAGGCCATCTAACATGGCGATTTTTTCTGACAGTAGCTGATACTGATGAATCAGTGGTACCTTGCCTTCCTCTGGGTGCTGTCATCCCCACTCCACATCAGCCAATGTCTGCAAAGGATAGCTGGGATGAAACGGGTTTCCTAGCCCCATGAATAAGGATTGTCTAGTTGTCTTTTTCTCAAAAAATCCAGTTCACACAATCCTAAATTCTCTCATTGTCTACCCAGATGCCCACCTTGGCCTGAACTTTCAGCCTCTCTAAGACTGGAGGACAAGAACTTTCACTTCTGAGCCACAGCATTTTGTTACAAATGCATTAACATTAGAAGTTGCTATTCTGACAGTCATATTAATAAAAATATGTAGTACTTGAGCTCTCTTTATATTTGCCTTCTGCTTCAGTGTAGCAGCTGTCCTTTCTCAAAGAATGAGGTGCAAATCTTGAGACCGAGGGAGGTTAGGAAGGTATGTGCAGAGGCTTTGCAAACCAGTGAGCTACTCAAAAAAACTTACTAGTGTTTTGATTGAAAGGATGCAGTGTTTGGTGTTCAAAAATAAACTTGAGGTTTTTTAAAAAAAAAGATATTAATGAAACTCTGCATAGCAGCAAATCTAATAAATTACTACATTTGCCTTAGTGCTCAATAGCTACTTGTGCTGTAGAAGTCATAAGGTGCATGTAAAACTCCAGAGGCACAAAGGTTGTTCCAAAGTGGCATTTCATGGGTGACGCCTGTATGTTTGATTACTGTGACTATGAGGCAGTGGGGAGTTGGGGCGGGGGGGTTTAGGTGCTACCCAGCGACGTAGATGGGTGCCCCCAGTGTGGTGCCAGCTGGCACCATAGCGTGAAGGTGCAGCCTTTGTAGGGGAGGCTTGGGACCACGTCCCTCCTCTCCTGGGGTGCTCCCTGTTGTTTCACTGGAGGCAGGTTCCAAAACCCACCTGGGTCTCCTCTGGTCTCCTGAGCCCAGGGGAGCTGCAGCTGTGGTGGTGTTTGAGGTTTCCTTCCCCTCCAGCTCCTGCATCTGTGTGATTGAGGAGCTTTTTCTCTTCCCACAGGATGAGGTGTGGATGAAAAGAGAGGCCAAGGGGCTGATGTCCGCCCTGCCCTGCCCTGTGGATCCCAGCTGCACCTTGGCCATCATGGCCACACGTGCCTGGCCACCTGGGGTTTCAGCTGGCCAGACTGACAAGTCATTTATAATAATTTTAAAGGAAATAGTTAATATTTTGTATGACTTTCAGAACTCTGTGCTGCTTATGAAAGGCCCTACATTTCCCTTTATGCTCCTCTGTATCCTTGAGCTGTGCTTGTCCAGCCTCTCCTAGACCATTTCATCTGCCCCACTGTGGTGCCACCTGGGCTGCAGCACCCAGAAAAACAACAGCAGAGGCCTCAAAGTCTCTTGGAAAAAACCCCTGCTGTCACCAGATCTGAAAGTCATAAGCATTTTTAAAATGATGAGTACTAGAAGACTTGTAAGTGACCACCTTGGAACTTAGATGGTATTTCTCTTTTTTGATTCAGCTACCATTTTCCTCACTGCAAAATGAATGTAATTTAAGTTATGCTATTTTATTTAATTTTAAGAATACAACATCCATTAGAAAGTACATTATAAAGTATGTGTTGCCAGAAATATCTCCAATATGACAGTGAAAAATCCTATTATATCCTTCTATGTTTTATAGTGCTTTTTCTCCCTTGTCTTTGAACATTTTTTGGTAAAAAATGGTAGCGTCAGGCTAAGAAGCTCCATAAAGATTTATGCACCTGGATAAAGAGGACCCCTTTCATATTTTCAGGTTTGACTTCTCTATGTATTACTTTTTTCTGAAATTGTTTGTGATTTGGCTCAAGTTTCATGAAGAACATGAAAGCAGCACTGCAAAAAGACAGTTCTCTGAATGGAAAAGACAAGGACAAAAAGATGCCCTGAACTGAGGGGGAAAAGACTGTAGGAACAGTGGATTATAGGTGTCGGTTCTTGGATCTTTTTTCTAATTCCATTTTGACTCACTGTATAGTTTTAGTCAAGTTGAATAATCCTTTTTCACTCCCTGATTCAGGTTCTGCAAGGATAATAATCTTTTCCTGCTTTGCAGGGCTTTTGAAAGAGATACATGAATAGACTAACACAGAGGTACAAGGCCAAATTAGTAAAAGTCTAATATGTAGCAGCTAATGTTTTACTAGCAGGGAAAACACTGTACCTCATTGCCTAACATTTGAACTGTGGCTGTATTGTAGGTATTTGCGCTTTTAAATGTCACTGAAAACTGCAGAGGATATCATAGGAACAGGGTATTAAAAATGTGATGGAGATCTTAATTCTTCATTCAGTATGAATGAGGAAGAAAGGTATAATAGAAGAACCAACAGTGAACGGAAACTTATTTTTCATAATTGAAATATCCTATGTATTCAGCATTTCCTGTTGTGTGAATGCATAAACAGAGGGGTTTATTAAATAAAAATTCATTGCAACTGCATAAGCCTTCTCCACTTTAAGACCAGCACTGCAAGGGAGGATACATTCTGCATACTCTGACAATTTACTTTAATCCTTTATCTTCAGCATACACCATTGTTTGAAACATTGCTAGTCTGTAAGAGATATACTTTCCCTGATAACACAAGTCAACAGAAGCTAAAAGCCTTTACTGGGATTAAAGTAGACTTCACCAGCTTCTTCACTGAGATGCAACTTAATAAAAAACAATCTTGGAGAACATACCCCCTTGGCTTTGCAGACACGTACACAGGACTGCTTCTCCCATTCCCCAGCACAGCCCCCCTGCTTTGGTCCAAGAAATGACATTTTTTCTATTTTTAGCTTCCTTAATGAGATGTATTGGATAGACAGGAGACAGAAGTTCAGCAGCACTGAACCTGCAGGTATGTTGGTGCTGTTGGGTCCCCCTCAAGGTCTATATATCTCACATTTAGAGATGCTGAATTGTCCCAGGGAGGAATGGGGTGGCTTCAGGGCAGGAGGTCCCGTGAGATACTTGAACTTTTCTGTCTTACCCGTGCATTTAGGTGACAGCTAACATACTTTGTGACCTCTTGTATTTTGTTAAGCTTTCCACTTGTAGATGCATCCTGTACTCAAAGGCTTGTTCCACACCCTTCTTGATGCTGAGGTTTGGTCAATGCATGGTGCTCAATGCAATAAAACTCTGGAAAAATCTGGATTAAGGATCCTAGAAGGCCTCCTGGCCTTTGCCAGCTGAGCACTCCCTGCTGGGGATTGACCACATGCTTCCAAGGAGAATTTGAAACCTGGAGCAGCAGTGTCAGCAGCAAGTTCTCCTCCTAATTAATTGTAGCTATACTGCAATCTGTTAAGGAGCAGTGTGATGGCAACTGAACAATGATAACTGGCACCCGCTGATGCCAGATCATAAAAAGCTGAATTACGTGTTTAGTTGTCCCAGTATTGGGCGGGGGGGAAAGGAAAAAATACCATATGTTGTTTTTAATCTTTTTAGAGTTGTTTAATGTTCCTCTAGCACAAAAATGGGTTTTTAGGAGTACTTCCCTTTGCAGAATTTCTTTGTGATATATTATTTCTCTTTCAGCCTGAATGCACACTATGCAGTATCACATTAGATACTGTTTTCTTTTTCTAATTATTGTTGCTTAGTAAGTTTCAGAATTCAGAAAATAAAAAAAACCAAACAAAACATCAAGGAAATTATATTGTGCATGATACCTAGGAAATTCACAGAAGAAGCTCAATCTTCCTTTAAAAAAAAAAAATATTGAGAAAGGGAGTTGAACTATTGCCTAGAAAAGTTGCCTGGGGAAGGACCATGAGGCAAGGCTGTTTGGCCACTAAAAATCGCCTCTGAAAGAGATTCTGTGCTGAGATTTTACAGTGTAGGTGCGTGAGAGGTACCTGGACAGTTACATGGGCACAGAGACAGGTACTAGGGGGCCTCGTGAGTTACCTCCACGTATTAAAAAAAGAAAAAACAATATCACAATTTTATTTTTTTATTGAGGTTTTATTAGCCATTAGTGGCCAGCTCATATTAATAATCAGATCTTGCTCAGTGTTAATTTTATTAGATATGGGGAGCATGGTGGAGGGACCACCCCAGGAAGCAGCACAGCTGGTAATTATTATGTATCCTTTTTATCTGGATCTAAGAAACAGTGCCTGCTTATTTCTCAAGTTAATGCACATGAAAGAGAGAAGACAAGACCAAGATCTTGCAGATATTAAAGTGGAAAAAAAAAAAATAATGCTGAGCAGCCATGGTTTTTGCAAACGGTGCACACTGGAAAAGTAATAAAACGACCAACACAGGCATATATCATTGCTGCAGAGGTTTCCTTCTTAGTGAGGGCAAGTTTATCCATAAATTGCAGCAAGCAGAATATTCTGCTGAATGGGAACCACAAAAAGAAAGAAAAAACACAAGAAAGATTAGAATAAATGGTTTGAGTACCAACATTTGATTTTTAACAGGAACAAAACCCCAACCAGCAGGGTGCCCCTTAGCTCTCCAGCTCTCAGGCACCAAGAGGTGCCTTTCCTTGTTTACAGAGGCCCTTTAGTGAGCAGGGTGCCGCAAGGGCTGCATGGGCTCCAAAGCAAAGGGAATCAGGCCCCCACGAGTTGTGCTGAGGAGCTGCTGGAATTTCCAAGGACCTCCAACACACCCTCCCGCTTAGCTGCCAGGGCAGGAGGGGATGCCGCTCATGCAAGCATCCGTCTCTGCACCCTCCATTCTACCAGACCACTGGTTACAAAATCTCTGTCAAAACTCTTGTGAAGTTAAATTTCAAGTGTACTTTTCACAAACAGCACTTGCTTTTAATATAAAATTTATATTTTTTTTTATCTTTCCTCTAAAGACTGGACTGTAAAAGACAAAACATTTTGGCCAGATGTGTGAAAAAGAAGTTATCTAGCACTGTTGCCAATGGCTTGTGGGAGTCACTGGCTGTCTCGAGCCTCTATGACCCTCACCAAACCTCCGGATGACAGTATCTCCTGAAATGCACTGTGGCAAGGGTGCTGCTTTGTCATATCTGCAAAGGAGAGAGTGAGCGGGAGAAGAGCCTGGCCCCAGAACCCAACAGAGTGGAGACCCCCTCTGCAGCAACAGCTTTGAGCCATATGGGCACCTGTAGTATGTGCAAACGTCAAAGTTTCAGGTTCAGATTTTTCTTTAAAAAGATAAAAAGTGTACCTAGGAGAAACAAAGCCCTTTTCCAAGCAGCTGTAGCTAAAACTTTTTTTTACCTTTGCTGGGAGGAGGAGGACAGTGAAAGAATCATCTTATCTCCGTCAGCTCATAGCAATGCTCTTGCTTGGATGCCCTAAAGCTCATTGTCTTCTATCTCCTACACTTGCCTTTGCTATAGACTTTCAAAGGCAGCAGCAAGGTATCAGACTTTTGATTTTTCGCATGAAGAGATGAAGACAATTAATTTCCTATTCCCTAGCAACTGCCTATATAAACAACTACCAGACACACAGCAAAACTGGGTTTGAGCGCTACAAGCAAATTGACATTGTAAATAAATTGCTTTTGTACTTGAAGTGGTATAAGAGAAGGAAAAAGACAGTTAAATCAAAATGGAGATCATTGTTTTTTCCTTTCATGAAATGCATGTATGTAGCAGAGTAGACCACTAAGTCCAGCCATCTTTTCCCAGCAGCACTCACCAATTTTTCCAGTACCAGCTTCTCTACCTGGCCATTTCAAAAAGCTTTTCCTGCAAAATTAAACAAGCTTAAGAATTTCATGAATGCCGAAATACTGCAGATTTTGAATTATTTCAATTTTCTTATAGTTATTCTCATTGTGTATGTGCTCCTACTTTCCACATTTGCTTCTCAGCTCAACCAGCTCAATTCTGCCGTGGTGCTGCAGCACCACTGATGCTGACCTAGCAAATGCTTCCATACATCTGGCTTAGAAGTTTGGGGAAATTACCTTTTCTTCTCCTCATGTCACAACCTGAAGGGCTACCCAACCTGTGGGTGTCTAGAGAACACAACAATGAGTTTGTAGAATCCTGTAATACCCAAGGACGTGGAAGCTGTACCCTTTAAATTTCTCTGCTTTATTACAGATTGCCACAAATACCACAAAAATCAGCATTACAAATGTACTTAATGATTAATAAAGAGAATATATATATATCAAGATATTACAAATTACTATCAGCAATTACTAGTATGTCAGCAATCAATAACAGTAACAATCAACAGTATAGCCGCTATCAAGAGCATAGCAGCAATCAACTATAGCAGCCATCACTATTACAGCAACAACCAAGTAGGTTTATACTATCACAGGTTACTACAAAGTTATTATTAGGGAAGTAATTTATCAACAATATAACAGCAGGTGTGACAGATTACTTATATGACTATATAATATCAGTATTAAGCAAATTAAACAGATCACAGAAGGGGCCAAATCATCCCAAAAGTGTGAGGACAAACTCCAGAAGGGGTCCAAAGGGGACTAATAATGTAACAGAGAGATTTTCACTTCAGAGATGCTCTGTGTCATGGAGGCTGGATTCAGCTAAGCATCCCCAGTCAGGGTCCAAGATACCATAGAAAGTTCATGTGGAGAATTCAACTGGTTTAGGGAATGAGAAATATATGCAGCACAGAAAATTCTCAGGGAGGGGGGAGCTCCATTTTTGATAAAAAATAAGTCATTTTTATATCCCAGAGACATAAGAAGGCATAGGACACCACCACTCTGAGTAGCCAACAGATGCTATTAATTTCTGGTTTTCGCCTGGGGCAACCAATAGATAATGATGTTTTCTATTCTTTCAGGTGCATTTTTGTTTTCCTCTTCTTGCAGTTAGATCAGCCAATGGAAACTATTGATTCATACTTTCTCAGGATGTTTCCCCCTTTTTTCCATGCTATTTTTCACCTTTTCTGATGATAAGTTGCTGTTACATTTCCTTGTTTTTGTAGTTATTGATGCTATCTCTGGATGTTGCTGGTTTCTAGGTACCCAGCCGTACTTTAAAGATGCCAGCTATGTGCTTCTTGAGGATGTTTCTGATTCCCAGGCCTGGTTCCCAAGCTTGCAGTTCCCAGGCTGGCAGGTATTTCCTCTGTCAGTACTTTTCCAGTAGATATTTCCCTCCATTAAGTAATTTTCCCCTTTTAAACAGGTCGCCTTTATGGCAGCTCTCATCACCTCACCAACCAGTGTCACTGCTCGGTGGCCACCATGTCAAGTCTGCAAGCTGCTAAGCTCATCTATGGAAGGGAAAATAGTTATTTTGGTAGTTGGCTTGTCTACAAGGGTGAAGAGGTGCTATTTTTCAATTTTTATTTTGTTTTAAACAAAAAAAAAATAAAAGCAGGAGCTAACTTGGACCAGAGAAAAATGCTGTGCAGGTTTTGGAAGGGTCTCAATGCCAAATGGTTGTCTGTGCACAAGTGGCAAAAACAGGTGAGCTGAGATTTGTTGTTTAGTTTGGTTTTTTCCCTCTGTCAGAATGTATGCTCTGAAAATTTTTTGCTTTATATTCCAGTCAAAGAGATGCATAGGAATAAAATTACAGAAAACATAATTTTACCTCTATTTTCCAGTTATCCCTTTTCAAAAAGAAGCTGGTTTTTTTCCTCTAATCTGACTTTTAGTGAAAAAAAATAAAATATCCCTATAAGTAGAAGCCCCAGGCTAGACTGTTTTGCATGATATGAAAATGGAATAAGACTCCCAGCTCAGTCCTGCTTCAGTTCCCCAAAAGGAAGGAGGTGGGGCTGTGTATCTGGTGCTCTCCATCTTGCCATTGCAGAAGATCTGGACACAAGTAGAAATGGCACAGATTTTTGAAGATATATTGATTTCACTCCTGACTGAAAGGTCCAAATCATTTAGAGGCCCTTACAAAAAGGGAAACAGATGCTAGTGTCTCATTGACAGTCCATGGGTGTTTTAAAATCTCTTTAGAACAGTCAACGTGTCTTGCAACACAAAGAAGAGCAATACTTAAAATACTTAGTGAGGCTGACTCATTGTGTGTTTGGAAGTGATTGATGTCTTTGACACCTACATCAGTCTCTGGGAAAGACCTAGGGCCTTGCAAAAACACAGGGCACAAAGAAGCATAAGGTCAAAGTATGATGTAGACCAGAGATTTTACTGTTATAAAAGAAACCTGGAAAGAAAATTGAATGTCCAATGAGGATCATTGAAAATACAGTTTTTACCTAGTCTGCTAGTTAGGAATTTGTATTTATGAATTTTTATTGTGTTTATACCGTTTTCATCTCCTTCACTCATTTATCTGTTCTCCACCAGGTTTCCTCTTTAACAGCATTTGACTAGATGCCCTATCATGAGAGAAAAGTGCAAAGAAATATTAGATTAACAAAACTGAATCTAAAATATATGTTTTATGATTGTTCTTACACTGTAGTACAGATCAATTGTATCTCAGTTTTTCCTAAATCTGGCTTTCACAGCAAATATTGTTGTCAAGAGCTAAGTATTTCTTTGAGACAATTCTGTTGAAAGCAGTGTAGTTCATAGATGCAGGTCTGAAATCCATGGCTTAGCCCTCTTGTGTTATCTCAGCAACAGTCTTCTATGTTTGACAGTATACTTATTCCAACTGCCTACCCAGAAAGTGACCAAAAGGTAGGATCTGGAAAGTTAATATGAAAAAAAAAATAATCACTGTCTTAAAAAAAGTCCACATTTCATTTCCACTAAGCAGCTTGTTAGAGGAAGATGAGATGACACATCAGTAACATAGGGGTACGAAGGCCAGGCTGTGCAATGGTCAGCTAAATCCCTCCTATGCTGTGCCAGACATCTGAGAAAAAATACTGCAGCATGAAGAAACAGTAAATCTACTTCTGCTTCTCATTCAGAAAATACACTCAGTGCTTCCTTTTTGATGGCTGTCAGCTGGATAATGCTACTGGATAATTGAATTTATAACTTTGGAAAAAAATCAAATATATTTAGGGACAGTAGGATTCCTTTTTGGAAAGCAAACAAAGCAACCAACCAGCCAACACTTACACAAGTAGCAGGATGCCTCATAAGAGTCCTTTCAGGGACAATCCTCTGGACTGAGGCAAGGCTGAGAGCAGCACCATGCATGAGGTAGCAGGCCTTAGGCTAGGAATAGGAATGAAGCGGCGCTTTGTCCTGCAGAATTAGCTCACCCCGACACCACTCTTTCCAGTTCACTTTCTGAAACACCCTACATTTGCCAGGTGTGATGCCAGCCAGAGTCATAGTAACCTGCAGCAAACTGTTCTTGCAAAACATATGCAGGTAGCATGCAGGCAGCTTACCTTACTGTAGTTCCATTGGCACAGGAGAAGTTTACTCACTGTGCAGCTTTGAACTCTTTATAAGCAATTATCTTAAAATGTGAGTCAGCTTGTTGTGACTGGGACTTAGATCAAGGGTCCCCCAGACAAATTCTTCTTTACCTTTATGGGCATGTGTTTAGGATCTTGATTCAGATTGATGAAGCTTGCTGATTTGCAGTACATGGCCAACAGTGTGTTTAGGTAGGTATGTATATTTATAAATTCAATATTGTGGATGTTAAATAATAGCAAGATCACCTGAATTCTAGATAAAGGATAGACAGTGATTGCAAAAGGAGTGCAGCTTGGCTGTGGGCCCTAATGCTGTCTTTCTGTTACCCATCAAGCGTTGTACCTCTTTGGGGGCACAGAAGTCTCAAATACCAATCTGTAAAAAATAAGCTGTGTGAGACACATCCCACTCAGTGTTAGGAATCATACTAATGGCAATATACCCAATTTGTAGGCATAGGAGGGTAAGAACATTATCACAAAATAGGTACATCAAAGTATCTATGGCACAAAGAGCAACTAGATTAGGAAACATGCTATATAAACCATCAAGATTTTAGCAGAACATTTGCCTTTTTTTTTTGTGATGGTATGTCACACTGGGAACACAGGCCACCAAGGAAATGAAATTCTAATTATATTTGAAGAGTGATGTTGGTAACAAAGACAGTGCTGTGCTGATGACATCTCAGAGGTAAGCAAAGCAAAAGATGCTTTCTGGTCACAGCATAAAAGATTTCACATGGCTGAGGCCCAGGTCAGGCTTCAATGGAAGGTAATATTTATCACAGAGCAAATATAAGTTATAAAGTGCATTATGTACAAAGCATTTCAAAAAAAGCCAAGGATGAGTACAAGGCAACAGAAATGAGCATGGCTCCCTAAGCGATGACGGCATTAGCAAGATCCTGCTGTAGCTCTGAAATACAAACATGTATAGGGAAGTGAGATATGGAACAGCTTTGTTATTTTCTGGCTCACTAATATTGTCTCTTTTCCTTTGGTGAACATGAAGCATGAACAGCAGAAGCCAGTGGCCAGTCTAACTGTAAGAGGATGAGTCCTGGGACCTTCTGTCCCTCTGATTCTCATCATTCCACCTGGTGCCTGGCAGGTCCCAAGGTGGTGGCCAAAGGGCTGCTCCTGCTTACAGTGCTCATCAGCCAAATCACCTTGGCATAGCCTCCCCTGGGGGGCTACAGGGAAGTGCCCGCTGGCTTGATACCAGGAAGAATGCCAGAAGGCTTATAGGAGTGGACCGTGCTTTTTCCAATGCCTACATTCAGTGTCACAGTGAGCCCACACTGTCACATCTGTGACAATTTTTTTTTTCAATATTTTTTTTTTTCAATAGCAAATACTGCCTGCACAAATGCAGTGTTTCACAGCTAGGTCCCCACAGCATCCCCAGTAACTTTGCACTTGATGGTTGAGGGCAGAAGGACTGCCAGAGGAAGAATAAATATTTAGGGATCGGTAGATGGGGCAGAAACAAAGTGCAGCAGGACAGAAGATGAAGCAGATTAACCTTAAGACAATCTGTACAAGCAGACTTGGGAAAAACTGGATATTATTATTGATTTATACTCTGTCAGTAAGTTTAATTTGAATCTGATGCTATGCATACCCTTAAAATTACATGTACAGTATATATAAATATTTACATGCAGTGACATACCCTAACATTTTAATAGTGAGCAACAAATATGACAGGGAACTATGACTATTTTTTTTTCCTGAGGTTACTTTGTCCAGAAGATAAAAGCTGTAGACCCTAAGGAAGGAAAAAACCCACACTGAATATAAAAGTTAACATTAACTGAGGACCTGAAAGCTGTACTTTCATGCTGTACTGCATTAGATGGTTTTTAATCATCAGAGAAACTATATATCCGAGCCTCCATGCAGCAAAGTCAGTTTGAGGGGCTGATGGGTGTTAAGCTAGAAGATTTGAAAAAAAAAAATAAAAATAGACAATTGATAGTTTGGGAGCAGCAAAAAATTAGCACTTTCAAAGAAGCTTCAAAAGGTGTCCTTACAGATGATAGCTGTAGGGCCAGGACATACTGGTAACCTGGGAGATAAGTTCACCCTTATCCTTCCTGATTAGAGACAGAGATCTGAAGTGGATCTTTATCCTTCCAGCAGGATCATCCCTGTAACCCATGTGCGATGGAGCCATCCTTCTGCCAAATCAGTCCCATTTTAGAGGAACTGGAAATCCTTGTGTCTGTGGTTGGCAGGAGAGCTAATCCATAGTCCATGGTCCAGGGAGGCCCAGCTGCCAGTCCCTGCGCTACTCAGTGGTAAACGTTTTGTACAAACTGGACGCATGTTGAGCAGTTGATACTGAACTAAACTTCCTTTAGACTATCCTACATGCAGTCTGTTCTGGAGGAGGTTACAGGAGGAATTTGAAACAGGTTTCCCAAGTCTGGATGGAAATCTTACTGGAAGGGAAGAATAGGTTTTTTCTTTTCTTTGGACCTTTTCTCTCATTTTGGCCAAACATACTCAACAAAATCAAGTCATATTTTGGAATCAGATTGATATTAATTAAACCAAATTTTCAGGGAACAATGTATTTCATAAATATTATAAAGTGTTTTCATGCAAATGAAGAGAGAAAGTTAGATAAAATGATCAAAAGCAGACTAGGAAACTGGAGTATGAGATATTTCTTCACCCAGGCTTGTTCTGCAACTTTCTGCAGTGAAGCCTTCTTGCTCTGGCTCACAAGAGTGTGATCACCTACCTGAACTACATATGGAATTTAGATACCGTGGTGGGTTGACCCTGGCTGGACACCAGATGCCCACCAAACCCCTCTATCACTCCCCTCCTCAGCAGAACAGAGGGGAAGGAAATAGGATGGGAAATGAAACTTGTGGGTCAGGATAGAGGCAGTTTAATGAAGCAAAAGCAAAAGTCGCGTGTGTGGAAGCAAAGGAAAACAAAAGATGTTATTCTTTACTTCCCATCAGCAGGCGATGTTTGGCCAGTTCCCAGGAAGCAGGGCTTCAGTACACAGAGGTTGCTCTGGAAGACAAACGTCATAAATAATGAATGTCCCCCCTTCTTCCTCCTTTCTCTTAGCTTTTATATTGGAGCAGACGTCATTTGGTATTGGAATATCCCATTGGTGGCTTGGGGCCAGCTGTCATGGCTATGTCCCCTCCCAAGATCTTGCCCACTCCCAGCCTACTGGAGGTGGGGGTTGGAGGGGAAAGGTTGGAGAGCAGCCAAACACTGGTGTGTTACTAACACCTTTCTAGCTACCAGTATGAGCACAGCACTGCTATGGGGCTCAGCCAGACCCAGTGCAGATGTCCCACTCGGGGTCTCCACAGGCTGTTGGATGCTGTATGCCGGAGCTGTGCTGCTATGGTCTGTTCCCGGACCCCTGCCCTGCCTGGGAAGAGAAGTCAGGCAAATCCCAACTATGGCCATTTGATGCACACTCCCATGGAGTATCATTCCCTGAGCCTGGCCTGGTATGGAGGAAAGGACGATAAAACCTCTTACAACAGCTTCACAATGGAAGTGTCCAACTTCTAAGACAGGTATCACCTTTAATGTGCTGTTCCTTTAACGAGTCTACAGGGAAGCAGTCAATAGTGGCATTTTCTCTTGTTCTTCCTTTAACAATTTTCTCCTGTATTTCCAGTTTCCAGGGGCTAATGAAAGGACATACCAGAATGTATAATAAAGTGCTAACAAATGAGTTTTTCTGATGTGTTCCAAGGTATTGGATAACAAACACTAACCAGAGATCTCACTTGAGCTATTCACTAGCCATTTGGTACAGCAAGGGCTCCTGGCCTAGCAGGAGCCAAGTGCCCACCATGAGGGCCCATCAAGAACTACAGCATGGTTCCCTTACCCCACTATGGTTATTGCACAGCTACCTTTTATTTGCCGTATGCCCCAGTGAATGGAAAGTTAGATAGAGACCTTTTTGCTGTAATTCTCGCTGAATTTTGGTGGGTTTTATAAGGCAAAATAAGATTCTGCAACATGATGACCATTTTGGCATAACAACATATGGCACGGTTATCTTTGCTTGTTGACAGTTCAAGGTCTGACTGTGTTGGGAAGAAATGACCATCCGTAGGGCGTTTAGGGTCCGGGGCACTGTTCTTACTTCTGCCTGAACTCTGTTTCAGTTTTGCATACGTACGAATGCAGGTGCCCATCTGGCTGCCTTGCAGGAGGACTGTTTAGGGTTGGGTGGCAAGGCTGAAGGGCAGCTTTCACCCCCTGTGCGGGAAGAAGCAGCGAGGGTATATCAGTGTAATTTAGGGAGGGAAGCCATGTTTCTCTTCCAGCTCCCAGCAGACCTGCAACCCAGAAGAAGTCTGAAACAAAGCCAGGGAACTCAGCTAAAATGATTTCTTTGAAAATGCCTGCAATGTTAGGAGCTTCATGACTATCTTAAGAAATCTGGTGCGTTTTGTCATAATACTGCAGGCTCACATAGGACTTAGGAATGAAAATGCACCTGATCTCTGGCTGCCATGAGTGGCTTGGACTGTAGCCTGGTGGGGCGCAGGACTGCTCTGGGTCCTGGGCTGCTTCGCCTGATTGTGGGCACAAGCTTGTGAGCCGGTGGCTGCCCTGCCTCTGTCCTGTGTCTTCCATTTCACCACCTGAAGGCGAATTAAAATAACGCTTCACCTTCCTTGCTTTTTGTTGTATCTTTATTTTATATCACTTCTAAAGAAAAGATGGTTGCTTTTCCTTTTGCCTTTGGGGAAATACGGAGTTTCTTTCTCTTTCTGTAAATAACATTCTTTTGAAACCTCTCTCACTTCTCTTCCAGCTTTCTCTTATTATTAACATAATGCATGTCTTTCCATCTCAACTGCCAGTTTAGCCTGAAAAGTGACTGTGAAATTACGTTTATCTGTAATGTGCTCCCTGTGAGAGTCTGATTGGATCTTATTTTAGTGACAAAAAGAAGCTCCTCTTGCTATTGCTGCCAAATTAACATGGCTAAGAAAAAAACCCGAGTGTCTCTCCATTGGTATCTGGAAAAGAAACCTCTTTATGTAGAACCCATCCATTTTGTTCAGGCTTATGTGATTCCAGAGCCTGTTCATGCAAATAAGAAATTACACAGGTCCCAGTTTTCAGTTGTTTACAGCTCTAAATGCTGTCGTCAGACCTGGATGGACAAAACTTGTCATCTTGGTGCTTAAAAGTGTACAGAAGAAAACTAGTTTTCAGATCACAGATTGAATCTGCATCCAGTTTAATGACCAGAGGCAAAAAAGAGCAAGCTGTTTATGTACATGCTGGGCAGGCTCAGTTCCAAAGTATTGAAATCTTCAGTGTCATTTTCTTAACAGTTTTCTATTAAGACACCAATGCTTTTAAAAGTCTGGGAAGTCAAATTCCATAGCTTTTTATTAACTTAGGCCAAGCCTTCACTTTTCTGATACAATTCAGAAAAGGAGTCCTGAAGTCTCATGTGGCATTAGTGAAGGCAGGGCTGCTGCGGGGTGATGGTGGTCACAGAACCCCTGTGTGCACCTGCTGCTCTCTGAAAAGGGATGCCCCTTTGCCTTCTCAGATGTATAACTGATGGTCTTTGTTGAAATATAGAAAGGCAAAAAATTGAAAAACTGAAATGTACAAAGGGATAAAATTGGGCACTCTCTTGTCCTTATATAACTGTCTCTGAAAGTGCATTTTAGAAGTTTTCCTAATATGATATAGCTTGACCCATCTTTTATTTTTTTTTTAATGACCCCCATCTTTATAAGGTAGATGTCACATTATCATGCAGTAAGTAAAATAAATGATTCTGTTTGAATGTGCTAAATTTAATATAAAATATGTTATATCTGTATGTTTTAGTTTTGAAATCCCTTTTAACAACAGAGTAGTAGTCAGTATTGTATGTTTTTATTTTTTTAAAATCACTCCTGATTCAAGTAATCAAGATTTATGGAGTTACTATGTCTGTTGATGCTAGTCTTTTCTTGCTTTTGTGCCTTTTTGTAGCAAGGATCCAACTTTTAAATTTAATTTGCTTTCTCAGTTTTTGCCATAAACAGTGATGTTCCACAATGTGTTTTAAGTGATGTGACATAAGACTAAATCATATGAAAAGGCACTCAGAAGGATCTCAAAAGATCACTCAATCCTACTTTGAGGAAGAATCAACTGCATTTCTGTCGTGACTCACAGATATTTGCCAAAATATTTGTTTTTCAAAGGTGTCTAGTGGTGGCACTCCCAGGGCTCATCTGGTAATAAAGCCAGGGCTTCACTGTATTTTAGGGGTTTCTTATTAGGGTTTTCTTCTTATGTGTGGCCTGATTTCTTTCTAGAGTTCCATTTCTAGAATTAAGTCCACCCATTCTTGCCTTCTCTCCTCTGTGTATACAGAGAAAATGTTTTTTCCCTTCCTCTGAAACATCTTTTTTTCAACATAGTTTAATTCCATCTTGTTCCCTCTGACTCTTTCTCTATACACTGAATATCTCTTGGTTCAGCCTTTCTCAGAGATGTTGTTTTCTGATCCTCTGACCATTCTTACTGCTTCCCTCTGCAGTCTTTGTTGCTTTCTTACTGGCTGTCTTGAAGCAGAGTGCTCTGAGCTTTTTTTGTGATAGAGCTGAGCTAGCTCAGTACTGGCTTAAATAATTTTAGGGAGACAGCAGTACCAGAAAGAAACCCAGTAACATATTTTAAAAAAGCAAGTAAGGAACAAGAGGATATGTTTTGTGGCAGAAGCCAAACTAACAAGGAACAAAACAAATGAATGAGTTTTCAAATGAATTCAATATTTTCTACACACACACATGCACACAAATCCTCTCTACAATACAGATTTGGCAAATAAAATGTAGCTAATATTTTTTCTAGACTATGGGGCAGCTTGTATAAACTTGGCTGAAAAAATGTGCAGTAAGGACTTCTAGTGATATGAGGGAAATAAAGTATGTAAGCAATTTAAGGAAAAAAGAAACACTCTAAATGGAGGAATGAAACCTGTGCTGCATTGGAGGGGCTAGGGGGTGTACTTAAGTGAGAGAGAGGAATTGTGTTTCTCTTAGTAAGTCTTAATGAAATCGAACATTTCATAGCAAGGCAGCTGCTATAACAATTCAGTTGCCAAAACTGACAAAATTTTAAGGAAAGACCCTAGGTCATAATAAATGACAGCAGAACTAACATCTGAATTTTTTTTTTTTTTTTTTTTTTTGCAGGAGAGAAGAGCAAAAGAGTGTGTTGGTTCATACAGCATATATAGATATATTCAGCCATGAAGATGATCAGAGGGCTGCGCACCTCTCCTATGAAGACAGGTTGAGACAGTTGGGGTTGTTCAGCCTGGAGAAGAGAAGGCTCCAGGGAGACCTTATAGCAGCCTTTGAGTACCTAAAGAGCCCTACAAGAAAGCTGGAGAGGGACTTCTTACGAGGATATGTAGCAATAGGACAAGGGGTAGTGGTTTTAAGCTGAAAGAGGGTAGATGTAGATTAGGTATTAGGAAGAAATTCCTCACTGTGAGGGTGACGAGGCACTGGCACCGGTTGCCCAGAGAAGCTGTGGATGCCCCATCCCTGGGAGTGCTCAAGGCCAGGCTGGATGGGGCTTTGAGCAGCCTGGTCTGGTGGGAGGTGTCCCTGCCCATGGCAGGGGGTTGGAAGCAGGTGATCTTTAAGGTTCCTTCCAACCCAAACCATTCTATGATTCTATGATATGCCTACTGTCATTTGTACAGATGGAGACTAAAATATGATTATATGGAAATTTTTTTCTGAGATACATTTAAATGAACAAGTGCTTGCTTTCACCAAGATGACATGTGCATCACCAGGGCCAGGGTGGTTCATCTAGCCTGGACAGGACACGATACTGCCAATGCTGGGATTTCCTGGTGAGGGTTTGGCTGTCCAAGGGCAGTGGGAGGCCAGACCGGGGTGCCAGCCTGCCTCTCTCCCTGGCTCCACCCTCGAGAACCTCATTAAACATCTCTTGCCTGTTTCTCCTTGTATAAAATGAGAACCTATTTTGAGTGTGTGTCATGTCTTGGGTTTTGTGGATGACAAACACCTTCTCCAACAGGGAGTTTCTAGTTCTAAAACTATTCCTCAGCAGATCTACCAAGCACACTGTTGGGTTATGTATGTCTTCCCAACAGGAAGATTACATAGGCTTTTGTCCTGAAGCTGCAATAAAAGTGTAACTTAACTAATCCATTCCACATCTTGCCCCACAAACACTAAAATGAAAAGTCCTCCAAAGTTGGCATTTGGTCTATGGCCCTGAAGAGATTCAGTTTCTTGTGTTTATTTCCCTATTATCCTTCCCTTTGAATTATTCTACTGGAATCTTGAGCTATCCTACAAACTCTTCTGGCCTCTGGTATCTCAAGACTAATTCAGGCAATTAGTTGCTGTCTTGCAGAGCTAACTGCTGATGTAAACCAGGTATCACCCATGAAGAAAGCAAGAGAAGTGCTAAGAAGAAAAATGCTGAAGCCTAAAACTGATATAGAATGAATGAGAAAAGGCAGAACTGGACAAGGTTGTCTTTACTCCTCCATTTGTGTTTTACTCCCTACTACGTTGCTTATGCAACATACAACGTTCCTTGTTGCCAGCAACAAACTAACTTATCACACATAACTCACTGTCTGGCCATAACATCTGTAACTTATGTCATATGATTAATGTAAAAAGTTGGCAAAGCAGATAATGTGTCTTGTCACACAAATCTGCAAGGTATAATGAGAGAAGGAAGAGGGAAAGGCAAACAGGAGTTGGGGACAGGCTGTGAAAGCAGAGTAGGCACAAGGAGAAGGAGCAGAATGAAGGGGAAGGAAGGCACAGGGCTGGCTGGCTGGAGGATGCTCAGGGAAAGTTCCTTGAGACCCAGCTGCCTGCTGAATCACAGGTTTTGATTTTTGGTTTAGGTATAACCTCTGAAAAAATATTAGTAACTGGGGCATTACTATCAGTTAGCAAAGTATTCAGTTCACTTAAAAGACTAGATGCACTGCTGTAGTCATGCAAGAGTTAATCATCAGTTACACAAATCCTCAGCAACTGAAACAAACAGGCCACTAGATAGAAACTTTCTGCTGTGTCCAGGAAACCATTATTTTGGCACAAAGAATGAGGAGGGACAGATAATGGAATTGCCCGTGCTCCGGAGTTCAAACACACAAATCCTCACATACTACTTCATGCAACGAACTCTCTGATGAAGTGTGTTGCTTCGTTCCAAATAAAGTTCACCCTGATAAAAGATGCACTTCTGAATTTTATATCTTTCACATATATGCACCACAAATGCCGTTGGTGCTATGCACAGAATTTAATGGCCCTAGTCTGTAGTGATTTCGTCTTCTTTAGGCAAGATGCAAAATAGTTGCAAAGTCCTGGTCTATTTATGTTTTCTGGGTCACCCTGGAGGAGCCCCTTGGGCTGGGCAGGCTGATCCAGGTTCTCTTTCCCATGGTAGAACCTCTTTCTTTTGTTGAAGGTTAGATGAGCATGTCCCTTCTTTTCTGCTGTGACAGGATTTCCAGGAGCACAGTTCCTAGCATAGCGAGCTGAGGCTGTCCCTCATCACTAGAGAGATGAAAGCCACACAGACAATATGCTCTGGCAGGGTGCTCTTCATCCCCTAGAGACCCCAAGTCTACGTCCCTCGGGGGCAGCAGCAAGCACTCTGTAATACCCCACACCTGCAACGCAGAGCCCTGCCTCCATTTTAAACAAACATGAACAACTTCAGAAGATCTTGTATATTAGCATGGTGTCAGCAGATCACGGGTTGGAGGTAACTTCTCTAGGGGCTGGAAGGTTCCCTTCAGAGGCAGAAATGCAGCCAGGCCTTTGGGAAGCCTTTGGCTTGTGCTACGCTTTTGTTGATTCCTATATATTTGTATGTGGGACAGACTGTTTTTAACTCTGATGAAAGTGATAAAAGTGTTGTCTCAAACATGGTAAAAGCTCATGACTGTAGCAGAGAACACACACTACTTTTTAAAACATAGGCTGATGTTGATAGCTTTATAGCAAGTGCTGGAGGCCACGATGCCTGTGAAGGACCTTGAAGGCTAAAGAAGAAAGAAAGTAAGATAAGGTTGGCTGAACACCTGGAAGAGAAACAGGATATGAAGCAAGGCTGGAGCGGATGCATGATGCCACATCGGCAGCTGGCTGAGAACATGAAACTCACAGAGATAAGAAGGAAAAGAGAAAAAAAAAATGCAAGAAGTTCAGTGTGGTTTTAGCTTAGTAATTAACCAATTATATGTAGCCAAGAAGCGTGTGAACAATATAGATTAACCAATGATATTTTAGCATGGTGCTTGTGAACAGAAAATGAGGATATATAAAAGCGGGTTTTAGACTAATAAAAGGTCTTCTGGTCAGATTCAGGAGTCCGTGTCTTCACCTCCTCAAATGGTGACCCTGACGGAGGAGCTCCAAAACCTTGGAAGGATAAGAATGGAACTGGGGGAAAAAGGCGACAGCTCACGGAAGAGGGCTGCATTATGGAGGAGTCCGTGTCTTCATCTCCTCAGGCTGACCAGTGCATGGAAGAACTCGCAATCATGAGGGCCTGGACTGTGGTGCAGGCAGTCCTTCCATCTTCACTTTCATAACAACTAGCACAGTAACACACTGAATGCCCTCACTCAGACACTCAACGCGATGGGAAAAGCCTTTGAAGTATCCCTGTCTGATCTCTGCAGGAGAGCTGGGGGACCCGCTGAGAGCTCAGTCCCAGAGACATTCTTTGGGCTCAAGTTGTTCTCTCCTTAAAAAGAAGCATATCCCAATTCCCATACAACTAAAGCTTGTTAAAAATATTGACGAATTGCATGCAGCAGTTGTTATATGTGGAGAAATGAAACTCAGTATTTTACCCAGAGATCCTCAAAGTATCCCTAGATCATAAAGCAAACAGTTGATATTTAGTTTTTTCTCTATACGTTGCTTTTCAGGTATGCTGTCATACTCTACTCATCTCCCTTTAGGACTAATCTGTGATGAAGATGTATTTGCAAGGAGAGAAGCAGCTCCGCAGTGAAAAAGGCCTTGCCAAGTGAGGCAGGAGGGAAAACAATACTTCAACCCTTCTTGTCTGTCATTCACCTACCCTCCTACAATGCAAACAATTCGATGCATATCGATTTGTATCATTCCTATTAAAACTTTCCAGCTAAAAGGGCTAAGTTCTTTCCCCTCCTGAGATTTCTCTTTCATGGGAAGTTTGATGTCAAGGTCTAATTCTGTTCCTGCCTCAGACTCAACCTCATACCCAAAGCCACTTAAAGTTGCCAAATAACTTCACATTCAGTCACTGGCTGAAGACCTTCATTGGACCTTAATGAGTACTCTCCCCACAGAATGCCACTGTAATCACTAAAAATTTTGCTGAATAAATAGAGAAATAAAAGATACAGCTGCTTAGCATACACAAGTCTAGGCTGTATAACAAAGGGCATAACAAAAGTCAAAGTAACAGGTAAGGAAAACAGATGGTTTAAACCCAGGAAGCAATGGAGCTTCAAGTCAGAAGTTACACTGATGTGGAAATTTAAGTGGGATTAGCATCAGGTTTAATCATTATTAATGCAATACTTAGTCTTCATTTCCCATTCCTGTCCAGACTGGCATTTGGTAAAATGCTCTTGAGAAATAAGCAGTTATCCTTATTTTGTAGTGAGATTAAGCTTTTAAGCCTTTTCAACAAAAGCTGTTTCAATGGCTGAGGCTCGACACTTTAGGCTGCTGTATCTACATCTTCACCATTAAATTGCTCTTATTGTGCGGACGTCCTTGGAAATCCACAATTCTTCCCGTTAGCAGCCTCTTGTGTAGGAGGTGGGCAACTGGTGAGGCAGGTGAAGGCGCCAGAATGGTGCCACAGACCTGAATATGTACTGTGAGCCTGTGAAAGCTTTGTCTTCTGCTCTTCAGCCAACTCCCAGCCCTACTTGCAGGGTCTGGCTGCGGCACACTGCCAGCCAGCCTCATGCCACTCTGCCTTGCATGTCACAAGAGGACTGAATCTAACAAGTAAGGTCTACAGTTAGTATTTTCACCAAATAAATGAACTGTGTACTACTCTGTATATCATCCACAAATGGCACATCATGAAAGCGTCACTATCAAGGTCACAAAACATATATCCATTGGCAGCTGTCCTCTACCAGGCAAGACCACTTATGCTAACACTTCTCCATGGGTGGCAAGAGCAGCATGCCATCTCAGCAGCTGCTGCTTGTCCCAATTTTCAGGACACCTCTAAACATTATAGGGCTATAGCTGGAAATCCTGAAGCTATCTTCCAGTTCCATTTTCACAGCCTGTAACCCACATCGTGAAAATCTTTGAATCGCAAGCCACATTAAAAAACCTTCACCTTCTCTAATAGAGGACGAGAATACAGAGTGAGATGCTCTTTTTTATATATATAGTACCTTTTTTGAATACTGCTTAGCAGTCAGAAATGAAATTACTACCTTGGCTTCATCATCAAGGCCATAGCGTAGTTCTCCACTCACAGAAGCTTGCAAAGCAGCAGTTGCATCAGCAGGTCACGACCGTGCTGCACAGTTATGTGTTCACCTGGGCTACTTTAGTAAACATAATTTGTGGCCTTAAAGCCACATTATATGTCTTATTAGTGCTACATACAAATGCCAGTCCTTGGATTGAAAGCAGGACTTTTGAGGTTGGATTTTACAGGGAATCAGGTTTTACTTTGGTACCTGGAAACTACTCTGGGGAAATAACTATCGCCACTCCAAGGGCACCCTGAAGTCATTCAAATTGTAAGCAGAGTGATGGTGGAACCTCAGACTGCAAGTCACTTTGTGACTGATCTGATGAATTTTCTTTCCATAGGAACATTAATGTAAGAAAAATTATGAAAGGAATGCTCATATTCGTACAATGAGGACATTTCATGCTTCTTTACGTGAAATTGTTCAGCTTTCCTTACTCTTTGATCCAAAGCCTTTTGTCTTATTTGATTATTGCAACACCTTTACAATTGCAACCCACAGTTGCTCAGACTCCCTCTTTCTCTGCTGCATCTGATGTTTTAGACTTGCCCTCAGATTTGTATGTTTCACACCTTATCATTACTCTGTGTCTTCCCTGTCTTTTAACACTGAAAGCCAGTTGCCACCACTAATTGGTTTCTCCAAATGCCTCCCACTAAAATTTTCAATCACCAGCTTGTGTGATCTTTTCCATCCCTGTCCTCATGTTTGGAGGAGCTCTCTAAAATCACCTGCAATGAGGCAGTGTCAAGTCTTTCAGGGTCCTGATGCAACCTATCTTTGTAGGAAGGCCTGCAAAAACCTATGTGAACTGTAAACTGGGATCATGGGACCTCTGCCAGGAGTATTTATTCATAATGTGTTTGTTTCCCCTGTATCTGTCTCTTTTCCATCTTCTTCTCTGAGTAGAGCCTGGCATTTCCATCTCTATGTATAGTCCTTGACACAGTGGGTTTCAGTTCATGACTAGAGGAGCTATATGGCTATGGGCTACACTACTACAAACAGCAAAAGATATTTGTTATTTAGACATCCTGGTAAACAAGACTGAAAATTTCTCAGGCTTTTGTGCAGTACCTAAAATCACTTGCTTTAGAAAGATGATCAGAAACCTCTGAGTAAATATTCTGTCTATCATTAATATCGATGAAGCAGTTTAATAAAACAATATCTGTATTAGTTTACCCAAACCAGTGAAGTTTTTGTTCTGGCTACTTGTTTTGTACTCTTGGGTCTTTTCTTCCTGCCTCGTCCATCCCATCCACGCTTTCTGAGCACCATCTGTGTAAAATTGCAGCTGGAGGGACAGCCTGGAGTAGCTGTTAGCTGGTTTCACAGAGCTCCGGAGTTTTCCTTCTCAGACTTAGAACTTTACTTTGGTTAGGGCACTGGTTTTGTTTTCTTTCTGGGGATATTTTGAGATACGACATTTTTTTTTCTCTCTTTCCTGTATGGGAAAAGTTTTTTTTTTAATCCAAACTGTAGCGTGTATGGGAAAAGAAGAATAGGGGAAGGAAACAAGGGGTGTAAATCCAGCTCCTTGCTTCGGGCCTCGAGGGGAGTGGAGAGGCTGCACTGAACACGCAGGTAGCGTGTCTCCTTTCTAAGTGCCCAGTAGCCCTCAGCAAGCTCACAGTTCAGAGGCTATAACTCACTCTAGCAGCTTCTCTTGTTGGCAGATGCAGATCGCTACTAATGAGATGGCTGGCAGTATTTGGCAGCTGCTGATGGCAGTGGTTCCAGAGGCAGCTTGCTAGATTTGGCATGCCCGCAGCATTGGCAAAATTGCAGCCGGTCCTGTTGCATTCCCACAGACACTCTGAACACACATTTCTGTGTTTTTCTTCTGGGGTGTGGCATGCTATCCTACTTTGAGCACAGAGTGTTTCTATCATTGTTCTTAATTTTTCTTCATATCATGTTTCATCCAGAGATCAGTCCAGTCCTTTAAGCTAAGCACACTCACCCTGCTGTGTACATTCCCTGGGGGAGGACAAAAGTTCAATCGCTTTCTGAGCGAGGCCTAAACTCAACACTGGCTGATGTACCCGGCTCTCAGAGCCTGTGGCACTGAGATCTGAATTGGGTAAGGCCTGTTTTTGTCTTTGCCTTGGATATTTGTTCAAGAGTAAAGATTTATGGCAGTGAAACATGAACCTGACTGGAGTGAAATGAAAGTATAGTAGGTTGGCTTAGCAAAATCAGATCCCTTCCCTGTCAGTGTAGCTAGACTGGCTTGAGATTGTGGGCAATATCCCTAGGTCATTTTTGCCCAGGAAATAGCTTTGTTTTGGCATTTGTTTGTGAGCTCTCTGCCTGAACCATAAAACTGTGCTCTAAAGGATTGGGATGACACTTTTTTGAGCAAGGGAGGCTGGCAGAGACTTTACTTCCTCTCTTCCCCTGCTGTTACAGTCCCTGATCAGCTGTGGCTGGAAGATAGCTGAACAAACAGAGGTGAAGCTGGGTCACTTTGAGACTCAGCTTCCCATGGCGGGATGCCACAGTTAGCAAGCTTGGAATGTGGTACATCAAAGGAAGTCCACACCTTGTTTAGGCCATCTGGAGCACAGGGCCTTTGCTGTGCTAATTTAGACAAGAAATTTTACGGCAGCAAAGGGAGTTTACATCACTTGGTCCTAGAACAGCCATGTGTTCTGTTCCCAAAGTGCTGGGTGGTGACTGTACATACGTACGTGGTTGCCAACGTGCTTGGCATCCTTCAGTATGGACAAAGTGTTGACAGAATGTGGTACTTCCCGGGCTTTGTGCTTCCTAGGTTGAAAAGGGCCTGCTGCTCTCCATGGCTGGGAAAGATGCAAAATATGGCCAATACACCTGGAGTATATATTTGCAAAGTTTTGGAGTATGCTTTATTCATTTGTGTATAAATGGCAGAAGGCCCATATTCCACTGAAACGCTCTGGAAATCACTTATAATGCTGGCCCTCCAGAAGCTGCTAAAGGTAGATCCAATTTAGGGAAATATTGTGTCAGCTTCCCATCATAGATAAGCAATTGCATTTTTTGTTTTCTTCAGACACTAAGTTCTCAAGGCGATCTGAGTGAAGAGAGCTTGATCCTATTCAGCTCTTCAGTTGTTAAAACTCCTTTAAATCTGTAGATGGTAGTGCAGCAGTGAGTGTGTGTGAGGAACAAGAAGAGAAGCTAGCGAAAGAAACCTTCTGCCCTTATTTACTCCGAAGTCTGGACTACTTTCCTAACCTGATGATGTGCAGCCACCACACAGCAATAACACAACCATCCAGACATTTTTCACAGCATTTCCTCCGCAGGTCACAGGGAGAGCCACAGCATTTTGTACAGCCCAGCCCTCTCAGCATCAGCTGTGTCTTTCAGCTACAAACTGGCCCTTCACATCTTTACCACAGCGCAGTGCTGCAAGGGGCTGTGGCAGTGTCAGTGCATGGGAGCCGTGCCTGCACCTCTGCTTCATTCCTTGCAGGAAGAGTGCTCCCTCTCCTAGAGCTCTTGCGTGGCTGCCTAACCGAGGATGGGTAGGCTGTCCATTGCCACACACAGGGCAATTGAGCCCTGCATGCACTATCTTTTCCTGGTTCTCCCTGTTTTTACCATACCCAATGTCTGCTGATTCCACCCAGATTCATTTTGTTCCTGGTACCAGAATGGCTCTGTGGAAAGAATAAGAAAAGACACAATTCACAAGGCTTAACATCAGGCTTTTAGAGACAGTTTTGGAAAAAAGTTACAAATAAGATAAATATAAAAATGTGGTTTTTATTTGTACTTTTAGCTATTTTCTATACCTGTCACCTACATTCCTCTGGCATATCCTATATGTAAAAACTGGGGCTTCAGACACTTCCTAGGGCTTCCAGATGGCTCCCTAAGTTTTATATGACTCTACCTACCCCCTCTGACATTTCTTTCTGGTTAAGATTTGAGTACAAATGGAAATATTCCAGATGGCTTTAGCTGGAGCCGCCAAGTGCCTTCAGTACTTCAGAGCTGCCTAGACGGCCCACTAACTAATTGTCCCTCTTCAGTCTGTTCATGTTAAATTCCTCAGACTTCTTTTGGGGTTACAAAAATGTTCTTCTGTGATTTACACCAGGGGTCCTCAAACTACGGCCCATGGGCCAGGTACAGCCCCCAGGGTCCTCAATCCGGCCCCCGGTATTTACAGAACCCCCCGCCTCCCCCCGCCAGAGGGGGGGAAACCAAGCAGCCACAGATGGCCTCCTGCCACTTCATCCGCGCGCTGGCCCCCTGGTTAAAAAGTTTGAGGACCCCTGATTTACAGTATCAGTAAGTTATACTTTGTTCAGTGACATCCATATCCCCACTTTCTTTAAAAGACTACGCATAAACCATTTAATAATAGCAGGAACAGCAGACCCAGCAAGAGATTTGCTTTGCCCAAACATGTCTGGCAGTTTCCTCCTCCTCCACTCCAATCTTGTGTGGCATGGTATACTTTGTAGTTTTATAAGAATTATAAATAGTGTAAACCAAGGTATATTTCCAAAAGTTCCAAGTCTGGTTTTTCTTAGTGAATAATGATGTAATCTGGATATGATTAATAATTGGAAAAGCACATCTGGAGATAAGGATTTAGAGTGATTTACATTGAGGGCTACCTAAGATTTTTAGAGCTTAATTCTCTTTTGCTGTTAGTTGTGACTGTTTTTCCTATATCATTTCATGTGCTTTTCCATGGAATTCTTAAGTATGAACATAATGAAATGAACACAATGGTCTGCAATATTCTAAAACTAACACCTTCCTCACAAAAGAGAAGCTAATTCCCAAGCAAGGGAAGCAACGAAATGCTTCAAATTCTTTGTTCTACACTGCTTACCTAAGGAGTGCAGAGTGGCTTGCCTCATTAGACTTCAAAGCATGACACAGAATACAGGAGATAAAAATATCAGCAAGACAAGCTTTGCTAATGGCATGTTTTTCATGTTGAAATAAGTTGTGTACTCTACAAGATATTTAATCAGGACAGAGTATCAATGTTCATGCAACTAGAAATTAAATTCAATTTGCCTAAGAAAAAGATCTCTGTCTAGTCAAGTTTTTAAACGTTGCCATCCCACAGAACAACGCAGAAAGGAGAGCAAATTCATTTAGGGCTTAGACCTGAAAGTGTGTAAAGCAGAAATCACTGCTGAAATGTCAGAAGAAAGAAAGTCTCTTACAACCTTTTAGGTGAAGCTGACATATGCCTTTTTTTACCCTACACAGAAAGGCTAGCATAATTATCTCTATGGTATTTAAATGCATGCTCTTAGAAATAAACCATTTATTAGCTGCTTTTATTAAAGATACTGTGACCATTGTATTAATTACATGTATTATTACATGAATCTGATTGTACCATTTCATATTCCTGGAGAAAAATATTGAGAAGGGCATGAAAAGCTGTACACTGGCTGGCAAAAGAGAAGGAGCATGGGATTAAGCCAAAGGTGAGAAAAATTGAAGCTGATGAAAAAGAGTCAGGAAAATCATGTTCACTAGTTCATGCTGACTTCCAGCAGAATATAATCTGTGATTTCTGTCTTCCTATTCCCTGTGAACAGATTTCTATACTAGTATATATATGTCCCCACTAGAGCTGCTTTTCTGAGTAACAAGGTATTGCTGCTAGCTGTTACTTCGTGGTGGCCTCGTGCCATTCAAGTGGCAGATGTCTGTGAGGTGGATCAAAGTTTTCCAGCCCCGGTGATGACCTTCATAAGTATCAATACAATTCCATTTGAGAGAGCTTTGGGTTTGAATTTGCTGTTTCTTCAGTTCAGGTCTTTATACTGATGTTCATAGGAATATGCAATCACTACCAAAAAGCTGTGTTAAAAATGGTATTAAGCTGGTGAAGTCAAGTACTTAAAAGCTAAGAAATGTTGAGAAATGAGGAAGCACAGTGGCACTGTATTACAGTTTACACCACATTATAAATGCATCTGGCAGCAGTGGAAGTTAAAAGCTGTTTCACAAGTCCCAACAAAAGTTCTAAATTCCCAAGGAAATTTTACTGAAGGCTTATGAAGCTGTCTGGCATCCCAGTTCTCCCACTGACCTCTGGACTTTAGCTGGTAGACCTTTTCCAAAACCTGGTGTCACAGAACCTTTCATTGTACAAGGGATTTTTATTGTAAAGTGGAAGAAAGGTTACTAAATAAATAAAGAAAATCCACTATATTAATTGAAAAAAAGAGAGTCTACCAACATAACCCTGTGGAGCTTTATGTAAAAGCCTTGCAAGTGAACTAGAAGTCAGACTGAACTGTGCCTCTGGCAATGGGAGCAGAGGGAAAAACAACTCTTGATCTGATTTTCTCTCCCTCTCCTGTTACCTTACAGCCACGCAGAAGCCAGGTAGACTGTGAGTGTGTGCAGACTAGGCGGGAAAGGAGTACTCGTTTTAAGCCAAACGTTCTCAAAGCTTGACAACAGACTTTGCCAGAAATGTTGCTTTTCTTTATACAGGAACCAGGTGTGGCTTATGATACAGTGATAAAATCTTTGATCAGACAAAATGTGACGAAAGTTCTGCATACACTAGAATAAAGCTGAATAATCTCTGCCTCTGAAACAACCTAGATTGCTGCCTAGGAGATAGGGAAAAGAGGAAAGGCTGTTACAGAAGGCAGCAGATGTTTTTCTTATCTATATATCCTTCAGATGGCCTCATTACAGTAGTGCCTGTGTATATTGTTCTTCTTCCTGAAGACTCTCAGGAGGTAAGGAAGTGGTATTTTACCCATTTTCAAGGAGAATTAAGGCACAGGGGATAAACAATGTCTGTGGCATTGTAGGAGGCTGACCCCAGCTGCTCAGTTTCTATTAACCTATCTATGGACCTTCCCTCCATTCTGTTTTTGCTTCTTGTATGTTCAGCTCCATGCATAGTTTTAAGTGTCTGTAGGGAGCATGCCTTCTTTTATGTGTATGACTACATTTATCTAAAATACAAGATCCTTCAGTAAAAACAATCAAAAGTGAGGAAACAGAAGAATGAAGTACATACAATCTTATTTCGACTTCTCTGGGCATATGATTATGAAAGTCCAACTGCATAAATACAAATTATTTCTTCTTGTCCAGACAACTGCGTTATTCAAGCAGTAGCAATAGATGATTATTGTACTGGAACGTGCTGTGTTCCTTTTTACTCCTGACTTTAAATTTTATAACCCATCTTCCAATTGCTACACTAAGCACAAACTATTAAATTCTTTGTGGACTTTGGTGTCCTTTCATCACTGGAGTGCTCCACCACCACTGAGGAAGATTGACTCAAGACTCCCAGAACTCCCCAGTAGGTTTCAGTGCCTGATCGTGAGTAACTCGTGGCTGACTTCTCATAGACTTCATCTCCTCTCTCCAACTTCCATGTCATACCTTTGGGGTCTCAAGCAAGCAACCAGAAAATGAAGAACATGATTTGTGGTTGTGAGTGAAAGTTTTAGCCTATATTATTGTTCCTGGCCAGGAAGACCCGAGCCAGGAAGTTTCTTTGTTATACCCAGAGTGAGATTAAGACATAAATGAGGTCAAATGCCACTAATCAAGGAAATTTATGGTGCACTTATATAAACAAAATATTTATGTGTTGTGGTAAGAAAATAGCAATAGGAAAGAGAGGGAAAGATAGGAAAGAAGGAAATCTAGCAAGCAGTCAGGATAGAGTTGCAAGAGATAGTCACCACCATGGATACAGTGTCATCCCCTTGGTCGGTCCACAGTCTCCGTTCACATTGGGGGGGGGGGGGGTGTCTCCGGATCATCACTTATTGTTTGATGGCACAGTGTTTTATAGAATGTTCAGGGGAGGTGTTTCCCAGACAACAGCATGCACCGCATTCCTCTGTGGGGCACATGCAATTACTGCATAGGTAGGGGTTATCGTCCGTGTCTAGGCACATCCCTCATAGCAGCGTGGCCTTTCCTTGGCCCTGGCTGAGAACTGATGTCAGGCAGCTGTTGGCTCCTTATATGTTCACAACTGTTGAGTCTTGCAGGAGCTCAGCTAAGAAGCTTTGAGACAGTCAGTTTGAGATATGATCTCTCACAATTATATAAAGAGCATCTGAACCATTCAGAAGGATGTGGTCTGAACAAGGGATTTGGGCAGAGTGTTGCTGTTGAAATCCCAAAACTACAGTTCCCAAACCTCCTAATTCAGTTGCCATCCAACCTTTCGGTGCTGAAATGCCATAGGGAGTTTACCACACTGTTGGCTGAGGGTCACTGTAGGTTGTACTTCTATGTATGCCTCAGCTATGACAAAGAGCAGTTTGTCACCTGGCTTAGTCCTGAGCTGGCTTAGCACCTAGAAATGGGATTGTGGCAGTTAGCTCGTTTCTCTTGGTAATTGGTAGGCCCTCCTTCTCAGCAGCATGTGTGATGTGTTACATCAAAACCAAGTAAACTGTCTGGGAAATTGGAGCCCAGAATTCCTTATCAGTCCAAGTGGTAGCAATTTAAAATTAAATATTACCATTTTTCAGACCTACTGTATACATGGTAGTGGACTTGGTGTCCCTGGGGTGTGGGATGGTAAGAATGTCTCTGAGGTTATAGGTTAGCTTTAATATTTTCTAACCTTTTCTGTCATCTGAGCAATCACCTCCGTAGTGGATTGCTGCTTCTTGAATACATGAGCAAAAAAGGTCAGGTGACAGAAAGTCTCCAAATACTTATGTATTCCCCCACTCCCAAAGCGTTGTGGATGTGAAATTGACAAAAAGCAGGGGCACAGATGTAATCCACCTGAAACCCTGACTGTGTTTCGAGAGAAATGTTTGAGCTCTGTCTTGGCTAGTTCCAATTTAATTAGAGGGAGGATGCTGCTCCTGTTGTCTTTGGATGCCTTTTATAGCTGAGGTTGGGGTGAAGGAAGGTTAAAGCTGCAGTAGTGTAAATAATGTAACAGTATTTCATCTTGACTTGGGATTTTAAAAAATATTATTAAATGACCATCCTTCTGTGATAAGAATCTATTCAACTGTACTATTTGTTGAAATATTTTTTGTCTATTTTTACTGGGTGTGCTTTCTGAAATAAGAATTTCAGAGAGCTTTAATATGAAGCACATAAACAGCAAAGGGTTGAGCTGTTGCCCTTGGTATAATCCCAGATTTTATTTGCTTATATATTAGCATTAAAAGAAATGGAAAACTAAATTCAATCCAGGAACGCATGCACTTATAATTCTACCCATAAATATTCAAAACACTGCTATATATTAAATACTTGAAGTGTCTAAAGTGTAACCAATGGAATGGTTTCAGCACCATTTTTATGCCTCACTTCATGGCTGAACTCTACAGCTAGTGGCAATTTGAATGGAGATTAAGCTACGACACCCAGAGCCATTGAATTTCACATCTAGTACTCCTGGGACTGCCCACGTGCCTGCCCCAGCGTGTGACTTTCATTGACAGGATCAAATTTTGCAGGGCAGCAAGTGCTGGATTTCCCCATTCTAACCCAACTCTGCTTTTTGTTACTAGCTACAAATCAAAGTTGAGGGAAAGAGTGTGTGTTAAGATGGCAAATGCTTGATGGCATGCTTCTCCCTAAGCTAAATTAATATTGAACAACATGAAACTCATTGAATGAGTCAGCCAATGAGTCAGCAGAGTAGTTAGCGGTGAAAATGCAAGCCTACAGCTGATAGACATGATTTAAAATCTAAAATCCACAATCTGTTTTCTTTATGAAACTTCAGAGATCTCAGGAAAGCAACTTAACATGATTGCCCAGGCTAGCAAGAAAACTTGTCCTTTATCACATAAAGTCTCCTCTGTGTGAACTGAACCATAAAAGTATATCCACAGAGAGCTCATCCACTGCTAGAAAAAGTTTACACATGCTTCATTTCATTATATTGTTTTCTATGAGATAAGAGTATCTAGGCTCCAGTGAAATGATCACACTGACACCAGCTAACGCAATTCATACTGCTTGGCTTCTATGCAATATAAAATCCCAACAGAGACACAAAACAATGAGAAGATGACTGTGTAGTCAAGGGATTTATTTTATTTTTTTCAAAAGGAAAGAGTAAAACACTTCTGAAAATTATGATCAGTTGTCTTTAAAGTGTGCCCTGTTAGCAGTTCCCAGATGGTAGGTAGTGCCAAATGCATCTTATTAAAGTCTAATTTTATACATTGAGAATACCTGGGTATAGCAGTTAAATAATGGAAACCATAAAATTAAACATCCAATTTTTTTTAAATGGATTTTTACCCAGAGGGATACTTGACCTAGGCTGTAATTTATGGGATATTATGCTGTTTGGACTTCTGGGGTTTAAAACTGCAACTTCACACAGGATGGAAAAAGTTTTCAACCAAAAACAGAGTTCAGAAGTGCTTGCCAGTGTTGGGTCCACATATTCTGTAATTAATCACTGTCTAAAAGGAAAACCCCAAACCGAAAAATGTTTTAGCTGGAGAAAGTGTGTGTGTGTGTAGGCAGGTGTGAAGATGAGGAAAGGGAAGATCTCTGTTTCTGGGGTTTTTCTTTTTCTGATAGAAGATCTTTTATACCGAAATTTTGACAAATGTTTTGTGAAATTTTTCACAGAAATATGCTCCTCAATGAGGAGAAACATCACTAAACAGCCAAAGAAAATCAGCTTTCTTGAATAGCAAGATAAGCTTGCATTACACGCCCAGCTTCTTCATGAACAGGTTTTCTTGCTTAGATTGTGAACTTGTCTTGATCTTTTTGCTCGAGGTCACGTGGCTGTTGAGCTGATGTGTCAGCATCAGTGATGCTCTGCTTTGTCATCTGTGGTAATGCTCTGTTTCAGGTTTGTGGTAAGTAACAGATAGTTCACACACATCACTGGTGCTGCTGAAGCTTATGTTTGGGAAATTGGTGCGTACACAGGACTTCTGGAGCAGTTGCACTGGACCAGCTCACTAGCATCAAAAAGTTTTGAGATTTTACCTTCTGGAGAAAGTGCAAGCAGTCTCCACCAATGGAGCTGGTTATAAGCTAAAAATGGGGTTGGGTTCAGGAGCTCAGAGGTGTATTTGCCTGCCCTTGTTCTCTCTTTGCTCTTCTGCACACTATCAAGATGTTGCCTGAGCACTTGTCAGCCTAGAATTCTATGATAATTTGGGAACAGTTCTATTGTGAGGGTGACTGAACACTGGAGCAGGTTGCACTGGAGCAGGTTGCACAAAACCTGACTGGACAAGATCCTGAGTAACCTGCTGTAGCTGACCCTGCTCCGAACATAATGGGTAGACCAGACAGTGCCCAGAGGTCCTGACTGATTTCAGCTGTTCTGTGTTTCTATGAAGTACTAATGGTCCTCAGTAGCAGTTCTTCCTACACTAGCTTCAAGACCATCTAGTGGTTCCTCCATTCAGCAGACTAGTAGGCCTATTTCAAGGCCTTGCTGTCTTACTATGCACTTTATAGAGTGACCCAAGAGATGCATTAGACTTAAATATCAGGCCTTTAATACCTGCTAAAGCTAAAGTTCCATGGATTTTATTTTAACATAGAACTAATTTACTGTCTGCGTTTGTGGATCTTTCAGGGTATCATTATCAGAACATAGTCATGACAGCCAGTGTTCAAACACAGAGCCAAAAGGGACCGCCTAGCTCTCAAAGAGTGCAGTTCAAGCATAAACCAGAGAAAGATGGATGAGAAATTCATGCATAAATCAAGCAGTATTAGTTAGCTGCATTAGGAATATCAACATTATCAAATTTTTGTAGGCGTTTTGGGAACATTTTCTGAGTGTGAGGGAAAGAGATCAGCATGGAAGAAAGCCCAGTAGTTCTTGTCTGATAATGTAAAACATGAGTGTTGGTGGCCAGGAGATGGTCTGATAATTCAACCGCACAGAAGTGAATGATTCGATGAGTATATGAGAAGGTCCATGCAAGATTAAGGCAAATACCAAGGGCAAAGAAGCAAACAATGTTGGATATGAAATTAATATGAAATATGTGTTTATGCCAAAGGGAGGTTGATACACAGATGAAGAGGAAAATGGTGGTCATAGCTGAGGAGTGGTGGTAGTGACCAGAAATGGGAGACTGAGACAGCTCTGAAAAGGAGAAGACCGACAGAAACCTTAAGTTTAAAAACTGATGTGGTGATTGTGCTCCCAGAAGCATCCCTCTAGCAGCTGGAGAGCATTGTCCCAGCTTGCCAGATGTGAGAGTGCATAGCCACATCCCTGAGGGCTATGCAAAGCTCCCACGTTAGGAAACAGAGACATGGCTGAACAAGGAGCACATCACGCCTGGCCCTGCAGGCACATGGCATGTGGCTTGGGGTCTTTGCCTTTTCAGGGCAAAATATGGCAAATATTTTACTAGCTAAATGTCACAGTAGTTAATCTTCCCACTTACATTGTTAAGCATTGGCTAGAAAATATCCCATACACATGCCACTTAGCCAACAGATGGGTAGGTGATCAAGCATAGTATGGGAAGGACACTTGAGATGAATAGTAGTGTAAGACACCTTCCTGAAGAAAAGCACTGGGTTTATTCATGTTAATAGCTGGGCTGTTTAAAAAGAACCGAGGAGGTAGACTATATGTATATGGAAAATATGCTCTATGTCAAAGATTGTTGTTGACCGCATTTGTATTAATATTACCATGCTACCTAAAATAATAGACCTTCTGAGATATTAGTGCTGGTGGTGAGATAAATGGGGTCACTGCAGGGGCCAGTCTGCATGGCTGCCATTTTCTGAACTTACTACAGACGTTGTTCCCTGTGTCCTGTGCTGCTCTGCTGCTGTCCTCATTGCCCAGCTGAAGTGCCCTGCGCTGCCTGAGGGCACATGAGGAATGGAGCAGCTGGGAGAGACACAATTCCTCTTGCTTCCCTGACCCACAGCTTTGGTGCTGAGTGCACACGTTGCTTCAGCTGCAGCAGCAGGTCCCAAACCCCAGCTTTAGAGGCATCGGAAATGTTATCCTATTAACTGCAGTCCTTGCTTTCCTTCCCATCTCATCATTTCATTAATGCTTTCCAGTAAGAGCTGTAGCACTTGCTGGCTCCTGCACATGGATGTGAGCGTGTGGCTCAAGCTTTATTTGGTTTAGGAACAATTAGATATCGCCATTCTTTTTTCGGCAGGAGGTTGCCTTCTCCAGTGCTCCCCAGGCAGCGCATGTGATGGAAGTGCCGCGGGTTTATGTCTTCACAGCATCTGTGGCGAACTTCAATAAAAGCGTTGACGCTGTGTGGGGCTGTTATGGCAACTGCAGGGGAGCTGCAGGCAGCACTGGGGAAGGTCGGGTCAAGGCCTGCGGTCACTGTGGAAACACACAGCCCCTGCCCTCCTCAGGGAAGCCCATCTGTGGTCCTCGCTCCTCTGTCTCGAAACACCAGGCCAGGAGCAGGTCCATCCATGACAGTGCCTATAGGAAGCACCCGCAGGTGCTCGCTGCCCCAGGGAATGGTGTCTGGCCCCCTGCCCTCCTGCAGGGCCCTTCTTGAGGAGCACCGGTGCTGCAATGTTGGGGCCGCAGGGTGATGTCCCAGGCTGTTCTGGGTGAGGGCATGGCAAGATGGGGGCGCTTCCATTGCCCTCAACAATAGGTGCATCTACAATTGCTGGAAAATCCCGTTTCCATCGGGCAGGGCCCCGTGAAACCACCATTTTGGCCTGCCTTCCCTCCTGCCTGCCTCTGGGCCACATAGCATGTCTCCCCACGCTGCGCACAGCCCGCAGCGCTGACCCCTGTGGCCTCTGAAACTGCTGTTCTGTGGAAAAGATCTTCTGCTGGAACATTACACTATTGGTCTCCAGAGGAAACTCATGACTTTTATTAAGAAAAGATATTAGAACTTTTCTGTGTGACTTAAAAAAACCAACAACGAGCAAAACTAACAAAACCTAATTAAAAATAGTTAGAAATTGCTAGCTCCAGCACAACACTGGAGAAGATGGAGAAGGTCAGGTGCACATTTCTAAAAAGATGTCAATTTAAGCAGTCTTTATCTTTAAAGACTAAGTTATTGCAGTTGACAAAGTCTTAATGGGGAAATTAAAATTGAATATTTTAGATTCTCACAAGAGTGTGGAGTGCAGTAAACCTCTGCTCTATGTGCATTAATTCTGAATGACAAGGCTTTTGATCCTTCTGACACCTTGTACGCAAGCAAATGCATGCCTGTGAGTGGCATCTTTGCCTTACACAGAGGCACTTGTGCAGGAAGGAGTCTGAAGTTCTGGATATTTTTCTGTGGTGGCATTTGGCTTGATTATCTTCATCAATTATCAAATACTTTAAAGACCATCTCAAGAATGATGGATTTCCCTAGGGAACCTAAATCTATCATAAACTTTACTACAGGCGCTAGTAAACTAGTAGCTGGTGACTCTCTCTCCAGAGTCAGTTTTGCTCCCCTTCCCCCCCAGCCATGTGGGCCACTATTTCTAATTTCCTGCGGTTGATATTCTTTTTGTTTTAAACCACATCCCATTTTCTCCCATGGTATAGAAAGAGAAACAGAGAGAGGGAATGTTTATGAGTTATACCACAGAGTAAACTTGGGAAAGAATCTCATCACTGCACTGGAGTACAGCAGAGAAGAGTACAGGGTGGGACAGCAAAGTGGAGAAGCAAAGCACAGAGTATAATAAAAAAACTCAGGAGGGTCAGAAGGGTGCAGAAGCTTGTCTTCTCTCCTGTATACAATGGACCCACAGTGAAGAGACATTGATGCCAGGGGAGTTCTGGATTACAGATGACCTTCTCAATTCACTGTCCAGCAAGCTCTCACATAAAGCTAGATGTCTGGAAGATATTAAATTCCTACAGATTTCTTATAAACTGGCTGCTGGTTAGTGAAGAATGGTTCCTGTTGCTGTCCCATTTAAGGTAAAGCTTGCTGAGTGAACTCAACACTTAGCCTCTGCATTTGGCCTCCTGGCTGGCAGTCAAAATCATGTACTTTCAAGCCTGTCACTGTTCATGCTGCCCTTTGCCCCTTTAGAAATTATGTGACTTGAAAAGTAGATAGAAAATGCTTGAGGGAATGTAAGAATAAATATAGGAGTACCAGGAGGAGGGGAGCATATGCGGGAGAAACTGGAGGTATAACAGGATGAAGCTGGGACAAAGGACAGAGGGACAGGGCGTACAGAGAAACCAGAACTTAATTACTTAGTGTATGTTTGAACATGGCGGGGTGGGGTGGGGAGGAGGGGAGGAATGTATGTTACCTTTTTATATTTAATGGCTACTATAAAAACCAGCTGGAGCTTCCAAATAGATACTGCTTTTTGGAAGAATGAATAATGAGACCAAAGCTTTTTGCAATAATAAGAATCTTTCCAATAGGTTCAGCTGGCTTAGATTTTTTTAGATTTTTAACATCATTTCTTCAATGTGGTGATAAAGGTCCCTGCTCTTAGGAGCTCGTGACTGAAAAACAGATGTTGAGCTACGATATAATGAGAGAGATAGAGAAAACAAATTATATGGATTTCTTTTTTGTTTGGTTGTTTGCCAAGTATGTAAAATTGAGGTTCTTTGGCTGTGAGCTGAGCTACTTGGAATGGCAAGTGCTAAGATAAGATGTAAACTTGTTGAACACCAAACCCTATTTCCCTCACAGATTAAAGTTCCTCCACCATTTAAAAATGGGCATGCATGTTACCGTGTATATTCCTAAAACCAGTCAAAGACCAGAGTACTCTGGGTGTTTGCTTTCTCATTGTTCTGTCTGCAAACAGCACAAGAAAGTTAAATGAGGCTGTTGGGTTTTCACCAGTTTTGAAGGTCACCATTGCGCCATACATTGTTCCGATGAATCATGAAATTCACTGTAACTATGCCTTTCTTGTTCTGTGTTTTCCAAAGTATTGCTGAACCTGAGCTACGTCATTCAATTCTCTAAACCAATATAATTGTATTTTGGCTGTTTATTCTCTGTAGCAGACTGATTTTGTACAGCTCCGTTCAACAAAATTTATCTTACCCATTTCAATAGTCAGGTCTGGAAGAGCTGTTTAACAGTAACAAGATGACACACAAGGTAACCATCTACTGCCAAGTTCAAAATTTCAAAAGAAAATATGGCCGTACTGAATCCTGCTGTCTTACAGATAATTACTAGCATTTAGTTACTTATAGGGAAAAGGACACTAGGATTTTAGGGGATTTATGAGGTCAGTTGCTGAGCTGGGTTTCTGGTCTGAAAGTCAGAGCATGTATTTGGAACTTAAAGATATTTTAAAATGTTCAGCCTGAGGACTCCATGTTTAAAAATGTTGGCCAATATACACATAATCACGTAGGGATGGAAAGAATGCATTCCAATGAATCTTTAATCTGTGCAAAAAACAATGCTGCCAAAAAGATTTCTATGTAATCCAGATTCAGTTTGTTCTTGAAAAGCTGTCTGGAAGGAGAGAATACAAGACACAGTTCACACTCATATCTCAAGATTAAATAACCAGTTCTGATTGAAAGTTCTTATCTTAATTTACTTCCAAGTCTTTGACATGTAGAAGTTTTCAACTGATGATGCACTTACAATAAAGCAAGGAGGTAAAGAACATGCATGGATATGTTATTTTTGGGAATTCAAGTCATCTATATTTGGATACTTGGGATCTTGAAGTGTACATTTCCCATGTGTGTCTGTCTGGGACAAAGACAATTAACTATGTTTCCAGTTCTCTAACTCATTCTGTGAGGAGAAAAAGAAAACAAATGAGAGTTCTATTAAGTATGTGGGTGCTGACAGCACCAAAACAGTTTTGGAGGTTTGACTAGTGTCAGAGGAATGGCTTAGACTTCTTAAATGTCTGTAAAGTCTGTAAAGGTACAGGCTTCTGAAATTTGGTGGTACAAACCTTGGTGCTACAGTCAGTTCCCTGATCAGGAAGATATTTTCAGCTACTTGTTTCTTTTTCAGGTTTTCTTCATGTATCAGAAAAGTTGGCAGAGAGAACAAACTTATTCAAGAATAAGAATGAAAGAGACTTCATACTCGTTTTTCCCTCTTTCCACCGTAAGTGCACTTTATGATCTTATGTTTCAGACCATTAACACTGAAAGATTTTGCATACGGCACAGTCTTATTACCCAGAAGATTAACTAAGTGTCCTTCATCCTATGTTTTTTCAGATCATAATGTAAAATTTGGTATTTTTGTCTCCCAGGTTTTTGGGTGAGTAAGTTGAAGTGTTCAGGTAACGTTCAGTTTTTTCCATATTTTTCAATTTTTTTCAAGGTACCTGATTTGCTTAATAGCAGTTATTAGTTTTTCTGCCACGTGCCAAGACAAATATAGATATACAAGATAATGACAATGTAGTAGGTGCTTTCAGTGGTGTGAGCTGCTCTGTCCCTTTCTCTCCCAAAAGTGTTGAGTAAAGCTTTTTCAGTCGAGGCATCTCAGCCCTATGAAAAGCATGCCAAAACTTATATTTGGGTACCTGAGCACAAGTTTAAGAGCTTAACTTTATTTTCTTACTCTGGCTTTCACTGATATTACTCAAATACCAGTCTGTTTCTCTTGGAGTGAATCTTTGAAATGCACAGTTATCAGCATGCATTGTTAAAGTCATCAGAAAGTAACAAACAGAACAAAGCCTTACTGTGTAGTCCCAAGGAGATAAATCTGTTCTTTACTCATAAAAGAAACTTACAGAAAGGAAATCTGCAAGCAAATTTTCAATAGCTGAATATGTGAAGAAAAGAAATCAGAAATCAAAAGACAGGTAATGAAGAGATAGGACAAAAAGCTAACCAGCTCACACTAGTTGTCCTTTTTTGGAGGTGTGAATTTGCAGAGCAAAAGCAGCTCTCTGTTGCAAAACTCCCTTTTGAACTATTAAATACAAAACACAGTAAAGTAGACATGGAAGAATTTACAAACAGCAAAGCTTGGAAAAATTAGTCCAAACAAGATATTTGTGGTTCACCGTCAGGTAAATTTGCCAGTGGGAATGGAAAATCTTTTATCTTAAAAATGATGACTTAGAAAGTTCTGCAGCTCCAAACCATCCAATCCAATGAATACTATAGGCCTTTCTTGAAAGACAAATATTTTTTTTTTAATTAACGAAGAAAGGAATGCTGAGGTACTCTTGCTTACAACTGCAATTAGTCTTGTTCTTTAGTTAATATCTACAATGAAATCAGAATATGTCCATTCTGTCACATCTTCATTTCTAAGGAAAAATAAACTTGATCAATATGAGACATCCAGATTAACAATTGATTTTATTTAGCTATGTGCCAAGCTTACTGTGCACTGTCCATAAAAAAACTAGATAATAAGTGCAGCCAAATTTGATAAAGTACTGGTTATCAAATAAGTGGTAAAAAGGTACAATTCCAAATGTGAACAATATTTGAAAAATCTAGGGCAAAAATATTTATGTGAACAGTTTAATACTAAAATATCCTCAAGATAAATACAAAATTAAATGTGAAGATCATATTTGGGATGCAGAAATTGTTTCCTTTTATTTTGCAATAACAAGATAGGGTATAAAGAATCCCTTCCTTCCCTCCCAGCTCTAATCTCACTGGTTCAGTGAGATAAATAAACACATGCCCAATTTGAACACTTGCGTAGTCTTTATTTCAGAGGGATTACTCTCCCAAGAAGGTTAAGTGGAAGCCAAGTGTCTTACTGAACTGGTCCTTTTGGGTTTGATGCCCTGCCCATCGGGGTCACTGAAAATCTAAATGCCTTTTCCTTTTTATTTTTCTCCTGGGAGCTTGAAACAAGATGTAGGTAGCCGTTAGGCCCACAAATTCAGACCTGTAGTGTAAAAAATACTTGTGCAGCAGCAGTTTTTTTCTGGAGAGTAGCGAACCTCTGTGATTTTTTCCCATTTCTGCCCCAAGACTTTCCCTGATGCCCAGATTTGCAGGTGTGAGCATACCCAGCTCAGGTGATGCCTGGGCAGGTAGTTCCCACTGAAATGCCAGCTGGGTACAAGACCAGGGTCAGTATGTAACTTCATCTTCCAGTGGGTCTGACACTGTAGGAGTGCTCACCAGCCCCTGACCAGACCTGATCCCTGGAAAAAGCAGAAAAAAACCCCAGACCAAAACAAAAAAACCAATAAAATCTCTTTTCTTTTTGGAATGTGGAAGCAGTAATCTCTTTTCATCTGAGAGATTATAGCTGGGAAATAGTAGGTCTTCTAGCAACCTGGGAGCAAGGAAACCCACATCCTTTACCCTGCCAGGAAGCTCAGCCTACGGGCTCTACTGAATACTTCAGGCAAGGTATATAGCTGCTGAGAAACGGGATTATGTGTGCTGCAGAATACATCTAACCTGAACTTTATATTGAATTTTGCTCAGCTGATTTGTTAGAGACCCACCAACATTGCCTGTATTACCCCTGCAGATAGACAGGTATCCCTGCTCTGCTCAGGGTTCTGCTGGGATCTTGTGGAGCCACACTTTGCTCTCAGGTGCTGTATCTCATGATCCAGCTGCCAAGATCATGGAAGTACAGAGCAAAAGTGCAAGCACAACCAAGCTTTCTGTTTGCTGGATAGTGCTGGAGATATTTTCAGTTATTTATTTCTAAAATTATATGGAATAATTGAAGTGGGTGGGTTTTGGAGAGAACATGATAGAGGTACACTTCATAGTAATAAATCTTCATAGCCAAAACTAACCCCTTGAAGGGAAAGATTATTTTTTCTTTCAAACACTGCTCCTTCACCTGCTGCACCCCTCTGACAAAAATAATTCTGAAAGCACTATTTTAAGTGACCGTAAATGCAGTACAAGCAATTTTGGGTCTCAGCTGGCATCAGACCAGGAGGCTGGGAGATGTGCAAAGTAGATTTGTAGCCTTGATGTTTTATACATGTTAAAGCCTCTGGGTGGGTGTTGATGGCACATTGAGTTGGTTTGCTCTCCATCAGCACACTGGCTGCATGCAGAGAGGGTGAAGGTTGCTGGGACCTGCCAGGGGAGTGGGGCCACCTCCTGCCCGCAGCCCCAGAAGTGGATGTGGAGCAGCCAGTAGAAGAGCTGGAAAGGTACCACGCTGAGCAAGACACCCTCTGCTCTGGGGCTGCAGGGGGAGCGGGCAGCCTGCACAGAGGTGGGAGGGAAGGCATCCTCGGGAGCCGAGAGGACTGGGCACAGTATGATCCCAAGCAGAAAGCTTTAGCGTTGGCCAAAAGCTCTCCAGAAAGTGAGGGTACAAGGAGCGGGAAAGAGATTTGTTTATAAACCCTTTTACTTCTGTTCCATCTCACCCAGTCACTTTGAGTGCTTCTCTATTTATTAGGTATTTATATCCTAATAAGACCTGTCTTTCTGAGTTTAGAAGCCTTTTGATCTTTCTGGGAAGTTACTATAGTGAAAAGTAAATCCATTTAAAAGTGCTGGCTGGGTCCCATTACATTCCACTATCACAAATTTTCAAATAATTTAATTTGAGTGTTAACATTAAAACTTTGATTTTTGAACATATTCCTGTAGGAAATTCTTATATTATTTTGACACTAGTTTTGATGTTTCTTTTTATAGCATTCAGAAAGAAAATTAATTCTGATTTTTTCTTAAGAGATTGGAAATGATGTACAGGCTCTGATTGCTCTTAGGTTTTTGGGGTGTTTGGTATCTCAAAAATGCTAGGAGATCTTAGGACTAAAGAATAAAGAAGCTACTGAAAGTTGAAGGTGATTGTGGTTAGATTGTTGATGGAAGACCTCAGTCAGGACATCCCCCAGGGGATGATACCTGACACCAGTTCTAAGAAGAGAAAGAAATATTCCTGCTGTGTCTTTCAGGTAATTTTGGGCCACTAAGGAACCTGAAAATTAGTTTTGCCTATTTATTTAAGAAAGATTGATGTATTTTCTAATAATTCTTGCTAAGCAACTTGTTTTCTTGACAAGTGTCCAAGACAGAAATTATAGAATTCTGTAGAATTGGTTACAGCAAACCAACGACTGGGTGGCTTAACTTAGTCTTAACTAGAGCATGTTGTTATTATAGCATCACTATAAATCCTGTGAGAGCTGGTCCTGGAAAGGGAACCCATCAGCCAGATGCTGTACAGAAAGAGAACAAGGAGATGGTCCCTGATACCAAGCACGTCAACACCTTGAGGAAACACTATAAAGCTTTGAAAGATCTGGAGTGATTATGTGGCAGAGAATATCACACTGTGCCTGTAGCTAACACGGCTGCAGCTGTTTTGTTACTCAGCTGTGGGAAGGCAGAAGGGCAAGGGTGCCATTTTTTGTATTCTGGGACTGAAGACCAATGACAATCAGTTACTGAACTTCAAACTGAGGTGAAGGTTCAGTGAGAAACCTAATTCAGTGAGACCCTGAAATGAACATTTATGTTACTTACCTTAAACAGAACAAGAGGCTATCAAAGGTAGAGGATTAATGAAGTATTTTGGGCTGAACCAGCCTCGCTGCTTCTGCAACAGCATCTTAGTTCAAAAAAATAGCAATCAGGAGGAGAGAGAAACATCTTTTCTGGGATCAGCTTTTTAAAGGAATATCTGGCTAGATAATACATGCTCCCCAAGGAGAGGCAGCCTGGTAGCGACCTGTTGTTTCTCTCAGTTTCCTACACCTGTCATGTTCTCTTTTTGACTTGGTTCAGTGTTTCCTGTCCTACCTGGGAAAGCTTGGGAGAGGCTAATGTAGTTAATTAACGTTTTGCTCTGTACACTGGCAGGCTGCTGCCTATTGCAATACATTGTTAGGAGCTGCAGCACACCAGGCCCTACCCTCTCACAGAATCAAGAATCCTAAAAAGACAGCTTTGCTCTTCTCCCTAAGTTACCATGGAGAAACATTTTTCCTGCTGGGATTAAGCAATATATTCTTAGATCCTTTAATATTTGTTTCTTTGTGAGCATAATAAGGATTGTTTAAGACAGATAAAAGCTCCTGTTGACTTTGGAGAAAAGAAGCACATGTTGGGCAGGAATTACTAAGAACCACATTTATAGAAGTATTTAGCTATTTAAGTGTAGTTGTGATTCTTAGGTGGGATCTGCTTTTTCTGGTGAAAAGTTATCTCTTTCAAACTCCTCATCTCCTTCTTGCATTCCTGCATTGCTCTTTGCACAGCCAAGTATAATAACCCAATGATTTCTGTAGAATCTTTTCTCATGCTAGCAGGAACACAATAAAAATATTTGCAGGGAAGAGGTGAAATACAGTAATGACGACTAGTCTAAGCAGATAGGGCAAAACTCACTTCTGGTTTCATGGAAGAAAATCAAATGTACAATTACACCAGGATAATTCAGGTGCACACAGCTTCCAAGAATTTACTTCAATGGAATGTCACTTAAGAAAAGCCAATTTAAAGCAGATGCCAATTAGACCTAGGGAGAAGAAGGTAATATAATGTAGTGGAGAAACATTAAGCACATAGGTTGGTGGCACGTAAGAACTGCATGTTAAAATGTTTTCTCAACTTTGTCTTTTTTAAGCCACCTGTAATTACAATTGTCTGCCCAGATGACTTCTGATAAGATTCTATCAGAGCTGCCAAGAAGTGTGAGAAGCCTAAAGCAATTTGACCCAGGGCCTGAAACAGTTCTTAGGGACCCTGCTCTCTCTAACTTTTATTTGGAGAGTGAGTGGCAGGCAATGAATTGCTGGAAGAAGTCCCAACTCTTCCACCAAGCACTGTTTCTGATCTTCAAAACCAGAAACAAAATCAGTATTGGCCTCATGCCCAGTGCACTCGTATAAGGGACAAGAGAGGAACAGGGTTGGAAATCAGGATGTAGAGAGTTTTTGAAATAACCCAGCAGAATCATGAAGGGTGGGAACAGTGTAAACTTTCTGAAGAAAAGAAAACCTTGTCCTGGAGTAAAGATCTCGAAATTCATCCAAACTGGCAGATCCAGCAGGTTTTTTGTGATCCCTAGTCCAGATATGCATCCCCATAGCAGAGCTAAGCTTACATAAGCACTCTTCTACATCTTTGTGCTGGAGGCAAATGCAGGAGCTCTGGGTGGTACGAAGAACCAGCAAATTCCCTGTCCTGGTTGACGGTGGACCCACTGTGCAATGCAGCAAAGACCTGTTGCTCAGACTGCCAGAATTATCTCTAAATCACCTATCTGAATATTTAGGGGATTTAATCCTTCGTCTAAGCTCTTTGCAGATCCAAGCATACACCACCGCATAGATTGTGCTTGAGACTCATCAGACGTAACTTTACTATGCAGCAGTGGTGAGAAGAAGTGTGTAAAAAGTCTGCCATCATCATACTGGGACTGCAAGAAATGGGGCCAGACATATACCTGCAGCTACATTGGGCTTTCATAGTCTATCTCCTATTGTGACTCATTCTGCCAAAGTGGACTCTTTAGTTGCTCTACCATCCAAGTGTGAAATCATTTCTTATTAGAAATATTCTCTGACAGCTCTAGTACTAGTTCTGCACTATGTCTTAGTTTGTCATATGGTCTAATTTTTACTTATTCATTTTCTTTTCTCGGATATATTAAAACATTCCTGAAAGTGCATCATATTAGATTATTAGCGAAAATAAATTTTTATTCATCTCATAATCACAGATTGAGAACATAAAGTAACACAGCCAAGTTGTGGAGTCTCCCTCCTTGGAAATATTCAAAAGCCATCTGGGCACTGTCCTGGGCAACCTGATCTAGGTGGCCCTGCTTGAGCAGGGGGGTTGGACAGATGATATCCAGAGGTCCCTTCCAGCCTCAACCATTCTGTGATTCTATTCTAAAATTCAGATTCTCTTGAGGCTTTATCTTTAGGAATACCTTGGTATGTATTCTTGATACCTATTTGGTAGTAGCACCAGCAAGACAGAAAATAGTTGATTTTCAGCAAAAGGAGGGAGTTACATTCTACAGGCACATTGCTTTCTAATTTCTGTGCCTAGTTCTTTTAGCTAGTGAGTACAATGTGTTCAGCATGAATTTCAGTGAAGAACTGAATAATTTTACTTTAGAAAATCTTTTTGAAATGCACTTATTTGCCTAAGCATCTAACTTATTCTGATGTACTTTATCAGTATCCTTTTTCTTTTTACATAATGACCATTCTAAAGCATTCTGTGGCTTTACTCAATAGACTAAAATGTGCCAGTCCTGCCTAGACTTTATACATCAGCTATTTTTTATGGTTTTGTTTGTGTGCATGCTTTTTTGCTTTTAAAATGCAAGTTACTGTTTTTGTCAATCTGTTCTTCCGGTGCTAAATATGGATTTTTTTTAGAATTATAATGTAAATTGGCATAAACTTCTTTGTTCTACATACTACCTCCAAACAGAAAAAGAAATGGCACTTACTTTTTTCTTTGTTTGTTTGTTTGTTTGTTTGTTTACCACAATTTTAAATATCGTCTCACTTTCATAAATGTGTGTGCACAAATATTGTTACATGTGTGTATCATGCTGATCTAGATATCAGTATGTATTCATACTGATGTTTGTATGTGCATATATACATACAGTTATTATATTACTTGGGCATTTCATGTCAATGATTTAGAGCTAGTTTTGCTATGCATATCAGAACAGCTGATTACAGTTAAGGTGAAAGTCTGTGAAATCTGGTGTGTGATTTCGTGTTAATGGCATGTCCTTATCTGGACATCCAGTTCCTCATTAAAGGGACCTGAATTTATGACACATCTTTGATCTCTTCTGGTTTTTAGTCTTTTTTCTGTGCAAATCGAAATGGCAAATGGGAGGCTATAAGGGCACTTGCTGGTTTCAATAGAGAATAAAACTAATTTTGAAAGATGAAAACTCAACCTTCTACAAAGTAAAACAAACACATAGACAGAAATAGTCTTTGGGGACAGGACCAAACACAGTTATGTACCTGCGAGTTAGTCACCCTCTACACTGTTAATAGTTGATGGAGATAAATAAGTACTTATAAGTGGGGTTCAAATCAGCATGAAGTAGAGTTTAAAGTAGGTTGGATGAACCACATTCCAAAAGTTCCTGTTTATTTCCACTAACTATAAAGTGGCCCTTGGGTTGTTAGTGTAGATGTAGGTATCTCCATTGCAGGCTTATAAAACTGGTTAACCCAAACACAGGTGATAGAGGAGCCAGCGAGGAGAGGTGCTCTGCTAGACCTTATACTCATGAAAAAGGAAGGATGTACTGGGATGTGAAGGTCAAAGGCAGCCTCGGCTGCAGTGACCACGAGATGGTGGAGTTGAGGATCCTCAGAGAAGGGAGCAGGGCAAAAAGCAAGATCATAAACCTGGACTTCAGGAGAGCAGACTTTGGCCTCTTCAGGGATCTGCTTGAAAGACCATGAGATATGGGGGGCCTATGAGATAAGGCCCTGGAGGGAAAAGAAGTCCAAGAAAGTTGGTTGATATTCAAGGATCACCACCACCAAGCTTAAGGACAGTCGATCCCAACAAGCAGGAGCCAGGTAAAAACGTAAGGAGCCCTGCATGGATGAACAAGGAGCTCCTGGCAAAACTCAAACACAAAAAGGAAGCCTACAGAAGGTGGAATCAGGGAGAAGTAACCCAGGATGAATATAGAAATAGTGCCTGAGCACGCAGGGATGGAGATTAGGAAAACTAAAGCCCAACAGGACTGGAATCTGATGACAGAAGGGCTTCTTATAAGTGCATAGGTGACAAAATGTGGGCCTGCTACTGAATGATGGCAGGAGCCCTGGAGACATGGGACATGGAAGACTGAGGTACTGAGTGCCTATTCTGCCTCATTGTTTAGTAGCAAGACCAGCCTTCAGAAATGTCACGCCCTGAAGACCAGGGGAAAGCCTGGAGCAAGGAAGGTGTGCCCTTGGTTGAGGAGGATCTGGTCAGGGAATATATTGACAAGTTGGAAATATATAAACCCATGGACCTTGATGGCATGCTGCCACAAGTGCTAGGGGAGCTGGCTGAGGTCTTTACAAGGTCATTCTTGATAATCTTTGCATGATCATGGTGACTAGGAGAGGTGCCTGATGACTGAAGGAAATCAAATGTCACTACCTTCAAGAAGGACCAGGAGGACCCAGGAAACTACAGACCAGTCAGCGTCACCTCCAGCCCTGCAAACTGATGCTGGGAACCATTTCCAGGCACATGAAGAGCACGAGGGTGATTGGGAGTAGTCAGCATAGATTCACAAAGAGAAAGTCATGTTTGATGAACCTGATAAGCATCTATGATGAGATGACTGGCTTGCTAGATGAGAGAAGAACAGTGGATATTGTCTACATTGCCTTCAGGAAGGCTTTCAACACCATTTGCTATAACAGCCTCATAAAGAAGCTGATGAAATATGGGCCAGATGAGCAGACAGTGAGACAGACTGAAATCAGCTGAATGGCCCAAAGGGTGCTGAACAGCGGTAGAAAGTTTAGTTGGAGGCCAGTCACTAGTGGTGTAACCTAGGGGACAATACTGGGTCCAATCCTGTTCAACAAAGAATCACAGAATCATCAAACTCTTGAGGTTGGAAAAGCCCTTTAAGATCAAGTCCAACCACTAACCTAACATTGCCATGACCGTCACTAAACCATGTCCCTAAGCACCACATCTACATGTCCTTTAAATATCTCCAGGGATGGTGATTCAACCACTTCCCTGGGCAGCCTGTTCCGATGCTTGACAACTCTTTCAGTGAATAATTTTTTCCTAACATCCAATCTAAACCTCCCCTGGCACAATTTGATACTGTTTCCTCTTGTCCTATCACTTGTCACTTGGGGGAAGAGATGGACACCCACCTCACTACAACCTCCTTTCAGATAGTTGTAGAGAGCAATAAGGTTCCCCCTCAGCCTCCTTTTCTCCAGGCTGAACAACCCCAGTTCCCACAGCTGCTCCTCATAAGACCTGTGCTCTAGACCCTTCATCATCTTTTTTGCCCTCCTCTGGACATGCTCCAGCACCTCGATGTCTTTCTTGTAGCGAGGGGCCCAGTGCCCAGTACAGGGGGACAATCCCTTCCCTAGTCCTGCTGGCCACATTATTTCTGACACAAGCCAGGATGCTATTGGCCTTCTTGGCCACCTGGACACACCAATGGCTCATGTTCAGCCGGCTGTCAATCAACACCCCCAGGTCCTCTCCCACCAGGCAGCTTGGCAGCGACTCTTCCTCAAGCCTGTAGCGTTGCTTGGGATTGCTGTGACCCAAGTGCAGGACCTGACACTTCTCCTTGCTGGACCTCATAGAATTGGCTTCAGCCACTGACTCAGCCTGTCCAGATCCCTCTGCAGAGCCTTCCTGACCTCAAGCAGATCAACACTCCCCCCCAGCTTGGTGTCATCTGTGAACTTAGTGAGGGTGCACTCTATCCCCTCGTCCAGATCATTAACAAAGATATTAAACAGAACTGGCCCCAATACTGAGCCCTGGTCAACATCACTTGTGAGTGGCCACCAACTGGATTTAACTCCATTCACCATCACTCTTGGGGCTCAGTAATCCAGACAGCTTTTTAACCAGTGAACAGTACACCTATCTTCATCAGTGGTCCAGACACAAAACTGGAAGGTGTGTCTGATAAAACATCAGGTCATGCTGCCATCCAGAGGGACATGGACAGGCTGGAGAAATGGACAGACAGGAACATCATATGGTTCAAAAAAGGAAAGTGCCAAGACCTATACCTAGGAAGGAAGAATCCCAAGCACATGTTGGGGATTAGCTGGCTGGAAAGCAGCTTTGCAGAAAAAGACCTGGGGGTCCTGGTGAGCATCAAGTTGAACACAAGCCAGCAAAGGGCTACTAAGACGATTAAGGGTCTGGAGGATGTTTCCTATGAGGAAAGGCTGAGAGAGCTGTGACTGTTTAGCCTAAAGAAGGTTCACATGGCATTTCATCAATGTGTGTAAGTATCTGAAGGAATGGTACAAAGAAGATGGTGCCAGGCTCTTTTCTCTGGTGTCCAGTGACAGGACTAGAGGCACAAACTGGAACACAAGAGATTCTGTCTGAACATCAGGAAACATTTTTTTACTGTGAGGGTGACTGAGCACTGGCACAGGTTGCTCAGAGAGGTTGTGGAGTCTCCATCCTTAGAGATATTCAAAAGTCCTGGACAGCCTACTCTAGGTGAGCCTGCTTGAGCAGAGGATTTGGACAAGATAATCTTCAAAGGTCTCTTCTAACCTCAACCATTCAGTGATTCTGTGAAACAGCTCTTCATTGTTGTGATTCCCAACTTCATGCTTACTGGGGCCACGTACCAGGAACACTTCACTGGGGATACATACCAGGAACATTTCAGTTCTTCCTGATACCAGAATGACAGTGGAAAGGCCGGACACTCACAAATTCCCAGATTGAGGAGCTGTGTCATTGTACCCCAGGAGAGAAGCAGTTAGAGCAGACTACACGGGAGAGTAAAATATTTGGCAACGATTAAAGCACATGCAGAAAGGAAAACCTTGCTTTCATGAGCCTACGCAAATGACTCAGGCTGTTGTCATATGAAAAACAGTAATGCTGGGGAAGAAAAAGGTCTGTCAAGATTAAATTCCTACTTCTTCACACATGCTAGTGAAGGGATTACCTCATTGCTACTCTTTCCTTGGCTAAAATCATGTTTTCTGTTCTCTGTGCCACCAAGTAGCAAACAGCATTTCTTCTCTGTCATACTGCTTACCTGTAACTAATGTATGAAATCAGGTGTTTTGAATGGGGGTGGTAAAAATCTCCAGTTAAAAGATGGAGACAGTGTCCTCACTTTATGAACATTGTGCAGTTTGCAAGAGGAAAGAGTTGACTCCAGAAAATCTGTGTCCTTATCTGCTTGAAAAGTTTTCAGCTCTCTGTGCCTTTTATGTCCAACACTGAAGGTTGTAGGCTAAATTGCCCAAAAAGCTGGTATCCAATTAAAAGGATTTCTGCACTGATGAATCTCTTATAGGTCAACAGAATCAAATACAGGGCTAGCATTAGACTGGTCATGTTGCTACCTGGCCTCTGAGCATTTGGGGGATATTAATGGTGCATGAGAACAACCAGCCCTCGATACAAGATGGGGAAGGAAGGGCAGAATGAAGAGAGAGAAAAAAAGCTGGTGGACCCTGTCTTGTGCATATGGTGATAGAGAAAGTGGATGATTGCTCTTCAAGGCCTGCAGTCTTTTAACTGCAAGTGAAAGAAGCGTTAGGCTTATAGGCCCCCAAAAAATACTGTCATGGCAAAATGGTTAATATTGAGTGTCATGGCAAAATGGTTTATATTGGAACAAAGAATTTGCAAAGTAAATTGCAAGTTTTCAAGAGCTGTGACTTAAGTTCAGGATGTGAATAAAATGCAAAAGTAAGGAAGAAGTGAATCCTGTTCCTAAGCATAACATACGCTCAACATACGCTTGCTGAAAAGCAATATTCCCCTCCCCACCCCCACAGAACTGCAGTGATATCTGTATGAACAGTCTGCAAGCAGGTATTTGTTCCATACCAAAGAGACACAAAAGACAGTATTGCGTGTCTGTATATAAATGCAGAATACAGTACCATTCAAGATGTTTCCCCTTACTCCAATGTGAGACACTTTCCAAGATACGTTTCATCTTACTCCAATGTGAGACACTTTCTAAGGTTTTAACAACAGAAGGCCCTCCAGACACCTTGCAGCCAGTCGACACTGCCCCTTGTATGTCCTTTATTCTGAAGACTATGCTGACAGCCAGCTTTTGGAGAATGGGAGATGGGCATCACCGTGTGCGCAATGCGCTTACACTGCCAGACAGCAGATGATAAACATCACAACAGGATCATGACCATGGGTTTTCACCAAGGTGCTTCTGGTCTAAATGTTAGGATTGAATCAGTGATGCTAAAAGGCCAGCCTGAGGCTTCAAACAGTTTGATTATTAGTAGGAGAAAAAAGGGGGTTACTATGTTGCATCCTTATTTTTTCCTTAGTTACACAAGTAATTTTTCAGATTTCTCAGGCATGTTTGCAAGTATCCACTGATGTAATGACAAAGACATACATCTTAGATTTGATGATTGTCATGATGTGGTATAAAAAAGATCAGTTCTGCCCATTTATTTAACTGTTCTTTTGTATGTGATCATATAACCTTTTTAAACAGATACTTTGTCAGTGGGTTTTTTTTGGCTTACACTGGTTAAGCTGTGCTTGTGGATAGCTCCTTGTTTGGCCTCTCCTCACTTTATATTCATTATTTTAAACTTAGGTGTACAGAAGAGAGCACAGGTTTTTTGGTCTTTAAGAAAATCTGTGAGACGTTTGCTGTGAAAGTGCACTTCATCCTTTAGGATGGTGTATGAAAAAAACAATTTATTTATTTTTTTTACAAATGGTAGTAGGTGGCAATATTTTGTGTTACTGGAATGGTAGTTTTCAGTAATGCCTCTTGTGAGCCTGCAATAATTTAGATCAATGCCTTCAGACTTTAAGTTTGACCCATACCTTCAGTCTTGAGCTGTATGTAAGCTTGGGATTCAGGCCTGTGTTTGAATCCAAACTCCTTAATTGTCCCTGGTGCTTATAAATTAGCACTCACTTTGTGGAGACCAAATGCTGCCTGGGCAGGGAGGCTGAGGTCCAGGCTGCTGTGGGGGAAGGGGGACCAGCCCACACTCTGCCTTGGCCCCAAAGCAGGGAGGGGCTATCCCTCCTTCAGACCACTCAGCTTTGACAGCTGAAGTCCGTAATCGGACACAATAATTAAAAAAAGGCCTTATGCAACCTGGTACTCATATTTCCACTCTTTAAGTGAATACTTTCCTTTTTGTAATTCAGAAAACATACCATTTATTCATGTTTCTTTTGTGCTGCATGCTTAGTGTTGGGACATAGCTAAGGATGGTTCCCTCGGCTTGCAAGAAAGTCCAATCTTTCTTTAAGGACTTTCGTTTGCTTGTTTGCAAGCTGTTTCCTCCATTCCCTGCACACATACTGATATCAGACAGGCACTGATCAAAACTGTGTTTTACTGTCTTGAGTACAAAATCAGCAGCAGAACAGTCCAAGACTTTCCTATGCTAAATGCAGGCTAGGGTGAAGCGTTAAGTCCTTAGGCAGCCAAAGTGTATTGCTGGTCTTCAAAATTAATGAGTAGTGTTTTACTAGAAAAAGCATAATTTATTAACTGGACAGAAGGTGTCTCTGAAAAATAGAAGTTTACTGTTGCTATCCTACTTTACAGATTTCTTTTTATTTCCCAGTTAAAAAAAAATAATCTGGCATCCTGGAATTTACAGAGCCTTACAGTTGTAGCAAATGGTGTCTTTCTGAAGCACCAGTTCAGGGCACTAGTGATGACAATTTGACCACGATCCATTTTTGTCCTTTTTCTCTATCAGCAGATTGTCATATGCAATTAGGACAAAAGGAGAAAAGGAAAAAAAAGACTATTCTTTCACATCTAACCCTACAAGTAGTTAAGTGAACAAGAGTAGAATAAAAATCCCATATTCTTCCTTCTTTTTTGGAGCAAATGATGGACATTTGAGAGGTACTTTCTGGATTGCATTTATTACTTGGTTTGAGCTTTTGATGAAAAAGCAATAAGAAACCTGGCACTGATTTCTTTTGGTATCTCAAATGCTGAAACCAGCCAGAAGAAATATTCATGAATGGCAGTTTTAGACAAGGACATCCATATAATTTCTTCAAAGACCAATGAAAAGAAAAGAACATCTTAGGTGAAGATATGAGATTCTTTTAAGTGGGGAGGTGACAACTGCCTAATCCTTTAAACAGAAAATTGTCAAAAATGTTATGTGGAAGGATATGGCAAAGACTCTGGTTCTCTCTCTCCTTCCTGCAAGTTTGGTTTGTGTCAACAGATACCTGCATTTGCATTTTCCTCAAAGGACTATGAAGGACAGTTCAGAAAAAGGCCATTAGATCCACCTGCTAGAGAGGAGTTACAAGCATAAATAATAGTGTTCAAATGATCATGGCTTTTGAGAAGAAGAGCGATGTTGCCTGTCTATAGTATGTGAGTGTAATGTAAATCATTGAACACAGAAATGTTAGTAGTAGGTGGCCTGAGTTCTAGGTATTGCTTGGTTTTTGTGGACTCCAAAATTCACAGATTTACATTCAAGTACAGCATTTTACCTTAATAGCAGCTTAGGCAGAAGTAAGGCTCTGTGAGTCCTACCTGAAAATACAAAATGAGATTTTGAATTCTAAGACACTAAGAAACTCCCCAAAAGTTTATACCAAGTCTAGTGGCAACTGGCTTCAAAGTCACTGAGCTTTATGTCAGAAATACTTTTGACTTACTGGTTTTGTAACAGGAATCAGAATCATAGAATCATAGAATGGTTTTGGTAGGAAGGAACCTTAAAGATTATCTAGTTCCAGCTCCCCTGCCATGGGCAGGGACACCTCTACTAGACCAGGTTTCTCCAAGCCCCATCCAGCCTGGCCTTGAACACTCCCAGGGATGGGGCATCCACAGCTGCTCTGGGCAACCCGTGCCAGTGCCTCACCACCCTCACAGTAAAGAATTTCTTACTAATATCTAATCTAAATCTCTTTTAGTTTAAGACTGTTATGCATTGCTTTATTGCTACAGGGCCTACCAAAAAGTCTGGTACAGTCTCGCTGCTGAAAAATAAAATTTTCATCCATGTATGGTGAATCCAGTCAAAATGGATGTGTCTTCCATGTCTTCTTAGTATCTGAATTTTCACTAGTATATATTTTGAGATTATTATAACCCCAATGGGGAAAATTATGACAACTGTCAGCCTGGGATATTTTTGAATGAGACTAACAGCCTTTTTTGTCCTTAGATCAGAGCATTTAACAAACAGTGGGCTTGTAGGATAGGAGTTCTTGAGCATTAAAGTGATTGTGACTGACAGTTTAAAAAAATTAGATGAGGAGATCTTAGACTCTTTAGTTGCCAGTGAGACCCAATGCTAGCTAGAAAGCTAGTACTGAAACCCTAAGACGTCTTTGAAGATTCCTGCTTTGCCCCTAGTGACATGTGTTTCACTCATAAATGTTTTCCTTTCAGGCACCTTTGCTGTCAGATCCTAGAGCTGCAAGTAACCCCTGAGAGTAACGTTTCTTTTTTAAAGAGGTGCTGTATTTTACTGGGATTGTCTCTGCAGGAGGACTGGAAGGGAAGGCACCAGAAACAGTGAGTACTGGTTGTGCTCTAAAACCCACCTGATGCTGAATCCTTACCAGAGCGCATAGGTTTTGAAGCTGGAATCTGAGGGTTCTTCTTTCTTTGGAGGCCTGCTCCAAGACTGACAAGCACAGTTGCTATAGGAAGGGGCTAGAATCTTTCTTTGTTATTTTAAATTCAGAAGTCTGTGCAGTTAACTTTGAGACTGAAGAAAATTAAATCACAAGGAAGAGAAGTCTGCAGTACTTTGAAAAGCACAGATGACAAAATAGGAAGAAAAGATCTGCTAAGGCTAATAGAACAAGGAAAAATGGTACTTGATGCTAATAAGATTTATAAATGCTAACAAAGATGCTATTGAGACATAGCACTAGGGCCTTTTATCCTATGGATGTAATCTCTAATGGCAGTCTCAGTATCCTCTGACAGAGCAGAGTGCAGAGTGTGTGCTTTTTTCCCCTTGGATCTACTCAACTGGTATTCTAGTTAAGGAGTATCAAGAAAAAGAAATAGGAAATGTTATGGGAGAAGAAAGAAAATGCACAGAAAAGTTCTTTTTTTCTTCTCTTTGCTCTGTCTTTCCATTCTTTTCTGCTTTACTTCTGTCATTCCTTTACAGAGGCAGGAACAAAATCATTCCGTTGTAAACAAACATAAGTGGTTAACGTTTTAATTTCTTTGGTAGACAGGTAGAAGAAAACCCACATGGGACTAGGGTTAAAGGGACTGGTGTTAAAGGGTCAGTCCTTTGGCCTCTGCCAGGGTTGGGGTGTCTGTGGCAAGAGAAGAGGGCCAAAACCTCATAGTCAGTATGAGAAGAGGCCAACTCAGTTACCAGTGCAGTAAGAAAGTGATTGGATGCATTTCACTGAACTGCCAAAGAGATATGGGCTTTTGGTCAGCAGAGCATGCAAAATTGGAGGCAGAAAAAGCACCGAAGCAACACTGTGGCTGTATGTTCAAGAATGAAAATCCTAAGCAAGAAAAGCAGCATTTGTAAAGTCAAGCAGAAAGTGTCTAGCTACAAGAATCGTTGAGAGACAGACAAATAACAGGATATGGCTGGTAGAATAAATAGGCGAGGAGTCTACAAGCATTTCCATGAGTCACTGCTGGGCTACATACAGTAACCAAAACGGCACAGAAAAATGATTCAAGGGGACGCAAGGGAAGTGGATGCAGAAGAAATAAAAAGAAGGATAAAAGTATTGTGAGGCTGAGGAGACAGGAAAATGGATGAGATGGAATGATGTCATGGAGAGATACCTTTCTTGGCCAGACATGTGGAAAATCGAGGTACATAGATTATAGTTCTGCTCATGATTCTCTGCCAGCAACTGCTTGTTTACAGCACTGAGGGTTAAGATGACAGTTGTACCTTAATATGACAGGAAACCTTATTTCACAGTAAGTCTGATCGGTCTGGCAAGGGATCATGTCTGGTAACAATGGAGGTCTGAACAGATTTTTAAATCTAGTACACAATCTGAAAAGAAATGAAGTGGAAAACGAAGAATATATCTTTCCTTCTCAGATTTATGGTACTGAAAAAGAAAGATCATTTTTTCCGAGAATCATTGCTTGATGCTGGTATAAGCAAACAAAATCAAATGGGCAACTTGGAAATCAAAGCATATTTTAAAATGAAGGATTTGGTTTTATCCTCACCAGAGTAAAAGCTGGAATGAAGCTGAGCCTACTGTTACCATGTAAGTGTCTGAAATGAAATAAAGTTTTCTGGCTGAATGGTTATCCCCATGGCAATAGGAAAGGATCTTGCACATTAAAGACTGAAAGGAATGAATAGATGAGAAGGAAGCACAGTAGATCCTGACACAGCCCAAGGTACAGCGTGTATCCTTAGAACTGAGCTGTGAACGATACATGCAGAAGGAACATTCCCTGTATTGCCAGGGTTTATCAGTAATATGAGATAGGATTACACTGCAAGTCAGGCAAGGACAAAAAGAACCTTGGTTAATTTTAGAACCACTGGGATTATTGTGTCTGGAGCATTAAAGGTACATTATTTAATGGGTGTCTAAAACTTTTATTAACTCCTCTTCAGTTACATTTATTTTCTATTCCATGGCTCAAACACAGCCCTGGATAGTTACCAGGATAAACTTTCAAGCCAACGGGAGCTGTGCCTATTTATTCAAGGGTTGGAAGGGGCTTTCTAGCTCCAGCTTTAAACTGAATAACCATTGCAAACCTGCAGCAGAGCTCTATATGAATTACTCTATATGAATATGATTATTATTATTATTTTTTCGTTCTGCTGTCAAACAGTAAACAAGAAATAAAAATGTCATTGGACAACCAAATTCTAAATTCTTAATCTGGCAAGAACAACAACAACAAAAAAGATATTCTGACACAGAATGTTACCATTTGGCACAAACAAAACCATTAAGGTACCTGAAAGAAAAGCCAAAGAAATAAAGCATTAGCTTCATAAAATATGATGTGGCAATTTCATGCCTTTTCCCATAGGTTCAGGGATCAGATTTCTCACCCAAGCTACAACTGGCTGAATTCTCTCCTCTCCTACATGCCCATATCCTTGCAGAGCACCCCACTCTCCAGCCTGGTAGGACAAGTCCAGGTTGAGATTTCTCTCTAATCCCTGTTGATATTCTTACATTCCATTAGAAAAAAATGATCTATATATTCTTTATATCACAGAGTGTGCGAGCAACTTGTTTGCTTGGTTTACACCAGGAAGGTAAGAGAGCAGGTTTCAGTTCCCTCAAGTAGAAAATGGAACTTAATTTGCATCACTAGTACCCTACATATTCCCCCCCCAAAAAAAAAACAACCCTGAAAAACTCTGGTTCTTGAGCCTTTGTGTGACCAGGAAACATTATTCATTTTTCCTTTCTTTTTTTTTTTTTTTTTTTGTCTGCCTGGTTTTTAAAGTAAACCAAACAACCTGCTTAAAATCTTTCAATACACCTGGACTGAATTTGTTATTTAAATTCATGTGGATTGAAATCCTAGTTTTAACAAAACCAGAAAAAAATCTACCCAGTTGAGAAAGAGTAAAGCCTTCGCAGATGTTCTTTACAAATGTCTCCAAGCTCATATTCAGTGGGAAACATCCTTGTCTTGACCCCTCCTTCCCCCTCAAAGTCTCTTGCACAAAAAAATAGGAAAGGGAGATGGATTTTCTTCTCCCATAAGCAAAAGCATACTCTGAAGTAAATATATTTTCCTTGATCCTGTTATCCCTTTTGCTGTTAGTGAAGCTAGGGTATGCTACCCTGCCATAGGGTCAGGAGAGGGTTGCATCAAGATGTTGCATGTCTTAAGATCACTGGATCATCCTAAATTTACAAACATTTATAAAGTCAAAGAGCCAAAGCAATAATTGGCCTGGTCCTAATTTCCTCCACACTTAACATTGTTAGTTGTACATTCAGATTTAAAGACAAAGGCTGGAAATAATAAATTTTGGTAGCGCAATATGACATCTTTGGAAACCTCAGTGGTAAAAGCTGTTCCCCAGCAATCCATAGTTGCACTGATCAGTATGAAAGTTCATTTTAAATTGCCATGCAGATCTGAAACAAGAACTTAGAAATCAGAGTGATTAGTTTATTTCAGATGGCCTTTGGTTTGTGAAGGTTTTTCACTGAAAGCAGTTCAGCTACATGGGGAAGCACAAATAGCTACCTCTGCAAGCATTCTGTGTCAATGCATAAATATAATGTGTAAAGAACAGTAAGGTTACAAAGCCAAGCAGTCTAATGGAAGAAAAAAGCAAATTCACAGAATCATAGGATGCAGGTGGGAAGAGATCCCAGGAGCTAGCTAGACCAACCTTCTGTTCAAAGGAGGGTCAGCTAGAGGGTCAGACCTGGTAGCTCCTGGTTTTATCTAGATGGGTCCTGAAAATGTGCCGTCCCCAGGAAACCTGCTCCACTGCTGGGCTGTCCTCACAGTGTAAAAGTTTCTCTTTCCATTCAACCTAAACCTTTCTTATTGTTATTCAGGTTTGTTCTTTCTCATCCTGCCTGTCTCTGTCTTGGTGACCTCATCATAGGTCCTAGAAGGCTGCTTGTAGGATCCCCTTAAGATTTCTTAATTAACTTTAGAAAACTTAGTTAAAGTTTCTTCCTCAACTTTTAGTTTCCTTGTGTGTATACATATGGTATGTGCTATCACAGAGTGTCTAATTACCTGAACAAATGCTACTTCTTTCTCAAGATTTCATCCTCATTTACTGAAAAGGATGGATGGCATCTTACTTAAAGGGTAGCGACTTATTAAATTTTTATTCTGCATTGTTCAGCATGTGGTCTCATTCCTTGTTTACAGCACACTTAAAATTAACCCCCTGAGGAAGTCTTTCTCGTTATCATTAGTTCCCTCACAGGTTCCTAATGGTATTGACTGTGAGACGTGTGTGGGAATTGGAATTTGCTTTACATGAAATTACATAGAATAGTCTTGTATTTTTAATTTCTGATTTAGAAAACAAAGAAAAATGTTCCTGCAAAACGTTTTTAAATAAGTAATTGACCCATTTATGTGGAATAGCTCAGACTGAACAAAGCTGTAATTGTTGTTACATGTTTCATTTTCACAATTTCATAATTTTGAATACCAGCTGGCCTGAAGGTGTATTATGCTTATTATAGAAGTAGGAAATTGAAGCACAGAATACGGAAGTTCTAGGGCAACCAGATATTTTTATGTCTAAACTGAAACACGTGAGAACATGGTTAAACAGAGAGCTGAAAGAATTTTACAGAGTCCTGAGCCTGTGTGCTCTTCTAAACAGAGATGAACACTTGTGAACCTTAAGGAGATTAGGATGCTCTCGGAAGAGAATGGAAGGGACTTGAGTCTTCTCTGTTAGTCCGTGAGGGTCTACACAGGGACAAGCATCTTGACTTAATGACATTGCCAGCTGTTTTGGACCTGATGGGAGGGAGTAAAGGTGGAGGCAGACCCTTAGTGGTATTCAGAGACAGGGCAAAATGCAATGGACATAGAAGGAAATAAGGGGAATTCCATTTAAAGATACAAAAAAATAAAGAAACTTTACCGTGAAGGCTGTCAACCACTGGCACAGGTTGCCTAGAGAGACTGTGACGTCTCCATCCGTGGAGATGTTCAAAACCCAACTTGACACAGTCCCAGGCAATGGGCTATAGCTGACCCTGCTGCGAGCAGGTCATCCAGCCTCAAACAGTCTGTGATTCTGTGATTCTATGATTTTTTCCTTTCTGTTCCCTCTTAAAACATTCTCAGAAACCTCTTGCTTGTTGTCTTTTGGGTCTTCATGAATTTTGTGGAGTTTTCTCCATATATTCTAAAGTGCGGGTCCTGGACACTACCACTACTTATGATCTGTGAGGAGTTATGCTCAGGCCAAAGTAACATGTATATACAGTCCATAGTCCTGTCTGTGTTCTCAGTAACAGATCATGAGAAAAGGGTATCATAAGGTCATGATTCCCTTGATATACCTTTGCTGCCCCAACTTCCTGCAATCCAGCAGTGGCAGTGTTTTTACCTCTGTTTTTAATGGACCTCAGTGTTCTTTTCACCCCTGCATTTATCGAAGTAAACTTGAACCAGTTTATCTTTCTGGATTCCCTAACATCCTGCAGTCATAATTCCCCAGCACTTATGTTTTTGACCACATCTCTTTGCTCTAAAGTTACTGCTTAGATTCATTTCTTTATTCCTGTGTTGTGACTAGTGAATAATCAATCCTTCTTCATGCACTCCATGGTGCTAATGATATCATACACTCTTAAAATATTCATCTAAGGAATCTTTTTCTGTGCTAAAGAATGCTAGTCTATCCACTTATAAAGCAGTTGTTTCATACTCTTACTCATCCTTGACACCTTCCTCTGTCACCTTCCACTGTCCGTATACTATTAGACATGTCCATGGGCTGGGAGGACAGGACTGTACATAATGTTGTACATCTGTTCCAGATGTGGACAGACAGTAGCGTCATATTTTTTTCTTTTGTCTTTTCTTTTCTTTGGTTCTTATCCTTTTCTAAAAATTTGTTGTTTTTTTTAAAAGTACAAGCAGACATCTTCCTAGAATGATCCACAATGCTTCCATGATCTGTTTTTTGAGATGTAATAACTGATTTAGAGCTTTTCAGTGAGTATGTCTACTTAGAGTTATTTTTCTGCATGTTTTACATTCATCTGCAATTTACAATTTTTCTAGACCTATGGCACTCCCACGGTGATACCCCAGTTTTGTTAGGCAGCGGTCCATTCACTCTTTCTGGCTTTGCTGTGCTTTGGTTCAGCTACCTCATCCTGCTCTATTTGTGGCCTGCCTGCAGCCGTCTTCTTCACAGTAGATAACTTGTGGTCATTCTTTTGGTGATAAATTGAAGTGTTTAAATTGTTTCTTTATTATATTTACCCATCCTGAGTAACCATCTCACTGAAAGATAGAGCTAGTTCTTGCTACCCCAGTGCTATTGCAATGTCATTTGAAGGAATTGCATTCCAAGCCATATGGCATTTTATATTGGTTTTTTGGCTTGTTTCCAAAACTTTCCATGCCTGATATCAGTGTATACCAGTGAAGGTCTCACGTTTCAGTTTTCTGCAGGGAAAATAAAAAGTCCTGTACTTCCTTAGTGATATTCTTAACTTAACTGAGTAAAATTTAACACAGATGAATGTCAGTCTTGGTATCTTTTTAGGTAAGTACTATATTTTTGTCACTAACGTAATCCAGCTACTAAAGCTAGAGGTAATTGGATTTAGCTAATTATATTTTTAAATTCATATTTCACTGCAAACTCATGCATACTGAAAACCATGTTGTAGTCAGGCCAAGAATACTATATTCCACAAAAATAAATGTATATTATCATTTGTTTAACCTTGGTTACTGTCTAGTATTGTAATCTCTGGGAAAGCAGAACAACTATAAAAAAAGCCTCATCATAAACAAATACATATAATGTAAAAAAAAATCTCTACCTGTAATTCCTAAATGGACCAAGTCTTCATATAGCACAAGCACTGGCTTATTCAGACAACTAGCTACATATATTCTTTGTACTTTTTGTAAGCCAAACAGCCTTCATGAAAGCAATTGTTCTTTTTAGGTCAACATTAAAGTCTTGTTCTACTCTTAGGTTTTTGATTCTGTAAATCATCCTTATACCTATCCTTTGAAGCATTTTTTTTTCTATAATAGCTCGGAAATCATTATCTTGGTGCTTTCAAATAAAATCTCAATGGTACTGAAAGCCTTCCCTTACAATGGGGTCTAGGAATACACTGTCCTGGTTCTTCAGGGCTAATTTTTGTAGGGTCTTGTTCCTAATATTAGTGCCAGGAATAATAGTCCTCATTTTCACCTGAAACCAGACCACATTTTTAATCAGATTCACAGTACATAACATACCTCTTGACTCAGCTCCATGGCACTGTCAAAATGCTCTGAGTGCGTCTGCAATCACTAATTCTTTCCCACCTGGTGTTCAATTTGAAAATCATACATTTGTAGCTGAAAAAACAAGCTCTATTCTTAGTGGCAGTAGAATGGTTTGCCAGGCCCTTTTTGGCGCTGTCAACAAGTGGTTTATGGTCAGTGTCAGCTAATAGTGGCCTCCCATAAATAAAAACATGAAACATTTTTCACCCATGGACTGAGACCAAAGCCACATTCTTCATTTGAATTTACTGAAAGCCTGGGTTTTCTTCATTCTGATGATGATTATACTATTGGGGTTTAAAAGTTTTGACCACACCATTGTAAAGGATTGTGCAATGTTTTTCTTAGGGCCATCAGTGAACAAACTTGTTTTCCATTCATCATCATAGCAACTCATGACTGAAATCTCATTGACCCCTTTAATCTCTTCCTTTTTTTACAGGGCAGAATGAGTGTTTTGTCTTTATCGGGATACCAATTTACTACAGCCTCCTGGTTCATTAACCACAGAAAAAATCACTTGTATTTACTATTTCCCTAAATATTCCTCTCCTTTCTAGGTAGCAGAAAATGTTCCATTTTAGTGTGACTATTTAGCTTCTTGGAGTTGCCATCTAAGTGAAGGATCCTTTTTCTACACTGCATTGTGCGAGCCTGGATGTTTGTTGGTTCTCCTTTTTGTTGAATGGCTCTGAAGCAAAGCACCTGCTTCCCTAACTTCTTGACCCAGACTCAGGGGGGGTTGTGAGATTGCTGGGATTTTTGAAGTGTAGTATATATAACATAGGTATGAACTTCTTTTTTCTCTGAATAAAACCTTGGAATGTGCTTGACAGAGATGGTTCCCCTACCATATCCAGCAAATGCATCTTCTGGATGAAACCAAGGGTTTTGGCACATTTTAATGTGGTCTTTTCCCTTAGTACTATTACAGGGAACATCATTTCCGTACTCTCTAAAATGGAGTATAGACACCTCACATGGGAAAAACCTGGGAAAGGTTAATGAAAATACATTGCTACCACACCATTCCTTTTGCTTTTTCACACACACACACACACACACAAAACTGACACCAGAGAAGCAAGTAGAAAATCTGCAAAGGCATGGTGAAGGGGCAGTTGCTCAGCAAGCTGCAGAGCTGCAGGGGGAGAGCAGTCCACGGCAAGAGAGGATGGGCAGCAAAGCCAAGAAGCCACAGCCCATGGCTGGCCAGTGAATGAGCTCATCAGGAGGCAGAATGGGCCGTTCCTGGGGAAGGGCAGTGATGTTCAGCAGCAGAAGGCCCCACCAGCAAGAGCCTCCCACAGAGGGGTAGCCAGAGCCTGAGGGGGCCATGCTTAAGGGTGTGCATGGGGCTGGGCTGCCATGCATCACGGGCTTCCCTGGCTCACGGGTACCTGCCCCAGGGCACACAAGGGACACCAGTGCTGAGCTCTCTGATGCTTCTCTGATTATAGGCATTGGATTATGACAGTATGTTTTTCTTCTATGCATAAGGTTGTTGCAGGTTCTTTCCTTCAGAGCAAATATGTTTACTTTTGGCACCACTTTGGCTTCTGCCTCTCTGACTGTGTTACAAGTAATATGTCCCATTAGCTCTCAGGCTGACTGTCATCTGCTGCATCATTGTCCTACAAGGCTTGTTTGAGCTAGCAATATGGTGACGTTTGTTCATTGTTCCTCCTGTGCATACACACCACAGAAGTGTGTGTCCAAGATTTTGTATCTTTTTTCGTATTCTTGGCATTAGCAGTGCTGTTTGGCAAAGGATACACAGCTTTTTCCTTGTGAAATTTTATTCTGAGCTGTCATATACGTTTTTTGTCCTGGGTGACTCTTTTTGCATGTCTTTCTGGGCTTAGGTGTCCACTCCTACTGCTTGTAATTCTGGACAGGTAGGGTCCTTTCCTTGAGAAAAATCTAATGGCTTTGTCCAAAGATTAATTTTGGGAACTCTGCAACAGTCTTGGGGTGTTTTGTCTTGCATCTAAATCCAAATTTATCACTTAAAATGTGATTTGGTTAGTGCCACATACCTTCCAAACTGCAGCCTTCAGCTGTCAGCCTTTGTTCAATCTTTTTAATTTCTTTTTATTTTTACCTCTTAGTGTGTTGAAACCTGTCTCTCCTAAGTTTCATGTGGAGACACAGACAAGATAAGAAACAGCAGAAGACAAAGTCAAGGTGAAATTATGCAAAATCAATAGCTACACTATTGTTTGTGTGACACAATATGTGAGATGAACACTGTATTATGCTGCACTGAATGTAAATAATTTTAGCTTTCCTGATTTTTTTAATTACTATTGCTCAGACTTTCCTAAAATTATCACTTTCAAAAAGTTCAAAATATGAGTAATTTTAGCCCCCAGACTCTGAAATCTGTGAAGAAACACATGTACAAAGAAAGGGCTGGGTTTTAGTAGGAGTTGTTTTAGCCTGTTAGTTGTTTAAACATTGACCAGATTCTGCTGCCTCTTTTTACTGTCCCTTAAAAATGGTATTTCAATAAACTTCCTTCTATAACACAGAAAAATGGGAGTAAAATTAAATTTTGAGCTACCAAATGATGGTTTTGAATGAATATGTTCCCAGTGTATGAACAGGAAAAGAATATATTTGTGCCTGCTTTCTCCTCCAATTCTGACCTGAATCACCATAATATCTTAGCAGAGAATATGAACCAGCTCCTAATTCTGAAGCACAGATCACTCATTTCCATCACTCAGCACTGCAGTTTGTCTCTCCATAAAGCTTTTCCTGATGGAGGACTACGCATGCTGAATTGAAATATGGAGTCATAGGATGGTTTCATTTGAAAGGGACCTTTAAAGATCTTCTAGTCTAACACCCCCTGCCATGGGCAGGGACATCTTCCACTAGACCAGGTTGCTCAAAGCCCCATTCAGCCTGGACTTGAATCTGGGACATCCACAACTTCTCTGGGTAAGCTATATGCTTCAGTTCTTATCCTAAAGACATTCAGACTTGATTTTTATTGGTACTTTTTTATGCCCTCAGTAAAACAACTCTTCTTCTTCAGTCTGGGAGTGTTTCTTCAGAGGAGTGCTCACTTGTAGGTTGGTTCTCCCATGCTGACCCATGAGCGCTGCTCCCATACAGTGCTCCTCCATTGCGACCAAAATCCTCCTCTGGCTGTTGAAGAAAAGCAGGCATCAAACAACATGAGAAGCAGGAGCTATCCTACTTTTCCACACCACCTATTAGTAAAGGAAAACCTTCCTACCATAAGCCTAAGCACTAAATAAGAGCCTTACAACCTGACACCCTTTACCACTGTGAATTTCATGGCCTGCAAGCACCCTACCAGCTTCCTTGGCAGTGATGTTAAGCCATTACAGCACCCACTGATGTCCTCCAAGGTCCCTCAGGCCAGAGCCCTGACACGTGCAAATCCAGGGCTGTCACTGCGCCGTGGGGCTGTTGCGAGGGCTGGGGTAGTCAGTGCCAGCTGGGAGCCCTGGGCACAGATGGCTCCCAGACACCATGTCCTACGCACTTAAGGCTGCCTGTGCTGGATCTGCTCTCAGTTGGAGAGGGTTTGATTTTCTCTGCATATCTCCCTTGGAAATTAACTGTTACTGTTTCATACATCAACCACTCTTCTAAATTACAGGTACAAAGTTAGTGCCTGATTGTGCGTTGCCATGGCCTCCTGTTGATATATTATTGTTTGAACATCTGCCTGTTTAAAAAAAACCTTGCTTGCTCTAATTGCAGCTTTGGGTAGCATCTTGGCACAATACACTTTTGAGGTTTGATTGACTATTTTGTCTATTTTCATCTTCTGTGGAATGACTTTGCTGCTTTACAAAAGGCATGATCTTCTCTGGAAATATGTAAAATTACAACCATACAAATTACTGCAAAGACCAGAGGGTGAGGCATCCTCCCCTCTCAACATTTCTGAGTGCACATGTTGGCTGGTTAAGTGCAACGCTCTTGCGTGCAGTGGAGCTGGGTCAGGTGACACCACTTGTGAATCTGGCACTTTCCATTTAGACAAAACTGCTGCTTCATGCAGAATATGGAGGGTTTTTTCTTCTAAGGAAGAAGTCCAGGGACTGCAATGATGAAGGGGTTTACAAATGAGTTTACAATTTAGAGCCTCAAAACTGCTGGTCAGCTGCCATGTTATCCTGGTTTAGAATTGCAGGTGCCTGGAAGCACTCTGGCTCAAAGTGCAAAACATCTAATGCCATCTCCTTAAACCCACACCACTAGACCTCTGCATGAGGCACACTGAGGGTGAGCAAGCCTGCCTGGGGAATGCTTGACTGATGGGGCTTCACAAAAAAGGCAGCAAGAAAAGACAGTGGATGCAGACCATTTTGTTGCCACCACCCTCACTTGTTCGGCACTTTTGTGATTACTCTTGGCATTGGACATCTGTGAGAGAAATTTGACTTGCATCTGAGGCCCCCACAGCCAACTGCACAGGGCAGAGTGTGAATGTTCATATTTCCTCCGGGTCTTCTTCCACTTGCCTGGAAGAAGTCAATATGCAGTAGTTCAGAGAAAGAATAAGGGTGGAACCCTTGTTCCTGGTGCACCTGAGCATCCCATCAGAAAAAGATACAAAGCTGCCAGGTTTGATGAATAGTAAGTATACAGAAGTGAAATTACAGCAGTATTTAGGTTTTCCTCCAGATAGGTAAGAATATTGATCCCTAGTCTATAAAATAATTTTCACTGCCGCACTGAAAGTAGGAACTTGCCTGTAATGCCTGGGTACTGTTCCTGGATTCAGGCATAAGTTTGTATACCCTCTTAGTAACTATAAAAGGTCTCTTCTTTCCTTTTCTTTTTTTCCTTGACGATTACTGCAGGTGTATACATAAATGAAGAATAACCTCAAATGATGGGATCTAGAAATTAACTGCAGCATGATTTTAAACGAGTTATCTTTTATAGTTCTACAATACTTTCGTTTACCTTTTACATATATAATTTTAACTCATGTAGCTCACCAAGAATTCTTTTTTCCAGAATTTAAAACCATTTTTTTTTGTTTACACTGAAAATATTCTACATTTCCCATGTACAGAAAACTACTCTGACTATAAAGCCTGGCAGTTGCAGCCTTTTCCTTTCTGTCACTTCTAGCAGTTAAAGTCTTATTTATGACTTCAATATAAATTCCTTCCCTAGTGTATTTGTCATCGTGATCTTATCAAAACTTTTAAGCCATATAAGTTCCTTACCCCCAAAGGCATTATTCTGTATCAGAATTTTGTCTTTTCTCACCTCTAAAAACAGGGGGGTTTGACACTGTGTGTTAATTCTGTCTGTCCTTACAATTATTTTTAGTAACTGTGCTCCCTTTTAGATTTTATGCATATGCTTCATATTAAACCTGTGATGAACTCAAACATACTGCAGTTTGTTTGAAAGACTGATGGGATGGACAGGAAAGGATTTGTGCCCCTCATTTCTCAGACTTCAGGCTGGAGACAGAACGATACCTAAATATAAGCAACTAATGTAATTTGAGATATCAGACAGCTCAGATGTCTCAAATGTCCTAGGGCATTTCAAGTCTATGGCCCTTGAAGTGGCACTAAATGTCTATGTTGAAGTAACTGATTCCTAACCCAAAGAGGTGGGATTAAGACACCTGAAGTTAGGTAGCTAAATATAGGTGTTTATGTGTAAACTAAATGCCAAGCTTGCACTGTGGTCAACAGGGCTCAACTCAAACCGGCAGCTGGAGGCATGCTATCTGATGCCATATGTCACTCCACATTTACTTTTAACTTTCATAAGGAGTGTGTAATGCAGCTCGTGTGTCATGCTGGCGTGACAGGAGACCACCCCTCAGCCAGAGGTGTATCAAAGGTATTGCACAATTGCCCTCTTTTCAAACAAAATGGATTTTCACAGCCATGCACGTGCTGCGTGGCAGGTGAGCTGTAAAATTAGCCAGAGACATACAAAAACTTGGCACCCACAGCCCATCATGCAAGTTCCCATGGCAGAATATGACCCTTGCAGGCTCCATTTCCTTCTTGGTCCCAGCTATTACAGGTTCCCACACTGCTCCTGCAGCTCAGCAGCAGCACTGTCCCCAGAGAGCAGGGCTGGGTGAGTACTGGCACCTCCAGGAAGGCAGAAGCCTCATCAGTAGGCACAGGAGCATGTACCAGGCATGTGGTGACAATGACGGCCAGAAGTGCTGGGGCAGTGCTAGCAGGCGGTGCCTGGCTGCTGCACACGCTAAACAGACTGTGCCGCTGTGCGGTAAGTGCAGCTGTGCCCCTGGCGCAATTACAGGGTTCACGTGAGGCTGCTGAGGGCTGAGCGTGAGGCATATGCCAGGTGCAGAAGGGGGAAATAGAAGGTGGGGCATGCACAAACCCACCACAGGCACGTTTTGCTCTTCAGGATGCTGAGTGAGAGCAGAGTGCAGAGTAACCAACATGCACAGATTGACCCAAGGGCCTGAGTTTGATCTGCGACATGTAGCCCTGTGACAGCATGTACATCCTCAAGCAATACTTGGAAAGAAGAGGTGGACCATGAAGCATCCATCCTTCTTTTGTAAAGTTGAAATTTCTTTTAAGTCTGTAGCCAAGAAAACCCCAGACTCCCTGTACAAATGTTCTTTCAATTTAGTTCTGTAATTAAAAATTCCATGCTGTTATTACTTTTTGGGTAACAAATCATGCTAGCTAGTGCAGCGAGGTATAGGACTGGGATACCTAGACTTGCCAAAATATGTATGCTAACCAGTCAAAATATATCAAAGATTAAAATTTAATTTAACACTTTCACTGAAACTTGAATTTAAGCACAATCTGAAAAAATGGTGGAGGATGAGAGGTCTCACTGAAGCTCCAATAAATCTTTAATTTAAGGTAACTGATCTATACCTAAATAATTATAAAAGTCTTGGCATCACATCTGGACTTCTCAGTCACACATTCTCTCTTAAAATGGAGGCTAGGGTCAGAATCATGTTAACTACTTGTTGGTCCTAAAATATGTCCACATCTCAGGTGCTATAACCCAAAGCCTCTGTCTGACTAGATATAACTCACATACGTGTTTCAAGGATATGACTAAGAAAACGAAGATGCCTCAACAACACACTTTCACTTCCCAAGAATTAAACAATTTCTCCTCTTTCCATAGCAAATGGCTTAAGGAAAGTGAACAGACTAAATCATTTCTAACAGTTTCAATTTTTTTCCATGGGAATGTTGAAAACTGCTTTTAAAAATCACCCACACCTATTCAATATGCAACACATTACATGAACATCACGTTATCACTTCATTAGCAATGGAAAGATGCTTTTCTGTAGAAATCTGTGCAGCAGAACAAATTCTGAAAAGCATTTGCCTTGTCTTTTCTGCATTGTGGATCTATTTTCTGGAAAGGTGTGAATGGCCTCCTAACATTGAATCCCAGCTAACATAATTATTTGCAAAGAATTAGACTTCAATGGCTTTTCTCCTTACAGCACCAAGACCGAGACTTACTTTGTAGAGGGAAAAGGAAAGAGTTGTAGAAAGTTGTTCCTTCACAGTGTTGCCAAGGTGAGACCTCTTGGTGCTGAGCACGTAACTGTACGTGGGCTGAAAATAGATGAAACCACTGGCCTTGGCAGAGCTGAAGTCTCTTCCCTATGGCTGCCCATGAAGCGTGGCAATGAATTTCCGCTGCCACCCCTGCAGCTGATGTTGGGTAAGTCAAGAGGTTCTGACAGTGCAACCTTAAGTTCAAAAACAATGATTTATCTGGCATCCTTCCCCAAAATTGTATTGATATGTGACTGTGTTATGACTTTTATTGGATTCTTTTTATGGCCAGATGATAGTATTTGGAAGTAGATGAAAGAACCACAGGATGATGTGGGTGTAAAGAGTAAGGCAGAAGAAAGGAAAGTTACAGTCAAAGACAAAAAAGAAACATTAACATTCTGTTGAAAAACTTCCAGAGTAAGTTTCCTCCAAAAATTATAGGAAAAAAATCAGAATGTTTTTAGATTCCTTTTTAATAAGCAGTTTGGACAGTCAACTATTACTGGTGGGACAAATCAAGTCCTTAAGTTGCTGACGTTCAGGATAGTTGAAATTTATTTACATTGTGAGGCCAGCTTTATGTCAGCTGCTGTCTGTACTCTTGAGGGTACCAAATGATGCCTTCCAGAGTAATTTTATGAAAACATTGTACTTATGTGTACAGGTATGAAGAGAAATGACAAAGCTCAATAATAAATAGAAGTCCTGATTGTTTATTGTACCTGCTGATCTGGGTGCAAAACAAGTAGTACTTGTGTTGAGCAGTAATCCAACATTTACCTTATAAAGAGGCCGCAGAAATAAATATAATAATCCTATTCCTCATCCTAGGAGGGATGATTACCTACTTCAGGTTTTTTAGTGCAGGCAAAAAGGTGGAATTTCCTTTTTCTAAATGTTAAGATGAAACTGCTGGCCGGTTCATCTGCAATTCTATTCTATGAGAAGACCTATAGTATCACCTAGGTCAGGAAAAACACTCTGAACACTCTAAATTTAATACATTACGTAGCTACAAATTTTCCCCTGAGACAAGAAACGTTCATCAGTTTCTATCAATTTAATTTATGGTGAGTTTCTTAGTGGAAAACAAGCAAGTAATTGTGGTGACCCAGCTTTAGCTTTAGATATTTTTTTTTTACCCAGCAGCAAAATATTTTGGTTAAAACACTTGAAAACAAATCTTTGAAGACTGTGATCTCCTCTTTATGGCTTCTAAAAGATCTGTCCTTTCAGTCTCCTTTTTTTTGACAGCACTCAATTACATTTGAAAAGGCTTCTATTAACCTCTCTTTTTTGAGTTAGACTCAAACCATTCCCACCAAAAAACTGTTAAAAAAAACCACATTGAAAGTCTGATAACTTCTCCTCAAACACAGAAGAGGGGAACCCTCTGTTACCCCCTACAGAAAATTGCTATAGCTCATACAGTAATGATATCCAGAGAACAATTTAAAGACCCACAAACAGAATTTCCTTCAGTAAATTATTTCCTTCAGAGCGGGCATTGTAGGTTTATTTTGAAACCACTTGGATCGTGTTATTGCTTTCTATAGAAAAGCTGTAAAAATACATTTTGTATAAGGAAAAAACCATAAAAAATTCCCAGTGCTCGCTTATCTCTAACTACCTTCAAAGAATAGTGAGGGGGAGAAAAAGAAAAAAAAGAGAGAAAAAAAAGTAATCTATATCATGCTGTACCCAGTAAATATTAGAAGGTTAGATTCCTCAATCTACTACAGTCATCCTGCTACAAAACTGTATGTCATGGATCCTGCAATGTTTCCCACTTCTGCTGATGCAGGCACCTTTTTAGTAGCAGATATTTTTGCTGCCATGAGAGCAGGAGGGAAGCTCTGGCAAGCAGTAGGCAGAATTCCTTTAGAGATGGGACACATCCCACTCAAAAAAATATATCAACTATCCATTACAGCGATTACCAATTTTCGGCTTTTAATAAAATTTTAATTCTCCTTCATAAGAAGTCACCGGGATATGATTTAGGTAACCGTACACTTTAAACATTTTAACATGAAATATCTTCTTATATATTAGCACAGAATATTGTACTGGTTTTGTCAAGCTGGGTGAAATCCCACCTCTTGAAATAGATGGATATTCTGCTGTTCATTTCAGGAGAATGAAGAATTTCCATACTATTTCTTTATTCCCAAAATATTGAAGCAGTCCATGAAGTGAGGACTTATCATAAACAAAGACTACCATGGTCTTCAGTCATTAATTAGCGAAGGTATGCCTTCTTGATATAAGAAAGTGAAAACTGTCATAGCACAAATAGGATCTAATGAGTAGACATTCAAAATCCAGGGAATAACTGTAAAACACATTGTGTGACTGAAGTGCTCGTATTTTCTGACTGTCCATTAAAAAAAAATAAAAATGTTTAAATATAAATTGCAGATTGGAGCAATGCATTCCAGATCCTTGCCTGTCAAAAAGGAAAATATAAATCCAGCACGCAATTTTTTTCCGTAAGAGGTGAGAACACTGGGGTCCTGTCCCTGCAGCAATGGCGGGAGGATGCCCAAGACATTCATTAACACAGGCTTCTATCTGGAAGAAGGAGCTGCACCCAGCTGGTGGTGGCCTCTCAACAGAAAAGAGACCAATAAAAGGATTGACTGGGAATGTGAAGAGGTGAGGGGCCCCTCTTCTGCTTGGTCTTCCAGTTGGGAGCCTCTGCATCCTGATTTGGAGCTAGCCTGGCAGCTAGAACTAACTCAAGAGAAGCACAAAAAGCTTGAAGGATAAGTCAGCTTGCCGCTGGCTGCTATTGCTGGAGAAGGCAGTGCCTTCATCTGCTAGCCAGCTCACTGGGTTGATGTATGAGTGGGACAAGTCCACAGGGGCTGTCTGTTAGTAAGTCTCACTGTCAATTCTAAAAAAGAGATTCGCAGTGCAATATCAGGAGCAAAAGAAATCAGAACAACAGAAATTCTGTGTGTTGGAGACACTGTGCTTCAAGTAAGCAATTCAAAATCCAAATGAACTCCCCCTAGGAAGGAAACTCTTAATTTGCACAGTCAGATTCATTCAATGTCATAAGATTCCTCTGGCAGCCCCTCAGTGTCATCTGCCACAGAACAGGGATTGCAGAATGCATGGCATTCCCTCAGCATGTGGGTTTTTCAGGGTCTGACATTTGATTATACTCTCCAGCCTTTTTAAATAAAAAAGGCTATACATATTTTTAACAGGAATGCCAATGTGTGTGTGTGTGCGTACATTAGGTATATAATAATGTATGCATATACTAAACTATAATATCTAATGTGTATATCTATAAGACATATAACATATGAAAGGCATTACATGATTCCAGAAAACTGTCAAAACCAGCCTCTGAATCACTGCTGATTATTGTTCAATCATTTTAAAAGGTGAGTGATACCTCCCAAACTGACATTTTTCTAATGGATTTTGTAGATAGATGCTGTCCCCAGGCAAGACACTTGCAAGATGCCACTGTTATCAGGTAGGTGGTTGATTCCCTCATGTGCACACTGACAGGCACAAATCTCTAAGCAGAAGCTGGAGAGGGGCATCGTTCCCCAGCTCATTGCTATATGGGGGCTGCATTACATCTGCGAGGTGGCAGAAGGTCATGCAGACCTGCACATTTGCTCTCTTGTGCCTCTCGCCTCCTCTCGGTCATGCATCCATTTGTACTTCTTCATCAAATCATTGCCAGTCTCTGCAAAAAAATCCTGGGAGGCTCATGGTGCTTCCCAGCACCCCTCGACCAGCATCATCTCTGGAAAGAGCAGGGACAGTCCATGTGGACAGAACAGTTTAGGGAGCTGCCTTTGCCCTCTGAGCTATTTCACCAAAGGCCTGGCTGAGGACATGCTGCCCATAGATCACCTCTCCAGCAACCTTCATCCCTAGGGCTGTTTTTCAACACATTGGCAGCAGGCAAAAGACACTGGTCCCAGCCAGAGATGACACAGGCCCTCTCTGACGACACAACACCTTTTTGCTTTCCCTCTTTCCTTCTCCAGAAGGAAAGGGAAGACACGGCTGGCAACCCCTGATGCACAGCCAGGTCCCAAGCCAGGTTGTCCCCCACCTCCAGCATGATGTGGCTGGTAGTCAGGATCTAACATGAACAAGTTCAAACCATTGCGTTTCCCCTGTCCCGACCATAGCAGGGTGCATACCCACTTAGTCAGCCACTCCTGGGTCACGGGGCTCCTCAGCAATGGGATGTCTTCCTTCTAGAGATGGAAATAGAAGAAAATAAGGGAGGAGGAAGAGGATGTAAAAGCCTTTCCTTTCTTCTGTGGTGTGGAAATAAGAGGTATGCATGGTTTCCACCGACTGAGGGGAGGTGCAGGTAGGGAGCCCTGCCCACAGCCTCCAGCCCTCTGTGGCTGGCAGTGGTGCTTTTCTGCTGGGGTACGGGAAGGGGTGGTCGCCAGCAAGTCAATTGGTGTGACTGGGGAAAGACATGGATATTTAGGAAGCAGAAGCAGCGCTGCAGTGGATAAAGATGTCTTTCACTAATACTTAAATATTTTCAGAGTTCAGTAGTTGTTTAGTGCAGAAAAGCTGTGGAGAACTGGTGCCAGATTTGGCATCAGCAGGGATTTGGATGCGAATTGCTGACAGAAAGTTACACTGCTTTTTAAAATAAATTTGGCATCAGACCCAACAAAGTTTACCATCATTGCTGCAGAAAAAATGTTAGTGGAAGCATGAGAAAATATTGGAAATGAATATTTTATATGCAGCAAGATTAACAGGGAAACCTAAGAAACAAATTACAGCGTTGCCCTCATCTTAACTTGTTATTCCACATCTTAGATTTTCACACAAGAAATAAGATAGAGTTTTGATATTTTGACCTAACCTAGAGATGATCGCAGAACATTTTTAATGGAGTACTCTTCTACTTGTAATTTAGTCTTGCTTGTATCTCACACCTAGGTGAGAGTGAACATATTTTTTTATTCAGTAGTCATAAAAGATCACTCATGACGCAGAAGAAACTATGCTGATATTTATTGTGTGCCCTTTAAAACCTGTTCACTTAGTACCCACTAAAACCAGAAAAAACACTGGAATTTTGGAAAAAAAGTTTTAAATATCTTTCCTGCTTTTTATTAACCTTTCAATAGACGACTAGTTTGAGTTTTCCCCAGAAATATCTGGTTTAGAGTTTAACCCTTTTTTTTTTGTTTATACTGTCTAAAGAAGTTATATGAATATCTGCCTCTCATTCTTATTAACTGGAGTTTCCAGAAGTTGGCTTTTGAGCACTGTTGTATTTTTCTCATTTTGTTTCTCATTGATAAGAAAATTAATATATGGAAAAAAGCCGATGTAGTAAGACTAGCCATTAAGATATGTTTTGATGCAGCGAGAACCCAATAATTATAGTAGTCTAATGTGTTGTTCGACTTTATTTACACAATATAACGTCAATTACATCAGCAAGGTGTCATGTATTCAATGATATGTTTTATGGGATGGGAAAACAGACTTTTCTCCCTTTGTTTATTTACACAATTGGGCAAGTGTGTTCTATAGCTGATCTCCATGTCCTTCATAACTCCGTATCAGATTTTAAAATTGGGTATGATAACAGACATAATAAGATAAAGCAGATTATTTACTTTATATAGCATGGTGCCAATTAGTTGTGTTTCTAAATCACTGTACAAAAAGGTGGCTATTACCAGTGAGTTGTTTTTAACTCTAGCTGGAGAACAGTTTTCATGAAGGATAATTGCCCGCTAGAGCAAATGCACTGAAGTCTTTCAACCATTAAAATCTCTGTCCTTAAATGTGTAGGCAGCTCTCATAGTTCCATCAAAACCTGTGGAATAAGCTACATGTGTAACTACAAACAAACTGCAAAATTCCTGTAAAATAAAGTGAAAAAAAAATCATAGTGAAGTATCTAGTCTCAGCAGCAGAAAAATTTTCTTATTAAAAAAAATCTTTAAAAGTTCAAGCTCATATTTGTTTGCTACCTACCAGAGTTGAAGAATGTCAAGTGCATTTATCTTTTGTATCTGGAAAATCAGTGAATGATGGATAATATAAATGACTGTTCAAGAACTGAATTCTGAAGTAGATGCTATTATACACTCTATGCCAGTTAACTGAATGCTGCTGTATCTTATTATTATCTAAGAGTCTCTTCTTTTTTTTAACAAAACAAAACCTTCTATTATTTTGATTACAGTTGATAATCAAACCGCTAGCAGAACATGTTTTCATTAAAATAGTGTTTCTCTCTTTAAATGCTTTGTGAAGTCTTGTCTTTTTTACTGATATTTCATTTGTGTGAGGCAAAAACAAGATGAAAGGCTCTGCAATGTCAAAATAGCTGATTTTGACATCTTTATATGAAAGCTTCATACTTTCCTTTTTGAAATGGCTTTTTACTTTGATTTTTGTTTCATACAGACATATGTGAGATGTGTAAAAAATCTAAATTAGAAAGAATTGATCTTTCTAAAACTAGATCTTTTTCATTTTGCAGAACATTGTAATATTGAAGTTTTCTTGAACTGGGATAAAAAGGTCTCTAGAAAACTCAAAGTTCTGGAAGAATGTGAACAAATATGAAAGCTTTAAGAGAAGCAGCTATCCAAGCACTTTGGGGATGTCAACTGGGAATTTAGACAAGCACTTCTCTCTGGTGATTCCAATTCGCAAATTTTTGAAGAGTAGAGCTGAGACATAGGAGCCACATGCCCTTCAGTATTTTCTTCAAACAGCCAGCATCCACCCTTGTATGATGGAAGCGTTTTTTTGGAGAAAAGGAAAATCAATGCTTTGAAATCTGAGAAAGGTTCAAGCCTTGCTTTTACCCTTCAAGATTTCCTGCAAACCATGCAGTGGTCCTTGGCTTGTGCAAAATGAGGCTTAGCTATCTCGGAGTGGTTCTCCAACAAGTTGTCCTTGAGACAGCAAATAAATGGAAGCAGAAATAGGTGAAATTTAAGGATGTCATTCTAAATTGGAGGCAAAATAAGCAAATATCTTAAACTTTGGGATGGCAAGGTTACATTTTTCAGAGGTGGCACAGTGGATTTGCCAGGGACCAGACTTCCCAAAGAGACCCAGGTCCCCTGGCTCCTTGGCCACGGCAATGGCAGGTTGTGGTCCAAGTGGTTGTGGTCCAGGTGCCACCAAGCCTGGGTCTGTTTTGCAGCTGGCTTCAGCTGATTACATGGGCCATGTACTGTCCAGACAAGGTCTGATGCTGGCCAAGTAGAAGGGTGATGAAAAGCTGCCTGCTCAGCTGCTGGCATGACCTGCTACCCTCTCCCTCACAACAGCAAAGAGGAGTAAGACAGAGTTGGTGACAGAGCAGCTCCAAGCACACTTTTAGGGTTTTTACCATCATGATTGCCTACAGTATGGTTGGGAAATGCACTTAGTGTTCCCATCCTGCACCTTTTCAGGGATGCTTCTGTGGAAGCAGTTCTGAGTCAGCATAGGCCAGCACAGACCATGGCCAATGATATGAGACATAGTGTAGGTGTTCTGCTTGATGTTGTGGTTCCGCCCTCCTAGACCTACACCTACAGCCATCAATAGATGGTCCTATGGGCAGCATCTAAAAATGAGAAGCAGACTTGCATGTTTCCCAGCTGTTGAAAAGTTGCAGCAGCTGCTCACATTCACAGTGAATCGGCCAGGGGAGGGGATGATATGCCAAGGTAGGATGACGGGCAGGGCTTTTGGAGGTGATGAGTGACAGGCAATGCTACCACTGGGACATTTCTCACATGAAAGAGAATGGCTGTGGGGACTCTGCCTGCCTAAATGAAGCTCCAGGTCAGGGGAAATAGAAGAGCATGTCAGCACCTACTGCAGTGTTTCCAAAAATGAGCCGTTGTTGTACAAGCCTCTGTGCCCTTCTGTCTTCAGAGAATCAGCAGATACTCAGGACTTGTTTGTTGAAAATCCTTAAAGACTGGGAGGTGGGATAAACACAGGCTTGCACAGTACTGGTTTGTAATGCAAGTCTGTCCAGTTCTGTCCCCAGAATAGTTCATCCTCAAGCTGAGTATCAGCTTAGCAGTGGGAAAAACAGAAAGATTTGAAATGTGTTATGTAAAACCAAATATATAAACAAATTGAGACAATCCCTATGTTTTCCTTGATTTCTGTTCATTATCAAGTGTATGGGAAATTTCCTTCCTTTCACCATTTTTCCCAATAACCTAGGAAGTAAACACAATTCTGACAGTATTTATTATATAATAATACATGCACATAAGGTCTTGCATCAATACTTAAAGTAACCTTTATAAAACTCAACAAGAATACTGCAGAGTAAGTAAAATGTCTATCTTTTTCCCTTCTTTTGGCAGCGGGGGTGAATAGAATTCATACCATTTGGTTGGTGCAGTTAAATTCCACTTTAAAAGAAGTTTATAGTACTGTGGTAAAGACTATGAGGAGAGCCAATTAAATGCTTTTATACAACTTGCTGTCGATAGTAGTCCTGCTATATTATAATAACAACAACACTCAGGTATTAGAAAGATTTCTCACGTGATGCTGTAAATGCAGTTAAATTCTGGTTTTCAATACTCTTTCTCTAACATCAAGCCTTGCTGGAGCAACTGTGGGGAGAAGCTATAAACTGTGCCTATATAAAACTCATTCCATGTTTGGCTTTGACTTTTAACACTATGCAGTTCTGCGAGAGGAATACAAACAGCGGTACAGGTGATTATACAGACTACATTTAAAGTTAGATCTCCAGAGATTAAAAGATGGAGAAATATTCCACCGGATTGACAGGTTTGTGCACAGAAAACTCTAAATTCACCTGTCTCTCATAAACGTAACTAATAATTTAGTGAAGAATACCAAGTCACTGGAAAAGTAAACATGAAACAAGGTATTCTAAGACATAGGTACTACGTACTTTCTGTTACACTATACCTGAACTGTGGTTTGAGGTTTGGAACAAAAGCAATGGTTCAATAATATCTCCATAATAATAACAATAACAACTTTGGATCCCAGAACCCTGCCAAGAAATTACGGCCAGAAATGAGTCCCGGGTCCATATTCTCAGCTGGCTGAAGTGTCAGTAGTGCTGCACAGCCAATAATTCTTACTCACCTGTTGAAAGTTAATGTTCCCTTGTTGTTCATCGGAATTTGGATTGAACATATAACTTCAGACAGCCAAAGCAGAAAGAAGAAGTTTCTGAGCATCCGTTTGGATGAACAGGGCCCGCTGTTCACCAAAACCCAAGAGGCTGACCCTGCGCCAGGGGCACATTGCACCACATGCCTTGACGCCCCGTGTAACCTACGTGGGGATTTTATCCTGCCTCCCCAAAACAGTGCAACTGGTGAATCCCTCGGCTCCAGCCACACAGCTTAAGTCACCTTGCTGGGTGAGTGATGGGAAAAGGGGCAAAGGGAAAGCAAAGCAGTGAAAGGGAGAACCTTGGATTGTTCACCTAGCAATAAGGTGCTTGCAGGCTTTCAACTATTAAACTAGTCAATAAGTAGATAAATTACTTTGGTGGAGAGAGAAAGTGAATGTCAACATCCACTGGAGGAGGGAGCAGTATCACTCCAGTGAGCACACACTCAGAAGATTATACTTCAGACAGTAATATTTTTGCAATAAATCAGCAACATAACTTGGTTTCAGCATGGGTTTCATCCACTCCTTGTCACCTCGCTATTTCCACTTGTAAGCTTCAATTCAGGGTTGTGGGGTTTTTTTTAAAAAAAGTGGTGCTTGAGTGCTTCATGATTAAAATTTTTAAGGCATTTTAAAATTATCTGCAGGGTAACTGAGTCCGATTTTGATTGGCTGTGTATAATAACAGATGTTTGTTAGTACTGTAGAGCAATATAACAACATGCTTCAAAATGTTCCATTAGAAATGCATACTTATTGTAAGAATAAGAACATCTAATTGATTTACCCTGTGGTAATAAATTTTTTACCCTTAGTCATGCATTAAAATAGATGTATTTCACACAATGACAAATGTACAAAACAACTCATTGACTAAGCAACATCCACATGTGTCAGAGTTACCCTGACTGTGAGCACAGTCCTCTCCATCTGTAGTAGATGACTGAAGAGATAAGCAAACTGTGTCAGTTTTGAATATGAAGGAAGAGTAGATGTATTTAACCATGGGCTTTTAAGCCATCTTAAGGATGATATCAGCAACCTTCCAAAAATTGAGGGGGATATAGTTATAACACCATTTGAAGTAACAAATTACTACTTACAATTGGGAAACTGAGGCATAGACATGCCATGTAATTTCCCCAAAGCTGCTCAGGGAGGTGGCTGGCTGTGCTGATAACAGAGCACTGAGCTCCTGGCAGACTAATAGATTTGCTGTAGTATCCTCCATGTATGACACATCCAAGATAAATCAGTAGCAGTTAAATTAGAAAACAATCTTTCTTCGGATGCTTTCTCATGAGATCCTCCCTTTTTCTAAACCAAGAATTAATTCTTGCTCTTACCTTGTTCCATAAAAGTACCTTAATCTGAAAGTTGAGATCCTAACACAGTTCTGGCCAAGATTTGAGTTGTTTTTATGTCCTGTCCCCTGGCTAGCTTAGAATAGGGTAGTTGTGCATTTTGGGAGCCTTTCCTGCAATGCATTATTCTGCCTGCATAACTCCCAGTTGAGCAATTAATTAGAGAACTTAAAGAGTTTTCAAAAAAGCTGAAACAAAATCCGAAAGACTCCATTCCTCTGCATGCTGAATAACTAGCTCAGACAAACTCTTTTCTGATAAAAGCTACTGAAGGCTTGCAGCCCCTGTAGACAAACTATTTAATACCAATATAAACCTTTCCCCTTTCCCTTGTTTATTAAAATTTTGTAAAATTACATCCTAAATTGTTCTTGAAAATACTGCAGAGAAAAGTTTTTCTCAGGCAGATATCTCTATTGATCCTACCATAAACTTGATGCGCTTGTGTCATAGTAAAATTACTTAGTCAAATCCCATTCTGCATGTGTCTAAGAAGGAACATAATGTCTGAAGTGAGTAGCAAATTGCAGCTTCACTCCCCTGAAGCTGTCTGGAACAAAATGGGCAGAGAGCTGAATGTATTCCATGGCAACATGGTAGATGCTTGAACCCCTTTAGTAACAGACTGAAAATTGAGGAACTTGCTAGGACATTTCTGGTTCAGCTCCTGTCCAGGTACCTCCTGAAGGTGTAATCTGTGCCCTTCTGACTCCTTAGAAAGGGTTCATGCCCTATGAACAAATGAACAAAGTTAAGGGTAGGAAGTAGAAGCTTGTGGGGGCTGCTTTATTCTGCAGAAGGACAATTTAGGGGTCAATAATTGGCATGAAGTTGTCTATTTAACTCTGAAAAACAATTGCTACTCAATACCATAATATCACTTGTAAAGAGAGTAGTAGAACCTTCCAGGATCTAAAGCAAGAGGAAAACAAATCTAAAGGTGTTACTGTGTGGTAAAGCCACCACTTACAGCAACCACAGAAATAATAAGGGAATATTTATTTTATGTCAAAAAAAGAACATTAGATGTGTTATTAAGCATTCTCTTTTGTCAGAACTCTGTAACAAGTCACCGAAGCAATTGCGCTGCAAGTTGCAAAAGCCCTGGTCCTCAGGGAGACAAAGTGTTCCAGACCTGTGGAATTGCTCGACCTTTGTAGTATTGCTTCCAAAGCAGATGCACGCTTCTGGTGATTGGGGTAAGTAATATAGGTACCCACAGTTAGACAACTGAAAGCCAAAATCTAGGAGGAGCATATTTCCTATATATATGCTACTAGTATAAGTGCATAAGATAAAGCTGCTTTTAAACCAGCAATAAACAGATGAGGATAGTTTTATTCATACTATTTTGGCAGGGGAAAGAGGACTGCATGTAAATATTAACTTCATAATTTAAATTAGTTTAGCTGCAGTTACACGTGTTTCAAGAAATCTATAAGCTGCATATTTCACTTTAAGTAGCTGCAAGCATCTGATCTAGTGCAATAGTTTGACAGCTGATAAGCATAGCATGGAAAATGTGTAGGATTTTGTGTTTCCACAGCCTAACACCAGTCAGGCTTACACTACACTGCTGCCTCTGTATCAGCCTTTTTCATCGGTGCATGCATTTTAATGAAAATAAACCAAACGTTGCAGTAATCAGTTTGAGATGACTTAGAGTCAGGGATAGAACCTGACTTCAAAAAAGCAAAAGCTTGGGAGTGTTCTCCAGTGGGAAGCAATTAGAATAATACAGAAAAGTTAGGTGTTATTGAATGCTACAGGAGGTAAACAGAGCAGGGCAGCCATGGAAACACTGCACTGGCAGGTCTCCTCTGATGGAACACAGAGAAGCTCAGAGGGACGTGCAGAACCACCCAACCTTTCCTTTCTCTGCTTCCTGCTTACTTCCTCTTCTGTCTCCATACAAGTCATCATCAGTGGGCAGGTGAAGAGGAACTGTCAATCAATACACCCCTCCGGGCTCCAGAGACAGGCTTTTGAAGCTTTTGTCAATAACAGTAAGCATGCTCTTCCCCCACTAGAAAATGAATTATTTCCTAGTTGCCCAAAGCCCCAAATCACAAGACCTATCATTTCTTTTCAAAAATCTGAGTCCCACTTGAAATCATTGACTAGCCAGCATATGACTGCACCAAATTGCCACAGCTTCTAATAGTGGATACGCAGCTTCTGCAAACAAACAGAAAAGCTGTCAGACAATATATGCAAATGAGTCCGATATATAAAAATATGTATTTTCATCACTTATGAACAGGTACTAGAAAATAAATAGAATCTACAAAATACAATACTTCATTACTCTTGCCTTACTCTCTCCTAACTAGAGAACCACGCGTGCTATCCAAAAACCTAAAATAACCAAAACTAATGAGCAGTATTCATTACTGATGTCATTCCACGGAAGTTAGCGCAGACACAATGGGGAACAGAGTCTGGATCAGCATCTCAACTACCTTTATTTAGATGAGTACCAATTAAACAAACTCCTTTCAACAGTTGTTCCTGTAAACCCTAATCCTCTTAATATATAATCACTTGTGGTAGTTATTAAATATATATATATATATATTTAACTTAAGGCTATTTTAAAACGCTGAAGGTATAATACCAAATGATATCACAGAAACCTCAAATGAAATACCTCAAAAATGAAACAGAAACCAAACAGAGACATCATTTACCATGGCTGGCTGTAAAAACTCAACACGTTCATATGATTAATATTTTGGAAATTCAAATAAAGAGGGATGGCCCTGTCTGAAATCTAATTGTTTCAACATACTTTTAGATGGATACTTCTCTACGTATCTGCTCCCTTCAGGGAATAGCTCACGACTAGCAACTTATAAATCATCGTGTAAGCAGACACAGAAGTATTTAACCATAACAGCATTAAATTCACATTAACCAACTGTAGCAAAAAGATACGGTTTTGACCACGATGTCTTTACCGTCATTTTCACACGAGCCCAGCCACAGCTGTGCTGGTGAGGGGACTGCATGGATAGGGGAGCAATACTTTGGGTTTGGGGTGGGGGGTGGGGGGGCAGTTTTTTGGGAGTGGGGAGTTGGGTGTTTTTTTTCCTGACTGCAACAATCTTGCGTTGAAGTTCCTTTAGGAATGACTGATCGCTTACTAAAGGGGCCACTCTGGGCGGGGGGGGGGGGGGGGCGGGGGGAGGGCAGCAGGGCCGGTGCCGCCACCCGCCCGCGGTGCCGCTGTCCCCAGGCGGCCGCTGCGCTGCGCCGCTCCGCGCGCGCGGGCGAGGGGACCTCCGCGCGCCCCGCCCCGCCCCGCCCCGCCCCGCCCCGCCCCGCCGCGGGCCGCCACTGCCACCTGCCGAGGGCACCGAGCTACTGACGGCCCCGGCCCCCGGCGGCCCCCCGGGGTGCGGAGGGTGCGGGGGGTGCGGTAGCCCCGCACACCGGTGCGGGTGTTCACCCGCGGCAGCACAGCGCTCGGGACGCCGCCGGTTTTCTGGCCGTTCCTCGGCAGCTCCCAGCCCCCCAGCCCCTAAACCGGCCGGGCAGCGTGTCCTCAGCGAGAAGAAATGATGTCCAGTGGCCTCGTGAACGTGGAGCATTTCCACAGCGTGTGTTTGGCTGTGAGCTGTTCCCTTCTGCGAAGCGCATCGTCTGATCTCAGAGGTGTGCTTGAGGGAGAGAACGTGCCAGCTCAGTGGGCAGCAAATAATTATGCAAGAGGAGGTAAGGTTACGGGGTGGAAATTATGACTCCTAACTAATGCCGTGCATGAAACCAAAATGCCTTTAATGTCTCCTCAGCCAAAGACAGTGTACGAAAGAGATTGTCACATACCATATTAACGAAAGAAAACCCATTTGGTTTGTAATGGGGAATAAGGTCCTAATCAATATTACTTGGGGTGTGAAGCAACAGTGCTCTTCTGAAATCATCATCAGCCTTGCAGATGCTCCCCTCTTTAGAAAGTAAAGTCAGTAACTCTTCATCAGTTGAGCAGAACTAAACAATAAAATGTTTGTTCCTATCTGGAGCTCATTTGTTTCAGCCAGAAAGTGCCTCCCCTGTTACACTACTCAAGTGTACAGATTCGCTCTGGAAACAGAAAGGTATCCTTATCTGTATGGATTTAAATATGGAAAGAGACAGTGAATGGAAAGAACAACTTCAATCAGATATTTTAAGTTACAACTGATTCCTGTGTTTATGATCCCAGACAGCGTGCTCTGCAAAATGTTCCAAAGCACTCATCTCTGAGCTTTCAACTATGTCTTACTTCTGCTCCAGCGAACCATTTGGGGGATGGGGTGGGGGTGTTTGCTATCAGGATCTAACATAAGGAAGGTGGAATAATAGTGATAACTATTTCCAACTGAGTTATGATGGTAGTTTCTTGCTTTTATTTATCACCCACCATTATCATCTGGCCCATCATTTCTTTTTGGAATATGTAAGAATTTTTCTTCCAATATATGATCTTTACACCATAAAAATCATTCTTAAATGATAGTTTTACTGTGCACCTTTTAGAAGATAATGGCTTAAATTTCTTCTTTCTCTCTTTATTGCAGTGATAGGATAGCTGCTCCTATAAACCAGTCTAGATAATATGTCATATCTCTCCTCAGCAGCTACTGCACACATGATATAGGAAACTCTCCTGCTACTGGTTACTCATTAAAGTTAAGTGATAGAGATCCACATTGCAAGGTTAAATTTCAACACTTTAAACCCTGCTGAAAGTTGCTAATAATAAAGTTTAATTTTCATTCCAAGCATTTATGGTATCATCAACTTGAGCTGGTTATTTTCTTCTTCTCATTAGCTGGTACCAATCAACCTCCCTGCAGAACAAAAATCTTCAGGCAGAATAACAAAATAGAGGCAGAATTTGACCCCTGGTTAAATTAAACAACCTAAATGGGTTTAATGTGAATGTCCTATTAACCAGAGCCAAAGTTGGATCAAGATTTTTAAAAAGGGCTAGAGATTTCAACATCCTGGTAGGGAAATGCTAACAGAAACTTTATTTTCAACCAGGAGCACTCAACGCTTTCTTAAAGTGGTCCGTTATGTAGGGCAACTAAAATAACTACTCCCTTTTTAAAAAAAAAAAAAAATAAATAAAAAATTAAATGCTGCATTTTTATTTGGGGAAAATAAGGTTTCCAACTAATCACCCATAATCTCTTGACATTGAAAATTCTTGCTGCAAAAAACCTGGCCATGTTCAAACCATCTCACAGGGAAAGAAAAAGGTGAGAAAAGGAAGGATGTTTGCTATGGCAGAGAGGGCTGGAGAAAGGAAGGGGACATCAACGGGCTGCAGAGTGGTGGGACCTATGGTGGAGACAGGACAGGCACATGGTCCTGTGCTGTTCCTTGTGGTTAGGCTCACATGAGACTGTGCTATGATGCCTCTCTCTGCTTATTCTCCCATCCTCCCCCTTTTTAGAGAAGCAATCGGAGGACCTATTACATCAAAGGCAGAAACCACTGCTATCCTTTCAACCCTCTGCCCCCTGCACATAAGGTTTGTGATTTTGAAGCAGGGGCAGGGTATCAGCAGTGACAGATGCTTACGTGTCCTTACAGTATTGACCAGGTCAAACTTATCAATGGGTTTTTATTTCACAGGGTAGGTCATAAAGTATTCATTGCCCTAGGTCATCTAGACTCATGGAATAATTTAGGTTGGAAGGAACTTCTAGAGGTCATCTACTCCAAGCTGCCCAACACATGGCTCTCGTCAAAGTTATGTCAGGTTGCTTGAAGCCTGCTAAGCTTTGGAAAACTCCAAAGACAGAGATTTCACAACCTATATGGGCACCTGTGCCAGCATCCGACCACCCTCATGGTAAAAGGTTATGGGTTTTGCTTTATAACTATATTTGTACATCTTGCTTCTCATGTAAATACTCCCCTAGTAAATCTGACCTATGGAATTTAATCATCCTGTCCTCAACCCTACAAGGATATTAAAAATCACTTTTGGCTCAAACGTTCCCTTGCAGACAATGATATATGTGGAGACATAAAACAAGCTAGCTGTAGATACATCACAGCCTCTATTTTATTCCTTTTTTTGAAATGAAATAACTACCTCCAGCCTTTCTCTAGAAATACAGCTGTTAGACTGCCCCTTTAAGCTGTGTGGGGAAAAGGCCTTTTCTCTACTATCATCTTATTCCCCATGTTTATGATTCCTGCTTACCTGTTGTTGTAAACTCTTGTCTTGTTATTGTTGTTGTCTCACAGCCTCACTAGATCACCTATGTTCCTCTTAACCTTCGCTTTCTTGTTTTTTAAGAACACGGGTAAGTCAAGTGCTTAACCATGCCTGTAGAAGCCTAAGGAGTTCCTTTCTGAAGTCCTACAGTTCCAACAGCTCCGAATGTAGCTCTTTACTCATCCAAAAAGAGCTCTTGAGAGCCCTACTGACCTTAGACACTCTCTCTTCCGCCTTTACGGTTTACCTAATGACAGAAATAAATCTCACTAAAATCAACAGGAATGCAGCAGCAGAAAGGAGGAGCCCCAAGTATACAAATTCCTACAAGAGGTTTCCAGTGACTGGTTGTCCTCTGATACACTAATGGAAGCACATGCTGTCAGAGTTCTTATCTATTCCAGCTTTCTGTGGTGCCTCTAGCTTATGAGTATGTTCTTGTTAGGTCACTTGGGTAACTCTTACTCAGATTCTTTGAGGATCATAGATGCTGTCAAATTACTTGAAAAGGCACATTGAAGAGGCAAAATATTTATGTACCTTTTATGAAAAATGGCAGTAAATTATTTTTTTATTTTAAAATGTACCTGCAGAATATATTAGGTTGGTGATTAACCATCTAATTAAGAAAGACTGTTACTCCAGTTATAATGAATTACAGTCATTCAGTTTTGAGCCCTGAATTTATGCTATGAATAAAGCCTAAGACACAACAGCATCTGTATGCAAGATGAACAGCTGATAAACTTTTGAGAATATTAAAACATTCCTAGATCTCAACAAAGACTTTAGATGCCACTAAAATTTTAAGCCTTATTTCAAGAGCAGAAACCAGACTGCTATGTTAGGACTGGGCCATCTCAATAATGCATGAGGCATATAGGCATCTCCATATGAGGGTTGCAGAAGCCAGGGTACCAAACAAGGAAACTTTTAAACTGGCCAGAAACACGCAGCCAGCATCTCCTCTTCTGTCCTATATGTGAGACCTGTGATGCTGCCAACCTGTCCTCGTGGTCAGTGATCAGACTGCTCCCTCAAGCCTCCGCGCGGCTCTGCTGCCCAGGAGCAGTATCTAGAGATGGTCGGAATTTTTGAAGTGCAAGCACCCTGAGCTAAGAGCACCTGAAGCGGTTGGCTCTCTCCATGCTACTCTGCTTAGATTTTCTTAAATTTATTTGGGTCAGAGAGAGCAAAGGTGAGCACATCTCCTCTATCTACAAGTTAGTCTGTGGAAACAAACAGAATAAATGCAAATTATGTTCCAGTTGACTCAAGTGAAGACTGACAGGATACTAAGTATTTTCACAAGAAAAAACCCATGCAATTCTGAAATAGTAATATAAAAAATCTGAATGGTTCAAAGATCAGGCCACAATTTACTTGGAATTTTCAAAACCAGAGCTGCTATAGTATAAGTGGAAGAGATACGCAGAGAAGGGGAAAAAAAAAAGATGGCCAGAGGTCTGTGTCTGGTAAATAATTAAGGTCACTATAGCCTAAAGGAAAAGCTTATAATGAGATACATTAAAATATCAGCCACCAGCTTCTTTCAGGTACATCTCTAGATGATCTAGAACTCAGACCACATATTGCTGTGTCTTAAAGGAATTTTGTTAACTCTGGGGATCGTGCTGAGCTTTCACAGAATATTTCCTCCATACCCAAAGAAACCGGAAACAAATCCAAACCAAAAAAATCCTTACTTGTGCCCTACGCTGGAAACCTGAAAAAAAAGAATGTCCTCTTACTGAATTTGTAAGTAGCCATATTCTGACCTTGCCAGCTTTCTTCAGGTCTTCTGTGGGTTGTTACCATGCCGCTTGGACCGGTAAGCTAGCCAAATTGCACTCTTGAAAACAAGCAGTTTTGAAGACAATATCCCAAGGACCCCAAGGATCTTTTTTCTTAATTAGAGGCGGTGTTTGACTACGAAAGACTGCATTAAGCATTCACATTTTTGATTGGCATGTTTTCTCCAAAACTTCTGGGTTTCTTGGGGAATATAAATTTTGAAAATCCAAGTATTTTGAGAAATGTAACACTGATATCTGAAAAAATATTTAATATTCTATTATATTTATATTCTGTTCCCAGCTCATGTATGGTAAACTGCTCTGCAGTTCTCAGTATAGACTCATGGAGGTTTTGTCGGGTTCTGGGTTTTTTTTGGTTTTACTAGATAAGACAGCATGAATGGTCTGTGGAGCAGGTCCTGCACCTGTGGCAGGGTTGGCACCGTTCAAGACATGGTCTTGTTTTGTCACCAGACTGTTTGCTCAGGAGTCCAGCTAGTTGAATCAATCACAGAGGGGAGGAGGCTTAGGAAGGAAGGAAGAAAAGCATAGTAAAAGAACCTCCACAAAATGAAAGAGAAAGTAAAAAAAAAAAAAAAAAAGTAAAAGAGATGATGAAACAGAAGTGCCATTCAGGAAAGAGGGTGCTGGGGTCTGGCAATGACTTTGCAGAGAGGCATGCCTTATTAATGGAGAGTGATGGTTAGATATTTAGTTAAGTAGGAATCAATGGAATCAATTAATTCTCTTATCAGGGATGAATATCTGATGAGCGAGAGGAAATACTAGATATCAGGAAGCAAAATGAACATTTTGCTAGGACAGCCAGACAGCACAGAAGCAAGGCCAGGAATTGCTGCTGTTGAGCTGGACCAGGCAAGAAGAGGCCAAACCATTCCTCTAGCCGGGCAGGTGCAAACAGCTCCTGGCAGAGGAAGGGGTCCACTAGAAACAGTTTGGGAACCAGCCCTGGTTTTTACAGGTGTAATAACCATGCAGAAGTGTTTCTAGCATAGCTCCGGCCAAGCAGGCATAGGTACTGTGAGTGAGCTGTTTGTGTCTTGTCCTCCGATTAAAGTTTAGCTGGTGCTGGTAGTAACCTAGAGTGATTATCAGTGCTGGCCGCTGCTTGAATGAAAGCCTGGAGGCAGGACAGCTCTTCGTGGAGACAGGACTTCCTGAGTTAGCAACCTAGTAGCAGCCTAGCAGCAAGATCAACACATAAAAGGGACATCAAAACTAAATTACTTTTGAGGGTACTCCCTCAAGGTCAAGGTTAAGGGATCTCATGAAGGATGCACTGGGAAGGTTGGGCAGTCCTTTCTGCTGTGTCCAGTGCATGAATGCCCCATGCTACTGACTGTCTTGCTTCTTTCACTTATGTGAAAAAAGCTTGCAGGAAAAATTCCAATGTCTTGGAATACTAATGTAATATATATAAAATAATCCAACAGTTTGAAATATTAACATCAAAGTCCTGCTATGGCTGCTAGCACGTTATATGCACTGACTAGACAGCTTGGCATACGCATCCTAACACACTGTTCACCTCATCTGACATTTTGCTAATGACTTATTATGCAACAGCGATGTTCAATTTGGGGTTTCCTCCAGATGCATACTGTGTATTACAAGCCACAAAACAGGTTAGTAAATTAATTGTTCCTAACACCTAAGTGCTTTGAAAACTTATTCCTGACTCTTGTATGCTTGTCACCAAGAATAGCTATATGTAACCCCTCCTCCATATAATTAGGCAGAAAGCTAAAAATCTTGCAAAGAGATGCAAAACTAGAGCATGCATGATACCTCACGGTATTATATAACACAAAAAGGTTATTAACAAGCAACTCAAATGAACTCAAAACATGATACCATGGTAAACTGACCTTTGCAAAGCGTTGCTAAGAAGTCCCTCCAGCTTGCACCCTGGCTGCTTTTCTGTTTAAAACAGCCAGTGTATGTATGTGATTTGTACCATTCTCTGTCTGCAGTATTTGAGCATCTTACACTGTTCCAGGAATTTATGCTAACGATCCCTCTCTCTACGAACGAATTGCTACCACCCTCTCTCTGACAGATATGCAACTAAGGCACAAAGACAGAGATTTTTCAGTCCATGTAAATACTAAAAGCTGCATATAGGTACAAAACCGGTTTTCAGCAGCTTGTAAGCATCTGTCACTTGAGGCAACTACATGCTCAGGTACTTTGGACTTGATGTGGGCAGGCTCCAGCTCCTATCTGGCCTGGCAGCTCAAAGCCAGGCAGTGAATTGGACATCCCAAACTCCGGCCAGTGCCCTCCAACGCAACTGGTCTGTTTCCCTCTTTTCTTTTTTTGCCCTGTAACAAGGTTCTTCTTTTACTACTATCTACCCTGTGTCACGATTACAACAGTACACTTTAGTATTCCTGTTACTTATCTGATAATTTAGTCCTTGTGAAGGCCTGCTTTAACTTCTAGTGTGGCTAACCCCGAAATCGCATTAGAAAATGTCTTAGAAAATAAGTTTACATTGCTGTTGCAAAACCATATTTTATTAGAAATAAGGGAATTGGGGAATATCACTACTGCTTAAATTATTTCCTCTCTTTTATTACACAGAAACACTGATTTAAGACAAATCACAAGTAACACATTGGAAAGAAAACCTTGACAATTCCAACGATACGTAACATTTTGCTCCTGATCAGGAAGGATTATATGTATCATCTGATCCTTCCACAAGTCAGGATATACAGCATTTGATGTACATATTTGGAATAATACAACACGATCTTAAAACTCCATATTTTCAATTTTGGAAAAATATGTCGCTGGCATTTACCATAAAGCACAGTAATGGCAACTCCCCAGCTGCACTTCAGTGTGCCATTTTCCTTGTCCCACCTGCAGGTATGATATACTGTACCCACAGCCTCGAGAAGCCAAGATTCCTTGGGATGTTCTTGCCTTGGAGATTTCGTCAAGTAGATCCTCTTACTGACACCTGAACCCAGGGCGACCTTGGACCATGCGGACATGCTAGAATTTCACACGACTCATCTCTGTAGGTGTTATATAGTCTGAAGCCAAAATATCAGCAGAATTTGTTGTCATATAAATGTAGACGCATATTTTGCAATAAATACTTAGAGGAGGACTAGCTTTTTTACATAGTACAGCTCCTCTGCCTAGTACAGGGCAGGCAGCTGCCTGGGTGCTAATGATCTAGTCAGCATTCAACCAGCGTACTGTGCCCTGGTTATCTGACATATTAGCAAGTAGGGATTAGATTAATTACCATCAATCTTTTCTCGTAATACATACTTTTAAAAGTGTTATTTAGTAAAAGATAATAAATGGGAAATTTGTTCACACACTGTAAAAATAAAATACTTAATTCACCACTGAGAGTATTACCTTTGTTTTGCTTCTAGCTTTCCTGGCATCCACGGCCACATTTCAGTATTGGCCCATACTAGTTGTGCTCACAGACTGCTTTCCTTACTATTATTTAAATTAATAGATGATTTTAAGCGCCACTAGAGGGCACAGAATTATAACAGTATTTCTTGGTGGATCACGAAAAGTACATCAGGAACAGGAGTTCAGTAATATTCATAGTTTATTGTCCAAATCCCTAGTTTAAAGCCTCGACCCTACCAACAGTGCTGCATGTGCGCCGCTGCAAGCTGTGCCATCGCCTGCCATCACCTACCCACGGCAATTAAGCGAAGTTCAGGGGTGAGCGCTTGTGGGACAGGGGCCTTACTGAGCGGGCTGGACCACGTGCTCTCCATTGAATGACACAGTTTAGCTTCCTGGAACTTGAGTCCCAACCCAACCAAAATATTTTACTCAAGTGACTAAGGCCAGCTGAGCATAAATCTAAGCAGGGTTCCGGAGGCCCAGCTGATACAAAAGGCAGGTTATACACCTTGAATGAATACACAGGGATGAGAAAAATTAAGAATATATAAAGACTTGCATATCAAACCAGGGAAATGCAAACAAGTAGTAAATGAAGGATTAACTAACTCAATTTACAATTCAAAGGAAGAGGAGTAGATATGTGCTACTGGAAAGCTTAAATATTAATGGGTTGCTGTGGATACTTGTATCAACTACTTAACATCTGTTTTGACATGTGTGCTGTTTCTGCCATCCCTTATCGCGAGTGTGAGTGGCCACTGCAGTTCACATGTTGCAGAGTTCCTGGTCGAAGCTGCCTGCAGCAGAGGAGGAAGTGCCGTGAAGAAGGGAAGATTAAGCTCTTTATTTAAAGGCAACTGGATTGAATGGCTCTGGAGACGCCGTAGCAGTCAGTTAGTGCTGTTGCTGTTGCCATGTTGCTTTAGTAGAGGCACAAGTTAATGTCCACAGCCAGAATATGACACCTACTTCACTGCTTACTTCTTCCTTTCTGCAAGTTGGAGATGGTGTGTAAATCAAAGGCTTGCAAGCCTGGCCTCTAACTAGCCAATAAGAAGGAAAGCCCCTGAAACCGAATCTAATTTCTGAATGCATCTGTTGATTTACACGAAAACTAGGGTCCCCATTATTACTTCTCATTAACCCTTCGCGAATTAGCGTCACAGTTTCACGCTACGGTGCTCAGGCTGCGGAGCCACCCGCACGCAGCTGCTTCTCACGAAGCCGGTGCCGAAGCGCCCGAGCGGCGGCTGGCCCTGTGCGGCGGGCAGCGGGGCTCCCGCGGCGGCCCCGGCCCCGGCCCGGGGGGCGCTGCCCGGCCCGGGGGGCGGCACAGGCGGCGGGGGGGCGAGACCGGTGGGGGCTCCCGCCGAGCACCGGCAATAAACGCCGGACAGACCTGGCTCGGCTGCCGCCGGCTGCGGGCGGGGAGGCGCGCAGCGGCCGCGCCTGCGGCGTGGCGGAGTGGATTTTTTTTTTTTTTTTTCCGCAAGCTCACCTTGATGCGGCGGGGAGTTAAAGGCCCGCTCTCGGCAGGGGGAGCTTTGTTTTCTCGGCGCATCTCAGGCACCGAGCGGCGGCACGGCTGCGCTCCGACCACACCGCGCCGGGGCCGGAGCCGGAGCTGCCGCGGAGCGGGGGGCAGCCCGCGGGGAGGGCAGCCCTCGCCACCGCTGGGATCTGGTCTCCCGCGGGGCCGGGGCACGGCGGAAGCGCCGGAGCAGCCTGCCGGGCCGCGCCGCCCCCTCGGGGGGACCCCCGGCGGCTCGCTGCGCTGCCCCGCCCGGGCACGGCCGCGCTCCCCGCCCGCAGCAGGGTCCCGCCGCCGGCCGAGCCTCCCCCGCGCCGCCGCCGGCGCTCACGGCAGTTTTGTTACTTTCTCGGACTTACATGGACATCGCCCGGGAGCGCGCGTAGCCCGCGGGCGCCGCGTCCCGCCGCCCGCTCGCCGCGGGCTGCGCCGCCGCCTTTGCCGCTCGCGCCCCGGGACGCGGAGGCGCCCGGCAGCGCGGCCCCCGCCCGCCCCCGCCGGCCCGCCTTTCTCGCCGACTTTCTCCGCCGCTCGCAGCGAGAGCAACAGCTAGCCCGGCCCGGCCGGGCCAGGCGAGCGGGAGGCGGGGGGGGAGCGGGCGGCCAGCGGCACCGCCGAGCCGCGGCCCAGAGCCCTCGCCCCCGCGGCCTTTCCGCCGGAGCTGCGCGGAGCTGCCCGCCCTCCGCCCCGTCCCGGGCCGCGGAGCCACGCCGGGCGGCGCTGCGGGGGCCGGCCGCGGGGCGCCGCCGGCCGGGAGGAGAGCGCGCCCGGGGGGGCGCCCACTCCCTCGCTGGGGCCCCTGCGAAGCTGCCGCAGGCCGGCCCGCCGCGCCGGGCGCCCAAAGTGGCCCGCGCCCCCGCGCCCCGCGGGCGCCGCCCGGAGACCCTCGGCCCCCGCTGCCTCCTGCGGGCCGCCGCCGCGGGGTGCCTGGCCGCCGCCGCCCGCGCCCTGCTCCGCCGCGGCCCCGGCGCCCGCCCCGGCGCCCGGGGTGATGCCATGCCCCGCAACCACGGCGGCGGGGAAGAGGGCGGCTCCGCGGGGCTCTGGATGAAGAGCGGCGCGGCGGCGGGCATGAAGGATGTGGAGTCGGGCCGGGGCAGGGCGCTGGCGAGCGCGGCGGCCCGCGGCGACGGCCTGCTGCTCCTGGGCACCGGCGGCGCGGCCGCCCCCACCGGGCTGCGGGAGGGCCGCCGCGGGAAGCACGGCGCCCGCATGAGCCTGCTGGGGAAGCCGCTGTCGTACAGCAGCGGGCCGAGCTGCCGCAGGAACGCCAAGTACCGCCGGCTGCAGAACTACCTGTACAACGTGCTGGAGCGGCCCCGCGGCTGGGCCTTCGTCTACCACGCCTTCGTGTGAGTACCGACCCGCTCCCCTCCTCTCCCCGCCCGTCCCATCCCGTCCCGTCCCCGGGGCCGCCACCCGCACCTGCCCCCGGCCGCAGCCGTGCCGCTCCGCGCGGCGCGCGTCTCCCTCCTGCCCCTCCGCTCCCGGAGCATCGCGCTGCGGCACGCGGGGCGGACCGGTCCCGTGCCAGTCGCGCCCAAAGCGCCCCGGGGGCACCGGCGGGGGCGGGGGAGCCGCTGCCACCTGCGGCGCGGCGCTCCGCGGGCGACGGAGGATCCGCGCAGCCCCGGGGGGAGGTGGTGGGGCGAGGCGGTAGGGGCAGGCGCGGCTGTCCCGGCAGAAGGAGCCGGCGGAGCGCTCGGCGGCGGGCACACGCTCGCTTGTCTCCCGGGCGCTTGCGGCCGCCGGCTTGCGCGGGGGCTGCGCGGCGCTCCCGCAGCGGCCGCCCCGCCTGCCCCGAGGTTAGACGGGCCGAGGGGCGCCGGCCGCTCCCGGGCCCCCTCCCCACGCCGGCGGTGTGCGCGGGGGCGCCTTTCGCCCCGCGGCCCCCAGCGCGGCGCGGTTGGGGAAGTTCCCGCCGCGGGGCCGCGCGGCGCGCTGCTGCCCCCCGCGCGCTTCCCCAGCGCTCGTGGCTTCCGCCCCGCGGCGCGCGCAGGTGGCGGCAGGGGCCGCGCCGCCTCCCCGGGCGGGTGCCGGGCGCAGCGGGACGCCGCCACCCGGGTGCGCCCACCGGGAAGGGCGCGGCGACCGGGCTCTGCGCGGGGCACCCCGCTCTCTGCCCTTGCTGCGGTTGTGCCCCTAGCGAGGGGCTCCTGTCGCCCGCTGTTCCGCAGGAGCCGGCGGTGACAACAGTGCGTGATCGCGACGGGGCTAGCGGTGCCGGCGCCGCGCTGCGAGACGTGCGCTGCTTTACTTGAAGAGGCTTTGCCGGGGAGAGCTGGGGTGTGGGGGTGTGTGACACACCGGAGGCAGAAACTGCTGCGGGTACCCCTGGGGCCAGCGGTGCGCCTCAGCTCGCTGGGAATCCCCCGGCTTTAGGGGTTCCCGTAACAACCGGGGGAAAGGCCCGACTCGGAAACCCCTTGCGTGGCTGAGCGAGACGTGCCACACGGCCTGGCAGGGACTTTGCGACGGGTCATGGTCCTGGGTGAAAACCTTGCGATAAATTGCAGAGAAGCATGGGCATTACTGTACCAGATGTACAAGGCAGGGTGTTTCTGTGTTTGGCTACAGGAAATAATTCATAAATAAATCCAAAGATTTAATTGATACGCTTTAGGTAGCTATATTTCCGTGATAGCTGCCAGAATCAAGCTAGCCGTTACAGCAGCTTCGGTGAAAAAGCAACTGTTCCTTAAAAGCTGTTTGACAGCATGGAGAGTGCTCCTCTCCCAGCAGCAGGGGAATCCCCAAATCCTACTTTTATTAAAGTTTTTGCAAGGGAAAAAAATACTTCGCCAAAAACATGGGGGGTCTGATTAATAACGTACTTTGTAGATAGATTTATTTAGTAAATCGAAATTGCTATAGGTAACAAGCAGTAGTAACATACTGAGTGTTGTATTTTATTCAGTAATAATTTAGATGATCTGCCCATTTTCTCTTACTGTGAAAAATCAACTCTTACAGCTTGAACTTCCTTCTTGGCGGGCATGTATGTGGTATGTTTTGCTGTTTGGGTTCTTACAGCTGTTACCCTGTGGCATAGATGGATGTAAATGAATATTGTGAGAACCTCCGAAGTATTTACTAGGAATTATCTTACTGCGGTGCCTGAAAAATCTGTAAATTGTAGCTTTGGACCTTTCTCTTCGAGATCATGATGAAAATCACTAAAACAAGTGAAGTTCAAGTTGGAAGTAAGGTTGACAAGTTTAAACCTAAAAAAAAAAGTATAAAAAAAAAAAAAGTAGTACATTTCCAAACAGAGTGAAGCCATGACACAGCAGCACTGTAAACAAGGAATATTGCCAGCTGCGTTTAGATAATGGCCTGCATAGAAAGAGTGCCAGTTTAAATTTTTAATTGCAAATGGCAATTTTGGCAGCTGTAAATGCCAACTTTATACCTTTTATCTGATCAGATCTGTGTGAAAGAGCTTGAAACATTACTGTAATGTAAAGGCACCTAGTAATAATATTACCTTTAAGGATCTGTCACTGCTACGGTCTTTAAGGTGCGTTTGAAGTTCCACTGGATTTCAGTTTGACAGCCATCCTCATTGCCAGCCTATAAATTATTTTAATCTATTTACATAATTCTGATTTTAATGACTGCTAGATATTCAGATAATATTTTTGGTGTTTCAGGCTCAGTTTTTTCCAGCCACCTGATCACATACAAATGCAACTTGGAGAATGTACTTTCTTACAGGATTAAAAAACAAACAAAACCCCCAAACTCCAACGAGTTGAAAAAAAAAAATAGTCTTGAGCCAAGTAGCTTACAGTTGCAAAGACGTTACTACGTATGTGGATGAAATGCCTGCTGCTACCTCTGCTAACCTATCCTTGACTGCAGTGAAGCCTGTTACAGCTCTGCACTGTTCCCGTTACAAGAACGGGCTGTCTGGGGTGAGACCTTTTGTGTAGACCATTGGTCTCCTGAAATGAAGCTCTCTCTGATACGCCCGTTGAAGTAATGCAAGCGTGGTTTCAGAGTTTCCGTTTAAAGGCTTTGATGTAGAAGTGTATTTAGGTTTGCCTGTTTGTTTTTCAAATAAGAAGTGGGGAATTAAGCATTGGTTACAAGTAAGAAATCATCCCTGTAGTGATATTTTCATTTCTCATTTCCATAGGGAAGAACACTTCAAAGCTGAGAATAAAGCACAGTTGACTCTCTTCTTTTCTTTTTGCCCCTTCCAATAAGAGAAAAATAGGCCAACCACCTGAGGAACGAGTGTTGTAACCTACATTCAGGAGTCAATTGGTTAATTTATTTGTAAATATAAACTTGCCAAATGCTGGAAAAGACAGCTGTTTACAAACTTGTGCTGCTCGAGGAAGAATTTACTCTTGAGCAAAGGCCTTTGACTTCAGTGTAGTTATGCTGGGGAGTAGAGCTGTAAATTACATGTTTCTTGGCTCTTTTTTTTGTGTACTTTAGTGGCTCTTTACATGGAAGACCTAGTTAAAAATCTAAGATCTTTCCTGCAGATTTTTTGAAAACTGCTTTTTGGGTACCACAGTTTTCTTAGTCATTCAGGAACACCAAAAATATGAGCACTTACTAAATCAGAAAAGAACATTCATACCATTTGTGAGTAATGAGTCAGTAACTTAAACTCCTGCTAGTAAAATATTTATGCCACACCACATCACCTACACATGGAGCATGTGCATATTTAACGCATGCACGCCTACATTAAAATGCTGTGATATTGTAACTTTTCAAAAACATTGTGTTGGAATGTCATAGGGTTTCTTTCTGTTGTTGCTGTTTATTTAGATTATTTTGGGTTGTTTGTATAGACATTGTATAGACATTGCCTTAGAATGATCAAAGGGGAATTCCAGATTTGTTGCAAATTTAACTCTGGGTTTCATCTTCAGTTGTCGTAAGGATTTTGTATTATTTTTATTCTTAATTGACATTCTGAAAAAGGGATGGCTTGAGATGTTCAGAAAAAAATAATGTTCTTCGATACTGTTTATAGTGGTAGGATATAATTAGTTGCATAAGTATCCTAATTTAACGTGTTGAATTTATGTCAGGAATAATAAAGTTTCTCTTTCTTACTGACTTCTTTGTAATATATTCCCCCACAGAAGTCTTTAATAATTTGTTGTGGCGCTGTCCTTCTCTTTATAAAGCCGCCACCTTTTGCTCTGGAAGCTTCTGAATCACAAATCGCAGGGCTGGATGCATGCACGAGGGCAGTATCACTTTGCATGACCTATATTGATAGGTTTCAGCGGGCATCCTCTGTTGGCCATAGCTAGAGATGTGTGCTAGGTGAATTTAAGAGCCTGTATGGTGTCCTTCTTTTCCTTTGCGTTATTGATGGAGAAAGGCTGGAAAATAATTTCTGAAAAAAATACAATGACGCCATCAATGATGTAACTAGCTATTTTAGTTTTCCAGATCTGTCGGAAAGGACATGGCTTACTAATGATCAGATGGCTATTGAATAGCGGCGCCTTTGCATGTGAGCTAGCAGTGCTGCATCATGCTGTGCCATTTGTATAATTAGTGAGGTTCCGCATTCTGATTAAAAAAACAATAATGTCCAACAACCTACTTACTTTTTCTCCTACTATCAGAAAGCAGGAGAAATGATTTTGCCTCTTTATTTTATCCATCTTCAGGCATCTAATGAACAAGTTCCAGGGGCTCAGTGGGTAGATCTGTCGCTTTTGTCTTTTCAAGCATCATTTTAGAGTCAAGGTCTGATATTTTTAGGATAACAATATATTTTTATATGCTTAAAAAAAATAAACCCAGAATAATATTTACAAATAAAAAATCACAGGGTTGATGACATAAAAGATGTGGTGAAGCAAATCTTAATAGGTACTAAGGAGGTAAAAATTTAAAACTCTTTAACACCTAAACCTTAGCAGGCATTTTCTTTCAGGGAGTGAGAATGAATGATGTTGGGTATTTAGACGCACTTCAATATAAATCTGCAGCGGTTTGCCGCATCTGAGGCAGTCTGTGATTCTGTATGTGTGCCTATTTCTCACTTAAACGATATTTGCAAGGGCCCTTTGGAAGTCACTCGGTCCAACTGGAAGGCACATCCTTCGCAGTCGTGTCAGCTGGGCTTTGCTTAGGTCTTAAGCTTCACTGGATGGAGGTCCCACCACCTTGCTGGGTAACCTGCAGGACTGCAACACCTACCTGTTGAAAAAAGAGGGGGTTTGGCATGGGGAGGGAGGGACGGCAGAGCCCAGCTGAACCTCCCAAGTGGCCGTTCATGGTCATTGCCCCTTTATGTATCAGCTGGCACTAGCATGAAGAATTTGGCTTCTTTATCCTTGTAGTTTCCCTTCACGTAGCTGTAGGCTGCTACTAGGTCAACTGTTAGATCACCCTCTCACCAGACTGAACAAGCTCGGCTCCCTCAGCTTCTCTATGTAAGACACAAGCTCGAGGCCCCTGACTGTCTTCATTGCTCTCCTGCATCTCGTCCAGCTTCTGCATATCGGTGTTCAGCTGCGGGGAGGGGGTACAGCCAGGTGCCACAGTGTGAGGTCACCTTGAGTAGAGGAGAAACTTTCTTCAGCCTTCTGGCCCCGCTCCCCTAATGTAGTTGCATGCTGCTTGCCTCATCTCTGATGCCGGCATGCTGTTGGCTTGTACTTGAATTGCTGCGGCCACAGGAGCACCAAGGCCCTTTTTAATGGGGCAGCTGCCCACCCAGACTCCACCAGTGGGCTCCCAGCCTGTACAGATACATGGGATTATTCTGCACTGGATGCAGGTCTCTGCTTTTCTCTTAGTTGGACTTCACAGGTTTTTATGTTCACGTCCTGTTATTTTCTTATTCTGTCTGGGTCATTATACACTGACCAGAGAGGTGGAGATACAACAATCTTTAAAAAGGCTTGTGCTTTCTCCGTGATTGGGAGAGAAGATGAAATGTTCAACAGTGCTTTATTCCTCCTCTTTCCCCGTGCTGTTCATGGACAGCAAGCACTCCTCTCCTGGAACTCTCCCATGGGCAATAAGTAATGTCTAGATTCTTTTTTTTTCACTTGGTTTTTGTTGGAGAGCTATTGCCCACCTCAGGATTTTCAGTAGATAAGTATCAGGAATGTTTATCATATGATGTATACTTAACCTTAGTAAGATACTGTTTCACATTTTATTTTTTGAGGCTTGGTCTACCAAGTTTTCTTACTAGTACTGGGCTTACTTTCAGACTCAAGAGTAGTGATCCAGGGGAAACAACTAATTTGCCATAAAAATCAAAACTGATCCTCAACCTTCTAGAAAGAAGAGAACAAAAGGCTTTCTTTGAGAAAGAGTCGCCAAGATCTGGATTGGGGAAAGTTCATGACCAGGGACTTTCTTTTATTTGTTGTAAGGTTTATTTCTCACATGGCATTAGGAATTGTTTGTATGAAAATGGATAATAGGTTAGTGTTTTGATTTCAAATTTTTAAATAAATGTATAACCTTTGAGATCAGGGTCTTTCCATTTTTTCTTCATCTTAAAGCAAGAAGTGAGCTTTATAATTTTTTGTTGTGCTTTTTTTCCCCTCATACAAAAAATCGTGCAATTAGCATTACATTTGGGGGTGAGATTCCTCTCAGATATTTTTTCTTTCTGTGCCAGTCTTGGGCACGACATTTCTCGTCTTCCTTCTTGAGTGTCTTGTATGATGTAGATGAACTTTCTGTGGTCTCATATGGTAAAAGAAGTTGCCTGAGTTTGTCCGGGGGTCCGATGATCCATGAATACATAATGTGGCATTAAGTACCTGCTGTCTCGAAGGAGTAGTTGTTTTAGAGGATGCAAGAAAGATTTTAGAAAGATTTTAATTGCCTGTGAGACAGTATTGGTGTGACAGATTTTCAGAGTAGGCTCTAGACAGTAGCTTAATGGACTAGACACCTTTCCCCCCCATTACATTTTAGGTTTCTGCAGTATTTGACTTTCTAAAGCAAAAATGAAGGTTGTGATACCTGCACAGACTTGATGCTCTTTCCATGCTCCAAATATGACTATATTTTAAATAGCTATTCACCCTCTTTTACTGTTGTCATTTGTAGCTTAATTAAGTTTCCTGAATTGGATGAAAGTACAGTTGAACTAATATTTTTGCAATAATTGCAAATAATTTCTAGCATCAACCAAATGGAATACCAATGATCATTCAGCCATTAACAGTGATTTCTCTATTCATGAGAATATACATCATTAACATCATATTTACCAATATTCATAGAAATGCAATGAAATTTTTCGTTATAGTTTCAGTGGAAAGGAAGAGCACGTGATTTGTAACTGTTAAGTTTTTTATGGAAAATATATATAGAAGAAAGACTTCTATACCTACATGATGTAAACTCCTGATATCGCAAATAGAACTCGCTGCTATAAGTAGTTGTTTCTTAATAATTCAAAGGTAAAACACAGGTTTAACATTTTTATATGGCTTACATTTCTATTGCCATAAATGTCTGATGAAAATTAATGAAATTTGCCACAGATTTTAATTGAAGCAAAAGTGAGTCTTCTGCGCACAGGTAAAAAAGATGGAGTAGAAAGCATGAGTAATACTATCTAATGAAAAAAAATTCAACATGTATGCATAATAGACATCATTTGCTACATTATTCCTAATGAGACAGATGTTTATTCTTAAATGTTGGTTTTTCCCTTTGCAAACCATTAACACAACAGACTGTACATTCTTGGCTTTTTAATTAATGCTGGTGTATTGAGAATGACTTCTAAATATGTATTCTATAAACTATACTGAGTTGGGGACACTTGTAATTTTTTTCTCCTTTCTTGTTTTCTCTGATACTTTTTTTTAAAGTTTGGTTTACAGATCTCCTGTAAGAGAGCAGATGTAGATTACTTAAGGGATTACCACCACAGGTCAGTTAAGGTAGAAAATTCATCAGCTGTACAGTTTATGAATTGCAAAATAATGTTAAGCAGTTGCTGTGCTCACGTGTAAAGTAAACTTCCTTTAAAGATATTAATTAAAAATTCAAAGGCTGTCTTACAGGTCAGCTGCACTTAATCAAGAAATATTTTCAATTTTCTGTTGAGCATTAGATTTATCTTGTGATAGCTGTCTGAGTTGCGGTGTAATTGTGTTACAGGAAGCTCAGCAAAACATTCATCATTTTGGGTACTGAAGTGTAGTCTCAGTCAGTGTCTTCTACTTGAAAGCCTATGTGAATACTTTGTAATATATACAGCCCGGTCTAGTGATTCAGAGGTAGACATAGTCCTCTACCTAGACATACCTGAATTTCTCTGGCTGTCACCCAAGAAAAACTTCAAACATAAACGTGTGTATTTTCCTTAACAGAGATGGACATAAATATCTGTGTAAACATTTTCTCGAAGAGTGAATGATTTTCAAAAGCGTTGGGTACCTGCAGCTTCATTTCATTATTCTATTGTGCATTCAATGGACAAGTCAATTTTTCCTCCCCACTTGTATAAAATGAAGTTTAAGAAATAAATCATGCTCTTAAACTGATGGAGGGAGTTCTGTACCTGCCCCCTTCATGGTTTAAGTAATATATTCCTGTTTGTCTTGGCTTCCTTCTTGTTTTGAGACTCCCTTGTTCAACAAAGCAAGCGTATATTACACCTTTCAAGATTTCTGTAAAATTTTAATTATTTTATTGCAGTCATACCTGATATCATATGGTAACAACAGATTGGTGCCAGGAGTCAAACATGACTAAACCAACAGAGGAAAAACTTTCTGCTTTGAGAGAAAAAAATGCTACTGAACGCATTCACATGCCTCCCTGTTTCACTAGTGTCATAGATTAGAGCATTTGCACACACCCTTTTGAGGTCATTCAGTCAGAAATAGCATCTAACTTCTCCTAGGAAGAGCAGTTTAATTGCTCTGTATGGCCTAAGCTCATCCATAACCATTGTATCTGAGAATTACCCATTAGAAGCAAATGCACAAATCTTCCTCTTCCAAGCCCTCATGGCAGGAGTGCACTTAAAAAGCTACTGCTGGGGCCCTTCTAAATAAGTGTAAGGATCCTGACATGCTTGAGAGGGCCTTTTGTGGGAAAATTAAGATGAAATATTGTTTTGGATGCGTTTCTGTAAGTAGCGGGGGTGGAGGACCACTGGTCCTTGGCAGTGAGTTTGGAAACATAGGTCGGTCTCCCCAGGAGACAAGTCTGTATCAGTAGCTGCATCTTTTCAATGGCAACACCCCCACGTCATCGGAGAGTGGCAGGTGATGGCTCCGTCAAAGCTGGCGCGGTGAGACTGGAGCGGTGTCTGCGCTGCAGCTGGGGCTGGTGTGCAGATTCTGTTCTCTTCCCTTTGGGTGGCCCAGCACCGGAGGAGAGGCATTGCCGTGTTGGCAGAAAATCACACAGTGAACTCATCAGCCTGAAAAACTCTTTCGCATCCAAGAAAGTTATGATGTCTGAGGTTAGAAGTAGTCTCTAAAATCATTAGGAGGAAAGAAATCTCTGTTTCTGCTCTAGTCTCTTTTGCAGCTGGCACTTCCCTGTAGAGCCAGTTTTTTTCACACACATCAGAAGAACCATTGCCGCAGGAAGGGGCATGGTCCTTCTCTTTGCTGCTGTCTGCAAAAGGATGTGTATAGGTGACAGGAAACGTAAAGCAGCGTGTGAGCAAGCTGCTTGCAGGTAGGTATCTGTGCAACAGGGCGGAGAGAAGAGCCTGTGCTGGAAGTGGAAGGGTTTTTCTTAGACTGGTCCTTCAGACCCTTCTGAAGTGCAGTTGTGAGCCAGAACTTAGAAGCACAGAATCATAGAATTGTTTAGGCTGGAAAAGGCCTTTAAGATCACCGAGTCCAACCATAAACCTAACACTGCCAACTCCACCACTAAACCATGTCCCTAAGCACCACAAGTACACATCTTTTAAATACGTCCAGGGATGGTGACTCAACCACTTCCCTGGGCAGCCTGTTCCAATATTTGTCAGCCCTTTCAGGGAAAATTTTTCCTAATATCTGATCTAAGCCTCCCCTGGCACAACTTGAAGCCATTTCCTTTCATCCTGTTGCTTATTACTTGGGAGAAGAGACTGACACGACCTTGGTACAACCTCCTTTCAGCCCCCTTTTCTCACACCTTTGGCCCCACCTACTTGTTTTTACTAGAAATGTTGATTGTGTTTTTCAAGGAGGTTCCAGTACAATTCTTGTTCAGCTATAGTTAATTGCAGTAAGTATGCATGCTCTCAAGTGGTTTATTCGACTGCTGGTTGTTTAAGCTGTGGTTGTTTCTCTCTTTGAGATGTCCCAACTGCATCTGTAGACTGAAGATGAAGCAGAACTTGGAATAAAAGGGGAACAGCTTTGGTCACGTCTGTGAGTGTTGTAAATTTGTATATAATACAAGTTTGTTCAAACAGACGTATTTCTTTCCCCTTAAGCTTAGAAACAATAGGTTGCATTTGGTGGTTGGAGGCACTGTCTTGAAAGAAGTTTGCCTTCCTCAAAGGTTGCCCAGACTGCTGACTACTTGTGATTTGGCTTCTGCAAATAATCTGCTTGCTGTGGCATTGTGACAATAAGAGGTTATTGTCGGTGCTGATGAGGCAGGTGATGATCCTTAATTATAGACACTCTTTGGAAGGAATTTTTATTTTCACCCTGAAAATGCTTGTAGACATACTTTTTAGTGGTATTATTAATAGTTTTAGGCACTTACATAGTAATTAGTAGAAATCATCAAACTAAGCGTTGATAAAAGCGCTATCTTTCAATCAGGGATAATGATGAAAATCCATCTCTATTAGAGACATTTTTATAAAGCTGCTTAGTATGATTACAGTTGCATACTTAATAATTACTTTTTAAAATTTATTTTTAATATCTTCAGTGTTTTCCAGTGCTTTTCAAATGAAACTTGGATGGTTCTGAATCAAGTATGGAAATACTATTTTATTATACAATTTGTAAAATGAGATATTTTTCTTCTTTCAACCTTTTTTGAAGGTTGGATCATGTGACCTTTCAAGTTCCCTTCCAACCTGGGCTGTTCTATGATTCTATGAATTCTTCTGTGGAGAGAGGAAAGCCTATCCTGACATCTTCAGAGCTACTACATTATGTGTGTATGGGCACCCCGTATGAGATTTTGCTGTTTGGGGATATTATGGGAGATTTATGGTGAGAACATTTGTGGAATTGCAGAGGCAGGAGAAGTTACCTAGATGGGAACAAACTCATTGAGGTGAAGGAGAATTTATGGATGTCTTCTTGACTGTAACAGTACTTGACTGATACTGAATATTACTTTCAGGTTAGAAATGTGTTTGTCTTTTATTAATAATGAATTTTTAATTAACATTTTTCTCCTTTTATTATCTGCTTTCTGAGGATAGTTGAAGTACCACTGTGAATCAATTCATTTGATTTATATATAAATAAAACATGGTATTGATCTTTACATTTTTCTTCCATTGAGGTCTTGACCCTGTGTGCAGACCTGAGGTAGTAATCAGTAATATTTTTACTACAACATGAAAATTTTATTCGCTACCTGATTGTGTTTCTGATCGCTTGTTCTTTGGTAAATGTTTGTGTAAATCTCCTTGCTGAGATTGAGCCTCAGCTGGTTTATTCCCATCCGGGTCCACTCTTTTCTGGAGCTTAGGCCACTTCTTAGCTGCCCTTGCAGGTTATTTGATGGCAAGGGCTGCAGCTGGGTCAGCACAGTGCAGCCCAGTCCCTGTCCTCCAGCATGGATACATCTACACTTGGAGGAAAGCCTGGGGAGGTGCATCTGAAATTCCGGTGCTTCTGAATACCCTTTAGCTCGGTGAGAAATACAATCCTCAGGGTCTTTTTCTGCAGGAAGGAATTCAGTCAGTCTTTTTCCTGTCCAGGGAATTTGTCCTTGAAACCGTAGCTGTGCTAATGATATCTATAAAATATCAAAGACATCTAAAAATATGATAATATTAGATTAAATGGTGTTATTGCTGCTGTTCATTAATGGGAAAGCTGGAGCTGAAGTAGCTGTACCCGTCTGAAGCACGGTATCACACCAGTAAGTGTCAAAAGTATTGGAAAAATCCTTTGTATGATTTTGCTCTCCAGTATTTTTTCATCTGTCCATATCTGTAGGTTACCTCACTGCAAGAAAGGTCATGGTATTCTTTTTGGCTTGCCTTTGTCACCAGATTTAGGAGTTAATCATAAATAATATAATGGATAGTGACTGAAAACTTGGATCTGTTAAGACAATGCAGTGACATTTCAGATACAATCTGTGTCTGGAAGATAAAATTAAATAGCAGAATGCCCAGTATTTAAGAAATGTGATTTGATGATAATTTTGATTGTGTTTTTCGGGTTTATTAATCCCTGGCAAAATTGTGTTCTTCTCTGTCTTGAATGTAAAAGAGGCAAATCTCTGTGAAATAAGACTAAAATGAAAATTATTCTGGATGAAAGCATACAGTTATAAAGATTCTGCAGCTGTTCAGAGAAGGGTCGATCAAGAGATATGGAGTGTTTTTTGGTTTTGGAAATGGGATAAGTATATTAGGGAGATCCACTCATCTCCCAGTACCTAAATTTAGCATCCTGCAAAGAACCAGTGTTCGCTCTCATCACCATCCAGCGTGTATCACAGAGCCATGTCTTACGAACACACAGGGTATCTGCTGTATTCAGTATGTTGCGTTGGCTCAGTAATAAAGTTAGATCTTTCAGCCTCGTCCTTAAAAGTAAGGCATACTGTAGTGGATACATGACATTGGTAGGTTATGCTGTTCCAAGTGTGGATCTCTGAACTAATTTCAAACTGAGGGCTGCCTTGCCTACCTCTAGAGGGTGTGCAGGTGACGGCAACAAATCACTACACATACATTTCATACAGTTTTCTGGCAGGAGGATAAAACTGGTATCTCGCAGCCTAGCTCTGGGAATGGCTGGTTATGTGTTCTAAAAATCATTAATAGTTTTAGTTTGATTTAAAACAGTAATTTATGCAGAATACTGGAAAATGGTTAGAATACCTTGTGAAGACAGTGGCACACACAGCTACAACTCTGCAGGATGTCATTTACTAATCCCCAAGCTTCTTTCACGTAACAAATGCAGGAGGTGAAAGTTCGTGATTAAATAATACCAAGTCTTTGTATCAGTGTTGTTCTTGCGTGTTCTAGTTACCTATCTAGCTATCTGTTGGTGTCTTACATGCTCTGCAAACAGTGAAAAATCTTCACAAAAAAAAATTGTTTTGTTGGAATAATAGGGAAAGGCAACACAATGGTGTTGGTCAGCATGGTAGGCAAGGATGTCAGTTCTCCCCTTACATTTTTCTAAATTACCGCATCCAACAAAGTCACTGTCTTTTTTTCAGGATGGTAACCCAGGCATCATTGTTGAGATGGACCTTTATCGTTCATGGTACGATTTCTGTCTCCCTAGTATCTCAGAGGTATGGCCTGTCTGTTGCCACAGCTCGAGCTATTGCTCAGGCTCCTGATATCTCAGTTTTTGCAGCCCCCTTCTGCCTGGACTCGGCAGCTTGCTCCGAGTGCGCATCCCTGGGACCAGGTAACCCCTGCCCCTCAGCCCAGCCAGCTGCTCCTGCTGACCAGGCTGCAAGCTCCTTCTCTTTAACTTTCGATAGCTGTGAAAAGCATCTGGCTAGTTAATTCCTAAAGCTACATTTGTAACTGAGTAACCCAGAAGTTTGGCTTTGTATGATTCATTAAAGTGCAAAGAAGTGGAAAAAAAGAGCAGATTGAACTGTTTCTTTTTGCTGGGTCTGGCAACCTCAGCAGCCTGGGACAGAAATGCTGTTCCTCCAGCAATAGACTGCTGGCCGCAGGAGACTCACATGCATTTCTAACTTACTGCAAATAAATCCGACTTCAGTAAACCTGTAAACTAAACCTAAAACTGTGGTGTATTCTTTTCCAGTCACTTTTTGAAAATGACACTGACTTTGGCAGATACTGACCTGTTACATTAGCTGGGAAATTCACTGTGTAACGATTTTATGAATGTTATCTACCAGTGGTAGATGAGAGTTTTCCTCCTGTGTTATTTGGCTTTGTCTGAAGATAGAGAAATGGATGACTGGTGGAAGAACAAGCAAAATGACAACTCAACTTCCCAGTACATGGCATAGATACCAGGATGCAGATGAATTAATGGTGGTAGACACATCTGGTCTTGCAACTTTTTCTGAGGTTGGGAGGAGCTAAAAAAACAGCAGATGTCAAGTGGCTGATAGAGACTAGTAAGAACATGGGGGAAATAGTGGGATGCCCTGGGAGAACAGGGTCTTCGTGGGATATTTGAATCCCAGGGCCTGACAAACTTTGGGAAAGGTAGATGTGAATTGGAGTAGTTTGTTTGGTTTAAGGTATGCTTTTATGAAGCTGCTTCTCTCAAACTAGGCTTCTGCATCTGCCTCCTTTTGCACTTCATAGTACAGAATACTCTTGAGCTAGTTTAATTCATTCCAGCTGATCATATCGCTGTGATATGATCACTGTGTCTTTTGGGTTATTCTACAAAACTTTTAAAGCCTTGTAGAAATTTTGTGCAAATTCTTAAAAAGCACGAGTAAAAAAGAATATTTTTGCTCTTGACCTAGGGTGGAATAGCAATTCACATCTTTGCAACTACAAGTTTTAAATAGTGTTTTTGTCTTACCAGCTAACCTCTGGATGACAGGTGCTTAAAATTGATATATGTCTCAGTAGGCTGAGCCCGCTGTGTCTGTTCTTTCAGTTCTGCACTGGATCGTTCACTACATCGTTTTCGATAGACCCTAGAATTTGTTGTGCGCACAACACACACACACTGATGTCTTCTGGTTGTCTTTTGTATTTGCCTCAGAGGACACGCTGGCAGAGCTAGCAGTGTGTGGCCTTTCCATTCGCACAGCCGTAGCAAACCAAAGAGAACCCACACTTCCCTGACACCTCACCCTTGTTCGTGTAGACACCTTTGGCTACCTCAAAGACAAAGCAAGTAAGACTTACCCTGAGGGGAGAAAAACCCCAAACCCACTGGAAAAAACATGGTTATTCCTGTTTCTTTTGTGGACAGTCATGGCAAACTTTTGAGTCTGAAGTGTGTCTAGATTCTGTTTCCAGTGGAAAGGTGAAGAAAAGCTTCTTTTTCTTCTTAGCAGATTTCAGGAGTTTTCTAAAAAGCCACTCAAAATAAAGGCATTAGTCTTCCCTCTGAGTGGCTTTTTAGCTACTCTGCCAGTCAATTTTTTCTTTTGGTTGCACCCAGTTGGTTTTCTAAGGGAGTAATGGTCTTTTCCTACCACTGTGCTCTCTGGTTAACTCAGATCCTCCCTCAGAAGGCCATGGAATTGGAACCAAAGGGCTTGCTAATGGTCACCTTTGTAAGAGGAACCCGTGGACATTGCGGAGGGGTGAAAAGAGCAGAGCTTTTATCCCAGCAGTTTCTTTCCTTTGAAATTTCAGCACCACCCTAGTCATTCAGCTCACACTGTTTTGAGCTTTCAGAAAGCTCTCTGATGCACACTCAAGCATGTAAACATATATATATATATATATATCTCAGCATATATATAAAAGCACTGACATACATTGCTGTCCCCATTAATAAAAGCAGAGAATATGATTTATATTTTGTTGAGTCGAACACTGTCGCGACGGCGGGAAGACGCAGTCACTCAATGTGAGTGATCAGCAGACTTCCCTCCGTCGCGACAGAACACTAGTTCTTTTGGATAGAGAGGACTTCAGCAGGTACAAATGGCAGGCCAAAGTCTGTTCACTAGTCAGTAATTCCTAGTTCAGTCTAGGAGCTCTTACTCAAGCAAAATACCAGTGAAGTGATAGGATGCTTTATTTTTGTATTCTTGAAATTTCTAAGGGTGCTGTGTAATTTTTTAAAAAATTAATTAATCATGCTTCAGGTTTCTGTCAGCCCTGTGTCATTGCTGCCTTGTGCAGCCTCACGAGTGACCACTTGTGAGCTGTGGCGTGGTACATGGTAAGTCACCTGCCGCTGCAGTGGATCTCAGTGTGCTGTAGACAGTGGGTTTAGATCTTTGCTTTAACCATTTGCAATGAGCAACCAGAGACTTTAAGTGGCAAAATAATTTTCCTTGAAAAGTAGCCTTTAAAATACTGCTGCAAAACTAGCCACAGAATTTGGAAAATGTTATGGTACAAAAGAACGTATTTTCCTACATTTAGTTTTATTCATCTGAAAATGATTGTTCTCTTGCAGGCAAGGAAATCTGGGTAAGTTCCTAATATAAAATCAATAGGAAATACTTTAGTTGTTCAAATAGCTCTTAAACATATCTTAGCTTGATAGCTGATTGTGTATTATGTTTGCAGCCTTTGTGCAAAGCAGTGTTTAGTAGCAGAGTTTGCTTCATAATGAATATAGATTAAAACTGTTCTTTATATTGGCAATCTAAAAACCCCTGTGTATTCATATAATGGAGTTTATGTTAAGTTGCCCCATTGCTTGGAGTTTATTGCCACATTGCTGTCACTCAAGATTTATCGTTTCCCATTTAGAAAACTACCTTACAGGTTAGTCAAATGACTAGATTAGCAAGGTTGTGATGGCTCTGTGGAACAGCAGCTCTTAATGGAAAGTTCTCAATATTGTCATGGATCACTTACCGGTTTCTCCTTTAATTGCTGTCATAATTGCCTATGTATGCAGTGATTATCAATGACTATAATTGCTTTATAGTTCTCATGGCATTCTTTTACTGTTACGATTAATTTTTCGCTTTCCTAAAATGTAGGCAGAAAATATCTGAAGGATTAATCTACTGTTTTGTTTTGTGCTTTGTCTAGCAACTTTTTGTAAGTTGCTAATTATTAATGACCACCCTTGGGGCATGAAAACAAATATCCTAGCATTCTCATGATGAAATGCATTTTCTTTTGAAATCTCTAGGACCATATTTGGTCCAGTTTATTTATGTAATTTACTTGCATAGTGTTGTGAAACAGTAAAGTAAAACAGCTTAGCTGCACCTGCCTTCATAGAGGTTTTTCCAAGTGAAGAGACTTGAATGAGCATGTTTTTTGGGGGGGTCATTTGCTCACCTGTCCTGGACCACTTGCAAAATGCAGCACCCAAGCTTACCATTTGAGCTGAAGGTTAGTGACAAAGTCTCAGCGTGAGTTGCTAGTTAAGTGTGGTTTTGTACCAGTTCTGTCAGAGTCATTAAAGGAATTAAATCTGCAAGATTATCTACAGAGAGGGATGATTATCAGGTGAAAAGACTTGCATTTACAAAGGATTAAAAGGAGTGGTAGGTAACAATTGGCAATCAAAGGTGTCACTGCTTTAGTGCACTTATCCTCATTTGAGGTTTAATCCTGTTCTGCAACATTCAGTTTAGAATAGTTGGTCCTCTGACTCGAATTGCCTAAGGTCACAGTTGTAGATAATATTCTCAGCAGTACCGGGGACAACTAGGACTTTGAAACTGTTTCCTGTTGTGATCTTCTTCCTTGCAGTGTGGTGTATGCTAATACGTTACAACTTGCAGCTTGCGGTGTTTTATTGCTTAATTTAACCGCAGCTTGCATTTCTTACGGTTTGATTGGTTGGCAAAGCATGCAGAAATTCAGTCAGATACACCTATTTCTGGATGCCCAATATAATTAGGTGCAGCCCTGAAGCAACATGTTTTGTGCAACTTTCTAGGCATACAAAATGCAGAAATATGAGGGATAGTTTAGAAATTGTTTGGGAAAAAATAGTGCCATTTAACTTGGCGTTATGATTTTGCTTGCTTTGATGACCCTCTTAGTAATGATGAGATTCTGCTTTTCTTCTCTTCTTTTTGCCTTTTTTCCCCCCTTTTAATAATTACAACTTTGATACATCTGAAGTGTGCCAAATGGACATTCCTGGCAATGTAGGTATCCTGTATAATCTCAGAGTGGCTATATAAAACCAGCATTGTCATTAAATTCCACAGATTTCTGCTTTATGTAGTCCTGTCCTGGGGCATTGCTGTTGAAAGTGAGTTTCGGTTCTGTAGGTGGTGTGGTCTGGTTTCCATGACCAGCCTGGTAAAAAGTGTGCTAATTAGTGGTACTGCAGCTGAGCGCATGGTGCTGATTGAAAACAGGACTGAAACCAGCAGCTTGTATTCTAGGGGACACGGGAATTACTCGCTCGCTGCTGGTAACATTTGGCTCCTAACAATTGGGTTGGAATTTGTCACTAGGAGAGAGAAGCAGTTTGACTATAAATTGTCTCACTAAAAAGGAAAAGTATCTGAAAAATGTTTCTGTGTATTCGAAGACTAAGATTCTGTTGAACAGGTAAGTGTTAACTGCATCAAACATGATTCGTGCTTAATGGCTTGTGTGTAAATAATGGAGTAAAATCTTTATTGGTAGTAATTGAAACACACTTGGGAGAAATGAAGTGCCACGGTATATAGTATTTGTTTCCTTGAAATACAAGAGATCTATGGATTCTCATAGCACAGAATCGCATACCTCCGTATGTTGAAAATACTGCCTTTTAAGAGAAGCAGGTAGAATTTAAAGCCATAGGGAAAAAATTTCCATTTGTCAAGCACTTTCATAAAGAAACCCATAATCTACTTCTAGTCTTTAGATTTATCTTTCAAGTCTGCCATTATTTTACCTGCTTGGTTTGGGAGCTGATGCCCTGCATCAGCTGTACCCTTGGCTGACAGCAGGCATGGTTTTCTTTGTAGGGAGGTACCAGTAAATGCCTGTGAAGGTGTGGCTGTCTGGGAAACCTGGCTTGCTTTTTGGTGCTGTTTTGCTGTTCGTCTGCTGTTGTTGTGGTAGTTATTTCAAATCTAGATAGTCAGTCTTAAGTCTGTAGTCCTGCAGATAACTAGGTTTGGATCACTACATTTTTATGTTTATGGTTAGTTAGGTTTTTTCCCTATTGTGTTGCTTCTTTTTTTCTTTTTCTTTTTTTTTTTTTTAATATATGGTCTTTTGAGTCTTGTTTTTTTCCCTACTAAAAATTCTCTGCGTGTGAATCTCTTCTTCCTATGAAACCTTACCTTAAGGTTAAAAATACTCCATTTAAAATATAAATCTTCTGAAACTGTATTAAATAGTTTAAGACTAGATTATTCAGTTTCTTTTATTTAAAATACATTTTATAATCCAATTAAGTAGATGATAATGGTGAATGCATTCACTGAATTTCTGGTAAATAACATGGACAATACTTTGAATGGCCAAGAGAAGAAAAATGAAGTAACATTGGAGATGCAAAGAGTGGAAATATAAAGCCAAAGCTGAAATTTTTGGAAATCACTATTGTCTTTTTTGTTTATTTTTAAAAAGGGAGGAAATAATTTTAATAAAAATTTCATTCTAAAAGCCATAGACAGTAATTTTTTTAAAAAATAATATTGATGTGAATGAACGTTTATCCCTGGCTGTATAGCTTTTGAAACTTCAGCACTTTTTCTGTGTTTCAAGCTTTCCCTTCCTTTCTATGATGCTGTTTCTTTCTCTTGACCTGGCAGCCATACGCTGGACAGGTGTGCCAGCACAATGTGAGTGTGTTTAACTGTTACTTAATATATGTGCCGGTTTATTCTTCATGCTAAATGCATAGCAGAAGTACCACCAAGTTAATAAATTCTAAAAAAATGCAGACCTGCCTTAACGTGCGTCCATACAATGGACTTACAGCTTTTATGCATAAGTACATTTGCATGTATGTACGAACATAGTTGAATGTAGCAACTCCTGATCTCAAGGTGGAAATGATGCAGGCATTCCCCTTTCCACACCACTTAGTGCTAACTTACGCCAGAGTTGATGGGCTGCATCCATCCTCTCTTGTCCTTGGCCATGGGGCCTCTTATGGGCATCAGATGGTAGTCCTTTAGCCTTTACACGTAGTCCATGTGGGTTTTGGTCCAAACTATCCAAAAGAATGAGAAAACTATGTTGCAGCTCACCAGAATGGTGTTTTTTATAGCATGAAAACTAAATCACTTGTTTTATGACCAGTCAAGTAGCATATAAGCCAGACTTGTGGCCACTTCATCCATCTGGAGTCCTTCTCCTCAAAAAATTGAGGGGTCATGGGAGCAAACTGTCCCTGAAGACAAATAGCAAACCAGAGCCAGGTGCTGAACAGCTGAAGTGTTCAGCAGTGTGGCTAGGTGTTCCACACTCCACCTTTCATCCCACCAGGGATGCAGATGTCCCAGAAGGGTCCAGCTAAAATGAGATGTTAGTCTTCCATATAGAATCATAGCATCATAGAATAGTTTGGATTGGGAGGGACCTTTAAAGATCGTCTAGTCCAGCCCCCTGCAATGAACAGGGACATCTTCAACTAGATCAGGTTGCTCAGATCCCCGTCCAACCTGGCCTTGAATGTTTCCAAGGCTGGGGCATCTACCACCTCTCTGGGCAACCTATATATTATTTGCTCATTTTTCTGTGAAGCATCGTATATCTAAATAATGTTTTAGAAGTGTGTTGTATCCCCTAGCACACACCTTGATATGTTTTTTTAAAGCCCTTTAAGCGAAGCAAGGAGTTCAGATACCAGATGCAGCATTTGTGGACTGATAAATATAACGAGTATAGTAGTATTTTTGTGTTTAGTAGTATGATGTAATATTTTTAACCTGTTTATTTTTATCTGTGCCTGAAGTACTTTTAAGATAAAGAAGCCTTTTTGTTATGTGACTGATCAGAGGATAATTCAAAGCAAAGTTGCTGTTACAAGGTGGAAATATTCTTCAGGTTGTTTAACATTTCACAACTCCTTGTTGAGAGAATGTAAATGAAGAAAGCCAGTAAGTGAAGACAAGTTGATGTTACACTGTAGTGTTGCTTCTTTTAAATTTGGCTTAAGGCATAAAATAACAGCTTGAGAAGCCAGTGCAACAACCGCTAACTTTTATGATTCATTTAAAGTAGTCACATTTTTAAGCATGAAGGAGCTTTCTGAGGCTATGCTCTTGATTTAAAAAAATATTCATAGGAAAATGTGCCCTTAAATGCGCTTACGTTTTTCTGCCAGGTGCTGCTGTAACAGCGCAGATTTCTTAGATCAGAAAAAGAACCTAAAAGCTGTAGGGGTTTTTTATGTTATGTTACAAAATACCAGTCAAGCATCATTCGGCATTGAGTTCTGGGAAAATGTTTGTGTGGCGACTTCTGTTATTCTTAACCTTACCAATCTCCCCTAATAGCTGTTTCTAGAGGAGAACCACAAGGAAGTGCCACAGGAGGTTATTGATGGTGCTGCAGTGCTAGTGCAAGGGCGGCAGATGGCTGATGACTCTCCTAACCGCTTTGCTTCGCACTCCTGCCCACCAGTCTGTCCTGCTGTCTGCCTGCCTCCCCCTGTGCTTCCAGCTTGCCATTTGCCATCTGTATTTCCTTAGCAGACCTCTCCTTAGGTGAGCTGAAGGGAATCCCACTGAGCAGAGACATCCATGAATGTGGTGGCTAAGGCTTTGGAGATCCTACCACATTCCCATGGACTTTTTCAAAATTAGGTAATTTAGGGAAGATTCTGCACTTAATATTTTTCCTCATTAAATTAAGAATTGAAAAATACTATTTTTTTTATTTATTTCTGTGGGAATTCTTATGTTCACTCCAGATCTTGAGTATTTTGTAGTTTAAATAAACATCTAAATGTTTTGTTTGAAATAAAAATATGCAGCATGCTGGAAGCAGATTGACCCAGACCATTTCCATAGTTTCTGTTTGGTCTGCAGGGAGTGTTTGCTATGGAGTTGCATGGAGCTCCCTGATAACCTGCTACCCAAGATTTCAGGGTGAAAGAAAAAAAAGATAGCTGATACTCTGCAGCATGACTCTTCCCCTTGCTCCTTTCAATGTCTTCTAATGATCCCCACCCTCTACATATGTTGGGGAATTGTGGGGCAATGACAGCTGACAACTATTGCACATTTGTTAAAATTGAGGTTAGAAGCCAGTGCTAGATGTCACCATTCATGGGTTTTGGCTACCACGTGGACTGCACAGGTTAATTTTTGTAACACGCAAGGCGTGGAGAACATACTGACATTCCGTGGGAGTGAGTTGTTGAGGCCCCTGAAATTCATGGAGAGCCAGGCAAATGCAGAGCAAACCCTCTTGCTGGGCTTGGCAGGACGCAGGCATTGCGGGGAGCCCACCCGCTAGCAAACAGGTGTTTCTGCTGTGACTTCTGCTGCAATTGAAGAGCAGTTATTGCCTCACGTTTTGCAAAGGTCTTTGACAGCCATAAATTTACTGCATGTTTATTGACTGATTCCAAGACAATATTGGTTTCTCTCTTCTCCAAGTCCTGTACCTTGCCTATAAAGTTAGCAATTAAGAAAATGCAAAGTAGGCTGGGTGAGTGGGGAATTAGTGTGGTTTTAATTAACAAGTAGCCCCATAAGCAGCAGAATTAATAAAATGTGGCATTGTGTTTCCTGATATATTTCTTGTTTTGGTGCCTTAAGATGATCAGAGCTCAGTCTGATGCTTTTTCTTCAGCTGTGGCATGATGCAGGTGTCTCTCCTGTGCTTTTCCAGCGTGCAGTCAGAGTTCTGTGCGTGCTGCACCTTTTCTTTGGCACAGAATTTGCACACAGTTTCTTCTCTCTGCCAGGTCATTTATTTTCATTAAGTATGTAAGAAGGTAACTTTTGTGTGAATTCTCCCCTCTGTTGAGTCTGATCAAAATCAGCGACCGGGTTGAAAAGTTGATTTGGGTTGAGGGGAGGCTGGTGTGGGCGAGCATGCACACAAGCTGCCTGATTGCAGCAGTCTTGTTTCGCTAAGAATCCAGCTCCAGTCCCACTGCTGGCCCATCTGTTACTGAAGAGGACCACACTGATCATATTCCCAGAAGCACACAGAAACAGTTCGAGACTTTGTGACATTTCTGTGAGCATAGGCTTAGTTTGCCCAGGGAGGGCTAACTTAAATGAGTGGTAATAGTAACACTGATTTCCTTGTTTCCATAAACATGCATTGTGTTTTGCAAGGAAAAGATGAGCCCTCTGTCTCAAAGGTTAACCTAAATAAAATGCAAATCACAGCATATTGAAATTGGCTTGTCACTTAGGTTTCACCCAAGGCCTTTCCAGCATGAACAAGAACAGCATTTCTGCTGAGTGGAAGTTTATCTGGGAAGATAAATGTTAGGTATCCCTACACCTGTTGCTTAATCCCTGTGGACAAAAAAGGTGATGAATATGAAGATGAGAAATCACCCCCTCTTTTTTTATCAGCCTGGAGAGATGTTGGTGTTAAGCAATGATAGTGCTTTCTGCATAGTTGCCAGCATTTGGAAATGTTATCCAGAGAAAACTAAATAAACTGGGTGCCTGCTGGGCTGCAAGGAGTGAATAGACAGAGGGGGGCTGCCAAGAAAAGAGAGTGCAGGGCACCACTTGGACCAGGTCAGGTGTGTGGGTTGGATGGAGGAGCCGTAGGGGAAAGGGACTTCGCACCTTCAAAAGCTTCCAGAAATGCTCTTACTCCTTAGGGAGCTGATCATGTGGGAAGTATACAGATTGGACTTCTAATACTTTTAATACTTAATGCTTTAAATTACTTTAGACTGTGTAGAAAGCAGAAAAACCCACTAAATTTACTCAGTATTTTGTATAGTAAGAACACTTGCATGTTTTTCTTCTCTACCCCTTTGTCTTTCATAGCAAAAGTATAAGCATCCTACTCTCCTGTTACTGAACAGTATTTTCTTTTTATTGATTTGGAAAATTAGGCTTTATTAGTCTTGAATGGAGACTTTCCCTTGAGTAACTGTTTTGTAGAATAGCAGTTGGTAGTGTTTGAACTCTGCTGAATAAATGGGGTTTGGAGTAAAGTATTTTAGTTTTAAATCAGCATGCTTTAATACCAGGTAGTTTAGAGTGACTTTGCTGAGCTGCACTACGCAGAAAATGCAACATCCAGCTTCAGCAGAATAACAAGTAGTCATATATCTCAATGAAATTTTCATCAGGCTGTACACGTTGCTGTTAATAATTACGGTGTCATTCACAATGTTGGTGGCAAAAAAAAATCACACATTGGTGACGAAGAAGGTCCAACCAAAGTGGCTTTGTTTTATTTTTAACTCTCTTATTTTGTAGTGCTGTAACTGTAACTGAGAAATACTTTTTCTCTTGTGGTTTTGGGTTTTGTTTCCCCCAGCTTTAGCTCTAGCAGATTCAAAACTGAACTCTGGGTTAGGGTGTACAAAACTAGTGACAGCTTTACAAAAATAGTTATAAAAGCAATGGATAGGATTAAAATTACTGGTCTGAAACAAGAAGCACATATCAATAATCCAGAATAACCGAATGCCTTAGAAACAACATGCTTCATGTTAGGCACACAGTCTAGCTGGTTAGTAGGAATGGAGAGTGTATGTGAGCATAGACTATGTATACGTATATAAACTAATTCAATTCTAAACTTGGAAGGCAAGTTAAATGTAATTTGTTTAGCATAATTCCCATACCTGAAGTTCGGAAAGCAGCAGTATTTTTGCTGCATCCCACCCCGTGCGTTTGAATACCAGCCCATCTACGTGTGCTGAATGCTGTGGTACCCAGCAATGTGATAAAGTGCATCCCCCTTCAGAATACCTTGTTTAAATGTCACCTTTCCAACTTCTAAAGATTGTCTGTGTCAAATGAATTAGAAGATAACTATTTCTGGGCATGTGTTGCCACAAAAAAAACCCAAAAAACCAACTGTTTTGATTTGTCACTAGTTGGCAGGATGGCTAAAAGCTCTAGGCGGAGAGGTTAAGAACTGAAGTTATATGGAGGCTGAAATGCCATTTCCTTCAAGAAAGGGTCATTGAAAGGCTTGGATGGAAAGGAGGCTCTTGGAAAGAGGGTGCTTGTACTGCTTTTGGTTATTTTTTGTGGGTTCCTCGCCCACACTAAAGAAAGAACATCATTGCATGTCTAAAATGAGGAATAAAAACAAGCAACCAAGAACAAATGCCTAGCATGCCTTTCTATTCTACATATACTTTCCTTGTCATTTTTGTAAGAGAATATTGGCATTTTAACAAGCCAGTTAGTAGCATTTTGGATGTACTAAAGAAAATAAATCAATGTCATAGTATCCGTGGTTTAATCAGGAATTATTTGCTAGATACTGATGATTTTTGAAGGATAAGAAGAGTTTCTGAAAGAATTAAGTAAATACTGTGTCTTTTATCAGCAGTAAGTGTGCAAGAAGCTAAAATCTGTGTCCCTTTTGCATTTCTAAGATTTGTAGAGTTGTAAACATTTTAGAAAAATTGCAGAATGCCAACAGAATCCTATTAAAAATATTATTATAAAGTTCTTTATAAAAACTTTTTTCCTATTTATATTTTTATTGGCTCTCTGTAGGATATGGGTTCATAACCCAGTCATAATCAGTTCCACTCTGAAATTAGAAATGGGAATAAAGCCACTTTTCCACGAGTTAGAGAGTAAATGCTGGTTTTGTGCCAGAAAAAATGCAACTAATAATGGTTCTTCCTAAAGACATGAAGTACAAGAGGTGATGTATAAAAATGTTTGTCTTGATCAAATGTGAGAAGTCGTTAACAATATGTATTGTGAATGAATGTAATTAATTTCTATCTACATCTGTAAAGTAAAAACTGAGCATTTTTGTCCATTTATTTTAAAATATTTTAAATACTGTAAACATACGTCAATATAATATATAATGTCAGTTAACATTTTACATGCTTCAACCTCTAGAAGTTTCTAGGGATTTTTTAATGTTATGAACTTCTAAAGTAATTTAAGCAGAAAACAAATACAAAGAATTGTTGAGCAGCTGTTAATTATTTCTTAGAATTCATTTTTTTTTCCTCTTGGAATAAAACCCTGGAATTTAAGGGAACTGGAAAACCAGATGGAGGTGAGAATTCCTGTCTTAACATGCCAAATATGACCTTATGGGTAGGCCTGATTTTGTTACAGTGGATTGTGTTTGCATGTTCAGGTCCCTCATGTAGACAATACAGACAGAAATACTCCAGTCTAGTTGCGTTGTAGAGAAGTGATGAGAAATCTGAGACAATTGATACTATTTTAGTTGCAATGCATGTTGAAAATAGAAGACAAAGTGTAATTAGTGGTCAGATTTCTGTGCTGGGAGGTATGCTGTGTGGAGGACCTTTCCTGTAGGTTTTTTGCAAGCTTGTCACCTCAATGTGGAAATTATTGAGGAAGTGTCCAGTTTATGTCCAATCTATGACAATTAATGCCATAGGTAGAAGATGACATTTGCTCTCGAGCATCTCAAGGTAAATCAGTCATTAGGAGAATAGTGTGATTTGAACTAATTTTTTTAACTAATGTGTGCTGAAATACTTGCAATCCTTATGTTGTTACTATCTCACAAGTGTATAAGTGTATACTGGAACGAAAACACTATTTAGAGTCTAGTTTATGGCATGTACATCAGTGGGGATTATGGAGATTATGATTTTAAAATTGTAAATAAAAGAAAATGGACAGACTGTTGCATAGTACTTGGGTATAATTTATGTATCTTTGAGGCATAAGATCCCAGTCAGATGCAAAAAGATACATTCAGACAAAGTTACAATATCAGTTAATAATTCTCCCCGGCCCCCCAAAGTAATGTTAGGTGATATCAGGAAAAAGTGTGCTTGGTGACACACTGTATTTTGCAATAACCAAGATAAAATAGTGTTGGATATGTGACAGACTTTCGGTTTTATTTCTCTTGGCTATTCTGGTTCTTTAGCAAACTTGATCGAAGAGTTTGTTTCAGAGTAGTCAACGGAACCCCAGGAGTTGAGATGGACTTGGAGTCTTTATTAGGTAACGGCTCAAACCATTTAAAGAAGGTTTCAGCTGAGATTGTAGACATGGCTTGAAGCTCCAAGCATGCTGAATGTAGAAAAAAGAGTAAGAAAAAGGTCAGTTTAATTAAAAGCAGGATGCTCGTTGCAATTATAGCAGTTGAATATCAAGTACCAGAACACTGGATATTTGAGACGGCGGATGTGTGCTATTGGTAGACATGCTGGATTCAGATAAAATTGTTCATTGACAACTAGCAGATAGCTGCGCTGAGGCGGCGCAATGTTGTGCAGGGCGCTTGGGCTTGGTTTTATTTCACTTCTTCATCAATAGGAAGTGCTGATCTGCATCCCTCGCGGGTGCAGGGTCACGCACCTCACTTCCCTGGCAGGCTGGTGGGGTCTCTTCCTGCTGCTTCTCCTAACCGGGTGCGTTTCATGAGAAAGTTCTTTACTGAAGACAGTAAAGTCAGTTCACCTCAGTAATACTTGAGACCTTTTTGACTATGGTCTACTTTTCGTCAGAGTGTAGATTTTCATACCTTCTAGGGATGTTTTCTCTTTTGATGCATTTTGCCTAAGTCTTGTACCAAACACGTTGTAGGTGTTTTTTTGCTCAGAAAGCCGTATATTGGGTTTTATGCTTCCCAACAGGGACCACAGCAACTATATCCGTTTTTTTCAACACTCATTCATATTTGCAACCCTGGATTTTTATACCCACCACGTTTTTTCTGTAGTCACGTCTCAATCCCTTCACCTGTCCCCCAGTTTCATTTCCTGTTTGTGCTTTTCTGCCTCCCTGTTTCTTCTCCTTTCTTATATTCACCGAGGGTATCTCTTTTTCCTCTTAATGACTCTCATCTTTTTCTTTCCACCATATTTTTTGGGTATCTTAGCATCAGCAGGCAGCACTTGCGTATTTTGCATGCTATTTAGTGCCATCTGTGCCAGTGATGCCAGCTTTTAGAAGCTTCACATGGCTGAGAAGAGACCTGCTGTATGGGGTTTGTGGGTGTCCATTGAATCCCAGGCATCTGCTGCAGGAATGTCTGAATAACAGGGAAGAAATTGGAGGTGGTCATTTAATACAGGTAGGTATGGAAGAAATTACCCTAGAGTCACAGTGAGAGTTCCACGCATTTTGATGACTGGCAGCAAGTTTTTCTGAGTGCCATGAAAGAGCCCACGCTGAGGAAAAGCTGATGTGAGCCCCAGTCTGAGGACACTGGAGCAGGGGGCTCCTCCTTGCTTAAAGCCTGGCATTCAAATGGGTGCCTGTTCTGAGTTGCAACAGGAATCACAGTCCATTTATATTCCTTGGAAACGTAGCAGCATAACTTCTGCCTTGAGGAGGAGGAGACAAAGCATCCAGAGTGTGTTGCTAGAAAACAGCGTAAGGGTCAGGCAAACTCAGCTGGTCCATCACCAAGCAAACGGAGATGGCTACTTCCAAAGACCGTGGCAACTGATTGCCCTCCCTGCTGTGGTGGTTTGACCCTGGCTGGACGCTGAGCGCCCACCAAAGCCACTCTGTCACGGCCCTCCTTGGCTGGATGGGGGGGGGGGGAGGAAATACAATGAAAGGCTCGTGGGTTGAGATCAGGACAGGGAGATCACTCAGCAATTACTGTCATGGGCAAAACCGACACAACTTAGGGAAATTAGTTTAATTTATTACCAATCAAATCAGAGTGGGGTAATGAGAAATAAAAGCTAAATCTTGAAGACACCTTCCGTCTACCCCTTCCTTCTTCCCAGGGTCAACTTTATTCCCAGATTCTCTACCCCTCCCCCCCCTGCAGCGCAGGGGGATGGGCAATGGGGGCTGGGGTCAGTCCATCACACGCTGTCTCTGCCGCCCCTTCCCCCTCAGGGGCAGGGTCCTCACACTCTGCCCGGCTCCAGCCTGGGGTCCCTCCCATGGGAGACAGTCCTCCATGAACCGCTCCAGTGTGAGTCCTTCCCATGGGCTGCAGCTCTTCACGAACTGCTCCAGCCTGGGCTCCCTCCCACAGGGTCACAAGCCCTGCCAGCAAACCTGCTCCAGCCTGGGCTCCTCTCTGCAGGGGCCACAGGTCCTGCCAGGACCCTGCTCCAGCACAGGCTTCCCTCGGGTCACAGCCCCCTTCGGGATCCACCTGCTCCGGTGTGGGGTCCTGCACGGGCTGCAGGTGGGTACCTGCTCCACCATGGACCTCCACGGGCTGCAGGTGGGTACCTGCTCCACCATGGACCTCCACGGGCTGCAGGTGGATACCTGCTCCACCATGGACCTCCACGGGCTGCAGGGCACAGCCTGCCTCACCATGGGTCTTACCACGGGCTGCAGGGGAATCTCTGCTCTGGTGCCAGGAGCAGTTGCTCCCCCTCCTTCTGCACTGGGCTGGGGGTCTGCAGAGCTGCTGCTCTCACGTGTTCTCACTCCGCTCTCCTGGCTGCAATTGCTTCTGCGCAGTTTTTCTTCTCCCTTCTTAAGTACATTATCCCAGAGGTGCTACCACTGTTGCTGATGGTCTTGACCTTGGCCAGCAGTGGGTCGGTCTTGGAGCTGGCTGGCATTGGCTGTATCAGACATAAGGGAAGCTTCTGGCAGCTTCTCACTGAAGCCATCCCTGTAGCCTGTTCACTACAAAACCTTGCCCTGCAAACCCAATACACCCCTTCAGCTCATTTATGCTGCATGGCTGGGTTAGCGCTTCTTAGCTTGTTAAGTATAATTGTGTTTAGCAGTGACTGGAAGCAGTGACTGTTGGTGTAGGGGAGATGTTAGCAGTGCTGAGAGCATGGCCACCAGTCCTGCACCTCTGGTACCATGTTTGTTCAGCAACATTGAACCCTGTCTCAAAAGACAAAACAGATTTGAAGTACCTTCTGCTAATTTGTTTTAATATCTGTGGAATTTGAACTTGATACTCTGTTCTGAATAACAAAATGGCAGAAATTTGCAAATGATTTAGAACGAGACCTTCCTGTGTTTTGTGTTTTCTTCAAGATTTCCGAAACAATTTCTTTTCAAAATAAGGAAGCTGCCATTTGTTAAATATGATATGCTAGGGTGTTTAGAAAGAAAAATTGAAACTGCATGAGTCATCTATGCAGAGCAGTCGTTGGCCGTGTTGACCCAGCTGCAGTGGGTATGCCTGGGCTCAGCCCAGCTGCAGTGGGTATATGTGCCTGTGCTCAGCTTGATTTTCCTACATCTTGAATCTCTTGACTTCCGCCTTTAGGTTTGTTGCTTAACCCACTCCGTGTACCTTGTCAGCAAGTTTTCAAGGTACCATCCAACAATTGGGCTCTCCAAGGTATTTTCGAGATAAAGATGTGAATTGCTGGAGGCTGTCACTGTGTATTCAAAGTATAGTCTAGGTGTGCCTGAACAGCTAAACACAAGTTTAGTTCTCCTCTCTGAGACAAAGTATTTATTCCTCTTTCGTCCTAGCAGATCATCCTGTACAAGTCTGAACAAGAAAAAAATATTTTATGAGGAACATCCAGCAAACTGGCATGTTCTCATCATCTAAGTTGTATACAGATTATTATGGAAAATCATGCAGTTCCATACAGAGGCCTTACATAATAAACCAAATGACAGTGCACACACATTTCATGTCCTGGGAAGAAATGGCAGGGCTGAATTGTATAAATGTTAATCATATAATTTGCTCCATACCAAAAGGTTTTTGGATGCTGGGGTGATTAAGACTATGAAAAAACATGTTCAAATTACAGTAGAATTTATAAACTGACATAAATGAAAAATTAGTGATACCTGTCACATAAATACTTGCCATAATGAATACAGATTGTAAGGTTGGAAAAATACCTTACTTTAGAAAACAGCTTTCAATAATAATACATACTAAGGCTAATGTAATGTTCCTAAAGATAGGTATTTTTTAATTGAAAACTTTGTTGTCCTTGTTTCCTATACCATCAGTGACTTGATGAAAAAATATGGGCTTCCTCATCTTTATACTCTTTTCAGCTTGATTATGTTTACAAAAAGAAATCATCATAGCCAAATTATGAAGATACTTATTCTTCCAGTGGTGGAAGATTAGGTTAAACAAACAAAAAGTATTAATTCAAATTTTGATGGGGATTCTTGAAACCACTGGTGTAGTATATCTACATGTTCCCTGCATTTTTAAGAAATTATCATAGAGTACGAAGCAATCTCCTTGTTCCTTTGAAAAGTGTGATTGTATTTGATACCTTTTTTTTTTTTAAAGAAAGTTAGATGCTTGTTAAATTGCTTTTTGTTAATCTAAATTACCTTTCCACCAGTAGCCAATGCCACCAACAGCATTTCTGACAGGGAAATGGGCTTTCTATCCTTGACTTAGTTCTGGGTAATTGTAAAACAGAGCAAATATATTTAAATAGGGGCAAATCACAGCAAAGAGTCTCTGGATCTATAGATAATCTTCCAAATGTTTTAGGGGTGAGCAGTGGATATGTGTTTGAAGTTTGTGCTGCTTTGTGGAGTTTGGCTCCTTCTTTGATAGTGTTACTTTTTAACAGGTAAGGGGTCAGATTTGAAAGTTCGGTGTTCAGTATAATCACTTCATCATTTCTTTTCTTTCCTCTGGCATTAGAGCTGTACCATTAAATTATCTACTTCTGTAGCTTAACAAGTTGTATTGGAAAGATTTGCCATTAAAGACTGAAGTGAGAGCCCTATAACAAGGCAACGTATTAATCTGTGAGTAGAACAAAAATACACTGCTATGTGATAATTGGGAATTTTAAACATCAGTAGATTATGGTTTTGAATATCAGGGGAGCTAGACATTTTGAAATTGAGAGGTCTGGTACTGTACTGAAATCTTTAGAGGTGATCTCTGCTCAAAAGCTGTGTATACTTTATAATCTACCGACATGGATTAATAAAAGACTATTACCTACGTGTTGTAATTGTAAACAGTAACTGTGGCATGTCCCTGTACTGGTCTGTCAGTTTACCTTGTTGCTTAGGGTGGAAGCTTTCCTGACTGGTATGTTCTATGGCATGGAAACAAAATCAGGATAAGTCTCTGGTCTAGGAATCCAGACAGTCTAATGTTCTTCTGTTGTTCGTGTTTATGTCATCACTTAAGTCTTACTTACTGTCTTACATGGGGATGCACATGCACACGTGTCAGCTTCTTCTTCTGTATTTTCAGGATGGATTTGTAGCACTTGTCTTAGCACAGACTTTGTGAAATCTTCCTTTAATTGTGTCTAAACCAACACAAAAGATTGTTCCCTGTTTTACAAGCTAGCATTTAGGAAACACTAACTGTTTTTAAATGGTAGGATATTCTGAATGGTCAGGAAAAAGATGCAAAGATGTAAATTCCTAGTTCCTATTATCAGCTTGCTGTGTTGAAGCTATCTTCTTAAGAGACTGGTGTCCTGATGAGAAGAGAAAATAGAATGGATTTTCACCACAGAAGATCATGGGGGTGTTCTGGTTTAGCAGATAATTTCAGAAATTGAGGGAAAAAATTCTGGAGGACAGAAACATCTCTGAACGTGCAGGAATATGCCTGCTAGTTTTGTATCTTAAATTTTAATTCAGATTTCTTCTATATTTTTTTACAATACAGTTTTTCAGCTAATAGTGTTTATACCTGTTATACTTCTGGTTGTCTTACACTTTTCCTTGTATTTCTGCTAAAACAAAGGGCAGAATGAAATCTTTTTCTGGGTTAATAGGAAAAGAAGGTGTTAGGTGTTATGAAACCATAGATCAATTGTTTGGTAAAGTACAGTGCCGTTTTGTAAGGAGCAATGAAACAGAGCATTTGCAACTACACAAGTAATACTTAGGGATAATAATTTAGAAGAACTTTTACAGTTCACTTCATCTAAACAGGCTTTTCTTGGTTTCTTCTTGCTTACATACGTGAAGTTTAGACGCAACAGTCCTGCACGTGGATCTTTTCCTTCTGACCAGGGTTTTCTTATTCCTGCTGTATGATCTGCAAATACCTTGCTTGAATGCACTCTGACCACACGGGCAGCCTCAGGACAGGCCTGCATTTCCCCTGTGAGCAGCAGTTAATAGTTATCACGGCAGCAATCCAGTCTTGGTGTCAATAGCAAGGTAACACCCCCATTTCCAGCAAGACAAATAATTTGCAGATCGTGTCCCAAATAGGAGGTGTGCCAGGGCCTGGCTCTGCGACCAGTGGCTCCCCGCTCTCCTCCTTCGCAGCTCCCAGTGCCGCTTTCTCGCTCCTATAGTTAAACCTTTTTCTTGCCACCTTATTTCACGGTCCCAGCTTTCACCTGGTGAGCATGTAGAGCTTGCCAGACTGTTCTTCATGGACACCTGCAGGAAAGCTTTCAAAACAGCTAAGGAAAGTAGCTGGAGTGTCTTTTTGTATTTTTGGGGGCTTTGGGGCTTTTAGTGCAGTTGTCCTTCTACACTTGGTGCATGTATACTGAGTTAAGACCTGATTACACTCTGCATTGTTCCACTGCTCTTTTCCCTTTTTGATATTTAAAGATAAACTAGAACCAAATGCTGACATTTAAGTTCTCAGTCAGCTCTGCAGCTGGGGGGTAAGCGCTGCCTTTATTTGCAAGTGAACTTACACAAGTGGTGAAAACAGGATTCATGGCAAAGTTTTGCTGTACCACATCTCCTTAAATGACAGGCAATGAGAGGTAGGTAGCCAGAAAATATGTACAGACTTCAGGCACTTTGAAGATGACATTTCAAAAAAAAGAAAAAAAAATACAGACTTGACACTGGAGACAAGGATATATGGCACTTGTCTAGCGTTTTCATTTGGGATTGATGAGTTGAAGTCAACACGTTACTGCCTGCAGCTTGCAGAGAGATTTGTTTAACCATCTGTACTCTCATGTTTCTATAGATTGCATCTGTAGCCTAGAAGACATAATGGGAAGACCAGTGGGAATTCAGGATGTTGTTTAACATTTTGATTTGCAAAGCAAATTTTGGGCATCGTATCGTATAATCACATGAGGTAGGTTTTATTTCAGCAGCAATCCACACCTGGTTTGAAAAATAGCACTTAATACTAAGAGCTGGCACAGAAATAGTATTCAAAGTACGGTATAATTGTCATAGTTGTGATATGTTTCAGGGTGTAGGAATATAAACCCCAACGTTAATGAAAGGTTTGTGCTAAGTTGTTCCAATTTATTATTTGTAGTTGAGCTACATCATGTTTTTTTCACTGTGCAATCTGTATTAAATACTTTGTTAGGAAAGGCTTTTTACCACTAACGACTCAAACATTATAGTCCCCAGTTCATATAAGAAGTTCTGTCCAAATCAGAGAACAGTGTGGGAGTAAGGATGCCCCTGTAAGTTTGGCTTTGCAGAACTGAGCTTTAATCATTTGCAGTCTGTATCTTTGAAGTTCGTCGTCTTACTCAAGTTTGTTTGAAGAACTGTGATTTCCTTGTGGTGCACATTCATCTTTGTCTTCTTTATTGATGAGTATACATATATTCTGTATTTTTGGCTTGCTGCAGATTTCTCAGACTTTGTGGGAACTATTTTTAGGAAGAAGATTAGCATTTGGTCATTCAGTGAAGGTAAACAGGCTGGGGTGTTCAAAGGGGAAGTTATATTGAAAATGGGATAAATGCTATAGTTAAAATGTAAGTCTGATGTCCTGCTCACACAGAACATCGGCAATTGCAGTGCCACTTGGAAGGCTTTGCTGAGAGGTGGGTAACAAGTTGAAAGCTTAGGAAGAGTGGATGGAATGCTTAGGCTTTCTGTGTGCACTGTACAAATCTTGGGAAAAGCTGAATGGGCTGAGACTTTTTTTGGAGGAAAAGGCTTCTTATACATATGATGTGACAAACCTATGAGAAAGATGTTTAGTGTCACTTTGTATTTTATGTGCTTCCCTTTGGAGTTATTTTCATTCTCTCATTTTAGCAGAGACACATGGAGCAGGGGGAGACATAAATGTTCACATGGCTGGAGATGCCTGTGAATTATGATAATGTGTGAACAGCCCTGAACACTTCACTGTCTGTTTCTGTGTTCAGAAATGATGAATTCATATGCGTATTGTTGTACATACAGCTCAGTTGTAATGCAGCATAAACTTAGGGGCAATGAATACTTTTTCTCTTTTCTAACTATAGGTCAAGCCGGTGTCGCTGGCTGATCTCAGATTTGCCTGATGTTTCTCATCCATGTCTTAAGGATGTGTTTTCAGTCGTATTTTGTAGATGTGGGCCATGCTGGCTGATATTTTTGTTCTATCCATGTTTCCTTTCACCTGCATTATTTTGAAAAACATCAATTAAAACATCCCAGCATACATAAAAAACCCAAACAAAACAAACAACAAACCACCAAACCAAAACAAAAAAGGAAAGAGAAGGAAACACAGATGCTTTTGTTTACATTTAGCTACCAGAAATAAATGAAAACAAGTAACCACGGAAGAAAGTGTCAGAGTTGCTTTAGAGCAGAGGTCTGCAGTTGTAGGTGGGTCTGCCCTTTGGGATGGCCCCTGTGAATATCTGCTGGCATTTGGTGATTTTGGAAGCCTTTGAAATGCAGGTTAGAAAGTCGCGCATAATTCTGCCAGGTTAGTGACTCTGGGATGTGCTGCTCGGGGCCAAAGAGGGCTTTCGGGAGCTGTGAGGGGCACCGGGAGCTGGGGGTGAGCCCCAGGCTTGTCCCTGGTGTTTGCCATGGCGGCTGGGTACCAGCTTTGGCGGAGGAGCGGGTGCTTAGCAGGACTTGGACATCTGCATCAGGGCTTGTTGGGAAAGCAGCCAAATGGGATGTACAAGCAGGGTGTCTCTTCCCCCACCCCTTTTATGAAGGTCCTGCTGCCTTTCCGTGGCCTAGAGCTTGTGCATGGCTTGCCTCTAGAGAGCTGCTTCGCAGCTGTGAGATGACGTTTATGGCTGCAGTTCTGTCACTAAAATCAATTACCAAAGGTAGTTTGTTGGGGGTTTTTTGATCCATCATGCGATAACCACAGACACAGGGGCTAACCTGGCCACAGACCTTTATGTTGTGTTAGGGTAAAGGTGATGCCAATGGCATTTGCACATGTCTACCTTGGCTTGGTTTCTTAATTAATTAATAGTGCAGTGATGTTATGAGGTTGGCTGGATTTCTTTCCCTTTCCTGCACGTCCTCTGGCATGACAGCTTTTTCCTTCACGTTTCTTAGGGTGAGACGGTGCGTTTCCTTGAAATCTTGAGTCTGTGGCAGGGTCCAGGCTGATGTATTTAACTGGGTTTTGAGCCTCTGCCTTTCCTCCCCTGGGTACGTGTGACGCATGATACTGGCCTTCTTGAAACAAATTAATGTAACAAAATCATTTCAGTCATTTAATGATTTAAACAAATAATTTAAAAACAATGAGCATACCTTGTGCATACTTAGTTCCCATCTAAATTAGACCATGCCCTAATTAAGATAAATGGGCTTTTCTATTTATTTAGAGGAATTGGGCTGAGGCAAGGTTTTGTTCTCCCTAGCAAAACCTGGATGCTCTCAGGCTCGCGTGGCTGTTTCCGTTGGACCGACCCTGCTCAAGCTGATTGATTTATGTTCGTCACCAGGGCAGGATAATAGCAATAAGGAGGCTGCTTCTGACCTGACCTGACCTGACCTGACGAGAGGCTGAGGATTAACCATTTTGGTGCTGGCAGAAGGGGCCTTGCTGCTTCTTTTGCTGGGCAGGGGGATCTGCAGCGCTGTGGGGAAATACTGATTTGGTGACAGATCCAGAAGCAGCAGTAGGAATTGCTAAAAAAACCACATGTCTTCATGCCGTGAAAGTGTATGGGGTTTTGGAAAAGCTGCATCTTGAAGTTATTATTATTTTATCTAAGATGATTCTGTGGGTCTACTTGGTTGTGCAGGTGACGTGAGGAAAGCTGGCTGCTTCTGAACAAGGTGATGAACCAGTTTTCTCCATGCTGCCTTGCTTGCTAGCATGTATAAAATAAACATAAAAGGTGTGGTGAATTATAGTTGTCCTCATCCTTATATTGCCGAGGGAGAGGGGAAGCCTGCTCATTTGCTTTACTATGTCTCTGCTTTTGTCCTTTTCCTCATATTGCCATTTACTCCTGCCAGAAGGAGAGGATGAGACTGCAGAGTTGTGAGCAATTTGGGTCACTGTGACTGTTTGCAGCATATTGGGTAGTTAATGGGTAAGAATTAATTCAAATTACCTCCTTTCCTGCTGCCTGCTGACTTGAATCTCATTTGCCCTTACCTTTTCTATCAGTCCTTCTTTTATTTGCTTTTATTCCTGCCCTTGACCTTCACAAAGGTGTTTCCTAAATGATTATTGAAACAGGCCCATTGTGGATATGTGAGTGAACTTAGACATTGTCCAGAGAAAGCAGCTGGTTTAAACTGGTACCCAGAGATAACATCCCAGGAAGGTTTCCTCCTCCAAAGGCACCTGTTAGCATTTTTCTCACTTGCTGCTCCTGCAGATCACATAGATATATAACTCCTGTGCAGCAAGTATTGGCATCATTGCCTACCTTTATGGCTAGTTTTACACAACAATAGTTCCCTAAAACTTTTGACCCCCCCATTAACACAGGCACACCATAAATTTTAATCATGCCAAAATTAAGAACCTGTGTTAAAATTAGCCAAGAACTTGTTGAACAAAGCCATCCCAAACAAATGCGATGCTTGCAGTCAGCTCACATTTTCAGTAACATACTTGAACTGCCAGAACATTGGCATACTTGTAAAATTTGAGGTTAGCTGTGTTTGTAAAAATTTGTATTGCTTTGCATCAATTGCTGAGCTGGAGCACACAAACATTATTTTAAATAAACAATTTTGCATACTGATGGGAATTTTATGAAAACCTTTTAGCAACTCCTGTTTACACACGTAAATTGTAGTTCCTTCTCATGGATACATGAAATATGACCTGGGCATTGCATCCTTTTATTCCGCATCTTCAATGTGCAATGCTCTTAAATGTGTTCGAAGAGTGGATGTTTTCAGAATAGAGACATACATTTTTAAACAATACAAATCAAGATTTCAGTGTGAAATATTGCTTTTTCTCAGTTTTTAACACCGAAGTGCACAGTCTAAAAATAAAACTGCTGGCAACTACTTAACTACAATAGCATAAGGAAGTGTCTCCAGAATAAATAAATAAAGCAGCTTTTAGCTAAAGCATTGGAGTAAAATGAATGTGTAATTCATATGGGAAGCCACATATTTGGAGGGTAGTATGCTATAGCTGGGTTGTCCAATTTATCAAGACCAAACATTTTGCTGAATGTTGCTTGGAACTGCTCTGGAAACCCTCATGATACCGTATTTTCCACTGCGCAGAAGCCATTAAAACTAAATTACTTGGAAAAACAGTAGCCACTATGGTACTGATGTATTAGCACCTAAATGTGCAGTAGTAAAGAATTCTAACTTTGTGAACAAATTAATAATTTTTAAAACAAAAATGAAAATTAACTGTAAGATACTTTGTATACTAGGATGTCTCAGAGTAACCATGACAACAGTCCGGGCTTCATGTTAGTTTGCTGTATCTGAGCATGTACATTCTTTTCTTGACCGAAAAAAGGGGTGTGAGAGACTACTGTAGAAGCACTAGGAAAAATAACTATGCTTTTGTTAACTTAAAAGTGAGAACAGAGATGTCACTGTAGGTATATTCCTATGCTTGTCAACCAAGTGATTATTTGGTTTTGTTTTTGTTTTTTTCCTGTCAGCGTCAGAACTATTCCTTGCTTACAGTGTCGTATTGCACTGACAAACTACAAACTGTGTATTTTCCTGGTATCATTAGATGTTATGTCAAATATTTTTAGAACTGGAATTTTTCCTTCAATTCCATTAATTTTATGGCCAGCAAATTAGACCTAAACTACATACGTATAGATGTTGGGGGTTTAATACAAAATAAGTGGATATGGGTTCTGTATTGTTCTGCTTAAAAATAGAAAGAGAAATTTGAAGTTAAAAGAAAAAGGACTGTCTTCTATGACAAATGCTTATATTTTACAGCAAATATCTGAATTTAAAAGGTAAACATTGATATATCATCTCTACTATGTTAGAAGATAGTGAAACTAATATGCCTTCTAGAAGAAATATTTTTGCTTTTGCTTACATAAAAGTAGAAAAACAGCGATACCACAGATGCATGTTGAACCTCTGGCCATCAGGTTGACAAAAGTTTTGAGACGTACTTTCAATGAAAAGGTGATGTGGTGGCCCGAAGGAACCAAATGAAACGTCCCAGCCAGTTGTGCAGCCTGTTGAGATGTGATACAGGACCTACAGCAGGCTTAATGCCTCCTGCCTAGCAGCACAGGGCCATAAAGCATAAGAATCAGTAAATTCAATCCCAGAAAATTATTGTTCTGTGGCCCTACAGCGTGAGAAGCCTTTCACCATTTTGGCATACTCTGTGTAATAAATCTCCTGTTCTGGTTGGCAAATTATCAAAAACAATGTCCTACAAGTTGAAAAATTCACCAGATTATTCCTTTACTATGATGTGAAGTTTTTCCATTACTAATGAATTAAGTATTAAAATCAAAACAGCTCTGAGTTCACTGTCTAATCTGGAGTACACATTTCTCTGCAAGCAAACAGCAAGAATACATTCTGTTTTCTTTTTCTCTCTTTTCCTCCTGCTTTGTCCAAATGAGGGGGAGAAAAAGGGGGCAAAAAATGAATACACAATAGCCAGTGCAGTAACAAAGGTTGTGTGTTCATGATAATCTTCTATTTTAGTTATTTTAAGGAACTACCATCATATAGAAAAAGAAAACTTCTAGTCAGAGGACATACTAAAGATACATACAAAATGGTCACATACCAAAAGTGGTGAATTTTATACCTCTAACTTCGTGTTTCCAGTTTTACTTTTCAAAGCAGTATCTCTGTTTAGAATGGTATAATTGCAAATGGAATCTGTACCCATATTTTAAGCAAGAGCTTAAAGATTTCATTATCACTGGTTAAATACTGATTTTTATTTTTTGATTCTGTGATTACAATTTCTACATACTTCTTATGTATTAGTTTGCTTTTACATTTTTTCAGGTCTTACATATAGTAATTCTGTTCTGTACATTTATATTTATTAAACAAGCTACCTGTGGTATTTCCTAAAGTTTGAAGTGGCCAAGTTTTTCTGTGGGCTCCCCAACCATAGCATTATAAATAACTGGCTTGTGGTGACTAGATCTGGGGGACAGTTCTTTGACCGATAGTCAAAGCATCATCTTGAAGCTATTTACAAGTGCATCCCAAATTTAATGAGCTGCTTCATCAGATAGGGTGGTTGGGTTTAGATTCAGAAAGTCACCAAGGATAAATGGTTGTGGTCTCTGGTAGTCACACTTCTATCCTTGTATTTTCCTGGACTGAACTTTAAGCTACAAGTTTACAAAGCTTTTTCGAGGACATTCTCCATCCCTTCTGTGCACCTTTACATTTTCTATATATGATTATCCTTCATGGGAGCTTACTACTTACTGTAAGGGGCATTGGACCAGATGACCTTTAAAGGTCCCTTCCAACCCAAACCATTCTATGATTCTATGATACTGTTGCCTCTGCTGACTGCTAGGGCATTGACTGTGACTTCAGGGAAGCTCAAGCTTAACATCCTGTATCCTTGCTGAGTAATCTTGCTGCAAAGCTATTGCACAGGTGGGAAACTATTACGGTTTTATCCTGATTTTTAAAATGTAGTCCTTGTATTCTCCCAGGTATTTTTACTTTCCACATGTCCATAAACAGAAAGTGTTGGGGTGTTTTTCTTGTTCAGCTTGGAACTGCCTTTGAGCAAAGAGCCAAAAAGATTTTTTTCCAGTTGACCCCAGAAGAGACGGTCACTGTCTGAAATCAGAGTGAACTGGAGCTCTGTATGAAATATGCCTCCCCAGCTCCAGCTTATCATTTCACATTGTAAAGTATCCACCTGAATGCTACTTTTGCACCCTTAGTTCTGGGCCACTTACGTAGGGAGTGGACTGGGTTTGTGGCCTGACTGCTTGAGACACATAGTGTCAATGAAGTGCACCAACCCAGAACAAAATATAATACACGTGGCTTTTTAATGTTTGCAATGGCAAAGGCACTTTGTCTGCTCTGCTTCTGGAAGGTATCCTGAAAAATGGAAATTAATAAATGGATCAAATCCTTCTGAGAGTTCCAGTTTTGTCCAAACAAATTTGCATTAATAGTCATTAATGCTGTACTGATGTCGTACTAGCTCTCATTAGGTCCTGCTGCGCTATGTGATACGTGCCTGTAATAATAGAAAATACGATAGTATTTCGCTTCCTCCCATTTCCCAGCAACACGGACAGCTACGTTTATTTTAAATCGGTCTCACTGAACGTGAGGTCTGTGATAAATAGGGCAGTTTCTTTGTGCGTTCGCAGCAGTTTCAGGTAACCAGCCTTTTATCACCGGCGTGAGATCTGAGGTAAGTCTGACTGACACAGTTAATAGCTCTGGGATCTTTACGGGCGGTTCTGCCCTGAAGTGTAGCCCAGAAGGCTGGGGACGTGCTGCCCTTCCCGCAGGTGCTGGTGGGGTTACTGCTGCCAGCGCTTGGCTGCCGGGGGTTATTTGCCATTTGATACGTCTGTTCCGTGTGGCCTTCTGCCTCCAGCAGGCATTACAAACGCAGCATAACCCCCACATCCTTACTTCTTAGCATAATGTGTTGTGAGAGGGTTTGTCAGGTATCCCTACAGTGTTCCTGCTTAAGTCTTATTAGGCAGATTATCTAAATATAATTGTTATAATTGTATTAGAACAGACTTACTACAGGCTTAAAAATTTTGTCGAGAATTGAGCAAGCAGTACATTTCCCTTAGCTGGTTTTTTGTCCCTCTGATAAGGACTATATGTTCCTCTAGGTTACATATTTGAGGAGGGTGATAATTGCTGCCATATCTGTCAGCAGTGTTGCAGTGCTTTGATAAAAGGCTATTCTGCTCACAATCAAGTGACTAAGAAGTTATTTTTGGCTTTGTTTATGGAAAAAAAGACATTTTGTGAGATTATAGTTGGAGTCTGTGGAGCAAAAAAGATGAATAGTTTCTTGGCATCGTAACGTAGCGAGAAGCAAGCAGGAGGGGGACTTCTGAGATCTTTGGTCAGTATGGGGAGCTGGTCCCCCGGTTTGAAGATGCAAGTGGCTGTATGCAAAACCTCATCGTGCTTGTGCATGCTTAAAAATTAACTCCTTTTACATGTTCTACATGAGGATGAAGCATCATGTTGGAAACAGTGCTTCAACCATCATTATTGTTTCACGGCATTGTAGGAACGTTCTTCCTTTATTTGCTTCCAACTGAATTGGCATAATACATCGTGTCAGGAATGAGGACTCCCCATTCTGGACAGAAAATTTAGTGGGATTTTATTAATGGATGTGATAATTTAAATTTTAAAAATGTTACTCTGTGGGTTGGAGAAATGAGGTGTTCTTAAGCAAAAATTGTTTTAGAAAGACAAGATTAGATGGGAGAAAATACAATGCCAGACACACAGCTGGACTTGATGGAGTACAAGAGAAGTACAGTTTGCCCAAATGCCATTTCAGGAATAGATGATAGAGTTGGGCTTATCTGTGCAAATGGGGCTATGGCTTATGCTCAGTGTCTAGTAGCCTTTTAACATAATACCAATACATTAATGAAAGTACCCACTAACAGAAAGATAATCTGTGTCAAGAGAACTACTTCCATTAGTTCCAGTTTGCAGTAAACTTGAACTCATTATTAAATAGAATTTTTTTAGCATTTAAACAAACTTCAGAGCAAAAAATAGTGGCTTGGTTTTTCATGGCAAATAGAGGTGAAATTATTGTCTAGTTGGTATATTTGTCTCTATACATAGTACAGTTCTCTTATGCATAGACTGATCGAATGTCATGCTTATTTTCGTAAAGTTTTTTGATACCACACTGATTCCATGAGGAATCACTCTTTTTTTCTTTGGTTGATCCTGAATGTGTATTTCACTTTGGCTGGAATACAAGACTCTTACCATGGAGGTCTTCTTCCAGGAAACAACTCTGTTGCTGTGGCTAGAAGAAGATGCTGAAATTCTAAGTGAGGCAAATTCGGAATTTCCAGGTCTTGTGTGGCTCAGGACTGGGTACATAAGCTGCTGTCCCACACTGCATGTTGTGGTTTCATCTACTTTATTCAAGCAATGGGGTTTTTTTTTCCTATAAAGTTTTTCTTCCTGTTGAGAATTGTGACATACCAGTCCATATTCACAATTATATACTATTCATATTTTTATTTCAGCATTTTTAAAGTGCTACAAATTTTAGAGCCAACATGTTTGACTTACCACCAAATGTGAAAATTTTTTGTTCAACCTCACTGTAGTAGCCTCTAGTCTGTTCTGTGGAGAAAGAAATAGTATTTTTGGCTTGTTCAGTTCAAGAGCTAAAGAGATTAATTTGGAATTGAAATGCAGTTGCAGTCACTCCATTTCTATATGTAAAAAATAAGTCTCTCTTAATCTTAAATTCCTTAAAGACATGATCATCAGGAGTGTCAGCTCATTTAGCTGAAAATACAGCTTCCTTTTGATTTACAGATCATTTTCCTAAACCGTGTTTTAATAATCTTGGGGAGGGAGGAGACTGTGTGTATGAATCCAGAAGTCTGATAAATGTACATAACTATTTTGAGAACATTATTTTCTACATTTTATGATTCTAGTTTCCATCTGAATGCAGTTTGACACAAATCACTACAAAAAAAATACTGTTTCACTGTTTCATAAATTAAAATGGAAAGCTGTTTAAATATGTTTTCATTTATATGAAATATAAATATATACATGTATGTGTGAAAATAGATATAATCTGTTTAGCCTCCTGTTAGCAGCAAGTAGAGACAAAAATTTGTAGTTAATTGGAAACCAACAGGTTTTAGTAGGTAACAAGACAATAGATCTTTCATTAGGAGATGAAAGCAAATGTTTAAGAAAAATATTTTAATAAATTTAAATAAGTTTCCTATTAATTCAAAATCACATTTGTCTCAATTATTAAACTCAGTTCTTTAAGCTGATCCACAAAAGTTGTATTACCTTTAACTCTTTAATTATAACATGTAAGGAAAATATTCAGATTAAAAATAAGAGCATTAGATGGGGTATTGAAACTCTTCTATAATTGGATTTCCTGAAAAACAATTGTTTCAAAAGCATCACAAAAAAAAAAAAATACCCATTTTGCTTTCGCATAACCTCAGCTCTTTCCAGCATATTGGCTCTGAGCATTAGACTCTTTTGATAAAAGATAAATCTCAACAAGAAGACACTAGTGCTTTCTTCACCTCCTGTGCCATTTGGCTCAGACCTCTGGAGAGAGAGAAAACAGATTATTTCTCCTTTTTTACACAGATTGGTTTGTGCCCATGGGTATGACTTATTACAGGGGTCCTCAAACTTTTTAACCAGGGGGCCGGCGCGCGGATGAAGTGGCAGGAGGCCATCTGCGGCTGCTTGGTTTCCCCCGGCGGGAGGGAGGGGGGCGGGGCGGTCTGTAAATACGTCCCCCCAGGGTCCTCAATCCGGTATCTGGCCCGTGGGCCGTAGTTTGAGGACCACTGACTCAGTATCATGAGAAGGGGATACCACGCTGGATCAAGTCTAGACTGTTTTCCAATAAACTTTTGCTTTCTTAGCTGGTCAGTGTTTAAGGAGTAACACTGGTAGATGTAGCCTTAAGTTTAAAGGAAGCTGTTCAGTAGTCTAAAACAAATTTTCAAAAGAGCGGGTCAAAGCAGCACATGTTTGCATAAAAAAGAAAAAAAGAAATGTCTGCCCCATGTGAACAGAGTATGCCTTGCTAAGATCAGAATAAGAAGTCTGCACTTGCAAACCAGCAGTTCACACAGGCAAAAGTTTCCATTAGACTTACCTGTTCATACTGGTAAGAGTTCAGAACCTGTATACGTGGATGTCTTCTGTGTGTCTCCGGTGCCGTTTCTATGGTCATCTATAATTAGTCTCCCATTCTAGACATGACAGACTGAGCTGCTTTCCATCCACGCAGGTTTTAATAATTCTGCACCGGTGCAGAGATGCAGTGTGAGGATGTTGGCCCTTACACCTTTGCTTTTATAGTGCTTTGACACCTGTAGCAAAGGCTCTGTCCTGGCTCCCCTGGGATTTTCTTAAGGATTATGAGATACTGCTTTATCTAGTATATAACACTACAAGTGTTAGTTTGAGTTCTTGTCAGGAATTTGCAATCAAATTTACAGAAATAAATTTATCTGTCATACATTTGAGTATCACATATACCTGTGGCTTGTCTTATTACATAGATGTGATTTATCAATTGGAACAAGGTAAATGAGCGCTCACTAAAAGTCAGTTGGAAGGTCAATCAGAAGCACAAATATGCTTCTAGTTAGGAAAAATCTTGGAAGGATAGTATTCTCGAAGCAGATTATTCTCAATTAACAGAAAATTGTAATATTAAGTAAAAATCCACTGGTCATTCTTTTCATGCAGTAGCCTTATAGAATCAGCCTAGGGTTTTATCTACCCTGATTTCCAGTCTCCCAGTACAGTCCAGTAATGGGTTCTTAAAGAACGAAGGAGCTGAGGTCCTCCTTGATGCCTCCTGTAGTGCCACCTCGATTTCTGAGAAGGAATGGTTCAGGGCTTTCTGAACTGGAAGCTGAGTTCTTTCTGTTTTTCTCGGTAGACCCAAAGCATATTCCACTGCATAGTTTCACTTTATGTGCCTAATTTTTGAGCTGTGAGAAATAGTAAATCTTCTCTTTTCACTTCATGATTGCGTAGACAGCACTTTAGCCAGCTTTTTCCCCACCCTAAAGATCTATAGTCTGTTACCATGCAAACTCCACTGTATCATCTTTCCTTGTTCTTTTTCTACACAAAAAGAAGAAATGTGAATCCCCATATCTGAATTTTTAAAAGTGGACGTTGATTAGGTTTCACCAAAGAAAAGTGCACTAGGCTACAAGAGCAAGTATTTATTGCTGATCACAACTGGGTAGAAATACAGCTTACTAATTTTAACCTAATGCACTTGAGAGGGAAGAAATCCAAGCAGTGAAAATAAAAGCATCACATGTCTTCCATTATTTGCTTACGGAAGCAATAATACACAGTAGATGGTATTGCAAACATCAACAGATCCTTTTTCCGTTGAAATCAACATCAGTTAATTAACTTCAGTAGCAACAGGTTATGCCTAAATGGTAAATACTGCGTGTGCATTCTTCCAACACTTGTGAAACAAATAACTGCATGTCCTGATTCAGTTTTTATAAATGCAAATTAAAATAAAAAGTAACAGTTGACATTTTTGCTGAGCAATGTTGACCTATGTATGTTTGGTCAGTAATTGCAGTGCTGCTCACTGACTAAAGCAATTTCCTTGAGAGAAAGCGATTTTTAAATTGTATTTTCCCATGTACTTTTGATAAGTGTAAATAAGAAACTCCTGTCTTTCAACCTTACTGCTCCTGACAAAAACAAAGCCGAGACAAAATGATGGGTCTGGAGTTGTTAGCCATGATTAAGCGTATCTGAAGTATCCACAAGCAAGACTAAATGTAAATGGTGTTTCTGGAGTTACCTTGTTTTGAAATACACATGTCCCTTATATACAGAATCAGGAATATGTTTATGTGGTCCTCCTAAGCCAGTTAAAAGAATAATATTCATTTGGGCTTTCAACTTACATTTTAAGAGAATTTCAGCAGAGATAGCAGGCGTTCCATGTCCTGAGGAGAACCCATGCTTACTCTGGCTGTGGAGTGGGCACAGTGTCCCCTGGCATTAGACACTGTGCTGGGCGGTGGGTGTCTCGGGGGGAGGGGGGGCAGCCATCCTGTGCTGCCTCAGTCGCCAGTGGAGAGGAATGGGCATCAGAGTAGGCTTTAGGGTGCAGTTCATCTGGCCTCCTTCAGACCTCTGGTTTCTAATAAGATGAGCTGCCTTCTAAAAGTATCAGCTTTTCTACACTGATTTTAAGTGTCAGGTGACATGTGAAGCAGTGTCTGTCTTTTGTCAGATGAATCTCATGCTGTGTACGTACAGCTGTGATGTAGAGTTCTTTCTACCGCTACTGTGTCGGCTTATTCTACCCAGGCAACATTTTCAAGGCCACCACGTGCATAACAGATGACAAAACTTAATTGTACCAAACCCGTTGTCATCAAAGAAGGGTTGTTTTTTTTTTTTTCCTGATCCTGGGAGATTTTGCTTCAGATGATCCAAACTAAGCAAAAGTTTCATTCCCAGCCTTGGCAGAGATAGTGAGTGTCCATTCTGCTTTCGTGTCTTTATGGAGACTTATATCATGTTGTGTCTGCAGGAAGCACCACTGCTCTACAAGTGAACAGGCTGAGTCTCAGATGACTCCTGTATCAGTTGTTTTACCATTTTCATTTCCTGTAGGACCCATTTTTAATTCAATGTTTATATTATTTGGCCACAGGAGTACTTTATCTAAACTCAGCAAAGTATAGCACACATACGTCTCAGCTGACAAGTGTGAGATACACCGTGTGTGTGTGTGTCTATGTGTACTGATGTGTCTCAAACACACTAGATTTAAAACCTGTGCCATTGTTTGCAGCTTTTGTAATTAGACTGTGTGGTTTCTTCTTATTTAAATTAGGTCAGTATGTATCTCGTACATCCTTGAGTGTTCTTCCAAGGGGATGTGCTTCTTGAAATGCAGCACAGTTGCACCTGTTTTGCAGTTGAGCACCAGCATGTCACTTCTAGGGGGTTTTCCCCTAGTCATGTGACATCATAATTTAAAAAAATAAATCTAATCCGTCTGTGACATTTCAACTTTGCAAATGAAAGCAGGCCTTTTATTGAATATTTTTCAGGCTTAAGAGCTGCCTTCTTGCATTTGCTTTGCAGTTGACCCTTTAGTCCTATTTTGAGTTACTAGATGAAAATAAGGTTTCCCTTCAAACATTGGTTGCCAGGGGTAACTGGCACTGACGCCAAAAGATGAATACTCTACCTACTTAGGATAATGCCTACTTTGTGAGCTAAATAAAGAGCTAAATTGCAGAGAAGGAAGTTGGATAAATGTGAAATATTGAGAGAGAAAAAACAAGTTCATTAGGGATGCAGAATTCAGAAAGGATTATTGCCTTTTGCACCAGTAATGGTCTGGTACAGAGACTGTGCGTGCTGCTCTGCAGCCAGGGGCTTGGCTCTCTTGGTCCTGCTGATCCATTGAAGTGTGTCTGTACTTTTTACCTCTGCCTGGATAATATATAGAGCTGTGGAAGTGAGAGGCAGGGAGGCGGAATATTTCACATGAAGTAATTACTTTGAATTTTACAGAGGAACGATAGTTACTGAAATTGCAATAAGTTTAATATTTTGAGCTTGAGGTTGAGAGGCTCAGCTGATGCTGGGGGAGTTCAGAATTTTTTAGCAAAATTCGTGCACAGTTCGTGTAAATGACCGAGAAAAACCTCCCTGTGTCTAATGTTGTTTAATGGAAAGAATTTATTATTTTGTTAGTTGATTCAAATGTAGAAGCAGTCTTAGTCCCTGTGCCCCTAAAAAGCTGCTGATGCTTTTGGGGATTGTGGCAGAAAGAAGCTTTCACAATAGTTCTGTGATAATACTGAGCAGTATCATCAGAACTTGATGTCTACTGATGTCATATTTGAGCAAAAGAAGATAAAAACACATTTCCCATATCATTTAATATCAAAAGATGAAAGCTTTTGGTTTCTTACAGTTAGTACACTGAATAATTTCACAGTGCCCAGGAGTTGCACCATATGCAGTTACATATACTGATGTGATTTTCAGAAATTGTTTTTCTTGTGATTTTGCTCTAAGAAATATAACAAAAGTTGTGATGTGAACCTCTGTAAGGGACTCAGTGGGCTGAGCGGGCAAGTCTGTTACTTATAAATCTGTTTTCTTTTGTGGCTGCTCGGACTTTTCAGGCAGATTCGGTAGCTTGTTCATCAGATTTGTTCTGAAGATACAAACCAGTTCTTCTTCTCCCAGCCAAGGCACTGCTAATTTTACCAAAGAAAACAAATAAGGTTGTTTGACTAATCGGAGACCACAAACACTAAGATGGCTCAGACTACGTTTATGCTGGAGCTTACATTTATGTTGGAGATCTCTTTGTTGCTCTCTGCAAAGGCTGTCAGCGCTCATCACAGTTCTGTGAGGAGAAAGATTTCTGCAGGTTGGCAGCAAGACAGCAAACAAGCTGGTGCTTTCACTTTCCACGAGCTTTTATTATTATAAACCCTTTCCAGTCTGGAGGCAATGAAGAAGAGCCACATCATACACTATCGAAGCATGACCTAAAGGTGACTTTGTCAATGATACTTCAGTGAAATGCTGTGTGCTGAGTCACCCAACCTAAAGTCAAAAAAGGAAGCAGAGAGAAGTCGTTTAATTTTAAATGTGGATTTAGGGGTTTTTTTTATAGGCCCTGTGACATTCTGCCTTGTTTTGAGTACTTATTTGGGTTATGGAGTAGGGGCCCGGCCTTCAGCATGTTCACTATGTTGGTGGTGTCATGTAACACATGATCTAGGGAATTTGAGCCCAGGTAGGTACTATTTTTAGAAATAGTAATTTCTGTAATTTCATGAAATTCATTTGCTGCATCACAGATATGAAAAATAGCTTTGCATAACTAAAAAATATACCAGGAATGAACTTAAGGATATAGTTGAGCACTCGCAACTATCGTGTGCTCTAATGATTTCCATGGTTACTCTGAAGTCATTAGCAGTGGTTTTGATGGACAATAGAATGGCCAAATGAACATACAGCTTTCCTCTGAATTTCACTTGCAGTTTGTGCTCATCAGAACACAACTAAAATTCTCCATCTACAAAACCATCCGACAGATTGGCAATGGCTGCCTTTAAAGACAGCGAAACACACCGTTCCTTGCCATGTACCACACAGAGCAGTAGATGAGACTCCTGGCTTGTTTCTCGTGCAAACCATCCCCAGAATGAGAGCCCCCACCATGGAAGTTAGTGCCAGAAAAGACCAGGCAAAGCCGGTGATTGACTGTTTATCATTTCTAACTGCTACATGCTTTTGCACAGCAGGCTTTCTGAGGAAGTTCCGGGACTGACAGCTGAGCATGTGTACTTAGACTTAAAAAATACACTAACAGCACATTAATAAGAATTCATATTGACTCTGGACTTTACAACTTACTCATCCAAGTAATGATGCCATTTGTGATGCTGAAACAAAATTTAGAAGATGAGAGAGTGGTGACTGTAGAAAGACAGTTTTCTGGACTTTTTATGGATTGAGGTGAAACTGTAGCAATCATCCAGAATCCTTTGCCAGTTTTGCAGTGCAAAGTTTTACTCACTGCATTTTAAACCTTTCTTAAGCTTATATTGGTGCACACTGAGAGGTTGACTTAGTTTGTATCTTAATTAAAACGAACTGTAAACATTGAATGCTTTCAATGTAAAAGGGTCTCCTCCAGTTTCACGTCAAAATGTTCAACATTTTCCTGATGTTTTAATTTTGATCTTACCTTTGTAAAATAATGACCTAAGAAAAAGTCCTTTATCTGTAAAGTTATATCAATTGTCTATGAATCTCATGGAGGGACCTTGATTTCTTACGGTTGTCAGCAGGTTTGTAATGAAGGAAAATATTAGATAATTATTGAATGCTTTCAATGTCTAATGAAAGCAAATGCCAAATGGCCTATTATCTTCTTGATATTATCAATGCAATTTGCTTAGGTAGACTTCCTTATTCACTGTATATTAAAAATAAATCAGTTATTTGGAACTCTAATTTTGCATTCTTTTAACTTTTATTTTTTACTTCAATGAGCACCATCTTTCTTCTTAACCATACAGGTCCATTAACTCTGCTTCACAGCTTTCTGGAAAGGAATGACTCCTAAAATAGTAAACACAAAAAAAACCCCTATGTGTGTGAAACATGAACTGTAGAACTATTTTATTTATATTTCCTACACTCTTTTGCTACAGATATTTTAAGATCTTAAAGTAACAATGAAGATTATCTAGTCCTTTTGTAGAATTAGTGATGGCCATACATGATGAATACCTGAATGAAGGCATATTCTTCAGAACTAGCTGAAACCTTGCAGAAGGAGGATCGAAAATCCAGCAATTTTTATGGTTAGCAACAGACGTCTAACTTGAAGCTTGGATTTCTTTGTTGCTAGCTTACATGCGTTTGCTTTTGTGCCAGCCATGTTCCTTTGTTCTTTCTGCCTCCTCCCTCACTGCCCCCAATGTATCCATACATATGGACCATACTCCCTTTGGCTTGTTTTTGCTGTGCCAAAACAGCTGTTCTCTCTTGCCCTTCTCATATAAGAGGGTCTCAGTGGTTTTTTTAAGATTTACTAGATTTCTCCATTGCATTCTAGATAAGCCTCTCACCTATGCCTTTTGCAGTTTACTTCTCTGTCTCTATGAGGGATGCTACTCAAGCTGTTAATTTCTGTTATCTATAAGGACAAACAAGGCCATGCTGGTCAGACCAAAGGTACATTACCTATCATTGCCAGCATGCACAGGTATGGAAAGATGATGTCCTTCTAAGCTCCAGTGAACTGCGGCTGTGTCTCAGCAGGGAGCTACATTGACAGATTCGCTAATTGTACTTTGAAGCTCTTTGTACTTTGGCATTCAGATCTCTTCCTGCATTAGATTCTTCAGCTTTATATTGCTTGTTGTCAGCATTTATGTCTCTGGAAGTGCTAGACATAGTATTTCTTTCAACAAGTGTCTCTTGTATATTAGTGGTTAAGAGTTTGGGAAATGAGTAACACAAGTTTAGATTTATTACAGTATAAAAGTGCATGCTTCTGATTAGTTAAATATTCACACAAGAATGTTGACCTCAAGGATTCACTCCAGTGAATGCTAGTGGTAAATTTTGTAGCGTGATACTGATTTATATTCAAGTAAGTCCAAAAGAATTTTGTATGCCTAAGTAAAGGTCAGTGTGGGTTTACACTGATAGTAGTAGCAGTGGATGTTAAAAGATACACGTTAAGATGACAGTGTGCTGGTAAAACACGAGCAAAATAACTTTTTCTAAGACTGTTACTATTAATGCAGCCTTTGGAATGAGATTACTTTCTGATCTGTTTTATGTGGTCAGGTGGAATTACCTCACCAACCAGAAGGTTGGGTATCTGGACTTCAGATACCTACTTAGACTCAGCAAGACTCAGCAACTAAAGGTTGTATGTTAACCTATAGGGAGGGAAAAAGGCACTTTTGAGAGGCAAAGATATCGTAAATACCATCTTTGATACTCATTTTAGGACAGGATAAAGTGCTCTTTCCGGGCACCCAACTCTTTCAATTAGGTATGAGACAAACCGGTTTGACAATCCTTTTTACTAGTATATGTATGTGCAGGTAGCAGGAGATGGGGAATGTACTTCTGTACAACAAGAAAAGCAACATTGTTTTTAAAGACTGGTGAAGCCTTCTTGAAGTAAAAAAAACTGTTGTGATTTTTATAAAACACAATTCCATGTGTGATGATGGCTGCTTCCTTTAAGGAACTCGAGGCTTTTTTAAACCGGAGTATAACTGAATAGAATAACTTAATTCCTAATAGCTGTCCTGTGAGATGCTAAAATAATTAGTGATTCATACTTATTTATGCAGACATCTTAGACATTTCAAAATAGTGCAGGGCAGCCACATCAACTGCTTCTTCTCTTGCAATTTATCCATGCTTTCTTTTTTATGTAACATGAAGGTTTTTTATATATACTGAAGATTAGTTTTTTGAGCCTAACTAAATACTTAAAATACTCAGGACAATTAATGTGTATGGGCCGTACAAGACAGAAAAAGATGCTTTCACAACAGTGAGTATTGAAAATGCATAAAAACATTTTTTCATGATTTTTTTAAAATTTTGATAATGTAGCTTTTAACAATGTTTTAGTATTATAACTTCAGCAATGGAATGTCTTTTTCTGTTCATCGGTAGTCATGTTTGGCTATCCACAGTCAAGAGGGGGGGCATTTCTAGAAATGAGTGGTGGGTTTTCGGTGAGTGTCTGTATTGCTTGGAGTCTTTGTATCTGAAGACTAGTATAGCATAATTGCCATAGAAGTAAAAGTTCAGTTAAATTGTTTGATAGATGAATGGCATCCTCTTACAGAAAGTCATGTTATGGTATATGTAAATATGTTTGAAAATTACTATACAAACAGTTAACTGTGTATTAACATGAGGAAAAGTTCCCTGGAATTGTTTTATTGCCTGCACTTCTATCTCCTCATCATTTTCTGAGTTACTAGAATTTCACATTTACCTTTTAGAAAATTGCATTTTGCAAAAATCAGAAACACTAAAGATAGCGTTGAAGCCTTATTTAGGTGAAAAATTGCTGGTACCCTCATTATAATTCTATTATGGAAATTCTGTGTATGTGCTAGCAGTCTTACTTGAGAATCTGTAACCTTTTCCAGTTTGTCCTGTACATACAGCATGGCAAAGATATAATATAAACGGTTGTCTGTAGGTTTGTAGTTGTAATAGAGAGAAATTTGTGAGTCTGATCTCCTTGTGATTTGATTTTAATATAACATGGTGGCAAAGGAGTTTTAGATGCTTATAAAGAATACTGATTGTAATTAATTTTTATCCCCCCACACCCCAATTATCTGCCAGTTTCTGGAAAACAGTTGAGAACATGAATCTGTTAGATTTGCTCTGTGGCAGCTATGATTCAGCCTGCCAGAAGTGGAACCATGACAGTATTTCCTTGATTCTGTATTCTTTGGCAGGAGCATAATGAATAATAAAATACAATCTCTTTAGAAAAACACGTGCTATCTTTTCACCCTAATTTTGTATGATTGTAATAAGAAGATTACTTGGTGCTTTTTATTGTCATCAAGTTGCTAACTGTTGAAATACAAGACTGTTGCTATATATTACTGCTAGGAATTAGAGCATATATGTGTGTGGCCTCATGTCTAATATTACAGCTTGCCATATTCTGTCATTCCCACCTCCTATAATTAGCTAATTGGTACAGTAACATTTTTGTTAATTTCTTTAATGTATAAATGCACATTTATTAAAATGTTGGTAAAGAAATATGTCCATTTTGCTTTAGAATGAGAAATTTTGTCAGTCTCATTTCTGTAAATATTTGTAAATATACATTTCTTTATGGAGAGTAGTATAATATATACACACATGGAGAGTAGTATAATATATACACGCATAGAAGCAGTACTTCTTTTCCCTAGGTAATTTCTTTCTGTCTGACACATTAGCTGAAAATAATTCTCAGCCTGTCCACTGTGACCCCAAAATGAAGACTCTAATGTCTGCATAGTGCTGAGGGGAAAAAGGTAATTGTAACATAGCAGAACTGTAAAGCCATTATTCCCTTTATGTGATGTTCCTCTTCCTGTATTCTTTTTACTGTAGGCATTTTGAATTATTGTAGAGATGACAGGGACCTTTGGTAGCTTCTTCTCCAGGTCCTCCATTACTGCATTTGTGGATCACTGTGTATGTTATGAGAAATCATATACATTTGAGCCAGTAATATAAAAACATGCTTCTGTTCAATCACCCAAAATAATTTTAATTGATTTAATTTAGTCTTTAAAGTTGGCAATACCTTTTCTGAATTTGCAGTTTCCTTCCAACATGGTTTCATAGAAGTGCAAGTCCTGTAGAAAGTTCCAGTTTGAATAATGTAAGTGATGATGCTAACCACCTTTGCCTGGCACCACTGTGGTCTGTAGGAGAGGGGACATGGTAGCACCTTGCTTACTTATTTCTGGTTATTAATAGCACAAAGAGAGAATCCACAATGCATGTGTGGTTGAAAGAGCGTCTGGTGGATCAGTTACTAAATCTACCAAATTTAGGAGCAGGAAGATCCCTGCATTTCTTTTTCCTTCTTGTCTGACAAGGTTCATTTTTCTGATTAAAATATGTTTAGGATACTCCACACAGCATCTTCAGTAGCACACTATTCAAAGCTGTGTTTAAGAAGACTAATTACTCCTGAATTATCTTTTGGAATCCTGTCTTTTACATGCTTGTCTGTTCTTTCAAACCATGCCAATGAAACATACTTTATTCTTGAAAGGACATGAGTCAGCAGGCACAAACTGAAGCACGCTAAATTCCACTCAAACATAAGAACATCAAACATTTTTTACTGTGATGGTGGTCAAACACTGGAGCAGGTTGCCCATAGAGGTTGTGAAATCTCTGTCCTTGGAGATACTCAAAAGGCATCTGGACATGGTCCACAGCAACCTGCTGTAGGTTACCCTGCTCTGAGCAGCGGGTTGGGCTAGGTGATCTCCACAGATCCCATGCAGCCTCAACTGGCCTGTGATTTTTAACATGGATGTGATTATAAACATGGTATCATAAGACCTTAATCAAAATCATAGAATGGGTTGTGTTGGAAGGGACCTTAAAGATCATCTAGTTCCAACCCCCTGCCATGGGCAGGGACACCTCCCACCAGACCAGGCTGCTGAAAGCCCCGTCCAGCCTGGCCGTGAGCACTCCCAGGGATGTGTGCCATCTCTGAAGCGTAGCCCTGCTGTATGATCAAATCAGGCTCAACTCTTGCTACTGAGACGACTGGTGGATGAAACGCCACAGCAGCTAGGCTGGTTGAATACTTCTAGAGATAATTCAATGCCCCAAAGCTTTCCATTGACTTCCGTGGGCCCAAAACTTGGAGATCCTCCATTTCTTTATACATCCAAGAAATTAAAATTACTTCTGATGTTGATTTTAACAACTTCTATGATAGGGATCTTTCAGCATTTAAATTCTGGCAGGAGATGTGCTTTTTTTCTGAGTCTTGTTCCAAGTGTTCTAATCCCCGCTTCCCTGTTCAGGGTCTCTTCCTGTTAGGCTGATCTCTTAAAGGCACAGTCTCCAGGACCAGGGGCTTGGCCCAGCATGAAGGTGTTGATGGCCTCTGGAAACAGACATAATGGGAATTTTGTGTTCTGAAAACTGGGTATTAGAAACATGATTGGGAAAACTGAGGGAAATTATAGAGTTAGTCATGACATCCAACTTGCTGTTGGTTGGTTGGTTGGTTGGTTGGGGAGAAAACTGTTTGCCACAGGTAGTGTATTTTCTCAGTAGAAAAGGTGCCAGATGAGAAACCAAGAGAGAGGTTTAGAACAGTTTGCAAAACCTGCTGTCATCGAATGTGTATGCATCGGAAACAGAGAGCACGACTGAAAAGGCTGGCCGATAAACCAGATCACAATATACAACAGAGTGGTGGGGCAACCTGCTAGGTGTGAGCCCCTGAGACAGGGAGCAGGGCTGGCAGGGTGGGACTGTGGAGGTGACTTCAAAGGCTTCAGTGCCACCAGACGCAGGTGTGCCTCCGCCTCAAACCCTAAGTGTAGCTGCCATCTCCCACTGGGTCTGAGCACCCGGTTGTAACTTATCCTGCAAAGACCCCGCTAGCATTCTGTGCTGTGCTCCATGGTAGTGACGTGGTGGGCAAAGTGAATCATATTCTGCTGGTGTTGAGCAAAATAAGAAGATGCATACATAGAAGCCATTGGACAAGACTCTTCTAAATTATTGTGTAATTTTAAATCATGACATTCAAATAATGCTGTAAAATTTAGATTCATCTTCTGATTTCAGATTTCTGACCTGCTCTGCAAAGAGACTTATGTGCACGTTTCTGATGTGCCAACTGTGTGGTCCTGTACTTCTGGCAGCTTCTAGGCCTGTAACGACAGCAGAACACACATATAGGTTAGCTGTTGATTTAGTAAAATTGAACTGAAAATTACCATGGTAACTCTAGCATCATATGAATCAGCTGCCAGTCTGTGAGGGCATCACCGCATCTTTCTGGACTGTCAATTACAAACATTTTGTAAAAAACCTGGGTTACTTATTGTTGTTATTTTAGGATTTGCTATCTGAAGAAGTTCTAATCTGGGGCTGGAAGGAAGGCTGTGTGGCTAAAAGTGTTTTGCTGCTCCAAAGCAAATTGAATGCCCTCTGCCAAATAATCTCTCCTTCCCCAGTAGTTCTGTAAGTAATGCCATTAAGATGTTTGCATAATCCTCATATTTCAGTGGCTGAACTTGTAGAGTACTGTGCAGTTCTCTGTGTGTTATCTTTGTTCCCAACTAAGACTTTGGTAGCATAACAAGAATATCTGGGAGAAAGAGCAGTATTGCATAGCTTCCAGCTACTTTGTGCTGCCATCAAGTCACCACAAATTAATTAGGCTTTACTGTCTTGAATGCTCTGGGAAACCAAGGCATCTACAAATGCTGCAGGAAATAATAATGATGAACTAGTGGGTGGCTCAGTTAATTAGCAAAATATTGATTAGAAAAATATTTTGAGTACAGAGCATTAATAATGAATTTTCAACTCCAGTTCTGATACATAAATGTAGAGCTATGCATTGCAGATACCCAAGGTAACTCTGACCATTTTAGCTCAAAAAGAAAAGCAGCACAAACATGTTAGTCCAGCCGTTGTAGGGATGGGAAAGTAATGCACTTCTTACCACTCAGTCATTCCACTGTAAACTTTAAAACAAAACTACCCCAAACAGCAACAAATCAGTTGAATGTGTAGGTATCTGTAGTAAGATAAAGGCAGTGAAAAATATTAACTCCCCCATTGGCTGTTTTGAAAATACAATGATAATTATCTGTAATTAGTATTTTCTTTGTATTCACGTGTTAATGATTGAACATATTCTGGATAGCTAGAGTGCTGGTGGTTAAAAACATTTTTCTGATGGATATCCGCTATGAAATGACTGATGCAGTAGTGTCCTTTGAGTGCTTTACTGAGGTTCTAAAATTATTTCTAAACTAATACCTACAACATTTCCAAACTATTAACCTGTCACAATAAATTTTAAAATTCCAGAGTTAAAAGAAAATCTGGTATCAAAATATCTGCTTCACATTAATTTACCATCCCTTTCTTATTTCTTCTACCATATTTGCATTAATACAGGCTAATAACGTGTTTTACTTGCAGCAGTTTGCAATCGGAGTGTCAGCACTAATGGTCTGTGTGTTCTGCCCCTGGTGGCCGAGGACACTCTCAGGAGCTGGGGGTGGCACTACACACTTCTGCTATACGGAACTTTTAACATTTAGGAAACCAGCCCAAAATGCTTTGTGTTTATCGTACACATACCCTTCCTGTTCCCATAAGGGGTCAGCAGCTCCTGTGCCACACTGCAGTGCTCCTGTGTTGGAGAAATGCTGTCTGCAGGAGCGGTGGCGTTCATATGGTGATGTCCAAGGGCTCTTGCAGAGGTGAAATAACTTTGCAGCATCCAGCGCTCTTGCAAGTCTGTTTCTTTGATCTTTCCCACAGTTTCCTAAATATGCAGCAATGTAAATACGTGTATTAATATCGCTGTTAGTAGTAGAACTATTAGAGTTGACAGGGTACTGATGCCACAGGGGATACCAAAACGAGCATGTGAAAGGCAGTAACGTTCTGTAGCATACACTTGTCGAGTGCACTCAGATACTGTTTCATGGTGGTTGTTTTATACAGGATAGAAAACTGAGACAAAACAGTTACACAAAAATAACCGCTCAATTATACATAATTTGTATATTTGTATATATACAATATTTTATTGTATTTGTATAACAATATTTTGTATAACAGTATTTGCAATACAATATTTTATTGTATTGTATTTGTATAAAAAATAAATTCAGCCATTTACTGCCCCTAGGCATGCTTTGATTCTGAAAATTACATGAGGTGGAAGGGCTGCTGCATATCCCTCTCGAAATTTCAACACGTTCCCAAGGCCTGTAGGCCCTCTTTGGACTTTGGGAAATTTTCCTGTTGTTTCCAAAATGTAAGTTAAATCAGCTATCAGTAGTGGATATTTCTGGGAACTGGGTAGTTGCTGGCTAGGCATTTTGTAAGGTGCAGCAGAAGAGGAAGCTAGTCTCTGTTGAGCTCTTTGTAGAACAGAAGAAGAGGTTTTAAAAATTTTATGTTGCTGGCTAAAAATATTGCTGGAAAAAGTAATTGTAAAGACTGCTTTATTCAACTTCAAGCATTTTTTCGGATCCTTGCTATATATATGTTATAAGGGTAGTCCTGCTAATTAGTTTGGGCACAGTGCTTATTGCATGGCCTTCCAGAATGCCATGTGTGTTTACCATTTATTATTTGTTAAGGCAAGCAATTATTTTATCTTATGGTAAAAAAAAAAACCAAAAACAAACCACAAAGAAAAGATACTGGTACATTAACAGTCAGACCCTTTCTAGACAATATGTGCTGTGAATGGTATTCTGGAATTCCTTTATGAGAAGTAGCTGTACTTCCCACTCTTTAAAATGGTCAGTTATATCAGAATTTCTCTTCCCAGAACTGACCGCTTTTGGTTTTAATGCACAGTGTGTGAAATAAACTTAAATTGCATACTATGATAAAAGACTGTTCCTTAGGGTAACATTCTTCCGACATGAACTCAGTGCTAGAATATGTATTTTAATAGCAGAGAAATTATAGGCTGTCAAATAGTCATTTAGCAAGACTAGAGTATTCTGAGTTTCTGCTGCCGTTATTACTGCTTTAATAAAAATACACGTAACTGAAAAGAAACTTTTTGAATACAGTTTGGTAAAAAGAAAAAAAGTGTTTCAAAATCTAACCATATGCATTGTAGAAACTGAATACAGGGTAATGTGAAATACAGTTTGGGATAGCAAAGCAATTTAAAATGGATGTAAAAATACAATCAATAAAAGACATAAGGGGAGATTCTGGAGGCTATCCCTACCCTGGGAAATAAAACCAAAGTTGAATTTAGTGTTATGGTACCAGTTTAGTAGCAGAGTAAGGCAGATTTACATGAGAATCTAATGCTGAACTTAGTAAAAAAAATATATACATGCAAGAACAGTGAGGAGAGACCGTGGGTGGCTCTGGTAGTCTACAAAATGCAACTGCAGCCTTCAGAGGGAGCAGCAGTATCTTCTCCTCCTTCAGAAGACTGCCATCACAGAGAACTTGGGGGAAGGAGCTCTGGAAGGAGCTGTGGAGTTTCTAGATGTGATAAGTAGTAGTTATCTACTAAGCATTTTTCCAGAGTTATTATATAGAATCTGACAGCTATCTGCACCTCCTCCATTCACTGTGTATCAGTTTTAACGTCTTCTATATATGGGTGTATCACACTATTCAGACCTAACATCCGAGTGTGTAAAACTGAAATTTGTACAGAAAACATTGAGACTACATGACATTCATGTTTATATCACCTACTTTTCTACAAAAACTGGATTCTTACAGTTTTAAGCTACTTGTGGGCATTTCCATGAAGGCAGCCTGTGTGACTGTGCTGTACCAGAGTCCTGTGCTTGGCTCATGGTGAGCTGGAGAGCAAGAAGCAGAGCGACGGTACCCATCAAGGAAGAAAGCTGCCTGGAAAAGGGCTGGAGGCTGTGGTGCATTATACCTGACATGCTGTGATGGAAAAAGCAGGGTTTCTTTTTGTGTATATCACTCCTGTCACAGTGAGAAGTCTCTACAGTCTAGCATTTTCATGCCAGTGAAATTTTGATGTTCAAGAAGATTAGGGATTATTTCTTAATTCAGTTGGGTATTGGTAGAAGTTCTCTTAGTAAATGTTTCATGCATTAAAAGTAAAGATGTTATTTCTCAGAGAAACACATGCCTTTAACTTACGGACAAACTTTTAAAACAAAGGGAGAAGCTGTTACGTGCACATCAGTGGTCCCAGTCCTGCAGAGGACTGTGCATGAGTTTGTCTTCACGTAGAGGAACAGTCCAGAAAGAGTCGCGATCCTCAACTACGCCTTACCAGGTCATCATCATGTTTTGGGGGATGTTAATGAGTTGGCAATAGGAAATATGAAAAATTTCAGATAACGGAAAGAGATAGAGAGAATACCTATCTTTTGGACAGAATTTCTGCAAAAATTTCCAGGGGGCTTAACTTGTATTCTCTTTTTAGTTTGCTTTTGGTCTCTACGAAATTATTTAAAATGCTGTATAATATTAAAGGAATTAGCAATGGAAGAATTATAATTCTTATGAAGCGGATAACCATAGCTTTTAGATCATTTGGGGGATTTTGGTTCATCTCAGAAGGGATAGATGGAGCTCTTGCTGTTTCTCTACAGCCTTTGTTCTTTATTGAGTAATTGAGATTTCACACATACTTGATTCTTCAACATGTATTTTCATTAAAAGCTTGCTGGTAATGTGAGCTATGTATGTTTTTGAGGTATTCATTAAATGAGATTTGTAACAGTTTACATGGTATTTTGACAGTTTACCAAGCCTATCAGTCAAAAGCAGATGGCCTGCGTTGGTAGGATTTTTCTGTTATAATGAATATACTTTCAACATATGTACTTCATTTATAATATATTTTCTAGCAAGATTTTATTCTTAAAAATCAGTTAATCAACCAGTGATACCCTCCTACACTTCAGTTTGATGCTTGAATGCTCACGTCATCTGTGTGCCGTTCATTTCAGTAATGTATGTTGTTATGCAACAAATCAAATTATGTCAGATATCAATCCTAAACACTGAAAATAAAGCTGTAATCATTTGTTAATTCTTCATACCTACCCCTTCGTGGATATATCTTGCTATTAGACATTCAGGTGTTTTTGGCTTCGACTCTTCACTGTTTCGGGTTTCTATTTGAACATGGCTTTTTGGCCATCACGCATTGAGGAGAGGCCATCACGCATTGAGGAGAGGCCATCACGCATTGAGGAGAGGCCATCCCACCAGACACTCTCTGGATTATGGCACAGTCCAGCCAGGAGAAGAGGGAGGGGAGGACAGGCACAGAGATAAGGCAGACCCCGAGGAGGCCAGATCTGTAGAGGAATGAAGGCAGTGGGTTGATTAGCCCTGATAACATGCAGCTGTGGCCTTGCTTCGAAGAAGGTGGGTTCATTGACATGGACGATGTGCAGCTGTAGCTCATTCCGCTGAGTGGTTAAATAGCCCTGAGGAGTGTGAGATGGGTGGTTGGAAGGAGGAGTTTGGATTGGGAAGAACCTGGATGTAGCAGAGACAAGGATCAGTGTGGTCTGGCCTTGGGGGATGGAAAGCCAGCATGGACAATAGACTGTGACCCACGGTAAAGCCTTTTTTGCAGCTTGCTGGTTTTGCTTGTGCTGTGGAAATTGGTGCCTTGTATGAGGCAAACTTATTTAGACTCAAACTACAGCACAGATTGGCAGTGGCTTGAAGAGTGGCTGCCTGGTGGCTACCAGGGCTTCTCAGATGAGTTACTGTGCTTGGGACCTTGCTTGACAAGCTGCTTGTATCCCAGTTTTCACAGCTGTAAAAGCAGTGAAACAAAGGGCAGGACTGTGGCTAGGGTCCAGGCTTGTGGAGATGCCAGCAGCTTGGTCTCAGGTGGATTTCAGTCTTTACATAAGCTGGAAAAGTAGAAGATGCCAACACTCATGCACAACCTGTGGCATGACCGAGGGGTGATGGGATACCAGGGCAGAAGCACAGCCTTGCTGGCTGCCTTAACACAGACAAGGGTAGCGTCACACACAAAACCAGCATCTGAGGGCATTTCAAAATAAAGACAGTCCCTCCTATCTGCAAGGGTGATGTAGGTACACAGTTCTCAAAGACTGGAGGAACTCAGATTTTTTTCAGTCTTCGGTAGGCATCTAAACTGTTCAAAGCTCTTTTGAAACTTTTCCTTTTGATCTGATTTGTTCTAACAGTGTTTTCACTGTAGCCAGCTTATCAGAACACATTTGCAGCATTCACCTTTGATTATCTTTGCAGTGTGCTGGGGCATCACAAGAAGGTGGATGAGGACCTGGCTGGACCTCTGCACCATTCACTGCTAAAGCATGCTGGGGAAAGGCAAAACTTGAATAATCCACTATCCTAGTAGTTTGCCCATGGGTGACTGAGACTTAGTCATTTATATTTTTCATCTGACCATATCTGACAGTTAATTTTGGGCTCTGTATATCATAAAAGTGTTGACATTGTAGTCTTTCTAGAAGTGAACTTGCATTGCGCTATGTTTAGTTGCTTCATAGCATCCAGTTCAAGACACAAACACTTAATTCAGGACGTAACTGATGAGATTAACTGTGTTAGGTAAAAAAGGTATTGCCCAAGGTTGCAGGCTTGGAGCTGTGTTGAGTAAGGTAAATTGCTAAAGGTGTTTTTTTCCTCTGTCTGATCCATGTGGTTAGTCCTCATGCACACTGGAAACAAAGGATTTTGTTTATTATTTCCATTGTGGTTAAATATTGGGAGGTTTGCATTTACTGTAGGTTTTGATGAACAAAACCAACTGTTTGGATTGCTAGCTATTTAATCAGTGTGGTTGAACCCCATGCAAAATAACAAAAATAAAGAATTCTAAGTAATGGATTTATAAGAGTTTTGATCCATTTGTTTGGTAAAAGTTGTTCTTGGAGAATTTAAATTTATTATATAAATATAATATATAAAATCAAAATATTCAGCTAAAGTTATGAGTTTTGTTCAATTGAATTTGTAAAAAAAATGTTGACAGTTTCTTGTCAGCAACACTTCCTAAAGGCTAAGAGTGGTGGTTGCACTACAGCATCTGCATGTCAGTTGTCCAAGCAGATTTTCATTTTTAAAAAGAATAATAATTGAAATAATTTGAAATACAAGAAGGTATTGTTTTTCATTATATTAAGGATGATCATTCTAATGTGAAAACTTTGAGGTTTGTTTGTTGTTTTTCTTTCATTTAAGAAATCTTTTCTCATAATGCTAAATGGGGAGCGGCTTGGCTTTGAGGCTTTGTTTAGAGTAGCATTAGGCACATGCTAGCCTGGGGATAATATCTGTAATATTTGGGATGATGGTAAATATGGCTTAAGATGAAATCCTGTATGCTCCTAGAAATACTACTTTCTTAAGAAGTTTGTAGGAGTTTCCAGTGAACACACTTTCTACAGAAAGTCATTACATTGATTTCCAGATTTAAGTAATCAGAATGTCTGAACTAGACTCACAATAAATATAAAGCAGGAGCAAATAGAAGTGAGCTTCCAAAGTAATTCAGAATCATGAAGGTGTGAGTGAGGATGCTTTCACATCATCTGTGCTTTTTGTGACTTGTTCTTGTATTGCTGTACGTAAACAGATGAAGGGGATGTTATGGGGAAGTTTATTATACCTGGAGATCCATCTCTTACATGTCTTGTGCTGTGCTGTGTGTTAGACCACTACACTAACATGATCCTCTTAATTACATTTATAAGGACAAACGTATAATATAAAGTATTTACTGGTTTTGTATCAGATGTATATCTCTTAAGGAAAAAGATATTTGTCCTAAATGTAACTAAGGAAGATAGGGCACGGGAATTTTGTAGATTTAACCAAGACAGCATAATTTCCTAGTTATGTTCTAAGTAAACTTTGATTTAAGAAAAATAGCTTTAAAATGCTTGTGTTTCTTTCATTACCTGAATCAGCTTGAATTAAGTTACATATTTATCATAAGGCAGGATTCAGGGATCATCAGTTGTATAGCTACAGTTTCTAGCAGTTCAAGATTTTACCTATTTTCACAAAAAGTTTAATGCAAGCTTTTCTATAGCAATAGAAATAATGTATATGAGTGGACTTAGGTTTTATGCAATTTCTGCTCCATTGTTAACCAGTAGTAAGTGACCTGTATTATGTTCTGTACCACTGACAGACATTAAACTGGGGAACTTAACCAGAACCAATCTTTAATGATACGTGTTGGTAACTTAGCAACTTAGTAGGCTAAATTGTAGAAACTATGCTGAGGGAACATTTAAAGATTTATATGTATAAATACATAGAGAGAAAGTGTGCTTTTTCTGGCATGTGCTGTTGCTTTTATAAGCATACTGACTTGCATACTTATGTATGTCCAACAGACCATAAACCAGTGATTTAAACTGATTTAAACTGAAAACATTTCAGAAAATATTCTTTTGTATTATATTATGTAAAATCTGTGTATTTTTATAAGCTGGACTATTAGAAATATAAATGTACTGTATGTGGACAACACTTAATTTTTCCAGAAGCCAGGTAATGAAATGTTTTTGCAGTTAATGCTAATTAGAAATTTAAGTGACTAAGGAAGGAAGGTTTGTCTGGGTTTACAATGGCTTACATTTTTTTGTTGGCTGGATCAGTTTGTAACAACTCATACCACTGTTGCATTGTCACCTAAATGCAAGGTTTTGGTAAAAAAAATTATAACAGAAGGGTTTGGAAGGACAGATCTGAACAGCGTTCCTAGACTTTGAATTCACCTTTATTGTTAAATCATTTCAATATAATAAATTGCCTATTGGGACTTTCTCCACTCCTTGTAGGTTTCTTTGGATATTTGAGTGGAAACTCATTCTTAAAAGGAAGTATTTTTGTTTCTGTGAGTTTTCTCCATGAACCATTTGGAGACGTTAGATATTTATAGCATAAATTCTTGTTCTAAAAATTTTATTCACATTCATCTACAAAGATACTCAGATTGTTCTGCTCTGTATTGTATGAGTTAAGTCATTCTCTCAACTTCTGTGTGTTTCATGGCATGTTTTCTTAAACTGGAATACAGATTTAGATGAATGTTGTTAGTGAGTGTGAAGAAATGTTTATGACTTTTTTTTTTTCCCAAAGTATCTCCCCAAGAAGAAAACCCCCAAGAGCCTCTCACTCGCACATGCTTATTAAGAGGACCTTTTAAAATCTATTCTTCACTACTATTAAAAAATTTTCATAAAATGCTTGGAATTTGGGAGAAAAGGTAATCATAAACATCCATCACATCTAATTTAGCAGCTCAAGCAGTTTACAGTTTGGGTGGTATATTTAGATAGCTTCATCCCAAACTTAATTAAATTTGTACTGCTCAATACAACATAAAATACATTATCCTAAACTCATAAGTGGTAACTTTGTTTTGGACAAACTATCACATAGTGTTACTATTTTGAACATTCAGGATTAAGGTAGAATATAGATAAAATTATGTTTCTTCAGAAGAGAATACATCAAGTTGGGGAGATGTTTTAAAAATGTAAGTGGCATAGGATAGATATGCAGATAGTTAGGTATTTGTCCAGTGGTAAGCAGTTCTAATTTTATTACGATTCTAATGGTAATTACATAGAATCAGGAGCAATTTATGTTTATTCCTGTTGCTCCCGATTCTGCCTATGAGAAGTCATTACTTTTAAACCCGTAAGACTGGAGAAGTCCATTACTGAATACAGTTTTCCTTACCTTCCACTCTTTTCGGTATTACAACTGACATAATGTGCAACACCACCTGTAGGTTGCTTGAACCTGAATATTATCACCTTCCAATTTTACAGTGGTTTTTATCCATTCTTCGGGTACCGACCCTTGTGAGGTTAATATCCCCACTCCTTAGTTCACTTCTGATAGGTACCTTGTTCTACCCATCAGTTCTCACGATTTTAGTCTTTACCTGATGTTCTTATGTCTTCCCTGCGTCTTCCCCTCACAAGAGGAAGAGCGGTGATTCTTCTCTAGCATAGTATATTCTCAACCGGGTGATTTCAAGTCGGGGTCAGAGCCCTTTTGTGGTTACAGGGGGTTACAGCCCAAGGTGACTCTCCTGGCTGAGTGAGGATCACCCATCCCAGCACCTCCACCAGCGAGCCTGAGAGCACGGCAGCTTTGTCAGCACCTGCAAGGTCTGCAGCAGAAATAGCATTATAATACTGACAAGCACAGCATCCGTGAAGTTACATTGCTGTAAATCCAGTAAAAGAAATAGAAGGGTCAGGCCTGAGCTGTGTAAAACTATCTTGGCTGTCCAGGAAGCTATCCAGGAGAGCTGCCCCAAAGACTAGAGATACCTCTTCATTCTCACTCAGCTGCATCCCAGTGATGCTGCTGGCAGCTGCAGTTTGGCTAGACTCCCAACATTCACTTTCTTTCCTTGGTATCTCCTTGCTTCCTCCTTCCTTGCAAAACCCGGAATGTGCAGTTTACAGTGATTTTGTACTGATCAAAAGCAGGACCTTGGAAAGCAGCAGAACAGCAGCTGTTTTGTGACACAACCCTCAGATGCACACTTCCAAATCTGCTATGCCTGAATAGATTGTATGTAGCGTTGTGAACACATTCTCAAGGCAAAGGTGCGGAAAACAAAGAATGCATGTCTGTTAAGAATACCCATGTTAAAAAAAAAATTCAACAATTTAGGTTCGGCATGGAGAATTGGCTTTCCAGGATCAAAAATAACTGGAACTGGGAAAATAAGTTGCGTTTCACCTAATGCAACTTGAGAAAATTGTAAGAATAGATGTAAAAAATAAGCCATCGGGTAACCTGAGCTTGAGGGAAGCAACTGATGCAAAGATTTTTCCAAAGATATTGCCACAACTAATGCTATGTTATGTAAATTAAAGCCTTTTTTCTGTATGAAAAATAATAATTCTGCTTTGAAATGTTACTAGCTTTTGCTAATTTCTTGTGCTAATGTAATTAAATACTATTAAATAGATATCTAGATAGATAAATAATTAAAATATATGAAATGTTTGGAAGAACAATACCTCTGATTTCAGAGTTCCACTAAAAACCTGCAATGGCTTTTACTTCAGCCTGAATCCTGTGGCAGTTGTCCTCTCTCTGGTCAATTATGTATATTTCCCTTTCTGTGTTTAAATGCAAAATACTCTTTTTTTTCTTTTTTTTTTCCTCTGTCCTACAAAACTCTTCTCAGTCATCTGAATTAGAAAGCAGAGAAGTCCTGATTCATCTGTTTGTCCTGCTGCAGTAGCACACATGAGAAAGTAGCTGAATTTATCACCAGAAGATTTACCCTATGAGTAGCACTAAGCATCCATGCTAAGCTACAGCGTTTGCACCCTGCGTTTCTTTATGGATCCTGTCCTGGAGATGTTTCAGCCAAGTACCTCTTAGGCTGCATGCTTCATACATACACGTAACTCACAGTGTAGAGAGGAGACCCATCGTGGTTAAAAGGTCTCTCCAAGCACCATGGGAGCCTGAGGAGCGCTCTGCCATGACCCTGGCAGCCCTGAGGGCCTGCAGAAGGGACAGCAAGCTCCCAGCTCTGCCTATGCACTGCGGGTGCTGCGCTGCTCAGGGCCTCCCCCGCAGTCAGCCTCAGGGCCCGCTCTGCCCCTTCTGCCAGTGCTGTACGCCCTTCTGAGGTCTTCTGCAGGGATTCTTGGAAGACAACTTTGCCTCCTTTTTTATATAAATAGTATAGTTCCTCATTGATCAGGGCTGGGAACAGCACTGTTCAACATCTTTGTCAGCGACATGGGTGCTAGGATTGGTAGGATTGAGTGCAGCCTCAGCAAGTTTGCCAGTGACACCAATGCAGTCAGCATGCTGGAGGGAGGAGATGCCATCCAGAGGAACCTTGACACTCTTGAGAGGTGGGTCTGGCCAAACTTTGTGAAGTCCAACAAGGCCAAGTGTAAGGTCCTGCAAATGGGTCAGGGCAGTCCCATGCACAAATACAGGTTGGGCAGTGAATGGATTGAGGGCAGCCCTGAGGAGAAGGATTGGGGGTGTTTGTGGATGAGCAGCTTAAGATGACCCAGCAATGTACATTTTCAGCCCAGAAAGCTAACTGCATCCTGGGCTGCATCAAAAAGACACATGGCCAGCAGGTTGAAGGAGGTGGTTCTCCCCCTCAATTCTGCTCTCATGAGACCCCACCTGGAGTGCTGCATCCAGCTCTGGAGCCCCCAACATAAGGAGGACATGGACCTGTCGAAGCGAGTCCAGAGGAGGGCCACAAAGATTATCGCAGACTTGAAGCATCTCTTTTGTGAAGACAGGCTGAGAGAATTGGGGTTGCTCATCCTAGAGAAGAGAAGGCTCCAAGGAGAGACCTTATAGCAGCTGTCCAGTACCTAAAGGGGGCTTACAAGGAAGCTGGAGAGGGACTTTTTACAAGGGCACGTAGTGACAGGACAGGGCGGAATGGCTTTAAACTGAAAGATTAGAGATGAGGAAGAAATTGTTTACTGTGAGGGTGGTGAGGCACTGGCACGGGTTGCCCAGAGCAGCTGTGGATGCCCCATCCCTGGGAGTGCTCAAAGCCAGGCTGGATGGGGCTTGGAGCAACCTGGTCTGGTAGAAGGTGTCCCTGCCCATGGCAGGGGGTTGGAACCGGATGATCTTTAGGGTGCCTTCCGATCCAAAGCATTCTAAGATTCTAATCTGTTAGAAGTGTAATGCCCAGTGACCTCAGAGTAGCGGTAGGACTTTGAGGAGAAGATGAGAAAAGAAACCCTGACAGGATGGGTAAGCAATGTCTGGACATGGCCTCTGTGCTTTTGGCTCTCCAAAGACATGGAAAGAATAGATGTCAGGAGGAGACTTTTGCCACCCATACTGATCCCTACCTTTTTACAGAGTGAGAAGGAATATAGATAGGTGTACTGTGCTTAATTGTTTAACTTCATAGGTGCCTCACATAAATGGCTTTGTACCTGTAGTGATACATCTTACTGAAGATACTCTCTGTCCTTACTGCTTCTACAATATATAAATGGCCTTAGGAGGGCTGCTAATTACATTGGTCTGCCTTTTGGTGGGGTGTATCCAGGATAGAAAGCTGTATCTTCTTAAGGCGACTGTTAATTTCTGCTTTTCAAGTGATTTATTGTTCCTTCAATAATTAATCATTGTGCTTAAAAGAAAGTATTATTTCTTTTGTTCTACTCTCTTCCTAGCCTTAACTAAGTTTATATCACCAGTTGCTGCATTAAAGCAATGAGCCAATTGATTGTATTGTGCATTAAGATGTTTCACTGTTTTCACAAATCTTGAGCATTTTGAATGGCAGTTCTGCAATTCCAAGTATCTTCCAGTCAATAAACAAAGTGCAATAAAGTAGTAAACAGAGCATGAATCTGAATCACTTCTTGTTTTTTCAAGCTGAATTTTTCAAGGAAATTAGTTTATGAACTAGATTTTGAAGTCTGGACTCCATCAGTCTCAAGGAGAAATAGCTGTAATTACATTCTCTCTCAATTTATGCTGTGTATCTGCAGTCCTTTTTTAGAATTTTTCTTTTTAATTGTATTATATTGAACTTAATTTTACATGACGAGTAGCAGAATCATGTAGATAAATAACAGAAGAAATATAATTGTTCTCTAAAGACCCCCACAGTTTCCTGTAAGGATATGTATGCATTGTAGTCACTTCATAAGGCTGCAGCTTTAGGGGATGCATCAAAGCTAGCTTTAGGCTCTTGGCTAGGGTCCTGCAAACAGGAGTTTCTCAGTAACCCAAAACTCAGGTGGACTAAATCTTTCCTCTTTTATCCATTGTCATGGATTTTATTTTTCAGCTTACACTGAGCAACAGACTACTGTAATAGATGCCCTGTTTCCAGTAGGATTTTGCTACTTTTGCTGTAAATGAGCTGGAATCCTAGGACCAGGTTTAGTATGGACATACATCTTGGGTAGAAGAAAGATCCTCCACAACTTTGTCAGTACTTCCTTGCAGCTTTCTCAGACTCTGAAATAGTGAACTTCTGCTAATCGTGAAAAAAGATGTATTATAGTTGCATATTAATCTACAGTTACTTTTTCCCCTGATTTGAGATCATGACTGGCTTAACTCCACTGATAAAATTATGTTTTGTAGTTTTAAGAATCTGAATAATGTCAAGAATAAGGTGGTTTTATAATATAGTTACTGTATTGGTGTTTTCTGTTTGACATGAAGAACAGGTAAAGAAAATGTTCAGTGAATGGGCTCCATCCTCAGTTACTGTGAAACAATTTCCCAAGCTGTTTATCCCTGATGGAGATAGTTTAGTTGTAGCAGCTAACTCAGTTTAGAGACTTAGGAATTGTTATTCCAACAATGTTTTTTCTGCCACTGAATATACTGGAGCTAGAATTCTTAATTTGGCATTACATCTATATTTTTCCTTTCAATCTTATTTCACTAATAAAAGTTGCAGGGGTTCTTCTCTTGAATTTCTAGTTATTTTTTAGGTGAAATAGGTCTTTTCTGAAGTGTTGCAGTCTGTTCTGTGGTAACACAGTTGCTAGTATTCATCATGAACTTTTCCTTCTCTCTTGATAACTTTCCAGTACCTCTGAACTTTTTGGAAATTTTTTAAGAGATTAGATGCATTTTAGATAATTCAGCTTTTAAGGTGAGTTTGTCTTGTTAGATCTTTATTTCAGACCTTCTTTAAAAATTAATTTTCATATTGAAAAAGGAGAGGATAAGCTCAGTAATGGCATAACTGGTTAACTAGGCAAGTTTTAATGTACAGTAATCTCCTGTGTAATGAATAGCACTTAGTAGAATTAAATGTCCTCTTAAAGTATGCTTCTCTGCTGTTCCTTATTATTAATCCCCAAAGGACTTGTGATACTATGTTTATTCATAGCCACTGTAGTAATTCTGCTTTTTTCCCATTGCTACAGAGGCTAATGGTAAAATGGGGGGGGGAATCGTATAAAGTCAGAAAGATGTGTATGGAAAAAAGTGTGGTTTATACATCTAAGTGACCTGAAGCACAAATTTGTGATTAAGTGGGATACAGAAAAAAGCTGCGGGGAAGAGAACAGATCTTCTTTTTCTCTATTGCTACAAGAATGCTCCATCTCTTTGTTGTGCAGTGAGCCGAGTATGCATAATTGTGAGAACAGCTCTAAATGTGTGTATAACTGGTCCCACCAAGATGTGTCTGTGAAAAAGATAAGTGTGGTCATAATGTGAGAGGGAAATGCTGACTGGAAATCATGAAATGATCTTGAGGCTTTTGCAGGAATGTCCTCTGCAGTTCTGGCCACCTGCATTCAAGAAAGATCAAGTCCAGCTAACAGTGGCTGAGGGCATCTGGCAGAGTGATCCTGTACAAGTGCCTGATATGTAAAATGAAGCAGATGCTCAGCACTGCAATTTCAGGTTGCATTTACATTATCAAGAGCTGGGGCACCCATGTCAGCACTCGAGTCTGTGCCCTTGGTCATCGTTGAGCATGGATTTAACCATGCTGTGCAGTTGTTAGTAGTGTCCCATGCATGGATCAGGGACACTCCAAGTAGTCCCTTCTTTCTTCTCTGCTGGTTGGCCCCACATCCAGAGAATAAGCCTAGGTCTGTTTTGTTTGCTAGCACAGGCTGTATCCCACTGTGTGTCTTCAGGACATATCCACCAGCTCCAGCACTGTAAATGCAGCCCACAAGGCAGAAGCATTTTTTTCTTCTTGGTACCTCTTGTCCCTTCCTAAAAGACTACTTTTTTTCACTCTGGTGGTGTTCGTAATGCATGCGAGCACTGGTGGTCACTTAAAAAAAGGGACCAACCCACTGTACCTCTTTCCACTCACAAAAAAAAAATAAAAATTAAGGCATACTAAAAAAAATTTGCATCCTGTCATGTGCAAGGAAAGAGGGCTTCATTAATATCGGCATGAGCTGAGAAGATGAACAGAATGTGAGTTTAATTATAGTGAGTGTGCTAGTACAGTAAAAGAAGTGCTGTTCGTGGTGTAGAGATGCAGTGATGAATCACAATAAGTCTTAAGTGCAGATAGTACACCACTTTCAGCAGGTGCAAATCACAGATATTACCATCTTTTATTAGTAACCCATAAGATATATAGCCAAAATGAGTGTCTTTTGTTTATTACTAATGAAGAGATAATGTCCATGATCTGCACTGTATATTTAGCATGAGATAATTTACAAATAAAATACCTGGTATTCAGTAAAACTGAAAGGAATATTACTCTCTCCCTGCACAACAGTTTTCTTAAAAACAAATTGCAAATCGAAGACTTTAAGTTGCTAATGTCATCCAAGAAATATTAGACTTGAAGGAGGATGAGTGGTTTTATTCATGTGTAAATGGATTCATTAAGAGGAGTGCAAAGGTCCAGCAATTAATCATTCTCTGAGATTAGATTAATAATATTGTTTAGAGTCTTGTGTCTTAATAGACCACTTTCATTTCTGTTTATGCCTATTATTCTTTTTCAAATACACATTATTCTTAATGAAATGTATCCATATAGATAAGAGGAAATGTTCATGTTCCTAGCTATTCATACAGTTATTTGAAAACAGTGGTGATTTAAATTTTAGGTTGGCAATAAATACATTATACTTTGTAATTGCCATTGTTGCCTTGAATATGTCTAGACACTGTTAAGCATGAAAAATTCTCTGCTGTAGGGGAGAAAAATTACTACAAACCAGGGGATTATTAATGGCAATTGTATACACTTTATCAGTGTCATGTCTTCAAATATATTAATTTATTTCTAATGTTTGCTTTCCTGCGTGAACTTCTGTAACTGAGTTTCAGTTTAGCTTCTGATGAAGAGACCATTTACACATATTTACAAGACACTTGTATGCGATGCAAATATCCTCATACACAGATCATTTACATTTGCATACAAGTAATACCTATGGCTGAGAGTTCAGAAACAAGCTAGAAAGCACCCCATTTTGAGTATTGTAGTTGTGGAAACATATATTGACAAGTGGTGTGGAGGCCTTCTCTTAAGTATTAGTATCTTACTACAGGTGTAAATGTGATCAGAACCAAGCCTGTTGCATCTGGGTTTGTCAATCTAGGATAACATTGCAGTCTCACTGGCGAGTTAGTTTCAGTTCGAGTTCTTAATATATTCCCACACAGTTGCTTTATATGTTTTTGTGTTTCTCAGGGGGCTTGAATATCATGGTTACCAAAAGACAGAAAACACAACACAGTACCAGAGAAATGAGAAGTGTTTGGTGCCCCCAGCCGGCCTCAGTTGAAGGGAAACCATTTTAAGAGCACATTACTTTCTTGCATTAGTCAACATTTGTGTCTGAATTTCTTCGAAGATCTGGTTGTACTGTCATTATCACAAGAAAAGACAAATACACCTTTCTGTTCTGTATTGCTGGGGTTTTTTTCATCTCTTTCATACCATGCTAACTTGAAGTCCAGGATCTCGATGCAACTCCTGTCTATAAGTGTCAAGTTCCACTTCTGGATACCTGTAATTTAAATGTAGCCTCTGTCAGAAAGCTGCCAGAAACAAGTGATGGAATGGAAGGAGGCACCCAGAAAAAAACAAATAGTCTTTCTTAGGTCCTAATTATTAGAATTATAATTCTAGAATTCTGATTAATTCCTATTTTTAATTAAATCTGACCACCAGCTTTCTGTGTTTCCCATTGACCTTTCCAGGCCACTTGAGTCAATACAGATGTACCCTTGTAATTGTTACCCCCCTTGGATTAACTGGCTTCATTCATCTTTTTCTGATTATCTCTGTCTCTTCCTCCATAGTTCAGTTTTGTGTGAAGGTGCCCAAAGTGTCTGTTTTTTTTCCCTGCTGCTGCCACATCAGTGGATGATCTTCTTGAAGACGGACTCAGTCGTCATCTCTGTGCTGATGACTCACAGATCTGCTCCAGGCCCACTTTCTCCTGTCTGGAGACTTGCTGTCATCCCTTCTTGCCCAGTTGTGTCTAACTGAAATTTGAGTAGAGTATATTTTTTTTCCCCATACAAATGCTGTCCGATACCTCCTTTCCTCATGTATATGGAGAGCTTTATCTCTATAAACTACCGTGTTGGCTAATGGCCTGAGTGGCGTCTTTGACTCAGTCTTTTCCATAGCAACTCATTGCCAGACCATGACGAGTCTTGCAGGTCATCTCCAAGAGACCTCTCTCTCCCTTTCATCCACAGATGTAAATCCCTTATTTGCATGTTCACTGTCTTGCATTGTGATCACTGCAAAATCACTTTTCTTTGGCTTGACAGGTGCAGTTCTGCCTTTATGATACCCATGTAAAATAGAGATGCTACAGTGATCTGTCCAGCCAGTCTATTTGGCAGTCTCACCTCATGTCCATGAATCACTCCACTGGCTCCTGTGTCTCTTCTGTATTACACTTAAATGCTTGTCTTAACTTTTAAAGCTGTTTCTTAAACAATCTGAACATATTATCAAACCTGTGGCTAATACGCAGTAGTTGAGTTCCTTGATTAATATGTACTAAGACAAATTGTATGCAAAATATATTGTTTTCTCATCAGTTCAAAGTATTCATTTATGACTCACAAGCTACCTCTTTGCATTAAAGCCTCTCTCATAAAAGTTGTTTCCTCCAGATTTTTACACCTATTTTGGTAATTTCAAGGACACACATGAAAAAAATCCACAACAGAAAAAAAAAGTGGTTTGGTAAAATCGTACTGAAATCCTAGAATCACAGAAATGTTAGCTGTAAGAAACTTCTGGAGGTCATCCAGTCCAAGGTTCCACTCAAAGCACAGGTATCCCCAACGCTAGAGCATGTCGGACATGAGTTAATCTAGCCAGGTCTTGGCAATGCCCAGGGGGGGAGTTTCCACCACTTTTCTGGGCAACCTTGTCCAGGCTGCATTACTCCTCTGGGGTGTGTCCAGCCTGAAACTTCCAAGCCACAGTTTGAGGCCGTTGTCCCTTGTCACGCCATCTGGCACTGCCAAGAAGAGTTTGGCTTCATTATCTTTACAACTTACCTTCTAGTAGCTGCAGGCTGCTTTTACATCGCCCGTTAACCCCTGTTTCTGCAAGACTGAGCAAGCCTCACACCCTCAACCTCTTTCCACAGGTCACTTGCTGTAGTCCCTGACCATCTTGGATGCTCTCTTCGGGATCTTCCTGAGCTCCTTCACATGTGTTTTGAACTGGGATCCCAAAACTGGATGCCGTATTCCAGATGCAGCCTCAGTCAAGTAAAGGGGGATAAGAAGTTACTCGTGATGTCTGCACTACTTGTAACAGCACGTTGTGCAGCCTTCTGCAGTGGCAGCCCGCTCTTGGCTCATATTATGACCCATAATAAACCTCCAGGTCCTTTTTTAGCAGAGCTTAAGAATGAGTACATTATGCCATTGCCAGCAATTCGCCATCTGTGGCAAACAGCGTGATCGGTATCATCTTGTCTCTTCGTTTATTATGGCATGTTGGTGGTGGGTTTTTGTTTGGTTGCTTCAATTCTCTTTAGGTTTCTTTGTGAGGTGAAGCAATGAAAAATGTTAAAATACTGTTCCCTGGTATGTTGATCGTAGTACTCTTTGTTCCTTCTTTCCTTTTTTGGGTAACTGCTCTGATATTTTTCCTCTTTTCAGAAAGACATTTTCATTATAAAACAAATGAAAAAATGGCCTTTCAAACTTTGTCTCCTTTTCCAAACCTACAAAACCAGTCCTTATTTAGTAATTCAGTTTTGTTCCATTGATTTTGTTTTAAAAGGCATAGAAAATGATTGTTAGATTTTCTTGTAGTCTGGTTGTAGCACAGAAATCTGTTTTATTCATCTAGTATTTATTAAATCTGTGATGGTGATGTTGAAATAGCACAGTACATGTGTAACAACTTAATGCCCAACAGTAATATCTTTTAGTCACCTGGCCAGCTGTGCAGGAATAGGTTTGGCCCTACATGTATGAAGGGAAGTCCATGCCCTTTCAGTGTTGCAAGCCTTGGTAGGTATGTTAAGGATGTCAGAGTATTCCTGTCACTCCCTTTGCCTTGGACACTGAGCAGTTTGAAATACATACCTGTAAGGGGTAAACCCAATAGTGGTACTGCTGAGCTGTGATAATATAAACACAAGTAAACACTGATACGAATGTCGTGGCATTACAATGCCTTTGTACAAATTCTGTTTCTTTGCTTACTCTCAGAATCTATGCATAGCTCAAACATAATTTTCTGTGCTTCTGTGGCAGAGGATGTGGCAAAACCCCACTGTTTGGCAGAGTGAATTTAAAGAAACGCAGGAAGAGCAGATGCCCAGGCATCCCTGTCTCTCTTGCAAGTGAATCTGCAAGAATATTTCAAAAATTACATAATTAATCTAAAGTTTAAGAGGATTAGAAATAAAGTAGAATAAGTAGAACTTGCATTTTACAAACTGTGTTTTATTACACGAGCTTTTTTCATATCTGTAGACGTACTGTGGATAACTTGTTTTCTTACACTTGCTTATTTATTCAAATTAGTTTGCATTTTTGCAGCTGATGTTTAACTCTTTGAATCTATTCAAAACATTTTGGGCAAGCATTCATACTGATCTGTGCTGAATCACTGTGTGACGGATCAGATGGGAGAGCCACAGTGTTAGTTATCCAATTTAACAGTGGCAAACAAGCCTTTCTGCAACTCGTATTTCACTCACATACAAAAAAACCTACTCTAGGTGCTGCTCAGCCAGTCACTGTCACCCAATATTTAAACGTTTGTAGTGAACATCAAAGAAAAACTTGACTGAAGTTAACCTCCTAAAAATCTTACAGGTTCTTTGTAGAATATACCATTTTCTTTTTGGTCTTTGAATGTAAGCCACCTTTAGGGATCAGAGCTAGTGCCAAATTACTATTTTGGCTTTAAAATTACTTCCAATTATGTGGGCTGGAATACCTCCCTAAAAGTCTCCAAACAGCATATGTAGTCGCTACTTTATATTTCAATGTAATTTGAAATAGCTTGGATATTAAAATGGAATTCATAATGGCAATAGTGATCGCCTTCAGTCACAACACAGGATTGTTTCTGTGTATCTGAAAGAGTTCTGCTTGCTGTAGGTATTCTTCTATCATTTTCACATATTCTTTGTGAGCTGAAGTACTAGAAAAATCTGATACAGCACATTAATATTCTGGTTTTTGCTTGGCACATCCCGTATTCTGATGGTAATTCATCATGTCATGTGATTATTAAAAAAAAATTAAAATTGCTAATTTTCCTGCTTAATGAGGGTCTTTTAATAGCATTTCCTCCTATTTTTGAGGTAGTGTGCCTTCTCTCTTGTTGTAGACCCACACTTTTTAAATGCTCTTCTGGAGTCTTTTAAACTTACCAAATTTATTTCTGTAAACTGTTGGCTGGTGTTAGGCATAAACAGACATTTCCTCTGTTTTGATTTCTACTTTACAGGGCAAACTAATAAAATTAGTAATGTGGCAGGACAGTTAAAGAATGCTTACTACTTACATATCCATTTAAAACTTTGTATGACATCTGAGATTTTTTAGTAAACCTGTTCACTGTAAATATTGCCAAAGAGAAAAAGAGGTGATACTATTTGTCATAACTTTTAATTTTTTGTTGATGATTCTTTTCAAATATATCTAGTTCTTGTTCACTTGTACAATTTCAATAACAAAACCCACTGAATATTAGCCATCCTTAAAACATTACATTCTGCATAGTGGAAACACCTTCACTGTGGTGTTTGGAGATCAGCCGGTTTGGTGGATGTTATTCTTTCAGGGTAGGAAAGCTGTTGAAGAAACATGGAGAGTAATGTAGGCTCACTCGTGGAGGAGCACTCATGTTGCTTCTTGAACAGATGTTGTGAAAGGCTCAACAGAGGATGGGAGATAAGATTAGTGGAACCAGCCTACAGAATTTTTAAAAAATTGGGAAGGGGAATCCTACAGAGATTTTTATCTTTAAACATGTCTAGGGAAGGAAGGAGGCAAGGGCACAGTCTTGAACGGAGTCTGAAAAACATTTATGGTGAAATCTCAGTTCCATGCTTGACTTAATTTGTAGATTTGCAAAGTAGAGATTGCATTGGACATGTTTCTACATCCAGGCAGAGCATTACTGAATTCTGACATGCTTCCGAAGTTATTTTCATTCTATAAGGTCCCAGTGAGGTATCCCACATGTAAATAAATCGACTTACCTATGCAAAGATGCCTCAAGGTGCGTTAGATCACGATTTTTCTTGTGACTTTTTAGCAGTAGATAAGAGGTAACCATTGCTCCCGAGTCAGTAAAAGCTGAATTTGTGTTGCTTTCTTGCTGAACATCTTCCAAAAAATGTGATGTTTGAACAGCTTTTTTTGAAGAACAAAAAAAAAACCCCAAACAAACTGATGTTTCTCTTCTGTTCTGAGGAGTCTCTTGGGTGTTTCCTGTTTGTGGCTTTTGAGGCCTAACTAGATGGGTTACAGTTGGTGAGAGGATGTAATCATAGAGAGCCCATATATTTCTGCAGTGCTGCAGCAAGAGCTGGAGTTTGGAAAATGGAAAATACTACAAAATAAGGTTCCAGCTTGGCCTGTCTCTTTGGGTAATGAAAGAATTAATTCATACATCTCCATTTCTGCTATTTCTTTTTTCTCTGACATAGAAGTTATTAAGTATTTAAAACAGGAGTTGCCTCCCACTTTGAAGATTTAACAGATTGATTCAGTTGTTCATCTTGTGATACACTGAAGAGTGTATTTGACCTTCTCCCCACGTATGTTAACTGCCAGCTTGTTGGTTTGCATCTGGCCAGCAGGCGTATTCCCTCCAAACATACTCTGGTTGTGAGCTACGCCTTGCAAGAGTTGAATAATCCCTCTCCATTTGAACCTCAGCAGGCAGGTGCCTCTCCCGAAAATGCCGCTTATTGCAGATGGATGGAAGGCCAAAACCGCATCTTAAATTCTTGTAAGCGCAGCATCCTTCCAGGCCAGGCTGGTTTCAGACACAGGTTAACAATGCTTGTGTTGTATGCGCACAATGTGTACCTAGAGGACTTCATGTTTCAGATCTGATAATGGCCACTCAGTTCATATTAACATGATTTCGTGGAGGTTTGCTCCCAAGTTTTGAGTTGTTTTTTTTTCTCTCAGAAAATTAATAGTTTTGTCAGTAGTCAATCAGCACAATCTTTAAGATTTTAAAACATTTGGATTCATTTAATCCAATTAAATTAATGATTTAATTAATGATTTAATTAAAAATATAAAATTATGCTGTTCTCATGCTTTTCTTATTTCCTCTCCATTTTCCTTTGTTCTGTCCAGCTCTCACAACCTTTTGCGAAGTGGGCACGTATCTGAGGGAAGCAGGTATGGAAGAAAAACCCTTCTATTTTCTCTTGCAGGTTTTAGTTTAGAATGGCAAATTCATCGCGTTGCAACCTACTGTTTTAGATGCCAATGAGGAATTAGCAAGTAATTATGGTAATGGCTTGCTTTATTTCAGAGACAGAGAAAGATAATGATAGCTGTCAGAGAAGGTGAAGGTAGGGCTGCAATAACACACTTCTTCCTTTCAGAGACTGCCTTATTTAAAAATAAGTGCTTTTGCCCTTGAGCTAAAAAGATGAGTAAAAGGTACCTGTGAAGGAAGTGGGATGTGGAAGTGACTAGATCATTGTAGTAAATTGGTATCATCCTTATTTCTTTAGAAGACGCTCTAAATGTGAGTCTATATGAAGGAAAGCCATCTTTCACGTACAAAGAAACAGCAGAACAAGTTAGATGTCAGAATAGCATTCTGTTATATTTGAATGCTTTGTTCCTTGTGATCCAGGCCCTCAGGAAACTTTGCCCCTAAAGAGAAAGTCAAATGAACCATCAGGGTTATTTCTGTGCACCATGCATGTTTACATCTAGGTGGGTATTTAAAATCTCCTTCTGTCCTGTGACATACGAACATTTTGGGAGAGGAGAATGTAAGGTCCCTAGCAAAAAAAATTCTGTTTTGGAAACTCCAAAGCAAGCACATGTAATGTAGCTATCAAGCTCATCAGCTAGGAAATGTTATATATTATGGGAACTTGCATATAGCATACAATAGCGATTTAACATCTGTGCAGTTGCTCATCTTTGCTTTTTGAACGTGTTATCTCCATGTACCAGTGTGAAAGAGAGAGATCAGGAAGAGGCCAGTTCTAATTCTGTGTACCTGCAATCACTTTTATTCCTAGCTGGACATACAATTGCCCAGTGTAATTTCTGGTATCTCACTCCTTGTTAAAAATCAGCTTTGCCACCAGAAAACTATAAAAAAGTTTAGAGAAACAGAAATTATGAGTCTAAACCCTAGGTTACTAATCCTATCCATTGCTGCTAGAATGATTATATCTGCAAATAAGAGAATTTTAACTGTAAACCTGCAGGTTTTACAATTCAAGTGGTTTTGCTTCATTTAGTTCCAGATCTAAAATAATAATGAGTCCTGCTAGCTTGAATAATTTAATATCTTCATGGAATTTAGGTACTTTCCTGCAGGAAATGCAGTTGTTCTTTCCAATATTTTTTCAAGGTATGCTAGCGTTAAGATTTCCAGTTTGTTTCCGATTTCCAAATTTTCTATTTTTCATGCCGCTTACCACTAGTGCTTATTTTCACTGTGTTCTGACCTCCCTAGTTTCTCCAAAATACCCAGTATTGTAACTGAAATGTCATTAGTGTTTAAACTTGCTAATCCACCTTAGAAGCGAATCAAGCAAAAAGGTATTCTCGCCAGCTTGAACATTATTATTGGAACAGCTCAGTGATTACATTGTAGGTGGCTTATTGGTTCTATTGGTTGTCCTTCATCTTTTCTATATTCTGTACATTTTTTTATTATGATTGCTTTTTCTTAATTCTTCTATCTAGCTCCTACCCATAGCATCATTAAAAATTGCTACCTACACATGAACATATTTTTCTGAAGTTATGTATCTGTTAGATGTATCTGTTCTGTTAATCTTTGGATGAAGTTGTAAAATAGCAGGGGTGGACCTTGCATGTTCTAGTACATCTTGTATCCAGACTTCCCCCACGGCCCAACATAGTTCTTAGAGAAAACCTACATTCCTCAAACAGAAAGAAACAGAACGTCCCAGGTCACTTCAACCTGGTAAATTGTCTCAAATAACCTGATTTCTAGTATGCAGAGAAGCACTTGAAGATAAGACATGAAAAGCTGTAACAGAAGGAGTCACCAAAGATCCAGACAATAATGGCACCTATAAACTTGTCAGTTTGATGGCTCATCACTGATGAGATAAAGGCTAGCAATAATGCCCAAATATAAAGACTCCAAAACAGAAGTAGTAGAAATGTAGTCAGCTACAAAAGGGATCCAAATCTGGAAAGATGAATCTCCTTGGATACAGAAAGCAAATTAAGCCCACGCTCCTGGGGTCAAATAAAATCATATAACTTTCTAATGACACCCTAAAATGTCATACTCTTTTGATTCTCTCTTTTCAGTTCGCATTGTGCTTCATTCACAATATCCCACATGATCTTGCCATAGTTACTAATGTACTTTTAGCATTAGATAAATAACTACTGCTGCCTCTTCATGTTACAGTTTCAAACTTTGGTCTCAGAAAACCTCAGCATGTTTTATTAGAACAAATAATGTTTAGAGATTGTAAAATTTTGTCTTCTGCACTACCAGAAAAATACATGTTCTATTACCTCTTTGGCTGTACAAAAATTTTACAAAGTCGAAGTTTTTTGAAGCTTTTACTCTATCTACATAGCCCTTTGCCCCACTTAATAGAAATCTTCTGTTGTCTATAAACTGTTCACTTGCAGACATTCAGAAGTTTTGTAGCGTCTGTGTATGAGAATGATCTTTATCTGAGTTCTTCTATTATGTATTAAAGTATCCTTTCAATACAGAACTAAACCAAAAGAATGTTTGTGTTTCTCGCTTACAGCATGTATTACTGGATGTAAGACACAGAGGGAAGGTTAGAAAACTGCATGGTGTTTACTTCTGTTTCCCTGTCTTTTTTTATACAGTCTCAAAGCTGACATATCCACTCAAGCAGATTATAGTTTGCCCTGTGTTAAGAAACACCTCCCATAAACTGATGTTTAGGTATCATACTGCTCAGTGGAAATATCTGAGAAATACTCCAAAGCGCATATTATAAATTGTCTCCATTCTTTGCATAATGAGATCTGACGGTCGTATGCCCAGGAAGGATTCTTTCAAATGAATGACAAGTTGTACAGATTAAATGTTTGCCCATTCTGGATAAAATCATTTTAAGGGGACATTTTTGTTAGATAGGGACATGTGAAAGAACTCCTTATACTAACTTATGGGGCCTGAGGAAAATATACCTCTCTGTTTAGACTGTAGTAATTACCTTGATGAATGATAATTTAGCATGAATTTCATAGTTTAACAAACGTAGTTGTCACTTACTTGATGGGTCATAGAAGTGTTATTGGTGCCATATTTGTTGTACTTTGCTTCCTATATTCTGATTTTCTCAAAATAAAAAAAATTGAATCAAAGTTTTGTCTCTTTCCTAGCACTTCCAGCATGGTTTTTCTTTTCTTTACATCTATTGATGGGTACATTGTAGTTCATCTTTTACTGCCGAGATAGGTGACCGTATTAGCTTTGAACATTTGAGCTTCCTGAAGGATTTTATTTTTTATACACATAACAGGCCAGTTAAAATGTAAAAAGATTACTTGCAGTTTGACAACCAAAGATTGAAGAGAGCAGGAAATATAGCATCTTATTAAATAGCGGTCATGCTATTTTGGTGCTTGGACAAATTAAATGAGATGTATACCTTAAAGACTGGAGCTTCTCCTTAGGGTGTTCTGTCAGAAATCACTATGGTATTAATGAAGCCTCATCTCATTGTAAATAAGATATTAATTTTGATTAACACCATGTATAACTTGCATTCTAGTTACATAGAAGAACGGAGCCATTAACATCCTGAAGATATCAGAAACAGATTTGAAAATGCATGCTTTAAAAACCTCCTGTCCCAATTCATTAAAGTCTTTGAAGTATTTAAACTCATTTGAAGAACGATGCAAAATGCTAAGGAGAGGGAAAGAGAGACCAATGCCTTTTTGCAGGGTATGTAAAGAGTCTAGATACAATTTTGATTCATGTAGATTACAGAACGTCAGTGGTGACTGCTGGTTGAGCACTACATGGCAGCAAGTTGAACTGTTCAGAATTGCATTTTGGAATATTATTTTCAAGTTGATGCATATTCTATTTGCAATAAATGTGAAAAGGATTACTGCGCTTTTGTTGTTTGAGTTTAGAATGAATAATGCCATTTTAGATCCGAAGAATGTGTGAGGAAGAAAGTCTTGAAAGGCAAAATGATTTCTTTTCATCTTGCTGGAAACTGTTACATTGTGATTATAAGTCAGTAAGTAAAATGTTCAAGTTCTATTATATTGCAGATTTTTGTACGTGTTCATTATTCTTTATATAAGCATGTACGAAGAGGTGGAACTAAAGTATACTGTCTTGCATTCTAGCTGCTGTGTTTCACCAGCTGCACTGTCATTTAAGCAGTATTTACCCTGGTAATGATTATTTTGATGAAATCACAGTCTAAATTGGTGGTATCAGGGAACAATCCAAGAACAGTCAAATGATTTAGTACCAAATTAGCAGAGGGTGAGGGAACCACTATGAAGTTCGCTTGCATGGTTCTTGAAATTTGTGTTCTGCACAAATAATCAGACTGAAGTGGAAACAGTACATAATCTTCCTCATTTGTCTTATCTGGTACTCTATTCAGCAGAAGAATACTGAGCCCTAAAACATTTCAAATGAGGGAAAAATGGGACTTGAGGCTGCCAGCATCAAACTGGCTCGCAAATTAGCTAGACAGAGTCAGGCAACTTTTTCAAACTGTTGCAAATAAGCAAAAGGTAGAATATCCCACTTTCAGCTGAAACATTTTCACTAGTACAGTTGCTTTAGAATGTTTCTTCTAAAAATAATTACGCTGAGATATGTCAACATTCACATTACTTAACAGAAAATTTGCTTTGGGAGATTTCTGCGTAAAGTAAGGGGAAAAAAATTGTCCACATACATATATAATGGTAAATAATCAGCCAGACTGTTCAGGGGGTTGTTGCATGGCAGTGATACTCCGCTAGATCCCACCTAATTTTAGGTCTATAACTAAGGCGGCTAATTTGGGAGTACTGACCATCTGCCAAGACTTTCTCCATAACTTATCAAGACAAAAAGGCAACTCCGGCAGACAATTCTGATCTTACCAGGACTGAATGTCTCTGTCTCTACCAGCTATAGCAGAGAATGTAGAGCGACTGTGCACCCCTAGCCCAGGCGCTCTAGTACCTGAAATCAGTTTCAGGTGAACCTGGATTGGAATATGTTCTCCTATGGGCAAAGTCAATCTAGGTTTATGTAATGCACCACTGTGCACTTGCCACAGCATTGATCGTTTGTGCTAACACACTTTTATCTTGATATGTCATTCTCTGAGGAAATTGTTAAAACTTAGCTTTTTTCAAAAAATACTCCAAAGAGGATGCACTAGAGAACAGCACTAATTGCGATCAGGTTTGAATCATGGGTTTTCCAGTACTGCGTGCATTGCACAACAGACATAGATGACTGCTCTTTGTTGAACTTAGAGCAAAAACTTACAGACGTGACTGAAGACTAGTTACCTAGAAGAGCGGTTAGTCATGTTCCTATGGCTTGTTCAATAGGAGCTGAGATAGCCTTGAGTAAGACTATACTGCAACATTTTCTCTAAACTACATTTATATTCATCTATAACCACTTTCATCATCATTTCTTGCATTCATCTGCCCCGCTTTAGTTTCTTGGTGGGGCAGAAAACTTCCTTGATGAGTTGTGGCATAAATAGGCCAATCACTACTATGAAAAATCAGAACTTGAGAGCTAGTAAAAATTACCACTGTGTTAAATATGCACAGATTTTTGCCTTATATTTCCTGCTGCATGAGTGAACTTAATTATGCTTCTGTTGTCTTCTTAGAAAAGTAAGAGGAAATTTTAGTAACACAAGTTCAATGATTCTATTGTTCTGATAGTTGATCAAAGATAACGGAAGGCAGATTCTTCACTTCTTTCACCATCTGAAGTTGATAAGGATTTCAGCAGGATGGGTACAGTGCTTTTTTGATTGTGAGTAGTTTGCTGCTTATTTAGCATGGTTGTTTAGCTATAGGAAGGGCAAGTATGCACTTGGAGAACAGACAGTAGAACAGGTGTTCATTTTTACTGTCTATACAAATGGTGGAAGAATGCTGTATAACACTTAAATCCATTTTGTCTGTCTGCTTATATTGTTTTATGTGTCTTTTGTATGTCTTTCTCCAACAGTTTATCCGTACAGAGTAAAGGAGCTGGTCCGATACCTCCATGTGACTTCTCTAACCTCTAGATTTCTGTATGTCTTCTATATTTAGGACTGGGTAGTGCTGTGCCCCCATAGCATGAGTATGTGACTGCTAGGACCTGGTAGTCAAAAGAAAAAGGAAAATTTGGTGTTAGGGCTGGATCTTAAAAAAAATCTACAGCTGTTATCTTGGAGCCTGGATAAACTTAGGGTGGATTTTTTTCTGGGTTCACGATCAGGATATTGTGGTAGTCAGCTGAGGTCAGGGAAGAGGCAAAAACAGTTTCTGGTGTTTCTTGAACTTCTTTTATAATCTTTCTTTTAAAATTTCTGTGAAGGACAATCAGAAATGTGGGCAGGAGTTCATCTGTGTGGAGTCTTTTAGATATAAACACAGATAAAGGCTTAGCTCTCGAGCTCGAGGGTTGTTAAGCAGTTATTCTACACTACTTTTTGCAAATGCAGGCTCTGCCATTCAATCAATATATTTTAGAACTGTTTGAATTTTATCAGTGCAATACAAACACAGCCATGTGCCAGATGTTTTAATTTCAAACTAGCAGGTCAGTGTTTGGGTGCTTAGCTGTTTGTAGGAAATGCTAAACTCCACAACCATAAATTCCTGAGATTGTGAATGATGCCTTCCTTACATTTGAAGACTGATGAGTATGTTGATAGTTTGAAATAATGAGCCTCAAAATATTTACTAGTGAACTTCTGATAAGGTGCAGAAGCAGTTTGGGGTTGGGTAAAAGCCTTGCTTTGGAAAAGAAACCACCACCTTCTCCCTTACTACAAAGAACTCTTAATATGATACACAAATTGTTAATTTTATCTACAAATCACTGTTGAATATTTCAGAATGGTCCCTTCCTTCTACAAAAGGACTGAGAGGTGATCTGATAATCTGAAGTGGTTTAAAATGGTGTTTGGTTAAGATGCCAATTCAGATGGTAAAGGGAAACACCTCAGCTAAAATAGCTGTTACCTTTCAGATACTGAAGTTGCTACGTCTTATCAAGGGGGTCTAAGCAAGGCAATTCTCATATGATTTGAGTCACCAAAAAGTAGCACATGATGTAGTTTTGCTGCCCAGAGCTGGAAGTGAGTTTACATTCTTTTCACGGTTTCAAAGATATTAAGACTGGACATCTTTCATAATTCAGGCTATAGACTTGTGGCCTCATATCACTACTAAGCCCCCTAACTCATGATAGAAACAGAACCTTCCTTTGTCCATTTACTCAGTGATCTCTTATGCCAACCTTCCTGATAAAAGAACTATCACATCATTTCCAGTTTTCGTTCTTCTTTCTTCAGCTTCTAGTCATATAATCTTATTATGCCTTTCTCTTGGAAAAAATGACTCCTATGAGAAGTTGTTCTTCTTGGTACAGATTTCTAAGCCTGCCATTTGATAAGCTCTTTAGTGTGAGCTTCCACTGGAGGTGGGTGATGTAGTCTGTGTCTCCCAGATCCTGAGTTACTACTGAGATTTTAACCTTCTCTGAGATCATCTGTCTGAAATGAATAAAAAAATCCAGTTGCACTCAGCCTTCCCGCAGAAAACAAAGGCAGCTTTGGAAGAACTGCCAATGTTACTCTTTTTTAACCCAAGTAACATGTTACCCACATGCCCTGCCTCAGAAATAAGGTGTATATCCAATTATGATGAGATATCAGTGTACACCATTGGATAAAACAAACAAACACGGGGCAACAACCAGTTCCTCCAGGATCAGATTAGACCCTAAATTGTAAAAGTCTGACAGTTAATTCATTAATATTTTTGTAGTTTTGTGCTGTGATTTTTATTTTTTTTTTTTTAGTATTTAGACTGTGGGGAGTTCCCAGAGCAGGGGTATATATTTAATCCTAACAAGTACAGCTCCTTCTGTCAACTAAGCACATACATTTTTTAAGGTAATATGTAGTATGTTTATCCAGGTGTAATTTCAGTGAAGTTATTCTAACTAATATTTCCCTATTTTGATAATCTATTTATTGAAGTGAAGTCGGTATCAGTTATCCACTCAGGTTGGGGGTGTGGGAGGGGGTGGGGAGGGGGAGGTATGTGAACCCAAGAGCCCTACAGGTCTGTAATTACCTATGTCAGCTTTTCTGTTCTGTCTGGCTCACCTCCAGTCCCCTAGAACTCTCGCAGTTTTTCAGAATTTATTAAAAATAAATACCAAAAGCCCAGAGTTGTTGGTTTGGTTTGTTTGGGTTTTTTCAGGCCACATATTTGTGTGGATGTTTCAGTTGCTTAATTCAAGTACCTGAGAAGAAGGGTTTTCTGCTAAGAAAGTATGGAAAATGTATGTTTTTAAGAATTGTTTGGTTACCTATTTGAACCCTCTGACCTGTTTAAAAACCTTTTTGAATACATACAAGGGTGAAGACAAGAGCTGCTCTTCAGGGAGTGGAAGTACACGTACATCCCCTGCAGAGATGCGACAGGGCACACAGAGAAGTATCCCCAGCACTAAGGAACAAAACCACCTTCAGAGCAGCTCCATTTTCTGTAAGGTCTTGCAACCCTCAAGTACCACACAGCAAAACATTTGCTGCTGATTAATGCAAAACCAGAAGCGAACTGTAATAGTATCCTGAAACACAGGGCTGGCTACATTGCTGACCCTTAGGAAGGACCCTTGGGTCAGGCTTAATCATAGCATGGCAACGTTAAGCAGAGAAATGTGACTCACAAGCCACTGAGGAAGGAGCTGCTGAAATTGTATATGCTTTTGGGATAACAAAGAAAGACAATGTTTAGCAAGTCTGAGCCTCAGACACTTGAAGAGTTATCTGGGATATGTGTGCATGCACACAAAGTCTGGTGGTGTTAAAACTAAACAAAGAACATGAAAAATTCTGTGGACCCAGGTTGTTGTCTTCAAGGAATGATGGGAAATCATCATGGTCCTTAACCAAAGTAGCTGTGGTGGCAGGTGGAAGTGACAGAACTCTTCCTGTTTACTTCACTAACGTTTAATCTTCCACACCTTTCAGGAAAGTCACGTAGCAGCAAAACTGTAGTTCCCTAATGCAGCAAAAGGGATTCTAGGAGTCCAAGGTCAAGAGAGACCTTTAGACCACCTACTCTTACCTTTCCTGCATCAAATAGCAAAAATGCCATCAAATGTAACGTACATTAGGTCCTTGAGGAAGATGTAGTGAAGCTTGAAAGTCATCAAGAAATGGGAAACAGTTTTTTTCCCTTTTATTTTCTTGCTGTGATTCCTCAGCCTGTCTAAGGAGAAATGTTCCTTACTTCTGATTTTTATGTGGATGCAGTTTCCAGGCATTTGGTCCTGACATGCTATTTTCCACAAGGTGGAACTCCACAGGAACCTTTGCTTCACTGCACCCCATCTATGAATGTCAAAATGAGGGCTGTCTGCTTGGCCTCTGCTCCTCATGGAATACTTGGCCAGTACAAAAAATGGGAATCCTAGCACTTTCCCCAGTGTGTGACAACCAAAGTTAGGAAGACTTGAGCCCTGAGGGGGGAAGTGCAATGATTGCTCTTTGTAACACGTCTGTTTGGCAGAACAGCTTCTGCTGCTTTCCCATTTCCTACAAGGAGGGGTCAGGACAGTGGGTGACCTTGCCAGCTGAAATCCAGATGCCGGTTTAAAATGTAGAAATACGTATTTGCATATATTTGAGCTCTTTCACTTTTCAAAGACAGTCACAGGGCATATCAGTAATTCTATGAGAAAAAAACTTCCCGTGTGAAACACCTTCCACCCTCAGCTGGTCTAAAACACAGCGGTGTGGATCCTGGGGGTTCCTGGCTCGCAGGCTCTGTTACTCGGCTGTCGGGGGCACACAGATGCAGCGCAAGCTGAAGAGCTCTGTAGTGCTTTGCTTTTGCCTCTGAAGATATGAAATAATACTCTCAATTTTTTGGCTAAGTTAAAAGTTTAGAATGATATGTTTTGATGCGTTCAGGCTTTCTCTAAAATCCCATCCTTTATTTATTAGGTGAACTCCCTTTCTTCGTATTTTTAAGTTGTTTTTCTAGTATTGCTGGTAACACCTGCTATGTACACTATTTCTGTTTTGGGGAGGTGGGGGCAGTGGGGTTAGTAAAAATCACCATTTCAGTCTTCTAGAATTGTATTGCTCTTGCAGATCTTACTATAACCGAACATCTGCATGTTAAGGTTATTGGGATTTTTGGACTCTTGTCCAGACTAAAAGATGCATATTCAGAGTAAATATTTTCTAACATTTATCCTAAAATATCGATCTGAACAGAGTGGAATGAAAAGTTCTGTTTTATGAGTATCTTCTAAAAAAAAAATCATTACAGAAATTAAATCATACCTATTTTGTTGTGGACAAGCATTATATACTTCTGGACAAGTCAGCGGAAATTGGCATCTGTATAATTCTGCGATAGGAATGTCAGCAGATAAATATAAGATCAGGTCTTATACTTGTTAGGAATACAGAGATGTCTTTCATTTGAGAACAGACTATTTGTTAATCCATCTACTTTGCTTATCAAAGGGACTAACAGGAATAGTGATTGAAAAACACGTTTACTTTTTGATCTTTAGGCACTCCACCTCTTGCATGTAGATGTGGAATTTTGTGTAATTGCAATTACTGACAGTTCTTAGTTCAGTAAAACCAAGTGAAAAATAGCTTTAAGTACTCAAAAATCCTTGCATTTTTCACTGATTTTTTTGTCTTTTTTTCGTGTTGAGTTTATCCTGATACTCAATTTTTTTATTCTGGAATAAACACACAGAAGGCACGTTTTGAAATATAAGCAGTTTTGAAGTAAGGACACTATTTTGCTGGGGAGAAGCGAAAAAAACCCCAAATCATCCCACATTTATTTTAAATACACTTTGGATTAAAGACATCATTCAGCTTTAGCTATTATATGAAATCTCTGTACTTAGTTTAGTTTATCTGGCATTTGTAAAGCAGTTGACAGTTGTACAGCATCTGACTTTGGACTTGGAAAACACCAAGTCTACTTGAAATACTTAATTAAAGTCTATTTAAAAATGGGCTTTTGTTATAAATTTTGATAGGAAGGAAAATGGCCCAGTGTATTCAGCCCCCTTTACCTACAGACATTTTGATTGCTAAAATTACTGAATGTGCTGCTCTTCACTGAGTCCTCATGCAAAATAATAATTATTCTGTTGGAAAGGAGGGAAAAAGGTAATAAACTTCTCTAAATATACTGACTTCACTGTGTGGCATTTTCAAAACCCTGATTAAATGCCATACTGCACTGAAGTCTTGAGAGTTCACAGCATGTCATAGACATACTCACAGGCTCCTAATCCTTCAGCTACTTCTGTGGGCATAGAAGGAGGGTTATGAGTGTTTAATTTTGTATAACATCAGTTTTAGAAGCTGGGTCAAAGTTATATTGGAAAGCGAACCAGAAAAAGCATTTTTGCCCATCATGTGAGTGAACGCACCTTATAAATCTATAAAGCAGATGTCTACTCTGCAAATCAGATGAATCAAATATAGCCCTCAACAGTTGGTGATTAGACATGAGGACCCAGTAAGAATTAATTCTTTTAGCTATCACAGACAGTTTTTGTTTAATATTAAAAACCTCTATTTAAGGCCGAACAAGTTACTTTTTAATTCTGTCATCCTTGTCAAGATATAAATAAAGATCCTATATGTGAATTAGAACGAAGCACCTTTTGGGATATTTCAATCCTCCAAAAATAGACCAAGATTCTGACCACAGCTAAATTCTTATTTAAAGTTCTTGAAGACTGGATTTGCATAAATTGTTTTTAACTTCCTTTATTGTGCTGATTGTGCCCCCCTGGAAACTATGAAGTTGTGTTGAATCCCCAAATAGATTTGGCTGAAATAGCTTTGAAAAGAGTAGATACCTTTGAAAAGATAAAATGCCATTTCAGTGATTTCTAAAATAAATGTTTCAGCTTTTCATTTTGAAAGAATGTGTTTTGAAACCAAACAAAATTTAAAAGGCTTTTAAAAAGTAAGTAACCCAAGAATTAAATGAATCATTTTATTGACTGAAGGTAGGATGAAAAATCGTGGTGTTTTCCCATTTCATTTCATTAACTGCGTGGAAAAAAACACAATCAGAATTTCCATTTGGAGTGAACCGCAACTGATTTTTCCTCTAGTCCTGCTTTGGCTGCCTGTATAAATCCATTATTTACATAATATTACTCCTGGGTTGTTGAGTCTAATCACCAGCTCCTACAGGTAACCATGACATGATCATTGGAAACTTTCTTGTTTATGAACTCCATCTTCAAAAGGGCTTAGGTTTCCTTCACTTCTTACACCCACTGACTGTTTCTAACCTTTGACTAGAAATCTCATATTCAGCCTTTGTTTTCATAGGTCATTTATGATCATAGAATTCGAACAACATGTGATAGCACATTTTTGGTTAAATATCTCTTCATGATTATCCCACCCATGTTTAGGAAAAAAATATGTCCACTTTCAGCTATTGCTTTTTGGGGCTGAACAAGCCAAGTACTTGCAGTCTCCTCTTGTGTTGAATATACTTCAATGACTTGATCCTTCGGTTGGACCTTCTTTGCTCTTGCTTCAGATCAATTTCTCCTTCTTGAACAGTGGCCAAAACTGTACATGGTATACAGCATGTAGTTTCCAGACAGTGTTGCTAATATCCCCCTGTCTATACTGGAAATACTTCATCTATTAAAACCCAAGGTCATATTTAACATTTTTTCCACAGCAACCTGACACTGATAGTTTTTAGCCATTCCTGACCCACCCATATCCATCTTTTTTCTCTTTTGCTATTTCAGTTGAATAGCCTCAGCTTGAAGCCAAAATTATTAATAGGATGTAGTGTTTTAGGATTCATATCTTAACTTCTGCTCAGTGGTTGGATATTTCTGAATTGGCATTGAAACGTTTCCTCTCTCTGGGAAATTTCCAAACTGTAAAAGAAACCTATGGATTTTGTCTGCTTTCATCTATCTAATTCCAGCCAGCTTTCATATATTTCCCTTCTCCTTTATTTTCTTCATATATGTTCCTCATAGATATGATCTAGATACTTGCGAAATACTGAAATCTTTTGCTCCATCTCAGACTCCCCCCCTCATCCCATTTCAGAGAGAGGTAAACCTCCACCGTTCCCTCAACATGACTAGCGTTATTGAATGACTGTATGAAACCATATATTCATTTCAGGTGCTAGTTCTCTCGGTATTTTGTAGTGATTACCAAAAGGTACTAGCTTCACCGCAGTGAGAGTGCCAAACCTTGCAATTGCTTCTGTCAGATGTGGTAGTTTCTGAATATATGTACCATTTCCTGTTAATCACGCTATCTTTCACCTTCTCTTCTTCAGCAAAAAATTATTTGGAAAACAATTCAGATATTAATTTAGGTTTTGACTCATTTAGATTGTTCAAAATTGAGCTTCTTGATCTCATCCCTTGTAAATGCTTTCTGTTATCGCAGTTTTGTTTGAGGCTGCATTCAGACTAGGTAGTTCTGCAATGGTACCGCAAGATCCCTCACATTATGTAGGATACAAACTCCAGAAATTTTTCATCATTAAACAAATTCGAACTCAGCAGTACGGCGGCTCCAACAGGGAGTAGAGAAGGGCGGGGAGGCAGTTTTTCAGCTCTGTATCTTAGCTGGCAGCATTTGCTTTGGGAGTTCATCCATTCCTCAGCAAAGACTTGAGCTCAGAACTCGGTATTAGAAATTTTTCTCTTCTCTCCGTAACATCATGTAGGTGACTACAGCCAAGTTGCATTTACATTTTTAATGTAAATACCTTCATTTAAAATTTAATGCACTTAGCTTTTCTTCACTATTCCTTCTGCTATGTGCAGATTTTAAAAAGCACTGAATAAATTTTGCACATTGGTCACTTTGGGAGTAAAATGAGTAAAAATAAAAGACACTAGACAGATACTATACTCTTCAGTAGCTGAAGTCATATAAATTGTGCCAGCCTTCCAAAAGTAGTGTCTCACGGAAGAATTCCCTAATAAGTAAAATGTCTCCGTAAGTGTGTGGGCACACAACCTCTTCCATGGAAGAGGCTAAATGGTCCCTATATCTGTATGTTTACATCTGTTACATTTTAATAGTTCTATGTATTTTGTGGACATCACAAAATCACTCCAGATTCAATAATTGGTTTCCATAGTAGTTTGATTAGTGCATAACAGAAAATGGATACAAGTAGATATTCTGCAATTATGGAGGTATGGCACCAGCTGTGTTACCCTTTCTGTTTAAAATCCGTTTAGTTTTGGTTACCTCTTACAGACCAGTGTCGTGAGGATAGGGAATACCACTGTAGCATGTAATATTCATACCCTGCAAAGAGGAATGCATTTCCTCAGCCTTCCTGAAGGAACCTTTGATTTTGGGACCAGGGGAGAGGGAATTGTTGCTGACCTCTCCTGAGTTACAGAGAGGTGGCCAAAGGCTTCTGTGAAGAGCGAGTATGAGCATGGGCAAATGAAAATCAGCTCTCTTCTTTCTCACTACCCTTTTCCCTGCCTGCAGAGGTGAGGCTTGAGGATTTTATTTTGCTGAGTGTTTTTCTCATGGGATGGATGTTCATTTCAGCAGGGAGGATGCTTCTGCTCACCTCCACACAGGAGATCAAGAAAGCAGCTGTGCAAACCCATGGAAAGCCCTTCTGATGTTTGCCTGTACAGTGTCCCGTGCCATAGGGACGATCCTGCTGCATGCCACTGAGCTAGACCTCCCTCTTGGTTGTCTTCTGGCACACCATGTAGCAGCTTTACCTGAGACCTGCAGGTGCCATTGGTAGCTTATTCTCATTTGGGACAGAACTTCTCATCTGCTTTTCCTGTAACCCTTCAAACGAGCCCAGATCAGGGGCCAGGGTGTCACAGCATGTGTCTACATGAACATTTTAGTCTAGATCTTTGGAAGTGAATGTCCTGGTTTACCCCACTGGCTTTTGTTTCGTTTGCACCATGCACAGTGTTGCAGCACCTTAAGTGGTTTTCACTGGAGTGAAAGAAACTGAAAAGATGTGTCCCAGGTGTTTGCATCTGTTGTACGCCAGCCAGTAAGAGCTGGTGTTCAGTCCCCAGGACCAAGCTTGATTCAGACTGCAATTAAACCAGCAGATTCCCGCGTTGCAAACACCAGGTCCTCTACAGCAGCTGCTTTGCTGTTGCACCGTGTTGTTTGCCTATTGTGCATGTCAGTCCAGCTGTGGTTTAGCAGGTTTATCTGGCGAGGAAGCTGAGGAAAGGTGTTGTCAATGTGTGTCAGAAAGAAACGGCCCCTTTCTTCGTGTGCCTCAAATGAGTCAAGGTACAAAACAGAGGTCCTCGTTGCACATACCTGTGAACAGTTTTAAAATGAACAGTTCTATGAATGATGTGGTCTGTTGCTGAGCAGGGAAGGGGTGAGACAAATTAATGAATTTGTGACTTGAATCATACTCCATCCTGCACTCACCCTGTTTTTATTCACATCTTTACCAGGGTTTATTTCAAAAAATTTTAATGTCATGTCAGATCTATTGCTCCAGAAAGGAGTTTATTTGTTTTCCTGAAGGGCTAATAAACTACCTGTGTATTAAGTTAGTTATTGAAGATATTAATCTAGTCCAAAGCATCTCTGAAGGCTAGTTTAAAATTACAGGGAAGGAATGCATGTAGCATGCAGTAATGTGTGGTGCTCTCTCAAGACTGATACAGTATTGACACTAATAATATTTTCTTTTCTTAGGAAGGGGAAGATAGTTTAAGATACAAATACTAAATTAATCATGAATACGTGCTCTATAAGAAAGTCTGAGCTGGGGGAATCACCTCAGTTTTGTCAAATATTATACTATTTTTAGAGATTGAACTGGTTGAATATATTAAACTACTATTCTTGCATTGCTAGTTGCCTAATTGGTAGTTACTTTACACACACTGACACAATGATAGTTATCTTGGTTTGTTGCTGGAAGATTGTTGAGTGGTCATGTACATTTTATCTGGATTTGTAATTTAGGGGATCCAAAAAGTGGAGTGTTGGTCCCATCCCCCATTGTACGGAACTTGAATAATTCCAGAAATAGTTTAATGGAAGCCAGTGGTACTAGTCAGATGAGTGTCCACTGCTCGATACTACTGGTTCATCATCTGAATGAAAACTACAAGAAATATCCTCGGTCTGCTGCAGCTGAGCATTAATGAATAAGTACAAATCTCTATTGTGCGTTAGCAAACAACATGAATTGTGCAATTTTGCATGCATGTCTGCTTTTTCTATGAGCAGCGCTGACAATTAGGCTGCAAATGTGCACACACTCTACTACAGGACTGTAAGGGACTGTGTTAGCATAAATGAACATTTTGTTGCTTTTGCCACCACCCTTCCCCCTGAATACACTGCTTGCTTTCTGAATCTATGAACACGACCAGATTCTTTAAAATGTGTACTATTTTGTGGCAATAGAAAATAAGCTTAATGCTTAACCACACTGAGGATGTGTTGGCCTTGAAGGGATGAGGTATTATAAACACTGTCACCACAGACAGTTGAAACAAACAGTGTGGGAGTCACAATTATGGGTTCAGGAACCCATTTTTCGTTTTGCTCCCACACACGCTTATCTCTTGTCATGTTCTCTTTCCGTAGTTTGCAAATTTCAACTGTTTCTAGAATGTTCTTCTGCTACAGGAGATCAATACAAATATTAACAGCAAGCCAGAATCTGTTATCTGTATTTGTTGTAGGCTTCTCCACAAAGCAGTACTGTGATGTTTAAATGGCAGAGAAGAATAGCCCAAGTTAAGGTATAGATCCACGTGCTGACCAATATGTGGGAGTTAAAGCCATGAAGGAGACGTTAGTTCAAAGAATGCGGTATACTGCCTGTGAAACCAGAGTACTCGTTTGTATCAAATTACCTTAAATTAAATACGTTAAAATTTAGATTGGTTTCATTCATGAGAATGGGATAAGTGCTGGATAGATTGTCTCTGTTATAATGGAACACAAAATTCGCCCTTTATGGATGCCCTGTTTATTTCATGTGTTACTGCCTTCTTCAGGAAATGCTGTAATTAGTACATTACAGCCCTTTAGCAAGTTAAAGAGTGTTCAGTATTTCTCTTCTGGACTGCCTGTTTTCAGTAGTTCAGCTAAGGGGGCTTCAGAATTTTTTACATGAGCAAAGTAATGTTATTTTTCCTTAACTCTGTGGTTTCAGTTCACATGGCTAAAGTCTTACATAGTTCTGATAAAAACAGAAATACCTTCTGGTGCCCCTGTCAGAATTAGAACAAGACCTTTTTTTATGGAAGAAAAAGGCAGGGGCTGGGAGAATGAAGAACCACACACTGTGGAAGATCAGGTTTGAGACCATCTAAGGAACCTGCAGGTGTACAAGCCCATGGGACCTGATGAGATGCATCTGTGGGTCCTGAGGGAACTGGTGAGTGAAGTTGCTAAGCCCTTACTGATGATATTTGAGAAGTCATGGCATCCAGTGAAGTTCCCACTGACTGGGAAAGGGGAAATGTAACCCCCATTTTTAAAACTGGAAAAAAGGAAGACCTGGGAGACTACCTGCCAGTCAGTCTCACTTCTGTGCCCAGCAAGACCATGGAGCAGATCCTTCTGGAAACAATGTTAAGGCACATGAAAAATAAGGAGGTGATTGGTGATAGCCAGCATGGCTTCACTAAGGCAAATCATGCCTGCCAAATCTGGTGGCCTTCTATGACAGTGCTACAGTGTTGGCAGATGAGGGAAGAGTGACTGGTGTCATCTACCTGAAGTTGTGCAAAGCTTTTGACACTGTCCTGCATGACATCCTTGTCTCTGTATTGGAGAGACATGGATTTGACAGGTGGACCACTCAGTGAATAAGGAAGTGGCTAGAGGTCACACTCAAACAGTTGTGGTCAACAGCTCAGTGTCCAAGTGGAGACCAGTGGTGGGTGGCATTCCTCGGGGGTCCATACTGGGTACAGTGCTCTTCAACATCTTTGTCGGTGACATGGACACTGGGAATGAGTGTATGCTGATGACAGCAAGCTGTGTGGTGCAGTCAACACATTGCAAGGAAAGGATGCCGTCCAGAGGGACCTTGACATGCTTGAGAGGTGGACCTGTGCAAACCTCATGAAGTCCAACAAGGCCAAGTGCAAGGTCCTGCATGTGGGTCAGGGCAATCCCAAGCACAGATACAGGCTGGATAGAGAATGAATTGAGAGCAGCCCAGAGGAGAAGGACTTGGTTGTTTATGGGTGAGCGGCTCAAGATGATCCAGCAATGTGCATTTGCAGCCCAGAAAGCCAGCTGTATCCTGGACTGCATCAAAAGACACATGGTCAGCAGGTCGAAGGAGGTGGTTCTCCCCCTCTACTCTGCTCTTGTGAGACCCTATGTGGAGTGCTGTGTTCAGCTCTGGAGCCCCCAACATAAAAAATTCTTTACTGTGAAGATGACGAGGCACTGGCATGGGTTGCCCAGAGAATCTGTGGATGCCCCATCCCTGGGAGTGCTCAAGGCCAGGCTGGATGGGGCTCTGAGCAGCTTGGTCTTGTGGAAGGCGTCCCTGCCCATGGCAGGGGGTTGGAACCGGATGATCTTTAGGGTGCCTTCCAACTCAAACTGCTCTATGATTCATTCTATAATTGTAATCAGTAATTAAAAGACAGTTCTCCTGCATTCGAGCACCTCAAGCGCCTAACTTCCCTTTTGAGCAGTAACTTTAAAATTAAAGAGGTAATACAGGGTTGCATTTTCTGATTCCTTAGCTCCAAATGAGCCATTAGCATTCAGCAGCAAATGATTTGGCCGTGTGAGTTACGATTTGCTTAGAGAATGTTTGCCAATTAAGCAAAATGAGCCTCACAGTTGTCAACAGTGCACTGATAACGTAGTAAGTGTTTTCAGTGAGGTCATCAGCTTTTCTAGGAAATAATACCTGTCTGAAGAACATAGTCTGACAAATTGGTAATTGGCATGATTACATGCAAATGAGTAAGTCAGAAATTGGAAGTCCATTGACAGACCAGAGGTAAACCTAGTCACCTTTATATTAAATATTCTCATCATAAGCTCCAGTTGGCCTAATGTCTGCAGTCAACACAAGCCTGCAAGATGTGCTTAAGAGCGTAAGAGCCAGTACTTGCTCAAACTTGTAGTCTTATCACTAATCTGTGTCGGTAATTCTTGAGGATCAGAGTACAAGGTACTGAAGAGGCATCATAGTCAAGAGCAGTTGTCATCCCTTGGAAGTCATGCAAAACCAGTGACTGTGTCTGTACTGCCAGTCGGATGTTTTATCTTTTAAATAGACAGTCCTGTAAGAGGAGATCCCTTCATGTTTTCCTTTTGTCTCTCCCTCTCTCTGGTTTTCTCCCATTTTTTACTGATACAAGGAACTGGAAGCAAAACAACTCAGCAGCCCTTGTAGAGGTAGAAAAAGGAAGAAGAGCAGCTGCTAATTTGAAATGGGAATGTGGCCAGAGATCTGAGGAGATAATTACAGCAGTTGTTCTGAGAGGCCTTGTGCTGTGCTCTTCGAAGCACAGAAAAAGCCATGCATGGGGCAGGTGAAATCATGCTGAACTTGAGTTAAGGTAACCAACCGAGGAGGGATTTCTGAAATGTGTCGCTTAAAACACCGGTATTATTTTCAAAAGAAGTGAGGAAACTGGAGGGTATATCTGGTTTAATAATTATTCTCTTTTTTTTTTTTTTTTTTGAGTGCTGTAACATTATATTGGAATATACAGTAATCAGAAATTAATAGTTGTCAGGTCATTGTTCCATTTTAAAGATCTTAAAGTAATTTTGTACAGCTTAAGAAGGCACAAGACAGAAAGAGGGAAATTTACTTTCAGTTCTGAATCTTGTAACATTTCAGTTATAATTCAATTTTGTTTAACTTCAGCTCTGAATTGACCTCCCTCCTAGTCCCTGGCAAAGGAGTTACCAGTTCATCCAGTGGCTCATAGATTGGTTTGATGTTACAAAAGCTTGCTGCCCTCTTTGTTTGGCTGCATGTAGGAGGAGAACTGATAAATCTTTAGTGTAAGAACCACAGAGACACTTTTCATCAAGGCCATTAATTTCCTTATTCTGTGTCACAGCCTGGCAGCAGAAACCACTGCAATACCTGCGTGGCTGCAGGGGTGGTGAGCTGCTGCATGGAGGGAGGAACAATGGGCAGTGAGGAGAAAGCTTATATCCATATAATGCAGCTGCTACTCGCTTCTTCATGTCTCACTGTATCTTCATTTTTGGAGGAATCAACACTAGGAGATATCAGTGTCCTGGTGTTTCCAGGGAGCCAGGATAACATTAGACAACATGACTAACCTTAAGACAGATGAAAAATGACTGAAGTGAATAGTACCCCTTCTGCTAAATCTTTTTTTTTTTTTTCACAGAAAAAATGCATTTTTTATTAAATATTTGGGGATGGGATTTGGTTTTGTTCTGCTGCTTCTTTCAAAAAAATGTTGGCCTTCCATGAAAGGTTTTGGGTTACCATCAAAACCAAAAGTTTCTGAAACCTTCTTAAGGAAAGCTGCAATGCTTTCACTTGGCTGCTCCGCCAGATCATGTCATGGAACTTATAGAGCATTTCATTTGTGGTCGCATCCTCTAGTCAATACATGTTCCTTCAATCTCCTGTTCTCAGTTTTCAAAAACACAGTCCATCAGAAGGTATTGTGGCACTGGGGAATCTGGCTTGCAAAGGAGAATGGAGATGAGAGGTACGGGAGTGACACTGATGAGCACGAAGTTTCCTTGGGCAAAGGCAGTAACCAACTTCTGATTAGCCACAGTCATGCCACATGGGGCTGAACTGTGCCACGGACGGTGAGTTTTAAAAAGATGAAAGGGCAGAGATTTCCTCCATCATAAAAGATGGATTACAAGAGAAGGTGTTAGATCCATGTTCCCAGAGCAATGACTAAAGAAACAGAGTAAGCTAGCAGCAAACTGCTATTCCTGGGAAAGAAAAGGCAGGCAGGACCCCATTCCTTTGCTGGGATACTGCCACTTTGATTAGAGCTCTGTCTGAACGCTGTCAAGATATCATAATTGCAATTAAAATGAAATTAAATTTAAAATTTGTCATCTGGACCAGGTTTTGAGTTCATTTGGCTGATGTGAGAGACTGCGTTATAATCTTTGAATGTTTTCTCCATTGGGGAAAATCAAGCCCAACTCGCTGTGTCCTGACAGACTGCCAAGAGGAAAAACCCCACATCGTATTTCACTATTAATAGCACACTTAGAAAATCTTTAGCCTTTTCACCATGAATGCCTTCATTTACAAAGAGAAATATGTTTACTTTTGGATAGCTATGGCACCGGTGTGGGAAGGTTGGAGAAAGAAAGAGAACTCTCTTAAGTTTAATCGAACTAAAATTAAAACTGACATGAAGAACTGTAAGCTCTTTAAAAGTCTTTTTTTTAAACCTTAGTATCTTGTGTTTTTATAGAAGTTTCAGAGTAAGCTGTTTCTTGTAGCTACCCCTTGATATCCATGGATATTATTTGACTATTTGTTTTGAATGGAAAGAAACTAGAAGATATTATTATGATCTGTACGACAACAGATTTTAAGTGACTGTTGCAGTCTTGGGAAATCAAGATTTCCAGTATTCCAAGCAGAATTAGATCAAGAGAATTTGCTCATTATTGAAACTTAACAGAATAAAAAGATACAGTTAAATTTAAAACCACTGGCAGACAAAAACCTTCTGTGGTATCAGACTAGTTTTTGGGCTCAGGTAGGGAGCAGCACACTGCTGTGGACTTGGTACTTTGATATTTGGCAGTTACCTGAAAAACTGCTAAAGTGAAATCTTTCTTTACAAGTTCTCCTTGAACAATCAACAATTTATTGTGAATACATCATGTAACTATTCCTATCAAAAGTTTGTATACACTTTCAAAGGCCCCGTTTAAGATTATAGTCTCCAGTCTCATTCTTTGGACTTACTATAGAGAATACCAACAGTTAAATCAAGTTTGGAAATACTGTTAAATAGATGCATACCTCTGTAAACAGAGACCCCTGTGAAATGCTTTTCTATGTTATCTTTTTAGGGTTCATTTCAGTGCCTGGCCACAGGCATCTGGTGCTGTTTCAGGTGTTCTCAGGTCTTCTCCAGGCCACCTGCTGTGGCTTCTGGATGATGCAGGTTTCCTGCTGATTGTCTGTCACCTGCCAGTCCCGTGCAGATGTCTCTGTATGTCCCCAATAGCCATGGGTGCCAATGTTTAGGCAACTGAATTGAGCCTTTAGTTACTACACATACGGCCTAACTGTAAGGGGTTGTAATTATCTTCTGTTCATGTTTTCTGTGCTTTTGAGATGTCTAGCAATAAATATGATTCAGTGCTTAAGTTAATGCCGCACCTATTCGGAAAATAATGTACACACAGGTGTACATGTACAGTGTTTCACATCTGGCAGTGGCTCTAGGTCACACATGTCATGTGAAAGTGGAACAGCACTAGCAGAAGTATGCTGCTGTTTATTCCTGCAGTGCTTGGCCAGAATGATGGTCACAAAGATTTCTTCATTTGCTGCCAATCTCCCGTGGCTCACTTGTACAGATTACTGCTGAAGTGATTAGGTGTAAGTAATTGTTATCATCTGCATTCATATACCCCTATGTCACAGAGGGGCATGCAAGTAAACTACATGCTTTTCTTAATGTGCCTGAACATGACTTAAGTATGTCATTCTTTAGAAATCAAAGAAAGAAAACTGGGGAGCAAAGATAGCAGGCTGTTCTGGTAGTGTATGTTTATTGGGGAGTAATAATTTTCAAATAAATAACATTTGAAGTAGAGACTAGTAACCCCTCTAAATGCAAACTGTTAGTTCCAGGAGCTGGCAGTTCAAAGCAGAGGAGTGGGTCCTTACTGTCCCACCTGGGTGTCTATTGGTCTTTAGATGTGTTTGAGTCCCGGTGGTGAGGGTGATCTTTGGAAAACCAAAGCACTGCCTATTGCTGGCAGTGACCGGTGGTGAGCCCCTGGGTGTTCCTTACTGTAGGCTTGCAACTACGCAATTTACTTTTTTAACAAAGACCATTGTAAATGTGTTGAGGATCTTAGAAAAAAAGAGAATGCAAGTAGAGTTAAGTTCGTTAACCACCTCTAAAAAACACTTTCTGATGATGCCTGTCATTCTACTGCAGCCAAGCAACCCAGGAAAACTAAAGCAACATTTCTTGAAAAGTGTAGAGGGAAATAAAAAATGTTGTGATTATGGATTTGTTTGGCTTTGTTTTGTTCCTTTTTGGAAATGCGTTGGGTGAAAAACGTCACCAGGAGTTCTGTGCCAGCACCTTGTTGTACGGAGCCCTGAGTTCTTTTGCAGGGTTTATTTTTTTCCTGTGCGTGTGTGGCTGCCATACGTGCTAATCAAACTCAATCCGCAGGAGTCAACTGCTTTGTGTTAACTATTGTTCTCCTGACTGTTGTATTTTATAATAGATATTTAAGATCTGCACTGACTCATACAAGGCATATCTAATCAAAAGTAAACTAAACTGCATACGCTGACGATAGTAATGACAGAATATTATTTATGACAGCAGAATAGCAATGCTCTTTATTACATAAGATAAAAAAACCCACAGTGTTTTCTTTGTTTTCTCAGCATATATTATTGTGTCCTTAGACTGAACTTTTAATTAGTGTTTTTATTCAAGGTGATTTAATATATTGCAGAATCATGTTTTATAATCTAAGTCCTTAAAATTTTCTATTTCATACACTTAAGTGGAATAGGAGTTCATACATATTCGTAGTTTGATGAATTAGGCTAACAGTTCTTTGTATTTTTAGGGAGTCTATCAATTTTCACAAGCCTTTTAAACCTATCATATAGCACTTACGTTTATAAAATTGATATAAGCAGTTATCTGTCTGGTCATCACTAATACAACTATGCTTTCACTGCTGTTTTGATACTTTAGTTGAAAATGTGTGTTAGCATTTTTTTCAGAGTTATAGTTTAACTATGAATATGAGTAATAAACTAGTGTCTACAGAAATGACACCAATGATGACACCAATGCAGTAAAAAAGAGCCAGGGTAGGTTTAACTGGCTGATATGGATACTGGTCAGTGTAGATACCTGCATGAGCTACGAAACCTGCTCACGAAACCAATTAATCCTCTTTAACATGGTGTGGCAAGTTCATATACTGAGTTACCGAGCTTCAAGGTAGCGTCTATCCACTTAAATCGCTGCGGCTTGAGACCAGGGTGTCAGGCAAACAGGCGTATATTATATATTTAACAAGTGCTTTCTGTGTGTAAGAGACCCAGGATGGCCCTGTTCCAAAGGAACCTGTTCTGCAGTGTTCCAGGAGGCTTCAGCTCTTGACTCACAACAGAATTTTTCCCCTCCAAAGGGGCCGAAGCAGATTTTGCTTTTACAAAAGAAGCAGCTCTTCAGTCTCTAGTTGTGATCCCTGTGAGGGCTTGCACGTGCATTCAGGTACTGCCCACCTAGATGCACCGTTCCCTAATCCCAGTGCCTTTGGAGAGACGCATCTTCCTGTCCTTGCTAAAGTGATCATTTTTCTGCTAGATGGCTCTTGCCAAATATAAACCAGTAATCTTCTGTCAGGAGCCCTGAGAGGGTAACTCCTCTTCTTTTGGTCTTCCAAAAGATTCTCCTCATCTGTTAATATGTAATGCTTGTACAGCATTTTTAAAGTATTGCCTGACCATGAATCCTCATGGCAGCTGCAGGAGAAAGCTGATGTTATCCTTGTTATTTGTATTTGAGAAGGTCTATCTTTGAACACATCGCAGCATCATACTGGTCAAGGTTAGAGCAAAGGGTCCCAGATTCCCAGTCCCACCTCCTCTCTTCCAGAAGCCCTGCTGTCTGCTGTGCCTTGTGGAAGGTTTCTGCTTAGGATGTGCATGTTTGATGCAGTCAGAACAGGGAAAGGTAGAGGGCTGCAGGTGGAAATGCTGTTGCCTATATTTCCTGTGGTTTTCTTGTGGGTTTTTTGCTTCATGGTTGTAGGAGAAGCCCATTATCCCTTTCATCATAATAAGAAATTACTTGTAATTTAATAGTCTGGAGAACTTTGAGAATTCCCTTGGGTCAGCATTTGTGCTAAGTTAGCTGGTTTGTTTCTGGATTTTTACCTCTTTGGGATTTTTTTTTCTTTTGAAACTACTTAGGAAAGAAAGAGCTGGAAGGCTCGTCATGATGTCAAGAAGACAATTAAGAGGTACAAGATTAATCTGGAGTCTAAGAATTCAGTACTTTTATTATTAAATTAAAAAATAGGAGTTTGAATGAGAAAGAAAACAATATGTGCAACAGCCACTAAAGAAAGCAAATCATTAGAAGATACTAGTATGTGCTTTATATTAATAAATCTAAAGCAAATAATTATCTGAAGGAAATAGCAATATATTAAGTAAATCTGCACAGGAAGATGTCATTATTTTTTCCTTTAGTGGGTAATGGTTTCTATTATTTATCGGCAGTTCAGCTACACTAGTGGAAGTAGTGGAATTGCTTCTATGAATTTACTAGAAGAAGTCTAGAGGAAATGACAAGAGTCTGTCTGACTTACTTATATTGTGGCATAGTGAATTTAGAAAAAATACAAAGCATAAAGTATTTTTAAGATCCCAGTTGTGTCTTAGCATGATTCTCCTAAAACAAGCAGTAATTCTTGAGGTGGAAGTGTGTGCATGTGGCATATCATCCTCCTCCGGCAAACTGTTTCTCAAGATCATAAAAAAGAAAGCAACCCCAAAAATATTAATTAAAATGTTTTACTAACTGACTACTTCCTATTCTATATGTGGGAAATCCCACTGGCTTTTCTGCTAAGTTATCTCCTCACCCTCTAATTGTGCCAGTGGTTGGTTATCCTATTAGACCCAAACATGCATTCCTTAGGACCACCTAGATCCTCCAGACTGATAGCAGATTTGCATGCATTACAGCATGATTGGACCAAAATGTAAATTTGACCATGCAGATATGTCCTTGATTTCCCTGTGATTTGGTCCCCAGATGTCACTGCAATGAATTCACAATTCTGCACTAATCAGTAATAGCAATACAAAAATGTTTTCTATCTGTGTTAATGTTACCCTGTATATACCATTGAACAGGAGCTACTTAGACCAATTTAGTGGAAAAAGACTTAACTTAAATTGCCATTTTCAAATATTATATGAATGTATTAGAACACCAGGAATATTATATCACCATTAGTTGAGAGATTCAAATGTAAATTCGGCTAAAATGTATCTCATCTTTAAAGAAACAGCAGTGCCGCCTTTGTTTTTTATTTTAAAAAACCCTACTGTTTTGTGCTTCCTTGTTTTCTATGCTCTGTGTTGTGACAGGCTTGAGAATAAACAACAGCACTTCCTCCTTGCTTCCTAAAAGCTTATTTAAGGAGATGATTCTGAATGCCTTACACCTGGAGGTGAAAAGCTTTTTCATTCCATCTTGAGAGACATTAGCTTGCTATTATTTGTCTCCTGAGTTTTAATAACTTTTGTTTAATGATTCTTTATTATTATATTTACATTCATATGCACGCATATTTATTGCACCCTTTTAGGCCTTATTAGATCGTTCAAGCAACTCAAATATCAGAGTAATTTATTTTTTTAAAAAAAATATATTCATGGTGATATAACTGAGATTTCATAATGAAGAAGTTTTTGCATGTCCACCAAGAAACATAAATGACAGTTTTACATGCCTATCAAATATTCTAGACTAACGCTTAGATCAGGTAAAATGAAAGTATTTCTTTGAGAAAGTATTTCTTTGAGAAAAGTGTCTGGGCTAGACAGTCATTTCCTTAAAATGCACATTTTAGAAACAACAGAATTTTAGAAACATAATAATCCCTAACTGTGAAGTAAATGTTAATGAGGTTCAGCTATGCAACACAGAGCAGTCTGAAAGATTCCATTCCAAAGCAGAGAAGTCCACGCTGTACAAAGGTACCTCTTTTGCTATATTCCCACTTGTAAAATTCTGCCCTTAAGTTGCAAATTCATCTTCTGCCAGTGAGATAGAAATAGAAACACAGTTGCCTGGGACTGAATAAATTTTGTTTGGATGCAGTTTTATTTCTCTAGTACATTTTTAAGCTAACTTTTTATTTTTATAGACCGAGGGAGTGAGGAGGAGACTAAGACTAGAATTTCTCAAAACAGTGTTTCCTTCAGATGCATGTTGGCTGTGAGAGCCTTGCATAAAGAAATTATTCACACATGCCCTGGTAAGCTGGAGTTCATTGAAGTGACACTGTGCTGCCCATAGCAGTTCTAGCCCACAGGCTAAACATTCTTCTGGCAAAATGCTGTCACATGCCACTGACTCTATTCACTTAAAGAGCAATTCATAAGTAAGTGCCTTGTTTTTTTAAGAAGCAGAGAAGCGGTGTGTTCCTGGCACTCCAAGATGCCCAGCCCTGGATGGCGGAATGTATTTCTTCCCACAATAAGAAGTTAAGGGCAGATTATTTTCATTTAGAATTTTTGGAATATGTATTTTTAATAACAAAATATGCTATGGTATGAATGCTGTGCATGAAAAGATCACGCTGCATCAAATACAAGCTGTCCTTCATGGGTATGACATCTAAGGGACAGAGAAAAGCATTGCAGTACAAGGTGTTCTCCCGTTCCACATTTTGTATTGGTATTCACCCAGCTGTGCACTTTGGAGTGGGAGATGAAGAAGTCAGTGTTCCCTCTCTTTTTGTCTCTTTTGGGTTTACAGTCACAATGTGTGGAGCTCAGAATTTCTTTTTGTGTGATCAGAACATGGAGTTAAAATGTTTGAGAACATAATTTGAATTACAAAACCAGTAAAAAGATAGGTTTATTGAAAAACTAATGTATGTAAAGAGTAACAAATTCTGCCAGTGCTGTTCACATACATTACCAAAGGTCAGTCATTTCTGATTTTACATCTTTCTAGTTTTAATTATGGTATTTTTGTCTTGATTTCAAGGGTTCGATTCTTTTATAAGTGAATATTATAGTTGCAGTGATGCTATGCCTTACAGTTTTGTATATGCTACACAATAGATTCCCAGTGTATATTTATAGGTGGAAACCTATTGACTGGACAAATACTAGTTTATCATTCCCCAATAATATTATAAAATCGGGTGGATAATTTTGATTTGACTTTACATTTACTCTTATTTTATTAAATATATTTTAGCACCTCCTGTATAGCTTTCTGTCTTCTTTAGCCCTTGCTGTATACTGAGATAACTTCAGATACACTAACTTCTAGGATGCATTGGTTTGCAGTGATCTGCTAGTCACGTAATCCCTCACTGAATAAGTAAATTCCGTTGCATTGGTATACTGCCATTAAAATGTATGAGTCTGTATGACTACAAGTGGAAGAGGAAGCTGGTACAAGGTTTGGCGTTCTTTTTTTTTTTTTTTTTTTTTTTTTAAATTCACTGTTTGATTGCTGTAAGTTATTCTTGATTTGTCCTTGAACAATGATGGAAAAATCTGTGTCACACATAGAATCATAAAATGGTTTGGGTTGGAAGAAACCCTGAAGACCATCAAGTTCCAACCTCCTGGCATGAGCAGGGACACCTCCCACTAGACCAGGTTGCTCAGAGGCCCATCCAACCTGGCCTTGAATAATGCCAGGGATGGGGCATCTGTGACAAGTTCTGGAAGCTAGACTACTTTTTCAGGTGGTACCAATATTAGGGTCCAACTTTACGAACTACGCAAGAGTATTTGAGTCAGCGAAGTTTTGTACCTTGTAATTCGTAAGATAATTTAATGAGGATTGTGATAGGGCCAAGAGATAAATAGCATGTGAATTAAAAACTGGTATTTCCCCAGGTAAATTTCTCATCAAGTTGATGCATAAAGTGTGAATTTCCTATCAGTTCTCTGAGTCCACAAACTGTCATCTTCCCTGCACCTGTTTCACTGATGTCTAAATTCTCAGCTGTCATCCTCTCCAGCTTTCTTATCTCTCATCACTGTTGTCCTGGGCCATTTTATTATTGTTATCCTTCCTCTGTGCTTCATTAACTCTCCTTGGTACACTCTCTTCTAAATTCCCAGTTTAACTTCAGCTCCACCGCTGCTTTCTCTGTTCTTTGTTTTCTACGTGTTAATTTAGAAATCTCACGGGTCATTTTTTTAGAATTGTTTTCATTTTGTAAAAAGTAAAGGAAATGTAAAAAAAGGTATTTGTTATTATTTAAAGCATGTACTCTCTAAATTTTATGCTAGATACCAGTCAGGAGCCCCGTTGTATTTGCAAATCATGCTGCTAGATGCAGCCTGGCACTGAGGTGACGTGTGGCCATCCTGGTACTCGTGGGTCCCTTCCCACAGTCAGATCTACATCCCATCCATGTTCCCTGCCTGCAAGGATGACTTCATGCAGAGAGCTTGGCTGGTGTCTGAAACTCCTGCAAGGATGACTGCCCAGACACACTCAGCATCTTTATCCCAAGCCACAAGCTCTCACTCCTTTGGGCTGTGGGAGTAGGTGCTGCCAGGATTGGGTGTTGTACAGCTGTCCAGCAGCGGATATCCAAAGTGCCAGTGCCCCATAGCACAGCGTGAGCCCTCTCCTCTGAGCAGCAGGATTGCCTCCTGGAAATAGCAATGGGAAGAGAGACTCAGGTTGCAGGACTGGCAAACTGCAGCAAGCTTGTAACTTTGCAGCGTTGTCACCTAGGGGACGGTTGGCTCTGGGCAGGCAGGCACAAATGCCACACTGCAGTCCTCACAGTTCACAGGCAGTGTTTTTCATAGCTCTGCGGCTAGAGGTGGGCAGGGATAAAAGCTGTGGTGCCAAATTCTCTTCTCCCACTCTGTTTGCTTGCTGCGTTTGCTCTGTTTGATTCCACTCTCTTGGAATCAAATGCCCTTTGTCACCATCTAGTACTGCATATTTCAAAAGAGGAAAATCAGATACCATTTTTTCTGATGTAACTCCCTATGCAGAGTGGTCCACGATGGAGTCAGGCTGATTGAGTTCTGAACGTTGTGTAATTGCCATTGGAGTCCCGATAGTTGCTAGAGCAATTAATTCTTAATAAATCTTACACTATCCAAGTTCTTGAGCATCACCATGTGCTTTTACAGATCACAGAAGCAGATGGGTTTGTTGCATCAATGCATCCTTTTGCTTTCTCAGTAAGTTTTATCTTAATTACTCCAAGAGGTTTACAAATACACCCTTACCTTGCAATAAATAACATTTTCTTGGGAAGAACTGATTTTAGTGTGCTTAGCTGTACACTGGAGTTGTCATTATGGATCTATAAGAAATAAATAAGTTCATCATTATCTTTAGCATATTACAGTTTATCTGCTTACTCGTTATCTCCTTGAAATGGAAACCCCTGATGAGCAATACAAACAATCTCTAAGAGACATCTGATACTCGTATAAATAGCTGTGCTCATTGCTTTTTTACGAACTCATGTCTCTGATAATGTGAATTTACTAACCGCTGTAGCCAGAAATTAATCATGAAAGTATACTGAGTGCCACCAAGCTAGGATCAACATCACAGCGAATGAACTTGCTCTCTTCCATTGTCTAATGGTAATTCTTCATTATTCATCTCACAAGAAACCGTGTCTTGTCTTTACAACTTAGAAAAAAGATTGTTTAGTAATGCCAAAATACTCCATAAAGTGATATGATTAATGCTCTTCTCACTAGATCTGCTGATGAAAGTAAAGTCTTATTCAATTTCCCTGTGAAGACACAGTGAACCTGTATCTTCAGCAATAACTTTTAAGCAGGAACCTTTCTGCTTATCTCAGCTGTATTGTAGAGTCAATTCAGAATGCACATTAAATAGTTGGAAAGAAATTATAATGTGGATGGATTTTCCCTGTCACTGAGGCTTCTTTCACTGAATACAGTTTGTGGTGGAGTTCCTTCCCTTTCGACCATCTGAGATCATTTAGACTTCAACTTTATTGTTGTTTAGTATAACTAATGCCAGATAGTATGACACTTCCTTAATTGACTGCAAGTAGTTCTGTATTCCTCATGTGTTTTACTGGTTTTGGCCAACCACCTGCCACAGATAGTTGTTACATTACTGCAAATACCAGCTCAGATAGCTGACAAAGACCCACAGCGTTTCATAAAATTGTTATTGCAAGTTAGCTTCTTGATTCCTTTAACTGGCACTTTCCCTGTGAGAAATGATAAAGAAACATCGAACAACTCTTCTGTTTTACAAGTCTTTGTATTAAACAAGTACCGCAAGAGAAAACAGTAAGGCAGAACATTTTTTCATCTTTGGAAACTGGCTACAGAATGCAGTACGAGCACCTTGCTGTCGAAAAAACCCTGCGGTTTGTGTTGCCTGCTATTGGGGCAGTTAATGTGCTGAAGGGGGTTGGTGGCAAAAGCGAGCAGCAGCATGGGGCAGCCTTTCTATACAGCAGGTGGTCTTGGCTCGGTGGCTTCTGCCTCTTTGCCTTGATGATTTTGGCGCAGATTGTTGACTAAACTTATAAAATAAATTTATAAGACCAGTTCCTCCTCCTCAGCTTTTTATTTGCTTTATCGGGAGTCAGAAATGTATGTGAATCTATCACATATGGCATTCTGGGGAAAGAAAAAAAAGAAGCTTAGCTTTTCTTACAAGTAAAATAAGTCAGTTCCAATCTGCTATATACTGAGAAGAAATCAAGCAGACACAGGAGAAAACACAGTATATGCCTGGCAAACTTTTGGAAATAGTAGAATCAGTCAGCTTTTGGATAGACTTCCACCATAATTTGCAAAACCATGGCTATTTAAGCAAACTTCTGTGTGGTGTAAAGCGGTGTATAGTGTTCTAGCATGTAGTGATACCCTTTCTATTTGTACCTCTTCTAAACCTTCCCTTCTCTGTAACACAAGGTCTGTGACTGAGTCTTTTAAGGTTCAGTCCTATATGCTATAAGCAGCTGGAAAATTTCATACACCCACTGAAGGTTCCAATGAACACAGAATACCGCAGAACAGATGCCAATAAGAGGTATTTTTAGCGGCTCATGTCACAGTTGCTGTTTGCCTCTGCCGTGACAGCTAATGAGCTTTGAATGGCTGGGAGAAATAGTGCATCCTGCAGTAAAAGCTTGAGAATGCCTCTCCCTTCTGTAACGCAGGCAGTAAGTGTTCGCTTGGGGTCTGTCTGAAGCTTTATAACAAACCATTACGGCATATTCTACACTGGTTAAATGGATTACACCGCAGACCTCCATTTCATACATTCATTTCCATAAGAATCTGGCATGACAGTTTATTGTTTATTTGCTCTGTAATATTGGCTGCTAGAGCTAATGTTACTGTAAAGAGGGCTTGACTGAGTGAACATTTTTTACTAGTAGTTAATAACATTCTATTACATTTTCTGGCTTTGGACGAGGAGTACGATAAATGCAAGGAAATCCATCTTGTACATTTTCAACTGAAGTTGAATCTGTTTATGATTAAATAATGAGAAAAAAAAATATCTTAAAATGTCATTGACTGAATGAAAGAAATCATCCTTATGTTGGGGTTTCTTACTCTTTCTCCCTTACTTTGCACCATTATATTACACAGAATGTAGTGTGTTCCATTCCCAGGAGAAAGCTGGATTTATATTGAATGTGTGACCAGCTGGATGTTTACCCATCGTTATTCATACTGACAAGACATGAGAGGAAGAAGCAGAAAAAGGAGGAAATCCAAAGTTATTGAAGTAGTTGTTCCTTTTTGTCTCAAAAAATACAAATTTGAAAATTCAGTTCAATTTACTCTAGGAGGAAAGCTCCTGTGTCCTTTCTTAACTTACCTGCTGGTTTTATGGTATATGTTCATAGAAATTATTGGCTAACATATTAATGTTTGTGGCAATTCGCCCTTTTTCTTTAGAAACAGGTTAATTATTCTTGTGCTTCCTGAAGAACAGACAGGGAGAGTGCAATTACAGAAAGCACTGGACGGACCTCCTTTCACTAGTCCAGAATGAAAGTTGTTTTACAGTTGTTAGCCAAGTGTAAAAACCTGCGTAAACCCAAAGAACATTATTTCACAAGATTTCAGAAGACGAGTGGAAATTAATCAGAGCAGAACTGAATCTTGAATGATCAGGTCATGATACCTTTTATATATAGAAATATGCAGGAGGCGCACGTGGGATTAGAATCGTGCATCCTGGCGAGGGGCTGCCCAGCATCTGACATGGGATTTTGAGCACTTCTCAGGTTGGATAGAAACAGTATGTATTTCTCAGTAAGCATTCTTTAGTACAAGAAATACGTAAGTTTGTACTAGACAGCTTCTGTCCTCTTCAAGTCTAGTGCTCAAGTTATCAGTGAGAAACATCTGAGCAGGACTGTTTGCTCTCTTTTTTAGTCAGGAAATTGAAACGTAGTGGCTGGGGGATTCCCCTGCCACAGATAGATTCCTGCATACTGTTCTTTCTGAGGCTTTTACTTTAAGCATGACTGCAAAACATTACTTATTCAAATTTAGACACTTTGGTTTTGTGTGCATTTTTTATTTCTGCTCTCCTTATCTTTGCAATCTTCAGAAATGTGGTTTATGTTTTCTGATGATTTCAAAGGTCTTTGGCTCATCTGCACTGCATTTTGAATTGATTTGGCTGCAAACAGTTCTCTTAAAGTCAGTTTTCCAGGCTGCTAGCAAGCGTCAGGAGAGCCTTAGATGGTCCTAAATAACTGTATCAGGCTTCATCCACAGAAGTGGACTAAATCGGCCAGGGCAGAGGCCAAGCATTATTTTCTTATTATCCATAAAATTAAATGCTTGAATGTTTTTATGGTTCATGGGATGTTTCTTCCAAGGCCTCTTCCAGGCTTGTAAACATGAACCTCAAACAATGCAGGCTTTGGCTAAAGGTGTGGGGCTGGTCAGGGGTGAGAAGTGGAGGAGCAGATTGGGGTCTGGCAGTGGGTCCTTTTGGTTGGGTGGTAGGAGGGTGAGACATCAGGGACATACACTTGAGGTCCAGCTTTTGGTCCAGGCATTTGCAGGTCTATTCACAGGGGACAGTTTTGCGCCCACTGGTGGTTCACCAGGATGGCCTCCCATAGGCAGGGGCCTGGGTTTGGATGTGGCACTCCTTTACTGTCTGACCATGGCTCATCGTGTAACCAGGGACACAAACACCTCATGAAACATGCTTGTAGGAGAAGTGGAAAATGGAAGCTTTAGTTCCTTAGCTCTTGCTGGTAAACATGTCACTGATACCTAGAAGCATCATGATCATCTCCCAGCTCAGTGTTTTGAGTATGTAGCCAAAACTGAGCTTTCGCTTTCATTTCTGCCTGAAAAGATTTCAGTTTGTTGTTGACTGTTACGCCAAATTGTCTTTTGGTCATTGGCAGCATGTGATGTCTTCTGTTACTTGCCACTTTGTCCAAGGCTGTCCGCCGTGGGTGGGTGCCAACCAACTCTTTTTCCTTTTTGTCTGTTTCCTGGTATCTCAAGTGTTTCTTTATGCTTTCATTCTTCTTTGTTATTCTGTTGCCTTTTAAAATGTTTTCTGTTCTTTACCATCTGTGATATTCAGCAGTGTGGCTTTTTTGTCTGTATCATTTATAATGCTTTAAGATGAGGTCTGAATTCTTACTGTGAATTAACAGTGAAATACGCCAAACCAGTGGTGCTCTTGCTATAGGTGATGATAACATTTCAGTAACGTTTTTAAAAATAAAAAATTCATTATGTTCATTATGACTGCTAATATATTCCTGTTTAGTGGAAGGAACATTATCTGTTATGAATGGTTAACTACTGCATAAACTGGCATAGCCTGAGATTTTTAGTAAACCCTGGAAATTACTTTTCTGTCTACAGCAGCCTGTTCCATTGGCCTTCTGTCAGGATCTTGAATTTTTCACAGTTCTTCAGCTGCCAAATGTTGGCTATGAAGTGATTAGTTTTCTGAGAAATCTACTCCTGGCCTCTGTAATGAAGATAAATTCACTGGATTTCCATATCTCTAAAGAGTAGCTGGTAAATAAGGATACCGATTCTGGTGAATTCTGCTTGGATCCAATTTTAATGACTAATTTAATCATTCAGTAGCATTTCTTTTTACGAACAACAAATTTGATCTTTATAAAGAGAGCCACAGATCAAAAGGAAAAAAGGAAACAATATGTTTATTGTTCCTACCTTCAAAATTGTTTTCCTTTGGATAAGTACAGTCATGTCCAATAGCAGATACAGCAAAGATTGACTGTGTCTTATCATATATAGTTAATTCTTCTTTTAAAGGGTAAAATTGTTGATATTTTCAAACTGTTGGCAAATATGAGTGTTTGATGAAAAGAACTTTGCCTTAGAAGGCATCCGTATATCGGCAGGTGTGATACTGCATAGGTGATGCATACCTCCACCATCAGATTTTGACCAGCGTTTTACAAAAGTTGAACCAAAAGAGCAGGACTAGTCCAGGCTCGTTTTCATGACCAAACTCTGTGAAGAGAATATCACCACTGTTTTTTATGTTAGCTTATTTAAGGTTTCCCATCTAAATATGGTTTTTGAAATGCAGAGAATGCAATAATTAAATATAGCAAGGCTTCAGAATTTTAGCACTTTTTCTTCTTCTGCAGCAGCTGGCTGTCTTCTCTTTCTATTCTGGTCAAATGTGGGGTGAAACTGTTGCATGTAAAGATTTTTAGGTTTTATAAGGTGTTTTTTTCAGCCTGCAAGCTTAGTGGCTACTTATTCTTCTATGAACTGATCCAGAGATTCACCTTCTGTACTAGCAGTAAACTTCTCAGGGAGAGGATTAACAATTTGTATATTGTAAAGGTAGTGCCTTAGAGGCGTCATTCTTTAAAAATAAGGAACAGTGGGGTCTGTGTTTGCTTTAAACAGGGAGAAAATTGATTTGCCTTAATTAGCTTTCAAAGTAACTTCATGAAGTGTAAGGAGAAGCATAAAATGTCAGGATATTAGAAATCTACAGGAAAATAAAAGTACGCTAATAAATAATATAATGGGAACAGTGGATAGAAGAAGTAAGAAGATAAAAGCCTTTTTTTATTTTCCATGGAAATGCAAAAGCATATGTTTGCAAAGAAGACTCTACTACCTTCTCTCTGAGGGATTTGTAGGGTTGTTGTATTTTATATACTTTCAGTAGGAGCTGAAAACTGTTCTCTGTCATTAGCAACTTGTAAAACAAGTAACAGATGCTTTGGCTGTGTGTGGCTGAAAGAGAATGAGCTTGGGTTGTTCCATTTTGTATCCCTCTAGCCAAAATAGCTTTTTATCAAGTACTGACTGATCTGGATAGAATCAAGGTAGGCTTTCTACTAAAAACATCTGAGCAGTGATTTAAAGATAAAAAGAGGTAAATGTGCATTTCTTTAGATTCTGTGCAGTTGGTAGAAGCTGGAGTAGCCATGGGATTTGCACTGGAAGACACTGAAGTAAGGTTGGTCACTTGGCTGTGGGGTTTGGAATATTATGTTTTTTTAAAAAAAAAGAAAACAAGAAAATCAAAATAAAGATATAAAATCAAATATTCACACTCTATGGAAGCTGCACAAATGAGTTTATACCTAGAGATAAGTATTTATAATGCAATAACTGCTTCCAATATTTCTTAAAGAAACTTTCCTCTTGGGATGAAAACCAATTGGAGAAGTATCTTTTATGTGATACTAATATGATCCAAAGATATTTTTTGTTATAAACCATTGAATTTGAAATGTATCGCTATAATATCAGTGACAAGATTAATCTTGTACACTTCTCTAAATTTTATTTTTATTTCTGATTACATTTCGTCATTTGGAAAACAAAATTTGATTAAGTGGAAAATGTCTTACTTTTTAAAAGCTGGAATATTCATGGAAATATGTGGTTTTCTTTTCCATTTTCATTTATTGCTTTTGTGGGTTTTTTTCTTTTTACTCTGACAATATTGATTAGTTGACCTGGCTGATTTGCAGGGCTTTCTACAGTTGATTAACATTTTATAAAATCAAAGCAGTTGCAGAACACATCAGAAAAAAACCTACAGAGAAATTAAGAATTTAGTGAACAGGGAAGGACATTTTTGATTCTTATTTGGTGCCTGGTGAGCTCTAATTTTTCAGGATTTCTGTATTTCCACTTTTCCAGCAGACTCTATGTAAAGTTTTACTATATGGTACAAATTAATCATGAAGAACCTACAAATGTTTTGCTATGTTGGCACAAAGTAATCCAATATCAAATAAACTGCTAATATTGGTATGGTGCAGGTCTGCACATAATCTAAATAAGCAAAAGGATGGGTGGGCAAGAAGTCTGGTGGTTTTGGTTTTATTGCTGGTCCATCTCCACTGGCCGCATGAGACAGCAGTAACACCGCAACAGCACCACTTTGGTATAACACTGAGGCCATTGTTACGGTGTAATTGTGCGATGGTGTTGCTCTTCTCTCAGGGAAGTTGATCACCAGTGAAAGACTTGATAGGAATGGTCTGAAGAAAATGCATCTTTTGGATGCCTGTTCTTGGGGTAAAAAGCCTAGGGTATGGGTGATGGTCCCACCGAGTGTTCTGTATTTACAATGAGGTTCTGTATGTTTATAGTGAGTTTCTTTATTTGCAATAAAAAAAAAACCTTTTTCATCTAAAAAGTGTTGATAATGGAGACGGCAGCGGAGTGTTTGCAGTGAATGCAGCAAAGATAAAAAGGATTTACAAAGGCAGCGTGGGTAGACTTCTTTCCAGTGCTTTAGCAATATCAGTGGATTAATCATGACAAGCTCTACGCTAAGTAAGCATGGTTACTTTTTTGGGATTGGTAAATGAATGCAGAAAGGCGAGATGCCCACTCTTTCAAAAGCAGTCATTGATAGCCCCTGCCTGATTTACAGCAGGTTAGACTTGATTCTGAGAAACCAGGGCAGCTGCAATTCCCACTGAAGTGCTGCCAAGCCAAGGACTGATTATTACAGCAATAAATCAAAGTAGGCTGTTTGGAACTGGTGGAACACATCTCAGTAGGATTGTAGCATCCAATGTAAGTAGCAACAGGAGAGCTACTGACACCACAGGAAAGTATTTTTGTGGTAAGTTACTGTCTTACCAGACCCCTGGGTACTGACCTCATCTGTTATACGTTCTGAATTCATCTGCCAAGGCATTTGTGTTACCTGGGTCATAGGATAAAGTATTCAGAGATACCTGTGAGGTTTTCCCTTTTCTTGCAACCGCGCTGTGTCATTTCAGCCACTCTGTTGCACTTCAGTTGCACACAGCAGATAAACACTTTTTCTTTAAGATAAAGAAATACTAAGAACACTGTCTGTCAGCTGCTTCTCCCCTCTCTTTCTGCGACCCTGTCACAAGCATGACTGTGATCCGAGAGCTGCTGTCGCAGGGCATGGCTGCTCCCATGGCTGATACAACTTTGGGAGCTGCTTTGCTGTGAAAAGGCGAAGCAGAGTGGTTGGGGTGAGCCACCCTGCCCTATTGTTTTCTGACTGTCAGGCTGAGGTAGTGAGAAGCAATGCCAGTCACAACAGCTGGAAGGCAGTTTCCTTCTGCTGCTCGTAGTGTGGGATGCTTTGGAAGGTGGGACCTCTTCTACTGCCACTGAACTGGCACATCTGGGAGGCTTTGGCCAACCACTCGAAGGGACAGGTTTTTTCCACCAGGCTGATGGGATAGTTTAAGTGCCGGTAGACCCAGACCTGAAAATCAGGTACGTATCATTTGATACGTGGGAGCAGATTTTGTGTTTTGCCATGTAAACTTAAAACCGGCTGTAAACTTACGGCCCTGCTATTTGAGTTAGGATTTAAAAAGGCAAAGGTCTGCATGTAAACTGCCCAAAACTTTGTGTGGTTTTGTGGATTGGAGTTAATGAGGTGAGTAGGTCCAAACTAGTAAAAGAGCTGAGGAGCTGGCCACAACTTGTGCTGGCAGGATTTGTCCCATAAATGGGAAGAGAGGTAGTTGGGGAAAAGAAATGGCCAAGAATATAAATGGCCTCAAGCCATCTTCCTTCCCCCCTAACCACAGCTGTGTTCTCCAGGTACTGAAAAGTAGCCTGAAGGAAAGACCCAGGAAGAAAAGATTAATTTGAGAAACGCTTAGACAAAAATAATGAAACAGTTCCCTACATGCGACATTTCCTCTCTGCTTATTGAAATGCTATTAAACATGCACACATACTCCAAGACTTGGAATCCTCTGCAGTCTGTAGGTGAAAATCCAGTCTAATTTAACAATTGATCTTTGCCAAGCAGTTAAATGCAAATGAAAAACTCTCTAAACGAAATAGAAACTTAATGGGAGATGAGATGTAAGTATATAATCTTTCACTCTGTCTCATCAGAATAAGAATTTAATTTAACTTACAAGGAATATGCAAATTGTTTCTCTGTGTTATCATTCATATTCCTTCTAACGGGAAGCTAATTAAAAGAAATGGAAAAGACAGACAGGAAAAAACCATCAAAGATAAGTTTGACCTAAAATACAGATTTTGCATATCAAGTTTGCAGACTATAGGAATATTTCCATTTTTAAAGTAAATAGTGTATCATTAACAGTGCTCAAAATTCAGTTGATTACAAACTGATTACAATAAAAGGAATTAACTATGCTATTGTCAATTATCAGGGACAGAATTTAGAAGCTAATAACCTAAGCAAAACATGTAAGATAAGTTTCTTAGAGTTGTTTAACATTTCCTGATAAAACATGATTGTAAGCATATTTTATCTTAAGATAGGTTTCTTATAATTGTGTTAATTATGCTAGGTATGGCCATGCTAGATTTATTCTGTAAGGCTGCAGTATTTTATAGCATGTCTTTGTAAATGAAAACCAAAGCATAATGCAAGACGTCTCTTTTAAAAATAATGGGAAACTTGTTAGCTAAGTCTGCATCCTTCATGGTTTTTTTCAATAAACTAGTCAGAAGTCATTCAAATCAACATTTTCATGGCTGCTTTGGCCTGTCACATGTAACACTTGTAGCTCTGACTCAAAGTCTTAGCCAAAAAAAGAAATTTCCATCTGCAGAACCAGTAATTGTTAATTAAAACACTTTTTCTCATTTGCGAGAGTTGAAATGAGAAGCTTTATAATTTGGCTGGTATTTCAGTAATTAATAGCAGCATTATTATATTAGATGTTCAGGAATTTTTGTCTTGCATGAGTTGATAGCTCGTTTGAAAGATTGTGAGTTGCTTGAAAGAGTAAATTCTTAAAAAAATCAATAGTCGTGCATGGCATGGATTAAAAACTGTCTAGGCAGTAGGCCTCAAAGTTAGTTGTAACTAGCCCACAGTCATCAGGGGGATGTATGGTAGTGCAGGAGGATTCCCCATGGTTCTTCCCTCTGCACTATTTAGTAGTCTTACCAGTGAACAGATCCTACGGGTGGAAATTAAAATTGAAATAAAGAAAACCAATGTGAATAATCGCTTTCTCCCGTTGCTATAGTATATGACATGAAGTTTATATGACTTTATGAGATGGATCTGCAAAAATTATTTTAATATCTCAAAATTGGGTGATTTGGTAAATCTGTGGATTCTGTAATTTGCAAGCTCACACTGCAGTTACATACATCTCTTTCAGCCAGTTTTATTCCCTTCTCCAAAGGATATCTACACTCTTCTTGGGGCAGCAGCAGCAGTAGTCAAAAGATACATTGTGATTACCTGTGATTTTTGACAAAGTTTAAAATCAGCAAGAGTAAAAAAATCTTTGCAGAATGTGCGCTTACCATACTGTCTAATAATTATCTCCCTTCCTGCTTCCAAAGGTAGGAAAAAAATGAAAGGATGCACCCATCTTCTTCCAATAGGGGGGTTGTACAATTCCTACACTGCATCCCATTACTTCCTATTTGTGAATGGATGAACCCCTCTAGCCAAGGGCACGTACCCTTCCTGCAAGTAGCTGGTTTATGGAATTGTTGCTTGGCAGTTGCTTTCAAAAACTGTAATGCTTTCCTGAATCAGAGTTTGTTTGTTCAGAGTACTTCATCCAGTGGGTTGGTACATGTGTGTCTGCTGGTATGGAGAGGAGGAGAGGAGATCAATAATGAGAAATCCTGAGGCTCACGGAGGTGCGGAAGAAAGCTAGGGTACGCTTGTGCATGGCGCTGTAAGAGATGGGAAGTTGACCCTAGCCTGCAATAGCCAAGCAGGCCACGAAGTGCAGCAAGCCCCTGCCTGTGGCTGCCTGTCCGACCAGGTAGTGGCCCCGCGTGGGCTGCGGGGACGTTTGCCAAGAGGGCTGTGGGGTCAGCCTCTCTGCTGCCTGGTGAATATTGTTATTTAGGCAGAGCAGAGCAATTTCAAGACTGAAACAGAGTCATACTAACGCCACGCTTGCCCGAGACAGAAGCCGTCAGAGTTGTGGTTTGAAGCTGGTTACCCTCCACCGTCTTGGGCAAACGTTTGATCAGTGAGTTGTTCCGGAGCAGAGTTAACTTCCTTGCTTTCTCCTTCCTTTTCTTTCTTTTCTTCCTCCTCTCATTCACATTCTTGTTTTCTCCTATCTTGTCTCTGCTTCAGAGCCTGGGAAATCTTTCTAATAAATCAACTAACAGATCCTGAATGTTTTGAAAAACTTCTTTTGAATTTTTTTTTTATACAGGAAAACCTATGTTTTATTGAAAACCTTCATTCACTTCCCAGTGTCCACGTACCTGGGCTCCTTCACGAATGCCTCAGGTATACTTCCATACTTTCCTTTTATTTATCCCTCTAGGTACTGGTGGTTAATCCGTGCTTTTTAAATTGCCTTCATAGCTGTCTTTCTCTTCCCTCTCTTAAAGAGGAGATACACATCTGGAACAAACTCTGACCAAGACATTTTCTAGGAATCCTGTTGCAGTGTAATTTTATCTACATTTGATAGACAGGCAAGAAAATCAAGGGAACTTGTTTTCTGCGTGTGTTGATTACTTTGAAAACTGTAATTAAATATGCCATCATTATCCATATTTTCCATTTCACTGTATTACTTTTTACTATGTATGTCATGTTAAATATCCTAATATGAGGGATTTCATTGAGTTAATCTTATTTTTCCAGAAATGTTTTACTAACAAGTAAATATAATGGTAAGCATTTTCTCTTTGCATCTGTCCTCTGTTTAGGACAGGTCTACTATTTCAAAGGTTTTTAGTGAGCAATGAAATGGAAAACAGAAGGCTGTTGCTCACTTACACCAGTTTTTAAGGAAAATTCTTTCATGATTTCTTTGTAATTAGGCCTACTTGAAGCTTATGAATCATAGTATTTGCTGCTTTTCTGTTTGATTTTGTAACAGAATATCAGCTTTCCATTCAACAGTTAGCGACATTTTTGGAACCAGACAGCTCTACTTATGAGACTCTCTGAGACGCCGAGACTGGAGAGAGGGAGAAATTTTTCTTTTTCATGCATATGTAAGAAATTTTTAAGGGTATTATCAAGTTATTCTTGGCTTTCAGAAACCTTGGGGTTTTATTTGCCCCCAGCTTTCTCTGTATTTCTTGAAACTGGGAAACTCATCTGACTGAGCCACACTGTGCAACCCTGTGGAGGAACCTGTCTGTCTCCAGTGATGACAGAAATGGAGATAGGGAGATTAGCACCACAGGGCTGAAGTTTGCTTTTGGAAATCCCCTGCTGTGAGTCTGTGCTAGCATCTACATATTTAAATCAGATAACTGTGCATCAAAACAGATGGTTTGCCATTGACTCAGCTTATGCATCCAATTATATGTGCACTAATGAGAAGACTTCACATTGTGTCATGTGCTGTTGATTATATATTTACCCATTTTAAAAGATGGTCTCTTGTATTAAAATTGATACTGGACCACTATTTAAAGCAGAATGAAACTGGCTAGGTGAAGTAAGACAGTACGTGGTAAGCAGAAGAGGTAATTTTAAGCAGATATACAGAAAACGCAGCTAAAGGTGTAGATGGGAAATGATGAAAGCAGAGACAGGGCAGAAAGAAAAGGAAATAATTTCTGGTAAGACAGAAAGTGTGAACTGGAGTGATGAAGTGAAGGCATTCAGAAACCAGACAAAAAGTGGTTGCCACCTAGTGTGAGAAGCAGTGTATACAAAATGCAAGTTCATGTTGATATTTGCAGGGAAACCACATCAAGCTCTAGGAAAAACGTGACTTCCACTGCTGGTTACTCTCCCAGTGCTGTTTCAGACTGCAGCTTTGGAGCAGAGGCTCCTGCACAGGGTGTGTTTTACAGAGCTGAAGATCGTCTTGCAGGAAATCTGAAATGGGGCCTTTGACTGTGTGGTTTGCTGCTGAGGCTTTTTTGTCATTTGATAAAATTGTTCAGACTCTCTTTAGCTTGGTGATGGTGTAGACTGTTTTCATGTTCTGAAGGAGAGGAGGATTCTGAATTATGAACTATGGTCTCTGACCACTTGCTTCAAAACACTCCAGTACTGGAGGATAGAAAAGTGACTTACAAGACACATTTTTCAGAGTACTCCAGAGAAGATCCATGGTATCACAGATGAGTAAAGCTGTTGTCTGCAATTAGTACAAATAAATTAGAAGTAACTATAATAAAGAGTAAAATCAGTGTTTACATGAATAATGTCATATATTGTGGCAGAGTCAGCATGACATTGCGAAGGAGAATTGAGCTCTCTAACCTGCTGGCGCGCTCTGAGGGTTTCCATAATCAGATGAAGGAGAACTGGTAGATGTGATCTCCTTGGATCGTGTCAAAGGCTTTTGACAGGATCCTTCAGCAGAGACACTTAAATAAAGTTACTCTTGGATAAAAGGGAAGTTCCCCACAGAAGAAAACAACTGATTAAAAGGTAGGAAACACAGACCAGGAATGTATTTTCAGTTTTTACAGTATAGGTAGATCACCAGTGTAATCCCACATACGTGTATGCTGATCAGCATACTTTTAAGTGATTTGTAAAGGGATGAATAAAGAAATGTTAAATGTCATGTTACTTAGAATAAGGGCTGTTGTGAAGAACTGCAGAAGGTTCATGTGGTACTGAGTGACCACATGTTAAAATGATAAATGAAATTCAGATGTGAAGCGATGAACAGGGGAAAAGGAAGCAATCCTTCCTTCAGGCACTGAACAATGGGCTATTAGCTAATAAATACTACATAGCGATGAGATACTGGGATTACAATAGAGTGTTCTGTGAAAAGGTGAGCTGAGAGTTCAGAATCAATCAAAAAGGCAAATGCAATGTTTGGAATTATTAAAGAGGAGAACAAAACAGATAACTTTATGCAGCTGGACATATGGGTGTGTGTCATGAATGTTGTGTACAGTTCTGGTTCCCTGAGTCTCCAACAAGATGTTCTGAATCTGGAGAAGACTCAGAAGTGGTCAAGAAGTATGATAAAAGCTTTGTGGTCAGCTTATATATTAAAGGAATATTAAAGTGCACTAGGACTCTTTAAGCTGGACAAGATATGAGGATAGGATGTGGCATAGCAAATATGGATAAGAGTCTCCGTCCCTTTGAATAAAAGCAGTAGAGGACATGAAATAAACCCAGGGACTACCAAGCTGACCAGAGCAGAGGTGGCATTTCTTCACTCATAGTAGAGCTGAGCCGGGAAACTCTATTGTGGATGCTAACAGTTTAGGTAGATTGGAAAAGTAACTGGACTAACTCATGGGTTTAAAAATGCAGTCTGTCATCTGCAAAGATGCCGTGTCTGGCTAAGCCCAGGATGGTACTTCTAAGGATGTAACATTATGCATTTTGTTATTCTCATGTAATTGCCTAGGCTTCTTCCATTGGGCACTGACAGATACTGCACTTGAACCTTTGGTATGTCTCAGGATGGTCATTATCATGTTCTTGCATCACTTTGGTAATATTTGATGTCTGCTGTGTAGCTGTATTTAACCTTTGAACACAGAAGACATCGTGAATTTGGCTGCTATGTATCAGCTAGAAGTACAAATGTGGTCCTATTCAGTGTCTATAAAAATAGTGTATAACATACAAAATATTATAAAGTAATTTAGAAAACAAAATAACATGCAGACCTTTCCTTGTTTTGATATCCAAGAGAACTTGATGTATGTATGCAGGATTTACTGGCAACAATTCGTTCATAGATGTTATTCTATGAACAAATTGGGAGACCTGTTATCCCATTACATCACCAGATACTAAAATCTACCTTTTAGAAAATACATGTGTAGGAACAGGATTTTTGATTTACCAGCATGTATGTATAAGGAGTGTACTTGACATGGGGTGTAGAAAACATGCATATTGAATACCTGTAGGTATTTTAATTACAAAAAATAAATTATCCTGTAATTTTATGTACTAGAAAATTGTAAGCAGTATCATTAACAGAATTAAGGTAATTTTGATCTGTTCATTTTAGAAAATCCATATATAAATATGAAAGGTTATCATGATGCCTTCAGTTGCTTACTTGCAGACTGCAGTTTAGTGTCAAATGAAAAAAATTATTACCCTACTGACATTTTTATCTTCTGAAATCATAAGAAAGCAATAATCAAATTATTTAATTAAACTGTCTAGATATATAGTAAGGCCCTAGGATATTATTCAGTTTTTCCTCACAGACTGCATCTCCTGATAAGATTAGACTTTTCAGTGCCATAGAAAACAAAAGATTATCATAAACTAAATTTAGGCACTGGTCATTGTTAATGGATTAGAACCAGTGAAAGTGAATGCATCTGTCTTGAGTTTTTAAAAGGTTACTAGCTAATGAGTTAAAAGAAACCCCATGTGGAAAAAATCTAAAAACTTGAATCATGCAGAACTGAGGTCCTATTAAAACTTGTCAGTGGAAAGAATGACTAAATTCACCTTGAATTGATATGGACAAACTTAATCCATGTCTGCTGCATTGCTGTCAGTGGCATTGGCCTTTGGATGAGCTGAGCTTTGTGTACATGGGCATGTGTGATATTTTCTTCCAGCTGCGATTTTAAAAAGACCTGTTGAGTGGTGTGTTAACACAACCATGTCATCCTCGCCGTAAAAAGGAGTAAACTACAAGAAGACAGTACATTGAAAATGTTCACAACATCTCTGTTATGTTAAGCAGCAGACTAATCCAAAAGATGCACGGTCCCTGTGACTTTTCCTCTGACTTCCAGCAAAGGGTTTAACTCCCCCGTGCCTGCGGTGCGCAGCTGGGGGCAGCGAGCCTGGGAGCAAAGGCAGTGGGGGGACTTCCCATGGCAGCTGACAGAAATCCCCAATGCATGGATCCTTCTGGGAGAGCTGCCTGCCAATGGGAAGCAGGTTGCAAAATGAAATGCCTCCAGGTCCTCAGCAAGGTTGACTTCATCTGTGCCCTCTACTTACACAGCTGTGGTTCTTACCAGTTTTCCAGAGGTGCACACATTTGCAGGGCATGCATCAGTGTGGGAAGCAAGGTTTTCTTGTGTTCCTCAGGCATATCATGAAATAATAGAAGATGAATATGAATTTATGAGGTTTTAGGTTTGGTTTTGTGGGAAATTTTTGGTCCTACTAACCTAGCACTTTCTGTATGTCTGGCCATCTGGGCACAAAGTAATTCTCCACTTTTGTTTTAAAATATTCCTGAATAGAGAGCTTATGAACATTGCTGTATTGACATCATAAGGCATCCTGGATAAATGTTACTTCTGTCTTCCGAAGTGTAAAAGATACTTGCTTTCGTGAGGTGTTTACATGCTTTTTATTACTCAAAGAATACTAAAGGTCTTTATTTAAATTAAAAAGGAGGTGAACCTGTTACATAAATTAGTAAGTAAAAAATAATGGAGAACTCATACATGTGTATATACATATAACATATTTTGTATCACTACCAACGGGGCAAAAGCAAAGGTTTTACTGTAATAGCTTTTAACATTCAGGAACAGCTGTGCCACCCCTATGCTGTTTGTTAAGTCTGAGCTGTTGCCAATCAACCGTTGTGCTGGGGTAAGAGAATATTTGGACATAGTCACAGTTGGCAGCTCAAATCTCATTGCTGATAAAGCTCACAGCAACCTCTGTGTATTTTCTTGTCGGTTAAATACAATGTCTCTCTCAGATTGGCAGCATCCGTTATTCTCAACTGCTGTCTGTCTGTGCCCCTGCCAGCGCAAACGAAATGCAAGTGCAGTTCCCAGCGCTGTGGGGATGGCAGCGGTAGCAGAGCGTGCAGGACGGACAGTGGACAGCAGGACTGTGCAATGCTGTCCATGCCAGAGGCACTGATGGGATGCAGGGATGAGATGTGCAGAAGGGGTGATAGGAGCGTTGCGTTGGCACCAAGCAGGCAGGTGGCACGATGGGGAGCAAGGTGCTGTCTCAGCACTGCAGTTCCTCTTTCCCTTAGTGCTGTGAAACAAGGTGACTACAGTGCAGTAATCCACCTCTAAAATTCAGAATCCAGTAGGACCTAAAGTTCTGCTTTCTCTGCCTTTTTTACAGTTTTTTGCTTTTTTATTTCTCCTTTCACCTTGTGCCCATGGCGTAAGTCATCCTACACCTCTCCACTGGCATTTTGGCCCTCTTGACCTGCAGTGCTTTTCATAGCTTCTGTGCTTCTCTTCACGTGTAATGTCTGTTGAAGACGGTGAGAGGTCTGTATACATAAAAATTGTCACAGATTGTCTTATAGGCAACCCAACTATCTAGTTACAGATGCACATACATTTTCACTCCCATCTTTGACTCACAGGATTTTCCTCCTTTAGATGAGCTTCCTTCTGATAGTAATCTAATATTCTTATCATAGGCAATGAAGGCAGGTCACTGAATTGCTGCCAAAAATGCCCAATCAATGAATACAACATCATGCTCTTATAGATTATCCACCACATGTGAGAAGCACCTTAACATTATAAATGAAAAGGATTAAACTTTGGAGGACTCTGCTTTAGTATGCAGAAATCACATGGAATTATGCACAAACTGTTGACAGAATTTAATAATGAAGAAATAATGTTTGGTTGCAATTACCATGAACAGACACTGATATCTTTTCCATAGGGATGTTTTCAACACATCTAGAAATCCACACAACTCAGTTATGTTCCATGGGCTTTTTCTGGTGCTGATTTCAAAGTAGATAACTTGCAGGTTTCAGTAGAGATTTTGCTTTTGAACCTAATGGGAAAAACAGCACTAAGGAGATGAAAAGTATTTTTTCTTTTACTGTGAACCTATGGTAAAGTACGGTGTGTGAAAGGATTAAAGGCAGCATTTCCAAAATTATCTAAGCATTATTGCAGCCTTAGTTCCATTTTCAAAGCAATGTAAGCACTTTGGAGCCTAAAGGCTCCAACAGGTTCGGATAATATCCATGCTGTAGTCTAAAATTGATAAGGTACTTCAGGTGCCTGATTCACACTGAGTCCAAGTGCTTTGATGCTCTCATGAGCTCTGCTAGAACACCTCTCTGAATCAGTTAGAACCTAAATTCTCCTGAAAATTGAACACTCAATTTCACCAAAATGCAGTGGGATGTGATCACTAATGTCACTTCTTAAAGCAGGCTTTAAAATCCTATGCCACAGAGGGCCCAATTTTTAAAAGCATGAAGTAAATGACAGATGCAGAAATGGGTCAAGAAGAATTTTCCTAAAACCCTGAGGACCTCCTAATGTTTTCAGAGGGCACAAAAAAGGAAAAAGGAACACAGCCAGTTTGCATATTAAATATCTCTCAAGTAATAGATTCTCTACAGATATTCACTGAATGAAAAAGCAGATAACATCCATTCAGGCTTCATTAAAGCATTAATATTTTTAGGAGCTATGAAGCTTTGACTTTTAAAGCTGCATAAATGTCTGGACATGCAAGCAATCAGAGAATCACAGAATGCTCAGGGTTGGAAGTGACCTCTGGAGGTCATGCAGTCCAACCCCCTGCTAAAGCAGGTTCTCCTAGAGCAAGTTGCACAGGATCGCATTCAGGCAGGTTTTGAATGTCTCCAGAGAAGGAGGCTCCACAACCTTACCGGGCAGCCTGTTCCAGTGCTCTGCCACCCTCAAGGTAAAGAAGTTCTTCCTCATACTCAGAAGGAACTTCTTGTGTTGCAGTTTGTGCCCGTTGCCCCTTGTCCTGTCGCTGGGCTCTACTGAAGAGTCTGGCCTCGTCCTCTTGACACTTGCCCTTAAGATCTGTAGACACTGATAAGATCTCCCCTCAGTCTTTTCTTCAGTAGTTCCGTGTCTGTCTTGAACTGGGGAGCCCAGAACTGGACACAGATGTTACTTGTAGAAGTATGTATGGAGTAATCAGTTCCATACAAGTCTCACAAAATACTCCTAATCCCACACCAAAAATCATCTATTATGGTCTTCATGGGAAAGACACAGGATCTTAACTTGGACTCATGGTAGTGAGTAGGTCCTGATTAGAAAATCCTGTCAGCAGTGAAGAACATGTAGCAAACAAGTGGGAGAGCAGGAGAACTGGGAGCACTCAGGAATACAGATGTTTCATCTATCCTAATAAATTAAACAGTGCCAGGGTGTGGTCCTGGGTGTTGGTATGCAATGGTCTTTGCTCTACAACTGCAGGCACGGCCCCTGGCATAGCTGAGGGCCATGATAAGGAGCCGTCTCCCCAACCGTCCCTGGGCCCTGTTGGGTCAGGGAAGTGCCAGAGACCATTGCAATAGGCAGTTTGGATCTGCCCCCCTGACTTGGTAGGGTTTGCTTTACTGACATGATCCAAGCTGTGCTACCTGATTTGAAAGCTGGAGAATTTCTCTGGACCACTGATTTACTACTGCAGGCATGGTTGAAGTATGGCAAAGGATACTGTGTTAAGGGAAAGCAGGAGATGTGAGAGGGACCTTCAACTATGAGACACAGCTGTGGGGACATGACTAGTTTTGCTGCTCATAGGTTTACTTTTTGCATTAAGATTTAGCCTTACAAACAATGTGACATCCTGGTTTTTTCCAGGATCGAGAAGGTGACAGTCCATGACAGTACAAAGTCAACAGACACTGTTAGAAATATTTCTTTGCTTGTTCCTAGTTTTAATCCATTCCCCTTTCTAGCAATGTGATGCTGAAGTATGACTTCCTTCAGGTGCTCTTAGATGACATAAACAAGCCATGTCACCAAGCTTGTATTCATGGTCAAAGATGTCAGCACCCAGCTTGCATTGCAGAATTCTCCTAAAAGGAGAAAGGCAAAGTGGTGACTAAGGAGAAACATGCATTCAGAAAGGCTCATGTGCTACTGTGATAAAATTATAAAATTCTGTTTTCAATAAGGTAAGCGCAGAAAGGCACTGGTTCTGGCAATGTTTGTCTGTTTTGCCCTCACTTTTTTCACTGAATTCTCAAAGAAAACCAGTTACCACATGTAGGTGTCCTCTGATAGTTTTTGCCTTTGATGTCTTTCTGCTCCTCACTAGCAAATTGATTTGCTACTTAGTTGTAGCAATAGTCACTGTCATGTATGTGGAAAACATCTAGGGCAGAAAGGCCTCAGGTTTACAACCAGTGAAAATCTAGTTCAGTTTAATTCTCACCATGTTAAAACCAATAGATTAATGTTAATGCCAGTGTCTTTCACAAACACATCCCGTGCATGAGTTCTGCATAGATCCCTTTTTCCCACTCTGCCTTAGAGAAAATGCAGGCTGGTTTTGGTGGCTTCAGTATGGTGGTTTGGCAGACCTGACTCCTAGTCAGCACAAGACAAATTTCCAGTTATTTCCAGTCACTGTTTGGTGCTCTAATAGGGTGGAACTGGAAACATTGGAACGTACCTTCTAGGGAAGTGGAGGATGAGCAAGGGGAGCATTTAATGAGGGATACAGTACCCGCACACGTCACCCTCCTTCACCTGAACAGCTGAGGAAGGGGTCCCCGTGGTGACTAAGGTATATTCATAAACTCAAAGATATGTGGCACTATCAGCTACACAGACACTTTGGTTTAGCAAATGAAGTTAGATCAGTAGAAGAAAAAAAGTTTCTATAGTTCCTGTGGAGATAAAAGACGAATCTGACTGTTTTAATCAGGGGCAAAAGTTCATTGGCCTGTGAGTAGCTTGGTTATTCAAAACAGATTTGAGTTTATAGCAGTTGTGGTTGGACACAATTGAGCAGAGTGTATACTTCTACTTTCTACAGACTACAGAAAAATGACTAATAGGAATCTCATGTTGGGTATAATCCAAACCCTAATTTAAAGTTTTTTACAGTGCAAGATTAAACCTGCTTCTTCCTACTGATTAATATGGTGCCAAAATAATTTATGTCAGATTCATATGATGATAAAACTAAAGGGAGCTCCACTGGTAATATGTTACTCTCACAGCGCCATTGCTTGACTGCATAGTCTCTTAATACATCCTTGGCTGGAAGTTTTTCTTCTCTAGCCTTATCTGTAGTGGTCAGATACATATTCCGGTAATACAGAAGGCTGCATGAAGGGATTCTTTATTCTGTCTAGAAATGCGCAGCAGACAACGAGGCCAAATCCTTTTCTGTGTAGTAACAATAGATTTGATAAACAGCATCCCTGGGTGATGTTAGTAGGTATACTAGTGGGTGGGAGAAATGAAAATGCAGCCAAAATAAAACAAGCTGATTTGTCCCAGTAATCTAACCTGTGGAAAAAAAAGCTACTTTTGATCCCAAATTTTCAGAGTAACTTGATCCTGATCAAGCAAGCTCAACACACCAACTGCATGTCTGAGAACTGGAGAAGGCAGGCGAATAAATGCTTGTCTTAAATGGCGGATCTCCAGCTTCCAAGTGAGCATCCCCCTTCTCCTGCTCTTCTCGCTATCTATTTTTTCCAAGATGGCTAAATGTTTTCCTAAATCCCATAGGGAGCGATGGTTGGCTCTCAGTATGAGATTTATACAATAAACATTGTAATGAGGGATGTTATGGTCCAGACTCCTTTTAATTTGATGACACAAATTGGATACACAAGACTCACATTGCCCTTTTTTGTCTCCAGAATTTATTCTGTTTATTTTATATAGTCCCTTTCATAAGCTTATGAGACTCATATTAAAACAATTTAGGTTTCTTGCCCTGTGCAACCATTTCAGAACTCTGATCCTCAGATGTTTAAATATCTTCCTGTAATTTTAAGTCTAAATTTATTCATGCCCCATTTATAACCAATTTACAGTTTTGTATTATATTATGTTAAACTTATAAACCATTTACATGAACTCAGTAATTGAGATATATATATTTTGATTGTATTTGTTACAGATATATAGTTCAGTTCAGCAGGTTGCCTTTGAGAACAATTTGTAACTCTCTGTGACACCTTTGATTGATGTATACTTCAAGCCATTAAGGATAGCAGTTATCTCCATCTCCAACATACCTGTAACTTCTATCAACTGATTATAAACATATATATATTATATAGCATCAGCATACAACTTATTTGTGAAATGGTTGATGTCATTTCACAGTACGATCCCGGGATAGTACAGCTTATAAGTAACACTAAGTCAAGAGGGAAATCTTGAGTTTTTTAATTTGAATAAATATGCACTTAGATTTTAATACAATAAATCCCTTACTGGGGTAATAAAACCAGCATTAGAAACACCTCTGTGTGCATGGGTGCTCCTTGAAGGTTTAGCTCCCTGGCAATGGAACAAGAAGGACCAATACACCTAATTGATCAGCTTCTTGCAGCGGTGCTGCTTCTGTTGTTTCTATAATGACACAAAACAATTACCTTGTTTTTCCAATGCACTGCAATTCATATAGACCTTTGTACTTCTTCACAGAGCAGAACAGTGCTTTTCATCTCATAAAATCATACTGTGCTGGATTTGTAAAGTTAAAAAGCTTATGCAAGCAGTGGGGAATCTGTACCTATGTTATTTGGTGGAAAGGAAGTTTTTTGTTTGTTTCCTCCTGTTGCATTAGGCTTATTCTGTTTTGTGTGAAATTTTAATTGTTTAGTATTTGGATGGTGATGTTAAACTAAAACAAAAATACTTATCCAGAGCAGAGTACCTGTAGCTCTAAGGTGAGCTTTTTAAAATATTGAAAAAATCCTATCCAACATTATCCTTGTTATGCACATACTTAGAACTTGAATGAGTACCTTAAAAACAGTGTAGAATTACCTTCTGGAAAATAGATATTAAAATTCTGCATTTTGGACATTTTAATGTTGAAATTTATAATGATTTTTTACTATGAGTGATTTTAATGTTTTTGCTGTTAAGATGGTTCTTCAGATCCTTCCTTATTCTGGGCAGTAAATCAGTAAGACAGACATAGTATCTAGGCAAAAATCTCAATTCCCAAAATAATAAGATAGGGAATAGAAGCATTTTTATTTCTCATGGCAAAAGAAATGCATCATGTTATAAAAATGCTGGCTTCAGTAGGGTAATAGCTAAGAAAAAAAAAATTAGATTAACAGGTAATGGCATAACAGGTTCTGCAAACTTAGAAATTTGAGGTTTCAGGTAGATGAAAATGCCAAGTATGGGATACAACTGTTGAAAGTAAGCAGGGAAATGAATAAATAAATACTGCTGCTAAAATCAAAAGAAAATATTTAACACCATTTGAGATCCCTTGATTTACATAATGTATGTTTTTCTTTTCTTGGAAGAGCACATATACCTAGGAACAAGGGTGGGGAGGGGGTCACTGTTTTTTAAAGTAATACTTGCTTAAAAATTATTTGCACAGTTTTCATACCCTTTGGCCACACATTTGCTCGTGTATAAAAAATGTTATTTTCCAGAAGACTGAACTCTATTCTAATCTCTTAACTGGATGTTGCATTAAAAGATTCCTTCCCCTTGGCCCATCAGTTTAGACAGTGTGATAAATATAGCTGTTAAACAAATGGCAAACACTGTGTGCAATCCTTTTTTTTTTTATTATTTTAATTTTTTTATTAAGGAAGCTAGAAATACATAGAAATGTATTTTGTGCCTCAAGCTGATCTTCTGCTCAGTGTAGTAATCCATTTTAGATTTTTATCCAGATTTTTAAATTCTTATCCAGAACATAAAATATGTTGGAGTGACAAGCCATACAAATATAGATGATATCTACTATTATTACCTTGAAATGCTGTACAATAGATATTTTGGTTCCATAGTGTTTCATTTCATAGATTTGGGTAAGGAAAACACCAGTAAAAATGATAAGCAGAATGATCTGGTTTCTATGTAGCAAGCTACCTTCTGCAGCGCTTTTAAGAGGGGAAAAAGTGTAAGAAGGTAATTTTGGTGATAAAACCTGTGCTCACTGTTTGCTTGGGAGCATTCCTGGGCAGTGGGCAGGCATGTCTGTGCCAGCAAACTGTTATAACCTTTGCTGGCCCAAGCTGGTGTGGCCCAGCCAGCATCCTTCCCGGTAGTATGCCGGCATGTTTTGCCATTAAATGGGTCCAGAGACCATTTCCAGCAGGCAGTGTTCACGCAGCCAGGGCCAGGCTGGAGGCAAGAACGCTCTGCTGGTGTGGATACAAGCTTTCTGTGCCAGCTGCCCTTAGTGCCAGCAACTTTCCAGGGCTTGCTTAATTTACTAGTATGGACATAAGAGCCAGATGTGCCTCTTTTACTGTGGTAGCACCCAGGAACTTTAATGAAGTTTTGGGCTCATTTTGTGCCAGTTGATTGGAAACAGTAATTGACAGGCCAGTGTAAGAAGGCTCAGTTAATGCAAATTGCCTACCTTTACTGCCTGTGATTCAGTTATATCCATAAGATGGGAATTAATGTACCTCATCAGCATGCTATAAAATAGTTTTTATTAATATTTGTGACGTCACCATGAGAAGTAGCCTACAAAAGAGATAGTTGATAATACTGCTAAACTGGAATGAGAGCTATGTTTTCTTGTAACACAGACATGAGCCACACAGTGAGAACAACACAAAATCCTGAATAGCTGTTTGCTATATGACTGTTGTCTCTGCCGTGGGCTGAAAAACTGGGGATCTAACCAGAAACCAAAGAGTGTGCGATTACACGACTATGCAATTAATGCCAGTAACTTGATGCATAGACACAAGGGGTTCAAATGAAGCTTGCCCAAGATATTCCAGTACCAGTATGTCCTAAGAGGGAGCGTTCGACTTTGAAACCTGAACTGTGTGTCTGTGTGCGTGCATGTGTTTGGAAAGGAAGGTTTCCACTTTTAACAAACCCAGATCTTTCCACAGAGGATGAGAATTTCTGTAATAATCACATGCCAGTTGATGGTAATTAAGAAAAGTCAGTGCTGTGGCATAGCTCATTACTTATCTAGTGCCTTCATTGGAATTGCACAGTGAGTGGGAGTACCCAGCTCTCTGCAGGCTCACAGCTCTGTGTGGTACCAGTCCTAGTAAGCTGTGCAAATATGTTCCTTGTTCATTTATTGTTAGCAGATTGCATGAGTGTTGTTCAGCAGGTTGAGCACTTTGTAGCAGCGCGACATGTGTTCTTTTCTTCTGAAGAGGTCCAAAGGGAAAGAGCAGTCTTGTCCCCAAACAGGTTTGGCAAGGCTGCTCTTTTTGTAACAGCAGCAAATATATTCCCTTTGTATCCAGGAAGACTTTGAGAAATGCTTTTGAATGGAAGAACAACTCACGAGGTGAAATGTGAATTTATGAAAGGAACGCATTTCAGAACAAAGTGGATATCATACAGTTATCTTAGTGGACAAAGACAGCAGAAAAATTGTAGCTATTAGTATACAGTAATGAGATAATTAGTTGGAACTATTGTTCCTGGAGTTCCAAATGTAGCTTTATTATAGCTATCTTAATACAAAACGAACTTCATCTTATCACAATGACATAAATAGATCTTTTTTTTGTGTTTCAGTGCTATTCTTGCAAATATTTTGCTCTGCTATGTGTCATGTCATTACAAAGATGATTTGTTAGGTGGGAAACTTCACCATTTCTTTCAGATAGATTTGGTTCTGCTGAATCCCACATCTCCAGATCACTAAACTAGAAATACCAATATCTTCTTTAATGTATAATCCAGCAAATGCTACAAACATATATGATTTTATCGAAAGTAGATAGTTCAGAAAGTTCAGAGTCATGCTTTCATACTTCTATCCTTTCAGCCTTCCTATTTTGACCAGCTGCCTTCAAACCTCACAAAATAAAGAGGACTTTCTAGATCATATTTAGAATAATTTCTAAGAATGTTAACTTATAGTTCTCATAAGAAAAGGATATAACCTCTGTGAAGCAGTAACATAGTAAAGTGACTTTGCCTTTCTTCAACTTTGAAAAAAATTATCCTATGTGTGATGTAGATGTCCTAGATTTCACTGCGTTCATTTTGGGTTTAAGTGTTTTACAGTTACATGCATACAATGATCATTATCCTCTTTGCACCTCAAATACAACGTATCATAGGGGAAAGATGTTATACAGGGCTGTATGACTCAATGCACTGGTGAGGCCGCACCTCGAATCCTGGGTTCGGGTTTGGGCCCCTCACTGCAAGAGGGACATTGAGGTGCTGGAGCGTGTCCAGAGACGGGCAGCGGCGCTGGGGAAGGGTCTGGAGCACAAGTTCTATGGGGAGCAGCTGAGGGAACTGGGGGTGTTTAGTCTGGAGAGGAGGAGGCTCAGGGGAAACCTTATCGCTCTCTACAACTACCTGAGAGGAGGCTGTAGTGAGGTGGGTGTTGGTCTCTTCTTCAAAGTAACAAGTGATAGGACAAGAGGAAACGGCCTCAAGTTGCACCAAGGAAGGTTTAGGTTGGATATTAGGGAAAATTTATTCACGGAAAAGGTGGTCAAGCACCGGAACAGGCCGCCCAGGAAGGTGGTTGAGTCACCAGCCCTGGAGGTATTTGGAAGATGTGTACATGTGCAACTTTGGGCATGGTTTAGTGATGGACTTGGCAGTGCTGGGTTAATGGTTGAACTTGATGGTTTTAAAGGTTTTGTCCAACCTAAACAATTCTATGATAATTTCACGGATGCTGACTCAACACTTACCAACATGAACAGCAACAGGAATGCTTAGTGTAGGCTGTAAATGTTTTCCCATGTTCAGATTCTCTGGCAGTTAGCAGTGAGATGCCAGCGGTTGGAGGAGTCAAGGCTGAGTGCAGTGATAGGATCAAGTAATACAGATTGAAGCACAGGATGGAGGAATATCATCAGACCAGGCTGTCTTCAGGGGCGTATACTCTACTCATTAAGGACTTATCTGAAACAAGTTGAAAGCAACAGAAAATTTTCTGATAAGCCCGTAAATCCCCTAATACTGGGTATAAAAGACATTAGTCTCTGGGCAACGATGCTGAGAAAGCATCTCTCTCGCTCCATGGCTTGCCCTTCTGCTGACCGGGTTAACAGAATCAGTGCTTGGGTCCTTGCAGACCCACAGGATACAGTGGGGCTCATAACACTTCCCAGTACAGCCACGTTGTGCCTCACCATCTTTTAGTAAATATGAAACTATTACAATACGGCCCAACCTGTTAGTATTTGTACACCATACCATCAGCAGGACTGCCAGCTTCAGAATTTTTATCAAGGCAAGGTGGAAAGTGGGAATATCAGTTTTGTCTTAACTATTCTTTGTGGCTTTGTACTGCTCCAGAGAGCACAAAGGCAGTGCTAGGGAATGGCTGAGAAGGCAGAAGCCTCAGTACTCGTCTCTTCTGCAGATTGCCCGTCCTAACTCACAGAAGCTTTTTGGTTAATCAGCTCAAACTCAAATTCCTCTTTTCTGTGTTGCAAGTGTAGGTTCCACTAACACGTCAGTTGGAGCCTGCTCCAGCTATGCTATTCCAGCTTGATAACTGCTAACGGGGATGGGGAACGGCAGCCAGGAATGTGGTATTTTCACTGGATTCCAACTTGACTTTATATAATTTTCCAGCTGCAGTAAAACCATCAAATTATAACCTAAGAAGTACTGCTAAATTAGGAATGCATATGCATCTAGAAAATGGTTTATTCTTTTCCGTTTCCTCAGCCATAATATTTAATGTTACATAATAAGTTTTATAATAAGGTTCAGAGAGTAAGAAAGACGAGATCACACATTGAAAACCCTCAAAGGAAATATGATACTTTGGTTTTACCTTCGTTTAATGCCACCTGCCTGTGAGATTAAGAACCGATTTTAAATTCTGAGCAAATATTCAAGGGACTTTATTTTAGAAACCAGACATTTTAGTGGTCCATATGCATTGATAAAGTCCTTAACATTTTTATGCTGAATCTTAATTTCTTTTCTTCAAAACTAGATAGAAAGCCTTTGATAATGTGCCCTTTAGTAGGTTCTCATATATGAGTTTATGCTATTCTGGAAGTTATTTTTCTTTTGCCTTTTAATTCTCAGCCTAGAACAAAAAGTGTGTATTTTCAGCAGTGGTTCATAAACTAACTTGTAATGTTTCATTTACCAACAGCTTAAAAAGTGAAATTCTATAGACTACATTATTTAATATGATCGGAATACTCTGGGTACAACTGATGTTTTGCAAAGAATTATTATTTATTACAATTATTGTTAGGATTTTCATTAGGGTAGTAAACAAGATTAATGCTGATTATGACTGCAGCAAAAACAGCTTTGCAGTGCATGTATACAACTACTATGTAGTGTGCACAGCTTTTGTAGGAAAAAAAAAAAACCAACCATAAAACAAACAAAAAAAAACCCCCAGAACTAGCAAAAGTATTTTCAACAATTTATTTCAGAGGATGAGATGGTAAAAAAAAATACCCAAGAAGATTCAGACACTTGAGAATAATTGGAATATTGAGTTTAGTTCTGGGCATCTCATCATAGATAATAGTTATCTTTCTAATATTTACAAGTATTTCTTATGAGAGAACAGCTTAGGCATTGATTTAGAGCAGGACTGTATTCTCATTAAACAGTCACATCTGTGCTTTGGTTGCAATTGAATATGCAATTGGGACATCATTGAAACATTATAAAAACAAACATTACTCATGTGTTTAAATTCCAGTGAGAGTGTTTAGCTGACCTCTGTTCCAATTTGACTCTCCCTCATTTTTATTCTGGAGTCACTTTTTATACCAAAAAATCCATTTCATTGAAAGATAATGCTTTCCAGTTGTACGTTTCACTTAATTAATGATACTTTTCTTCAAAAATTAAAATTTATTTACTTTTCATTGATTTCTAGAAAACAGACAGAAATACTGATAATATAATCCCTCTTGCATAAGTTTCATTTTGATGCTTTATCTAAAATACACAAAATATATAGACACTGTCGCTTAGAAAAATATTAACAAGATAACCTTGCCATTTAAGGTAGGTCCAAGTGAACATAATGTTTGCCATAGTAAGTAAATATTAAATAAATACTTAGTATAATAATACTAATGCAATAGTAATACAGTACTAGAATAGTAATATAGTAATATTTACGTCTGTGGCTGGTGTTTTCCACCACGTTTCATGTTAGCAGTAGATGCATGAAAATACTGAATTTGGGAAAAAATGTCATTTTTATTTGAGGAAGACATAAGGTTTACAAAGTGAATTGTCTCTGTTACTAATATAGTACCTATTGTGTATTCAACTGTTATAAAAATAAGCAAGTACCCAGTCTGGACAAGTCCACTGATATTGTCACATACATCCCTTTTCCCACTGTAGCTCACTCAGTAGTTCAGCTATATGTGGCCATATACTAATTGAAGTAAGATTTAAAATTAACTGTTTTGTTGATGCCTTATTTTTTGAGGAGTGATGGTAATACGGTGGTACTTTCTCAAAACGTCACCAAGGTACCAGGTGGTGCCAGGGAGATACAGATGCATTCACCCCGAGTCAAGCACATAAACACCAACCCGTATTTCTTATATGTAATAAGGTTGATGGATGTTTCTGCCCCAGGGGTATTGAGGAATTTGTAAATTAAACAGCTATTAGCTCTCCAACTCTGGGTCTACTTTCCTCTTAACACAACAGTAGCAAATTCAGTCTACAGAAATAGCAGAATAGTCACCATAAATTGAAGTAAATGTAGTGAAATATATTATTTTGCCCCTCACCCATTTTTAGTGGAGAAGTCTTTAACTTTTCGTTTTTGCATCATGTGATAACACAAGAACTAAATCCCATTTCTTTTAATCAGATTGGAACACAATAGTTTTTTACTTTCTCATATAGCATGATATGTTCATTATTCCTACTCAAAAAAAAAAAGAGAACCCAGTAAGATTTTCACTGCATTTGCCATTTATCCAGAGGAGAAAACGAGACTTTCTAACAATGGCTTGTCATACCGTTCCACCATGCTTTGAAGGTTGTTGGCATGGGAAGCTGAGCTCGTCAATGTAGAGTTCAGTTTGAAAGCTTTGTGGTTCAAGACTAGAAACTCTTTTTGATTAGTGGGAGTGACCAGAGACACAAACTAGGCAGAACACGATTCATTCTAGCAGGACCTGGAATAACTGAAGTTATCCTAGGCTAATATGGTGGGAGCTCCAGACTTGTCCTATTAAATGTTTTCCCCCATCCTTTAAAAAATACGGTGTGTGTGGCCACAGGAGCAAAACCAAAGAGATTTCAAAAGCATGAGCAGTTAAAATGTTCTTTAGTTTACTACCTGTTCGTTTAAACACAAAATTTAATAAACGTTTATTGATAATTATTTATAATAAGGATGTAATTCTTAAAGCACTAATATTAAATAAGTTAAAAATAATACCCTAATAAATGCATTTAAGTCTCCATTGTTCCTGTGTTCAAATATCATCTAAATATTATTGAGTGATAAATCCCCTGTTGGGGTAAATTTCCATACCTAAGGTAAACTCAAAGGCTGGGATGGTGGTCTGCTGATGTGTTTTTTTTTTGTTGTTGACACATCAGTTAAGCATCTCCTTTGCAACATCACAGAGCTGTTCAGAATAAGGGGAAGAGATGTGCTTTAGAAATGTTTTAGCTCCATGAAGCCTCTGAGGACTTGTTATTAAGCTCTTAAATGCAGCTTGTAAAGCCCCTGCTCCTACTCCCACTGAAGTTAGTGACAAGTTTTTCTACTGACTTCAATGGCAGCGCATACTACAACTGCAGCTGTCAAAACAACTAGAAATCAGTCATGAGACCAGCCAGCACACAAGTACATATTAATCTTAGCAGAAATTATACTCTGGGCAGCTCTGCAAAGAAACCAAACTGGCCTTACTGTTTCTGAAGAAGTGTGTCTCCCACTATACTATGCTGCGGAGGAAGCGAGAGCTGTCAGGATTCTGTTTTGAGCATTTAGATATGGGAATTCGCACTAAAAATGTTACTAAAAGTAACAATTAAAAACCTTACAAAGCCAGTAACCTGAACTCTATTTTTGTATTCAAAAATAAAGAAGTGCCCATTGCATTTTCGAGCGGTCTCATAGGAGATAACAGTACTAGTTAGAATTGGTCAGGAGCACTGAATAACTAAAAGTTGCTCACACAGTTAAGGATAGGCCCAATGCTAAGTATAGTTACCTACGTGTAGTTGCTGCTTATTCTGTGTATTGTTACAAGGAAGATTAACCTCTTTACTCTGTGATCAGGGCCTTTTTTGCAGTGAGGTCTTTGCAAGTGTGCTTGTGCCCGAGCTGACCCACATTTCACTGATTTCAGCTAGGTGCTAATGCACTTTGTGAAGTGAACCAGGAAAGGAACTGAGTTTTGCCTTTTGCAGTTAGACCTCTGTACTCATACAATTTATTTTTTTGTTATTGAGGTAAAAGTAAGAAATCATTTATAATACTCTGTAAGGTTCAGAGCAGTATTGTTCTTAAAGTAATTTTCCTGGAAGGGCTGAGTGTCAATAAAAGAAAATGCACAAACTTTAAGAAAAGAAAAAAAAACCCTACTCTTGCTTCCTTTCACTCGCAGTGGCTTTCTGAAACCAAGCTCCTGCTGCCACTGTTCAGTGAGCTACTTAAACCTGTGCATTACTTAAGGCGCATCTATAGCATCAATGGGTTTTAAAAGCAGGTGAAACTGAGGACACGTGCTTCTGGGAAAAAACAAACAAAACATTCCAGGACATTCCTGTCATGATCTCTATAGGACCAACAACACCCCTTCTCATACGCAAACCACAGTGTGTTGCCTCTTTTGTTCCTCGGCTAGGCATGGGACAAAGGGATGAAAAGAGCAAGAAGGAAAGAGCAAGAAGGAAGGAGCAAGAAGGAACTTCTTAAGCCAGCTTTGTGGCCAAAACCGGTGCATCAGGGCACTATGGTCTTTCAGAAGTATTTAGTGTTCATATCAAGATGCTCAGCATCAACCAAGATTATTCAAAAGCATCTCCTAAAAAGAGTCAAGTAATTAAATCTGCAGCCTAGGAAATCAGGGTCTATACATAAGACACTGCCATGCCAGACGAGAAGGTTCAATTTGAGTAAAGTCATATTTGCAATGAAGTTCCTCGGCATGTTCCAAGTTTACACAGTTTTTAAACAATTATGAGGAAATATTCAACAGCTGAAGTTTGGCAGCTCCCATAGAAAACATAACTTTGCTTTAAATTTGATTTTAACTGAATATTTGTGTTTCTTCTTTACGTTGCTGTAATACTATGGCAAAACAGAGAATTATCATGTTGCAAAGGTTTGGTTCCTCAAAAGGGACGGAAGGTGGGTGCGGAGCATTCCCAAAATGTAAAAGCAATTTTGAGGTGGGCAATTTCCTTGCTGTGCTACTCAACAGCAGTAAGGTGGGGAGCTCTGCTCCTGGGACCATCCCGTGGGTGCAGAGCTGAGTCTTCCTGCCTACCCCCATGTTGCACTGGTGACTTGTACCCCACAGTGGCTTAAGCAAAGGGGCAGATCACTTGAGGGTCTCCGCTGGGTCCAGGCGGAAGACCAGCAGCAATTCATTCAGACAAGACAGCAACAGTTCTGGAAGTAAATGAAATACTTTAAAGTAGGAAACTGTATGGATTACAAATAAATTGGTTAGTCTTGAGAGTTTTCCTTTGGATCTAAACTCTTATATTCCAACTGTATTCCACTCAGCTGCCTAAATCCTACAGCGAAACTGCCAAAAGTTCTTAATGAGGTAACACAGAAATCTTAATGCTTAGCTGAATTTGAAACATTGAAAGCAAATAGTTCTTTTTCTCTTTCGAGCACATATTACTGCAGACCACTGAAGTATTAGTGTTATTAGCATGAGTACTTATATCATCAGCATAAAGTAGAAAACCGAGTGGAATGTAAAATTCCCGTGAGTACCATTATGGAGAACAAAGTATGTTGTAGATTATTTGCTAAAATGTGTCTTTTAAACCATAATTCCAGGGAATGTAGTATGAAAATTGGCCATATATCTTAAAATAATGGATCTTAATGTGTTTACATTTTAAATAAACCACATTTCTATATCAAGTTTGTTATTAATTTAACCTTGGTGTTACCGGTTAGCTATCAAGAGTTTGAAATTGAAGATACCTGAAAGACTTTATTTGGACAGAATGAGAATCAAAAAACCTGGCATTTGTCGCCAAGATACAAAAGCTCCTATACAGTGAATGGCTGAGTGTGACTGATGGACTTTGCATACTAGGTAGGACCTACAGTGGGAGGAATTTGTTTGAGGCTATTTTTAACTGATCTAATTATCAGGAACATTTTTACCATAACTCCTTATAATCCATTTTTCACACATCTGTACCCATTGGGAACAAGGGCAGAGTGGATTTTCTCTGCAAAGGCTGTAGGAGCACTTTATTAGCAGTTAGCCTATACTAGCCAACATCTCCGAAAGGAGAAAAAGCCTTTAAAGGGAATGCTAGTGTGTCACTTCTTTCAGATGTGCCCATTGCTGAATCTGTTGGGAACTCGGTACCTCTTCCTATTTAAGAATATCCCCTTCCAGGTAGTTTGCAATCTGTGACCCCTGGCCAACCCACAGAGTGCAAGGATCAAGCAGTTCTGAACAGGGGGTCTATATTTTATTTGAAATAGGCAGTTTAGCTCTAGTCAGATAATGAATTAATTTAGGGTATATTTTTTTCCAATGTCCATACTAGCAGCAGTTTTCCTGGAACGCTTAAAGACCCTGTGACAACTACTGTAATCTGCAAGGTGCTCTGGATTATCTCACTGGACAGAAATTGGTACCTGAAAGTAAATGTTAGATGCCCTTCTGCTTTTTTTTTTTTTTTTTCCTTCTTATATTTATTTTGGTACTGTCCGTCTCTTAGCAGCCACAGTTGCAACCTGTAATCATGACTTATTTCAGGAGTGCTGGCCTTGGTTTGTCTAGATGCCTGGTGCAGCAGATTTCATTGGTGAGCAGACCTGTGCTTATGGCTGTATTATTGATTGGATGCAGTTATAAAATTTTCCTTCAGTTGCAAGCTGTGAACTGTGGTCTTCCAAGGAGAGGAAAAGCTTCTATAATGGGAGACTATTTTTAATTTTACTTAACTCAATTTGTTTTATTTTTTTTGTTGTTTTATTTTACTTTCAGGTAAGGCAAGGCTTCAATAAATCTGAATTGATCAAAATAATCCATCAGCTAATGCTGAAAACATCCTTCATGGTTCTGATATACAAGACAAAATAATATTTGACAACTGACACTGTGTGTGTTCCTAATATCCATTAAAACCAGTAGTGAGCTCGAAGAGAAAAGACTTGAAATCATGGAAATACCATTAATTTCTGATAGCTCTCAATGAAAGTGTGTTATTTATTGATTTACTTCTTGAACGGTTTTGCATAATGTCATATTCTGTCTCTTTAATGTATGTTACCAGTTAGCAGCATTGTGTAATGTTCCCTGTTAATATCCAGCCTTTTTGCCCAATTACAGTGGAACTTATTCAAACCCTGGCATGTAAGTTTGGCAAGGCAGCCTGTGTGGCAGCTGTTGCTGTTTTCTCCACATCACAATCTGTACAAGTACTTTTTTTTTTTTTTTTCCCTATTATCACACATTGGTTTTCACAACTCTGAAATAATGGTAGTGTGAAGTGCATGAGAAATTCAGAGTACAGCTTTAAACTTTGTGTGTAAATATAACTCAGCACTTTGGGAACAGAAGTGAGAACAGCACCCACACCACCAGCTGAGGAGTCTGCTTGGCCTGTGAAGTGTTGCTTTGTCTTGAACCCCCAGGTTAGCTTCCGTTTTGTAGGAAAACTGTGTCCACCTGGGTATTTAGCAACAGAAGATGAGCAGATACAGTGCTCATAAGAACTACAAAAAGCATTCACCAGTGTAAACAACATTGTGAAACACTTTTCTACTAAGTGGAGAGTGTTTCTTGTGAAAGATGTTTGGAGAACAGTGGGCTCTCCATTGATTATATTTTTATAAAATTGGTTAAAAGCAATAGTTCCCAAAAGAAGTAGTAAAATTTTTCTTACCTAAAAATCAGAGATCTCCTAAAGATAAATACCTTTTGAAAATTAGATATATGCACCTTTTTTTTTTTTTTTAACATGGGTATGTATATGACTATTTGTAAATATTAAGATAGTTTGGGGAAGCCTGTTGGAAGGAACTCTTCCCAGCTTTCATGTGAATAAGAAGCCAGAAGACAAAGACAGGATACAACTTCTCATGTTCAGACCCCTTAGCAGAAATTCTTTTGTCAAGAAACTTCCACGCAAGAAATGGTAGATCCTGAAGCTGATGCCCAGAGCTGGATCAGACCCCATTCAATCAGTTCAGAAAAAGAGCTTTTAAAAGATAAATATCTCTGTATTTTAATTGATGTCAACAAAACTGATGTTGGTGGTCTTGTAAGATGGTGAAATATAGTGTGTGACTGTAAGCAGCAATGTAGATGACATAATTCCCCACTGAATTGTAGAGCCCAAATCAATTAGTTTAAGAATATGAAGCATGTTAGACTGCAGAAAGAAGCAAAGCAAAGAAAAAAAAGGGTAACAAATCTGCCACTTTCATTCTCTGGCTACATCATATTTCATGAAAGAGAGCTTACACAGAAATCTTTTCTCTTCTTCAGGAAAATAAGAAGAAAAAAAGCATTATCTGATCAGTAGAAGCTTATTGTAACAACCCTTCAAAAAGTGCTTCTGGAGCCTCAAGTGTATCTTTCTAGGAGCTGCTGTCTTGTTTTTTGGATAGGCCTACTCCTGTCACCTAGACATTAGATTTCCGGACTGAATTATTTTTCAGCTGTATCCCTTCAGAAGGTGAAAGATGCAGAATGAATACCAGGTTTTTTCTTACATTGTAGCTACTGATTATAACTTTAAAAAAAAAAAAAAGAAACATTCACAGCAATATTGTTGACACACATAAATTGAAGTGAAAATTCCTAGAATTGTGATTAAATAGATATCTAGCTTCAGGTAGACTAACCAAAGTGGTATTAAGCCGTTATCCATAATTTTTATTCAAGTGAAAACATTCTAATGCATTTGCTTACTACCAGAAGAATATATACTTTCATAAGCATATACTTTGTAACTAGTATAATACCCATCATATGACACCATTGCATGAGTACTTCTACTCCTAAGAAGTTTAAATTATTAGGAACTCAGGAACTTTAAAGTAGATCTTGAAGTAGCTTTATATTTTTAATACATTAGTTTCTTTTTAGGACACATAGCTACCTGAACAGAGTTTTCTGTAACTTGGCTTCTTACGCTTATATATGATGGGTGGATACCCCAGAGAGATGGAAAGCTGAGAGAGGAGTGGATGGTGCTATAATTGCAAGATCTCATGATGATACTTGGGCTTCCTAATGCAAATGGACATAGAAAAGAGAAAGGTGTGATCTTTGAAGTGAATGGCAGACACAAGTGTAACTAGATCTCTCTCCATTTCTTCAGGTAAAAGCCCAAAGGACAGGAAAAAAAATGTAAAGCTGAAACCAAAAGAACCTCAGTTATTTTCTTGCAGTGCATTTAGTGATGAAAGCTAGTTGCTGTGTTGTTAGCAAGCCATAGCTGAGTGTTTGCAGTTCATAAGGAGCACATACGCCCTGCTACAGCTCAATGACAAGATAAAGCATCTTTATACTGCTCTGCAATAAAACTTGCTTATCATTCCCCAATAATTTTTTAAATTATTTAGTTTCTGTCCTCCCTTTATTTTCTAATTTGGGATTCCATAAATACTGTAGGCTTGTATTGCCTTTTGAAGTATACCTCGGTCTGCTTACAACATGCCAGAAAATGAGATACAAGGAGTGTCCAACAAACTTCAAAGTAAAAAATACATCCCAAGGTGCAGGAGGATGGAGGGAGTTGGTGGGGCAGCCTGTGGTGGGATCACCCCAGAGAGGGCAGGCAGAGCAGTGGGCAGCAGGAGGTTCTGCTTGGGTAGCCAGAAATAGTGATTCACTGAGCAGCTTTGCATCCTAAATGTGTTTATTGCTTTATATGGAAAGAGAAATGCATGATTTATGAAAAATACAGTATTAGAAAACAGTCAAGCTGCCTTCTATAAAACCGTTGGCAGAAATGCTGTAAGGAGCACTTCGTTTTCTTAACGGAGTAGACCCAAAGTGTTAATACCGATAGATTAGACAGATTAACAGGAAGAATGGCTCCAATCTGCTTTATACCTCTTTTTTTTAAAAAAGTAAGGTACTAACTGGAATCTGTCAGATGTCAACTAAAACAGGAAATAAAGCATAATACAATAGGTTGCATTAATTTATAATTATTACAAATCAAAGATATTGTGGATGAAAATTTGGATTTTTTAAAAAGAATATGTCCTTGGTATTCTGTGAACTGAAATCCTTACTCACAGAAATATTCTGTAGAAAATGTACGCTTTGTATGTTTGGCACTTATTGTGTATTTTCATCACATCAAAGGGCACTGTGAGTTCCTCAACTTGTAGAAAGTACAAAAACAAGAAAGAAACCAATGATCTTTATTGTATGCATAAATCTAGCTTGCAAAAGCATTGTTCCAGTTTACCCAGAGCAGTGTGGTATGAGCAGGGGCTCCCCTGGGCTGGCAGCCAGGACCCGTCCCAGCACCCCGGCCAGGAGCGGGGCACTGGGACAGCCCTGGGCACTGGGCACAGGCCAGGACATCTACTCTGCTGCAGTGCGTGTACCTGTGCTGACAGAGCTGCACTCAAATGGCTTTTAGCTACGTTCTCGTTATGTACAGGAGTGTGGCACACTACCTTTCTGGAAAGTGAAGATTTCCCTGATTTTTCTTTTTATGCTGTAATTGCTGAAAGCTGCACAGGAAATTGTGAGGAAGAGTAGTGACTGGTCAAGGTGTTGCATGCAGGTTGTGTTAATGCAACTGGAGAGAGGAGAGTTGCTGTGTAAACCAAAGGGGCCCCTTCGTTCAGAACAAGAGCAGGTTGTCTTTCAGGGAAGCAGTCACTTCTGTCCTCTGAGAGGTGTTTTAAAATTCAAGCAGAAAGAAAGCCTGGCCCGTGACACCTGAATTGATGGGAGCTTCTTTAAAAAGGAAAGGACATGGGTAAGGTTTGAGTTGAGTGCATCACAGTTACTGTCATTCAGAAAAGAGAGAAACCAAGCCTGCTGACAGCCTTTCAATGACAAAATCATTGAAATTTCTCTCAGAAATACATAGGAGTTTGAAAACTTTCATTGGAAGAGGTCCTTTTGACTCGTCTCTTGAGCTTGTCTCACCCCTGTCCCTGAAAAAGAGTTGCAGAAGACAGCCTGCTGATGGTCTGGGAGAGCTGTTTCTTCGGCTCTGGCTGTTGCACTTCATACAAACAAGTCAGTATTACTTTTGCTTCCAAGGAAAAATTTCAGCTGCCTCCTAATTAAGGCAATTACTAAGGGACTGACATCAAAGGAGCTGACCTGCGCCTCTTGAAAGTGCCTCTGGTGAACAGAACATCTTTTGCTATTAGAGTAGTATCAGAGGAGTTAATTTGGGACATCTTCTGAAGGTAAATAAGGCAAACATTAAGGTGTTTAAATGGAGCCTCATTTCCAAATGTACTTTATGAGAGCAGATAAAAAGCATGACAGTACTGGGGAGAATCATGGAATCACAGAATGCTTTGGGTTGGAAGGGACCCTAAAGATCATCTAGTTCCAACCCCCTTGCCATAGGCAGGGACGCCTTCCACTAGACCAGGTTGCTCCAAGCCCCATCCAGCCTGGCCTTGAGCACTCCCAGGGATGGGGCATCCACAGCTGCTCTGGGCAACCCGTGCCAGTGCCTCACCACCCTCACAGTAAACAATTTCTTCCTCATGTCTATTCTAAATCTACCCTCTTTCAGTCTAAAGCCGTTGCCCCTTGTCCTGTCACTACGTGCCCTTGTAAAAAGTCCCTCTCCAGCTTCCTTGTAAGCCCCCTTTAGGTACTGGACAGCTGCTATAAGGTCTCCCTGGAGCCTTCTCTTCTCCAGAATGAGCAACCCCAATTCTCTCAGCCTGTCTTCACAAAAGAGATGCTTCTGTGATAATCCTTGTGGCCCTCCTCTGGACTTGCTCCAACAGGTCCATGTCATTCTTATGTTGGGGACTCCAGAGATGAACACAGCACTCCACATAGGGTCTCATGAGAGCAAAGTATAGGGGGAGAATCACCTCCCTTGACCTGATGGCCACGCTTCTTTTGATGCAGTCCAGGATACAGTTGGCTTTCTGGGCTGAAAATGTACGTTGCTGGGTCATCTTGAGGGTGTTTATGGACGAGCAGCTCAAGTCCTTCTCCTCTGGGCTGCTCTCAATCCACTCTCTATCCAGCCTGTATCTGTGCTTGGGATTGCTCTGACCAAAGAGCAGGACCTTGCACTTGGCCTTGTTGGACTTCATAAGATTTGCATGGTCCCACCTCTCAAGCATGTCAAGGTTCCTCTGGACGGCATCCTTTCCCTCCAGTGTGTCAACTACACCACATAGGTTGGTGTCATCAGCAAACTTGCTGAGGGTGCACTCATTCCCAGTGTCCATGTTGCCAACACAACAAACATGTTGAACAGTGCCAGTCCCAATACCAACCCCTGAGGAACACCACTCATCACTGGTCTCCACTTGGACATCAAGCAGTTATCACAACTCTTTGAGTGCAACCATCCCACCAATTCCTTACTCACCAAGTGGTCCATCCATCAAATCCACATATCTCCAGTATAGAGACGAGGATGTCATGCAGGACAGTGTCAAAAGCTTTGCACAACTTCAGGTAGATGACATCAGTCACTCTTCCCTCATCTGCCAACACTGTAACACTGTCATAGAAGGCCACCGGATTTGGCAGGCATGATTTGCCTTAGTGAAGCCATGGTGGCTATCACCAATCACCTCCTTATTTTTCATGTGCCTTAACATTGTTTCCAGAAGGATCTGCTCCATGGTCTTGCTGGGCACAGAAGTGAGACTGACTGGCAGGTAGTCTCCCAGGTCTTCCTTTTTTCCCATTTTCAAAATGGGGGTTACATATCCCCTTTCCCAGTCAGTGGGAACTTCACTGCACTGCCATGACTTCTCAAATATGATGCCTAGGAGCTTAGCAACTTCACCCCTCAGTTCCCTCAGGACCCGCAGATGCATCTCATCAAGTCCCATGGACTTGTGCACCTTCAGGTTCCTTAGGTGGTCTCGAACCTGATCTTCTCCTACAGTGGGCAGTTCTTCATTCTCTCAGTCCCTGCCTTTGCCTTCTGCAACTTGGGTGGTGTGGCTGGAGCGCTCCCTGGTGAAGACTGAGGCAAAAAAGTTGTTGAGTGCCTCAGCCTTCTGCATGTCCCGGGTAACCAGGTCTCCTGTTTCCTTCTGGAGAGGACCTGCATTTTCCCTAGTCTTCCTTTTAGCAGCAACATATCTATAGAAGCTTTTCTTGTTGCCTTTGACATCCCTGGCTAGATTTAATTCTATCAAAGCTAATTTCTTGACCTGATCCCTGGCCGCTCAGACAATTTCTCTGTATTCCTCCCAGGCTACCTGTCCTTGCTTCCACCCTCTGTAGGCCTCCTTTTTGTGTTTGAGTTTGTCCAGGAGCTCCTTGTTCACCCATGCAGGCCTCCAGGCCTGACCTCCTCTTTGTTGGGAGGCATCACTCCAGAGCTTGGAGGAGGGGGTCCTCAAATATTAACCAGCTTTCTTGGTTCACCCTTTCCTCCATGGCTTTATCCCTTGGTAGTCTACCAAACAGATCCCTGAAGAGGCCAAAGTCTGCTCCCCTGAAGTTCAGGGTAGTGAGTTTGTGGTGCACCCTCCCCGCTGCCCTAAGGATCTTGACCTCCACCATTTCAAGGTCACCGCAGCCAAAGCTGCCCTTGAGCTTAACATTCCCCTCCAGCCCCTCCTTGTTGGTGAGAACAAAGTCCATCATAGCACCTCTCCTCGTTGGCTCCTCTGCCAACGGGGAGGAGGAAGTTACCGTTAATGCATTCCAGGAACTTTCTGGACTGCCTATGCCCTGCTGTGTTGTCCCTCCAACAAATACTGGAGTGGTTGAGGTCCCCCATGAGGACCAGGGCTTGTGAACGTGAGGCTTCTCCTATCCATCTATAGAGGGCCTCATCCGCTCAGTCTTTCTGGTTGGATGGCCTGTAGCAGACCTCCACTATGATGCCACCTGCCCTTGCCCTCTTTTTAATGCTGATCCGTAAGCTCTTGGTCACTTGGCTCCTCCCGAGGCAGAGCTGCGTGCACTCCAGCTGGTCACTGACATAGAGGGTGACACCCCCTCCTCATCTCCCTGCCTGTCCTTCCTAAAGCGCCCGTATCCTTCCATTCTAACACTCCAGCCTTAGGAGCCATCCCACCATGACTTTGCGATGCTGACAAGACCAGAGCCCTGCAGGCAGGTGCACATCTCTGACTCCTCCTGTTTGCTCCCCAGGCCGCACGTGTTTGCATGGAGGACTTTAAGTTGGGCCCCCTTGAAGCTGACCTGGCTGCAGCGGCTGGAATTGCTTTGTGCTGCTCTCCTGCCGACCCGTGATCCCGCTCTGGGCATCTGTTGCTGGCACTGGCATCAAACTGGTAGGAGTGGGAAGGACTGAGGTTCCTCTCCTCCGGCAACTTTAGTTTAAATCCCTGTTCACCAGCTTGGCAAGCAAAAAGCAAAAAAGAAAAGTTTAGTTAACAGTGGCAGGCCTGGTTCAGCAGATGCGTGACAAAACAGAGTGAAATACAAACCTTGGTCCTGACAGGATGGGAATTTCATGGTCAGTGAACCAGAAGAGTGTACATTGTACCCAAAATGAATTTGCTGTCAGAATTTAGCCTCTTTGAGAGTTAAGTGATGGAGAGCCAGGTTTGAAGTTTCTTATCTTCTCGTTATTTCTGTAAACTGCAAATAAACCTGCATGATCAGATACCTGGAAAGCTGAAAGAGCTTGGCTAGAAGCATAAAGCAAAAAACAAGCCATGCAATTCAGATTGTAGTCCTAGGAAAGAATACAAACTTCTTAAAGATTCTTCTATAAACTGTCAATAATCCTGTCATCTTTTACAAATACTTTGAAATTACGATGGTACCTAACCAGCCATTTGTCATAGACCAAAGACAGAAATCATAGACCCAGTTTCAGTCAAAATTCTTACTTTTCTAACTGTGACTTGTTTTTTTAGGGGTATTTTTGTTAAGCACAAAGACAAATAAATACACTTTTACTGCTTCTACTTGACATTACCTACTTCTGCTGAAGTAGCCCTTATGCTTTTGACCCCTAAGACCAGGCTTGGCTTTAGTTTCTTTGTTTGCTTTAAAGTCCGGAGGTATTAAAAGCTATGCCTAATGAATCCAAAATCCAGTGAAACTAAAAAACACGTATCAGAACCATTTCTTTGTTCAAGTCCTTGCTCCAAAGTGCTACACAGCACTATGAAACAAGCATTATTTTTCAGCATCTGGAGAAGCTATCCACATAGATAATTTTAGTGTCATGTAAAGCTCTAAAGTTTTATTCAACTTTTATGGATTAAAGTAGTACTCCTAGCAGTAGTCGTGGCTGATAAACCACATTTAAAAGCCTTGATTTAATCTTTGCTACTTGGCTGGCTTGTTTTGTCATCCAGCATAAAACCCTCAAAACCTAAAAATTATTTTGGCCAATTAATACTTAATTTCACCATTCCACCCACCCACCAACACACACACAGACATGCACAGACACTTCCCCCCCCGCCCCCCCCCCCCCCCCCCAAAAAAAAAGAAGAACTACACATTAACTCTTAGAATCCATTTTCCTCCCATAAGCATTAACTACAAGGGCATTTTATAAGGAAAACTACCCTTTCTGGAGCGGTGGCTTCTGCCTTTTCTTAGGGAGGTCACTGGGAGCAGGAAGTCTCCTAATGACCACGTGTGTCCTCCTGAGACTTCCCCAGCACTTCCTGACCACAGGCATTCCAGCAGCCCAATCACCATCTAATGAGAGTCAGGAAAACACTGCTAATTGATTTAATGAAGGATGTTGATTCACTTCAGATGAGAATCTGCTTCAATAAATCTAGAGCCATTTGAAAAAGCAAAGATATCAGATCATGTATTAGTTGTTTGATCTGAGATATGTAGTTTAAGCACTTCTCTTGTCTTGTTTGACATCCTGGCTGCAGGGGATTACTTCTGTGTTCTGTAAACTGCTTTATCTTCTGAAGGTAGATGGGGGTGGTTAGTCATCCCTGTGATTTATGTGGTTTGATATTAGTAAGTTAATTTTACCCTCCATAAATGGGTCATGCAGTATCTCAGTGCAAATCCCTTATTTTATAAGTCCAGGTTGTTCCTGTCATATCTCCAAAATATTCTCGGAGAGCGGGGATATGTGGTGGTTACATAGCTGTTGCAGTCATGGCCTTCTCATGCCTAGGCATCCTAGGAATGTGGAAGCCTGTGACCCAGGGAGGCCAAGTTCGGGTCTTAGATGAGATCTTGGGAAACATTTATAAATTCATTCCATGCATCTGTTGGATTATAGCTTTCAGTATTCTCCAAGAATATTTTCCACTGTCATGTCTTATCATGAACAGCTTTCCACATGCTGCTTGCGAAGATGTCTTTGGAGCTGAGCTGTCATTTGGTACTGCCGAGGGCTGCTGGGGAGCTTGGGCTGCAGTTGTCAAAGTAGGCAGCAGCATTAGCCCTGTCTGTGCTTTGTCACTTGCTATAGGATACGTGCATTAATATCACTTTCCCTATATCCTGTGCTCAATCCCACAGCGCTGGCAGGCTGCTGCTGATAAATCCCGGTTCCTTCTGTTCCTTCTGCCCCGTGCAGCAAACTGGCTGCATAGAAGGCAGCTCTGGTCTAGAAGCCGTGTGGCTGCGCTGGTGAGATGTTGTGCCCAGGCACACAGAACTCATATCAAGAGGCAGCACGTCTTCCCAAAGGCAGGTGCTGTGCCTGTCTGACGTGGTTTGTAAACCAGAGCTTATCTGTGCTGCAGCCATCAGCAGAGGTGCCCACGTCTGGTAAAGGTATAGTCAGCCATAAGGGAAAGGGGTAGGCACACACGAAGGCGAGGAGGCATTTCACAAAATAATGCTGCAAAATCCAGTATTGGTGTAATACAGTTTTTAACTTGGACTTTCTCCTTTCTCATGTCGCTTGCTGTACCATTGACCTGCTGAAGGGCTTTCTCAAAAGCAAATCTTTCTGCTGGGTGCTGGTTCTCCCATGAAATAAAATTACCCTCTGCATTATATTGACAGTCCATAAAGCCATTTGGGTTTTCCTAATGAAAAAGCCCTACATAAGATTTTTACCTTTTTTTTTTTCTTCCCCCCAAGAGGAAAAATCTGTGCCAAATCATTACGAAACTTACTCATTTAACTTTCTGTGACAAAGATAATGAAATCCATAGCTTACCTACTATAATGGACAGTAAAGAACTGACTGGAAATTGAGAATATTTTTGTTAATCTTGAGTCAGCTAGTAATTAGCTTATACTCTGACCAATGGAATTCTTTCACAGAAACTTTTTCTTCTCTAAATATGAGTATTCCTAGGGAATACATCTGGTGTCAGACAGACTGATTTTCACTGGTTTAAGTATATAGGACTAGGCTCACTGGTGTCTCCAAGCCATTTCTCAGCTATTGCAGACAGCATATCCATATAACTAAGAAGCAGAGGATTGACAGCGAGTATATGCAAGAAATTAATTTCACAGATCAGTTAAGAGTATTCTGTGCCATTGACCCTAAATATCATACTCTGTACTCTTTGACCCTTAATATGGTCTGAATGCCTGAAATTGTGCAACTTGTCAAAAAAAGCATCATGTTCGCTGAGTGCCTAGAAAGCTGGGAATCACTGGAGTGTATTCACAGAGCCTAACCTGAGGCTGATTTAAGCATTCCTTTTCATAAAATAGCCACTCCATAACTGCCCGGTTACCTTCATTAAGTGACATTTTCAACTATTAGTTACTCTTTGTGTGCGTTCTGGCTCAGACAGCAGTTATAGCGTGACAGGATTTCCGGTATGCTGCTTGCCAGCAGGTGAAAACTAAACTATTTACATTATTGAAGAGAATCACCTTTTCTGAGAGGTTATTTCCAAGTCAGCGTAGCAGTGGAGCCTGCTTACAACAACACTTACCCTTTCACAGCACTGTCAGGAGACCAAGGGGTATGAAACACTTCAGCACTCTAAGCCAGCACTTCCCAATGGGGGGTCCCCAGACACCCACCTGCCTGTGCTCCTCTCACTGGTGGCTCTCGTGGCACTGGGCAGTTCCCACACTTGGGGACCCAGCTATGAACTCGTGCTCCAGCAGGTGTAGATTGGTTGAGATAATAAGAATGAGCCCTACTCCCTTCCTTTTCTGCTAGTGCCACCTGGGAACAACATGTTTTCTTACCTTCTATTATCACATTGTATATCCTTTCCATTTTGATCCTCTTTGACGTGTGATTTAACCTCTCGCAAGAGAGGACATAGTATGTATAAATGACAGTAGAGGAATGTGTAAACCATTGGCTATATTAGGACTTTCCTAATGTACTTGAGCACTCTGCTGCACTGGTATCTGCTGAAAATTATGGCTGTTTATGCTGAACAGTTACTATAAAACATAAGGTCTATTGAGGTAAGTAATAACTATAATATTTTTGTTAATCATAGGGACTTTAGCTTAACAAATGTACTTTTATGCATGTTTTGCTTTCTAATCTTTAAAATTAGATGTACTGTGGTAATATTTTAAGTTTTTCTTGGAGCAGATGCAATCTGTACCCTTTTGGAATGTTATTTAATATTTTCATTACATAATCTTTTGCTGAAATGCTAATGCTACAGGGATAAAATCAGGTCAGACTAGCAATAGACGTTCATAGAATACAGTTTGCTTGCTGAGGATAAAGGTGTTGTAGGAGTGTAATTTGCAGTGATCTTATAATTTGGGTTCCAACCTTAGGTTGTTACTTAGAATTGGATTCATTTTGTTGATGGGGAGTCTTGCCTAAAAGGAGGGAAGGAATATGGGGTTTTTCTCTTCTCTTTTTAACTTTTCTGTGCAGTCAGAACTATTGCTTTACAGTCTCCGAGCAAAAGCAGGCAAACAGTGGTTGGTTGTAAGGTACTAAACATTGATTAATTGTGGTGTTGTCTCAGGTGAGCTTTTGTAATGTTCTTGATGATGTTTTTTAAAAATCTACACAAAGTCCCTTTATTCATTTGTTTATTGCTTCTTCGTAGAATCCGCATGTAGTTTTCATAGTCACCAGAGTATTAGCAGTTTATATGGCAAAATAAATGCATGTCCATTGGGATTCATAATTTCAATTCATTGAACGTTTTGCCAACAAAAGGTGGTGTTCACCCTGAAGGTCAGCGCAATGTTATGTTCCTTATTAGCCATTTTATCAAAGCTACCCTTGATGTAAATCTAATTGATGGCCAATTTTGAAATTTTAATGTTACCCAAAAAGGCTGTGTACATAACAAGGTCACATTCTGCCCCGGATATATTTGTGGAACTCCCACTGACAACAGTGGGAGTTGCACATAGAACATGGGACAGAGGCTGGCCCTTGATCTTTAAACCATTAATACTTAAAAATTAAAAAAAAAAAAAAAGGCAGCATTCCAAATCCTAAGTGTCTTACTGCAAGTTTCACTTAGGCTAACCTTCACTGTGGGTCACCATAATTTCATTTAAGGGAGGACTTCACAAAATACTCACTAGCTGATGCACTGTTGTTGCTGGGTGCTCAGCGTTTGCCCTGTCTGCTTCTGGGATGACTTTAGGATTTTATTTGCCTAAGTGACTTGAGACCTAAGTAGGATTTTATTTGTCTAAGGGACTTGAGACTTATTCTAAACTCCGCTTTAAAAATTAGATGCTGAATCTAAGACTCCCTGAAAGGCTGTGGGCTACTAAGTGTTAAAGTCATCCTTTAGTACTGCTTAGGCTGCTGAGTAATGTGTTGTTCTAAATGTTAACCCTACTTTTAAGCATTTTGAGGATCTTTATTTACAAGTACTGTTCAAAATAACAGTTATTACCTTTGCTGCAATACTTCCATTATATAGACTGCTGTTTCTAGGTAGTATCGTGTGTGACTTTTCAGAGAAGAAATTTAAGACGTTTTTTAGAAGAAAATTTTAGGACGCTTAACACCTTAGGAGATTGGTAGGGTTTCTTTCTTAGTTTCTTACTGAATGATTATTGGAGTACAGCTAGTTTTAGTTGACTCTTGCTGATCTTTGTGGATCTTCAGGAACTGTGCCTCTCCCAAACTCACAGCCACTAGAAACAAAGCAAAACTGGGTAAGTGATTTTTCACTTTGCAGGCTTAAGCCAGAATACAGTATTGCAATGCTTTCTGGCATTAGATTTAAAAACTTGGGGGGGGAGGGGGGAATAACTGACTTTTATATGAAGTACAGGGCTGTATTTTACAGCCACAAACAGATAAAAGTATGAATTTGTGCCTGTAGAGCATTACATTGGGGGCTGGACTAAATGACCTTTACAGGTCTCTTCCAGCCTACACTATTTTATGACATGTGTGGGACTGAAGAGCTGAAAGGAGAGTTAACAGTCTAGTCTGCAGAAAGCCTACTGTATTAATGCTTCTGATAAGCTGTACAGGAGTTGGCTCCAGCTGTTTGTATGGTACACTTCTGTTCCTTAAAGGATGAAATCCATGCCCCACTTGGAGGTTTGCCATTTACTTGGGCAGAACCAGAATTTCACCAAATTTCACCAACTGGTTTAAAGCCCATAACCATTAATCCTGGACTTTCTATCTGGCCAGAAAAGCAGCTGCTGTCATTAACTTTAGTGGTACCTGACTTTTTTGAGTGAAGTACCTTTGGGCAAGACATGGCAGTACTTTCATTTTTCTGCATTTTTTTCTACTCATTTCACAAAATGGTAAATGACAACTTTACCTGCAAATTGTATTAATAAAAGGCAGGGGAAGAGTTCCAATTGAGCACAGGTTTAGAAAAAAAATTTACAGATTACAAAAAATTGTAGCAAAACCTCTGGCCCCCAAAAAAAGAATTTAGTCTAGACAAAACTCTAGAAGATGGGATAGTACAGGATCATGTGTAAACATAAATTTTTAAAAGGGAACCAGAGAGCTGACATTGTAGCAAAGATACAAAGGCAGGATCTGAGAGGTCAGGGAACTGTATGAAGCCTGGTTGCAGAGATTTTTTTTGAGTGCTCCATCTTTCTTTGCTGTCTTCTGTTTAGCCATCTGCCAGATGCTACTGGAGTACATCAGGCTTTATTAGCAGTGCTCAGAAAAAGTTTGAAGAGTTTTGAACAAAAAAACCATTGTATATATTCCAGTAACATAGATTCATAGAATCATTTAGGTTGGAAAAGACCTTTGAGACAAGTCCAAGTTAACCCAGGGCTTCCAAGTCCATCACTAAATGAGCATCACTAAACGTGAACACCTACAGTGCAAATATAGGTATATCTGAAAGAGAAGAAGAAAAACCAAGAGCTTGGAAACTTTCGAATCTCTTGAGACACACAAAATTAATTTGGGTTATAAAATTGATTATACTCTTTCTGGAAGCAAAGTAGTAATTAAAAAATTACAGTATCTAGTAAAAATAGTGTAACATCCTTGCATTCTGTTAGTTGTATCATATTTACGAGGGTTTCCTGTGAAGATTGTTTTCTTTAGTATAAGTTATGTTATGTAAGATACACATTTCAGATAGGGGAAAATCGAACATCGACAAACAAACCATTCCTTCACTCTCTCTGTCTCCCTAGTACATAATAACAATAATGACAGGAGTAGCCTTCAGTAACATACTCATGCTGAATTACATCCTCAGGCTGTTTTCTGATTTTAGACATGCAGGCTTTCTGCAGAAGCCCAAGCTTGTTTCTGTAGTTAGCATATTTTTTAAAATGAGAAGGGACAGACAGGAACAAATGTAATAAGTGCTGTGTCTCACTGCTAAATCTGCTGTTCGTCAGAAATCTGTTTTGTAATGATTAATCAAGAACAAAGGGCAAGAGTGTAGTGCCCTGATTTTGAATTGTAATATGGTAGGAAAATTACACGGTTGTAGTAGAAGTAGGCTTTAGAATTGAATTGCCCCTAAAATCAAAGCATGAGTACGTTCAGGTAGGTACATTTTAAGTTAACATTTTACATTTCAGTATTCATCTCAGTACAACTCTGCATCTTGTGTTTCTTTGTTATAGTTCTAAGGTTTTTTCTATTCAGTGGTGCTTCTGACATATGAAATCAAATTTCTCTTTCCTTTACTAAATACACAATCTGTTTGTATCTACTAGTACACCACAGGAAAAACAACTTTATGCTCGGTTTTAGGCTTTCTAATTGCTGTTGAGGGGAGGAAACGGCTTAATGTGGATTTCCAGACTGGAAAATGACTGTAAATAGCCTTTAGGAGTTCTGTGTGTATTATTACTCAGTGACTTCCATATCACGTTTTCTATTACAATAAGAAATGTTTACTGCTAACTGTCGACACTATGCACGTGACCTACAAACCCAGAGTCAAGCTGGATCCTATCACTGAAAGCCATCACTCCTCATTATCTTTGAACCCATACTAATGAAGTTAGTGGGAGTTCATGATATAAGAGAGGGCAGAACTTGTAATCTAGAACTTAGATAAATAAGTTCTCTTGATAATGTGTGTGCATCCTGGTAAGAGTCCAGTTCCCTTTCTTGTGCACAGATACTGAAAAAAAACTGGTGAGGCCAGCAGATAGCAGTGAACACACAGAAGGAATAATCCTGTTGATGAAGAATTTTGAAGTAGACATCTGTCTCATGAAGATTGTTGTAATGAAGGTGCAGTTTTTCATTTGTACTCATTTCTCTGGACCTATCGGTTGTTTCAAAATGGGGTTCGTTATCTCCTGTTGTGTGCAGATACTGCTAGTCATAAATGGAGGGTTGGAGTAATGGTTCACATCTATTTATGGAACAGGAACACGTGCTAACAACAGGGCATATAATAGGGCTGCACCTCTCCAGGCTGCCAGGAAAACATGTGGGAGCAGGATGTGTGTGGAGTCAACTGTAGCTTCTTTCTGCCTTTGGGGGATCCAGAGCTTCCAGGAGGGCACAATTTCCGAACAAGAGAATGCGGGAGAGATCTCATGTAGTGTTCTACTTTAAAACAGGCAAAATAGTCGTAGGAGTTGCAGTTAGCCAAGGAAACATCACCTGCTGTCAAGGTACATAGATGATGGCTTTTTCCTCTTCTTATACCTACTTCTCTGCATTAAGCCTGTATACTGATGTAGTGGCAAAACTGTAGAACTCTGGAGAGGCTATCCTACGTGAAGGCTGCGAAGCATGGCATTGGAGCAGAAGTTTGACAAACATAAGTGGTAAAGATTAACTAGTTACAGAGTCTGGTTGTGTTGCATGAAGTGTGTACAGTGCATCCCAAAGAAAAATGACAGTGAATGCCTCACTAATGATAAAACACCAAGGAAAGCTGAAAAAAAATAAGGCAAATGAAAGTAAAATACATCAGGACTATGATGCAACAGTTTATTAGAACCAACTTTCTAACTACATCTTCCACATTAATCTAAGAAACTGTCAGCATTTTATATCCCAACATAGAGATAAGTAACAAAACCAGGCAATGAAGTATTTCTGAAAAGGTGTTCACAGGGAGAAACCTTGTGCTCCAAGAAAGAAACATCTGGAGATGTAGTTACAGTGAAATTGATGAAGTGTCCTGTCCGGTCAGACGGAGCTAGCACACCATCTGCTATAGCCGATAGGAGAAGGGCCTGCTCTCTCACTGATTACCTGTCAAGACCCAAAGTCTGCCCAGGTAAATTGTCAGGGTATGAATCATATTCCAGCATGTGAATGATACTTTACTTGTGTTGTGCATGGCAGATAAATACTAAGGCAAACATTTTTTTCATAGGAATTTCTAACCATTAAAAATTAAATGGTTTCACACTCGTGGTAACAAATAGGTTTGTGATTTTTTTTTTTTTCCTTAATGCCTTTTTCCAGATTGGAACAAGAGGAAGAATGATTCAGAAGCAACTTTGAAACCCAGTCAGAGAGAAATACTCGTGCTGTTTTCAGAGCTACCCTGATGTGAAATGAGAAATTATTGTTCAGGTTCCCCAGGAATTATTGCTGCTACCTAAGAAAAATTTTTTATACCTCTTGGGTATAAAATTTTCTACATTTTGGGTATAAACTTCAATTCAAGACCAAAGAGAGAAGGGATGAGCTAGAAAATAGAAAATGCATGTTTCTAGGACATGCACTGGGAGGTGTGGTGTTAGTACGTACAGATATACCCATGGCAGCTTTAATTCATTTATTTCAAGTCCTAATGGCAATAAAGGTTTGCTGAAGAGTTTTCAGGATAGACTTCACAAGCCCTCCCAGATCACTGGGTACCTGTACTTTCGAGTCTGGGCTGGAATTGGGCCAGAGATGTTTATTGTAGCAGCAACTGAGACAAGTTGCGCTCTCAGACTCTGTGTATCTCGTATTTTAGAGAGGACAGGGAAGGAGCAGGCTGTCTGGAGCTAACAAAATAAAAATTAAGATTTATGAACTGAGTAATTTGGGAAGGTCTCGCTTTGTATATATATTATGACTAGCAATGCTGAACTCCTACCCAAGGGGTTCAGAGTGTGTATAACTTCATTCTCATTGCGTGTGCTGTTATTCCATCTTGACAGACGAAGACGTGGAATCAGAAAAACTGGATATGCCAAAGGCTATTAGACTAGTCTGTAGCAAAACACTGGGGAAAATCTGACAATGCTTTCTTTTAAATAACAACTACAAACTTCGCACAGGGGTTTGCACACCTTCATTATATACATTACTCACTAGGTCCATCTGATTTATGTAGTTTATACCTGAGTCTTACCAGATGCATCAGATCAGAGCCATGCCAATGTTTCTGTTAGGCTTCCAAATGTTCATCTCTCTGTGATTTTTCTCTTCACTGTCATCTCCAGTGGCTCTTAACTGCTGGGTTTTTTTAATGAGCTCAAAAGGTAGCTGTCAGCTGGCTGGGACTAACACAAGCCTGGGAAGAGCTTAGGTGGCCAAAGCCATCCAGGCTGTGTGGTGTGGGGTGTCGCAGCGGTGAGTCACCTCAAGGCAGAAAGAGCAAGGAGAAACGCTGGAGTTACGTGGGGGCTGATTTCTGTAATGTAAAGTAATTCTTCAGTATCAGCTTCATGCAGCAGCTGCTAATCAATGATTTTACAGTCTTCTGTGATAAAAGGAGATTCCAGTCTAACACAAGTGACTTGTCTTGGAAGTGGGATATTACTGAGTGGCATGTTTCAAGCAGAAACAGAAGACAAATTTTAAAAATAATTTTAAAGTACAAGAAAAGCAAGAAAAGTCTTGTGGGATTTTTATCTTGGTGTAAATATTTCTTAGGCTATAAATGAAATATGTTTGGTTTTGGGGGAAGACACAAATCTGTCAGCAGAGACAATAGGCAGAGGAGGATGTTTTGTCCTCAAATAATTTGTGCTTTTCTATGATGAGCTATATTTAAAAGAATTTAATGAGGAAAAAAAAAATCTGTTTATGGATTCACTTGATACCAAGTGTCATTGATGAATGGTCAGCTGCTGTCCAAAGCCCTGGCTTTCATTATTGAGTTATTTAAATACGTTCATGTGAGTACTAGAAAGAATTGAGATTTGTCATGTTTATTGAGAGGAAAAAATGTCCCGGATTTGGAACACATCTGTTTTTCCATTCTCGCTTCTACTTCAAAATCAAGGCTGTATTGTATTTGCAAAGGACATCTGATCAGAAACTACAGTACAGGTCCTACCTTAAGAGGCAGAATATACCTTTAGTTCCTAGGGGATTGGGCAAATAGACCTGGCCTAGCTGTAGCAAAGTTATCATGGAAAAGAAAAAGAAGAAGAAACGCATCTCTGCATTCAGTTGACCCCTGAGAGGCAAGCTTCAGATTTTGCTTGAGGCTGTGAACAAATCTCTTGGGGTTTGCTTGTTAGCAGGCCTAAATCAGCATAGTGCCATTGGCTCGGGGGCATGCAAGGGGCGAATTTTAGTCACTGTTTTACTCACTTCTATACGTATAAAATGGGACAGTTTTCTAGTGTATAAGCTTGATGTGACCTTATAATCATAGCATGTTTGTATGCTGTAAATCTTGGAAGAGAACTGTAGAAACATGTGTGGAAAATATTTGGCTTCCCTGTGCGGGAAGGAAGCCCACATAACCCTATAGCCAGACAAACTCCTTCAGACTGGTGATGCTTCATTCTGGTGTGAAGTAACAGTCCTATTGCATGGATAAAAAGCTGAAGCTCTGCGTTGCTCTTTGGTTATTTCATTTATATGGAAAAATCTGTATTTTAGTGCTCAGTTCCATATCCCACTCAATACTTTCCAATCTCATTTTTCTACTATTTTATTCAACTGTTTTTTCTTGTCAAACTGTACAGTCTTTCTTGGATGTATTATTTACCACTGAATTCTGCTATAATACAAATAATACATGCTCATAAAGCATACGTTCTAGAAAGCTGAAGATCTTTTTTCTTCTGTTTCCTATTTATTATGTTATTTTCTTTCTGATAAGCTGTTCTTTGATTATTTTTTTTTATCGCCAATTCTAAAAATACTGTTAGTCCATGGATACTTTAAATCTTGAATATTTTCTTCATTAGTCTTCAGTGGAAGAACACACAATTGCATTTCCAGAAATAACTGTTTCCCTAGCTAGTACTGCTTATAGGATATTTAGGGCTTCATCATCAGAAACATCTCTTGTATGATTTGATCAAACTGGAGCTCCTAAATGAGTCTGTGCAGTTCTGTTAGACACAGCTGAAGATTACCAGTTATTTCTGTGGAATATATAATATGCAGTAACAGAAGATTTACCCTCCGGAAACTTGGTTGGGCAATACAGACGGGTAGGACTGCCATTCCCCTCTAGCTCAGCTAAGGGCGGTTTGACACCTACCAGAATTTTCTTTTAGATACTTGGGGTTTTTTCCCAGATAGTTAGATCAATAGATACAGGCAGGTTTCCTACAATTCCTAGTAGGTAACTTTTCAAAAACTGTTTTGTTTTTAGTCATGAAGGATGCCACTGCAGTCTATTATTATTGTTATTAATCAAGACCCCTATACATGCACCACAGCAGCCAGAAGAAGAGCATAATCTCAGGTCTATTAATGATTCCTTCCACATATGTCCTCCTCAGTCTGCTGTGATCTGTCAAGATTTTAGGGAGATCAGTACAGGTCAATACCTTCAGAGTTACATCTCCTCAACTTAATGAATTCTTAACGGTAAGAGCAGACGGAAGAAGGATTTTTCTCTGGGAAAAATAAATATTGTAGAGCAAAACTATAGTATGAATCCTGTTACCTTGAATAGAACATAAGAACACAAAACAAACTATGGACAAAAATGAAGTACTTTGTGTGATTAAAAGTCCACCATAGCTAATTTAGCCTGACTTTAAGAAACAGCCTAAACTCCAAATTCCCCAAATACCTGCAGCTACCAGCCTTACTTGACAGGTTTTATATCAATTGCTATTACCTACTTTCTTTGAAATCTTCAAAGCCTAATAAGATGGTTTTTTTTATTATTTTGTAACAATTTTTAGTTGTCAAAATAAGCATTTTTTATCAATGGAGTGCTGAGGTAGAAGATACTTTGTTTCTCTGACAAGATCCAACCTACATAGGCATTTTCATTTCCTTTAGTCAAATTCAGACTGCACAGCGCAAAGGTCAAAACTTAGGAGAACGGTGAAGACCTGAATTTTATTAAAAGAAGAGCTGAGTACGTTCCTTCAAACAAGCATTTAGCTAGAAGTCTATGCAATTAGCTTGCTATGCTTTTTCTCTCACCTAGTCTGTAGATAGAGGCATGCAAAGATTTCAAATGAGGCGGTAACAGCAATTGATACAGCACCTGTGAAGTAAAGCCAGTGTGATGCAGGAATTTTAAAGCAAGAAACCCTGCATGTGCCATGGGAGGCCAAGAGCCACAAGGCATCCGTGGCTGTAGATATTTCAGTTTCTGGTTCTGAACTTCCACTTAGTGCTGTTTCTTTCATGTAAGTACCTGCTAGCTTGTCTGTGCCACACAACTTAGAGACCGTGGTGGAGTGACTCTGGGTGGTTTGTGGAGCCACACGGGATCGTTCCAAGCAAGTGCACAGGAATGGGAATTATAAAATCTTGGCTTGTGTATTATCATGAAATTTATTTAGAAAGTGAGGAAGGGGGTGGCTTCGGTACGTTGCCCCGAGAGTAGAGATAAGCACTGCAAAAGCTCAGACCTATCTAAGTGATGGTTAGGTCCATCTTAGTGCTTCAGTCAAAACTGCTACATCTCTCTCTTTAAAAATGCTAGACATAAATCCAGTTTGCGTGGATTGCTACATCTGTTTGTTCATTTAGTACAGTTATAAAGTATGGACTGTTGAGAAGTTAGAGATACATGAAAGCTATTTTGATGAAGTGAAACTGTTTTAGGAATTTTGTTTATTGTACTTAAAACACCGCTTCTTAATAGTCTCTTCAAAAGTTGTTTAGGCTGTTACGGGATGGAAATTTATTACGAATGTTGCCAAAAAATCCAGATGTCTTTAATAAATATTTATTAGTATTTGGAAGGGGAAAACATATCTATTACATAAAACCTGACAAAGAATCAAAGATTTTAAACAATATCTGTTGGGGATAAATAATATTCCATTAACAGGCCCTACTGGCTTGCTCCATATCCTCAAAGGGGAGACAGGTTTCTACATTTCGGTGGTAATTCCTCAGGATTTGGTAGAGTTCAGGATAAATTGAAGGTAAGCTGAGGTGCCATTGCTTGAAAAGTGCAAGTGAGAAAACCTAAATGAGACTAGAAACTAGTTCTCTTGATTCCAGTCCTGGGCAAAATAAGGGATGTCCATGAGTGCTTTATTGGATAGAATAGGGCTCGAGCAATTTTTCTGATAAAACATGGTGAGAAATTGTCAGTGGAGACTCATGGATAAATGAAGATGTTTCTAGTGGTGGTAGAGTAGACTCCAGAGGTAGTGTTCATACTTTTCCATTAATTGGAATTAAATAAAACCAAACAAACAAAAAAAACCCCTACAAGTAGAATTTGTAGATAATTTATTTACCATATCAGTATATGTTATGTTGATTCATATAACACTGATATATACATGTACACATATATGTCTATCTATATAATATAGATGGCATATATGTGTATGTATAAATGCATGCATTACATATTATCATGCATCATATTCATGTATGTGGTTGCATACACTATCATATAAAAAAATATATAGTAGTGAATGTATAAACAGAGCAACAGTGAACAGAAATGAAGTGATTACATTCATATAAGGTTAGTGGGGAAGGTAACTTGATGACAGTATAGCCCTTTATGGGGAAAAATAAGTTACTGAAGAAACTCTTAATTAAATAAGCACTATGATAGTGCTATATGCTTAAATTATACATGAATATATTCCACAAAATCTGTTTTCTTCTGTGCATACCAGACCAAGCTCAAGGTATAAACACATACATTGTTTAATTAGATTGTAGGCATTTTAAAGAGAGCACTCTCTACTGCATTAGCAAGGAAATAAAGACTTGATATGAAAAAAAAAAAAAAAAACCCAAAAAAACCCCCCAACCAAAAAAACCCATCATAAACATCTATGGCACACATATAACTGATATATTTTTTTTAAAAAAAAGGAATAGCATTCCAGCACTAATCTTCCATTGAACAGAGTAAGGATAAAATTGCTTGCCTGTTGATATGCTCTAAAAAAAACCAATGTGATTTATTACCAAGCAGGACAAAATGTGAAATGTCTTTAATAAGCTTAGTTAATAAAGTTCCTTATTCCTTGTTTAATCATGTTAGTAGTCATTTCGGCATTTAATTACATTTCCAATGGTCTTAATGGGAATAGCAATGTTAGCTTATTACATTTAAATGAACCTGAAAAATACAGCCATTACCTTCCTTGTTCAGCCTCATATTTCCAACAGGACATCAGCTTTAACAATTATACATTTGCTCATTAATGCTATTTTCACTAGGATTGGGCACATATATATAAGAAACATAATGAATCTACCCTTTAACTATTAAGAAGTTTTTTAGAGGTTCATAAATGTTTAAATGTGGAAGAAAACTTTCCCAAACCCAAAGAGAGAGACTGTAACACGATGTCTTTTTATGCTCATACAGTAGTATTCGTCCATCTAGCTGCAAGCTACCAGGGGACAGATTTATCCCTGACATAACTCCATCAAATTCATGAATCAGTAGAGTTATACCAGTGATGAACTTGGCCCTAGGCTTTCTAAAATTGCACAGACCCTCAAAGACCTTGATCTCCAAAAGGCATTTTACTCATCAGACTCCTTCCCTGAGAGTTACTAGGCAAATTTTAAAGTGATGTGCTGTTTAAAGTGTTTGTAAGTGTTTCGTTTTAGTCTTCAAGTCCAGTATGGGAAGCCTCTGAGACTTCAGAAGCTGTCTTGTGACTACCAAGGAAAAGATACTGCAAGCACTGTGCAAGAGTAATGGAAACTTGTGCTTGCACAGTATCACATATTCCATATTAAAGTCAGTTCCCTTTAGCACATTGTCCCCAAAGCACATTTGCTTTGTCTTAAATAGCTAATAATTAGGGTTGTCTGTAAAAATGCCAGTGGAATATGAACTGAAATTGATTTAATCCAAAATTTCATTCAGGTTTGAAACTGACTTTTAGACTATGCATTTTTTGAGGTTCGGAAACATGGGAGAAACAATCTCCTTTCATTTGACTTATGCTCTGGAATCCTGTGCTTATGCTTAGTGGTCAAAAGTACTGTCAAAATAAGCCAGAAATGTTCTCACACTCCAGAAAGCTGAAGAGTTTGGCGAAGGTTGATATGTTCGGGTATTTATTCAAGTAGTATTTTCTATATCCTGAAAGTGTTGGCATTGCCATAACCATGCTGGGCCACTCATACTATCTACGTGCGAGACTGGGGTTTGGGTGTATTGTGCTTCAACTTACAGACCTTAACATTTTTATTATCAAAAAAAGCACTAGGAAAGCTTCAGGTCATGTACTTTGTTCTTTTGAATTCATCAGCTTAGCATTTGGTCCAGCACGTCTAAGAAGCAAATGCACATCTCATACCCTCCAACTGTGAAAAGTGGCTCTTTCGTTAAACTCCCACCTAATGGTAGTCAGTAAGTAGAGAAATGTGGGTAGTATACCATGTGAAAGTTAGCTTCTGGCCACAAGGTACAATAATAAGAGGAATGAACACCTATATGATGTAGTATATGTATATAAGAAGAAGAGTTTGAAATCAGAAGAGGTCAGAAAGCTGTAGTTGCACAGGGGCCACAAATGGAATATTCTAACTCTCGTATATATATATATATAATCAGCTTTCAGACTTACCCTTTTCATTTTCATGCTTCGTACTCTGTGTGTATATTTGATTGCAGATCAGGCGTCATTCAAAATGTGCAGGAGGAAATCTTGCACAACGTTCCCCTCCTTTAATAAATTTCCTCTTCTACTTTCATGCCATAGTCCCTTGACTAAGTTTACAATGTCTTATTTCTGTGAAAGATAAACGTGATCTTGTTCGGGAGCCCTTGGGGTGCAAATTCATGTTAAAGGAATGCCTTTAACATGAGTGGAGGAAAGAAGGAAAGGATTGAAGCTGTGGTACATGCTTTCTGAAAGCAAACTGTAGTTGTAATTGGGACGAGCTTTTCATGTGGGGGAGCAGACAATGCATGTGGCAAGACAGTTCAACTTTTTCTCATCTGACACGTCCAGCAGCACAGAGTGTCTCACGATGTTTTATGTTATGACTCTGTACCATAGTACTGAGAAAATAGGGCAGTACAAAAATTCCAGGTACAGGAGAAATCACAGCATTTCAGTACTTTCCAGTTTTTCTCAGTTGGCTTGGGAGTTTGTCCCTCAAACAAGTGAAAAAGGAGTTTTGTTGTGAAAGTACAGAGAAGCAAGAAACAGAAAATTCCAATGAAAATAATTTTTCTTGAAGGCAAATTCATTGATTGTATAGTGTCATGAAAGTTGGGTTTTGACTGATTAGGGGAGACAAGGGTAATGACAAGGTAAGCAAATCAAGTATTTGGTGCTGCTTATTTTCAGCTGCGTCTTTTGAAAAAAAATCTTACTCTTCAGCACTGTAAAAACATAAGGATTTTATAGCTAATGGAAAATAAAACAGTTTAAAGGGAATAGCAAACTGGGAAAATATCTGTCCCTCTAGACCAGTAAACATTCCAGTATCTCTTCAAGGAACTTGTTAATAAATTTTTGCCAAGTAATACTTCTAGTAGCTTTATATATAAATAGCAAGAAAGGAGCAGCTATCATACTTCTAACTCTTCCATAATTTTGTGCAACGCGAAGTCTCTTCTTGAAGAAGCGCTTCCACTTTGCGGGAGGCTGATGTCCCCACTTCATTTGACAATGTTTTCTGATTCATTCATGCAATATTCTTAAAATGAATATACCGGTGTTCTGTCCTTTTAAAGTAATTTTCATGAAACATAATTTTATAGCCTCTGTTTCTACTGCAACGCAGTTAAATGTTTTCAAAGGCCACTGCCATGTCCGCATCGTGCAAGCAATATATAGGAGTTTTGTTTTTGAATCAAGTGCAGCATTGAGAGGGGAATGTAGGTGGCTCAAAGGCTCTTTTTCGTACTTGGCTGCCGTACAGAGGCAAGCAGTAGGCGTCAGAAGACACTCTTTGCAACCCTTTGCAAGAAAGTCACAGATGAACTTAATTTTTAAATGGGCTGAGGTTTCGAGTTCTTTCAAAATGAACTGCAGAGCCAGATGTAACGGTGTCTAGGAAACTGGACTGGCCATCAGTGCAATAAATTCAAGAGCAATGAAGCTGGATATTAAAATCATTATAAACCTCTGGCTTAACTTATGGATTAATATAGTCATTTATTTTACTTTAATTTTGCTTATGTTATATACTTCATTTATATCTCATCTCTCTACAATCAGAGCTCTTCTGGGTTTTGTTTTCTTATTCTGTAGGAATATTTCATCTGTCACTCTCCTTGTCCTGGGGGTTCAAACATGCACATACATAGAATGTGTTTGATAACAGTAAGAGCACCTGAACCAACTCAAACACAAGGCATGATTTCACCAGTTGTTCAAACACTTATGTGCACTGGTGCAAAGAATCTCATCTTCTGCTACATACGAACATTTCCCCTGGCCAGCTGGGTGTTGGGCTCATTTTTATGAGCTTTCCAGAGCAGCTTATATATTAGATTAACCCCCAGCTGCACAATCTCTAGAGCCTCTGTTGATGTTAAGATAGACACGTTTCTAGCCTTTGAGTATAAATTAAACCAAAGCAAATGTTTGGAGAAGAGCCATTCCCAGCAGGAGCTTAAGTTCGGCACCCCAAATTACATTCATTGTCGTTTTACTTCTGACCAAGAAACAGCCACAGCAGAGTAAGTCCCTTCCAAGTCACGTCAATGACCATGGACAGTGGCCTCACAATTTCAAAACTTTGTGTATGGCCATTCAGTCTTGAAGCTAGGGCCCGCTTGGACACTGACGCAGATGCATGCTGCTGCCATGCACCTAGCTAGGCACAGTGCTCTCCAGGAGCAGGACGGGAGCCTGGGAGAAGTACCACATTGCCAGCTATTTCCTTCTGGGCAGTTCCTTAGGTTGTCCTTAGGAGAGGTTGATCCTGCCTGAGAGGGCTCTCTACCCACCAACAGTTATTCAAGCAGAAGGTTAGTATACTGGGATGCTGGAAGAGCTGCTCTTTTGGGAGAAAAAGGGAAACGGCTCTAACCATTAAGTCTGAAATGCAAAAACCGAAATGCCTTGGTTGTAGCACTTTTCCTTACTTTGGCCATTTTTTTGATTTCATATGTTACATTCAAGCGCCAAAGTATTGGCTTTTCTTGGGTGGTGGGGGCTCAGAATGGGAAAGAATGGAGCACAGAAGAGGTGTGCACGTATCTTTAAGTTATAACCCTCTTGCAAAGGTAACAAGGCTAGAGAGAAACCTTAAACAGGACACAGAAGGCAAGAAATTTGCAATTTACAAGTAGAAACTTGCATTTTAGTAAGAAATTATTGTAAAATAAACTGCCTCCTGTCAGGAAGCAGCAAGGGCTGACTGCACAAGGATATGCCCTCCCTGTGGCGTGCATCCCTGTGGGGCTGAGCACCAGACTGGTAGTGATGGGGCCATTGACAGCACCGAGTGATTGACTGGTACCAGGGTCTGCCAAGGGAAGCTAATGAAGCCAGGGTCAGAATCAGGGCTTGAGACAAGGTGCACGTACATGGATAGGGGGTGTACCCAGAAGACTGCCTACCAGTAGGGGTGGGAATGGAGCTGGAGACTAGCCTTGTTGCGGCATCACTGGGACAGGGACCGGTCGCCTTGAGGGTGTGAAATGGGGTCCTGGGCTGTGGGCAGCGTGGGGGGAGCCCCACAGGGATTGGGCAGGGGCAATCAGGTCCTTTTGTGCTCTCGGGGCCATTGCATCTCTTTTAAGCAAACTTTTTGTTAATTGCTATTGCTTATAAGGGTTACACTGAATGAGCAGTGAGTTTTGGACAGAATAAGGGCAGTGGATGCTCTACTGTGAATATATTTGTGTTTGTAAATGAGAAGATGGGGAAAGAGACGGCAGGCTATCAAGAGATGATTGCTAGGGAATAATAAAGGGAAAGAGACCGTAGCAAACGTGTGCCAATTGTGGCTAAGGGACTCTCACACAGTCTGTTCTCCTGCTGTAGCAAGCAGTGAGCGTGCAAAGGAGGATGGGACAGCTGGCTGGGGCACAGCGAGAGGCAGAGGCAGATGACACTGTGTGATGCAAAACAAACAGCAAAACAAAGTTGCTCAAAAAAGCAACTGCTGCCGGAACAGGGAAGCCAGAGTTTCCAAAAGATGCCTTGGCAGCGGTCGCCAGCTGGACAGAGCATCCTTCCACCTCCTCCATCCTGTTTGCCTCCAGCTTTGCCTACTCCACCCCTGCTTTCTTCCTCCTTTGCTCTGGGGCTGTGCCATCACAGCTATAACTTTTACTTTCTCTTCTCTTTCCAGTTATGCTTCTGGCTTTCTGCATCCTGCATAATTCAGCGAAAATGTTTGCGACAAATACCAGCAAAAGACAGCTTTTACTGATATGTTACAGTGATGGCTGGAGCAAATGCTCTGGGAACATTGTAGAGAGAAATATAAATACTGTAACAAAGGGCTATAATTTTACCTGAAATGCCAAGTTCTATAACCAGCATAGCTTGGTTCTGCTGAAAAGCTAAATGATAGACTAAGCTACTGTAGGAAGCTGTAAGTATCTACTTATGAGAAAGAGAAATGTTTGAATTGTTACACAAAAGTGTTGAGTAGAGGCATTGTCTAACACTGTGAGGAGCACTAGAACGCAGTAACATTTAATAACTAGCAAATTGTTTGAAAACATTTATAAAAATAAAATAAATTGCAAAACCAGAAAAACTTGCTGTTTAAAAGACTAAATTTAGAAATGTTTTTTCATATGTTATTGAGTGAAGCAGGCAAATAATCTACCTACATTATTTTAGAAGTTGTCATTAGCCACAGCTATCATGAAGAATATTAAATATGGTTGTCTGGTATCGGGAAGGTGTTTGAGGGTTTTTTTAATAGCATTTACCACTAACCATCTGAATGGAGATTAGACTTCCCCTGGCAAAAGATGACTTCTGCTCTGACAATAGCCTGCTCCCAAAGTGAAATAAACACCACCAGCAATAAAGATGTTTTCGTTCCTGAAAGTGTTTATGCTAAGGATTTTGTTGGCATTGCTTTGTCACAGGAGGATGTTAAATAAAGGTGTTAAGTAAAATTGAATTAATTTAAGTGCACAAAAGCCTGGTTTAGGTGCTCCTTTTGAGAGTTGAAGTAGTGAGGAATTAAGACAGCTTTGTCTGTGAATGAGGACTGCACCTTAGGGATTAATACTTTTTTACTGATGCATTTTTTTCACATGTCTAGTTAATTCAGCTTAACTTTCCTAACCATACTGGTGCAGGCAGATCTCGAGGGACAGAGAAATGAGGCACTGCAGAGAAGTATTCAACTACATTGTCTAAGTGATGACAAGATGAAAGATGAGTTAATTGATTGCAGACTTTTATTTTTGGTATATTTGAAGAGGCATCTTCTCTATGGTTTTGTGTACACAAGCATGTTGAGGAAAGTTAAGTTAATTTAAATGAAAGAGTGAATTCAGAACACATTAAATCACTTTGCCTGAAAAGCCCCCGCTAAGGTCCCTTTTATTTTGAATAACAGGGCGTAGTGTGATGTGCTCTTCTGGCTACATGTAGCTTGACTTTCCTGGTTGTATCTTTCTAAATAGGCTCAAAATGTGTGACGTGTCACACTGAAATCAATAAATATTTTACTCGTGACCTCCCTAATAAGAGTAGCAGACACTAAAAGTCCAGAAATGCAAGTAAATCTATTTATGTGAACTAATGTTGATTTTTATTTTTTTTTTTTCTATTTAATCTGTAAAACTTGGGGCTCCTGACAGGCTTGGAGTGTACTCATGGGTCAGGCAAATTTTTTATTCCTTTCTAAACATTATTTGTTGTTTGAGAAACCCTGAGAAATACCACTTTTTAAGCTTGACATGTTGCCGTTGCTACGCTGGCAGAATGTGTTAAGGGACACCAAAATTGCCTCCAATAATCATGGCTGATGGGCAGCAAATCCAAACTGTTTTGTGGTTTAAGATTTGGTATAAGGCCGTTCGTTGGCTGTTGTCACACTTGCTTACCTTAGGCATCTGGCTTGGGTACCTCAACTTCTCTTGGCTCCATCCATAGAGAGAAAAGAGAAGATTAAGCTTTTTCACAGAGCAGTTCTGAGAATCTCTCTTTCTCGCTCGGCTACACAAGAATCCAGGGGTGATTGCCTCCTCCTGTTTTGCAGATTACTGTTCTTACAAAAAGTAAAGCAGAAAATTAGTGTTAGAAGCTGGTAATCAGTCTAGATCTGCTAATGACCATGTGACTCACTCTTCGCTGCCAACAGTGCAGTCAGTACCTGATCGAGATAAAAGTTGCCGTATCATATTTGGTTAGGTACTGGGTGTTCTTCGTCACTGTGCTTAGCATCAGCTCTCAGCTTTAGAGGGAGGCTTGTATGAAGAACTCAAAAATAATAATCTCTTAATTATAGAGCAGCTTTCCGTTGTTCACTTAAATACTTGGTCTTCAAGCTGGAGAAATGTCCAGTAAGCCGCTAAACATGCTGCAGCTGAGCACACGCTGCTGTTTAGTTTAGCTTTCCACAGGAAGCAAGGAGCACCGTGCGAGATCAGTGGCCTGATTAGCTGTTTGATGTAAATTGTGTAAGTGTGCCTCTGAGGATGTGATCTTGGAGAGCACGGGACTGCTTGTTGAAAAGAAGCATGATATTTCTATATTGAACCTGCTTTAGCAGCTTCAAAAACTCCCCACTAGCAATGGGACTTGCTGCAAAAACAGTTCTGTAAACAATCTAGAATTCATTGGTAATAAATTTGTACCCATCATATGCTGTTGGGACCACTTGTATGGTAAAGCACTTGGAGAATTTGCAAGGGGTTTTTTGGTTGGTGGTTGTTTTTGGTTTTGGTTTTTTTTTTTTAGTCAAGAAATTCAAGAATGTCCATGGTTTTACAAGAATTTCAAGTATTAAGAGGGTATTTCATATTTCAGTAGTTTCAAAGATAAGTTTCAGTGCTGGTGGGTTGCAGACCTCCCTGTACTGCATGACAGCAGCTGGGCAGTTGTTCCGTTACTGAAATACCTGCTCTAGAATGGACAGTTTGAGCAAAGAATACACATCAGCAGATAAACGTGGCTGCTTTCTATTCAGGTCTGACAATTTGGTTTCAAAACCTACTAATGCTACCGTAGTCATTATGACAATGTTATCCAGAAGGAAATCGGCTACAAGATGGGGAATTGACCTTCTTTCTGCCCATTCACATCACACCTCCTCCTAAACTCTTAAGAAGTGTAAAAGCCATTCTGTGGTTCATTTTTGCAATCTGTTAATAGAAGGTTTACCTGCTTCTCTTAGTGGCTGAGAGATGCGATACGTGTCAGTAATGTGTGTTAAAATCCTTGAATGGGCATGAAGTCTTAGAGCAGTGCCTGACATTTTTGTTTATGAGCATGCTGAAGCGTCCCCTAAAGGAACCTGATCCCACCTCCAGATACTGCCTGCTGTTCCACTTGTGGTTTCCACCACACACAACAGATGGTGCTTAATGTTGTATACGTTCCTTGTATGCAGCGTACCCAGAAATTAACCTTGTCTAAATTGCTTATGACAGAAAATGTTAAAATATCACTCAGTTATACATACTTGCTTTCCAGTGCTGCTTTCATTCCTTCTCCTTTAGTTTTATGTGCCCCTGAAAATACCGTTTGTGCTTTTGGTGGCGGATAGCTTAGACTTTTGCCTTTGCCTTTTCTAGAGTTAAAGGACAATTATATTTTCTTCTGTACTTAAAAGTGAATAGAAAGTCTGTTAAATCCCTCCTCTATACAAAATTTACTACAATGCTATTTTTGGATACTTATTCTTAAAAGTTTTTGGCTTAAGCTATTTAAAGAATTATAACAGTTCTCGTCATTTGACGTTTACAGTGATTGTAAAGCTGATGGAAAACTGGCCCTAGTTCTTTTTCGTACCATTATTCTACTGCAGCATTACCATTCTCAGAACCTCATCATCATTTTGGACACTGATATGAGCTTTTTTGCTCAGTAACAAAAATAAATTGACTAATCAAAAATCAAAAGCCAAATTGTGTATACTAAGCAGAAAGCCAGTGAAGTTACCTTGGTGTTACACTGAGGGCAGAATTTAGGTTGTCCCTGTCTTTCAATCAAAAAATGCTGTGCCATGATAAAAGCCTTGCTTATTGAAGTATTTTTCATATATGAAGACTAAGAAAATTAAGATCTCGTATTCTTCCAAAATTGCTTGAGCCACACGCTGATATTCATTGATGTGCAGGTAGTTTAACCTAACACAGGCGAATATGTCTTCCCTGGCATTGAGGAGGGAATCCAAGCAACTGGACCTTGTGAGATTAAAGAAAGTTTTCTGGGAATGTGAGTGCTTGCGGATGCAATATAAGGTTGGGCTACTGTAGTATAATCCAGATGGCAGAAAGGTGGGGAAAGGGTTTACTTATCGCCGCTGAATATAAGCAAGATGGTGAGGATGACTTTATAAGTACAATCACAGCTAGCACAGAGATAGATGAGCTCAATCTTTCATATCACTGTTTATTTTACAAATTGAAATAGATAATCCTTCCCTTCCATATGAATTGTAAGTGTGGTGCTGTGCTTTTAGAAGCACATCTCCAGCTCTTCCTTCACTTACTTTTAACCTTGGGTCTTGGAACCATACTACAAGTGGGATATCTATGACACAAAATAGAGGCAAACTACTCTTTTTTCCTCAATTTTAATGCAGATTCAAAACTGGAAAAGCAGTAGAGTTTGCCTAAAGTTGTAAGTGAAAATAAATAGAAAGGTTACTAAAAGCTTCTGGATAATACACAATGGTAAATCACTTTAACTACAGAGAAGAAATGTGTAGAAAGTTTATAGATGAGTACATATAATTGGTACATACAGTGGTTATTGTAGGAAAACTAATAGGGGCATTTAGGGCACAGCAAACATAAGACTGAAGAAAGATATGATCCAGAGTGAGGTTGGGCAAAGCAGTAAGAAAACAGAGTTAAAGTAGTATCGCTACAGAGACAAGGAAAAATAGAGTACCAAAATTAAATCAGAGCGGGGAAGAGGGGTTCAGAAAACCCTTTTCTTGGCCAGAACCATGGAAAGTGGAAGCACAAAGAATGTATTTTGCTTAAGTGCAGTTTGTGATCTCATGCCAAGATTGCTTTGCTTTCAGTGACGGAGCTGAGAGAAGGTGACAGTTGTGGCTTATGTGGTGAAATCTACCAGGCAGCACATTTTTCAAGCTGAAAAATGGCACAAACCCTGGACTGGTATCACAGGAAACACGATGAGTGTAAAACAGCACTGGTAGATGCATTAACCACTATCAGTACTGCACCCATTTCCCCTTTCCGCAGACAGAAAATCAGAATACTAAACTTTGAGAAAAGCAATGTCAATGAAAACAAAGCTCAATTAGGTTAAAACTGGTAGCAATAGCAGTAGTAATAAGTAGTATTAGTATTAGCAGTACTAATAAGTAGTGCTAAGAGTAATAATAAAGGCAATACTAACTTTTAGGAGCATGTGTACATGTTCATTGTGTTTTCATTTTAGAAGGAAATGGCAAAAAAAGGGCAAACCTCTATTTATTGAGCTGCCATCTAGATACTTTGTCACTAATATATATCATCCTAAAGAGAAGCCCACAAAGAGTAACAAACCTTTCAGGAGGAAATGTCGCCCAGACCTTGTCAGGAATTTTATGAGTGAAGGCTAATTGCCCCTTCCTTTCTTTATTCTGCGGCACTAAAATCCAGCACTATACCTGCCTTTGCTTCCAGAAGCCTAATGAATATTTCATGATATTCCTTTGAGGTTTAGTGACGACAGCAGTGAAGCACCTTCCCCATCCGCTGTGACCTTTGTCGTCTGGACTGCTGCACAGCGTGCTGTTCCCATTTGGAAAGATGCGCCGCAAGGATGTGCTGACGTAGCGCATCCAGCTGGACAGTGCGCGCATATACTGTCACACAGTATGTGCTCATATTTTCTGTGTCTGAGATAGACAGGATTTGCTTTTCGTTTGCAGGAGCTTTGAGTAACTTATATGTGTAGGTATTTACTATAGGGCATGTTCCCAGCACTTACTCTGTTGTGTGTTCCTTGCATTCCTTGCTTTCTAAACCCATCTCTTCAGGCTGATTTATTTTTCTGTAGCATGATATGGTTACATTTGCCTTACCCAAGTGACTGTTGAGCCATAGTCCAGTTCTGTTTATTCCTTTGGGTCAAACTCCTTTACACTCCTGCCAGCAGTCTGGCACTGTAGCCCTTTCTGTAAGGGAAGGGGTGAAATACATGGAGTAGTCGGTCAATGGGAACTCAGAGGCTGGATATTTGAAGTCGGTTATTGGTATAGTCTCTGTGTATACCCTGAGGCATGTCACTTCACTTTTCTGCATTTTTGTTTCCTCTTCTTTAACAAATTGTGTCTAATATTCTCCAGTAAATAATTCTTTATATGTTCATGTATATAGTCTTTTGCAGACTGGAAATGCTCATAAATGTTTCCTGTTTGTTGAGTGCTGACTGAAGCCATTAAAAAACCAGCAAAAATACTGCATTTCCAGCACAGCCTTTCAATGTCATATTTCTGCTTATGTAGACTTTGGCAGGAGGGTTTCCTTGTAGCTGCGATGCACAAGCCAACCAGAATCTGTTGTATGCCTCAGTCTTCGGTCAAATCAAACAAAATGGTAAGAAACAGTGCCATTTTTTTACAAGAAATGTTAAGGTCCATATATATATTCTTTAAAGATTTTTGAACTGTTCAAGCATGGAGATTACATTACTTCTCTGGCTGCTTTTTTTTTTTTTTTTTTTCTAATGTGTGTGTGGCTCCTGTGTTTAAAATTACAGCTGAAGCATAAGTATGGATTAAGCATCTTCCCTTGATTTTGGCAGTATGCAGCAGATCACTCTCATTCTTGACTGCAGCAAACAAATTTATAGATATATTATAGAAATTTATAGAGAAATTATAGAAAATAAATACAGCAGGCTGAAGTTTACAGAGCCTTTTGAACAATTTTAGTAAGATTGTGTTAGCAGAAGGTTAATGCAATTGTCAACACTGTAATTACAGATTGCTAGGAAGTAAGGAAAAAACAATTAATACCTCCAGAATGGTGGCTTGGGCTTTGAAGAGTTCATATGAACCACTTAGTCCTGCTAATATCGGTTCAGAGAATTACATCTCAGAAGATTACTTTTTTCTTAGGGGCATCTCTCCCTGTTAGAGAAGCTGATTTCCTTTCTCCCTATCCTTCCCCACATGTGGGGACCTCTCATGTATTTATTTATTTATTTATTAGGCTTCTGGGGCACCATGGGGGAGGCTTTCATTTGCCATCTGCGCAAGTCTCTGGGCAATGCATCCTGCTTTGTGCCCCACATCTGGGTGTCGGGGGGCGTATGGCAGTACACTCAGTAAACCTCCTTCCGTTGTGCCTTGCCAGGCACGGATTGCCCAGTGTCACACTTAGCCAGGCTTTTCTCTGAGATACTTTTATTTGGAGTTCAGTCCTCCACGTAGCATTTAAATGTTGCACTTGCAGCCAACGCTGGCAGTGCAGCTGAATTGTCACAAGTGTGAGAGTGACCACGAGTGGAGGTGCTCACCCCTGTGGCACCCATCCGCTGGCAGCTGTGGCATCACAACTGGGACCGGGTGCTACCAGAGCCCTGACCCTGGGGCGGGGGGCAGATGGGCCCCAGACCTAGGTCCTGCACTGCAGCCTCAGCTGAGCTGCTGCTCTCCATCCCTCCTTTCCTCATCCTTCATTGACCTCGCTCCAACCCCTGGCACGGAGCAGAGCTGACGCTGTCCTGCAGGCTGCCTTTCTCCTGAAGGGTCAGGGAGAAGCTGCGATGCCATGCTGGAAACAGCAGTGCCGGAATCACTGCTGGGGAGAGGGGGATCAAAGCTTATTGCAGAGTTAAAAGGTTTTTTAGACCTTCTGATAATGTTGTGCCTTCCTGTGGCTATGAATCTATACGTCTGGGGGTTGAAGCCTTAAGCTCTTATAAAAAAGGCTGGGACTCTGATAAAACTCCACAGCATAAAGGAGGCTGGAGAATAGTGTAACCCGTTTCTGAGATAGAGATCTTATGGGACCAAAATTTCTGTGGAGTGTTTCCACTATGCTCAGCTTGTGGATTGCCATTGTCACGTAACCTTCACTGGCACCCCAGCACTCCTGCAAAGATTTGCAGCCTGTCTGTGTATTAGAGTTAATAATGCATCCATCAGGTGTGGTAGGATAAGGCAGAGGCTGAAGCACATCTATGAAACAGATTATTGATCAGGCTCTTCCATGACCAGAGAACAGGGGAATGGAAAATCCCGCTTTGAGATGCATGCATTGTTTGTCGTGGTATAAGACGTGCTTCATTCTCCTGCATCAGCCTTTGTGTTGAGGGGGTGGGGGTGGGTCATGGACATCTCAGCTACTTGTTGGGATTGACATTTGTGTCCTTTACTGTTGTTTGCGGTCTGCCAGTGTGGCTCCATGCCTATTCCAAATACAAAGTGAAAAAAGAGGTAACATGGGCATACACGCTGGTGAAGGTTTCCAAGGATGTTATTGCAGCTCTAAATTTTTTGAGTCATTTAACTAGAGAATTATTAGTGAAGTATTTAGTTCAAGAGCTTGATATGAGTGATCCAACTACTGTGTTTCTAAAGCTTACACTAATGATACTGTCACTGCGCAGGTGGAAAAAGCGAGTGGTTATGAGTCTTGGTGGGAGATCAGAAAGGTGACTTTGGCAGCAGAAATGTTGCTGAATCGGTACCCAGCAAAACGTGCCAAACTGAACTCTTCTCTCTGGCCATAACTGTACCCATGCATGGGCTTGCACTGGCCATCAGGCACACGTAGAAAGGAAGACCTTGGGACCATATGCATGTGTGTCCTCTTCTTCATGCATATAAAGTGCACCGTACACCCACAGAGAAATCCTTCCAAAAGATTTCTCAGTAAATTGCAAAACCCACAGGCTTTAAACAGGCAATGCTTAACATGGTATGGAAACTTTCTCTTTATTGTTTTCTCCTGAGAATGTTTAAAGTTAGAAGAGTATTCTAGTTCCGCATACTTCAGACTTAAGTTATTTGAAAGCTGATAATCATCATCATCAAATGTATGCAGTTCATTCAATAGGTTTTGTCTATCTCTCCAGCAATTCTTTTATGCATTGATGTTAATTTTTACTCTCCTGATCCAACTACTAGTATCATTTCTGTTGCAACAAAACTTAGAGTCTCTAAAATAATAATAATGGGAATATATTTTGTCTGTCTCCACTGCATGTTCGTTTTTTGGCCGTTCTCACGTGTGCTGAATATTAACAACTTGGTTCTGTACCAGCCACATCCTGGAAACATTATGGAACCTCCTGCAGAAATCTTGATGTTTTCAAGACAGGGAGAAAGTGCTGATCATTGCTTTAATTTCAGTTTTCATTTAGCGGGGGGCATTAAAGATAATCCAGCCTTGTGTCTTCGTGACACACTGCATTAAGCTAAAATACTTACAGTAGAGCTCAACACCTTGTGGAAAACTTCCTCAAAATGTTCCTCCTGGAATCAGTGGGCTCTCCAGACAGTTTTGTCTGTTCCCGTCCCCTTGCTTCTTTGTGTCTTTGAGTTTGGTTTTTATTCTGTTAATAAGTTCTGAAAGGAAACAAAGCCTTATCCCTAGCACTTGTTTGATTATGACTTACCAATTTCAGAATCTTTATTATCTACTAATTAAGAAATTTAAGAGAAATGTAATTTAAGTTATTGAAAAAGGAGAAAGTAATAAATAGCTGAACTAGGTCCTAGAAACATGGACCCTGTATCATCAGCTATGAAGAATTTGGAAGGAAAAGAAACAAGATGGACAGGCAACAGACATCTACAACACCTGTCTTGTACCTGTCTACATATGACACCAGGTTTTTTAATCTGCAAAAAGGACTTTTCAGTTACCTCAGAATTCTTTCCTACCTTCCACAAAAGATTAGATCCAGTTTTCTCTTGGGTAATATAAGAATAGACTTCTCCTTTGTGGGAACGTAAACCTAGCTTGAAAATATTGGCTTATTTTATTATACTGAGAAAATCATCAGTTTATGAAAGTCCAAACCATGGTAAAGAATACCATGTGTTTTCAATGTGTGTAAACCCCATTAGTCAGTTTATATAAGAGCAATAGTTCATGTTTCATTTTCAGGGAAATTTTTAAAGGACAAGTTTTGAAATGTAAATGTAAAAGGTTATAAATCTTATTGACTTATGCTTGTATTGACTGACTAATTTAAAATTATCGTGTTGAAATATGCTTAATCATCACCTCATACATATAACACAGTTATTAATCACAATACTGTGAGGAGTTTGGGACATTTTCTGAATGGATCTCAGCTCTGCTACTAACCTTATTTCTGCATACATACAGTGTGATGGAGATGGATGTGAGTGCTGTCATCAGGTAAACCTGCTCGCTTACTTAAACTGGATGGCGGGAGCTTCTGTATCATTTTTGAGAAATATTTAGGCTAATGAATAAATGCTTTATTTTCAAGGTGTTTAGGCTGTTAATTTAAAAATCACACCACACTGACCAAAAGAATCTAACTCCAAAAAGAAATCCAAAAGCTTCTGAGCCTTGGGACTCATGTAGTGTGAGTGAGAACTTTATAGCTGCTTCAGTATGCTGTGAACTTCTACAGGGAACATGCTAACTGTCTGAAAAAGTAAGCCTTCTTGCTGTTGTAATGTGTCATAAATCTCTGGCCAGAATCCCACTGAGATTGTCATGTTCTTCTGCTGTGACAAGTGAGTTTATGAAAGTTTCTAGGAAATCTGTTCTTATTCACTTCTTCCTTTTGCAAAATCATTTTGATTATATTTGCATCTAGAGATGCTTGAGCTTCTCTCAGTTTGCTTGCTGCCTTCTAAACATTTTTTATGCAACGTGGAATTTTAAGAAATCAATCTAATTTTGAATGGTTTTGAATATCGGATTTTTTAATTTTTTTAAGAATTTCAGTTGAACTCAGTATTTGCATTCTATTCAGAAAAAAAAAAAAGCATGCAAAGGAGAGCAGCAAAGGAAAAAAGAATTCTGATGAAGAAACTAATGAAGGAACACAACACAGGACTGAATGAACATCAAGCTCATTTCTGAAGTACTGATGCATTGCATGGGGTCTCGTATTTCTGTCCAGGATTTCTTACACTTCACACCTTCTCAGAAGCTGCACATCTATTCTGCCTGCATACAGCAAGTCAGATACATTTGGCACACGTCTGATTTCTCAAATCCACTGCTGGGGATACAAGAGATCCACCCAGTATTTGAGACATCAAGCCTGCTTGTATCTGAATGACAGATCACAACACCTGTGTGCAACCTGAATGGCTACTTCCAAAAATCTCAGAAATTACTGCAAAAAGAGTCTTAGGTGTCCAGACTCTTGAAGCTACCAGTTATCTGTAAATTCTAGACCTGCTTATAAAGAATTTACATACACCTAATATGGCAGTAAAATGTTAGTTTGAATTTCTTAAAATCTGTAAGAACTTTGGAAAAATTTCTTGTAAGAGTTTATGCCTGCGTGTGTCTTTGATTCTAGAAATTTTTTGAGAAGAATACAGCAGTTACCTTATTATTTTACCCAGCTGTGTACTTGGGTAATGATTTATGCCCATATCTCATGTATGATATTGTATCACAGAATATACAGTCAAAAGGGACACTGAAAGCCATCTAGTCCGTTATTCTGCCCTAAGGAAGTTTAAGCAAAATACTTTTCATGGCATATTTTGTATGTAGCTAATGTAGTTTTTCTTGTACAGTGCGCGAATGGAAAGCTTGTGTTCAGAATCTTCAAGTCCAAATTTTGAAATCACATCCCAATAACTAGATTTGTATGAAATGCCCTAATGGGATACTCCCTGATGGGATACATCATATCCCATCCTTCCCAGACTGTGAAGCAGGTTTTTCCTCTGCCTTTTCGCTGCAACATTATCAAGGCAAATCAAGTCATGCTCAGAAATCTACAGTGCATGAAGAGAGAGTACTGCAAGGTGGAGACCCTCCTTCCTCCTCTGGCTTTCCCCTCACTCCTCCTCTTCCAGGCTAGTGTTTTGTCTTCCAGGCTAGTGTTTGCCCTCCAGGCCTCAAAAATAGTGTTGCACTCCCATGGGGGTTTTTTTGATACTGTTTATTTTTGGCCACCTTGTTTCAGAGGAAGTACCTGTTAAATTGTCTGTGAAACTGAGTGGTTCAGAAAATTTCATCTCATAATATTTACATAAAGTAGCATTGTAATAATAATACTAGCTGCTGTTAAATGGAACCTCTTTAGTCAGGTATAGCAGGAAGAGTTTTATGACAGATGAAGGAAAAATTCTATAATAATAATCAAGCAGTCTGGAAACTTCTCTGTCATTAACCATGTGTGATATATTTGGGACAGGAGGTTTTAAGTTCTGTGTTTTAACAAGGCTTTGTTTTCTACGTTTACATACTTGTGAAAATAAACAAAGGATTAATATATATGAAGAATAAACAGAAAACAATGATATGTCAGAGAGGATTTGTTGTCAAAGATAAAATGCAGTTAACTTCTGTAATGAAAACACCAAGGCAACATAAATGCCAGTGGTGCCAGGCTACTGTTAATCATTAGACCTTGTAGGTATTGCTTCACACACAACTGACTTGACCTCATGTGTGCTTTTGCGTTATAATGCATATTTTAATGTTTTGAAGTGGCTGTGGGGATAATTAACGTTAAAGGCGGAATCAAAAGCTCAGGTTTAGTGTGAAAAATACCAGAAAAAAACTTTGGTTTATTTCTAAATTTATCACCTGCATCAATGCAGGAGTGCAGCAAAGGAACAACCGAGTATTCATTTCTTTATAAAAAGTTTATTTTCAGTCTTGTGTTTCTTTAACAAAATCCAGGTTTTGTGTTGACAGGATGGTGGCATTTCTATCAAAAAAAAAAATACTTAGCTGTTGCATGATCGTTTTCGACTGGGTTATGGAGTGAGTGATGCCACATTTTTTCATGCACATGCATTGAGTAATCTTTACTTGGTTTATTTCAGAAATAGGGAAACTGGTCTTTCCTTGGGCCTGTTCCAAGATGGATCTGACCCTTTTGGAGCATCTGCTATAGCTACCACCAGTTGAAATGTTTCCGGCAGTGAGAAGCATTTTCTAACATTTTTCCAAAGGCAGAAACAAAATATGTGCTTTTCTGTTATGGAGATGCTGAGAGACAAATAGTGCTTTCCAAAACGTGTTTGCTCACCTCCATGGAGTTGTACGGCTCCTGGCCCCATGGTTGCATCGGAGTGACGTTCCCCATTTGCAGGTTCCTTGCAACACAAGGAACTCCTCTGGCTAGTTATACAGAGGCCTGTCATCATCAGTGCACAAGTGCCATTCAGCAGTACAGATTCGTATTAAGCCAGTCAGACAGGGAAGAATTCTTTCCATTTTACAGAGTTTCACAGAGGGTTTAACCCAAGAAGACATGAAGAGCACATTTCAAACAGATCCTAAGTTTAGATCAGCCAGTTCATAATCCGATAACTTGAAAGATGAAACCATTCTTGTCTTTCTCCTTTTTTTAGATTGTAAACCAACGTATACGGCTTGTGACGGTACAATAGCTCGAACAAAAGCTAAAAAAAGGTAACTGTATTCAGTTGAATGTCACTGCCAGCAGCAGGCAGGTGAAATCAGTGCTCACTGTTTGTAACACAGATTTCCAACATTTGCTGCTACAGCCACGAGAGTGAAATAGCTTTGCTGTACACTCTTTCTGCATTATGCCTGAGTACGTAGCTTCTGGATGGCAGTTCTCCTGACTTGAAATCTGTTCAAAAGCTAATATATAAAGATTTTCTGTGTGTCATGTTTCTTGGGCATTGCAAGGGTTTTTTTCTGTAAAGAAGGAGAAAGACCCTTCTGTAATAGTTTTAAGTTGGATGACCATCATTTTAGCTTTGTTTATGTTGTTGTGGAAAGAAAGTACAGCCCTCTGGGTTTTTTTCCTTAATTCGCAGGGCCTAATTCTGATTTTTCTCTAAGGGTAAAATCAGCCTCAGTGGATTTAATTCTGTTGCTGTATTTACAGAAGTAATACTAATACTGGGCCTGACTTTATCACAGGGAATTAGGTTTTGTGGTCTTTTTCTCAGTCTTCTGAAAATTCTGATCTTACTTTTTACAGTGTGCTTACCTGTATCACCTTAATCAGAAAATTTTATCACAGTATAACTTACTTTTGTAGTAAAATCCATCAGAAGCAACTTTAGGCATGCATTTTTCTCTTTCCATGTTAAACGTACTTCATTCAGTATAAATTCCAGTGGGATAGTTTAAATGCTGACATTATCAAAAAGATGGGATTCGGCTCAGGTTTAAGATACTTTATTAACATGCTAAGCACTTCATTCATTGCCTAAAATATGGCTATCTAGTGACATTTGAAATGTCCTAGAGTATCTTAAACATCTGTGTGGCATTGGTAGGTAGGACTCATGATCTCTAGAAGACTTTCAGCCTTCTGGTGCGGTAACTGGAGGCTGAACATACTTTAAAGTATGACTTTAACAACGGAATTACATCCAGGTGGGTAAGCTTACCATGTAGACCCTGTCATACATACTCAGTTAACCTGAAGATCAATTTGGTTTGCCCAAAGGTCTATTTCAAGGGTGGAAGTTACCTAAATATAAGCATCTAGTGCCACTTGAGAAACCCTAGGATATCCAGTCCATCAGCATAGCGCTGGCATGGGGGTCTTTCAGCACAAGAATGAGCTCTGATCTCTTGCATGTCTATCAAATTGGGACAAATTTATAGTAACAGGTGCTGTTGGTTTGTTCACTTCACATTTATTGCCATCAAACCGTGATATCTGGATGATGCCTGTATCTTCTGGTCTCAGTTGTATAATTAAAGATCTTGACGGTTTATTTTCAAATTATGGATCTGACCTGTCTCTCACTGACATACACACAAGTGCCCTAAATTGAAATCTGAATAGATAAGAAAAATTCTGCCACAAGGTATATCTTTTGTTGAATTATGTTTGAACTGCCTGCCAAAAAAACTTACGATTTAAGAAAATGGCCAGAAAGAATATTTTAAATCTATATCAAATGTGAAAGACCATGATTCATAATAATAACCACAACCAGATAGATAATTTACAGAACGGGTGTCTGCATATGAATGGTTGAGAGTCTTGACAGTCAATGGAGAGACTCTTTTCTGTAATGCTTTTACATTGGCATAGGGTTTAGAAGAAGGGATGGGAGAAAATTTATTTTTTTTTATTAATATATTAATTATATTAAATATGTTAAATAAAATATATTAAATATTCATATATTAATAAATATTTATTTATTAAAGATAAATATATCAACATATATTAAATACAAAAATACTATGCCTGGTGCTGGAAGTCTCTATCCTGCGCTAGAGTCTAAAGAAGTATTCTGCATGCTCCCCCATTCTCATAACCTTATCTTTACTGCTCTTACTGAGAGCTTTCATACACAAAGGGCAGATGGGATGTGGCTGGGACATGCCATTACTGCTATGCACAACACGGTTAATTTCTTAATTTCTAATTCAGAATCTAAAACATGTTAAAAATCTTCAGAGGACTATAGGCAGCTAACCAAGCTGCAGATGTCTGTTACAGTTGCCTAAAGGTGAACCCTTCACCTCATGTTTCAAATATGAAGAGAGAAAACAGTTTAAATACAACTTAAAAATAATTGGACTATAGTTTAGCTTGCAACAAAAAGGAGCAAAGTAGCTGTCAATGAAGACTGAAAGTTACCTGAATAGTTGGTGATTCTTACATTTTTGCATGCATAGCTTAGGATGCCTATTGATTCGAGTCTTTTTTCTGTAGCATAAGTATATTCCTTGGCAAAAGTATTATACTTTATTGTAAGAAGTATTTTTAGAACTCACCAAATTATGGTTTGCATCAGTCATATAATAACCATATATGAGATATCGTGAATTTCTGAAATGTCAAATTGCTAAATAAACAAGTCTGTCAGGAGGGTTCCATAATCCAACAGCTGTTATGAGTCTCACACCATGGAAATAACTCTGCAGCTCACTAGGGAGCCCTCTTTGCAGGATTCATCTTTCTTTTTTTCCAGGGAAAACTTTAAACTTGGTTATGCTGAATAAGGATGTAAAGAATTCTTATTTGCTGTTGATTTGACATTATGGAGAATGTGGAAATAGTTCATTGTTGTCATTTAGCTATTTTGCATCTCAGAATGAGAGAAAATCCTAACTTGCCTAACAGGTCTGGAAGGGATTTCTGCCCTGGAGGACTGAAGTTCTGGGTGTGGGTATAGGGAACATCAGTTTCTGCTAAAACAGGAACTGGTAAATGAATAAGTTTGAGTGAAAGTAAACCAGATCATGGAGGATGTCAGTAACTACTGCATAGCCAAGAGCCGCTCATCCTGGGCCATGTCTGGCTTTGCACAGAAGTAAAGCAGCTGCTGTCGTTTAAATAAGAGGGTAGGATAATTACTGATATTAAGCAGCCTACAGTTTAAAGGTCTGATAGATCAGATTTTATACAGAGGCACCAGAAGGCCATCTACCTACATGATTTTAGGTAGGATCTTTGGGGGGGGGGGGGAGATGACTGTAGGGACTGTATTTCTGTATTTTGAATGCTAAACAAGAAATGAATACTTTGTCATCGAAATTGCTAAATATGTTATATATGCATAAAATGAAAGTAAATGGAATTGGATGGTGGTTACATCACAACATTCAGAGTATTTTTAAAAATATAATATAACTGAATGTTAATCCATGCAGAAGAGAAAAGGAAGAAGTCTTCTCAAAGTCACAGAGAATGCACACCTTTCTTATAGACAACCACTGACATGCTTTTTTCTTTTACTTCTGTAGAGAATTCTAAATATACATCTAAAATCTTTATTTTGCTCTATAGAAGATAGCTTATGGGGAAGAAGGTGATTTGCATATAATTTTGCAAGTTTCGTGTGTCTTGGGAAGTGGAGGAGGGGGGCAGCTGAGGCTGGGTCGACAGCACACAATCATTTGTGCATGGTTAGAAGGAGGACTTTCATAGGAAGTGGTAGTTGTTAGACTGTCTATCTGCAGTGCTGTTTGTTTATGTGTTTGCTATACTGCCTGGAGAAGACAGCAATTCACTGGGGGTAACTTCTCAAGGTTAGTAAACACCAGATACTACATTCGTTCCTTGTCTCTTTAAGGTGTGTTTTTCCCAGAGGCAGGCAGAGGAAGTCTGTTATAGTACTTGAACTCCCATCTCATCACATTCTTCAGGTTTTCTAGATCTATTTTTCCAGACACTTTCTCACACACCACCCCTGAACCCTTGGTTTTAAAAGGTGCATGCTGTCACCTGGGTGGAATAGTCAAAAAATGCTCTCTTCTGTTGACTTGCATCTAAAATAACAAGTATGGACTACAAAATGTGTTCTAATAAAACATCTCATCTTCTCAAAAAGGCTTAGCACAAAGGATAGCTTGGATGCTTGGCTCCACTAGTGCAGTAAAATTGCATCTGACATCTGTTTAATACAACTACATGGAGCTTAGAAATGAAGGGCAAGCCTGAGGATTCGAGTTGATGGAAACCTGCTGCCAATGCAGTGTGTGTGCACATGTAGTTTATTAATCTTGTCAGTTGTTATTACCTTTTTATCTGGATCCTGTTAACTTAGGATTTGTATGTAACTCATGGAAAAGATCCGCTTTTGTTTTCTTTGCTCATATATGAGAAGTCTGTTGGCATGAGTCTTCAAAGGAATTAAGTCAGTAGCATCATGGAAATTTGGCTATGTTTTGAGCACTTGAGTAGCTATAAAAATTAGGCTAGGTTATTTTAACAGGCTATTGTTCCACAATCTATCTCATCTTTCTTTCTATGTTTTTTTTCTTTTTTCTTTTTATAACTTGCAAGTCATTTAAAGCTACTTTGCTTTCATTCCGAAGTTCAGTAAAAGCTGTTACTTAGTCTGTGGGACTTTGTAATTTCAACATTATATATTCACCAGATATGTCAGCAGTAGATAGAAACACAGTCCAAACAGCTGGGACTTTTGCATATGTCACTCTGTAACAGACAACTTTTCCTAGCTTTATTTGCTTAGAACAAAATGAAAAAACTAAATATGCTTCTGCAATAGAGAACAAGATAGTAGAAAGTATTGATTTGACCCTCTATTTCTTTCATTGCTCTGATTCAGTTGCATTTAGATTGTTCATTTCTTGTTGGATGATCTCTTTGCTGTGGATTCTTGGCAAGTGTCCTACTGTCATCCAGTCATTACATTTTCTCCCTTGACTCTCTTGACAGGAATAGAGAGTTCCATGTCTTAAAGCAAAGCTATGATCAGCACCCCTCCATGCTCCCAGCAAGTTCTTCACTGCAGAATCTCTCTACATGCATGTTGAGTAGCTTTACAGTCTTCCCTTTGTGAGCCCCCACTCTCATCTTGCTGTTATTTTGGCGACCAACCTCATGCTTTCATCTCTTAGTATCAAAAATAGTCTTTGCTTGTGCAGTGTGTAATAACATTTTATTATCATTTGCAGTACTTGAAGATAATCACCGTTGTTGGGAGGTTTGTTGCTGTTACGCAGTATTATGTAAAATGAAGCTTAGTAATGATTTACTGAATTACTTTTTGTGTATTTGTAAATGAACCTCTCGTACACTTTGTGCCAATAATCCATATAATTCAGTATTATGAGTGCTATCCTACATAATATGCTACCTTTAGTTTCTTTCAGTTTGTTTTCAAGGCTGTCTTAACAAGAAAGTGGGCTAAAGACTTTCTGGAGTTTGGTTTGTCAAGGTTTTTGAAGTGAAAAATGAAGTTATTTTTTTCACAGCCCACATAGGGTCTCTGTAAACATAGTGCTATTCCCTGCACTCCACCTCCAACTCAGCAGCACTGAGTGTCTCCTCACTGGGAACTCCTCTCAGGGTGGCACTCAGGTCTGGCAAGTTAAGCCAGTGGTCCTTCACGCACACTTAATGACTTGGACAGAAGCCTGCAAGACAGAAAATGAACTGGAGAAAACATGGAATTGATGTCCTGAAATATTCTGGGATTGTGATTGGCTCTTGATATCATGTCCAAGCCTGTGATACTCCATCCAAGACCATGCCACCTATTGTGGAACACTTTCCAGACATGCTCAAGAAACCATAGCTTGCCTTCAAAAGATTTCTGTCTGAATCCTGTCTGAATGGTTCCTTTTCTTTGATTTAATACTGTAAAATGCATTTTTTTGCAATGAGATGATATTTTAAGCTGTACAGTTCATTTCAATCACTTTTCTTAGGGGTTGCAGTCCTTGTTTCAACCAATATCAGTAATATATTACTACTTGTATTACACATTATTTAGTGTGTGATGTAAGTAAACTCTTATAAAACTGTAGTCATACCATGTTGTCTTTCATGATACCATGTTTTAAATCACCCAAATGTCTTTCAGGGCAAAAAGAATTATTTATTATCACATTACTTGGGTTAGATTCTGAAGGAAGACCTTAGAAGGTTGCAAAATTTGAGGAACTTCTGAAAAATCTCACTAATTTCCATCTTTTGCAGCTAAACACCCTTCGACAATATTCCCTTAGGGTCCTGGCAAACAGAAAGCTGGTTCTTGGATTCAGACTTGATTCTGCACTATTTCCATGCTCACATTCCTTTGACTTCAAGGTTTGTCTTGCATTGTTGGCCCTCTTGTACAAAAATGCTTATCACTGCAAACACCAGAGGTTTCGCAGAAGAGGCTGAAAGCTGTATTAAGAAAGTAGTTTCACATCATAAACAAAGCTGATTAGTGCTGTGCTGTATTTATGGCTGCCTGCGATGTCATTCAAAGCACTGTAGCAGGGATGCTGGCGGGAAGAGGGAGACCTGTGGAGGTGCTGGCTGAAACACTGTTCTCAGCATTTTTGAGACTTTTACTCATTGAATATTGAGGTGTGTGATGCCTAATCTTTTATTTCTTTTGGATTCAGTTCTATTCATAGACTTGCAAGGACCAACAGTAGTGAGAAAGCACTTCTCTGTATTTTAGTAGTTCACTGATGTCATGTAATCTAATTGACTCAGCATAAACCCTGAGCTTTGTGCATTGTGATGAGGAATATTTCCTGGGTTCCCATTTCATTGACATTTTGATCCTTTTTCATAGCATTTTTTAATGACGTTCTGTTATTTTTATAAAACTTAAATTTCCATAGGTCTACAAAGATTTTCTTTGTTGATGTGATGATGGAAATAAACCCACTATTCTTCAGTACCAGATCCTTTGAGAAATTTATTTTGGATATTGTATTGCAAATTGTATTCTTATGCCTGAAAAATCTCTGATTGAGCCAGCAGGAGCTTTTGTGGACACTCGTGAGCTAGTTTTTATGCAGTCAGCCTGGGTAACGATAGCAGTGTAACTGTGCCAGGCTAGAGCACAAGTATGAACTACTCAGCTGTCTGGAGGGCTGGGTGACAAATGGGAGAGCTAGCCTGAGCTAACCTCCGTGCTGCTTTGGCTGCGCTTTGTCAGACCTCAAGTGAGCTCGTTCAAACCTGACCTTGGCAGGCTGGCATACGCTATGGTCCTGCTGTGTCTTCACACCTTAAAGCGCAGCCCACCTTTGCTATGGTTTACAGCAACGTATACATGTTTCTCAAATGCCAGTTTTGTTGCAAAAAATAAAAAAATAAAAAAAGGATGATTTCCTTTCCGGAAATCTTAACCTTATTAATGTCAACAGCAAAACTCTTTTCATTCCAACAGGGATGGGATATCACCCTGCAAATGTGTAACCAATGTTTCTGCATGTCTTAGCAAGCATAGTGCATCTAAGAAAAGTTCACATGAACCCTTTCTATATCTACCTGTAGCGCAGTGGCAGGGAGGAAGGGATCTGCTTTGGTTAAGACTCTTTCCTTACTAAACCAATGGGACTGAAAAAAATACATTTTTATGGCCTTGTGCTTGATAAGGAAATGAATTCAGAAGGATGAATTTGTGTGAGCCTAAAAGGCTGGCCATTCCTTCTGACACTTTTAAGATGAAATAAACAAAAGACAAATAGTGTGTTTCTGTTCAGCAAACTAAAATGATATTGATTAGAGTATTTTCACAGTTAAATGTTGAAGAACTTGGTACGAGCTATGCTGTGTGGCTCGTTACTGAAACAGGGGAATTGCTTCAGTCAAAAGTGAACACCTCCAGTTGTTCATTAGTTACAATACCAGAATTGATGGCTTGTTTGTCCAAATGTTACAAATTCTCTGGTTTTTAGTTTTCCTTTTGCGGTAGCTGTTGCCTCTGCTATATAAATGTGGTTACCAAAATGTGGTAACTATATAAATGAGGGAGAGAGCCTTTGGTGATACTGATGCAAAATATGCAAACAACTTCAGCTAAACATAGCTTTACCATGGTTTTGTTATATAAATGTCAACTTAAAATTAAATGTTATGGAAACATTTCTTTTATCTTTATGGACTCTACCAGCTGCACAGTTTTCTCAAGTACAGTTTACATTTATGATGTTGTTTAAATCTATCACATACATTCAACATACACAGAAGAATTTTTTAAAAGCAAGCTGTTTGCGTTTGTGCAGTAATTACCTACAGTCCAGCCTCAGTTTTCTCATATGCAAGACAAGTTTGTGCGGACTCCAGGGAGACCAGGAGTCACTGAAGCTGGTAGCAGTTTGATTTTTCAAAAGATTAATGAGCTGAAGACTTCTTATACATGTGTTGCAGGACTTACACTGTATCGTGAATTTACAAATTGTGGGCAAATTTCACAGTATATTAGCCAATTTGACATATTATTTTTTTTCCCTTGTATACTTTGGAATGGCATTGCAAAGATTACATTTTAGCCTTTATTTTTCTCCATACATCTAATTTGAGGCTTACCTAATAAATGGAATAATAAGAAAACCAGCAGTTTTAAAATAGTTGTATTGTCCCAACCAACTCCTCTTATCGGGCAGGTTGCAAGTATCTTTTAAAAGAGTAAGCTCCTTTTACATTAATAACAATATGTTATTGTCCCTGTGGTGCAAAGTGTAAGTATTAGGTACTATACATACAGTGAAAGCATTGGACTAGCTCAGCCTCATAGTGTAAGCTGTCTCCAGTCAACAAATCTGGTCGTGAAGCTACAGAAGCAGGCAGACAGATTATTCCAGACACATCACCCCACTGTGAGTCACGAAAAATAGACACCAGCATTCATTAATGCTGCCAGCCTGCTTGGCCTGACATGGGCAGGGTTCAGCGGTCATTGGATTAGAATTTGGAAATTAGAGCTCTATTCTGTCTGTATCTTCCCTAGTTCTAAAAATGATTTATTCTGTACCCACATATAGGAGGGATTTATAAAGTCTTGATGCAAACAGAGCAGATGAACAGGAATGGTGATTAACTGCTTCTCAGAATGCTACACAGAGGTGGCACCTGTGCAGTTATTAAGGACTAGGTTCAGGCAAACATACTAAAATAGATAGATCTTCATAGAGCTCATACTTAAACTTTGTAAATCGTTCAGTTTCTGTATGCATGCTAAAAATACACATGGACTCCAGAACTGTGATTAGGCAGCCCAGTAACAGCAGAGTCTGTCCAGGTCCACAGCCTGAGGTTTGGGATGCCCCTGGGCCACAGCCCCCCGGTAAGGAACTGGCTTGCCACCTCCACGGGGTCTTCCCTTGGCATCCACTACCAGCCACTGGTGCAGGAGCTGCATAGGCTTCCATCTGGTCCACTGTGATCATCCAGGCAGTGAATGGCAAAGCATTTCTTTGCCAAATTTGTTCCATGACAAAGCAGACTTGCATGGACTTTCATTACTAAGTTTATGGGGGTTTTGAAATTCTGAAAAATCAAACTTTTTTAAGAAACTTTTAGATGCTTCATTTAGCTGTGAGCTGACACACGTTCAGCCAGCCAAAGGCTTCGTGAGGCAATAGGCAATAGGATGTAATAAGATAGCAAAACTGAAAATACAGGAACAAATCAAAATTCTCATTTTACCTTCAGCCTGTATAAAAGTTTTTTTTGTTTAAAGACATTCTCTTTTTCTTTTTTTTCGTGCTATTGCAGAATTGAATTTTTCAGAGGAATCTTTGATAATACTGTCATGTCCTCAGCAAGATGATTAGAAGTGAAACGCAGGCATAAGTGTGTCAGTTGACAGCAGCTGAGTGGGAGGGTTTGGAGTTTTTTTCTTTTTGTCCATGAAGAGAAATTGACCAAATATGTTTGGTTCCCCTTTCCTCTGAAGCAACGAGCTATGACAACACCTAGGGACAGGCCACTAGAGGCATGCAAGGCTTACCTAGTAAATGGAATAATAAGAAAAATGGCAATTTAAAAGTAGTTGTATTTAGTTTACAATAGTTCCCAGAAAGTTTTCTTAGATGTCTGTATTTTACTCTATGTTGCTTCCCAGAGATAAATTGGTCAATCTGGAGTCAGGAAAAAGTGTTCCTGCAGATGAAATTGTCAGGAACTCGGGAGGTATTTTGGCTTTTCTTTGCAGCTGGGTCACGGTCTGCCCATTGCAATCATGTGATCCTTCCTATATGGTGCTTCTAGCTTCAGGGTCTTGTGGATGGGTTGTGCTCTTCCCAGGTCCCCAAGGCATGGAAAAGTTCAGTCTTCTGGAGTGCAGTGGTTGCTGGTACCATTCAGAAGCCCGGCTACGTGACTTCATGGTCACACCCAGTCACAAGCTTGAAGAAATAAGTGATAAATCTTTTTTTTATTATTATTTTAAGTAATTCTCTGTTTACTTACATACTTACAAAAGCATTACAGCTGCCTCTGGATGCACCTGTGCTACAGCACACTGGATGAAGTGGCCTTTTCATCTCTTAAGCAGATCCTGCAGGTATCCCATTACAAATCTCTATTCTTCATCTAAAGCCAGAAAAGCTAATAACGTAGGCAGGTACAGCGAGTGACCTGCTGGGCCATGGTCACAAGTAGAAGAAACACGTTGTGGAAAGACATCACACAGCCTGCTAAAGATGTGATAAATACATTTCCAAATGGAAGTGCTGTACTACTGGGCATCTGAATCTGTGCCTGGACGTTTAATTACTGGCTTGAACTTTAAAAGTGCTCCACAGGCAAATTAGGATTCATGAGTATGTCGGCTCCTCAAAACAGCTACTCAGGGCTTGTATCTGTATCTGAAAATGCCAGCTAATGGCTGGAAAGTCCTTCAGTGCTGGGTGAGAGGTAAAAAATTACATAATCAAGGTATCATTAACATGCATTTGGTTTTTTTACTTCAGTGGCCCAGGTTTGGTGGGATTTTTTGCATTTTCAGTAACGTAAAATAAAACCCTCTGAGAAACTAAAAGGAATATGAACAAATAAGCTGAGTTACATACAAAATAAACCACGTCTATCATTATAGTAAAAACAGTATTTTAGCTTTTTTCTTGCCTGGGTTGCAGGAAAAATAACAGGCAAAATAAAAGGAGGGCGCTAAGAATAGTAATCCAGGGAATGAGGATACTACAGAGAGCTGTGAAACTATTTTAATGTGAAAGGCCTTGATATCTGACCTCAGTGCTTCAGTGTTAGGTTTACAGATCGTCAACCTGAAGGTACAAACTAAGCGAGGTTATTGGAGTAAGGAAGTGTTAGCTGTAGGAGATTAGCACCAGGATAACGGGGATGCAGACCATCCTATTGTCCCAGCCCACCAAGCCCACTTGTTCTTAATCTAGTAGACAGTCATGCAGTCTGGTGATCTGAAGAAAAAAAAAAATTTAAAAATTTGGTTATTATACTTTGAGGGGTAATGTGATGCTCAGTGTTTCTTATGTAAAAATTGCAACTTGATATTAAGGAAAAAATCGTAACTGTGCAGGCAGTCAAGTGTTGTACCAGGCTGCCCAGAGAGGCTGTGGAGCCTCTTTCCTTGCGGATACTCAGCACTCAACAGGACATGGCCCTGAGCAAGCTGATGCAACTGAACTTGCTTTCAGCGGGGGGTTGGACAAGATAACTGCTGGAGGTCCTTTCCAGCCAACATGAGACTGTGATTTTTATGAATTCCCTTTGTAAAAGAAGCCGGTGTAACTTTAGTTTGTTAGAGATTAATACAATGGTTTTAACAGGCAGGTCCTTGGGTTTTTATTTGCCTGTGATTGAACTCGGTGATGCTCTGGGCATACTGCAAAACTATTTATTTAATACAGTTTTATAGGAAGGTTTGACTAAATGATCTTGTTAAGTTGAAAAGGGTTCCTGTTGCTTTGATATATTGGTTGATTGGGTTACTTTTTCATCTGTGTACTCCCATATGGCTGGATGGATACAGTTACATGATTTTTCGGTTAAATAGATTTTAAAAAAGATACCTAGTCCTGCTCAGCATTTATTCTTTAAATTTACATACATAAATGTTCATAACGGGTCACAAAATATATGAGAAGAAAAAGGTTCAGCTAGCAGAACTTTTTTTTTTTTACAGATAACTATATACAACATTTTTGGCTCATCCTGACTCCACTTTTTCGCTTGTCAAGTTTCCTGAGCAATTAGGAGACAGGCAGACATGCATCTCTGCTGGAAGGAGAAAAACACTTCTCTCACTGAAGGAGGTTCAGTCAGCTGGTATATCTCAACTAAGAATGATTCCTGGCTGTGTGAGTGCTCTGTTTAGGTCCCATACATAGCTTAAACCACTCCTAGCCTCAGAAGGACCAGTTCTCAACTCTCGCAAGCTTCTCATGTACACTTGAGTTAACGTTTTAAAGACAATTAAGAATTTAGACTCAGGCTCAGAATTTGCAAAAGCCCTTCAGTGTTTTTACTGTGAATCTTTATGAATTGTAGGAAGCCAAAATACCATGTATGTCTGCTCCACATTGTTAATATAGGGAAACAACACTAATGTATCTCATGATGGAATTTTCTGGACTGAGTACACTGAAGGGTGTAAGATGTTGTGGTGCGAGTCATACAGGTACAACAGAGAGATGTTCCCTTGGCACTTGCACAGCCAGGAATCACTCTTAGCTGAGATACACCAGCTGCACCTCCTTGCAGGAAAAGAGGTGCTTTTCTCCTTCCGGCAGAGATGTATGTCTGCCTGTCCCCTAGATGTGGGAAATTCCATTCCTGTTCACTAGGACACCAGAAAACTGACGTTAACTGTGTTGTTAACAAAGGCTTCTCTGGGGCTTCTTCTCCGGCCTTGAAGCACACAGTCAGTGTTTGGAAGTACGTACTTGCAATCATCTCTGATTAAACTATGCACTTAGATCACAGAATGGTTTTGGGTTGGAAGGGACCTTTAAAGACCATCTAGTTCCAACCCCCTGCCACAGGCAGGGACACCTCCCACTAGACCAGGTTGCCCAAAGCCCCATCCAGCCTGGCCTTGAACTCTTAAGTGTTTACAGATCAGTGTCTGTGAAAGGAAACTGATCTGCTAATGTAAAATTCATGTAAAGCTTTCCCTGTGCCTGTAATATGTCTTAAAAATGCAAATTTGTTTCACACTAACTTCTGAGCAGGATGGTTTTGGCAAAGAGTGCAAGCCACTGTAAGATAAAATGTTGGAAAGTAAAAGCACCTTTATGTTGTTTCAAACAGACGAGCAGCAGCTTTAATGTGTTTAAGAAGCTCAAAGGGCAAGTTTTTTCCCCATATGGAAAATAAGCGATCACTTTGTGTATTTAACATTCTGCATAAGCATAATAGTTGTTCCAGAAACTCTGCTACTCAGCATTTAATAAAATAGCTCATTATCAAAACAGAAGTATTACTGTTGCCAAAGCAATGTGTAAGCGTAGCATTGGCGCAGAGAAGCCAGACGTGTGAGCAGCAGCTGATTTCCTCGCAAGCGTCCCAGGAGAGGCAGGTCCTGCTGTGGGCACACGGGATGCTGCCCTGCCACGCTGCTGCGTGCAGCTGCTGCCGGCGCGCCTAGCCGTGGTACACTGTCAAGGCTTCAAAATACCGTGCTTGATGGGCAGAAGAAATTATATAGCCCTCTTTCTAATCATGGTGATTATGAGATAAAAGGCTCTGAAATACAGAGGAAAATGAGTCACGTGGTGGGGCTTTGACTGAGGAGACTCTGGCAGAATAAAGCCTCATTTTGAAACGTGTTACATCTTGCTTTAGGTCACTGTGAGAGCTGTGCTCTTCTCAAAGCAGTGTGTGATGTAAAACCACAAGCTGGCTGTTGTGCCCACCTCAGCAAGGCCTGGGCCTCGAAAAGCGGCTGTCTGCTCTTTGCTTTTAAACACGAAGAAGCTTAAAGCAGACAAGGAAATAGGTGAGCACCCCTTGAGATTTTGTGCTGCCTTCATGTCATTATCATATGGATAAGCGTAGAACCCCTTGGAGAGAGGAGGTAAGAGTTGCCACAAATACAATAAACCAAGGAAATGCTCGTCATCACCCCTGAAGATGTGATTTTTCTTCATTTGCAATCTCACATGCTTCTGCCATCAGATCCTGGTCTGTTAGTACTGCTGCCTAACAACAAGAAAGGGCACTTCAGATTCCAGAAAGCACAGAACTTATTTAGATTAAGGAAGACAAGACTAATGGTGTGGTATAAAACTGAACACCCTTGAGCTAAAGTACAGTGATTGATTCTTAGAAGTAAGTTTAATACTAACAGTGCATTATGTTAGAAAAATATTCTGTGTTCCATTTATGTCCTTGTTTACTACTGGGAGAAAGCTATCGGAAATTAACAGGTTTTTCTTTGCTCTGGATTTATGAGTCAGCTCATAATTCCCAACACAAGCCATTCTCCCACTGAAATCAACTGTAAGGTTTCAGTAAAGGCCAAAATCCAAATATTCATTAATAGAAGTAAATTAAATTACAGAAAGAAGACCTAGATCTTGGTACATTGAAAAAATTTTCAAAAACATTTATTCTTGGTGTCAATGTAACATTACTCTGCCAATTTTAATGAGCCCTGGCATTTCTGACTGCCTAGATTTCTGTGGTAGCTGTGAGGGGTGTTGGGGCTGTGAGATAGGCTGGACTTTTAAAAATACTCTGTTGTGATTACCATTTTTCTAAATTCTTTCACGAATATATATATGGTTTTGTTCAGTACAGACTTGCTCTTTCATCCTCATTCTTCTGAATGGAGTGTTTAAAAATATTCTTCTGTATTTCAGTATATTAAAAAGGTGATAGATTGTTCCTATCTTAACCCGCTGAATGAAAGCATCATAAGTAAAGCAGATTAACTGGTATTTGTCATTTTTAATCATTTTGTCACAGGCTGATATAGTGGTGTGGTACAGTGCACATCAAAACTCTGATGTTTCCACTTGAAGTACCTTTCTCCGTTTAAAAAAAAAAAAAGAGAAAGTGTTATTTGTTGTCTTACCCAGTATTCTGGCAACATGTGAGTCCTAATAGCATTTATTGAAAGCAAATAAACTGGAATCCCCATTCAAAGACAAGTATCCCATAGGGTCTTCATCTATATCATGAAAGTGAACATTGCCGCCATAACAACTGTGTTATTTTGCAGTCTGGAAAGCTATTATCGGAGGATTTGTGGGTAGTGCTTTGTTCATTATGGGTACTACTTTGTTCACACGTCTGGGATAATAAAAAATTACTGAAGTAGCCAAGGGTTACGAAGAGGCCTTCTTGAGAGATGTGATGAAAAGGAGTTTGTTTTACTCATGTACTGCAGCAGTGTATTTGCATGGCTGCATCTGAGTGGTCCTTTTCCCCGAGGAACTCCTTTAATTCTGTATGTTACTGACCATACACCACTGAAAAACAAACATAAAATCAAAGCAAAATCCAATATATAATATACTAGTGGAGAAAAATAGGAGAAATAAGGAGATTGATTTATGTTCCAGAGCTCTTCAATAGGGTGGAATATTTTAGGAGGAAATGCACAGCTGACCCTTGAGTGTTTCCCACAGAATCAACCTGTCGTAGTCCTGATGGGCTAATTGTCTTGCAAGTCTTGCAAATCTTGCAAGTAGTTTAATCCCAAGTGTTTCATTAAAATATGCCAAGCAGGCACCTAATTTGAATGATTAAATTTTCAAACTTTGCCTCCATCCTTATCTTCAATTAAGTTGTAGAACAATACTGAAATATTCTCATTCATCATAATATGCCCATTTGATAATGCTTGGATATGGATTTAAGTATAATACACATAATCACCAGCATAATCCACTTCAAAATCAGCTTTTTAGGCCTTCACATTTTAAGGTACAAGTATTGCCACTACCACGTCTAGATTTTTTGAACTGAGAGCCATTTTTTAACACAATAACTTGACATGCAGAAATACCTGTCCGTAGTAGAAGATGTACTAGCAAGTGCAGTGAAAAAATTTGTCCAGATACATGCTAACTTCCAGACCATACCCAGGAATTGTCTAGGAAAGTGTTGTTTTACCCACGCCAAAAGGATGCTAGTGGCAGTCCTTACCATTTAGTGGTTAGGCCATCAGGAGTAGCAGTGCCATTACCTGGCACGGTGTGATTTACTGAGGGTCTAGCTGAGTCACGCTGAGTGGGATTAACTCCAGAGGCTTAGACAGGCATTTTTTCCCAACCAAGTATGGTTTCTACTTACGTTTAGCTGCCAAAGCCATGGCACTCTTGTCCACTGGTGGATGATTAAATAATGAATATGAGTGATGTCTGGCCCCATTACAATCAATCATGCCTTAGCTTCGCCAGAGCCAGAGCTGTGCTCCCAGCAATGAGAACAGAGAAGACCATTACCTGTGGCATAAGAAATATCCAGCCGTCCTACAATTCTTCTGTTCTTTTGATTTTGCTCTCTTAGTTCAAAAAAACTTGACGTGGTAGTGGCAATACTTCTACCTTATAATCTGAAGGCCTAAAAAGCTGATTTTGAAGTGGATTATGCTGGTAATTACCACACACATTTCTTTCTTACACATCTACGCATTTCTTAGGATTGTTTTTCTGGTTAGCAAGAGATCTGAGTACAGTGTGTTAGCAAACACAGAAAAAAGGCTATTTGAGTATTTCCCTTTGCCCTAGATTGTGGACAAGGCTAGAACAAATAGACTACAATGAACAGGTGATTTTACAAAAAGATTATTCATTTCTCCAGCTTCATACTGTACTTTTAATGTTCTGAATTGCATTATAATAAAGTTTGTATCTTAATTTTGTATATGTTATAAAAAATCATATAAATGCTGCAACCAATGTTCAGTGATAAATATAATATAGTTTCTATTCATATTTTAAATTAATTTTCTTGAGAAGTATCTGTAGTGAAGCAAAGGTTGCTAGGTGAGCTACCAGTCTTGTCGTTGGGAGTAGGGGCTGTTTGATGCAAAAGAAAAAAATAAATGCTACAAAGCTGTCTAAATACAGATTTTTGTTTACTAAATTAAGTATTCATATTGGAAAATTTTTGTCTACAAAAAGACCTATTCTTTGGATAAAAGGAGCGTTTTGTCATTTTCTACAGATCCGAGGCACCTGTAAGCGTAAACAAGGATCCTAGCATGCAAATCAGTATCAGGCTTCCCAATCTTTAAAATAGTTAAAAACTGGAAGAACATATGCTTTATTCTTATTTTCATGTCAAAAGTGTCTCCTGTGGAAGCCAGTGAAAACATTTTAGAAAATAGCTAGGTCACAAGTATCTCTGCGCATTAAACCCACCAGAATACGCATTTCTTGTTTTGTTTTGTTTTCTTTTAAGCTGATGTGCTTGCCCAAGGAAGAATGATGCCTGCTTTATAGATCCCTGCAGAAATTTACCAAAAAATGTTTTATTTTTTGTCTCTGGTGGAATGGATTATCAATTGTGCATTTGATGACACTGTGATCAGTGTCCCATAGGCATCTGAACTATTTCATTTGCTTGGTTTTGATTACATGTCCTGTTATAGCCTTTTCATTGCTTTCTCAGTATAAGCCAAATACAATCACTTTGTAAACATGATTCCTAAGCTAAAAACATGATTCCTTAAAAATATGACAGAAAAGGTCCCTTTAGGTTGAAACACTTTTTTTGATACTGCAAACTTAAAAGTCTTTCGTACTTGATGAACTGTTCTAATTTTTAGTGTGAATAAGCATCCTGTAGGAGGATGAAAAATAAAATATTGTTTGACTAAAATTTATTCATCAGAGCCTGACAAAACTCACCTTTCTAAACAAGTTGCTTCAGCAGCAGGTTCAGTTCTTAAAAAAACTTCAGGCATGAAATTCAGTTTGAATTTCTGTATTTCTGAAAAAAGGTAACAACTAATCCAAAGAAAGAATATCTAAAAAGCAGGTTTTGCTGCAATATTTTTTTTATCTCAAAAATTGTTTTTAAAGTTTACTTGCACTTTTTAAAACAAAGATTCCTTCATACTCCGCTTCTCCATTGTCAGGGTTTTGTTATTTCTGGGTAGAAGGCAGTGCAGTATCAAGCCCTTAACGTGTTACACTCTTCCACTTGAAGAAAAGGTTGAAGTGCAAGTCATTTTAAAGAAAGCCTACAGGGGAAATTTATGAGCTTTTTCTATGGGAGAGTACTTATTCTCCGTGCAGCTTTTGTCAAACATTTTTAACAAATTGTAATAACCTTTGTCATATCTCATTTTTCTTGCATAAACAAGTCACATTGAAGCTATAAATGATGGAAAATTTAATCCACATGGCTTGCAGTATCAAAACTGTTAAACTGTATTCTTTTCCACCATGTCAGCGGTGCATTATCTGTTTTATAGAAATGATGAAAAGATTACTTTTCAGGGGAGATACCACAGGACCTGTGTAAATGTCCTCACATCTGCACTAGCTGACGTTTTCACTTTCGGTTCTTTCTGAAGCTAGGAAAATGCTTCAGTCATTGTCTTTCCATATCCTATCAGAGAGGATATTTCCACTACCTCCAAGAACTGTGTGCTCAGAAACACTGGGAAGCACACTGAGGCTGACAGAAGCTGCCAGGTTCCTGCTGCCTTCCTGCCTTGAGCATGCCCATCTGCTCCGGGTTGCAATGTGGGACACCAGCAATCAGCCCAACAGTATGCATACTATCCCCTCTATGGGAACTTAGTGCCTTGCAAATCGTGGGTGCATACAGCAGTGACTCCTAGGCCAGTAGGTGCTGGTTTTCTCTGTCCCCATCAGCTCCATGGCACGCTGAAGCTATGGAGTCTCCCTTTCTCACACGCCAAGAGGGGTGAGAGCGCCAACAGCATCTAGCTGAGGAAGGGACCTTCTGTGGGGCAACCCGCTTAACAAATTTCTTGTCCCTGTGCTTTTTGTGAGAACTGTTCACCAAATCTATATAGTCCGATGAAAATATAACACTGCCATGAATGACTATCTCTTTCCTTCCTTTTCTTTATAGGGTTTTTTCTGGGTATCGTATCCACTTGTCTAAACCTGTGGTAGATCTGTTAGTGCTATACATCCAGGATAAACTTCAGGACCTCTATTTACCTAATGCCTCATAAAGATTTTTATGCATTCAGTAATTAAAAAATAATTTAAAGGTGGTACTTGGGTACTCAACTCTGCAAGATCCTGAAAGATCCTGTTAAGAAAACATGGGCGTTGCTCCTAGCTGTGGGAAGGAGTTACTTACAGGGGGCTCTAACAGCTTCTTTGTAGGCTCAGACCTCGTGAATGCAAACAACTTTCTGTACGTTTGCAAGCAACTGCACGACATTGTACCGGTGGGAAAAGTAAGAGCTACTTTTTGGTCATAGTTAAGGTTAGCAAAAGCTTTCCATTTCTGCTTTCCATAGAAAATCCAGGATAATGGCACTGCCAATGGTTTCCAGAAAGTTTTGGTCATAGTCCTGAATGCCCTTGCATTTATTGGGATTAAATCAGACCTCAAATAATATTGGAACATAATTCTGGTGGTCTAATCATTTAATTATGTCACTTTAACAGCGATATGCTTTTATTATTTACAGAAGACGTCACAAAACTGTTTGCAGATGTTTAACTTCTTATTATTTTAATTCTAGCAGTAAATAATGTAGCAAAATAGCTTTTAAAGATCTTCCCTGAGTGTATTTTTTGTGCTTATGATATTCCCTGAGTAATGTTTTAACAACTGCTTTAAACTGAACATCCTCTCCCATATGAACTGCCTTTAAATCACAAACTATAGTAAAATTCTGTTGAAAATCAAATAAATGGAGAATTGGTAGTTCCTAATTAACTAGTAAGAAAAGTTTATGAGAGGCGGATTGAATAAGTATCAAAGCTTCTGAGTTATATTATCTATCATAAATTGGCTTTTCTCCAATTAATGTATGCTTTCAGAAGCAGGGGAATAAGATGAAAGGCTATGCATCAAAACTGATTCCTGCTGAAACAAAATGGAAGTTGCTGCTTTTGATAAAATACAAGACTACGGCAGTGCTTGAATAATTTTATGGGAAGTTGCTGCCTAAGGCATATGTTTTACTGTCTGATACTGAATGCATGAGGAAAGACCATCTGTTTTTTTCAGCCTGAACAAATATACGATCCAGACTGAACCACTAGAGGCCAAATATAATTGCTATGTGTTTTGCTTTGTACTGCTCTCTACCTACAGCAGCATCCTTTTGTATAGCATGTATTGTAGCACACAATTCAAATGATGGCATTTGAAAATACTTTTTCCACTATCAAGGGTTATAAAATGACTATCTAAGGCTTAATGCAATCTTTTATACTTCATCTGTCACCAGAGATATAGTTCATGATAGGAAAGAACAACTTCAGATATACTTTGACTGCCATGGCAGTTGAACCTTAGGAATTCAGTTCTGCTGGACAGATCCTTGTTTAATGTCCAGCCAGGTGAAAGGCATTGCTGTATCCTTCAAGCCTTCAGTTCTAGCTGGGGAAAAGAGATGCTTTCAATGAGTGCTAATCTAAACTGCACCTGGATTTCCTGAATATTTACCTTTATTTTTATTCATACACTGCTTAACCGTACTGATTCCCTCTCCTGACTTACTTTTCCCATCTATCATGAATTAACACTTTGCCCAGAGTAATCTTCTAAATCACAGTTCTGGAGAACTATAGCAAAGCAAGTGGTAGGCTGGTGGAGGATGGTTTTGTGGCTGCAGGACTGGGCTGGGATTTAAAAGGTTCAGGTTTATTCCACATATAAAGACTTTCTGTGTAGCCTTAGGCAAGTCCCTTACCTCCTTTTCTGTGACATGGTCTTCAGCTGTAATATGCAAACAACAAGGTTTCCTTTTTCCTGCTGAGTTTTCTATAATTCTGCTGTAAGAGGCCTCTTCCAAGTGAAAATTTGTATTGTGTGTTTGGGCAAGACCCAGTACAACTGGACCTCTAATTTAGTTGATGTTACTGGAATACAACCAAACAAGCGCAATTTTTAATACCTAAATACAAAGGAAGTAAGAAAATATCATTTTAACTAGTTCAGGAGCAAAGAAATTCAGCAAAAGGAAATTACATCCTTTTACATAAGTTCTTAGTCACTTCTTAATTTTATTTTGCCCTCCATGCATGTCTTAACAAGGAACATTTATGCCTGTGTCAGTAGGATGTAATCGTAGGGGGGTTATGTCTGAAGACTGTAGCAGCTGAAACTACCAGTAATTTTTTAGGAGATTTTCCTTTTTAAAAAAAGTAGGGGTAAGGAGAGCAAAATTGCTCACAAGGTGCGTTTTTGTCACTTGAACGAGTCTTCTCTGAAACCTTTAAGCATATATCTTTCTTTAGTCTGGAAGATAGACTTGCCAATGCTACACACCAGAGATGCCATTTACCCTCCTGGATACTGTTTTACTTACAGTTCTTAGTAGAACTTATATGCAGGCTCCTACCAGATTTGATTTTCAAAGTAGAACTCCTCCCCAGCAGTTAAGTGATACGCTACAAAATGTGCCTCCTATATCTTATCGCACTGCACATCAGATTTTCTACTACAAATTCTGAGGAAATGGACTTATCTGATGTACTGGGTGTATTACAGCATTACTATATTACAGCACTATGGAAAATCCATATGTTATAAGGAAAAGAGCAATTTTAGCTCCTGAAGCGCAAATGGGAGCAGATGCAATAATATATTAATGTTTGCATCCAGCAGTTAGAATCATAGAAGAATTTATTTTGGAAAAGACCTCTTCAGGTCATCCACTCCAACCTCCTGCTCAAAGCAGAGCTCACTTCAAAGTCAGACCAGGGCCTTTCCCAGCCAGGTTCTGAAACCTGTGGGGACAGAGATTTCACAGTGCGGTGGGTTGGCCCTGGCTGGATGCCAGGTGCCCACCAAAGGCTCTCTATCATTCCCCTCCTCAGCTGGGCAGGGGAGAGAAATTACAAAGAAAGTCTCGTGGGTCGGGAGAAGGGCAGGGGGATCCCTCAGCCATTACTGTCACAGGCAAAACAGACTCGACTTGGGGAAAAATTCATTTCATTTGTTACCAGTCAAATCAGAGTAGGGCAATGAGAAACAAAGCCAAATATTAAAAAAAAACACCTTCCCCCCCACCCCTCCCTTCCTCACAGGCTCAGCTTCACTCCTGATTTCCCTACCCCTCCCCCCCCCCCAGCGCAGGGGGATGGGCAATGGGGGCTGGGGTCAGTCCATCACACGCTGTCTCTGCCACCCCTTCCCCCTCAGGGGCAGGGTCCTCACACTCTGCCCGGCTCCAGCCTGGGGTCCCTCCCATGGGAGACAGTCCTCCATGAACCGCTCCAGTGTGAGTCCTTCCCATGGGCTGCAGCTCTTCACGAACTGCTCCAGCCTGGGCTCCCTCCCACAGGGTCACAAGCCCTGCCAGCAAACCTGCTCCAGCCTGGGCTCCTCTCTGCAGGGGCCACAGGTCCTGCCAGGACCCTGCTCCAGTGTGAGCTGCCCACAGGGTCACAGCCTCCTTCAGGCACATCCACCTGCTCTGGCATGGGGTCCCCACGGGCTGCAGGTGACTACCTGCTCCACCGTTAACCTCCACGGGCTGCAGGGTACAGCCTGCTCCACCATGGGCTGCACCACGGGCTGCAGGGGAATCTCTGCTCCTGCACCTGGAGCAGCTGCTCCCCCTCCTTCTGCACTGACTTTGAGGTCTGCAGAGCTGCTGCTCTCACGTGTTCTCACTCCTCTTTCCCACTGCAGTTGTGCAGGTGGTTTTTTTCCCCCTTCTTAAATATGCTATCCCAGAGGTGCTGCCACTGCCACTGATGGGCTTGGCCTTGGCCAGTGGTGGGTCTGTCCTGGGGCCAGCTGGCATTGGCTCCATTGGACACGGGGGAAGCTTCTGGCAGCTTCTCACAGGAGCCACCCCTGTAGCTCCCCCACTACCAAAACCTTGCCACACAAACCCAATACACACAGCCTCACTGGGTAAATTGTTCTGGTGCTGAACCACCTTCATTCTGACTTTTTTTCCTTATAGGTATTCATAATCTTCCTTCCAGCAAATTGTGTCCTCTCCTCCTTCTTTATAACCAGAATTAGATAGCTGAGGACAGCAGTCGGAGGCCTCAGCCTCCTTTTTCCAGGCAGGACAAACCCAGCTCTGCTCAGCCCTTCCTGTACATCAGGAGGTGCAGCCCCACCACCTTGGTGGCCCTCCACTGGGCTTGCTTCAGTTTGTCCATCTCTCTCCCATGATGGGGAGCCTCAAACTGGGCATGTCACTTCAGATGTGGTCTTTCAGATGCCAAACAGTTGGAAATAATCACTTCCCTCAACCTTCTGGATACATTCTTGCTAGTAGAGCTTAGCATACTAGTGTACTAGAGCACACTGCTGAGGGATGTTCAACTTGGCCACCAGAAACACCCACAGACACACTCCGCAGTACTTTTCTGAAAAGCTGTTTTCTGTGTCTTCAGAGTTATTGTATAAGGTAAAGGAAAAATCATATTGAAGAACATATGCACCCTCTATATAGATCATTAATTTATATGCTTTTTGCCTTTGTCCCCGGAAGAGATCTGAGTCCCTTTTGCACTTTTTTGCAGATATATACTTGCATTAGTTACAATACCTGTTCACGTTAGGTTAGAGCATCTGCTAACAAGATGCCAGCATTTCAGACAAAAGCCAAAGGCCTGGCCTTTATTGCTTGATTCATTGCCCAGCACGAGACTGATGTCCTGGTTTCAGCTGGGATAGAGTTAATTTTCTTCTTAATAGCTGGTACAGTGCTGTGTTTTGGATTCGGTGTGGGAACAATGTTGATAACACACTGATGTTTTTAGTTGTTGCTAGGTAATGTTTATACTAAGTCAAGGACTTTTTAGTTTCTCAGGCCTTGCCAGCAAAAAGACTGGAGGGGCACGGGAAATTGGGAGGGGACACAGCGAGGACAGCTGAGCTGAACTAGTCAAAGAGGTATTCCATACCATGGGTTGTCATGTTCAGTATATAAACCAGGGGGTGGGGGTGGGGTGTTGGCCGTTGCTCGGGACTGGCTGGGCATCGCTCAGCAGGCGGCGAGCTGTTGCATTGTGCGTCACTAGTTTTCTTTCCTCCCTTCCCTGTGGATTTCATTCCTCTCCCCCCTCCCTCCTTTTCATTATAACTGTTATTATTATTATTGCTCTTTTTTATTTTATTTCAATTATTAAATTGTTCTTATCTCAAGCCTCAAGTTTCACATTCCTTTCTGATTCTTCTCCCCATCTCTCTGGGTTAGGGGGGAGTGAGCGAGTGGCTGCACAGTAGTTAATTACCAGCTGGGGTTAAACAACGACAGTGTTTTAAGTCAGAAATCAGAAAAGCATTGATCGAATCATTTATTACTACTTGCAAAATGTAGTGCAAGATTTTAAAATGTAGAACATACACCACCTTGCACGCATTCAGTGTGCTGCCTGGCTGCTGCTTAGTCAGTTAATGGTATGGTGGGTGAAATTCACTTCTTTTTGATCCATTTCCTAGATGGTTTCACCAGCACAGTGGTATTATTATTGGTGAAGCAGTACAATAGGAAAGGATGTTTGCTATCATCCACCGGATGGGCCTCAGAGCAATACCGGCTCTGCAGACTTATGTCTGCAAACACCACATGTGCTGTATGCTGTCAGGATCAGGCATCGGATATGCAAGAGTTTATACAGGGATACCAGGTGTTTGCATCTTGGTCGCAAAGAGATTTAGCAACATGATGGTGCTTTGCTTTGCCTGCGTATATTCAGCAGTACCACAAAACATGCAAGCTCATGGAAGCTCAAAATTGCCGTCATGTTTTCCCAATTGTAATTGCACAACTTGTGTAAGACATTCTTACTTCGCTCCTTTGTTTTAACTTCGTCAGTGGTTTGTATGATACTGTTTGTTCCCAGAATGCAGCCTGTTCAGTTAGAGCACTGATGCCAGAACTCAACAGCTACCTCTCAGTTTTGGGTCGTTTGTACATGAATCCTGTTGCTTAGAAGGAAGTTGTTTTAGATGGGCAGTTAGGTGCAATATGTATCTTAGCTCCGTCATAAGCTTATACAGCAGATACTTATGGCCAGTCATAGAAGAAATGATTTTTCAGACTGGGGAGAGGACTTTCCTGTTGATGATCATTCTTTAAAGCCTTAAGGGTATCTGGACTGCATAAAGCTGCAGGATTGTGATATCACAAGTGATGCCTGTGTATATTGGGTCATTTCTCAAAGAAAATCTTGTTTCTTGTGTTTGTTTCCAGTAATTCTACCAGTGCTGCTCAGAAGCACATGGATTTAGTAACAGGCTATTCTAATGTCTTTAGTGAACTAAATTAAGTAGTGATTGAATTCCCTTCTATTAACGAAGACTGTTCATTGATAGCTTTCTGTTAACATTGGTGCAGTAGGATCAATATAGATACTGGGTCAGGGTTCTGAAAAATATTAACGATTATTAATATTCTTTCTTTTTCAGTTTTCTCCTTGTGTTTGGTTGCTTGATTTTGTCCGTGTTTTCTACTATACCTGAACACACAAAACTTGCCTCTGGTTGTCTCTTCATTTTGGTAAGTGAAACTTGTAAATTCAAGACAGTTTTACAAATGCTTTTATATACACTCAAATCCTCTTCCTCGCCAAGCAGAAAATAGTCTAATTCCTGAATGCTCTAAGAAACCAGACTTTTCATCAGAATGATACAAAAATAATAAAAGGATTCCACCATCTTTTTTCTTTGAAAACAGGTTAGATTGTATGACAGTGTTAACGAAGTACTGTATTGCATCCCCTTCTTTGCTTAAGAATTGCTGTGGTTTGTAACAAAAAGGTTTTCTACTGCAGTTTGGCAGTGATGGAGCATGAAAGACCTTTGATACTGCTGCTGCCATTTATGAAGTCAGTATGTAGTAAGAGGCACTTAAAATAGGAAATAATTTTGGTATCGTAGATACCAATTTGTGCTCACTGTTGGTATATACTGATATTTCAGTGGCAGTTGCTGCAGTAAGATGTGGTAATTTCATTATTTATTCATAATACAGGCTTTTGTATTGTGTTTGTTTCTCCTTTTCATCTTCTGAGGTAGATATAAATGGCTTTATTCCCTAAAAGTGCTTAACATTTTTCATGCTTTGTATGGATGCCACTTTATTCATATGCTTCTTGATGGGCCATTTAGTTCTGCAAGCGATGGCCTGAGGATAGGCAGTAGTGATCATTAAAATGTCACTTTATACCCAGAGTTACCATGGTTATTTCAGTTCCATGTATACAGCAGACTGTGGCTCGTTAGGTAGTGCCGAGGGTGAAGTAACTGTCGGCAAATGCCAACATTTTAATTGTCATCACTGTACATATCCAAAAGCTCTGGTCTTCAGAACATCTCCCTAATTAATTATGGTGTAAGCAGGCTGATAAGCGTAATTATGCTGTATGTGTCTCTACAGCATGATGTGCCACTGCATCAAGATACCTGAACTAAATGTCCAGAGCAGGCTAGGTGCAGATGTGTGCTGTTCTGCTCCATCCAATGGTTTCTTGGCAGGACTAATTAGGGAGAGCCATGCTAAATGTGGTATTTTGCTTCCTAGCCATATTAGCACTTTTTCTTTTTCTGGAGAAAAGATCAGGTGGCATTAAACCAGCTAAAAGTGATCAGATTTAATCCTACACTCATACCCAGTCCCATTATGTACATATCTGAACAATACTTTGCAAATGGAAGTTTGATTGAATGTTCTTCAACAAGTTACGTTATTGCAATTACTACACTAATTGCTAAGATTTTCTAGTACAGAAAACAGGAAAATGTGATTAGTCTGAAAATACCCTGTTTCTAATAGCAGGTGCTTTTGTGACAAGTAATCTGTTTCCCTGTATACTTATGCAAATTGGTTGTAGAAGTCACATTTGTTCTGACATAAAATATGCATTTCCCATGAGCCACATATTTGTTGATTGTGTTGGTATGCTTACAGCCGCTGATTCCTCAGCTGAGTGATAAACACATTCCCTGTGCTTTGCCATGGCTCTCCCAGGACCCTGAATGTGGAGGAGCTGTGCAAAGTCCTGGGTTTGCTCCCACCGGCAGGCAGAGATGTGGCGAGCTCCACTAGCTCATACACCAGTCCTTGTAGGGGTGACCATCAGCAGAGCGGAGCTGCTCAGGGTCTGCTGTGGGAAACTGCAGCATTTGCTGCTGCTGCAGCTTCAGAGACGGACTTTGTCCCTCTTAACAGTTCTGAATGTACAACCCATGACATCCTCTGAACACAGAAATGGCCTTAAGGAGGAAGAGGGTGGATGGTTAATCCTTGAAATATCAATACTAGCCTGGTCCAACATTTCTATGCTATAGCCTAGTGTGCTCAGCAAACCCTTGGCAGGAATAAATCGAGTGATGACGAATTTTACGGCTCCTGCTGTGAGTATCTAATGGAGAAAAATATAAACACAGCAAAGTACGAAGTTCCAGAAGCAGGCTAAAGCTGACTGGTTTATTCCAGTTTGCTGATGCATGATTTGCTCCTTCTCTGCATACTGAATCATTAGCTGATATTAGCGATGTTATCAAAGCAGGCTTTTGCAACCACAAACCAAGAGAAAAATACATTTCTACATCAACTCAGGAGCAGGATTTTTGGCTGTGCCAACACGTAACTGCAGTCACTAGAGTTTTCGCAACTTTTTCCTTGCAGTGATTCATACAACTCTTACAAATGTGTCATTTAATAGAGATGGTTGTATTAACTATCAGAGATCTGGTTTAATACTGTTTTGCTTTGTGTATGAGCTGGAAGATACATGTTTATTTTCTAATGAGGGACCATAAAACAATCTGTAAAGCTGCCTGCTGGGTTTCTGTGAATGGTTTGTTTTGCAGATTTGTTCCAGATGGTCCCCTCCTACAGCCATGTTAATTGGCTAAAAAGCTAAGGTAGTGTTCCTTCAACATAATACCTGAGCTGCTGCCTGCACTGGCACCTGTGGCTTTTGACATACTGCAGCTTTTCACAATTAGACAGGGAGGTTAAAGAGGGAAGTGTAGATGAGGTGAGCAAACCTGTCCCTCCTCCTCCTAAAGGCCGGAGGAGTGAAGATTATTGTTCTACAGTCAGTTCCATTTATCTCCCTCAGCCTCGCCTTACAAGGGAATAGAAAACCTATCTTCCAATCACCGCATCCTAAATACTCTGTCAGAAACCTACAACAGCTCGAAGTAAACCATTGTTTGGGAAAGCAGCATGAGCTGAGGGCTTCTGAGCCTCAGCAGAGATTAATGGACTTGTCGACTGCAGAAACGCCTCAGCTCCGCTCCCGGAGCCGACACAAACCTGCCCCGCTTCACTGCGCCGTACCCTGCCAGGGCTTCAGTTCTGGCATCTGCACAAGTACTGCTGTGCCTCTAGGTATCTTCTACTTATCAGGGAGCCTGTCAAGGCAAATGTGTTTAATATGTGAATTTTACCCTTAAAATGAAAGTTCTGCAGATAAGTTAAGTGCGTGTTGCATAGAGTAATGTTGGATTGTTACCTCAGTAATTAATTTGGTTAGATTTGTGCCCACAAATAATAAGCCTAATCAGTGCGAGAGCATCAGATAAAACTCCTTATACCTACAGTGATAATTATACTTCAGCCTCGTCTGTGCATACAACTTCTGGCACTCGAGTTGTAGCAGTGATATATCCCAGACAGACAGTAGAATAAAATCTACTTCGACATCAAAAAAACCACAAGCAGCTTAAGAATCCAACTAACACAGCAAGAAAATAATCTTTGGTGTATTGCTGATCTCTTACAAGTACGTTTGCTGGCACTTTATCAAATAGTAAACACAAGGGAAGTAAAACTTGGGCTGGGAAAGCAAAATCAAATCTTTTGGGGAAGATAGCCAAGAAGGAATATATCTGGAACTGGAGGTCGTTCACTCTCATGACCAAACTCTCTGTTTTAAGATCATTTTCAACTAAAGCTATGTGAATGTTCACTTCTGTTTGTTTGCTGTCAATTCAAGAAAATAAATAAAATCATTTTAGTTGGGCCACAAAGATCTGGCAAATTGAGAAGTCCAAAAAAAGTCTTGGATCAGATTAAATGCTTCATTTGACCTGGCATAAAATATTGTTTGTGTATTTGAGCATTTTAGAAATTCTGGCTTAAAAGTTAAATTGAGGCTGTAGGAAAGAAATGTAATTTTTATTTGAAGTGATAGCGTTCCATTTTTTTCATAATTTTCATTTTTAATCAAGCTGGAGAGATGGCAAAACTCATGGATTTCTGCAGGACTGGTTTTGTCAAATCTGTTTTGTGTTTTTCTCTGAAAAGGGCTGGGTAGAAAGCTCTACCCAGTTGTGCAGGATAAGGGCCTCTGAAAATGTACTCTAGGAATGCATTCTTCAGGTAGAAATAACTCCCAAAGACATAAAAGCAGACAGCATGCAGTAGATGAGGCTGGCTTCCACATGTACTGTGGTCACTTACATGAATCCAAAAGGAGCCTGTATCAAGTGTTTCTAGCAATTAAGATCTTCCTAATATTTCTCTCTTCTAGCATTTTCTCAGAAAAGAAACTTAGAGTATGAACATTGGTTAAAAAGCATGGGGTATAGCTGTCCCATAGCAGGCAAGCGCATATTCAATTTGTCTCTGTTCTAGGAGAGTGCATCCATCCACAGCTATGTAATGATACAAATATGTTACAAAATTTTAAAGCTGGGCAGAATGGATTTAAAAAAGGAGATGTATAGTGCTCAATTCAAAAAAGTAGCAATTCTCATGTTAGATTTATTGTCCCAGAAATTGAATTCTCTTGTGATGCTTTGATAAAAAAACACCAGACCTGGAGCAGAGGACTACTTGGATGGCTCTGGAGGACCAGCTAACAAGGCATGAAAGGAAAAACTGAATGATCTTGAGAGATTTCAATTATAGATAGATTTCTAATAAGGGTAGAGTATAGGCCACATGTTAGTGCCATTTTGTTGAGTCTTCTCCCAAGAGAAACAGATTAACTGATACCTGAGCTAAAAAGTCAGTGATTTTCAAGTTTGCTAGAGCTTGTCAAAACTCAGAAACAGTATTTCTCAGGAAATACTCATTTTCAATGTTTTTTTTCATCCCAAATCAAAGCATGGCTTTGAAATTTCAAAATTTCTGCATAGAAATCTCTGAAAAATTACGTTAGATATACAGCACTGATATCAAAGGCAGAAAAAAAGAGAAAAATGTAATGTTGATAAGGTCAAAGATTTCATGTTTTCCGTCTTTTTTTGCATTCATATACACTAATATTATAATAAGGTGATAACATTTCAACCATGCCATAATAAACTACCTGTTAGCTCTGAAAGAAGATATTCTTACCTTATAATTTCATGTCTTTGCTGATTAAATTGTTACTTTCCTATTACGTTTACTGATTTTCCCAAATCAGAGCTGACTGTTATTAGAAAAATTTGGACTAGATCTCATCACAACTGCTTGAGAATATTTGTGCAAACAGAGCAGATGTCCTACTGGACATGTAAGTGCTGGCTGCACTTCTCTGAAACTAAAAGTTATTAGGAGGAAGTCTGACAGAAAGCAAAATTGTAAAAGAAAAGGTGAAGTTATTTAAAAACATACCAGTAAATGTCCCCAGAGCTGTATTTCTTCCGTCAGAAGGCAGTGTTGGCACTCCCAACCAACCGGCAAAGCTCTAAATCAAATAAGCACACACTGTAGCTATGGAGAGAGATAAATATAACAAAAAAAATTATTTCCTAACAAAGGAACATTGGACCGCACATGAAACTGTAAAGGTATCAATATATTGTCAACAGTGCTGAGGATGATACACTTCAAAAACATCAGAGAATAAAGACATCTCAATACTGGCATAAGCCTGTTATTGATACGATTCTGGGCTTGATTACGTTGTCAGTAATGTTTTGTCCTTTCTTTTCTTTTATTCTGTATTAAGCAGAAATAACCTTTATAAAGAGAAGAATGAGAAATCACACATTGAATAGAATATTCTCTTGTATTTAAAAATGCAATATATTATAGTTCTGCTGGGAAAGCTTAAATGCATTTGATTACTAAAGATGACTAAAACAGTATTATTATATGTGATTGCAGTTGGGGCATAGAAAAATCTCATAACTGAATCACTTAAAGAAGGTAGGATAACTATGAATGGTTACCTCAAGTGCTACAGCATCCAACAGAAAATGCAGTGAAGGCAAGAGAGACTTTCAGAGTCGCTGCCAGAGCATTTCCCAGGTAGGCAGAACTACCAACCAGTTACACTCCAATAAGAAATCTGCATTTACTGTACAGTATTAAAATCACTGGAGTTGCTGCAAGTCAATGGCTGCTGGTTGAAATACAATCCATCACATTTTCCATTCCCTCTGAATGAACAGGGCATGTATAGAGAAATGGGTGGTACTATGCAGTGGAGAAAGATGGATGGACATAGCAAACCCACAAGCAGTATTAAATGTAATGCAACTCACGACCTGGTACAATTTTAACATTAAAATGACTAACCTGTAGTAAGAAGGCCAGTGTTGATTTTCTAAATAGATACATTATACTCTTTTGTATTCTTGTTATCTCTTCCTATATACGTAATTTCAAGCGTTAGTACGTGGTGGAATCATCCCTGGAAGCGTTTTAAAAATGTGTAGATGCAAGGCGTAGGGACATGGTTTAGTGATGGACTTGGCAGTCCTGGGTTAACACTTGGTCTTGATGACCTTAAAGATCTTTTCTAACCTAAATAATTCTATGATTCGATAAGCTGTTATTTAGCTTATCTTGTCCATGGTCCATTGTATATAATGGTCCATGGCATTATATGGTTATATGCAAATAGTCAGGCAAGAAGATACTAGTACTGCGAACAATCGGTTTCTGATTCCCTTTGTTTCCCAACACAGGGAGGACTAGCATTCAAAGGTGGAAAATGTGTTCTTAAGATGGAAAGGACTGTCCATCTTATTCAGAAAAGAGACTTTTAGCCAGCCATTTAAGGGGCCTCTTTATCTAGGATAAAACAGTATCTCTAGGAGGATTTTGAGATTGGGAGTGTAAAATGGGGAGGATTAGATGTTAGTGGTGGGATGTCAGGATTCAGATTAATAGAGGTATAATTCTTTGAGGAGGGCAAAGCATATCTCCTTTTAGGCTAATCTATACATTGTGCTAAAGGACCGAACCAGCTGTCCTTGACCTCCTTTAAGAACAAATGAGCAGCACTCCTTGCACAACTGCTCTTCTAGGTCATGTCTTCCTCCTGGTTTTATCAGTTTAAGTGATAACAAGGTGCCATGGGAATCTACTTTGAAGTTGTAAGTGTAACAGTTTCTATAGATGTAGATTTGTAATAGTTTATGCTAAACTCTGCAGTATTGAATTTCATGGGCTTTTTGACAGAGTTTGACAAGAATCTAAACTTGTTACATGGAGAGCAAAAGCTACCTCCTTAAAATAGGCAACAAACAGTTTAGACTGCAACAGTAAAAACGGGTAAATATCAAACTCTATCAGAAATCCAGACCTGACCCTTGTTAGGGAAATACGGATTTGCCAAATGGAAATTCAGAATAAGTCTCCAGAGGAAAGCCAAAGTACATGGTTATAAATAATACGTAAGGAAAAAGGTCTACAAAACACTAAATGTCAAAAGGAAAAGAATGCTGAAAAAGGCAGAATATCATTGATGTGAAAGCTGTTTGGAAACCTAGGGAACACCCACCATCTGAGTAACACACAGAAACCGCATTCCAGTCAGTCACTTTGCACGGATGTGACAGAACATGTGAAGACAAGGATTGCTACAGCCAAAATGTGAACCCTCCTCAAATGACAGGAGAAATCTCTTCACAAGATTCAATGTAAAAACTGTGAAGTCAAGCAAGTATCAAAATATAGGCAAATGTTAAAAATTTCTGTAAGGATCCACAGCAGACATACCTATAACACAAAAGTCCAAAGAGAATTTAATGTGTAGGTGACGGTAGATAGACAGACACACTCAAACCAAGTCCAGTCTTGAGGACCATGAACTGTGGGTGAGCTACGAAGATGAATTACCAAAATAAGTACTGGCCATTTTAGACTTGTAGACTTCCATGGAGTGCCTAAGGAAAGGGTGTATGCCATGAACAGGATAATAACTTTGGTATCAAAGCTGAACCAGACAGGAATTGGCTGATTGTACCATATGAAGATATGATCACAGGAAATTAATGTCTCACAAAGATATATGTATGTTTTTGAGAGGATGTGGAAGGGGGTGTTCTTTTCTTTTTCCAAGAGACCAAAATTCCATAAGCGTTGAAAAAAGATAATAGGAAAAACTGCAAAACACTCAGCAAATGGCAGAATTTGTAAAACATGAGCCTTGGTATACTGGCTTTCAAAGTCTAGTTATTGGACTGAAAAGAGGGGACAATGTCAATGTTTTACTGAACCTAAGGAAACTTATAAGGAATATAAATGTTTAACAAAAAGCATAAGATTGGGTACAGTGCCTCCCAAGTCCGGTTTGCTAAAAGTTGCCAGTTGTCAGAACACACTTTCTTAAAATCGCTTTCTGAAAATGTTTTACTGGAAACATTTCAGTGAATATCACCCCAGATGCCCATAGGTTTCCTGGTGGTCAAAACATGCATTGATGTACTCCTAGGGAAGCTCTGTTAATGAGCTTTGCAAACTGGGAAACTGCCAGAAGAAATCATTTTAAAAAGAACACAGCAAATATCATTTGCAGAGTCTCTAGGATTTAAAACTGCCAAACATGCTAAGACCAAACCCCTCCCATCAATACAAAATCAACATGGATACCAGAGCATGAAAGGGCTCGGAGCCTGTACTGGCTCTGACTCCCATTCTGCATTTCTGTTGGACACAGCAAAAGATAGCAAATTCTTCACAAAGATTTCAAAAGGAAGATTTGGGAGCTGTGTTGCTAGAGACATGTGCTTGACTGTCTGCCTGTAACGTGACATCAAAAATGTGACTATAGCAGAAAAAAATGCATGAAGAAATCACAAAGGAGAGGCAAAGGCCTGGGTACAGCTGTGCAGAGCTTCATCGTTTTCAATATGTGGATAATTTTAAAACCAAAATGAGACCATTTAATGCTGATATCTCACTACTGAGAAAGAAAATGTGAACAAACTCAAAGCAGGATATAAATGTTTGGAAAGTAGAAAATTTTTCTATAGTATGAGTTTTATGGCTATCTTCTGCTTTCGGGAATTCTCTCAGAAGCGTAGTTGTACCCGACATAAATAAATGACACGGCACAAAGCAGTGAGTGCAAATGGCTGGCAAACACCATCTTTAAGGGTGATCCTGTATCTGGGGAAAAGCAGGATAGACTTTTTCAGTGTTTGAAAAAGTGTTTTCAGTGATCGTCAGGGTCTTCCTAGAAGAACCATGTCCACCAAAAGCCAAAAGGAGTTTTGGGATGTGCTTTCCCGCATGTGCGCTGACATGGCAATCACAGCAACCATGATGGCCAGCGGCCAGGAGCTTGGCTGTCCCGTGCACCTCTGTGGCACTCGTTCCTGTGGCACCAGCAGATCCTCAGCGACTGGTCCATGGTGGTGGTGTGAAGTGGGTCTGCTGATCTGGGAAGGCAGAAGTGGGTCTGTCCTTCGTGGATGCTGAGGAAGGCTAGTGCAGTTTCAGTGCTAGGAATTGTGTATTGGGTCTAATACGGTAAATATTTGTATTTACTCTATAAGAGATGAAGAAAAATATAATTAAATAGCAGCTACATAATTCTAGTGTGTGCTTGTACTAACTGATTCAAAACAGGTTTTACTTGACATAAAGATTCTGGGCTTTTTTCTGCTGTAAGTGAGTAAAGAGACATGACTGATAGATGCCATTTCAAGTAATAAACACAAAAAGCTAAAAGAGGGTTGGGCAGCAGAAGTCCTATATAAGAGGTGGCTAATTAAATCTAAGCGTATCACTGGGATTTTAATATTATATCAATAGACTTGTAGCTGTGTATTAGATTAAAAGGCACAGAAGTGATTTCTCAATAATCCTCTATTAACATAAAATCAACGTGGGAAATCTTAATCATAATTTGGAAAAGCAAGTGTTGTCAAAGTATCACATTCATTATAAAACTGATAAGTGATAAAAGCGTGCATAAATTTCTTTTCATGCTTATTGTGTATTGTACTGGGATCTGAACTGAAGTCTCTGATTGCTATTTATGTGCCACTAATAGGGTTATGTTTTCAGATTTATGGCTGCCTCTCCCACTGCTAAACTGCAGTTGGAAAGAATTAAAACATTAGTTCCTTAAGTGTACGTATGCATGTGTAAGATGTATTTGTTAGCTGTTTAGATCAAAGATCTCCCTTTCTGATCCTGAACCAGGAATAATACAAATGTGTTCAAATTATACCATGATTTTAAATTATAAAGCATGCACATATTTGTATCTGCTCACTTTAGTCTGAAAACTGGCTGGTATAACAGAAGTACCTCTATTACTTTTCCAGCTTCTGCATCAAACCTTCCTCAAGTTTCTCTGAGACGGACTAGTGTTGTGCTCCCCCTTGCCTCCTGATAGTGTCTGTTTAAAGTGTAGAGTCCAACTCTGGTGCTCAGTACTTTCAATCAGTAGAGGGTTTTTTTCGCTTGAGAGAGGAATGCAGAAGCTGAGGTGTTACGTTCTTGCTTTAATTAAATGAGAAAACAATCTCATCCTCTTTGACCATGAATAATAAAGCATCGCTGTTTTAATAGTGTCAACTACTCATGTGTCACCATAAAGAGATTTTAGCAGCTGATAACATTCTTAAACCAGTCCGCTTTAAATTAAAGGACTAGAAAATGTTTATCCTCCCTCTTTTCCAACTGATTTGAAAACACTGGAAGTCCTTGTCTATGGGTTTTTAGGGAAGAAGGGACCCTTCCTGAGCACTATCAGATGACATAACTCCTCCTGTTCCTGCTGTTGGGAGTGTAGTGAGGCTGTGCTGATTTACACCAGATAAGCATCTGCAGTGCAGCTATGCTGCAGAGATGTTGTCTTCAGCAGGGAAACACTTGTGGCCTTATTAACGCTTATTTCAGGGAATTAATTGGATTTATTCTAGCCCATTTCCTGGGCTTCTGATGAAGTCACTTGTAGACCCAGTTCTTCTTTGAGTTCAAGGCAGGCAGCTCCTTACATCAGCCTGCAGCTGTGTTATCCTACTTCACTAGCCTTTAGAATACTTAATATAATTTCCATACAAGAAATATCTATTTCCATACAAAAAATGTAATTAAAACCACAGCAGAGCCATTGTCTTGTGGGCAGATTTCTTATATCCAAACCTCAGCTCATTTACGCGTTGCAAAGTAACCAGGAGCATCCTAGAAGAAGAGTACAGAGTGATCAGTTTTGGTCATTTCTCATCTCAAAAATAGCTCTGATTCCCAGAAATGACAGTCTACAACCAAAGCACCTGATTTCAGCAGCATCACATTATTTTCGGTTTTAATAAGCAGTTACATTAATGAACAAGAAAGCTATGATAAAACCACTTTTTTACTGTTAGAATGTTATGCTTAGGGAGATCCTTATCATTGACAAATACCTGATAAGCATATTAATGTAGGCAATTTCAACCAATCATCACTTGTACCCTAATTAGATAGGAAAAAAAAAATTGCTCATCATAGCTCGATTGTACTAAGTATGCTTGATTTAATTAATTATCAACCCTGTTCATTACAGTCCTCCAGGGCCTTTTGTTAATAGAAACCTGCTCTGGATGACCTCTTATATTCCTTTCCTGCCATCTGTGTGACCTGCATTGTTCCCATGGCACACACAGAAGGAAAAAACTTCAGGAGAACACTGGCGCTCCAGCCTCGCTTCTCCTGCATATGCATAGTTCCCTGTGACAACTGGAGCTGTGTATGCAGAACCATTTCAGAATGAATAGTTCATCAGTCTGGATGAACAATGCTTTTAGGAGGAAGACTTTCCACTGTCCGGACCACCAATGCATCTGCCATGTCAGTTACTGTAGGGTGGGTGGGTGGGTTGTGCATGCTGTGAGCTTAAATAGCCAGAAAAGTTACAGATTTGGTAACTGTGGTGCAGGACCAGATGCAGCTGTGATTGGAAAAGGATGACACTATAGGGGAAAAGGAAGAAATGGCGAAGGCCAAGGCATCCCTGCTCGACCTAGGAAGGGAGGGGTTGAGCTTCCAGTAAAGCTAAACTTGCCCATCAGTTCAAATATAGCTTTGCTGAATTTTGAAGGAGGCCAGATTTATCAACAGAGCAGGATTTTCCCATTCTGATGTAAATGTTGTTATTCATATCTCATAAGTAATCCAAAATTAATGAGGTTCTATCATATTATACGTAGGACAGAGATACTTATAATCCATAATTTCTACAGCAAGCCTACAAATCGTGAGGCCTAATGATTTTTTTCCATCACATGCCTTTCCAATTATGTTCTGATTTTCTGTTTCGATTGCTAAGGAACTAAAATCAAGTTATTTAAAAGCCTAGATTTAGGCTTAATTTTGTAATAAGCCATTCCAAATGAAATCTAAAAAAAAAAAAAAAAAAAATCTGATCTTGTTTGGGATGCGTCGTTCCAACTTTTGTCCACAGACAACCAAGAACCTCATGACTGTGCAGCTGCCATAGGAAAAAATAATGTCATTCCCTGGCCTACATTAACCTTGACAGAGATTGGACTTTACATTGTGACTGAGTGCACTGATTACTAAAACATTACTTTTTTCACAGTGGTGTGGGATTCTTTGTTTCTCTCTGGTTTCAACCTGGAACAATCCAAAATACATGAAGTACAAAATAGTGTGAAGAGTTCTGTTAAAATGCATTCACATTTTCTAGGAAAATCCTTTTCCTTTAGACTTTATTCTTAATGATATGTATTCCCTTCAAAAATTTGTTCGTTGAGGATGCAGGAGTCACCAGGATATAAGGATCATTTTGAAACATGGCTATTTCAGAAAGTGCAAAAATAAGTGTGAAACCTCATCTCCACTTTGTTCAATGTCTTTTCTGTTATTAAAGCTTATACTGTATTTTTAAACCTCCAGAAACTTGATAGGTGTGGAAGAAAATCATATATAGTGTTTTTCCAATCAGCAGTTCTTTCAGCATTCCAGTGCACAGAGCCATATTTACTGTATCTGAGTTCACTTACAATAACTACAGTGGCTGTTGTTAAAATCTACTTAAGCAGCACAATTTTCAGTTAATTTTGAGAGGATATCACTGTGCATAAATTCATAGAGTTGTTAGAAATAGTAACTGTTTTTCTCAAGGAATGAACAAAGATATTTCACAACATTTGTCCAAGAAAAATCTTATACCCATACCCCACCCTCCAAAAAATTTTTCTTTTTTGAGAAAACATCCTTTTGCTCTTTTTCTCTCTCAAAATAGATACATGTCCACAAAGTTTCTCTTTGTAGTCCACGTATATGCATTTGTGTGTGAGAGACAAATAGGATTTCTGCCTCTGACATGAGTACACCATGTAGTACAAGGACTCCCAAACATGCGCTTTCTGCACACAATGACTTTTTTCGTCTTTGGATAAGTGAGTAAGCGTAGCGAATAGTGATTGCTAATGGTAGTACAGATGATGAATACAAAACTGCATAGCACTAATAGGAACCAGAAGAATAAACTACGAAAAAAAATTACCTCTTTTCAACTTCTACCAGCAGTTTTGTGATACTAATTTAGCTGAATTGGAGCTGCAGACTAGTCCTTCCAGAATCATTATGTACTTTCTGTTCTTGCCAGTTCTCCATCGGAGGCCCTGCTGGGGTCTAGAGTATGAGAGGACATGCTCCTGTGTGTGTGTCCAGCTCCTGTAAGGCACCTGTGACAATTTCAGTGTACTTAGAAAGCAGGAGGTGTTTCTCATGCATCTGTACACACAGTATGTTTTCCAGGGAAATGACAAACCTTAGTCAAATGAAACGTGATTAGATTTTAACAAGGAAAAGGTTTTATTGGAAGAAAAGAATGTTTCATGTTTCTCTGGCATCCTTTCCATCGGTATCTCTTACCCCTGCCCCAAAGAAGGGACTTCATCAGGAGAATCTCATGTCAAATGGCCTGGAGGCCTGCCATCAGCTCCCATAAATTCAGAGACATCATCTAGCAATGTGTAAACCAGATTTGACAACTCATGATTGAACTACCACTATAAAAGTGGTAGTTAAATAACTAAAATACATAATCTTCCTTTTTTTCCAGTTGGCTTCTTGTCCATTTTATTCTTGGCCTACACAGAGTTTCCTACAAGGAAATGTACCACATGGTAGCCAAATATTAAGAATTATTGTTAGTATATGGAGAACTTTTTCAGTTTTGCACATAATCCTTTCTGAAGTTGTGCAATAGCTCTGTTCATGGAATTAAGTTGAAGTTTCTTGTAGTAGAATGAATAAAAAGAAAACCTTAACCATCACACTCATTTTTTCATGTGTTCTTTCTAACAAAAAATATGGCATTTTCTTTAGCCACATTTTACCAAAGGGACCTCATTGTGCTTTTGTGATTTAGGCATTCAATATAGGATTTACAAAACTGGAAACAAAGACACTGAAGAAGGTTCTAATAACTCTTTCAATGTGATGGAGTTATACAAGTTGACATGTTTTAGGAAGGAATACTGTTTTCAAATTGTTCTCTGACAGCAAAAGCAAATTAAATTCACAATGTTTCAGTGTAATGCCACTAATGATAAGCTAGTAAAGCACCATTACATGACACAATATTAATAGTGACGTTGGTTCAGGTAAATTAATGCCTGAGTTGACATATATATTTACAGCCTTATTAGCTTGTAGAGTTGTAAGGTCTCGCAGTCTGAAAACATGCAAACTGTTTATTGGGAAAAAGTCAATATTGGATCAACCCTTCCCTTGCAAATATTTTTCTATTTAATTCATTTGCAGTGCTTTCTTGCCAGTACCACACTAGTCCTCATCCTGCAGGAATAACACATTAATTGGCTGACAAGGAACAGCTTTCTCTTGGACATGGAAATACATTCAACTGCCAAATAAAATACAACTTTTCATCCTCTTCTTCTTGATGAACTGTTTAAGAAGCTGCTTCAAGTATTTTTCTCCTTCTTCTTGTGAACACACAAATTTTTATTTTATCATTTCAAAACCTATAATGTTATGGTGGTATTCCAGAGGAGTATCTATGTTTACAGTTCCATACCAGTACTATATCTCTGCAGATTATAGGAATTCAGATTTCCGTCAGGTATGGAGCTCCAAACTATTGCTCTAACTCTGTTGACCTCACTGTTATACTGAAAGATCTCTTCCAGTAAAAATTGCTTAAATACAGGTTGATGCTATTAAAATGGAAAGTCTTAAAAAAGGTTCCAATGTGAAAAGAAGCCAGACAAGCAAGGCGAGATTTTTAAATGCTTTCATTCACAAGTTGTCCAAGGAACATTATGGCTAGTGTGAACATTCATTTTACTGTCTTAGAAACAATTACATACCCATTGTATGTAATTACACTTGCATGTATCTTAACCTGATTCTGGGAACAAATTGATTTCCTAAATGCTTCTGCATCATCTCAATCACTTCACCTGCATATTGCCACAATGAGAATGTATCTACCAAAATATTCAGCCTTCAGACTGAGAACTAACTTTATGGATGTGGATATATAATGTATGCTTCACTAGCTGTCTAAATCACCTGTGGACTGATCCTCAATATCCGAAGTCACTGAGTATTTTGCTTTGATATATTTGTGTATGATTCAGTGCTTCAGTGTCTCATATTTAGTAGCCAATCTTAGCAGATATTTAATGTTGTTCAGGTTAGACTTGGACTATTCACTAGGAAGCTCCGAGGTCTGTGTTCTGTGGGTAGATGTGTAACCATCCTGGGGAGCAGGACCCCAAGTTTGTCTTGGGATCATCAGATGCTCAGGGTAGATTGCAAGACACACACGGTGGTCTTAAGTTTCCTGATGTTTCAGTGCTCTTTATCTGTAACAGGCATTTTTCTTATTTGCCCTTTCTAGGAATTTGTCATGATTGTTGTCTTTGGTTTGGAATTTATTATTCGTATCTGGTCTGCTGGATGCTGTTGTCGATACCGAGGATGGCAAGGAAGACTGCGCTTTGCAAGGAAACCATTTTGTGTGATAGGTGAGTGCCCCAGCTCTAGTTTATTTTAAGATAAAAACACCCGCTTCTGTTTTGCTTCTGAATGAAAACTACTGGAATCAGACTCTATTTACAGTAATCAGGTGTAAATCCAGAATAGGTCTGTGTCAACTGTCATTTGCCCAAGGCTTCTCTAGTTATAAAATCACAAAGTCCCTAAATACCAGTCAGTCCATATTTCTTATGTTCTCCTACAGCTGGCACGTATGTTGGAAGAATGAGGGGTTGAGAGCTGATCTCACTGAAAATCATGGGAGCTGGATACATTTAATGGACATATTACACATTTTGTATATACATGCATAGATGCCATGCACATATGTGCATATGTTGTGTTCTCCTTATGTCACCTCTGTGGTCAGACATGTATACACTGCAATAAGTTTGAAAACCTACCTAGAAACATCTGACAACATTGGTGCTGACTGCATGACGTCCAGGTTTCTGCTCTGCCAATGACTGGCATAGGATATATCATACATCTTCTACAACTATTTTGAGAGACTATTCCTCCCCTTCTTTGCTGTAGAAATTGTCCGTGAGAATGGTGAATAGGCCCACAACCAGTCAAAACCCTACTTCGAAAAAGAATCCGCAGGAAAACAGTTTCCCAATAAAGGCAGAAATCAGGGATAGCTAACAATATCATCTGATAATTTCTTGGTTTTTCTAATGGTTTGGAGGAAGTGCTTTTCACAGAACATCTGTGGAACTTCAGGATATCGGTGTCCCAACTTCTCTCTCAACTTCCTCCTCTTCAGCCTTTAATTTCATCTGCCTGTATCTTAAATTAACTTATAGATAACTGGGATAGGAAACACATTCTCCTGTGCATCTATAGACAGCAGATAGCACACAGAGTCATGTGCTTGTAGCTGGGTCTACCCGTGGGTCCGCTGAGACCTACACATGGGTCTCAGTGTGAACAGTGAATAACAAAGTGTCACCCTGGTCTAAAAAAGAGTTATGCTGTGTCCCATGGCACAGCAGACCGGTGTGCTGGTTAGGGCTAATGTGTAAAGCAAGGGTTTGCCTTCTGCCTCATTCTCTGGTAAATACACACCTTCTCCCACCAAGGAGTCCCCACAATGGAGAAAGGATCTTTAGCACGAGGCACGTGAGTAGGTGGAAAGGCAGGTATTGGAATTGGCGCTTGTTTTGTGGCAGGCAAGCAGGGGAGGTACCTAATGTAACCCTGTCCAGTACCAGGTCACCATCTTGCCCCAAGATTCCCATGACTAGCCGAAAGTGGAAAGAATATTCAAAAATCTTCCCAGCCTTTACCAGCCACCCGTCAAGGGAAAGCTAGAAATTCAGGCATTCGCTCCCCCTGGCAGCAACAAACACGGCTGCCATCCTTAACCAGACTTACCATTATTCCAAGATTTTGTGGTGCACCTGAAACTTTGCAGCAGTCAGGTTGTGTCAGCACACAATCATAAGAAAGCACTAGACTGACAATTTAGTAAAACTAACCTACTTCAGCCATTTAGAACTTACTAGAAACACATAGATCTTTAAAGAATGTGAACTTACTAGAAGCATTAGACATCCTGGAGTGGTTTGCTGCTCTCCCAAATGGTGGTGTGTGGAAACTCTAGCAATCTGTGCAATTCAGCTTTTGTTTCTCCTCCCTTTCCTGTCTCCATTCAGCTGGCAAGTTTTCTGCCAGTGATTAACTTCAGTCTGAGGTGTTGATCCCCAGAAAATGTTCTTCCTTGTCCAAAACTCTGCAAGTTATCGTGGGGTGACTGATGTAGATTTTTCCCCCTTTCCTTTAAGCAGCTCATAGCTACCCTCCTACTGTTTATGAAATAGTCCAGCCAGGTCTCCTGCCATGGGCCTCCGTGAGCGTTGGAGTTTACTGGATTGTTTCTTTCTCCTTTCTCTGTAGTTCACCTGCTCTTCTTGTTGCACCTACATTCATATAGGCAATCTCTAGTCTTGAAAGCATCTTCTGTCCCCCTTGCAACTCCACCACTTGCTAGCAGAATTAATTAGTAGCCAACAGCTATTTGCTTCTGGACGTCTTCCTATGCTGGTGCACTGAATGAAAAGGGAACTTTGTTCTGCAAAACACTGTACAGCTACTAGCAGAGCTTCTGGAAACTAAACAAGTAGCTTGAATTTCTGGCCATTAATTATTCTGTGTCTGTCTTCTGCTAATTGATTTTTGTCCATGACTTTAGCATCGCCGAAGGGAGTTTCTGATGTTCAGCATCTCTCCAGGTTTAATCTTTTGAGGAAGAACCTTTAGCAAGTTATCTTGCAGCTTGTGCTACAGAAAGTAGCTGTTTGCCTGACACCTTGGCTTTGCAGTCGTGGCAAAGCGTGCTCTAGCTGCAAAGGCTGTACTAACCAGAGCACAATCAGTAGATAAAGACACATGATTATCTCCCTTTTCTCGGCACTCATTAGACGGCACCTAAGATACTGCACCCCATTTTTCCCCTCCAACACCACACGTGAAAGATGTGAATAAACTCAATTGAGTTCAGTGAAGGCCACCAAGATGGTCAGTGCTGGAGCATTTGCCCTGTGGGGAGAGACTGAGGGACCTCGGCTTGTTCAGCCTGGAGAAAAGATGGCTGCAGGGGGAACTCAGTGCACTCACTGCTAAGGTCTCCTTAAAAGCACATGGCCAGTTTTGGCCTATTACTTTTCATGCATTCGATTATTTACTTATACATCCATTCAGTTATTCTTTCTGCTTATTGTTACAGTGCAACAATAATACTTTAGAAGACTTAGTCTGTTTACTATTAATTAAATTTGCTATACATCTCCAGCAGATCTGTTCTCTGATTATTTTTGTGATCAAACACAAATCACATAAGGGGAATGGCCCAAGAGCTAGAAATAATAAATTTGAGGATTGCCTCAAGGGTCACATTCAGACAGCCTTGATTTTTTTCCGTTAATAACCAGAAAAAAATTATTCAGGGTGAAAGCTCTGTGCTTACATTAGTATGCCTAAAATGTCACTACCCTGACAAATTAGTTCATGAAGCATCGCTGTGTGCTAGCAGGTTGGTAATGATATCTATCACATTATTTGACAGTTTTGTACCCTTGTTTATTTCTGTAAAGATGGTAATAATAGTGTAGTATTAAACCTTCATTTGTATTTTGTTCCGTCAGGAGTTACCTGCCATCCCTCATTTGCTCTGATTGTATATGAGCTTGTGTACGTAATGCAAAGGGCATACAACATACCATCCCAGGTACTTAATGTACTTAAAAGAGGTACTTACTTCTGCAAATCCTAAATTTCCCAGGCATGTTAGGCTGAAGGTTGGCTGTTAGCACTGCAGAGCTGTGTTGATGCGTTATGCTGCGCAGAAGAGTAGCAATCCAGGCACTACATCTCCTGACTGCTGCCTGCCAGGGCCCAGGGACACCGACACCTGGGAAGAACTCCGTGTCTGCCTGTGCCTTAGGAGGAACTGTGCTCCCTGAAGATCCCTGAAATAAAAGGGGACATGTCTGCTAATCAGGAAGAAACTATGGCATCCACTCCCTGTCAAGCCATTCAGGGACGCTGAAGTAAACCAAGAGCCCATTGTCTTTTCCCTGGCAATGGGCCTCCAAGACAGTTGCATGTGACCTGACAAAATTAAACTTCTGGCCACTGTCCTGTGCGTATGAGAGGTTTTACCATCACAATATAATCTCAGTCTGTGAGGGCAGCTCCCACATGGTGGCATGTTATAAAAATAATGAGGAATAATAAATAACAAGCTGGGGTCAGAAGAATGAAGATCCTACCAGTTTCACCTGCATGCCTGAAGTCCACTGGGCTTTCAGAGGAACTTCTTTCTCTCCACTGACTCTGTAGGAGGCTTTGGGACTCCTGCGTGAGGAAGCCTGGCAAGGGCAAGCGAAAAGCACAAGAGCACACTTCCCTTCAAATGCTGGAAGCAGTGAATTGTAGTGCCTAAGCTTTGTGCAACTCCTAGATATGAATTTGGGGGTTGAAACTCCTGTTTCAGAACTTTTTCACCTTAAATTTGAGCCCACTTCTAGTCATATAACAGTTCTCTAGGGCAACTAGGCTGCTTGGTGGTCCAGCCCAGTAAAAGGTTTCAAGTGTTTCAGTTAGTCCATTAGCAGTTTCCCCACAGCTGCTTCTATTTTACCTCTAGTCAAGCTACAGTCTGATGGAAAAGTCACAAGTTCAAATTCTGTTGAGGCTGCAGAATGAACAAATTCCCAACAGGAAGCTTAAGTCCATTATCTGCAATCAGGCTCTTGAACTTCATGGCTGGCAAACCTCATTTCAGAGCATTAAGTGACAGCAGCGGCTGTTGCATATTACTGGATCTATTTTTCATTAATTAGACTGGTAATGAACTATCATATGGCACTTTTGTCAAACCTTTGTAAACAAATCCATATCTAGTGTGTTACAAGATCTGCTGAACCTTTAATTTGAATTAATGCAATATATTTATGTAATGATACATTGTGTGTCTGTCACCTTGGTATTTAGACATATTATATAGTTTAAATACAGACAGACAGTAAATCTGCTGCTCATGATAAACAATATAAACAGCCCCTTTCCAGTGTAATTTGAACTCTAAATAACCCAGCTATGGTCTGTAATTAAGTGTATCCTCGACCAAGGGGACACATCTCACATCACATCTCATTATAAATCCCAGCAACACCAAGTTCCAGCAGGAGCAAATTCCACATTGTGGGTTCTCCTGCCAGCCCAACTTGAACTCATCTCAGGAACACTCTGCCCACTTCACTTTAGAAAATACTCTGGTAGTAGTAGTAGTAGTAGTAGTAGTAGTAGTAGTAGTAAGACTGGAAATCAAAATTTCCTGATAATTTCATCAGCCATAATTATGTGCAATGAACAGATGTGCTCTTTAGGCTAAATCAGTCCCACATTTTGTAGGTTTTTAAAACTAATATCTAGTGACATATCTTCATGTCTGACAGTCCTGGCAGTGCAGTTTTTAGAAATGCATAGGAAAGATAATGTCCTTTGAATATCATCTATGGGCTATATTCTTTCACATTTGCTTTCACTGACTGTACCTTCGCTGCTGAGTAAGGTAGCATTTGCTATGAGTAGTCATCAGGCTCTGGTCTTCTCTTTCTAGGTGGTGTATGTCTGCTATTCAAAAGAAATCTGCTGCTTTGGTATGATGCAGTTCACGTTGAAATTTCTTTCTGGTATACGCTAAAGAATTCAACAGCATGTATTTGTTGATTGACATGGGTTTTTTGATCTTATGCTAGTGTCACTACCATGTTATTTTGAGTAGAGGAGTGCCTACCGTGAATTAGGCAACCTGAGTGAGGTGTGTCTAGTGACTTCTTTCCCACTGGGGAGTATCACATTTTGTCTTCATGAGGCTTGGAGATCAAAGTTTCGATCTGAGGGCTGCGGGTTTTTTGCATCCATATTCTGTGTAACTGCTGAGATATCTGCTGATGAAGGAAGTCAGCAAGGCTAGTGTAAGATTTCTGATTAAATGATTTTTTATTTAAAAGTGTCAATTAATTGAAATCAAAGTAATTCATGGAAACAAACTGATTCTCTTTTCCTGGGGAAAGGCATTTTATATTCAGTCTAGATCTTCTTCTCTTCATCATCAAAATCAGATGCACTTTCTCTCCCAAACATGCAGAATAGCCAATAATACAGTTTCTGGTTTCTGGGGAAAGTATGGTTACTTCTTGCTCTGGGAGATTTGGAGCAGGAAATTACAATCTCTCAGCCCCACTGAAACTATCCAAATATCAATAAATAATTCTTAATTGGTCCAGAGAGAGATGCTGGTTTACTCGGTTGTCTGGTGTTAATTGTAGTCATCTGGTACGTGAGAAACTTTGATTTTGTTCACCCAAAGACTATTCAGTCATTTGCAAATAGACAATTCCAGCAGTACAAACTAGAAGAGATACACACCAGAATAGATTGAATAGGTTAGAGCACTGGAGATGTGAAAAATCCAAGAATGAAGACAGGTTTGTAATAGAAAGCCTGTTAAAAGCCAGAGACCTTGTACTAAAAAGAATTCATTTGTGATATTATAATTACCTTCTTAGAAGATTAAAGATATTTTCCCAAGCCTGAATTGGTTATGTCCATTCCAATATGGAGTAAGATCAATATATCTCAGTGCCTGCAGTAAAATGTTTAGCGATTCCTAATTCAGTTCACTTTTTTTAGGAATGTGTCCTAAAGTCAAATGTCACAGGCAAATGAATTAGAAATTATGAGGTTCTCTGTCCATACTCACCCATATTCTGTAAATGATTTATGCAGTCTTTCAAATGATTGATGACTTCTCGTATTTGAATCTCAGAAGATATCTTTAATAACAACAAGAATAATATTAGCAACTTAATATTGTTAAATACTATATATTACAAAATATTATATACTGTAAATGTATAGTATAGAATTTCCAATTATGCTTATGAGCCACAAGGTTTCAGTGACTTGGCAATGTACAGTAAGAAGGAGGTAAGCAACTGGCTGACCAAGAATTTTCTGGTTTTAGACTCGATATGTTCAAATTTGCTCACATTTTTAGGGACTGGCTTTAAACTTGTTGCTAGTAGAGATAGCCAGTATATGAAGATACTTGCAGAAATACTGTTTTCGCCACTTGTCTTTATTCGATTTGAGATGTTCATATCCTGCCTTACTACAATGCATTCCCATCATATCCATAGACAAGATAGTTGCTCAGATTTCCATTCATACGTGTAAATTCTCCATGCCAAACATCAGTTGTTAATGTAAGCGCTGATGTAGAAGTTAGAGGTAGACAGATTGTGCCAAATTCACTTACCTGCCTACCTCAGCATATGGAGTCTCAAAAGTAGTGAAATAGTTGGTTTGGTTTTCAGATTTTATAATTTCTAGCATCTGAAAAAAAAAAATAATGAAGCAAGTGAATAGCATGATAGATTCTAATTGATATGCAAGGAAATACCCAGCTTTCTTGGCTTCTTTCTAGATGTGCTGCAGATCAGCTGCTTTGTTGTATAACATTCCTTATAACTCCCACCTCAGATCATCATCAGCTGTTTCCCCATAGCTCCTCTGTGAAAGGAATGGCTGCTTCCACGGCTGTACAAGTTTTGCTTTTGCAGCAGTGAGTTATGCTCTCCAGGCAGAAATCTGAATCACTTAGGAACATTTCCGTATTGGTCCAAAATAGCATCCTATTAAACTAGGTGTTTGCTATTTCAGACTTTTCCAACTGCCCATTATTCTCTTTGGCATATATACCCTCTCACGGCACTGTGATATCCCCAGCTTGTAGTGCTGCTTGATTTTAAAAGCTACTTTCAGTGTGTCTTCTATTTTACTACATGCCTATATTTACTTAGGGGTGCTTTAGCAGCATGTTAACATAAATTTCAGTGTTAATGCCTCAGTGTAATACATTAGACAACTGTCAGTCTGACTATTTGAGCCATGATTAACTACTTTTGCAAATGTTAGTTAAACAAATTGTGCTGTCTCATGGTGTCCCAGCCTCACCCCTGTCCAAATGAAAAAATTTGGGGAGGTTTAAGCAGAGTTATTGGCTTGGCATATACTGCAGGAACCTTTGTAGAATGGTTTGAAAGCGCTATGCAACTGGGGGAAATGTAGTGAGAAAGGATAGCAGAGAAGAGAAGAGAATAATTTCAGTTGGAAGTGACCTAAAACAATTGTCTAGTCCAACTGCCTGACCACTTCAGGGCTGACCAAAAGTTAAAGCATATTATTAAGGGCATTGTCCAAATGCCTCTGAAACACTGACAGCCTTGGGGCATCAACGACCTCTCTAGGACTGTTTGACCACGCTCTTGGTAAAGAGATGCTTCCTGATGTCCAGTCTCTAGGGTGATCTATCTGATCACCCTAGGTATTGTATTGTGATTGATTTCCTCATTCACCTTTCTTCTGTAGTAATTACACTTCTACTAATCTTTGTGCTCAGATCGCCTTGTTCCTTTCACATTCAGCCTACAGCATATAACAACAGACAGCATGCTGCTAGCTTACATTTGCAGTATGTCTTTCCAACTCTTTGGTGCTTTTAGTTTATAATTACTACTCTTATGCCTATTGAATGTCATGACTTTATTGCTGTCTTGGCTGAAGACTAGGTTATTTCTCTTGAAGTCATCCATGTGTGAGCAAGATTTCCAGGGAAAGGGTTGTAGGTACAGTCAGTTAAAAACAGTGGTTTCATTTCGCTTGAATGTACTGTCATTTAGCAACACAGGCATTTTTCGGTTGCTTTAGACATAGTGTTCAAACGCAGTTTTCTGGTATCTTCTTAGCTTTAATTTGTTAACTGGCAATGCTGACAGTTTAAAACACAAGCTTTGCCCACTGTTACATTCAGTGTAGTCAAATTGATTGCCAGGTGTTTTTATCCAGTCTCACAGCTAGCTTATTAGTGATCACAAAGCTTCGAGAAATTCAGTTTTCACAGATGTTTTCATTCCTTTACATCCCTTCAGAAAACTGCATGCTGCCACCAGCACTGCTAAAGTGACTGATGGGCACAGTAGTCCAGTGGGAATTGCAAGACATCTCTGTTTTTATCATCATGCCTCAAATGGTTGCACTCCAACTGCTACATTAGAAAAGACCTGTGTACAAGACAGGAAGTACAGATTTTTTAATTCTTCCCTTTTACAGCTGCTGTGTTAAATAGACCGATTAGGAAGGATTTGACAATGTAATGACATTGTTACATTGTGTAATAGACTTACAATATATCTCAGGTTTAATACAGCTAAGTAGAAATATTTGCATATTTCTAGATGGCAAATCAGGCGTCTTCTGCACATTTAAATTTCCTCCCTTCGCTTCCCACCCCCAGCACTTAAGCACTGGGTTCCCATAACCTGTAGTCTCCTCTTGAAGAAAAATTACATTTTTTAACCTTTAGGCTTGTGCTGGTAACTCTGAAAAGTGAGGATTTGGCCTTTCCACTGGTAGATGATACTGCTGTCAATCACAGATCTAAGGAAGGTGTCCACCAGACCTATTTTACATCAACCTGTGTGAGCTCCATGATGCTGTAAATGCTTACTTAAGTCTGGCCTAAGCCATCCCTGCCACAGAAAGAAGCAGCTCCAGCCGCTTGCTTCCACCCTCTCACCGCCCAGTCCTGGTGCTCCAACACACGGATGTGACCATCCTGGGAGCAGCCAAGGTGCAGACAGGGTCCCTTTGGCCCCAGAGCTCCCCTTTGCCAGCTCAGCCTGCTCGTGAGACCCCCACGCTGGGCACTGCTTCTTCTCAGATGAAAATGTCGTGAGGCAGAGCGGAGAGGTTGTCACACAGAATGGCAAATACATCTACTGTATTTAAGACCTCATTTTTGGATTGCCTCCGGTTGGATTTGTGAGAGTGCTAACCAGATTACAGGTTTTTTCCTATCTCAGACAAGCGCTGAACAGAGCTTCTTTATCTTTCTTCACATCTCCCACACCAGGAGGTCCAACGGGAGGCTGCAAGGTGCCCCACGCTAGTGTTCTCCAAATCATATAAAGCTTCTTGCTGGCACAGTAGTCCCTCTTTGGGTCCCACCCACAAACTGGAGGTGGGATAGCAGCTGCAGGTAGAGACTGGATGGAAATCTCTCGTTTGGCATCATCCAAGTAAACTCTGTATTTACAGAAACAGAGGAGCCCCAGCAGTCACTCACACTGTGCGGACATCCACAACAGTTGTGTAGGATAGGAATGCAAGTTCTGGTTTTAGGCAGAGGGCAGAGCTGTATGCCTCCTGAGAACAGCTCAGAAAACTTAAGATAGGAATTAATCTCTTTTAGCCAGCACTGAGGGACCCATGTTCCTGCCTTCAACACCTGCTTATTTCAGATTATTCATTAGATATTTTAATTGGGGGTTTAAATGGGGGTGTGTGTGTGCTTATAATTAATTTAATAATTAAATAAATGTATAATAATTAATAAATAAAAATATAAACATAAATAAATAAAATAAATGCTATTTTATTAGATAACTCAGCTAGATACTGGATACCTCCAGTTTCCCCCCACCCTGTGAATCTGAGAGCAGGTAATTAGTATTGTCTCTTCTCTCTCCACCTAAAAACAGGGTTTTCCTATCCCTCAGGCAGACGCTTTTCTCTCCTCTGCTCTTTTCAGCATCTTCACTTCCAGGTTTTGCCTGTACACTTTTACCCTCATGCCCAGTATTCTTCTATTCCCATGAATGATTTTTTGGCCTTTCCACTCCCATACCACTGCGTGCCTGCACTTTATGCACAACCCGGGAATGTGTTAGATGGCCACTTCCAGACACCCTGTCCACCTGCCCCTCCCTGAGCTTTTAAGAGTATGATTGAAAATGCCACGAAAGTGCAGCCTTGTGCTTATAGATTCCTACCTGTGTGGTTTCAAGGACCCCACACAGAGGTGGCACTGCTTCCCTTGCTGGGCTGGATCACATAGGAGCCCCATTTGGTGGTGTCTGCACGTGCCAAATAGTGCCAGACACCTCTAAAAAAGATGTTAAAACCTGTAGCCCAAATAGCCAATCACATAATATTTTTGTTTGGACATTGGGTAGTCAGTGACTGACTCATACAGTAATTTGGATCCCCTGAAAAATCTAATTCCAGCAATTCAGGGAGAAACATCCAATCTTGTCTTTAATTTTCCCTGGTTATTCCTTTATATCCTGTGGCAATGAATTTTACAAGTTAATTGCATGTCGTATTTCTTTTTATCAGATTTAAATTGTCTTTTGATCTCACTTTTATAAGCAAGGGTAAAGAGGAGGCATCCAGCAGGCCTTCTTATCTTCCACTAGTTTGCATACCTCTGCCATCTCATATTTGTCTTCTGACTAACCAATCATAAATTATTCAGCCCTTTCTACAAACACAAGTCTTGCCATGCCTGTAGTTATTTGGGTTTTTTCTCGCTGATAACTTTGTGGGTTTTTTACAGTCCAATCTAACGAGCCTATTTATTCATCAGGTGTGTGCGTGTGTCTGGCTCTCCCCCCTGCTGCCTTCCCCTCCAGAAATCTCCAGGGTTTTTTATTTCCACAATAGCTTTTCACTAAGGTCCACTATCACCCAGGACAAAGCCTCAAACATAGCAAACCTTGTTTTCCCAGGGCACAAAACAGTTACTGGGCAGAGTAAGTGAAGATTTATGGGAAGGGTCTGCGTGTGTTACTCAGTGGTTTTTCTTTTGGTTGGACAGAAATTGGGTTGGGGAACACTGGGTCAAAGACACAGTTTTAAATGTGTCTCTGTCAGCCTCTCTTAAAACCAAATAAAACTCCTACTGAATAAATAGTTCTCTGTTCCTTCTGGTAGGTACATATTAATACTGTTAAAGATCAATTATTGGCAAAGGGTAATAAAGTATAAGTCCATGAAAGCCTTTCAGCTGAACTTAATCTTAGCTTGCAGGAGGCCCTGAGTTTTTTAGGATTTATTGAGCCAGCTTTTAATAATATAAAGATGTTTGCTGAGGACTTACTCAGCCTGTGGAAAGAGTGTGTACTCAACAGGGCCATGAACTTTAACTCCTAACAGTACAAAGACAGGTGAAATGTTCCCATTAATGTTGTTATTCTTATCCAAACTGAATAAAAAATGGTAACCATAACTACAATTTAAAATCCAGTATTTTTTGAGCTATTGTCATTCTCAGCCCACAGAGAAATATTCTGGCTATCTACAACAAAAGCTAAAATGACATTATTTTGATATATTTGTCATCATGGTCTGCAAGTATGCTACTTCTATGCAGGAACAGTGTATATGTATTTTTAGTACATTGGCACAGTAATGAGTAACATCAGTTGATCTGTTCTTGGGGAAGGAATTAGGATCTTATTATAAATCTTGATTAAAAAATGACAAAAACAAAAATCTGACCAAACTTCCTTATTCTGGAATTTCATGAGGGAATATTTAGTTTTCACATCTAAAAAATGTCCGATCTTGACTTTTTGAAAATATTCCTTGTTTTCTGTTTCAAAAATTGTTTGACCTATTGAGTCCAAATTTGTGTTTGATTAGCTTTACTAACAAGTGTCTTTGACTGGTTTCTGGGTTTGTTTCGTTTTGTTTGGGGGCAACATACAGTTGCACTGTATGGTAAAGAGCTGTACTCAAGGTGTAGAGAAGGCATACTAAGGTGCCTGTGAAGAATGGGATTTACTGGTGCTGCTTGGAGTATTCCTAGACAGAGGAAACATGGGATAGTTCTCCTTCTTGAAGCAGAAAGATTATGCTGCTCCTTTCTGTGGTTGACGCAAGAAATCTTAAACTAACCATTTTTGGTTAGGATAGGCTGAAGAAATACACTAAGCATGGGACCAGCTTAAAAACAAACAGGCAGAAGGGTGCATGAATTCAGTTTTAGGTGCCAAGTTCAGTTTATGTTCCCCTGAACCACTTCGCTTTGCGCTGTCTATGTGTGTGTGTGCGCGCGTGCTGGCGGCTGGCGGCAGGGATTTATGCGGTTATTCATTCTGTTCAGTGTGCCGGGGAGGAGCGAGCCGCGCTGCCGCCGTATTGCATCCATCAGTTAGTGCCAGCCTCATCCGAGCGGCTGCCGGGTACCTGAGGTACCCTGTGCCTCCCGGTGCCAGGGTGAGGTCCCACACAGCTTGAGCCTGATCTGGGGCTCCATGTACTCTAGCCAGGCTGGCCAGTGATGTGCCGTGGGGTACAGCCCCCTTTGCACACAGCTGCTTGGCAGAACGCACCTCGCCCCCAGCACCAGACCTGGGGGGCTGTCATCAAATCTGGAGTTTCAGCATCGGGACACTGTGCTGTAGCTAATCTTCGCAGTGTTCACAGTTATAAAACCTTTGAATTGATCTCCTAAAGCATGCTTCCCATTTAATGCAGGGTTTATTTTCCATGGCGCTGAAAATACATGAAACATAACCTATTTTATATTGTATTGTTTGGCGGTTTAATGCCAGCTGGCAACTAAACACCACACAGTAGTGCTTTCACAATATAAATACACATATATTTTATATTATATTTCATTATTGTGTATTATATAGGTTTTATATATCATGTAAATAATACTGTATATTATTTTATATGCATATTTTAGATTTTAATTTAGCTCTATTTCAATTCCTACCATTTTCTGTTTGCCAGAAAAGATAGCTTTAATGTTGGTGAGCTGCTTTTCTAAATAGACCCACTTTGGCTGTATAAAATTAACATGTATCCTAGGAAGATGTGTGTATTTCCAAGAGGTCACTTTCATTTCACATTAAAATATTTTGCTTACTCAGATGATTCCAATACATTGCAAATGAAAGCTATAGATGGAGAGAAGGGTTCAAGATGGTTCATCTTATTTGATGTCTTCACTGAAGTATTGCTCAGTTAATGAGTAAGAAAAATGCAAGTTTTTATGTACAGATCAGTTTTAGTGGACTCCTTAGAACTGAAGTCAGTGTTAGAAGGAAAAAAAAATCAATAGAGTAGAAGTAGTAACCACTCAATTATTTTTTTTTAATTCCACCTCACTGCCTAGACACTATTACACGTTCTTTTATGATTTCTTTCTCTTCTGTGTGCCACGGCCACACATCCCTATCTTCCTGTTTTTCAACAGCAATAAAAGTCAATTTTCACACTCATCTGTGTTTATCTCTGTGAATTATCTTGATACACAAAACTATTTCACTTTCCTACTTCTAAAAATACCACGTTGTTTTGCATCTTGAAAAAAGATTACAAAAGGAAGCGAAATCACCAGCTTGTTTTGCCTGTAATGTCAATTAAGATGGTTTCCATCCAGAGTGTGTTATATATTTGAAAACACAAAGACCTTTTGGCTGGAGTGACAACAACATCTGCAAAAATCAAACAGCGACATCCATCCCAAGAATTTCCTGAAGATATCCTGCCAATTACTTTTACTAGTAGGTGACGATTAATCATAACCTGTCTGGCATCTGAGCAGAGAGATCTGATCCCTGACCACAAAGGAAAACTATATTCAGACATAGCTGAAGGCAAATTTTGCCAGGACTCAAGATCCTGAGCACCATTATTTTTAGTATATGCAAAACTCAGATTATCTCATATTTCTTGGGGTTTTTTTGTTGTTGGTGGTGGGGTTTAGGCTTTTTTTCTCTGTAAAATTGAGGCCTTATTGCTGTAAATCTGCTCAGCTTTTTGTGGGAGGAGCAGAACTCAGCTTCCTGCCTATTCCAAATTATGCTAGAGATGTTCAGGTGATATAATTCAATGGATGACATTAAACCTTTTTTTTTAATAGGTGGAGAATAATGCTTGAGTGCGTCATATTTCAGAGGGTGAATTCAGGTGACCTCAAAAGACCATATGTCTCCAGAGTAGACTAAAAATCCAGTTTTCAGATTTTGACTTGCACATACTGAGTTGTACTTTATCAATAAATAGTTCTTCGTCCAATGGGATAATTTGCAAAATACAACAACCATCAACTTTCTAAATATGGTACTATTGACCATCTCTATGTTCAGAGATGTAATTACAGGTTTAATCCTTTAAAAAAAAAATCAAGTTAAAATTCTGGACCTTTTAAAGATAAAAATGTCAAAAATTCTTGTTTTCTGGGGTAAATACTTATGCAAGGTCACTGGAATTTCAGCCCATATTAGACCAAATTTTTCTGCCATAACTATGTAAAATATCCCCCTGATTTCATAGTAAGAGGACTAGCCACAGGGCAAAGGAACTGCCACCTGGTAAAAACATTACAATTTGCCTCTTTTCAAATTAACTGTTGCAGCATATTCTAACCATGATTTTTATTCTTTGCCCTCTTGAACCGGTAGAAGGAAGGTTAATATCTTGTTTGAAGCTAAAAGCATTTTTGCAGCCATTTATGATGAAGTGACCTTTTCTGTTCTATGACCTTTCTCAACAAGTGCTCAAGGAATAATGATACAATTATTTCCCTCTCTGAATACCCCTCTATTAGGGTATTCAGAAGCCTTAAATTCTATGAATGTCTTTAGCTTTTTTTTTGCTTTTTTTTTGCTTTTTTTTCTTCAGCTAGCCTACAGGAGCATAAAATACATCAATGCCAAATACGTTACTAGGCTGTGCAAAAAGCCTGCTGTTTCCTATAGATGAGTTTGTATAAACAGACCTTTTCTTTCAGGAATCTGAAAAAGGGCAACCTTATTTTCATGTACAGATGTATGGCCTAAGTCAAGTATCAGTCATCAGGCTATACCTTAAACTGCTTTAAGTTGCGAGTTTATACCGGTTTAGGATAGAGCCCATTGAATGTATTTTTGTTGTCATGTTTCTATGCTGTGGCATGCTCAGTGCTCCAGCATGTGTGTTCTTTTAACTTTGTGCTGTAGCGTCTGATTAAAATTCGAAGTACATTTCTACGTTGATTAGATGATACCCTCCAGTCCCAGCCAGCTAGCTGTGGAGATTATTGTAGGCGAATTGAAGAGAGTTCCGAGAATAGCAATAAACACGATGAAGCCACTGGAAGGACTGATATACAAAGAGGTATTAGAAAAACTAAAATGGTGGTCATTCCCTTCCTTCCACCACTCACACCTCTTAGAGACTCAGAATAGAAAGTTGTTAATTATTTGTATGTAGTTGTTGTAAATCTGGGTTAAAATTTATTTAAACTCCTCAGCGAACAAGAATAATCGCTCGCTGTGCTGCAATACGCAAGCACAACATGTGCCGTGGTAAGCAGACAGAACCCATGTCAAAGTACTCACGGTGCTCGTAGTCAGTTGCGGAGCCCAGTGCCTCTATAACACCACGGAGCCAGCGTGCTGTTTGTTTCAAGAGTAACATGAAATCCAGGATAATGAACTGTCCTGAGAACTATTCACAAAAAATGACCACTACAAGCTGTGTCTTTTTTCTGGGTCATAGATGATAATGCTAGCCCAAAATTAGACCTTAGATGGACAGCCTAAGGGTATCATAAATTTGGTCATATGGTTGCCAGTTAATTTCCTTTGTGAGTTAATACAGCTGCAGGTGAGATAAACCACACTCTTGAGATTTTCAGCTTTTTCCTGCAGTTTTGGGGGCAGATATGTCCTACTCTTGTCCTAGCTCATTGCCTTTCTATACTGTTCTGTACCCAGAGCAGACACAGGAATTGACAGCCATTGCAGTTTCCTGAGTATTCTTAACAAGGTTGTGTAAACGTGAAGCATTTTCATTGAATTTATAGCAAACACTATTTTGGTGATATAGTGGTGGTCCTAAAATGCATGAATATTGTTCATTTTCTCTTCAGATAAAATCAGAATAAAAATATCACAAGATTCTTTTCACCTGTATTGGCTCAAAGTGATGTTTTTATTTAGAGGGAAAGGATGCTCCAACACATCAGCATTAAATGCAAGCAACAGGAAAAGCTCTCGTTAACATCTTCTTATACACTAAGACTTGGAAGAATATGAAAGAGAGAAAGATAATGCAGGTTTGTGTATTAGTTAGAACATGTACATGAGCTTTAAGCAGGTGAAAGACTGTCATTAATTAAATTTCCTAGTATCATCCCGAGAGTCTCTCTGTAATTTTAGAGATTATCCTGATGGCACATCAAGCCTTTCAGACATTTTGCAGTATCAAGTAGAGCTTCTGTGTTCACCCTTTTACCTGTCTTAACTGGGTTCATTAGCATGATAACTTTGAATACTGTGAAATCTCACAACATCCAAAAAGTTCATAGTAGGAAGGTTAATTGAAAAAGTCATCAAAAGTAAAACAATCCATTATGATGACTTGTGATGCCTCCTTTTTTATTGTTACTAATGTCTGAGTCACAGAGATGTCATTAGAAGTGCTTATAGCTTAGCAATGCTAACCACACCTCCATCACTAACCCAAGCAACCCAGAGCTTCTAACCAAGCTCGAGCAGGGTAGGGCAGCCCATCACTGGCCTTCCTCTGTGAAGTGAGGAGCTCAGGGTGGCACATCTCACATGAGCTATTCGAGTTTCAGGTTTTGCATTATTTGGCTTCAGTTACTTGTCCTTACTGATATGTCACTATTTTAGTGAGACTGAACAATATACAAGTGTAATTATTACACACCTGGCTTCTGCGTTCATCTTTTTTTATTTTTTGGGAAGGGGGGCGGGAGGGCAATTGTTAACATTGTGGCTGTCAATTAAAAAAATTTTGCTAAGGCACTGTTAACAAAATTTTCATGCAACAGGGATTTCTTGAGGGGTACTAGATGAAATGTCTGAAATGAAAGAAATCTGTGTTTGAAATGAAGTGTTCAGATTGTAAAAGCTGCTGAGAAAATCTGAAATCGCAGACTGGAGTTAAGGACGGAGGATGCTATCTGCAAGGATAAAAATATGAGAGATATTTCTAAAGCGTGAATAAAATCAGCATCACAGCTGAAGAGATGCTTAAAGTTTTGGAAAAACATACACAAGATACTAGCTTGGAAAAAAATCAAAGAAGTAAATGTACGTCAGAAACTTCTGTCTTCTAATAAGTCATCATAGAGAAGTTTGGAATTATACTATCTTTTACTTACTCTCACATCCCAAACTTTCCTAGTGCTTTAAAGCAAGTTACAGAGTGAAACTTGAGTCTCTATTAAATTAATTGAATCGTTGCTATTTACTTCTTCCTAATTTCCCAGGTTTGCCACTAAATATTAATAGAAGTTTGCTAAAGCCTTTTTAAAATACAGAAATACTATGGAGGTTTTTAGTTAAATTCAAGTGGAATATGAAGGGAAGTTCAGAAGAATATTTTGCTCTCCTGCTTAAAAGAGGGCAAATGGCACCTGAGGTTTGTTGGATAAAAATGTGGCAGAGATTCATAAAGCACTTAGCTTTTCATTTTTCCAGGGTATGCTTAGATAAGAACACCAAGCAAGTCTAACATACTCAGAAGTGACTTTCAACTGTTGCAAACTTCTCTTTGGACTCTGATTTCATTCCAAGAAGGGTTTATTTTGATTTATCTTACACCTGTTCCTGGCAAGTTAAACTACGCTGAAATAATGTGCCTGCCTGCCTTCTCTGCTTCCAAGGGGAACGCAGCTGGGAGGGCTGACCTAGGCAATGGGCACACTCTTTCCTTCCCTATTCCCAGCCTGAGGAGCTGGGGCAGGGGGGCAGGATTTGGGAGCAGAGTGTATTGTGAAGAGGTAAAGAAGATGAGAGAGCAAAGTCTGAAAGCAGCCTGGGAAGGCTCTTTCCCCTCCAACTGTTTTCTAACCTTGTGCCAGCGTGTTTTCTGCTCCGCCGTTTCCTCAGCGTCTCCTCCCTTTGCCTCTCCAGATCCCTACCCTCCATCTAGAAGGGTATACACAAGTAGGTAGCTCCCTTGCACCAATACTTTAAAACAGGGAAAAGAGAGCTATGCTGCTCTTGGCTTCTTTGTCTGTCACAGTCAGAGGGGACAAGAGATCCTCAGTGGGGCAGGGGGCTCCCAGCAGCACAGGGCAGACACTGCTGGCAAAACTCAATCTGAATTTTTTTCAATGGGGAACCTCCAGGAAACTCCGTTTTATAAGGAAAGCTGTCAAAGCTCCTGGAATGGGCAGGAATAAGGGCAGGGGGGAATCACTGGCTTTTGTAAAAAACTATCCTACTGAGAGTGGTTGAGGGTAACCAAAACCCACAGTAAGCACTTTAATAATTTCTGGACCAAGTGCATAATTCATATTATTTGGGTGACCTTACTCTTTAAAGTTCTAAGAAATATTTGCGGGAATGCACACTGCTTTTCTAACAATATCTAATTTGCTGCTAGCTGGTCACCACTAATTAAAAGTGACTGTTAATGTTGCTGCTCTGCTCGGAGTAGCGTGGGACAAGCCAAGCTAACCTTGCCGTCATGTTAGCTACCAGGGACACTCTTCAACACAGTCCATATTGCTCAAGGCTTTCCAGCACACTCTATGTGAACCTCAGATCCAGATAAACACACCTAAATATAGAAGTTTGCTTGTAGGTGGGTATGTGTGCGCTACGTGTCCATGCTTGCAGTATAGTCGGTTGAGATCTAGGGCTTAGTTCAGCACAGGACATAGAGGTGTGCCCTGTTACGTGATATTCCCTGCTGTCCAGTGGCTTCTCCTGAAGGGTACAGCCTTCCCAGGTCTGAGAGCATAGCTGCTGGACCTAGGGGATGTCTCAGATACCTTAAGGCATCTCAAATGGCACTGGGCAAATAAATTTGAGCAGCTGAATCAAGCCTTGTTTGTACCAAGCCCAGAGTGTGAGTCAGCAGAGCAGCCAGCCGGAGCCTTCCCGAGGATTAGCTGCACCTCTCTCAGCTGACGTGATTTCCTTTCGCTGCACAGGGAGTTTAGACAACTGCTTCACATGTAGACACCTAAATTTAAATGTCTTCACACAAGGCTGAATCCCACCCCATCTATTTTTCTGATCTCCATTAGAATGTGTGATGTCTTTAACTTTTCCTGGTCGGTTATCCTGTTTTTGAATTCTCGCCCAGACCTCCTGCAATCTGGTTGCTGTACTCTTGGGACTTGTACAGTGCAGAAACACCCCAGGCTATTTTATCTATTCCTGGCTCTTCTAGATCTCTGAACTTGTTGGATTTACATCTAGAAGCAAATCCAGCAGTTTTGGTCACCGGTTATGTAGTAGCCACCTATGATCCTATGTGGTAGGTAGCCAAAGGCATTTTAAAATGTCAGAGCATAACGTCAGCCTGGCCTCTACACTATGTCCAACAGTGACACTAGCCAACGGCGAATGGTCAGGGAAGGTTGCACAAGCGGGACAAGCATACAGCAATATTTCTCCGTAAGAGTCTCTCAGCCTCCAACAACCTGCTCCTTGGAGACATCCTGAGCCAAAAGTGGGCTCCTGGTATTAGCCTGGAACTAAATCTTCTCCCGTGAGATCATCCTGCTGGCTTTGAACCTATGTAAACTTTTAGCATCTTGTGACAAGGATTTCCACAATTTAACAGGACACTCCTTAAACCACAGGTTCTCTGTACCCTTAGTACTGTCGCAAGAGGACAAAGCCACCCATCAGTGAGTTCAGACAAACCCAGGATGTTTGTAGGCAAGGGTGTTTGAACCTCGGCTTACTTTGGTGGCTGAGCAGAATGAACCAAGTCTATTTCCTACTGCACCGGAGCAGGCTCAGGAAACAGTCTCCTGCTTGTAGGTACAGGCACTCTCTCACCGCTCACCTGTGAGGGGCCTTTTCACTTACTGGGTCATTCTTGACTTGTAGGAACTATTCTTGGGACAAGGTGATGTTTATACCCAACACAAAAGAAGCAAAACTCATGTCAACAAGAACTTGCTTTCAGTTCTTCACTGACAAACACGAGTTTAGATCATCCTTGCACAGAAACATTCAAGCACTACAAAATCCTAAGATTTAAAGCAGATATTTCTTACAGGGGCTCTTTAAGCTTTTAAAGAAGGTCAGGAAATTAATTATGAGATGATGAAGTGACACAGAGCTTGTTCTGTGCTTTTCCAGTCTGTGCACACCGGCCTGCCCCGGTCATCGTAAAAGAACATTATGCCTTGTCACAGCATCCATGTGCCATCACTGTGCTGCTTCTCCTCATCTCCCTTTAAATGCTGTTCTGGCTCTAAGGGCAGTTGGCTGATTAGTTCATGCAGAACAAATTCGCTCTCACAGTTCGAATCTGTGACCTGAAGAAATAAATCCTAACACTTGCTGGGCTTCAGCAAACTTTCCACGCTGCCAGCTAAAAGAATGTTTCTGAGTACCCGGCACTGTATTTCTTCCTTTCCAGGAAATGGTACATCAGGGGAGTTGTGTCCAGAAACTACATGCCTCAAACACACAGTGTTCTCATAGGAAATTAGTACGTGTGATTGTACGTCTGGTTCCACTGGACTCTCACCACTGGGGCTGCTCGTATTTTTTTTTCTTAGCTTTGTTTCCTTTTTTGCCTTTTCATAGGAGAATTGCTATGGGAAAAGATATAAAGAGAAAAAAGTTCTAATTGGTCTACTGATTTGTACAGTTTGCTACATCAGGCTTCAAAGGTCCTTCATGAGGTTCCTTCAACACTGCTCCTCTTATCCATATGTTTTCAAAATTGCCACACTCAGTTTTCACCCTGGAGGCTCCTGAGGCAGGTTTTGACATCAGCCCTGTCCTCACACCCTACCTCAAACAGGAATCTTAGTGCTTTGGATTCCCACCCACCACAGGAGTCTCTCGTGTCCCCTCATTCAGCTCATGTACATGTGTGTGTTATTTATTGGTACTTGGACATTAATGTTTTCTGTAATGTATTTCTTTCAGACATCATTGTTCTCATCGCTTCAATAGCAGTTGTTTCTGCAAAAACTCAGGGTAACATTTTTGCAACATCAGCACTGAGAAGTCTTCGTTTCCTACAGATACTTCGTATGGTGCGCATGGACCGAAGAGGAGGCACTTGGAAATTATTAGGTTCAGTAGTTTATGCACATAGCAAGGTATGTAATACTAGATGCTGATTTTGTCTGGTCATTATCTTCACTTGATGCGATTCAGCAAGAGGCCAAAGAAACAAACAGTTATCAGTTTTGAGCAGAATTTTCTGAAGTAACATAAATTGTAAGGAGCATTGGCACAGATGCATCAGGCCATGTGTAAATGCTAAGTTTTTAGAATATGTTGAAAATGTTGTCCTTGATATGCAGTTGTGATTTGATATATATTGGTGAAGCATCAAACCATATGAGTGGATTCAGTCCACTTTCAGAGGAAATTTGCATCGGTATGGAAGCATTTGATTTTTAACTGTTCAACTGCCAAAAATGTATATAGATTCTTTCATTATGTCTTCCTTGAAATGCCATTCTCTTCAGTTTTCAAATAGATGTTGCTCTTATTTCTTTTATCTAGGAATTAATCACAGCCTGGTACATAGGATTTTTAGTACTCATCTTCTCATCTTTCCTGGTTTATCTCGTGGAAAAAGATGCAAATAACCAATTCTCCACATATGCAGATGCTCTCTGGTGGGGCACAGTAAGTACAGAAAAATAATATGGACTCTTTAATGAGTATTATAGAGTGCTCTGAATGTCACCTACTGTGGATTTTAATTTAGTGTGCTGTTCAGTGAATTGTTTTCACTGGCAGAAAACTGGTCTGAGAAGCTCCCTCCTCCAGCTATTCATTTGTACATCCATAGCTGATTTCACTCCATCCTGCAGAACAGCTGTTTATGTGTTTATGCTGCAAACCAGACCACTAAACCTTCAAGAGAAGAAAGCATTTTATTTTTTAACCCAGATCCTTTCAGTAATACAGTTTCTAATGGTCCCACAAAGAGCTGCTTTGATCCAACCCAGAGGGCTGCAAGCTGCAGTGCAGGAAGAGGAACAAGTGCCAGGAAAGAAAGAGGGGGAAAAAAAATCTTGCCAGCTTTGCAGTGAAGGGAAGAGTATAATCAGCACCCCTTAGAATTATGTTGTTTCTCCTTCCTCTGTACCTTGAACACAAACCCCAAGGATAAATATTCCCATTCTGGTTCAGCAGTGTTATTTTTACAGGTTTAAAAGCCCTGATTGGGTTGAGCTCGTGTTTAACTATCACATCAATGGGTTTTACTTTTTTGAAAACTGTGGGATCTAAGTAGATACCTGACTGTTTTTTCTGAAAGAAGGAGGATTATATGAATGCCTATGTGTTTCAATAAACTAGGCTTTAAATGAACAATGAAAAACTAGGTCTGAAATTTTGATATATATTTTTTTTTTATGGCATAATGTGCAGGGGGGAGTTGCTTAAAAATGCCCTAGAGTGAGCTGGACTCCTGTACTGTATGAGAGTTACTTGGGCAGCTTAAGAAATCTGTCCCAACAAAGCCTATGGCAGAGCTATTGCCAGACAGTATAAAACTGCTGTTCTTTTCCTTCTGATGCAGTAGAATAAACACCATGAGCTCTGACAGTGTCTGGATAGCGAAATGATGCCTGCGAGATCATTAATGCTGACATAACCTAGAGCACCCATTCGTTTTCCTGGTATAAGTGCAAGACTTTAAACAGCTTCTGCCATCTTTCCTCATCAGAGGGATGCAGAAATGAAACTTTCTCACCTCAGACTTTCTGCTGACAAGACTTCATCTGGACTCAGTAGTACATGCACAGGTGAACTGTGCAAAAGCCCTTTCCAAAATGCTTTAAATCGTTGAGAAACATTTTTAATAAATTTTGTTTATATTTTGAGGAAAGGTCAAGGTCATTTGCTATTGGTAGGACTAGTTTGTGTATTTGAAATTTGTTCATCTAAGGGTTAATCATTTTTTACATGTCTTCCCTAAAGACTGTGTTTCTGTGGTACCAGTGTACAAAACTGGGAGCTTGGAAACGCCAGACCTAGTAAGGTCTTACTTGTTTTACAATTTTACATTTACAAATATATGGAAATATTTTTCCTGCAGATTGCTGCTTTAGAGCATCAAGGCAGATCTCTGATAAAATACACATTTTCATCCTATAATCCAAACACACGTGAAATTCATATTGGCTAAAGTCACGAGAGAAGGTTTTGCCCTCAGTCACATCACTGTAGTTTATTTTGTTTCACTTTTCTTCAAAAGCTGAGGTCTAGGTTTGGCTTAAAGCTTTCTAACCTGACCTTATTGACATGGTTGTGAAGCATCTGGCTCCAGATGCTGGCGTCCTCACTGATGGTTACTCTGGCTCCAGCAGTCTGCAAACACCATTGAGCCTTTCGGGGTGGCAGTGGGGATGTGGTCCTGGGTGGCAGTGGGGATGTGGTCCTGCGAGAGACCCTTCTGTCCTGTGGCAGTACATAGGTCTGAGAATGCATGTTTTCAGCCCTTTGATTCTCCGGGAAACGACCTCTGCCTCTCTGCAGAGCTGTGTGTGAATTAGCACTGCATGGGCAGGGAGTTTGGACTAAGCAGAGGATTGTACCCATCTGCCAGCAGGCAACGAGGAGGGGAAACATGCACGAGGAATGGTTAAGTCCCAGCAAACTCAGACCTCCGCTCTGACACCTGACTGATGCTCATGTTAGATCCAGATCCAGATCCAGATCCAGATCCAGGTCCAGATCCAGATCCAGATCCTTCTCACTGAGAGCTCTAGCAGCAGGAAGATCTTTATTTTAGAATTTGCTTCTCCACTACCTGCTGACTGCTGTTTTTTAAGGAAAAGCCCTGCTAAGAAATAATCATTATATGAAGTGGTGCTTAAAATATTTTATATGCTATGAAAACGTATGACTCACAGGTCAGATAAGTAGTGCAACTGAGAAAATAGGAATCTTTTCTTGATGTCAGCAGGAAAAACAACAAATTGTAATCAAAAACCTGAAAACTATATTGTATATTTCTGTCTTTTCTTCTTTCCCCAGTGAGTGACATGACTACGTTTAAATTTTTAATGTGCTTCAGTGCACAAAGTTACTGAAAAGCAGTGTTCCCCCTTACCTGTTACCTTTGCCATTTTAATGATAGTATTTTTTGTATAATATGTAAAACAGTATGTGGGAAAGGCATAATGTGCTTCTTAGTCATGGTTGGGTTTACTGCCAGAGTAACCCACATGCAGATTTTGAAAAGGTCAGATTGTGTGGCATTCTAGGGGAAATCAATGCTTAGCCTCATTGATTTATTTGCAAAAGTTGTTCTAACTTAAGCCACAGAGTATCTACGAAATCCCAGACTGAATTCTGTGGTGGCAGAGGGACAAGAAAAGGCTGCATTGAAGTCAGACACAAATAGTCACCTTGAATTCCAAGCTTTCAGAGGCACTTACGCCCCTCCTTAGAGGACCAGACTCAGCATGCAGCAATTAACCCCCTCATTGATTCAGATTATTTGAGGGCTATACCCTGCTACCGTCATTTCACAGACTACATTTGTGAAGTTCCTATTTTTACCCTGAAATGAAAGGCAGGGTATGGCATCCTAATTTACATATGAATACGCCACTGTATTTGCAATTATGTGTTGTACTGTACAACCTGCAATTTAAACATGATGTTAATGTTACTATTGTAAATATTCTTGTGGTTTGGGTCGCCACAGTGCTGCCTATGTGTGTTATATGAAGAGCTCAAAATTTGCTTTGGTAGAGAAGTTAAATTAATGCAACAGAATAAAATAACTTAACTATACAAGAACAAAAGGACAATTAAAAAACTTAAATATTTCAGAACCAAACCAAGTGTGGTTTTCTGAGAACTGCTAGCGTTACTTAAAACTGTGTGTACTTATAGTGGCTTTTAGCTTGTACACGTTATTAGTTTTACCTGCAAAAGTAATGCAATTAAGATTCCTGCTTCTCTTATACATTTGGCAGTTTCTCTTCATAAGTCATTATTTTCTAGTAGTATCCAGTAATTACAGTTGGATACAGAGTGTCTCTGGCACTCCGTAGTGACTTGCAGGTGAACATAACATATTGCAATGAAAAATGTTGTCACAATCACTAGCTCAAGTGAGTTAATATTGATAACGTTTTTCCCATTTAATATAAAGATAGCATGAGCAAACTACGTTTTTTCAGTTAATTGATGTCAGGTAAAGATTCAAAGGGTAAGTACTGCTAGCAGAACATAAAATGATGTCAGAAAGAAATAGTAGGGTAGAGGAGGGCCTCCTGGGTCCTATCTCATCTAACTGAAGGCACCGAGGTTATATAATCACATTCATTATTATCTTACTTCACTTATTATTAGCATATTTATTAGCTCCAGCAATGAGATATAACAGAAGTTCTGTTATCATTGCAAGTTTTGAGTCTAGCCAGGTGACACTGCCTTCCTTGGCTCATCTGTCCAGACACCTCATTTACAGAAGCAATCAAAATGGAGGGGGTTGCATCTTCTGCAGAAGGTAGGACTCAGCTGGCTCACTCAACCGTGCAGGTTGGTTTGCTTGAACATAGGCATACGGTCCCCTGGAAGATCTGTTGGAGAGTCTGCTGCCTCTCCTGTGGGTGGTCCCTGTTCAGATGCCCAAGGGCATCTCAGCTGACACTAGACATCTGTTTTCAGGCATTTTAGGGTAGGATGGAGGAGTCTCTCTTTCCATTGTGCATGTTGCTGTGGCCAGATCGTGCTGAATGCCTAAGCATTTGATTTTTGAAGTTAGGTGAAACGAATCCTATGCAAATAAACTCTGAAAGGTTAGGTTTATTATCCTGGTTCAGGCTGTGGTGATCAGACACAGGGCTGCTCTGCAGGTATCCCTAGGAAGTCATGATTTTGCACCTTGTTATTTCTTTCACTGTATTTTGATCCTCTTGTTCACCACTTTGCTTCCTCTGACCAAGTCTCCTCTCAAAAAATAACCTGCCCCTAATTACCTTCACAGTTTTGCTACAGATTTTGTAGTTCTGTTACCTAGTCACTCTTGGCCTTGCATGGTACCTCTGATGCAGTCACCTAAGTGATGTTGTCCTTTTAAGATTGTAATCCCCAAAAGTTCCCTAATAATTTCCTTCAGTCACCTCTGGACTTTGGTCACTTCTTTAACCACCCATGGGATCCAGCCTTCCCTCACAGCGCTAGCTGTAACTTCTGTCTGCTTCCTACATTATTAGCAGTGACGTCTGGAAATTTTGCATGTTGTCATGGTCTCATGTCCAGTAGTTTTCCACAGCCTGTTCAGTTAATTTAACGTCAGCATTATGCCAGTCAGTGCCTGGCCAGTGGTTTAGCCATTGGCTTGCAGCACTAACAAACATATGGAGGATTATTCCTGAACCTGACCCTGAATTTTTTAGAAAAAAAGATTCGTAGTTGTATGATGAGAGGAATATACAACAAAAATCAAACCCATTTGTTCAGTGTCAAGTAAGATGATACGGCATGGTGCTGACACCTATACGCCCATGTAAAGACCATCCTGAGATAAAAACAGCTCAAAGTGAGCAAGTCACTGATATTCTTAATCATAGCCTGATACCATTAAGTCCTTGGACCTAAAAGAAGAGGGGAAAGGCTTTAATATCGTCTTGTTATTTTCTTTGGCGAAATTCTAGAGATACAGTCTGTGTGACTGCTCCTGGTTTTGGATTGCTCCCCGATGTCAGGTCCCAAAGGTTCAAGTTTATCTTTGACTTCTTTGGAAGGCAGTTCAGTGGCAATATCATTAATACGCAGACGGCACTTAGTTCTGTTTCCTTCTTGTCAGCCCAGGCAGGAGACATCACTGTACTTTCCAGTGTCTGGCAGAGATAGGGAGCTGGACAGAAGCCAAGAAACTGGGCTCATTCTGGATCTTTAAACCGCTTTGCAATGGCTGGCCTGGAAGTGAATTTTGAGGAACTTTTATTCAGGGATTCATTTGTTCAAGCGCTGCACTGCCCTCGGGGTCTTAATAACCTCAAACTGTTCTGTACTTGCCCTCTGATGAGAAGAGCTGGGAATACCTTCTCCAGCAAACAAAGGAAAACTAAATCAAGCACCTCTGCCAGGCCAAGAGCATGGCTGCGTCAGCTCGGCTCTGCCAGGAGACGGGGAGCTGCAGCCCCATCTCCGTCCTCCTTAACGCTCAACCTCAGCCACGCGCTGCCGTGTGCAGGCTCTGGAGCTTTGTTAGGTGCTTCCACGAGCTAACACAACTCACCAAAACAGCAGAAACGAACCACGCAGAAATGGGGATAATTCTCTTCACCTTCCTGGGTTGCACTGGCTCCCCAAAAAGTCCAGCAAAAGCCACAAGATGAGGTGGGGGCAGGGAGGTGAAGAGGAGCAAGGGAGGAGAGCAAGACCTGGTAATAAGCACACAAGGTGGTGTGTCTGTGACCAGGCTAGCATTACAAAACTTGAGACTTGATAACCACTTGAAATTTCAGCTGCAGCCTTAATTTAGCTGACTCTATTTAGTCACTCTGGCTTTCTCAGGGTAAATTACACTCGCTGCTTGTTCCCAACAATGGGAGCAATTAAAAGCACTGTTTACTATCTACAGAGCCCTAAATAGTTGAAATCTAATTACTTCCAAAAGACTTTCCTTCTTTTGTCCTGTGGTGACCCTGGCATTAAATAGAATTGCTTTGGCCGTCTTGCCTAGGAATGAGCTTTGAGGAAGCTGGAAGCAAAATAATGTCTCTAGAAGGCATTTTCCTGAAGAATCCATTCCTGCCAGAATACTTGCTAAGCCTGAACTTGCCCACATTTGGTACGCAATGTAAAATAATTCTCCATGCACATGTTCTCCACTAACGACAGGCCCTGGAGTCCTTGGCATTCAGCCTACTGTTGTCTATCTTTGTCCTTTAACATCGTGTGCCATTGCCTGAGCATGCACCGTGGCAGCCTCCCACCCGGCCTTTGGAAATCCTCCGCTCTGCCCACACCTCCTCCAGCTGCCCGCACCAGACAGCAGCGTGGGTCCAGGCTCCCCAGAGGGCAGCGCAGAGGTGTGACTCTCTCCCACCAGTCCAGTCCTCAGGTTTGGGACTGGCACACTTTCCAGGCCAGGAGTGGCATGGAGGACATTTCTCTGGGTCAGGGAAGACCCTCAGCCCCGCACAGGCATGAAGCAGAAATCTTTTGCCTTGGAGGTACACCAAGTAAACCACAACCACACACTGTTATCTCAGCGGCATTTGCACATGCACTGCACTTCCAGGTGGCCTGCAGTCAATGAGTTGCGTGTAGAGAGCTGTCTCGCATCTACCAGGCTCTGCCATCGCCTATACTGGTGCTATACAGCAGGGGTGCTGGCCTCCACAGCACAGCTTTTGAAACATCTGTGTGCTGAGCCTCTGATGACACTTGCCACCTGAAGGGATTACAGATGCCCTCCTTTTTCTCTTTGACCTCTCCCCACCTAGGTCTGAGCTAACATTGTCCAACAGCCTGAGGTACCTCTGCATCTGCTGCCGCGTCGTAGTCGTTGGACCTGCATGTCAGAATTGGTATAGGTATATCTGAGCCTATCGTAAGGAAGAGGAAAGGACCAGGGACTTCTTAAAGTTCCTTCCAGCTTTTGATTAGCATTTTTCGTGTTTCAGAAGATAATCAACTTCAAACTGTACTGATAGGCTTGTGGAAAATGCATCTGCTTCTTGCTGTTCCTTTGACTTTGACTGCAAACTTCAGCTTCCTCCCTACTATATTTTTCCAATATGAGCTCTGTGTAATTTAAATTTGTGTAGTTGTGCAACTAGGTACAGTTATATTTCCCTGCAGAAAATAGGCGAAACCCCTTTGCATCCCTGGAAAAGAACACTTTTTTCTGCCCGACTCATATAATTACCCATCATTTGCCTCAACTTTGAGATCCCAAACTTTCTGTTTTATTATTTTTTAAAATTATTTATTGCTTATTTTTGTATTTTTCTCACTTTTACTTATCTCAGTTTTATTCAGTCATAAACAGTATTAAGTTTTCCCAGAAAAATATATTCATGTTAATTTATTTATATTTGGTTTTCTGTTAGAAACAACTATATATATTTCACGTGTCTTGGATTATTTAGTGGAGATGCTGTTACGTGTAATGCAAATAATATGCAATAATCTCTCAGTGACTTCAGGTAAACCATGATGTTCGTTCATTTATTTTTAGATCACATTGACAACCATCGGCTACGGAGACAAAACTCCTCTTACTTGGCTTGGAAGGTTGCTTTCTGCAGGATTTGCTCTGCTTGGCATTTCTTTCTTTGCACTACCTGCTGTAAGTATGCCAATAAGATTTGTAAAAAGGTAACAGAAACTTCTGTAGCTCTTGCTGCTATTACGATACAAAAAGCTGAATGAAGCTCAGTACATGAACTGTTTAAGGACTTTTGTTCTGTGACAACACTAGTGAACTTCTAGCTAAAATCCAAATGAAAGGTTTGGTGTCATTGCTTGAGTTTTGGGGAGTTTCTTTGGAACAGGCAAAACTAGGAAATAATCCTAAGTTAGGTCACATACTATTGTGTAAGGTTGAAAATCCTTTCTGTTGTTACAAATTGTGACATATATTACTGCTTTTCTTTCAGATTTAAAAAAAAATCAGCTGGTATGTTTTTCTGAATTAGACTACTAAAAAAAAAGTGAAATATTTTTAATAGGTTGTCTTCTATGACCTTATTCAGGCTGCCAACAGAGTAGTAAAAGGCACTAAATCAACCAAAAGTCAGTATCATTGAATGTAAAAATGCAAGAATCATTTTCTGTGAATGATTGCAAATCAACATGACAGTTTATTTATTTTGCTTTTATCAATGTTCAAGACACTTTAATGGAAATGGGAATCATCTAGTGACTAAAATATAGCGTAGCTTCAGAAATAACTTAATTTTTGTGAGTTAATTTCCTTTCTTTTTTAAATTAGGATTGAATAAGGATGAAATCAGAAAAGACATTCGCATTGTTGTATTGCATCCAGTGCAACATATACAGAAAATCAATATTTTAATACTCAGATTCATTATCTGTTGGTCACTATAAAATATGTATGTTATAATAATGCATGTTTCCAATCATATAGACAAACCAAGATTAAAAGCCAGCATTTCCTAACAGCATTGAATCATCTAGTGTACTGAATTTATTTCTTACTCTAAGTACAGAGAGTATTTCACTATCTTTGGCATATTATAATACATTATAATTACAGTCATAATTATAATTATAATACAATACCTGTTTGTGAATCTTTGCCATTTAATGGCAGCTACTGTAATTAATTCGCTTTGTCACCTAGTCACCACTAACAAGAAAGTTAGTCTTAGCAGAACTACAATGAACATGTAAAGGATGAATAACCTTACACATTAGAGATGCCAGAACTTTTGTTCCCTGTGTTGTATCTATGTACATATACTCCTTTTCCTCATAAAATCTTTTGTGTTGAGTCTGCCTGTAAAACGAGATACATGTGAATCTTGTGCATTTCTAATATAATTTTCTCTGGACCAAGTGTCAAGTGGAAATATTCTTTCTTATAATGCATACATGTCCAGCAGATATATTACACTCCTTGCAAGCCAAGGAGGGAAATGTTCTCAGTCTTTGGGTCTGTTCAGCAGGAGTCAAATTTATCTTATTTATTCAAAGCTAAGAAGGCTTGAAGGGGAGAGATTTCATCATCAGCTTTTTTTCATAGCCTGTAGAATGAACAATAGGGATTAGTTAGATTGGAAAGACTGTGAAGAAATGGTCTTAATCATAGAGTCATACAATCATAGAATGGGTTGGGTTGGAAGGGATCTTAAAGATCATCTAGTTCCACCCCTCCTGCCGTGGGCAGGGACACCTCTACTAGACTACTTGGCTCAAAGCCCCATCCAGCCTGGCCTTGAGCACTCCCAGGGATGGGGCATCCACAGCTGCTCTGGGCAACCGGTGCCAGTGCCTCACCACCCTCACAGTAAAGAATTTCTTCCTCATGTCTATTCTAAATCTACCCTCTTTCAGTCTAAAGCCCCTTGTAAAAAGTCCCTCTCCAGCTTCCTTGTAAGCCCCCTTTAGGTACTGGACAGCTGCTATAAGGTCCCCCTGGAGCCTTCTCTTCTCCAGAATGAACAACCCCAGCTCTCTCAGCCTGCCTTGACAGGACAGGTGCTCCAGACCTCTGATCATCTTTGTGACTGTCCTCTGGACTCATTCCAGTAGGTCCATGTTCTTCTTATGTTGGGGACCCCAGAAGAGAACACAGTACTCCAGATGGGGTCTCATGAGAGCAGAGTAGAGGGGAAGAATCACCTCCCTCGACCTGTTGGCTATGCATCTTTTGATGCAGCCCAGGATATGGTTGGGTTTCTGGGCTGCAAGCGCACGTTGCCGGGCCATGTTGAGCTTCTTGTCCCCCAAGTACTTCTCCTCTGGGCAGCTCTCAATCCATTCACTGCCCAGCCTGTATTTGTGCTTGGGATTGCTCTGACCAAAGTGCAGGACCTTGCACTTGGCCTTGTTGGACGTCATGAGGTTTTCACAGGCTCACCTCTCAAGCTTCTCAAGGTCCCTCTGGACGGCGTCCCTTCCCTCCAGTGTGTCGACTGCACCACACAGATTGGTGTTGTCAGATAACTTGCTGAGGATGCACTCAGTCCCAGCACCTCTCCCAGTACTGACCCCTGAGGGACACCACTTGTCACTGGTCTCCACTTGGACATCAAGCGGTTGATCACAACTCTTTGAGTGCAACCATCCCACCAATTCCTTACCCACCGAGTGGTCCATCCATCAAATCCACATATCTCCAGTATAGAGACGAGGATGTCGTGCGGGAAAGTGTCAAAAGCTTTGCACAACTCCAGGTACATGACATCAGTTGCTCTTCCCTCATCTGTCAACACTTTAACCCCATTGTAGAAGGCCACCAGATTTGGAAGGCGTGATTTTCCCTTAGTGAAGCCGTGTCGGTTATCACCAATCACCTTATTTTCCATGTGCCTTAGCTCAGTTTCCAGAAGGATCTGCTCCATAATCTTGCTGGGCACAGACATGAGACTGACTGGCAGGTAGTTTCCCAGGTCTTTTTTCCCATTTTCAAAATGGGGGTTACATATCCCCTTTCCCAGTCAGTGGGAACTTCACTGCACTGCCACGACTTCTCAAATATGATGCCTAGGGGCTTAGAACTTCACCCCTCAGTTCCCTCAGGACCTGCACATGCATCTCATCAAGTCCCATGGACTTGTGCACCTTCAGGTTCCTTAGGTGGTCTCGAACCTGATCTTCTCCTACAGTGGGCAGTTCTTCATTCTCTCAGTCCCTGCCTTTGCCTTCTGCAACTTGGGTGGTGTGGCTGGAGCGCTCCCTGGTGAAGACTGAGGCAAAAAAGTTGTTGAGTGCCTCAGCCTTCTGCATGTCCCGGGTAACCAGGTCTCCTGTTTCCTTCTGGAGAGGACCTGCATTTTCCCTAGTCTTCCTTTTAGCAGCAACATATCTATAGAAGCTTTTCTTGTTGCCTTTGACATCCCTGGCTAGATTTAATTCTATCAAAGCTAATTTCTTGACCTGATCCCTGGCCGCTCAGACAATTTCTCTGTATTCCTCCCAGGCTACCTGTCCTTGCTTCCACCCTCTGTAGGCCTCCTTTTTGTGTTTGAGTTTGTCCAGGAGCTCCTTGTTCACCCATGCAGGCCTCCAGGCCTGACCTCCTCTTTGTTGGGAGGCATCACTCCAGAGCTTGGAGGAGGGGGTCCTCAAATATTAACCAGCTTTCTTGGTTCACCCTTTCCTCTATGGCTTTATCCCTTGGTAGTCTACCAAACAGATCCCTGAAGAGGCCAAAGTCTGCTCCCCTGAAGTTCAGGGTAGTGAGTTTGTGGTGCACCCTCCCCGCTGCCCTAAGGATCTTGACCTCCACCATTTCAAGGTCACCGCAGCCAAAGCTGCCCTTGAGCTTAACATTCCACTCCAGCCCCTCCTTGTTGGTGAGAACAAAGTCCATCATAGCACCTCTCCTCGTTGGCTCCTCTGCCAACGGGGAGGAGGAAGTTACCGTTAATGCATTCCAGGAACTTTCTGGACTGCCTATGCCCTGCTGTGTTGTCCTTCCAACAAATATTGGAGTGGTTGAGGTCCCCCATGAGGACCAGGGCTTGTGAACGTGAGGCTTCTCCTATCCATCTATAGAGGGCCTTACCCACTTCTGTTGGACTTAACAGTCTTCTGTTAAGCAAGGTGTTTTCTAACTTTTCTAAAATGAAAAGTTCTAAGCAGCACGGCAGATATGGGCTTTGAGGCCCGTATATATCTGGCATATCTGGCAGCTGGTCATTTCATCATCATTCCTGCCTTAAATTGCTCTGAATGTTCCTTTTTGATTTTCTATATATATGTGTATGTAGGTATTTATATATGTATATCTCTGTGGCCTTTAGAGTTGCAGGAACATAGCATAGCACAAACCCAAGCAATGGTTGGGATGAGTGGTCACTGGTAGCAGGTGTTCTTTTAAGGACTCTCCTGCTTCACCGCGAAAGGGGCCATTGTTCATAAGCCTTGTACTGTCACATACTGTGATAAATGTGTCATTTGAAGCAATTGTATGGGATAACATCTTCACAAAATCTTTGCAGCTGATTATGTACATTTGTTGAAAAACTACCTACATAATGATAAATTGTGTATTGTATTGCAGGGCATCCTTGGCTCAGGATTTGCATTAAAAGTGCAGGAACAGCATCGTCAGAAACACTTTGAGAAAAGAAGGAATCCAGCTGCCAGTCTAATTCAGGTAAATACGAAATCAGTGGAAAGATAATAGTAGGTGATTTAAAGCACATATTGGAACAATTTTTATTATTTCAATTTAGAAACTTTTGTGGACATAATGCTTAACAGATTGGTTAGTTTCACAAAGTAAGTTTGTTCAGTGATTGCCATGTGTTGCTGTAATTGTGTATATAGCATTTCTAAGCCTAGGTTTTGAGTTCTTCTATCCATGTTGAAGATACCAAGACAAGGATGTCAACCGCATGCCTGCAGTTTAGTGAATTACTTGGAAAAATAGCATTGATCCCTAGACAACCTAGCTGACAGCACAGCACTCTTGCCTATATTAAGCTGCTTTTCATGTACTACAGGGTTTAGAGTGCTCCAATGAGTGATACATTTTGTGAAAATGAAAAGTGTCCTGACCAGAGAATTGCTTTCACTATTAGTTAATTCAAAAGCTGGAAATGCAGGCACTAGCAATTCTAAAATGTCTGAAATTGTCTGAAGTGGTTTCAGCTCCAATATTGATGTGATGGTGCAGATCAACGATTCAGAAAGATTTTTTTTCAAGAAAAAGTGGCAAGACATTTGTTAAACAATTGTTTTGCATGTTTTTTTTCTTTGACTTACAGTCCTAGTTAGAAATGAGAACAACCTCTAAAGAATGATTTTGCAGCAAGCTTTACTCTACTTGATGCACTTGAAAAAACAGGGGGAAAATAATCTCAGTGTCCTAGTTTGTTTTGGGAGGATCTCAAGTGTTTTATGTGTATCACTTGTGTGTTATTTTTAATTGTGAAATAATAAATCCTAATAAAGAACCTGAGCATGAATATTCTGGAGTGCTATGATAACTTCAGGATAGACACCAGGATGTCTTTGAAGCATTCTTAAAGTTAATAAATGTTTTCCATTATTACTGTTCAATGACTACTAAATACTAAATAGTTGAGATTTAATATTTATTAGAATAAATAATAAATATAAATCCACTCTTTTGTATCTATTGTACTGTAAAATTACATCTGGGATATTTTCTAACACATATATTTTATTCTAATTCTTGCAAGTTTGGTTGCCAGAGGAAATACATAATAGATTTAAGTTTTGGATGTAGCTGTTCTTGTTATTGTATGGCAGTTAAACCAAAATATTAGCAAGACAGCATGCTAAATAGATTAAGAGTAGCTAGATGACCGACTTCAGAAAGTGACTTTCCGTGGGCAAAATCATTGTGAAAGGAAGACATTTTTGGTGGGATCCATTGATGAAGGCTGTTCAGCATTTGCGTGTTCATTTTCATGTTAAGCATTTTCACTGATCTATAAATGAATATAAAATTGCTGATGGAGATACTTGCCAGTGGCACAAGGCCTGGAAGAATAGGAAAGATGATGGCAGGCACATGGGAATGAACCCAAGGATGATCTGGGTGACCTTACGGTGTGGAATGATTCCTACCAAATGTCTTAATACACCAAGTACAAAACTTGGTCTAGAAACAATGAATTCAGACTATTACAAAAGGCCTCTGTCCCAGTTTTAGTGACTCTGGAAAGGACCTGATGAAGGAGGAGAAAGATTGGGAAAGAAGGGTCAGGAGCTTCATACAAGTTCCCAGTATGCTGCTCCAGCTGGTTTATTACAGTCCTTAGATTCAGAACCAGAAAGGTAACGAGAGGGAGACGGCTGGTATTACTGCGGTATGGTGATGCTGCTACTAACATGCTACATATCAACTCAGCATCTACAGTTTGTAAATGAGATGGAAAAATTGGAAAAAGCAAAGAAAACATTGGGAAAAAATGAGGCCAGGACTGGAGAAAATTTCATGTTTGTAAATGCAGGATGTGTCTGAACTGCATATCATTGTCTACTGCAACAGTGCCTAGGCTGTTTTAAATTGTCTGTTGTGGATATCAACAAGAACTACCATGGAAATCAGTGTGCTCTAGCTTACCAGAGTAATGTCCATTTTCTAATCATTAACTCTGTAGAACTGGTCTGTGCTTACTCCTCTGTTGCCATAGATATACTGTCTGCTAGAGTCTGTACCTGACTTAAAGATAGCTAAGGTATCACTATAGAAAACTGAACTATTTCATATGGACATGCTCTTCTCGATTTATTTAGCTTATAAGAAGTATTCATTGTGAATATTATTCGAACATAGAAGTCCAGGGGGGAAGTACTGGAACGCAGAAGACTATTTAACGTAGCATACAGAAACACAACAACTATCTCTGGCTATAAGCCAAACCCAAAGTGTTTCAAATTAAAAATAATGCAAAAGTTTTTGACAATGAGAGTGATAAACCAGTGGAACAATTTGTAAAGCAAGTGACAGGTTCTCCCTCTGTAGATGAAGACTAGATGTATTTCTGGGAGATATGCAGTAAGAAAGCACAGGGCATTAGACCCTGTACAAGAATGCCTGGATGGCGTTTAGTGGTTGACAATATGCAGGCAGTGCAGATACTCAGCTAGTACAAATTAATACAGGTATGAGCTGTTCCAGTTTGTAGAACAAAAGATGTGTCTTACTGTCTACATGCAGTTAATCCAAACACTGCCAGTGCTATGCTTTGGTCACTCACCTTTGAAATTATTTATTTTGTGTTTTTAAACATTTAGCTGTGTTTCAAACCACAGAGAATACTTGTCTTCTAAATTCTTTTTGTCTGGTTTTCATTATAATTTACAAAATGTATTATGATACTTTCTTTTACTCAGACTGCAAGCTTGTATGGGTGTCCCCTATGGCCTTGTCACAAATGAGTCACTGTAATGCTTTTTTGAGCACCTTGATGTGCTGAATATCGTCTGGTGCTTCCACAAAACCAGGAACTCTTACTTTACTGTGTAAAGTGTACTCTGACTCACAAAAGTTTTGGTAGGATTTTACCAGTATCTTCTTAATCAACCTAACAGAGCACACCCCAATTTCAGCAACATTCCCTCTCTCCATAATCAGTGTGGTGGCATTGTCACTTCATGTTCTTGGTTCCTTTGTGCTTTTCTATTGTTTCCCCATACCAGGCTTCTTGGCGGTTTTATTCTACTGACGCCAGCCGAACAAACCTGACAGCCACCTGGCGATATTATGAAAGTATTCTTCCTCCCCTCAGGCATGTATCAGTGCTATGAATGATAAAAGAAAGCCGTGACTTGTATTGGTTACTAATCTGCTTTTCAATTTTTTGTTTCATCCCCTGCTCCCTCTTGCCTTGTTTTTTTTCTTTTTTACCATATATCCTGCACGTAGTGTGTATGGCGTAGTTATGCGGCTGATGAGAAATCGGTTTCCATTGCTACCTGGAAGCCTCATTTGAAGGCCTTGCATACCTGCAGCCCTACAAAGTAGGTACAAATATGGCAGCTGGTGCTGTTCTCGATGTCTGTTCAAGCTTATAGAGAATAATTATTTGTCTGATTCGTCTTGTTTTGTCTTCTTAAGTCCTCTCATTAAAGATTTCAACTAACAAATCAGGTCGTTGTTATCTAGGAGCCTAGGACAGGGGGAGAAATGCAAATCGTTGCTGTTTATCTAAGAAATATCACTGAGCACAGGCACTAGAAACATTTTCCCCAAAACTCATATAGCAAGGTTAATGTTTCACCCCGTTCCAAATTACCTCTAAGGAAGAAAATACTAGGTGTGATGCAGAACTTGTTCCTTGATTTAATGCTGGTTTTCAGCCTGTGCCTCTGTATAAGGCTATAGCTACAGATACACCTTTCCAAGTGGAGAGAGCCTTGTGGTGTTCTGCAGGTGAATGCGCTGGGGAATTTGCTCCTTTTTGTCATCATTTCTGATATATTCAGTATTTCCTTAGGGCAAATTATATCCTCAGTTATACATACAGCCAGTGGAAGATGACTAAAAAGACCTGATGTCACAGTTTGGCAGACAGGAGATATTTGATGTCCTAGTTTGGGTGAGAATTCACAGAGCACTGGCAGCCCAAGACTCTTCTATAATTCAGTAAAAGATTTACCCGAAGGCAGTAAGGTGACTGATTCAATATGGGGCACAAATCAGGAAGTAAAAGATACTTGATAAAGATCGAAACCGAGAGCACTAAGAGCCTTATGGGAAAGCTCTGATAAGCATCCTAACTGTTGTTATTGCAGACAGTGCAAGAGAATTAGTGGTTTCTCTCAAAGCTGGGTGATGAACATCCACATGACAGCAAAAAGGTAATTGTGTGCCAAAAAGCTCAGCCAAAAAGAGGTTTGGCTGGGTACCCAAAGCTGATCTTTGAATTTCAAAGAGGTGACAAGAACAGAACCATAAGTAATCCATTACCGTAACTGTAATCCCAAAATGTTTCAAACTAAAAGGAGCTTTTAGATGAAAAGTTACATGAAATACTGATTTTTGACATATACAAACAGGTTGAAGGCAACATTGGTATAAATGGATGGATATAAAATTAAATAAATAACGAAGCTGTATTCCACCTAAAATATTCTAAAATATGACTGTCCCTCAAAAGAGCATCCTCTTGTTATTTTAAATAAGTGTGTTGCTGTGCTATCCTAAAACTAAACCTTTTTATTTACCAGAGATAACTTTATCTAATAAGAGCCTACAGCTTTATGTTATATATGTGTCAGCAATGCATTTTGCCTAAGTGCTTTGCCAACTCAGTCTGCAGTGGTATGTACTAAGCATGTTATGCATGTGTTAAAACAACCAAAAAGTTCCTTTTTCAGAAGCATTGTAGTTATGAGTCTTGCTTGAATGTTTTTGTGGTTGCAATGTATCGTGTGTCTTGTACACTAATTAACATTAACATATCCATTTATGTTTATCATATGTCTAACTTCATCTGTAACTAAGTAATGTGATTACTATCTGCATAACAAGTATGTTTTTCCCTCCCACTCCCTGACCTGAAGAAAAGAACAAGGAGAACCTTCTAGCAGGTTTGTAGTTTCTTTTATTTCTTTTATCTGTGAGATCACTGCTTCTTAATGGCTTTTTGGTATCTCAGGTTCTGTACAGTAGGTTCCACGAATTGTAACTGTTGACGATCACAAATAGCATTTTTTTGAACTCATATCAATAGACTAATGCTGCTGAAATTTGCTTCTTTGTCCCAGTTTTTGTATGGAAAAACTAGGCAATTTTTTATGTTTCTAGCCACACGATTTAACTTTGAGGGGGAGCTCGGTTCAAACAGCGGCAGAGTGGAGCAGCCTCCCCAGACCCAGCTCCTGAGCAAGGACACGGCCCCCAACTTCTGCCATAAAATTGGTGCTCACAGCTTCCAGGAATCCCAGTTAAGTTGAGGCACATAGTTGAACTTGGCTTTGCGAGCAAGCCCATCAGCCCTCTGTCACAGAGGGAGGACCCCCCGACAGGGCTGGTTGGATTTCACCTCAGCAGGGGTCTGTGCTGCTCTGCAGGAGCATCCTCAAGCTTTCCTCAGTGCCATGTCTCCATGTTTCCTAACCTGTTCCGGCCATCCCCTCCCAAGGAGTGTTTTGGGATGCAGCAGGTGGGGGGAGAGCACCGCTGCAGTGGCTCACCCCCTCCCAGCTGCACGGATGGCACTCTCTAATGGCCCTATTGGGGCAGAGGAGGCAGCTTGGCATCTCTCTATAAATAAGGAAATAAATAAATAAATTCCTCTGGCTGGGAGGGCAGGTGGGGTTTGCACCCAGCCTGGATGCCAGCTGAGGGCCAGCTGCCTGCAGCACACAGAGGCAGGGCTGTCCTGGCTGGGTATATCAAGCCCTGGAGATGCCCGTCCTGAGGCACTAGGAGGAAATGCTGCTCTTTGCTGTGCTGAGAGCCTGAATCCTTAGGGAGAGGAAAGGACCTGGTGGCTACAAGACAAATTACCCGGCCTCTAAACTCTTTAGGGCTGGGACTCGGCGGGCATTTGGCAGCCAGCACTGCAGTATCAGCACGATCAGAGAATAGTGGCGTTTACTTCTGAGCAGAAAATGATGAAAAGCCAAGAAAAAAAGTGTCAGTGTGACACATCAACCCCCAAAATACATCCGCCCCTGAGTTGTACTGTGGTTCACAAACTCTTCTGGGTTATTCAGTCCGGGGTGGAAAGTTTTCACATCCACTACCCGTGTCCTGTTCCATTCTCCAGGTTGCTCCTCTGGCACGTGACTCCATCCTTTTCCTGATGTGCACTTAACTGTGTCACAGTGACTTGAGGGGACTGGATTTGCTCTGAGATATCCATCATGAGCACTTCACCTGCTTTGTCAGATCTGTGACTTTTCATACACATTGTCTCCATAGGCTTACTTTCATTAAATTGATTTCATTAAATTATTACAGCTTGATCCAAATTTTTTGCACATGCCAGCCATATTTCCTACTCTTTCAACAGCATCATTTAAATTTTACTTTGGCTTTTTTAAAAGTGAGACTGAAGTTGGCAGTAAATGAGTACGTACCTCCAAAACGTTATTCCCAACTGTACTTGCGAGCACTTGGAGAGACAAATTTGCTTACAAAAAGAAACTAGATGCAAAAAAACCCCCAGCTGTCAGAACTATATTACATGCTCCATGTTAATGATAACTATTGTGGTTTTAAAAGTAATCAATGATTTAGCCATATTTTTTCACTTTATTTTCACTTAATGGAAGATGTTTGTCCCTGCAGAAACTCTTAACTAATATGTGCACTGCTGCAAATTAGTGTACGTGTAAGATTGTACTAGTTAACTCCTGAGATCCTGGTCTACAGTAAAAACTTTGAAGACCACTCAGTGCCTTTTAAAAAAGGTGTGTTCTGTCAGTGGCTGTTTATCCTTCTTATGCTGATATATTGCATATGTTTGTATCACTTAAAATACATGTGGTGTATGTGGTCTTTTGTGGTAAAAATGTAAGTGCAAAATGCTGCAATGTACTTCAAGATAACTGTCCTCGACCATTTAATTTCTTTCTTTCTGCAATGCCGAGTGACTTGCATGGGATGCTATGTGAACTAAGTAAGCTGCTTCTTGTTTCACTCTTTAAATGAAGTTGTGTTGGCACAAGTTGTGCATTGGATTGCTTTCTGAATATGCTCTTTGTTCTGTACTCCATTCTAATAACAGTGGAGAAAAACTTTTATTACTTTAGGTTAAAAAAATTATATATTTTTTTTTCCTACCAAAATTACTTTTATATTTACAGAAACGAATTCTTGCATTTTGTCATGTATAGACCTACAGTCTTTCATTAGGTAACTAAATGTTGCTGTGCATGAGTTGAGAGAGCTGTGATTATGAGGCTGTAGCTTCATACTGATTTTAAGAAAAATATGTATGTTGTATCTCTCAAAATATTACACACAAGTGTTCTACTTAATCATTTATCAAAAGTAATGGTAGACAACCTCTCTGGTGTATCCTTGCTGTAAATGAGATATTTCTATAAATCAGTTCTAGAGTTCTGCAAGTTATTTAAAAAGCCTGTATGTTAAATTCTCCGTATCTACAAATGCACACACTGAATGCAAACAATATTTATTTCTGTTCAGTTGTGCAACGTGGCTGAAATTCTTCCTGTGCAGGAAACTAGATCAACTGATGAATCTTACAACATCCTGAGAGCATAAGCAGTCTCAAGCTGTGTGTACGACATGCATTGGGTGTCTGCAAAGGATGAACGTCACCCGTCTAGTGTTGTAACTAGTGAACTTGAATATGAATTCCCTATTCAGACAACTCCTGGTCAATAAGGAGGAATTCTGCCGGTATAGGAGCTTGGGGGAAAAACTCATCCCTGCTCTGAGGGAAACAATTCTCTGGAATGCTGTCCACCTCCTATCTCATATCTGTTTCTAGAAGTAGATTTAATGTAAACTCTTTGCATGCAGCATATGAAAAAGGAATTGCCCGTGATGCAGAATCTAACTTGAGGTGGAAAGCCTAAACCCTTACCTAGCAGTGGAATGCTTAGTAACATGGTCCTCTATCTCCCCTCAGTCCTAGTAAGCTTTGTAGTAATAAACAGAAGCTCTTCAGGATGTACACCCCTCGGAAACATAGGTATTCAGCATCCTGCCTATTCACATGATGTTTGAGAATGCCAGCTAACATCAGGTGCATGATTCATTTACTTCCCCTCCTTAGTGCTTTACAGTTCCTTACTACTCCAAAGGAGGTTTCTTGATTTATTTATTTTTAAGTGCTTGTAATTCTTTTGTTGCTTGTTGCCTGCAATGACATTAATACAATGGCAATAATACCAGTTCTCTGAAACTCATCAGGTCGGACAATTGCAGTGTGCAACATGCTGCTGTTTGCCAAAGCCTGGTTCCCCTTCTCTGCCTGAGACCTGAACTTTTAAAATGCATTACCCTGCAGAGATCTTAAAACGGGGTTGAATATTTGGGTAAAGACAATTCCCCAAGTCCAAGAGGATTTTTATAACCATGGCAGTTGAGTTCTCCACCTAATAATTAGTGGGGAATATTAAGCTATAACACACTAGGCAATACCAACAGTCAAAACGTGCAATTGTTGTTGAGAAGAATCCCCTTGGACACAGCCTGTGGAAGCTGTGCCTGCATCCTGTACTGGAAGGTAGAGGAATGCATATGAAATCAACCATCTGCTTCAGCTGAATTCTGTGGAAACTGTGTCTCTTACCAAAAATGGTAATTCCTAGATGGACAGAATTTATGGGAAGAAACCCTTGCTTTATACTCAGGCTTATTACAATTTTTTTCTTACTTTTCAAAACTAATGTAAAAGACAATAGAAGTACAAACTGATGACAGAAAATGAAGATAAAAAATAGTTTCTTTTCATCTGGAAACTGTTTTGGAAAAGGAAAAAATACACAAAACCCCTGAACTTGATTTATTTTTTTCTGTTTGATGATTGAACTTTAAGACATTCTATCCCTGAAATTCTTGTTATTACGCATTGAAGGTATGAGATGTAACACTACATTTCTTGGGTTCATGGTCCTAGCATGAGACTGGTGGAGAAGCCTTGAACGTTTGAACTTCAGGTCTGTCCGTACTATCCATTGTATTCACATTTGTTCAGCTTAGCCTAAGTTCAGTGAAGTTGTCTGTAGGCTTGGTAAGAATCAACATCTATTTATTGGAACTGCTGAAAACTGGCATGCATCTTTGCTTGCTGTTGTTTGCCATGGGTAATAATTTTTGGCAGTTTTAGCTTCTTTCTTGACTTGAGATCCAAAGCATTTTCCCTCACCCTCAGGCCCTCCAGTTACTTCTGATTCACTTCAGTTTCTTCCTCTTTCTGCTTCCACCAGCTGGCTCAGTATGAAAAGCTGAAAAACAAATGTTAAGTTGCGACTAGCAGCAAGCAGTAGTGCTGCAGGTCTGAGGCTGAAGCACAGCAGAAGATAAACCTGACCAGAAATGCAGGAAGGTAGGCAGGGAAATAGGGGAGTGGGATTGGGAAGCAGAGATGCTCCGTTAACTGAGAAGTATAGTAAGATGGTCCACGGAAGACAGACAGACCTGTGAGTACGGGAGAGAAAAGCAAAGTAGGCATTTGTATTTGTAGGCATTTATCAATTAAAACAAAATCTTATCAAGTCTAGTCATGTGGTCCAGCAGAGAAGTGTGCGTTCCCCCTGCAATGAAACTACAGTGACCTCTAGTGTCCCTGAACACCTATTCCTTCGTAAATCAAAGGTGAAAAAGACAAAATTTAAAGAAGAAATAACAACTGGAAAGGCCTTTGCTGTCTAGGGAAGTGAAGGGGTCATGCATGTACTGACAGGAGGAATGAATGAGTGGTAAGATCCCACAACTGCCATTCCAGAAGGCAAACAAATAGAGAAGTCACTTGCTTTTTTTCCGTAGGTGCCAGTTGTAATTGATCTCTACTAAAAGATGCTTCAAAGCTCCAGACTTGTAGATATGAATATATTCTACAACTTGCAACCTCAAGAACAGAGTAGAAATAGGTCCACAAAGATTACTGTTGCCAGGGAAGATTGTAATAGGGAGCAAGTAAGTATATAAACTGGGATAAACTATCAATGACATAACGTACAAGAATTGATGGACAGACACACATCTAAAGGAATGCAGAGATGACTGGAGTCAGCTGTCGTTCTCTCAGATCCTTGTCCTTTAGGTCTGATTCAGGAACTTGTGTAATTTCACTTTCCTGATTCTTTATCATGGCTTTTGCCTTTTGGACCAACATTCAACTTAAAGTTTGGGAGTACTTACAGGAATATGTGCATTTCCAGTGGCCATTAACAGGTTTAATTTCCCCATTAATTCAAGGAATTTCCTTTGGATATCATGTAAAAAGAGAAAAGAGGAGAGAGAAAAATATAATAGCCTAGGTCCTGCAAGAGGTGAAGGATTGTTAGCGTGGCACTGGACAGTGCTACTCCAACAAGCACTAAATCAGAATAAAGGGCCCTAAAGGCTTCAGCGGCTACTGATTCAAGTGCAGAATGCCCAAAGGTGCTTGAAAGGGCATAAGATTATCTCCACCTCGTATCTCTAACACCATCTCTGCCCCTATTGCAACAGAGAATCAAGAGCCAGGAACTATACAGCCTATTAGAAAAGGGATATTTTCCCTGTAGGAAAAAACCTGGTCGGGATGCCCCTGAAATGCTGATTCAGTTACTCCTTCGTGAACTGTTATTTGTCATATATTCACACCATAGAGGAGCCCTATGGCAGCACGCTGCCAAGGACAGCAGCTTTCTTCTCCTGAGCATTAATTCTCCACTACTGAAAGTCATATAATTTATATCTGCGCTGGGTAGGACCCAGTGACTTCAGGAACAGTTCCCACCAGTCTCAGAATAGGGACAGGGATCCAAGAAGTGAAGAACTGCTATAACCAGTGTCTTTGGAGAAACTCTCAAGATGCAAAATAGAGTTTCAAAACCATGCTTCCTTCAGGGGTTGCATTTCTTTTCATGATGCAGCATCCTCGGCATGGACCCTTGGCATGCCATTACATTGCCACTGCTACAAAGCAGATAATTTTTTTTTTTAAGTATGAGGTCTGCATTTTAAATTAATATTTTCATTCTCAGTGTTGCACTTTTGAAAACTGTCTCTAGTACAGATGAAGTGTCTACTGTTCCTTTCACCATTGCCTCATTGCTTTGATTTGGAGAACTAAAGATATTCAGGTTAAGTAGCCATTGTGTACCATTCAGCTTTTATAAATTAAATAACCATGTGTACAAATAATTTAAAGGCAGTGATTGCTTTCATTAGTACAAATTAATCAACAGAACACATGTGCTTCTTCATTTTTTATTTTCATTTTTATTTTGGAGTTAATGGGATTATAAAAAATACAATCTATACTGATAGTTTTTATGACTATTTTATCAATTTCCCTTTCATTTTAACTAGTGCCACAGGAAGAGACCTTACCAGAAACTTTTTTACTCTAAGATTTGCTAAAAAAATAAAAGAAGTTGATTTCATGCTTCAATAGCAAATACAATAAGAAGACTTTAAAAAAAGCACAGGGGATACATCCCTAGGAATAATATCTATAAGAAATCCATTTTGATTCTGTTGCTCATTCTGTATAGTATGACTTTGCAATAATGTGGTTAATAACTATTTTACAGCTTATATTTTCATTAGGTTGTACAATGCAAAAGATTCCTGAGCTGAAATGTAATTCAGTCTTTAAATGTAATTTGCATTGAAAATTAAATTTTAGAACTCACTTTTCTTTCAAATAGTAGGTTCTGTGGGTCTTTTATATTGCATATGCAACAGCACACATTACTGCAGGTCTGGGTAATGATTTGCAATGGAAATAGATAACACTTCCAGCACCATGATGTGGGTCTATTTCAACAGTTGCTTACTATGGGTAAGGAAGGAAGGGGATAACATTCAGAAATTATAGTAAAGTTATTCATTCAAGTGATTCAACATGCCATATAGCTATACATTTATCTAATAATCTTTCTATTGATGTGCATATTTTTTTAGCATTCTTGAAAATTATCTTATTATAAGCTTCCCAGCATGTGCTTTGCCTGCTACAAACTGCATCCTTTCTGCTCTCCGTGATGTTTGTATTCAGAATGTTATGCTATGCTATGCATGGACAAAAATATCTGATTATCTCAACATTTCACAGCCACAGAAGTTTATAACTGCTTTCCATTTCATATAATTACACATTAACACTGTATTTTCAGAGGGCAGTAGGTTAAACATCTAAGAACCACATAGTCCATATTGGTTAGCACTAGTTAATTAGCTGCAGAATACATTTCTGTTGAAAACATCTTATGGGCATGCTGAAGTTTAAAGGCAAAGACTTTGAGAGTACTGGAAAGTGTCGTAACTTCAAGTACAATTATAATTTGCAGGTAGACAGTCTTTGCTGTAGGTGTTTTAAAAGCACTCCCAAAGCCTATGCCAGGGCAGTAGGACTGCCAGACCCAGTAACATCCTACCTGGAGCAGCTACTGCATTGCTCCCGTTATCTCTAGCCTTGCAAGAACAGGACCACTGATCAAGGTGACCATTGCTTTGTAAAGGCGATTGAACTTAACCTTGTAAATAAAACAAGGTTTCAGGCCTTAGTATCAGACTTCCTTTCTGTTTCCCCTTTGTGCCTTCTGCTACAGGGAGAGACAAACAAAAGCAAAAATGTTAAATAGTGGAAAAACATTGGCAGATAGTCATGGTGACCACAGGATGTTCATCAGATATGTTTGAACATCAAGAAAGGTAATTTAGGCACTGGGAAGTAGAAAATCTGCATATCTCTCTCGTAGCAGACTGGAGGGGAGGGTTATAAGCACAGGAGGGAAAAAAAATCAGCCTACAGTTGGCCAACTGTAAGACCACAGGGCCACCATTGATCCTGCAGTCACAGTCATGAGGTTCGCTGGGCTCCTGGACCTGTCCTGAAGCACCAGTCCAATACCACCTGCAGGTAACCAGCTCCCAGCTTCATCTCCAGCAACCACACAGCATATCATAACATTTCTATTAATTGGTCATCACACTGTTTCATGGATGTTTTGTTAATTTTGGTTTCGTCTTGTCCAAGTAAGTGCTGTAACAAGGAATTCTGGATATGAGTGATCACTAACAATGCATATGAAATGTTGGAAGTGCCACATCTTGAAAAAGCATGAGTATACTAACAGTATTTTTGCCTGCTTAAAAAAAAAAACAACCAAATACTACATGGCATGCAGTAATAATAGAATACATTTTGTTCTTGTTTGTCTGAAGAAATGGCCAGAAATGCACTGAGCTGGGCAGACTAAGATGGAAATAAACCTATTTAAAATTAAAGGAATAGGAAAAAAAATCATAGAGCTTGATCTATAATAATTGGGTGAAATTTGTTTCTATTTATTTATTTTCATTTCCTTTACAAGGTTATTCTGTACTGTAAGACAGACTGATTGATAATGCCTCTATCAAAAAGCAATTACATGTAATCATCGTCATTCCCAAACTAAATACTTTCAATGAAAATAAAAGTTTGTAAAGAAAAATATTCATACTATTGATAATTTTTAGAGATTATTTTTCATTAACGTACAATAGAAAAAAGAAACTGAGTGAAGGAACTATGAAATAAAATATATTTCTCTCCTTCGCAGTCAAAAGCTAAGTTTTAAGGAGCGGGTGCGGATGGCCAGCCCACGAGGTCAAAGCATAAAGAACAGGCAGTCTTCAGTCGGAGATCGCCGGTCACCAAGTGCCGACATTGCCACCGAGGGCAGCCCAACCAAAGTCCAGAAGAGCTGGAGCTTCAACGACCGAACCCGCTTCAGGCCCTCGCTGCGGCTGAAGAGCTCACAGCCCAAACCTGTGGTCGATGGTAGGAGTTTTTCGTGCATGCTGCTCCCAGACTGCTTATGCTCTTGCACACCTGCACTGTGAATGCAGCCGGTTTTTGGAAAGCCGAAAAAATTGTTGTCTGGGGGCAGAGACACAAGAAAGCTATAGCCCACTTCAAAGAGCGTGCCAAAATGATTTTTTTTTAATAAGAAATCTTGTGTCTCTGGAGCAACTGGTGGAAGAGAGGGTCACTACAGAAAATTGCAGGGGGACTAAACACATCCCACGGATTTGGCTGCAGCAGTGCTGCCGTCATGGCCCCTCTCCCACCAAAGCTGCTGCCCAAACCTGCTGCCTCGTGCTGGTGGGCCATGCACCATGGCCAAGGCTGCACGGGCTGCACCCTTGCTAGCCGAGCGCACAGCTTGTAAGGCACGGGCCCCCGCAGGCAGAGGAGCTTGCTGAGGAGCTGGGAAGTGCCCTCTTACCCCCAGTGGCGATACAGTCACCTGCCACCAAGAGATATACTACCAGGTGCTTTAAGTTTTACAGGGTTTTATCGGGTTCAGTAAGGCAGGTGGCTTTAGCAAACAAAACTAGCGTTACTGCTCTTATGTGTTGCTTTCTAAAGGGTGTTTTAGACGCAGGAAGGACTCCTAACATGTGAAGAAGTGGACCTTTGGGAAAATGGCTTGCTGATCCCGCAGCAGGCAACAACATAGCCTTTCCCGCAGACTGCCTCCTGTGCTGTCCCTTCTCTGCTCTCCATTCACCAGCTAGGGTCCTCCCTGGCATTAAACTAGCCAGTGTTCAGGCAAAGGTCTTCATCTGCAAAAAAAAGCTTGCCAAAACAGAGACAGTGACTCCTCTGCGCGGGGAGCACCGACGCGGGGCAGAGCAGCCCCCGAAGAGGCAGGAGCCGAGAGCACCAGTTGAGCCCGAGCTCTGTAAGGGCCGGGTCCGGCACTGAAAAGTGCACTTGCACAGCTCTGGGGGTACCGCTGCCCCGGTGCATTTGGATTTGGGTTTCTCCATTCATATTTTTGCCAACTTAGGAACATTTTGTTCTTTCTTGTGGGACCCCCAGGTAGAAAATAAGGGAAACAAACCAATCGGCTACAACGGGAGACAGTGACCCTGACTGTATGGGAAAGGTACAACATAAATCAAGTAAACAGATATAATTTTAAACTCTTTCTATGATGGCAATCGTGCATGTTCCATGCAACAGCTGTGGTAAAACTACTTAGACAGAGGTGTGATTTTGGTGTCTGCTTCCTTTTTAAGAGTACATATTATTACAGACATGTAGGTTGCAAAATACCCATTGAACTGAAATGCCCCATCCCTCAGCTGAGGACATCCTACACAACACATCTCTTCAGGAAAAGCCTGGGTAAATAAAGGTTTCCTGAAGGGCAAACAAGACAAGCCAACAGTGTTTGCTAAGGTCATCGTTCCAGGCTAGTCCTCCCCCACAGAGACCTCTCAGTTGCACGAATCCTGAATCTGGCTGTGTTACAGTGAGCTACTGGGGCACACCAGCCACCAGGCTGCTGTCCAGGCTGCTCACCACTCCTCGCCCTGTTCTGGGGCACAGGCCCTGGCTCATGTCCCTTGGCAGCTGCAGCACAGGAGCTGTGTGATGCTGGCCTGGGTCTCACGCTGACATGGAGCTGGAACAAGGCCACTTGCTCTACAATGGGAAGTGAGAAATGCTCTAGGTACCAGTGTGAGGTTGAAGCTACCCTGTCTAAATTTAGGCTCCCTATGTAATCACTTATATAGCATGAGTATCTCCCCAAAACCAGGCCAGAAGTGATTTCATAGGTTAAACCCCCGTAACTCATACTGTGCCTGGAAGTGACCTAAGAAGAGAGTAATTTGTTGAGCACACTCCCGGGGTATCAGCGGCTCACTTCTCTCCAGCCCTGAAGCCTGCACCTCACTCAAGCATCCGTTTAGTTTTTCATCAGCCCATTTGTCACAGACACATTTCCTCAGCATGTCCTCTGTTTTGTCCTGTGCGTGTTGTCATTAATAGCAATGACCTGCATGAGAAGATCGTGTTCCCTCTTATGTCTCCCTTTCACAGAAAAGGTGGCATAAACGGCACCTTGGGTATATCTGTAGGTAAGAGATAACAACAACAGAGTTTATTGCTGTCTGTAAACTCTTAAAGATCTTCCCACTCCTCAGGGCGAGCACAGCCTGTTTCCTGGTCAGTGGTTTCCAGGTACTAGTCCACCCTTATGAACTGGGGCCAACAGATACGACCAATTTCTCATCCATGGCAGAAGGAACAGCTTCCATTGTCTCCAGCTTTTAGGCAAATGCCAAGTTTCCACTCTGGGACCTCATCCAACTACTTCTAGGACTGGTGTCATCAGAGAGTTGTCAGCTGCGCTCACTGCTGAGAGGCAGCTCCCTGCTGCCTTCCCCAGCCCGTTGCAGGGAAAGTCAGGCCCCACCAACCTTGATGTTTTTCTCTCTGTGTGTGTTACCAGTTTCATAGTTCGATAGGCTTTCTGAGTTCAATAGCTCAATGAAAGGGATCTGGAGGTGATGTACTTGTGTTAGAACATCTTGCGGTTTTTCACTGGATTAAAATACAGTGTTTGCAGCATTTCATTAATTCCTCTCTGTTGTCAGGTCCTCCTGTTTCCTCTTCAGATGTTCTCTGGCCAAGGGATTTATTATTTTGGTGGGCTGATCTTCAAGCCAAACCAGAAGCCACCCCTTTCAAGATGAAAGTCTGGACACAAAACAATATGTCCCTTGAACAGCCAGTCCTTCTGGTGCTTCTTACACCTCTAGCATGTTTGGGGGGAGCAGAAATGACACTTGCAATAGGCCTTTTGGACAGTGACAACGTAGTACTGGGTACCTAGTCCAGTGTCAAAACTTTACATCAGTGATCTAATAAAAAAATAATTAAATTCTCACTATGAACTTCCCCTTCCAAAAGAGAAGACACTCAGATATTTGCTTGATTTCTTTTTCACTGTATGAGATCTGGGCTTGTAAATGATCAAAGAGCATTAGCACTAGCATTAGTGTTAGCACATGCAGAGGAGGAACTACCTCGCTATGAAGGTGAGGCGCACTGAACTCTGTGTAAACATAAAGCAAAGAAGCAAATATATGAGTAGAGGGTTCAGAAAGGAAGAGAAATTGTTAGCATATGAGGATGATCTAAGACAGATAGACAGTCAACACAGTGACTTTGTAGGGCTGATTGAGTTCTAATAAAGGACACGGTTGCAATCTGGGCCAAAACCATCAGAGACTGCTGGAAAAACTAAACATCAGCAATTAGAAACTGGCCTGTAAAGGGAGGTTTCTAATCCAAACAGGAGCTTATGGAGGCAGCTAAGAGGCTAACATGATTGAAAACGTAGTAGCCTTCCTCTTAGGCTACCCAGTAACAAAAGCTTTACTAACACTTCCCCACTGGATATTAAAACCACAGGAGAGTTTCTTGGCAGCAAGGAAAACACTTAAGCTGGCCACAGGTATCTCCCAAAAGGATATTGGCATAGCAGCCTTAGAACAGTATGACTAAAACTGTTGCACAAATGGCTTTATTTATGGGTAGCAACAGTCCTGTGAAACTGCCTATAAACCATTTATTGCTATTGCCAAAATGGGCCTGGCAACAACAGCAATTATTTCAGCTACATATGTGCATTCACAAATGGAATCCAAACCTGAGAGAGCTTTGATGGCTGGAGAGGTCTTTGGTGGCATGGCTGCAGATGCTCTCCGGAGCATTTAACAGCAGCGCAGGAGGGTGAAATTGAAAACAAAGACTTACATAATCTGATTTTAAATATATGCCCAGACTCTGGTGACATGTGGCTCACAACTGCCAGAACTCTTGTTGAAGTGGAGATCCTGTGCAAATTAACGGAGGTGCCAGGACGCTGTATTTCAAATCCCAGTTATCAGTCTAAAAGGGAATTCTCAGGACCAAGCAGATCAAAGGGAAATCTCCACCAATCAAGAATCGTAAATACCAAAGCTTTACAAAGCACACAGAAGGACAGAAGAATCCTACAGGGCTGTGCAAGAGCCTCCCCTGAAGGAATGCCATGTCACATGGGTGAAGGTGCTGCCTGACCTTGGAGCCGCACACAGCCACCCACGCACCACAAAATGAGCCAGGAGACCTCTGGCCCCAGGGTCTTCTCATGCAGTACGGCTTGTGTCCCTGCACCAAAACCAGGGAAAACACAGCCAAACTGCCCATGGGGAACAGCCCCCAGCGCATGAGAATACCCACTGGCAGGGACCAAACTCGTGCCAGGGTCTGTGCAAGTGGTTAAATAGTACAGGTGATCTCATGCCATTACCTAAGACACCGTGCCCGTGCCTCGTTGTATGTAGGTAGCATAGATCCAGCCACAGAGTCTCACCTCACAAAATCTCTCCCGTGAAGGCACTGGCATTCCTGCCCTGTTTTTTTTCTGCTTGCCTCGATTTCTGAGGAACAGAAGCTTTTCTGCTTAATGAAGTGATACGGTGTTGTGGATGCAGTTCTCAGTGAGGGACAAAAATGCGCTATCATTTTTTTTTCTACCATCCCATGCTTCTAAGCCTCTAAATGAGTTATAGTGCCTTTACTGTAACTTAGAGACTGTGTGGCTTTTTGAATAAAACATCAGAAGCATGCAGCACTGGAGATATTACAAACTTATTTCACTTGATTAATTAGCAAGAAATCCCTAAGGATATATTTGATTTCTTGCACCATCCCTGAACATTACACGCTCACACGACCTCTAGCCTTTCATTCCCTACAGAGTACTTGCACAAGATCCTCAGGGTAGAGTATATTATAAAAGCCATGGAAAGAATGCAATTGTGCATTTCAGCCCCCATGTCCTCAGATACTACCGTGTGATTTATGTATTGCAAAATTGACAGATTTTCCTTTCAGTAGCACAAACATCTTGACCTTGTATAAGGTTCACTTGATGTGGCAAAGGCCCTTAGTTTGGTTGCTTTTACATCTTGGTTAGCTTAAATTTGCTGATTCAAAATGAAGCTGTAAGATGTCAAAACAAAGCTGCTCAATTTGTATAAACCCCAGATGATGGGACTAAATGACATTTTATTAGCAATATATCAATTTGTGCTAGACAGGAGATTTATTTTCTTGTGATTGTTTAACTTGATGATAGAGCTCTCATTTATTACCATTGTCACTGTAATTAATTAGGAAGATCTGGCATTCTGATCTAAGCTCTGAGTCACTTCATCATTTTGTGTAAGTAAGTACAGGCCGTTGGTTTTAAGGCACTATTTTAGTTTATTCCAACCAAGGTCCTGACCATATGGGTCCATAATTTAGTCTCTCTCTTTATGATACATCTCGAGGAACTTGCTGTGCACCGTTGCTCGCTGGACTAAGTGCTTACTTGGTGGTCACAGGTGAATGATCAGCAAGCTCAGCTCCATGAGGGACGGCCGCAGACCACCACACAGATGGATGATTTGCATGGATTTCAGAAAACCTCATCTGCAGTGAAGAATAAACGAATGAGTTAAGCAGTAGTTTCGGGAGCACGCTCATAAAGCTTCCCAACCACCACGTAACACACTGGCACCAAATCTGAAACATTTGAGGAACGTTTTCACTGGGGAAACCCTTCATGGCTTTTTAAAATACAGAACGCTCCTGTGGCTATCTGAATCTAAAGCTGCCATCCTCCTCTCTCCCTTTGCCCACAGCTACCACCTCCTTCAAACAACAGGACCTAGCAATCTCCCAGGGCACAGGACGTCTGTAAACCTCATGGAATATCAGACATCATGTCAACTGACGTGTGCTACCAGGTCTTGCAGGGAGACGGTCAATTAGATGTGACATTTAGCTTGTTCATCCACAGTTCTAGATCTTATCCTATATATCTGCAATTTCTTTTACAGGTTTAACTTCTTGTGTGTGGCGTAGATAAAATAACAGATGTGTATCTAAAAATACATGAAAAACACACATTTAGAGTCACCTAGTATTTTTCTTTCTTACTGTTCTCACATGGCCATCTGAACTTGCTGGCTAATATGCTGCTATTTATAATAACATCAGCCATTTTAACTGCACAATTATTGTGCATATAATGAATTGTTTTTAGAAAGTCTCCTGGTCTTCCAGATCATCACTGAAAATGAAGAGGACTCCTTTTTAATTAAATAGTGGGAGCTGTTCCATGAAATCTTGCCAGTGTAGAAATTTTTTGTGAAGTTAAATAATAACTAAAGATAATGGAGAGTTGTTAGAAGGGAATGCTAGAATTTTAGATATTTGGAACTTGCCTGCATTATATGATAAGGTTTCTGTTATAGATTTTTCTATATATTTCGTGTTATAGATTAGGTTTCTGACCTTAAAAAATTGCACTTCCAAAGAAAGGAGACTAGATAATTATACCAAGAATATGTAAAAAACTTTCTATCAATCCTGTCATCCATTTTGGCCAAATTTGAGCTTTTCACATATGAAATGTTGTTGGGGATATTCTTTATGATATTCTGCTTCATATGGCACTGCAGATACCAAATTCCAGTTCTGATGTCCTCTTCCCTTCCCCATCTGGGAAGTTTTGCCTTTCTCAGGAGGAAGATGGCAGGGAAGGGAACAGCACTCCTGCACTCCTCGCAGGCGCTGCCTGCCGGGTGGGGGCTCAGAAGGGAAAGGAGCTCCTGCAAGCTCATGCAGAAGTGCTCCTCCTTCCAGGAGACACCAGTTTCCTTCCTCTCATGAGAAACTGCTTTCCAGCATGGAAGTGGCAACCATTTCATAAAAACTCCCTGTAAGCCACTTTTTCAAATGTTGTCGTCCTTATTCCCCGTTTCCTAATTTTGCCACATGGATACTGCTGGGTACTCCCAGGGATTTTTGTGTCATTTGCTAGAACAAGTATTAAGCATCTAACCTGAAGAGCACGTTCATGGAAACTTACTTGTCCTGCCTTCTTCCTTCTTTCATGATGACAAGAAAGCCTTTTGTTTTTCTCAGGCATCAAAGAAATAAATACACGATTCACTCCCTTGGGCTTCCTTTTTCTGGCCTCTGCTCTGGAAAGCATGTAAACATGGGCTGCAGCCTTTCCCTCTTTGGGGGTGCTTTGGGCGTTCTTATCATTAAGTGTGTGATTAAGTTCCATCCCAATTAGTGTTGCTTTTTTCAGATGACTTTTCCTATGGAGCCTAGCAAGCAATCACAGTAAAATGATTTATGTGAACTCTTCACTGAAAGACTCAGCTTGTTTATGTTTTAAAGCAAAGGAAAATTTGAAAGAAAGTCACTTCTAGGAGTAGTGGATTTGTATTCACGATTCAACAAACAGGAAAATGACAGCTTGTGAAGAGGCGAGAAGTTTCATGAAACAAATTTAAACAAAGGCACTAGGCTGGGGTACATTTTATTTTGATAAAGGGAAATTGCATTAATTGTATGAACCATGAAGATGTTTGTACTTAGAATAAGTTTTGAGGGGGAAAATGTAACTGAGATTTTGTGAAACACTCTGTGCATTATGACATTTGTGGAATACTATAAAATATGTACAGGGCACCTCCATTTTTTAGAGAATATAGGCTAAATCTCTAGCTCCCCACAGCAAATGCTCAGGGTGAAGAAAGTTACTTCAAAGGCAGCGTAAAGCTGCGCGAAATGCACCTACCTCGTAGGCACCCTAGGCACTACCTAGAGCAGCGTAACAGAGGCTCTACGTTACTTGCAAAAGGGGCTGAAAGAATAGCGTAATGGCAGTATGAAGGTGGCAGCATTGCTTCTTGAACAAGAGCAGTCATCCGAGCTCAGCAGCCGTTTAAGAGTAAGGCAGTTTGGAGCCTAACGCTAAAGCAGCTGCCTGGGCACCCCTGCCGCAGCAGAGCTCTGTGTTGGCACCTCCCGCAGGGACAGCCTGCCCTCCAAAAGTTTTGAATTTATGTCTTAACTTTACTTGCCCAGAAGTCAGATGCACTGAATTCTTCACTCGTTTTCTTTCTGACCACTTACACAGAAAATGAGTTTGGAGATGAGCGTGTCACGTTGGGGCACCCTGCACGCCTGCCCTGGGCAGCCAGAGCAACTCTGCGCTTGGAGCAGGCTACGGAGCTGCATTATGAAGTGCTTGGACTTCAGTTCCCAAGTTGAACTCTGGATTTTGAATGATGGCTATACACTATGGCTTGATGTAACTCCACACCATCAGGCCACCGTCCATTTCTTACCTTGAGTCGTGCATTACTATGAAAATCAATCAGACTTTTTTCCCGAATCAGTGCTTTTTTAACCAAGTTGACAAAACACTGTGCTGTAACATCTACAGTTTAACTTATTACATTAAGAGTCATATTCAGACTGGTAACTTCAGGCACCTATTTAGGTTTTGTCACGTCTAAAAGGTGGGGACTCAGCCTCAGCAGAACAATTTAGATCACCCACATGAACAGCCCTAACTACTTCCTACACAGTCAGAGTAAGACCTAAGTGCTTCCAAAGGCTTCCAAAAAGCAAGTCAAAAGGTCTGTGTTGGGATCACCATACCAATCGCTACGTTAGGAGCACTTCCACAGGACTATTCGTGGTGTCGGCACATGAGCTTCTTAATCTGAATTGTTGTTGCTAGCGTATGGCAGTTCCCAGAAAACAAATTGGAGTACAAAATCTTTTTGATTCTGTTAAACAGGAACACAATTACTTGAGCGTTACTGACATTGAAAGCATGAAGCTATGAGGGTGATCAGAGCAGTGTCACAGTTTTCCCAATGCCAAAGCATGTTATTAAACAACAGAAAACACTTCTGAGAAAGGACACATGTTATTTACAGAAATATAAATCAAGCCTTGTGCGTAACTTCTGCACAGAGCCATATGAAATGCAGCTTCAAACTTGTAACTTTTTTGTTGGTGATGCAGTGTTTCAGAACAGTGTAATTTTTTCCCGTTCATTTGGGGTGATCATAAATGACTGAAGTTTGCATGAAGAGTACGTAAATACTGTGACAAATGGGGAAATATCAAGATTATTTTAATGACTTGTGCATGCCTTTTTTATTTCTTGTTAAGTGCTGATCTGATGTGTGAGTAAATCAAAGACTGCTCTTCAGGAAGAAATTGGAAGAAATCAAATAGCGGCAAAGACAAGATGTAGCCCAAAGTAAATAATGTCAAAGATTCTAAGACAACAGTAGGTGCCGCAGCAGTTGTGAAATAAACATTTTACAGATAAAAATCAGAGGTTGTAGAGAGGTGAGTGACAGTCTTTTCTCCCAGGTAACAAGCAATCGGACAAGAGGAAACAGCCTCAAGTTGCACCAAGGGAGGTTTAGATTGGGAATTAGGAGAAAATTCTTCATCGAAAGGGCTGCAGATTAGATATTAGGGAAAATTCTCCCTGAAAGGGCTGACAAGCATTGGAACAGGCTGCCCAGGGAAGTGGTTGAGTCACCATCCCTGGACGTATTTAAAAGACGTGTAAATGTGGTGCTCAGGGACATGGTTTAGTGGCGGACTTGGCAGTGCTGGGTTAACGATTCGACCTGCTGATCTTAAAAGTTTTTTCCAACCTAAACAACTCTATGATTTTATGATTCTAAAATACATCCTGAATTGTAAAGATGCTGGTATTAGAAAAGGGGAATTGTTCCTGGATTGTCAGACTGCCTGACACCCCTTCTTAGGGAGATTTGCAGGAGTATGTCTAAATCGGTATTAAAAACCACTTTGGCCATCGTTGAGACCGGATTTGTGACCTGCCCAAGCAACAGACTTGAAAGGCCTGTTTAGCTGGTGGTAGAGGCTCCTGGAGAGAAAGAACAACCCGTGCTAACCCTAGGAAGGCCTAGCAGAGCGGCCAAGTTCATGCAGAGCAGCTGCTGCCTAAGGTTCCTTGTGGAGCCCACTTGGACCGTGCACAGCCACCTCAGCAGAGCAGGAGACATGGACAAAGGGTACGGGGAAGGACGAAGCAGATGTGTGCAGAGCTAAGCATCAGCTAGCACCAGGGGGTCTAGCTGCCCCGTTAGTGATGGGGAGGGCTCCCTCTGGGAACAGGCAGGAGCTGGGAGTGAGGCTTGCCAGGGGCCATGGCTTAGCCCTGCCTGGGAACTGGCCCGGGTTTTAACATGCTGGAGCTGCCAGAGCAGCCAAACTGACCCCAACACAGCCCCGACCTCAAGGATAAACTCGAGAGGGACGGAAGCGGTACAAGTACATCTCACCTCGTAACTATATCGTACACAACATGAGCTTCCACTGGAAAGACTCATCAGAATGTGAACTTTGATTTCAGTGTGGATTTTTTTTTCCAAATTGTTACTCTGCATCTCCCAAACTTTTTCCCAAGTCGGCTCAGTATTCTAAAGAAACAGGAATGTTTCCCATATGAATCAAACAAGGTTTCTGGCTTTTCACAAGTTTTATTGAGATGTGGTACCGAGTGCCTGCCATAAAGAAGGAAATTCATGTCAGTAGGAATATTAGAAAGGAAAAAAAGAAAGTGATCTATTAGGAGCGGTAGCTCTTCTTAAAGCTGGTTTAAATTTAGAAGAATTTTTCAGCATCTGTCTAAAGATTTTGCTGATCTTTTTATCCACATGTGAGCAACATGGAATACCACAATTGTATCACACTGTTCTCAAAACAGTTCTGCAAAGATATACTGTGCTAAGGAAGCCTTTTTATTAGTGACACTGTACTTGGCAAAGGACCCAGGACCATATCAGTGAGACAACCATTCAGAAACATGTTTATTTTAAACTTTCAAGTTGGAGTCTCTTGTTTCACTGGGTTGTAGCTCTTGTGCCCTCAGCAGAATTATTCCTAATTTACACTGGCATAACTGAGTAGATTCAAACCTTAGAGAGCCACTGGAAATACCAGCAGCATAAAAAGCTTTGGGTTTAGTATGGCATTTAGAAATGAGCTGGGAGATTTCAGCACTGGGAGAAGTAACTGGCGAGGCTGATCAGGGATGACACCTGGAAAGTTAGTGTTGTGGAATACTTAGCACTTTTTTTTTTTTTTTTTTTTGGGGGGGGGGGAGGGGCGTAGGTAATGTATATACCTATCAAACTAATAACATAGTTTACTTCAGCTAATTGCATTTCTGGGCAGGCATCCAAATGTTAGTTAGGCAAGAGAGATGGAGAGAAATATGTATTTCACCAGTAAGATAAGCCAAGTCATGAAAGCTCATGAAAGAGTGTGAGAAAAAAGCGCTTTTGTCATCACTGTAGGCATGACTTACAGTAATAACATGGAAGAGGAAATTTCAGTTTTGTATAAAAAATTCACTTTTACAGTATAAAACTTCTTTTTTAAGGTTGCATTTATTATTTCATATGTACTTAAATATTATTAACTTGGCTATAAACCATCTTTCTTCCTGTATGAAGCTGATCTGTCAAAGATAAAATCTCCTGCTCTTCAAAGCTACAGCAGATGTTCCTCATGAGTGTACCAGTTCAGCAGTAGTCAAAAAAGAAACTATATTCTCGAGGGTAATGAAGTAGCCAGAGTCATCAAAATAAATTATTATGGACAAATATCAACTCTGTGAAGACAACAATGCAGGAATACCAGTTCCTGAAGATGCAGCCTTGTAAAATGCTGTTTATGCCAAGATAGAATTCCTATTAGATGTAAAAGGTACCATGAAATTTCCAGGCACTTCTGACGGGCAAAGAATATTTTTCATCTTTAATATACTGTCTTTCTGAAAAAGGATCTTGCAAAAAATGTCCTTAAATCATTTGTGTCTGATTGCGCTTCAAATCTGCTTATAATAGGAGCCTCTGAAATGGTTTGCTTGCAGTGTTTCTGGATGACTAAGCCTGTTTTAAATAACAGCATGAATGTAGGCAGGAACATAGGGCTGGGAAGAAATCTCCATTACTGAGAGTTACTGAATCCCACCCTTTTTTCTCTATTTCATGTCACTCTTCTGTTTCACACTCTCTTCCTCATGAAGCAGAGACACTTGAATGTTGAAATACACGAACCTTGGATGAAATTCTTCACCTAGTAGGCATCTGGACTTTATGCAGTTGAAGAAAGATGGTTTAGGAGGAAAAAACACCTACCTTCAAGAGTTTTCCTGTACTTCATGTGCCTTCAAGACATATATGATGTACAGGCATCCACTGACTCTGCTCTCCTTGCTTTGTTCCCATTCCAGCACATTTTAAGTTTGTAAACCTTCTTGGTCATGCATCAGTCCCCGTTTTCTTTGTGCATTGAGGTACACTGTGCACTCCTGAGTTTTCTAGCTAATTCTCAAATGGTAACTCTGCAGAGGTGGTGTTAGGAAAGGGTAGAGGATCTATTTTTTTCAGGCAAATAAATACAGTAACTTGGCTTAAGCTCCTGTTGCAAAGGAAAACTGCAGTATCTACATGGCTCTGAGGTTTAAAATGGCAGTTGATCCATGATGGATGTCATCCTCTGTTTATTGCTGGTAAAAAGGTACTTTGTTTATCTTCACCTGTAATAAAGCATTGGATCATTCCACAGCCTCCTCATTAAATGAAATGGATCTTCTCCTTTGTCTTCAGTGTCAGGCTGATCCATAGTGGTAAAAAAAAAGAATATAACTTCAGCATCTTTTGATTCTGCCATTACATCTGTTAGCTCACTACTTTCCTTTTAAGACAGAGAATGTGATGAAAAACAGTGAGACATGAGGAACAGACATACTGGTACTCAACTATTAATTTGTTTGAAAAATAACAGGACCTTTTTCCTTTCTAACTTTTACTATTTACACTGGGGATTACCCAGGCCTTTTATGACACAAGCATAGACACACACAAGTGCATGATAGAGTTCATAAACTGATGAAGCTCTGTCTCATTTGATTTATAGTCCTTATTTTTCCAAACCATTGTGCAGGCCGTTAGAAAACACTAAGGAAGAGATTTTTAAATGCTGCTTGTTTAGTCTGCTCTTGTATTTTGCAGCTGACACCAGTCTTGGAACAGATGATGTTTATGATGATAAAGGGTGCCAGTGTGATGTGTCAGTAGAAGATCTCACCCCTGCTCTTAAAACTGTCATCAGAGCAATCAGGTGAGTAAAAAATACTGAGTGTATAAATATTTGAGATTTCTTTAATTAAGATTCTAATTAACTGCATGTCAATTAATAAAATGGTAGTTGAACTTATTACATGGCTATATTTGTTACATAACTAATGCTAATGTAATTTATTTATGATTCCTTTCCATCAGTATTTTAGTTAAGTTAAAAGTAAAAATGTTTTACCTGTTCTGTTATTGGTTTCTCAATGTCTAAAAATGTTACATAATTTGACTCAGAAAAGAGAGAGCATCATGAATGCTGCTTTCCACTATATTTCCTGTAATCAAAAATACTGTAATCCAGTTTGATGTAGTTTTACTGAATGTGTATAGTCTTGCCTGGAAAAGTTATTTCCTTTCTAAGTTTAGGGTTTTATTGTACTTCCATATTCCTGAAACTGTCTGTCATATGGCTTTTTACTGCAGCTTTCTTCTGGTAACAGCAGAATAATGACAGTCATTCAATTGTGCAAAGCCTTGCCTACCACTATCCGTTGAACTAAATATAACCCAAATAATTTCAAACTAATAGTCTCATTCTTTTCCAAGAAAGTATCAAACTCCATCAAAACTTATAGAATTACCTATTTTGAAAGCTTAAACTTCGCATTCATCCTACTGAGACTGTCAGGGCTCTTCACCGTCCTGAATTTCATTTTTAAGTGCAAATCCTGACAGGCAGGATCCCCACCATAACGGGTCCACCGGCAAGCAAGGAGAGGCCACGCATTACGTCTCTGCTGAAGCAAACCCGAGGTTATTGCTGCGGGTCACCCCACTGGCTCTGCATCACAGTCACATCAGTGCCCCCTGTCCTTCTTGCAGGCAGGAGCCACAGGGACTTTCTACAAAACCCTATGGCAAGATGATGTTTTCCTGCAGGGAGACTCTTGCCTGAGTTTTCTCAGCACTATGGGAAGAAAGGGCTCAAGCTCTTCATCAAATAATTTTGTACAGTGATAACCTATGGGCTACTTGTATTTCATTCCCCTTTTTCCACCGATTGCCAATGCGGACAGATGGCGAGTAAGCCTGTTTCTAATACCTTTCTACTAGTGCAGACAGCTTGACAGATCACTTGCAGATTTCTGTTCAACCATTTTTCCAACCAGCCTGGAAATGACCTCACAGGACATGTCAGATACCAGGTCTGTGTCCACAGCTACTGCAACTGGCAACTCAGATGTCACCGCCAAGAACCCCCTCTTGCCAGCAATGTTTCAGCAGGTGACAGAAATCTTTCTACACAGCGGACACCCACCTAAAAGGCAGGCCTGTTCCTTCAAATGGAAAATGCTCAAATTAGGAACAATCAGCATAGTCTGTTGGCTCTGGTGCCAGAGATCCTTGTCTGTGATGTTCCGTTTTAAACAGACTGGCTGGAAAAGTGCACCTTGCCACTGCACTGGCAAGTGGTATCAATGGTCATCTCATTCTTAATACTGTCCAAATTCCTTAAGATCATCTTGACATTTTAATACTAAATTAATGGAGCTTGTTTTCAAAGGCATCACTGGGTTGTTCAATGCATCACCTGCATCTTTGCTTGGTTCTCTTGGTAATTACCAGCTCAAATGGAAAGTAACCAAATGTGAAGGACGTGGTTAGCAAACTTCTACAGCGCCATCCACAGAAATGTTCTAATCAGAACAGCAAAGCTGCAACAGTTCGATGTTTCAGACATGCACTATTTAACTGATGAGTCAACTTTTTAGATTACCTCCAACTTTTTCTCTGCACACTTGGCTTACCAAAAACCAACTCATTTCACCACTGAGGTTGAGAATAAGAATCTCCACTTGCTATCAGTTAGCCATGCATCTCTCCCATGTCTCCTTGCAAATATTAATGTTTCACTAGATTACAAACGGCACATAAATCTTGCTTCAGAAACACCTTCGTCTGAGATCTGTAAAGCAGTAATATGCCATGTTAAATGCTATACCTTCATCTCTCAAAATCAAGAGACTGATAATTCAGTTCATCGGGTAGCTGATACTCCTCTTTCTGATTATTCAGAGTATCTGTTACCTGACTACACCGGGATCTATGCAAACATCTGAAGAAGGATCTGAGACACTATATAGTAACTGTAGAATTTCAAGATGATAACATCTGCCTATATGGAAACTTTGTGCCTCATTTTGAAGTTTGTTTTTAGCAACAGCTTTGAATTACAGGGGGAATGGGGGAGGGTGGAGGTTGTTTTTCCTTTCATGCTGGTATACAGGAGCAGATGAAGACAGAAGGTACTTGCATAGCTTCATGAGATACTATGAAAAGACCCCAAATATAAGCACACATGGTTTAATCCATTCTGGCTATATCACCTTGAAAAACTGCAATAAGGGAGAGTAATTATTTTTTTCCTGCTTAGAGCTGGGTACGATTTGATTTACAGGGATACAAATGGTCCTTTTGTTTGGAGGAAAAAGTGGAATTAGCAAAATTAATTCATGCCTGTGGGTTTACAGAGGTAGGGCCTCTCTCAGTTTTGGAATCAGAAAGAACTGGGGATGTGTTTGGGAAAGGAGCCTAGAATGTGCTGGTTACTCTCAGGTTGGACAGCCTTGAAATAGCAAAGACAAAGATTGGTTTATTTATAATCTTTCGTTTTGGAAACTTCAAAGTGTACTGCTTCAGTTTTGACCTTGCTTACTTACATCTTTCCCAGGACTACTTTATTCTTCAAAACAACTTTTTGATTTTAAACAAACAAAACCCCAAACTTTCATTTTGAAATGGTTAAAAGAGGAGATGGAGAAAATAGTCTTTTCCTGGAAAAGTTCTTAACTTATTGACCCTTTCCAAAAGTAGGACTCTGAACCAGTCCTACTGAAGACCCACTGGGCAGACCTGACCGGTAACATGTTGAGCTGTCAGCCTCCTCTCAAAGTCCCCCAAGCTGAGTGTTCCACATCCCATCTCTTGTGCTGCTCCCTCCACTCCCCCTTACTACAAACCCTCTGTCAGGAAAGACGAACTGAGGCAGTAGGGAAGCTGCTTGATGCATTTGCACAGTGTTGGGTGAGCAAGGAACAGATGGGCAGCGTGGTGAAATGTGTGCTCCACAGCATGCCTTGGACCAGGCCAGGATCCATCCTGCTCCTCTGCAGCCTCTGGCTGGGATCAGAGCAGCGCACAAAGCAGTTCTTGCTAGCAGTACGTGGAGCCTTTGGGCCAGCAGCTTTGGTAGCACTACTCAACCAGCCCTAGTCTTGTCATGAACAAAAAGCCATTAATATCCTGTAGAGTTCCTGGAGACTAACAAAAAACATTGCATTATCTAGCTCTGTTAGTTCACAGGGATGAATGTATATAAAAGAGACTAAAAAGAAGACGAGGATACCTTGTTTCCATATATTACGATATCTCTGATAATTTTTCATAGCGAGAGACACTAAATGCTGTAATACTCTCCACCATGGAAATGATGGAATTATTTCACTATTTATGGAATATAAAATTAGATTTGAGAAGCATAAATAAATAAGCAATAGGAAATAGCTGCAGTGGCAGGAAGATGAACTTCCTGACCTAAAAGGTCTTTTCTCTCTTTAACTCCAGTGATTGCATAGATATGTTTTCATTTGTTGTTAGTAAGAAATAATAATAATAATAATAATAAATGTAGCTAAATGTAATGAAACTTGAGAATTCTTGAGCTGATAAGCTACTTAGTTGAATAGTCATACATATTTAGTAGCCAAAATAAGGAAAATATAATTTACCATTTGTGTTCAGTCTTTGAAATGTTTCTGCTACACCTATAAAATGTATTTTTAGCAGCCATTGTGAATTTGTTCAATGGTAGCGTTTCAGAATCGTCTATTTCTTTTAAATCCCAACACATTGTGTATTTTCTGCCCACATGATCTTCAGAGTATAGGCCAAGGCTCTCAGATGTGTCTTTGCCTACAACAGCAGTGTGTCTGGGAGAAGATGCTGTCTCTGGCTCCTAGGGGGTGGGTTGGTCCAGGCCAAGACCCGAGAGAGGGGACAATGTTGACCCGCTCACGCCACATGTAGTGGAACCATCTCTCAACCACCTTTGTTTGCTGTCCTGTCTGTATCGGGTCCTGGTCTCTGCTGCACGTTGCAGTTATTTGAAGGGTTATTTGGCAAAGTAAAGGTAGAGAGATAGAGAGGAACCAGCACAACTAGATTGGTGTGCACCTGCTTTCCTGATGCAGTAAAATGAGCAAACAAACTGTGGTCATTTCATCTAGCTATAGGTAAAACAACCTACCTGTCTTTTAATATTCAAGTCAGTAACCATATATGAGTTTATCTGAATCTCAGGAGAATGCAGCTCCATTTCTTCCTGAGATAGCGACGAGACTGACAGGATAGAGGTTTACAAAAATAACAGTATGACAGGGATGCGCAGAGTATTAAAGGTATTCTGACTCGGTGCCGGTCGCAGTAAAGTGTATTAATGACAAGCAGAATAGCTTCTAACAGCAGAAGGGGCAACACAAATGGAAATTAAAATGCAACAAATGCCAGGAAAGAGATGCAACACGCATATTCAGAAAACACTGTCGTTCTAGATCACTGCTGATCCTGCATTTGACAAGAGGTAAATGAAATGGATGCTTCTTTTGGCTGCTACGGGTCAGTAAGACAAAATTAGTACTGGACCTGTAGCTTTCTACAGATTATCAGGGCACGTGAAGATTAATGGGACCTGTGGTTTAGACATTAACTATAGACAAAGCACTTTGATATATTGGTCTAATTCAGCACTAGACTTTTTTTTCTGCTCTCCTCTGGATGCATCATTGAAATAGGCTACTTTTTATGGTTAATTCTCACCAGAAAATTGTCACACTTGGCATTTGAGTAGGCTTACAACAGCGCATCATCTATCACGTTAGATTTGAGTTACAAAACACCACCTCGCTACAGGGCACACAGCGACTTAAAAATATAAATAATGTTTCAAAAAGTCAGGGGGACTACACGGTTTTGTTCTTTCGGGTAAATTCTGACTTTCCATCGCTGCCGTTTGGGCAGTACCGGCAGCGGCCGTTTCCCACGAGCCGTGTTTGCCCCCTCGTGGTACAGCCAGAAGAGACAGCCCGAGCTGGAGCTGGTTGCCCCGTTCCTCCCGTTCGTGTCAAGGGCTGGTGCTTCAGATATTTGGGGTATGAATAATTTCGTGCTCGTTTTCCCTCTTTTGGTACAGGTAGACTACCCACTTGTGCCCGCTTAACCGGACCCTTCGTTTTTATCCCACAGCAACACACCAGAATAGACAGCTCTTTATTCTAGAAGCGTGAAGGAAGGAAGCTCGAAGGCTTTTTTGTTCACGATTTTTGAATATGCTCTATATAGTTGTAATAATCTTTCAGATGGGTGTTCAAGCCTATCAAGTTCAATTACATAGTTATTTCAACAAGTAGAAAGCCAATTTAGTTTTTAAAATTGACAGTAAATAACTATGAAGAATCAACCAAATTTAATAACTGCAAAGCAGTTGCTAGGCTCCATCGCTGAAAGAAGTCAGGTTTTCTGTTTCATAATTAACTTGCAATCTTTTAAAATGCCGGTGTTTTATAACCCTTCGGATTTTTGCACAGTTTATGGAAAAATTTACATATTTGAAGCAAAAATTAAGCAATAGAAGTCTGTTCCAAACCCTGCTGAATTTAATTGATGGCATCACATGAGCTAATACCTAAACCAGAACTAGTACAGCTACACCTCAGTGATACAGCCATGATGCTTTCGATTCTGTGTTTGACTTCTGAACATTAGGAACAAACTGCCTTGATAAGCAAAAAACCTGTTACAAAGCTGGAAAGCAGTAATGAAGACTTTTGTGCACGCTGATTAAGAAGCTTCTGTGGCTGTTAATAAAAATTAGTTTTCTGTCTCTTTGCTTGTAAAATCACCCAGTTGTGGTAAATTCAGTTGTCTTCAAATATGCTACTAATCCTCTGGCTCTGCTTTTCTAATAGAGTGTCATCTTTTTACTTTATCAAGAGCATGAAGTAAAAATTTGTGACCACCAAAACAGAGAATAATAACAAAAGAATACTTTCTTGTATGTCAGCTACATCATGTATTCTCTGTAACCTGACTAAAGAACTGGATTTCAGGAGATTGTCTGTGCTGTCAGACTATTATGAACAGAACATCTTGGCATCATTTGACAGCTAAAAGAAAAAAAAAATTGTATCCCAGGTTCAGAGGCCTTCAGATTACAAAAGATGCCAAAATCCCTAAATCTGAAGAACCAGCTGACAATAGAAAAGAGGAAAGTGCATCATCTGACGTATTTAAAACTGCAGTGGAGGTCCTGAACTGTCAAGGTGATGAACTACTCTTAACAGACCTATTCCATTTTTAATTTCTATAATCAGAATCATAGGTACAGCTCTATGCCAGTGACAAGCAACCTCATTCTTATCTGGAAGTTACCAGAATGGGAAATATCAACAACCTAAGCACTGTGGGAAAAGGCTGATATTATTTGGAAGAACATTTATGTATGATACAGAAACAGGTAGAGGATCACGATATACTATTAATCTGACTCCACGTAGCTATTACCATGACGTCTGTCTTAACTATACAAAGTATAGTTTTCCTAAATTCCACTAAAACATTACTAATTTTACTATTTTTATCACAGAACAAGAGCCATGTTTTGGGTTTAGTTATAATTCATTGTCTTACAGCTGCTAAGTACATATCACAGTAAACAAAGAGGGAATATATTAGCATGAAATATTGGCATTTGGAATAGGATACCAATTTACCGTCTCTGCTTTTCTAATTGCAATAGATAGCAAATATCAGCAATTTGGCCCTAATGGGGCTCCATAAGCTCTATAACACAGACCAGAATGGCCAACACACCTGATCCCTCAGTTTCTCTCCTACTGCCTGCATGGTTCTCCCTTCTGCCGTTCTCATGTAAACCAAGGAGAGCTGCAGGTTTTCACAGCTGACCTGGAAAATCAGCTCACTGTCATTTACTTTCCAAATTTGTCAATTCTATTATTTAAAACTTGCAATTTAATATAAACCTTTTCATTCGAAGAAGAATTACTCTGTGGACATCCCATAAGCATGACAGAAACTTGTACAAGTCTGACATAAAAAACATACACCATTCATCAATTTTGAATGTTTACTGTTATCTGATACTTACTGTTCTGCAGTAAAAGTCAAAGGAAATAATCACAAATGCTAATTAAACAATAATTCCCATATAGTTCAACATGGGACAAACATGAAGACTTAAGTAGCCTTCAAAGTTTGATCTGAAGTCAGCAAAATAACTCAAAAACACTTAGGCCTGAATGATAATTACAAATAAAAAACTAAATTAAAAAGGAATTGAGTGCATAAATTTAATTTTGTTTACAAAATGGAAAGCAAGGAACTTAAAAAAGCACTGGAAAAAGAATACTATTGTTTGTTTGTGTAATTGATTCGTTAGAGAAATCTTTCCTCTAACAAGAACAGAAGTAGCTTAAGCACAAATGTAGCTTACAAACTATCCCACTCAAGTCAGTGGGACTAACCCCAGGTTTAAGTTAAGCTTCAGTACCTTTCATATCAGGCACCTACTATAAAAAAGCCAGGCATGCTCTGCACTCTTCAAAATAGTGTTACCTGTTTTCTCTTGTATTAACAATTCAAAGGGATAGCTACAATGCATTTGTACCTACGCCTTTGTACCTACGTATTTGTAGTTATAAAAACAATTCTGTAAAAGGAAAAGTTCACTTGCACAAGCTGGATTGAAAATATCTTCCATATAAAAATTAGCTGTAAACTTTCGTCAGTGTATATTGTATTGTTTCACAACTGTTGAAGATTAATCTGTGAAATGCTTTTTCCCCACAGAATTATGAAATTTCATGTTGCAAAGAGAAAGTTTAAGGAAACACTTCGTCCATATGATGTCAAAGATGTCATTGAGCAGTATTCAGCAGGTCATCTAGACATGTTATGCAGGATTAAGAGTCTTCAGTCGCGGTAAGGAAAGAATAATTTCTGCTCTGCATAAGCATCTTATGTCATTCACTGCATAATGAATATTGGTAACGTTTCACATTTCCATATTACATTTGGGTACAATTGTCATCCATGCTTCAGCCCAGCCTCTCCTTCCGTGAACACAGCTGAGCCAGAAATTACACTGTGGGTAAAACCAAACAAAACCCCATGTATCTAAATTATCCCCAGAAAACAGTAGTCTAAACAATAGAAAACGTAACCCTGTATCTGTAAAGTCCATTCATAAACAAGGAATTTAGTCAGGTGGTCACCAAAAGGATGAGGTCAACATTAAGAACTGCCTTTCTCCCACCCCAGACTTCCTTTTTTTGTGTAAAAGAAATTGGGAACTACCGGTAATGTAGCATTTCCGTAGATTTTATGTTCTCAACTCCCAGCTGTTATCATGTATAAAAAAAAAACAACAAAAAAACCCCCAAAAAACCACGACATTGCATCATGTGTATCATTACCAGCATCAGGGCTGAGATGCCTGCTTCAAACTGACAGCTTTCCCCGGACTCGCTGCTGCTGTTAGGATGGGAGAGCTGAGGGTGACACTGGTATGTCTGTTCCTCCACAGTATCAGGCTGCTGGAGAGGCCACCTCCTTGCTCCCCCTCTCAGCAAGTCTAGCCCTGGATCTCCCAGATGATGGCGAAGTACCGGCTCCCAGTTCCTGCCAATGGAAAAGAAAAGCAGTCTCAAATGCTAAAAAATAACTCTTTTCTTTCTTCTTTTTAATTAATAAAATCAAGGGGTTTTTCTTTCTCAAGTGCTTTTCTGAAGTACTGTGATTTAAATGTTTAATGTATGGATATAGTGAATAGTTCCATATCATCACTGATTTCAGGAATCATGGCAACTTTTGATTTCTCTTACAGCGTTGACCAAATTCTTGGGAAAGGACAAATCACAGCAGATAAAAGAAGCAGAGAAAAGAATCCTGCAGAGAATGAGACAACTGACGACCTCAGTATGTTAGGGCGCGTAGTCAAGGTAGAGAAACAGGTAGAGTGATTTTCTGTGTCACCTTATCTTGCTTTGTTGCTCATGCCTTCTGTGTATTTTATTGCCACTTTCCAAGGCTGAACAGGTAATTTTTACTTTTTTTTCTTCTAAAGCCCCCTTCGTTTACATGTTGAAATAAAATTTGTATGAATCACACTACCTTAACTGTCTTCCGTGAACAAAAAAGTAAGGAAAAATTGCAGGTTATTAATTTTTTTTTCCTTTTATCAGTCTGCTTATGAAAACTTTACATGGCTTTTGTCATTTTTCAAAGGTCAATAATGTATACCAAGCTCCTTCCATTCTTCTCTTCAGTAGTCATATTTTCCCTTTGCTTGGGTTCCAAACATTTTAAGTTAGTATTTGGTATTAACATCAAACTTTTACTCTTCTCCTCTAGGTACAATCCATTGAATCAAAGCTGGACTGTCTATTAGATATTTATCAACAAGTCTTACGAAAAGGATCCGCATCTGCACTCACTTTGGCTTCATTTCAAATGCCAGCTTTTGAGTGTGAGCAGACTTCTGATTATCAGAGTCCATCAGACAGCAAAGATTTGTCTAATTCTGCACAAATCAGTGGATGTGTATCCAGATCAGCTAGTGCCAATCTGCCTCGTGGCCTGCAGCTTATACTGACACCAAATGAATTCAGCACTCAGGCTTACTATGCTTTTAGTCCAGCTATGCATAGTCAAGCAACGCAAGTGCCAAATGATGGACCTGCAACAGTTAATAATACATCAAACCAAATAAACCAGGCAACTAAGCCAGCAACTCCAACAACATTACAAATACCACCTTTCTCATCAATGAAGCATATCAATAGGCCTGAGCCCGTTCATATTATTCCTGTAACCACACAGGAAAATATTTCTGATGTCACCGCTTGCCTTGTTGCATCAAAAGATAACGGACAAGTTGCACAGTCCACTACGACAAAGGATCTCACATGGAGAAAAAGTCTGGATACAGAAGGGGAACCTCTGCTCTCTGTTAAACCTGTGGTGCAAATGGATTTAGGAAAATCTTTATCTGTACAAAACCTTATACAATCAACAGAAGAACTGAATGTACAGATTGCTGGCAGTGACTCCAGCAGTTCCAGAGGTAGCCAAGACGTATACTCCAAATGGAGGGAGTCAAAATTATTTATAACTGATGAAGAGTTGGAGACAGAGGCAGGAGCAGAGACTACTGAAGCCATCTCGCGCCCGTTAGTGGAAACAACTGTCTCTGCTGACTCTCTAAGGACTGGAATATCAAGATCATCTCAAAGCATCTGCAAGCCAGGGGACGGTACAGAAGCACTCAATCTGCTCCATGTCAAACTTAAATAACAGCTTGTGGGCTTTCTTCATTGGCTGGGTCATTCCTCTAGTCATACATATCATAGCATGAACTGTTTTCAAAGCCTTTTTAATAAGATAAAATCACGAAAATCAGGATGAATCTGCAAAGCAGTTGAATGAGCCCATATCTCCTAGTTGCATGAAAATGCATGTTTAAGTGACGGCTAACATTCAAATTTACACCTACAGTACGGCCTTTCATGTAGTACAGTAGGTTTAAATAATGAGTTGCCTACAAAGCTAATGCTGCAGGATGTATCAAAAAGCAAAAATCTGAGCATTTAGACCTAGTGCCGTTTCTACAGGGCAGAAGTAAAAAATCGTAAGGGTTAAAGCACTTTGCTTCTGAACTAATTAAATAAATAAATATATATGTATAATGTCCTGATTTAGATGATAGTTTATGTTTACAACAAAAAATTATCTACAGCTGCTAGCAAGGTACCAAGGAAACCAGTAATATGGGATTAGAAATGGCTGCCAGTTGCAAGATACACACATTAGCTCATCAGTAGTCAGTTATTTTTAACTTTGAAAAGTACGTTCATATCCATCCGATTTTTGGTGATTTAGTGCTGTGGCAAAAGTATCTGACACACCACTATCGTGTTGTTCTTTATAACAAGAACATTATTTTACTATGAAAAGTTTGTATTTTGAGGATTGTGGCTGGCCTCAGAAGTGGATAACCTGGGTGACTGCAGTAAAAATTCAGGGGACTCTCTCCTTCCAGTCTCACTGAGGAGCTATCATGTGAATCTGAAACATTTTGGCAGCAGTAGGTGAGGGAAGGAAGCAGGTGCTGCCTTTATTGTAGAAGACTATTTCCTTCTGTGGAAATTTTGGCAATTTTCTGTGCAGTCCCAACGTGATACCATGACAGCACTTACTTCATAAGGCTGGGAAAGGAGGGAAAATGAGGAACTGAAACTAAAAAGGACAGCACAGGGAAGAAAGATAACACAATCAATGAAGAAGAAAAAAAAATATGGATTTAGATGTGCAGGAAGGGAAATGATCCCAGAAAATAAAACAAGGAAGGTAAAGAGGCAAAAAGCTGGATTTTTTTTTTTAATCCAGCCTGTCAGTCACAGATATGGAGTGCTATTTCCAAAAAAAAAAAAAAAAAAAAAAGGCCATGTAGGCAACCAGAAATGGAAATAGAAATGGGGAAGACCACCTTAACTGAAAAAAAAAAAAAAAAAACCAAACCTGCAGATGAGGTTTTTTTGGTTGGTTGGTTTTGTTTGGTTGGTTTTTAAATAAAAGGGGAGGAGGAGAGAGGGGAAAGCAGTTGCACCCTTATAGCTCAACACTGTGTCCCACCTGCTGTCATTTCTTGTGAACTTTCCAAGAAAGAACCTTCAGACTCCTTCCTCCTAATACCTGAGTTTCCAAATTTAAAGCCTACATGAGACCAAGTATCCCTGCTTGATACATCCTCTGTTTTTTCTCATCCTAACCTACACTTCACTTCTGCTGAGATGCAGGAGCAGTGTTAGTGACTATCTGCACATCCCCAGCAAGGCTTTGCCACTGGGAGATCCCTTGCAGAGCCTAAACAGGCTTTTGCTCTTCCCAGCTGAACGAGGTCTCTGTGTGTTGCCTCCCCTGATTTATATCCCACCTGCACCACAGGCTTGTAGACAACCCGATTTGGGCTCAGCTTCCCTCTAGCAGCAGGAACACCGAATGTACAGGGGTGCCAGTGCCAGCTCACTCAGGGCAGTGTTCTCTCAAGGCCCAGACCTGCTGGGAACTTACTCTGTACATCAGTATCACTCCAGTCTTAACCATGGCTAAATGCTGTAGATTGTATTGTGAAGGACTTGATCTGTTTACTATGAAACCATTACAATTTCTGCTTCCGTATTTCCTTTACAGAAGTATTCCTGGATGTTACATGACAAACTTATTATGTGAAAGTACATGCAAACTGTAGAGTGTATATATTGTGTCATTATATGGGGTCCACGGATGGTACACTGTGTTCCATGGCTTACACCGGAGCAAACTTCAGCTGTTAAATCCGGAAAGACACCTTGAAGCACAATTTCCTCACCACTGATTTGCCATATAATTTACCACATTCAGCCTTTCCTGTTTTCTTTCATGTGCAGTCTGATCATACTAAAGCCTGATTACAGCAGTAATTTTGTGAGGATAAATAGGGATTTTTCTACATCTCAGTTCATTTAACTCTTAACTTATTTGAATGTCTGTGGTTTATCAGACAGATCTGTAAGTTTGAAGTACTATCCAATATTTAAAAATGTACAAGCTGGTTTTAGGCTTTTCTTTCTTTTTCCTAACTGTTGGTGCCTTTCTTGCCTTTCACGTGAACCCTCCTGCTGACCTAAGTGTAAACCTGCACTTAGGTTCGGTCAAGGAGCAAGAGATCCGGCACATGGCAACTGTGTGTCAGCAATGAAACTCCCTTCCCCTTCTTGACGAGATCGAAAAATCAAGGCATCATGAATTGGACACCACTCTTCCACCTTCATCTGCACGAGCAGATGGTTTTGCAGCCCCACTGAGCCCGGAAGGCATCAGTGGGAGAACTGAGCATTGGCCCTGCCTGTACCGATGCCGCACAGACACAGGGCCTTGGGTTTTGCGGATAATTTATCTCACGGAAACTTGGTATTTTTGCCTTAAATGACATGCTTGAGTCCTTCTAACTTTAAGTTAATTTATTTAATACAATTTTGTGCACAAAAGAATGAGTTCTATAAATTATGTATGAAAATGTTAATGTCTTTACAAAGTACTAATAAATCCAGAAGATTGTATCTTTTCAAATTATGGTTTAAAATCCTGATTTTTTTCTTTTGTGCTCACCATTATTATTTTTGTAGCTGCAAGTCTTATCACATAGGAATTTTTTAACATAATATTGTTAGAAAATAGAAAGAGTAGTGAATATATGAAAATCTGGAGAGGAAGAATTGTTTGTTTGGATTTTTATAAGCTTTGCTCATATTTCCTCATGAGAAGTTTCCTGTTTCTACACTCGCTTTTTAAAAGACAGTGTCATGACTGACAATCATTCATCAGTTTCACAAAAGAAGGACCTGTCTGGCTTTTCAATTCTTGTCTTGAGCTGCTTATAAAGTCCAGTTCATGACAGATAATAAGAGTTGTTTATGAGTAGGGACAAGACAACTTTTGTTTTGATTTACAATCCATTTGAGGATTGTTGAAGAGAGAATTTGATCTTAAGTAAGAGCTTCAGGAATTATGCCTTATCCAAATAACTGTTTTCTGATCAGCGTGTTTCTTGTATCTGATTGAAAAGAGAAGTGAAAAGAATAGTTTTGATGATTATTATTTGTATAAAAATTTGTAATTGCTCCTGGCTTATATGATCTATACTTTTTATTTAAATATGAATATGGTGGTTTAGCCTAGGGTTCAAGATTGCAAAGATCATACACTTTTATTCACAGTGCCCACGGTTGTTCCATATGTTTTTGAGATAATCCTACTTAGAATGACTGCTCTCATAGTATGGTGATGAGTAATTCACCTGCTCTTTTGTGATAAATCATACTGAATTGCTGATGTATAGTAGAACATCTGATGTACAGTACTATTTTTGGATTGGGACCTGCAATCCTTACTCAAGCAAAAATTCTATGGAATTCATTCATTCTATGGAATTCAAGAATTTTTCTTGAATCAGGAACTCAGTTTCAAATCCTTAATTTGTTGGGCATCTGTTTAAAGTGAAAATGGTAATATTCCAGTTATTTCCTGAGGAAACTAATATTTAGCTGAATTTACCCATGTCACATTGACTATATAAAAAATAACGCACAAAGTATTGATGTAAAAAGGGAAGAAGGGACATTTTTAAAAAGCACAGAGAAAAGGAGAATAATCAGAAAAGTGGAGTAAGCAGGAAAAGAAAATGTAATAGCAAAGGAACGAAAAAAGGGTTTAAACACCTGAGGCTAAATTCATCCTTGGATGGCTTCTCTGACTTCAATGAATTCACTGCCCAGCTGGGTGAAGTTCAGCCTCCATTGGGATAATCAGGCTCAGTTCCACTGACCTTAAAGGAGCTGAACCCACCTATACCAGGAATGAACTTGCCTCTCTGGGCCAACTTTTACCCTGACTCATATGTCATGCAATCCTTTTGGATTCATTAGGTTTGAATGAAATACAGGTTAGAAAAGAATTTGCCCAGATATTTCTGCTTCACATTTTTTTTTTCCAAGTGTGTTAACTGACTTAATTCAAATGGATTACCACATCACACAAAGTGCTGTCACTATCTAAAAAGGTTAATTGATTTTTCAAATAAGATTTGTCCCCTGCAGCGTCAGTGGAAGCATGTAATATTTTCCTGTTCATTCATCTGGATGCAAATGTGGCCATTCATTCGGCTGTGGCCACACATAGGACAATTCCAGACATACCCAATATCATCTGCTATTGGAAGCATTTTTGACTTCTTTGAAAGATAAAAAGACAGTTTCATAACAGACTTAGAAGGCACAAAGGCTGCTTCCACTGACACTGCAACATTAGCCAGTACATTAAAATGTTAATTGTAACTTCTTGACAAAGTTGAATCCATATTGTTGTTAATAAAAATAATTTGAAAAGTACCATGCCTACTGGGGTTCTTTCCTTACAAGAAAGATTGTATGGTGTGAGTGCATATCAGGCAAGAAAAAAATTTAAATCGCTCATTGTTTTCCATTTGAAGTTTCGTAATTTTTTATTAAATGGACCAAAACACCACAAAGGAAGTTTACTAGAATAAAATGCACACAAACCAGTCTGATACGTTCAGTTTCTGGTAACCGTCTACTTAAACTTCACGTTTCAGCACTTCTATGAAAATGAGTTTGGAAGTTATTATTACCTTCCCTGTTAGATAAATGGTAATTGATTCAGGATCAGCAACCAGGGGCTTGTGTGAGGAGCGGGATTCCTCAGGGAAGGCCCATCTGCTACCTCAGTTTAACTTGAGGCCTAGGTGAACCCCTTTCCTCTGCACTGAATCATTAAAATTGCTCTAGAATGCTGCTGCACCAAGCGTACAGCCATCTTTCCCCACTTTGCTCTTCCTGTAGTCCTGCCAAAAAGAAGCTTTACTATTTCGGTGTGAAGTACGAAATACAGAGAGCCTGTTCTTGCGGTGAAGTCAGTGCCTGTGGAGACTTCAAAATCAGAGCAAGATATTTCTTGTACAGGGATAGTTGATCCCCTACCTCTCTGATGAACATAATCTTACTGAAATTTAAAGGTGCAGTCTCCAGAAAGGCAGATTTTTGCATGTCAGCCATTTGTACGCACAGGCTATATGAACACTGCCAAGCTCTGCCTAAGGATAAACAGAGGACAGGAAAAAAAAAAAAAAGCAAACATGTGCCTGCTCCTCTTGTGTTAAACTGGCCAGTCTTGCTTCATGTGTACATAGAGATAGCAGGGAAGGGTCAGAGGACGGCAATGTGAAGTTCTTCCCGTTAAGTTGTTACCTTGCAGGTCACAACGGCCAGGCACAAGCAGTAATGTGCATGCATAGACACATACATGTTCACCATTCAGCTCTGCACAATAGTACAGGACCATGCTTAAAAGGGAAACGTAAATCCTCATTTAGCAGATTTTCAGTGTAATTGAAAGGAGGGAAGGGGGGTGTTAGCTTTTCCTCAGGGTTTGGGGTTTTTTTTCTGTATTTTCACTGTGACAGTGACTGAGCACTGGGCCAGGTTGCCCAGGGAGCTTGTAGAGTCTCCATCATTGGCAACAGTACACACTCCTGGGCAACCAGCTCTTGGTGTCCCTGCTTGAGCTGCGGGGCTGGACAAGGTGACCCCCAGAGGCCCCTCCAACCACAGCCATTCTGATTGCTTCCAATACCATGCCGGCTTTGGTACGCTCAGTCATACTACAATCTTCATTAAAGTATCATCAAAGCCTCATTTGAGATTAAATATTACTACTTCCCTAAAAAATTCAGACTGCAGTGTATCAGCGTGACACGAGCCTGGACACCTCACAAAACTACTCAGCACCACCCTCACTCCCCAGCCTCCCCTGAGGCTGCCTGCCCTCCCTCCGGCCACCCCACAGACTTCGGGGGCATCCCACAGGTTCAGGGCCGAGTTCTTGCCCCTCTCGTCCTAAACCACCGCCTGGCCCTCAGCGGAGCGCGCCCCCCCCCCGGGCTGCCCCGAGGCCGGCGGAGCCGCCGGACCCCACCGGCCCCGCAGCACGCGCCAGGGCGCGGACGGGCCGCGAGCTCAGCCTCGGCTTCAGCCAGGACGGCCGTAGGTTCTCCCGCCCGCGCGCCGTCTCGCCGAGCCAGCCAATCACTGCTTACAGAGCCGCCCGTCCTGGCCAATCAGCGTGCCCCTAGCCTAAGGCACGCTGAGGGCCGCCACGTGAGCCGCGCCGTCCGGCGGGGGAGTCGCCATGTCTGGCGGGGGCAGGAGTCGCGACGGGGGTGGCGGTGTTTCGGGGCGGCCGCCATCTGCTGCCGCCGCCGGGCGCCTGTGCCAGCTGCCGGCGACCCCTTCGCAGAGCTGCATCTCCGTAGAGGGTAGCGGAGGACGAAGGAGCGCAGAGTGGCGGCAGGTGGCGGCCAGCGGCGGAGGAGAGTGGAAGGCTCGAGGCACTGACGGCTCCCGCGGCCCCGGGGAGGCGGCGCGGCAGGGGCTGCCCCGAGCCACCGCCGGCCAAGCTCAGAGCGCCGCGGTGCCCCTCACCTTCCACATCGATAGTGCCCTGGTCGGGGCTCTCATAGGTAATAATGGCCACACCGCTACCCCCCGGGGCGCTTGGCAGCAGGGGGGAGCAGGAGAGGACAGGACCCGGTCAGGGAGAGGTTTGTTGGTGTGGGCCCCTGGCAGTTCCCTTGCACCTCTGTCGTCTGGCACGGCAGGATGCTTTTGCAGGGCACTGGCTGAAGAGCAGAGCTCTCCTGCTCGCCAGGGTAGCAAAGCTTTTCCTCCCTGAAGTGGCTGGCTTGGTGCCCGTCTCTCATGGCTAGCAGTCTGTAAGTGGGCTGAAGCCCCTCTTTAGGCATGTGGAGGAAGGGTGGCTCTCTTGGAGGTAGTTTTGTTGCTCTATCTCTTTTAACTGGGGTGCCATCCACCCCCGTGGCCAGAAAAGTTAGCCACATTTTCCAGTGTTTTGGTGCCACAAGTGCTGTTATTTATGGATGCATACCCTCACATGAATGGCTTAGGTTTTGGTTACAACCAAAATACTTAAAGAGTTACCATGTGTAGTTTTTTACAGTTCTGCCTAAATCTCTGTAATACCTGCAGTGTATCTTTATAACAGGTCGGGGAGGAACTAAAATAAGAGAACTTGAGGATTCTTCAGGTGCCAGGATAAAGGTACTATATGCTGTGTGGCGTCAAGGCCTGGACTCTGTTGAGAACATACTGAGTTTTGCTCCGGTGTAAACCAGTGGCTGCAGCAAGTTGAAGGGTGTTGCAGTGATAATTCAGCTCTTTTTACAAGAATGGGTAAAAAGGAAGTGGGATTGAGAGTATAATTTGACTGGTATGTGAAAGTAAGAAGGGCTTATTGATATTTTTTTCCCTAAGTATGCGTTTATTTCCCTTTGTTTTAGGAAGGGAATTAAAGGACCTCTTCCTAGGAAGAGAAGTTAAAATTCAGGAAAAAAAAATTAAAGTTTGTTTTCAGTATGTATTCCTATATAATAATTTTTTTGGAGTATCAAAAAAAACTCAGTAAGGTTTTATGAACATAGGTTATAAAGGGAACGCATGAAGCTGAAATAAGGATTTTTGGCAGTGTTGCTGTGCAAAACAAAGCCAAGATGTTGATTGACAATGCTGTTACAAGACCTGGACAAAAGAACATTAGAGGGGGGACTGAGAAAGGTAAGTAATATGTTTTTGGAAGGTGAGGAGGGGGGAAAGAAAACATAAGTTTGCTAGAGTATTTTTATATTGTTAATATTTTACCAGAGTGAATTAACTTTCAGCTTGTTCTTGGACGTTGTCATACTTCCTTAAAACAGAAATATGTAGATGTCCTCTTTTCTCAGCTATGAATAGTATCACCCCCCCACCCCCAAACTGCCAGACTTCTGTGAGAATCTGTTCCTTTGAGGTTTCAACACTTCTAATGAATGCAAAAGTGTTTCTTGCATTATCAATCCGATTCCTCGAAAATACAAGTATTGGTTATAGTTTAATGTCTAATGTGGTATCAGTGCAGTATTAAAATTCAGTAAGCTTTTATAATGCATCCTATAAAGCAAATGGTACTGATCATAGCACAGGTGATGCTGACTTCTTACGGCTTTCATGGCAAGTTAGCATTTAAGATTTGATATTGCACATGGTGCCTCACTTTACTAGACCTGATGATGTTAACTGTCTGTTACATGGATCTGTAAGTAATGGCTATATGTTGAGGTTCTGCTTATGTTACTGGTATTTGTCTTCTGTGTGCTCCCGATGACTTTTTGCGCAGACAGCATCCATAGTTGTTTATTTGAGGCACTGATGAGGAAGAAGGGATCATCAGAGAGTTGTGTTCCAGCATTAGAATAAAAGGAATGGAGTAATTGTGAGTTTTGATCTTGGAGGTGCCCCAGATGGTAGACAAGCATGTTTCAGGAGACTAGAAACAGTTAACACTCCTTTAGTATGTGTGACTGTGTTTTCCCCATGTTTCCTGCTCTTCCACTAATACAAATTACATTCCGTTTATATCTTCATTGTAAAATCTCTTTCTTGAGGAGTGTTAACCTCGTAAAAAAAAGGAATATACAGTATAATAGCACTAAGACTTTAATTGTGGTGTTATTGGGTGCTTTAGAAGTAAACCTTGTTCTTGTAGGTGTTAAAAATAAAGCTTTCTGTCTCCATACCATCTACTGGATTCACTAGTTTTTTCAAAAGTCTGCTGAACAGCAAGCCTCCTTTATAGCTGGAGGAACAGCATATTGGAACCTGTCATTAATTCCTTTATAAAGATGTTGAAATGCTGCTTTTTTCTTACCAGAACTGGATTTGTACAGGCTTTGCCAATGTTTCATTTTAACACCTAGGAAAGAATTTTCTATTTAAATGCTTCATGTCTATTCACAATCACTTAAGAGGCCTTACAATAGAAAAAGGAAGTCAAGTGTTTGTTTTGAGATGATTTCTTCCCTACCTTGCAACAGATTCCATCAAACAGCAGCATTTTGGTACTAACTCTGGAGGAAGAACCTTGGACGTTAGGAACCCTGAAAGTAATTCAAAGAAACCTGTGATTAACTGGATCTCTCTCCGAGAAAACAAAGCTAAATATGAAGTTATGAAGTGGGCAGGTTAGTTTTAAAATTTTGATTGTATGGTACCTGTCTTTATTTGGTAAATCTGTTGAATGCTTAAATGTTTTAGTTTTTGCTTTGAGATAACTGATTTGGACACTTAAAGATACAGTTAAGTATTTGCAGTAAAGTGACGACATGAGCTTTTCTCAGCACGGTCATGGAGGACGCTGTAGTTGCTGTGTGAAGACTTAAACTTGCTACTCTACTGGTATTTTGACTTCAGCCGTTGAAAATGCTGCTGTTTTGTATGTGACCGCAGCAAAAAACTGAGAAATGTTAAATATTGTATATGTTAATAGAAATTACTTTAGAACTTGAAATGTGGGGAAGTGGTTCTTTTTGCAGACACTTAAGCACTTGTCTCAGCCTTCATCTTTTATGTGAACAGCAGTAGTCTTCCAGCACTTTTGACTAGCCTTCCTAGTACAAGGCACTGTCTGGGTTTTGGGATTTCCATCTTAAACTTTAGCAGACTTTCCCTGAGTCTGTAGCATTTCTCACTGACTCAAGTTTACTTCTTCTGATTGTTCAAGACTTGCCTCCTATTGAGAAAAACTTCTATGAAGAATCATCAAGGACTGCATCTATGTCACAAGAGGAAGTGGAGCTGTGGCGGTAAGATCGTTTCTATTGGGAATCATCTGCTTGGCAAAAATTATTGTTGTAGTATAAAGCCCAGAAAGTTGGAGGTGAAATACAGCGACAGAAGCATTAATGTTGGGGTTTTGTAATAATTTAGATCTTTCTTAGGAACTCTTTTATTAGAAGTTAAACAGTAACTAGAAGATGATGTATTAATTAGTTGCTTGGAAAATTAACTTTAGGGATTAACTGCTTCTCTAAAAGTGTTTGATCTAGTTGACTTTTGGAAGGGGAAAAAAAAATCAAGATGGTTTGTTTGGCTTTTGGCTGTTTCTTTGAATTTCATGAAACTGCATGTTCACATTTTCTAGGTCCTTCCAAATATGATTGTTCATGTGTTGAATACCTCTTGGCTGCCATTTATTTCCCCATATATTTTAGTCAAACACAGTGTTCAAAGCAAATTTCAACTTTTATTACTGTCCTCTTCCTATCTGTCTTGTCTTTGCAAGTGCATCTTGGTGAGTATATTCCTCAGTTAACTGTATGCATTCATTTTGATCTGTTAATCTACATCATTACTTCACAAGAAAAGCAGATCATCTGTTTCAAGCGATTCAGTTCAGGCCCTGGTAATAGCTTCAACCCTTTTCAGTAGTTCTAATGAAGTTGGTGAGCATTCCTGAAGCGTTACCTTTTATTACTTTTCTTTATGCATGGTTCTGGTTTTTCTCTTGCATGCCCACCAGAGAAACCTTGCCACAGTGAGCAAAGCATGGAATTGACATGTTTCCTGAAAGTTTATGTACGTTATTGTTAAAGCTAGTCAAGAGTAACAGAACCTTCGTTCTGTAGGTTCAGAACATTCATTGAGAAATGGCACTTGTGTGATGGAGGGATGTTTTTAATCTAATCTGTTTGTTTTAAAGAGGAAAAGGCAGTAAATGGAAAAAAAAAATTAAACATGAGGAGAGGGTGAATTACCTGTTCTTTTCATAGCCCATACCCTGCCTGAGGTAAAACTGTTTGCTGAATGGAATCTTCAGAAGAGTACAGGACTGGAGTGAAGATAAACTACTTAATAACGCTTAATGGCGGGGGGGGGGGGGCAACACACACGCAGAACCTCAGTTTTTAATACAGCTTTTTTGTACATTGTGTTTTGGGGTTGCTTTTTTTTTTTTGGGGGGGGGGGGGGATGTTGAACTTGGCCTACTGGCCACATTGTTTTTTCTAGACTGTTCTGTTTGTGTTTTCTAGAGCATCCGGGGAGCTGCTCTGAAAATATTTCAGGAAAGCTTTTGTCAGAGTATAGTGCTCTGACAAAGAGGTGCAATCCATTCCTCTGTGTTCTGGGTTGTATTTAGGTTTAAAAACTTGAAACATTATTTAATTTGTTAATAGAGTGTCATTGAAGTCTGATATGACAGTACTGCAGTTTGTTAATAGCCATATATAACTTCAAATTAGTCATGCTTAAGAGGAATGGTAATTGATGCCTCCAGGAGAAGTTTCTGTAGTAAAGCTTTCTTAAAAGTCAGAATAGCTGTAAGTTTCATTCAAGAGCCTCAACTTGTTTTCTGTTGTTACAGGAATTAAAAAAAAAACAAAACAAAACCAAAAAACAAACCAAAAAAACCATCCAAAAACTCAGAAAGCCAGTCTTTTATGTTAGCTCTGAATTTTCAGTTAATGAGACTTTAAAGCAATTGCACTTCTTAAATTCTATACAGGAAAGAAAATAATAATATAACTTGTGATGACTTAAAAGAAGGTGAAAAGCGCTGCATTCCCAATCCTGCTTGTAAATTTGAAGATGTATTTGAGCATTATCCTGATATTATGGCTAATATAAGAAAAGTTGGTTTTCAAAAGCCTACACCAATTCAGGTATTCCTTCAATTTTGATGACCCTAACTGAAGCTAAAGTTAAAAATACATTAAGTATTTGTTGTTTTATATTAGTCCCAGGCATGGCCGATCTTACTCCAAGGAATTGATCTTATTGGTATAGCACAGACTGGTACTGGGAAGACATTAGCGTACTTAATGCCTGGATTCATTCACTTGACTTCACAACCAATGTAAGGACTGCTGACATGTCTGACTTGTGTAGTTGTGGATGCTTCGCCCCTACCCCCACCCCCAATGTGATGGTTACAAATTGGAAATAAGTTATAAACTTGGTGGAATAAGTACCAATTTTATCACCATAGATTCTGTTAGTAGCAATATACTGAGAAAGTCTAGAACAGTATAAAAATATTGGATGTCAGATGTGATAGACTTTGCCTAGCCTTACATACCCACATTCTAAAGATGGTTTATTGCAGTTCCAAGGATCAGCGTGGGGGGCCAGGAATGTTAGTCCTTGCTCCCACTAGAGAACTGGCACTTCAAGTAGAGGCAGAGTGTTTGAAGTACGTATACAAAGGAATTAAAAGGTAATCCAACTTCTCACTTGCTTGTTAAGTAATATTTGTCTCCTACCACTTGTGGCTTAATTCATCTACTGAAATAATTGCATTTGCTAAGAGAGGAGGGCAAGGTAGTAAATGCGGAGTCTGTATTTCCCCAGTTTCTAGAGTGCCTGTTTTGACTGCTTTCATGGTGAAAATCTTTGTTATATAGTCAAATTCTCTGTATTGTAGCTTTGTTGCTTCTTGTCCTGCTTTATGGACAGCTGAGAAAAGTCTGGCTGTGTCTTCTCGGCATTGCTGTTAGGTAGTTCTAGGCGGCAATAAAATCTCCCTGAACATTATCTTGAGGCTGAACAAGTCTGGTAACCAGTTTCTCACATCATGCACTTCATCCTCTTGATCATCTTGGTAGCTACCTGCTGGACTTGTTCCAGTATGGATATGTCTGTCTTTCAGTAGAGGCAGGGAGTACAAAAACTGGATATTGTGCTTGAGGTGTGGTCTCACAAGCACTGAATAAAGGGGAATAACGAGCTCTGTCAACCTGCTGGCTACCTTCTGTATAGCACAACAGTTACGCTGCTGAACAGTGTTCAGATTCTTGCCCAGCCAAGTCTTTTCTGCAAAGTCCTCTTCTAGTATGTTGGCCCTCAGCCATGGGGTAATTCCATCCCCGTTTTTGCTTTCATTAAACCTCATGGGATTCCTGACAGCCCATTTCTCTAGCCTTTTGTGGTTCTTCTGAGTAACAGCCTAGTCCTCTAGTGTACCACCTGCTTCCCCAATTTGGTTTTACCCACAAACCTGCTGAGAGAGTAGATTTTCATTTAAGCTGTTAAACAGACATTACTTTACTTCAAAACTGAATTTCAGAGCTCTCTGGTAACTTTGTATAGCACTCAGGATTGTAGTCATCAAATAATTAAATGCATGTTCTACTTCCTTCCCCCAAATACTGAGGAGTTTTACAGAGTGTGTTGAGTTTGAATGTAAGCCTAATACCTTTACAAGTACATTGATTGATTTTAACAGCAAAACAAATTAACTTTTGATGGTACTGTTGAGAAAATTATGCGTCCTTTCATATGTTCAGCTATTTTTGGTATGAATATTTCCAGAACAACGCAAAACATACTCATAGCTTAATAGCTACCTTCCTTCCTTTTATGGTTACTTTCACTGCACTTTCAGCAGAAAGCTGTTGCTGAATGTTGAGGGAGTATCATTCAGTGTTAAGTTCATTATTTATTGTGGTGCTGTCAGTCATACTTACTGTGTTTCTTCTTCTTGGTAATACCAGATGGTATTTTTTAAAATGAAGCAATATCGTGGCATTTATTTGAAAAAGATTGACTTTACTTGAACCTTAATACACTGCTTCTGTAAACATTTTATTTTTTTCAGTATTTGCATATATGGTGGTGGGGACCGAAAAGGACAGATAAACGTGGTTACCAAAGGTGTGGATATTGTTATTGCTACTCCTGGCAGACTGCATGATCTTCAAATGAACAACTTCATAAATTTGAAGAGCATAACATACTTGGCAAGTAGCTGATACAGAATGCATAATGCACCAGTTGGGAAATGGTTGACCTAACTTCATTAAAGCTTAAGTTCACCCTTTCTTTAAACTCTTCAAGACTTAATTACAATACATCTTAACATTCAGATTGGTGTCAGAGGGATGGTTCATGCTTACCGTAATTGCATTTCAGATGTGGAATATTGCCTAGAAAAAAATAAAATGGGCTTCTAGTACAATAAGCATTTTAAACATGCTAAATTATTACCTCATTTTAGTAATGTTTGCTGGTTTAAAGTTCTTTTTGTCAAAATCAGTTATGAATGGATGAAATGCCTTTTTGAAGTTGTCTTTTCCTTTTCTTTTAAAGGTTTCCAGTGACTCGGAGTCTTAGTAGAACTTGTGCAGTAAGCACTAGAGTCACAGACAGTTAATATTTAAATGTTTGGGTGACTGACTTTCTTTTAATCTCAGTGGGGAAAATAGGTAGATAAACATTGTTATGAATCCTTATGTCTTCATTCTTGTCTTTTGCTGTGCTGGACACTTAAAACCATTGCTATTTCATAAAGTACTTTCATATATTCAAATTGAGTTGTCTGTCTAACTGGTGGCTTGTTGCCTAGTTTGACAATTTGGCCCACTTTCCTTCCGTTATCTGCACTCCTTCCTAAGGCTTAAATACTCATTTTGCTCTAACAAGTTAGCTTCAATTCTAGATAATAGTTGTCAGCTTACTGGCAAGGCCAGTGGTGGTATAGCATCATTAGAAATGTGGTCATCTGGAAAAGGAAATACTCTTGGAAGACAGCAGAGTAGATTGATTGCTTACAATACATGTCACTTGAAGATTCCTTTCTGTATCGCTGTGTTCAGTGTAAGTCAGTATTCATTAATCGGTGATCTGAGTGCTTTTTTTTTTCTTTTGACCTTATGCTCATAAAGCAGAAGGAAGGAAATTTGAGTTGCATGTGAATAATTGGGAAGCATTTAGGGGGAAGGGTATACTGAAAAAAAAAACCCTATATAAATCATGAAGTAGGATATAGAAGGTAGATTGGAGTAGTCATTTTATTCTTCAAATACAAAAAAATAGTGTAAAACTTACCAACTAATTTTAAAATGGAGGAGAGAGTTTTCACATGAAGAACTGGATTGTAAGAATTTATTGCCAAGAAATACAACTGAAATGAGTAATACTAACAAACAAGCAAATAAGTATAGATAACAAGAAACCTAAGATTATGTCAGTTTTTGGGAGATCTCGTTTATAAACAAGGACCTGGCTACGAGAAATTTGGAAGAAACAGTGCTGATATCTATCTTACATCTACTACAGCTTTTATTCTTTATTGAGCATCTGTCATAAATAAACCTCAACTACTCTGATCCATCTGATACACATACTTAACGCTTTCTTCTCCCCGCCCATTGAAGTACCAGTGTGCTTCATAGCTTAGAAAGCTCCTGCTGCTAAAAGGGGTGTAGTAGCCAAATCTGTATATAAAATTAGTCATGTTTCAGCCTTGCCATTGTATTAGAATCCAACTAGTTAAGGAAGTCTCTGTGAGTCTTTTGAAAATAAATAGAATTAAATCAAGAAATAGAATTCTTGTCTTCTGTCTCTCAGATGATTATTTCTAAGATTTACACAGATAGTGTACAAAAACCCTTTAATAGAATAAAACATCTGAAAATAATGGACCAGCAAAATCAGGACAGTAGAAAGGGATTATCATCGAAGTCTTACGTTTCCACATAAGTGACTAGAAAACATCAGTACTTAAAAGCATGATCCATATAATTTTGATTTATGTAAACTCTACTTGAAAATTAAAGGAGAGAAATGAGACTTGAATGGCAGCCTTCTTCCTTTGCGTGAGACTAAAACATTCACAAGTGTGCTTGATATTAGAAAAAAGATCAGTTCCAAATAGTTGTGCTCAGACCTTCAGCTCACTTGTTCTCTTTTGGTAGGTTGTTAGTTCTTATTTTGTTACTAGATGAAACAAGTTTGACCTCTGGATGTTCTGCAGTGTCCTGTTGTGAGCCAGAATGTACAGTCTGGCTTTTTTCCTACTTCTAATGAGGAACTAAATTGATAACTGATATCTTGATCTGTTGTGAGATCTCTTAACAAGGTAGAAATGAGATTTCCCCTCTAAACTACCAAAAATTTCTTACGAAGAGTGTTGTGCACAGTTCCACACCCTGTGCTTTGTCAATTTTAGGTTTGTTGGGTTTTTTAGTTCTGCACTGATTTTCAGACACCGACCAAATAATTGTTCAAACAAACAGTTGTTTCTTCTTCCTTGACTTTTAAGTGCTCTTAAGGGTGTAGGTTTTCTTCTTCTGCCCTCAAATGTATTACTAAATGAAAAACCTTCAAGGAAATTGAAGTGGTGAAATAAAGTTGAACAGGTTTTGCAATATGTTATGGAGTGGATTCTGCAATTAAAATTGTTACCATTAAAATGGTCTGCTCTAGTGTTTTGCTGAAACCCTTATCTAAGGAACTAGACACGATAAATAACCTTGTTCTGAGCAGGTTTTAGATGAGGCTGACAGAATGTTGGATATGGGATTTGAACCTCAGATAATGAAGATCCTAATAGATGTGCGGCCTGACAGACAAACTGTTATGACAAGGTATGTAAACATAATGATGTTCTGTACTGAATACTGTAAACATAAGGTTATTGAAAAAGTTAAGTTCTAAACAAATGTGCCAAGTTTAATAAAAACTTCCACTAGCCTGAATGGGTATGGCATCAGTTTTCTTTCTAATTCTGTCTAGTCAATCCTAATGAGTCATTTCACAGTTTTATTTTCATTTCTAACCCCTTTTCTGATGTTGTATATAAACTATAAAACCAACGGAGTTTTTCCCAAAAATGGAGGTGTCCTGGGAGTGCTAGAATTTGCCCCATCAATTTGAAATGCCAGCTTCCACATCTTCATCTGGGGCCAAATGTGTCTCCTGACTTCCTGATCAATATTTGTGCTAGTCTGTACCTGGATTAATTTTGAAATTACCCAGCTTTTTGGACCTTAACAATAGAAAAATCCCAACAATAATTCTGGTTACTGTATTTTAATAAAAGCAGACTGGAAACTTGCTTATTACATATCACTGTAGTAGTAAATTAACTTCTGGCTTCATTAGAAAGGCTCCATAGCTGTTGCCCGTACTTTTAACCTAGAAAGTACCTTTAAAGCTTGAGTGCTTAAACTTCTTAAGATTATTTATAAATGTTACATAAATTCACTGTTACTGCATGCTCAAGTGTTTCACTGGTGTATGAGAAAGAAAAGAAAGATGAATGTGATTAAATTAATGAATTGGAGAAGATTTTGCACACTCTTCTTATGTGTGTGTCTTCTTCCATTTCCTGTTTAGTGCTACTTGGCCTGATGGTGTTCGTCGCCTAGCAAAATCCTATTTGAAAAATCCTATGATTGTGTATGTTGGCACTCTTGACTTAGCAGTAAGTTTTTGGGGTTGGTTGTTTTGTTGGTTTGGTTTTTGGGGTTTTTTTGAGAAGAACCTATGGTTAAACCAGGAAAAATTTTGCTTGTAACTATATGTAAGTAAATGCACGTAACTTAAAATCAGTTCAGACTTCAAAAAAAAAAAATCCATATCATTCTTTTAAAGCTTCATTAAAAGTTTAGAAAACACTAGAAGAAAAAAAGTAGCAAAGGTGTTTGTTCATGTGTTTCTGTAACAAGTCCTAAATCTTCAGTAGAAGATATTACAAGTGACGGGTATCAATACAATTAAAGTTGAATATTGTACTTTGCACTGCCACATGTTCTTGCCTAAACCTTGGTTTCTGCAGCCTTTGCCCCTGTTCAGCCAGTTCTTGTTCCTTCCCTTTCCTTCTGAAGGTCTTCATTCTCATGCATACGGATCCCTATATGGATCTGTGTTTCTTAACTGCTGCTTTCTTCAAAGAGTGGAAGCTCTGTACTGAACTCCTGGAGGGCACTTGCATAGAGCAGGAATATATGTGTTAGAGGAAGAACTCTAAGAAAGTTCAGAACTTCTGATACGTAGATGTAGTTGCATACTTGTCATGCTTATGCAGCTGTGTGTAGTTGGCTTCAGTACCAGCAGGATTTACAGAAATGGTAGTTCTACCAAGGTCTCTGCATCCTGGTCCAGAGATTGCTTTGAGTTCGGTTCTTTTTAAGAAATCTTCCTTTTCGCTTCTTTTATTTCTTCTAAAAAAGAAATCTTCCACCTTTAGCGGTAGGGATGAGGAAAATTGGTATCCAATATACTTCTGGGTGGAAATAGGGGGAAAATGTAGTTTTAGTCGGTTCTATTCAGAACTGTAATCAAAGGGCATTACTTGTCAAAGGCAGAGGATTGGGCTTTGAAAGATAACATCTGCTGTTGTAGCTCTCTTTCTTCATCTCTTTTACAGGAGCTTCTCTTAATTGTAAGAGGTGACTTCTTGGGGTGGGGGGGTGAGGAGGGGTTCCCATGTGGAGAGGGAATCTGTTACTTGTTTGATTCTTCAGCCCTTGCCACAAGGTCATGAGATAGTGCCATGAGAATGTCTAGACCTTTATACTACTCACATAGTGCACCTTAGACATTCTATGGCAGGGGTCCTCAAACTTTTTAACCAGGGGGCCGGCGTGCGGATGAAGTGGCAGGAGGCCATCTGCGGCTGCTTGGTTTCCCCCCCAGCCCCCGGCCGGGGGGGGGGGGGGGGGGGGGTGTCTGTAAATACCAGGGGCCGGATTGAGGACCCTGGGGGACTGTATCCAGCCCGCAGGCTGTAGTTTGAGGACCCTTGTTCTGTGGCAACCATCAAATGTAATGGAGTTAAATTTTTATTAACAAACAGTTGTAGGAAGAATTAAGCAGGACTGATAATTTCAAATAGATTAGTCTTCTTTAAAAGTTTGTCCCTTCAAGGAAGACTGCCATTGTTCCAACTTGCTCTGGATTGACGTAATATATACTCAAGTTAAAGTACTTCAATCTGATTTTCACTGAGATTAGGAATATTTGTTTCACCTCACTAGTCTGTTAATCTGTGCCCTCTAAAACTCTGCAAATATATAACCTGGCAAACTGCTTAAAAATAAATTTTACTGTTCTAAAGTGACGAGGGAACAATGAATAAATCTGCATTGTTTGAACTCTAAACTGATGCATATCTTGGTTTTAAAATAGTTTTTCATGGTATCATATTACTAGTTTCATATATCGTAATACGGGATTTAACAGAAAAATTGTTTCCACTTAACATCCCTTTTTGCTGCTTAACAGGCAGTAAATACAGTAGAGCAGAGAGTTGTTGTTATCGCCGAGGAGGAAAAGAAAGCTTTCATGCAGTACTTCATTGACACTATGAAGCCAAGTGATAAAGTCATCATTTTTGTGGGAAAAAAACTTACGTACGTAATCACTTCCCAGTATTACATCTGTTCGTTGGTGGGTTGTATGGGGTTTTTTTTCCCCCTAACAAATACTGGGTAGTTTCTTAGTTCGCATAATTACCAAGCATAACAGCTCTTGTCAACGTGTCAGTAGTAGTAGTGTGTTTATCTATTCATTTATTCATTCCTCTAGACTGACTAGTAGTTTGGATCTTTTTTTAATGTCATTAATGGTGGTGGTAAAACTCAAATTTCACATAGTAAGTAGATGTTAAGATTCTTGGGGGTACATTAATGTGCTGTACTGTTTCCTTCCATATGCAACCAGTGCCTACAAGACCTGAGGGGGAGGGCACGATGTCACTGTACCATACCTGAGCTTTTTGAGTGAAAAACACAAAAATAATCTATTTCTCTTATATATAAAAAAAGCAAAAAATTATGTGGGGAATATTCTTGCTATCATACTGGTTTATAATAAGTAACAGCTGACCTAGGTAGGGTTTTGTCCTTAGGCACGTTTAGTTTTTGTTGTCACAGTATCATCTTTTGGATCTAAATGTAGATGCTGCGCTTTTTCTTCCCCCAGCCCTCTTTAAGAACCAGTGTTTTATTTTATCCTAGAGCTGATGACTTAGCAAGTGACTTTAGTCTCCAAGGAGTTCCAGTACAGTCACTTCATGGTAGCAGGGAACAGTGTGATCGAGAACAGGCCTTAGATGACTTCAAGAGAGGTAAGTTAGTACCAAAGTACTGGTTTATTTTAAAAAAAAAAAAATCTGGAAACAGGGTCTTCAATAAAATTTGGAATGTCTGAGTTAAATAATTTAAAGTAAGTCTTGTTTGTTTTCTTGAAATCTCTATGGAAAAGTCAATATTATGTTAGTCTACAGAACGGTAAATTTAAAGTGTCAAATAATGGTGCTTTCAGTGAAACAGTTCTGTTCTTGATTATGCTGGTAGGGTTATACTTTCATGTTATGTGATCACATGCTGATAAAACAGTAGTCCTATGGTAAGGATGCCCCCTGACAATATAGTTGGTGGAGTTTCTGTTCTTTTCAGACTGTTTCAGCTAGGCATGTTTCTTGCTTCTTCTGCACCCTACTGTTCTACTTGGGAAGTACAAATAATAGTAAGATGATACTTCGAGTGCTTATTTACCACCTTGTATTTGATGCTAACTCGGTGTGACATGCAACGATTTTTTCCTTTATGTGTTAAGAATAAGTGCATTATACACTAGAAAACAAATAGACCAAAAGGAGTATATTTACTGTTTATTTTATAAACTCCCATTCTCTTTCTGTTGTACTTATTTTAGGCAAAGTTAGAATACTGGTAGCTACTGACTTAGCATCCCGTGGCCTTGACGTGCATGATATTACTCATGTTTTTAACTTTGACTTCCCTCGCAACATTGAAGAATATGTTCATAGAGTAGGTCGTACCGGAAGAGCAGGGTAAGCGTTTGTAAGAGAAGAGTAACGTGTTGTCAGTGTTTTATGCAGTGCACAGGTGTTTGTCTTGCCAAATACTAGACCTACAGGTGATGTGGGGTGGGGGAGTGAAGCCTTCAGGGTCTAGCAAAGTATGTTTTAGATAATGTACTGCTTCGTGTTTCGAAATTAGTTCACTTAAATGTAAGGCAAACAAGTGTTCCACTCTTCTGTTACTTCATGAAGTGGATAGGAACGAGGGCTGTTTGACAGCTGGTTTAAATGCTGAAGAATTATGGTTCAAAACATTGTCTGTGTAGATAATCTGAAATGTCACTTCCTTGTCTATCTCTTCGTGAGCCACTAAGTTGTTTAGTTTCCTAGGCAGCCCATTGGGAAAAACGTATATAATTTCAAAGTTTTCAGCCTGTCGTGGTGGTGTAGTTTGGTGCTAGAATTTTTGAATGCTGCTTTCCCAGGTTGGCACAAGTGCAGTTTTTCTTTTGTATGTGTTTATTTTATTAATGGTATGTATATATGCCTTTTCATGCTTAAATATGTTGTCTTTATGCTAGGTTTATTGTCTAAAAGTCTCAATTAGTTGTGCCTTTGCTCCATATTAGGTGAATTGCCGTATTATGATCTTTATGAAAAGTTGCTTTGTGTCACATGCATAGTAAATACTCAAGCCGGGTTTATTTACCAGTTCAGTAACACTGCCTTACAACTTATTACTGTATAGGTCAGTAGGAAAAGCCTAGCAGTAGTTGTTTTGAAGATCAACAGTTATTTTATTCCTTGTTTTAGACGTACTGGGAAGGCAGTAACACTTGTCACCAAGAATGATTGGAGAGTTGCATCTGAGCTGATTGAAATTCTGGAAAGAGCAAACCAAGTAAGAATACACGTTACTGGGTAGGAATTGTATTGGTTCTGGGTTACGACCTGAAACTCTTCATGAAGGTCTAAGCCTACTTAGACCTTTCTTGGTGAGTGTTTGTAGTGTCTTGTGCAAAAAATCGGTGCTTAAGTCTGTCTTGCTGTGGATATCCTTAGCTGTATTTTACCTTACAGGTGAGTCCCAGAAAAGAACTGGGAGCTTTAATCAAAGCCTTCTGTGTCCAAAGAAAGGACATAGAGACCTGCTGAGGAATAATAGTATATATTTTATTCCATTTGTATTTCACTTCTGGATGCATGTTTAGATTTAAAACTGACTTTGTCCTTCTGCTGCTTTCTTATCAGGTAGTTCCAGACGGGCTTATTGCAATGGCAGAAAGATACAAACAATTTCAAATCAGAAAAGAAACTGAAAAGGATATGCAAAGACCTCGGAGAAAGCCCTCAAAATAACTGTAATCGAAGTTCAAAACTTAGTGAAACAAAATGATTATAGTTAGTCGTAGCCTCTGTGGGCTTGGATTTAGAAGTTTGTCTTGGTTGTTTTCTGTACCTGTGCTATTAAAATGAGTTTTAAATAGTGGTTTAGGAAAAAAAAAAAACTGGATTAACTTTATATAGAATTAAATCTGGTTTTGCACTTGGACACTGCTTTCACTTAATTACATTATTCTAGTGTGATGTGCATGATTCTAAAGCCATTACCTACTGGTTAAAAACAAATATTGTGGGGTTGTTTGGTGGTTGGTTGTGGGTTTTTTTTTTAGTTAAATGCCATATTAATATATAAAAATATAAAAAACAATCTTTAGTTTCAGAAAACTGGATGAGTGAATGTAAGCAGTTTGTCACTGACTTCAAAATAGTGTACTTCTGCATTGATACACCACATCTGGCAGTATTTCTAGGGATAACTTGGTTAGTTGAGAACTACTGTGTTTGCAGTAACTGATGTCTGCTGAAGCAAGTTTTGTTTTGTTTTGGGGTTTTTTGTTTATTCTGAAACATTGAAAAACATTTTTGTTAAGACTTGTGTTTTAAGGGGTTTTTTTGAGAGAAGTCTACATTTCCTCCTGATGGAGGAGAGCATAACAAGAAGTATGTGTTCGTGACTAACTGGGGGGAAAAAACCAGCTTCCGTCTACTCTTGTTCTCATGAATGTAATTTTCTAGCTTAAGGAAGAAAAACAGTTTACTAGAGCAATCTTAATAAAATCATGAAGAAAAAATACATTTGAAGGTCAGCTTTTATTTCTTTGAGATAAAGTTGATTCAAATTTTACATTTGGTTGTCAGGTTCTTTCACACAGACCCCTAATGATAGTGGGGTCTGTTTTCACTCTTTGGAAGTTGTATGGGAAGGACCTTCATTTAAGCTTGGTCTTAGCTTGTGTTTACTTATATGTCATATGAGTAAATGGAAAACCTAATAAACTGAATCTAGTGAGATGATAATATTTTAGTGAAATTACTCTTCTGACCTTACCTCTTTTTTTATTTGCTCGTAATTGAGGTGAAATCCGGGCATTATTTAAGCCAGTAGGTTATTTTGCTTTCAAAAAGTAGGCTAAAAATAGAGACTTCCCATGGCTTCTTTAAGAAAAAGCAAAAGATGTATTTACTTAAAGCACAGCAGTTCCCAAATGCTGTGTATTTATCACCTGCACAGTTTTAGTAACAGGAAATAATTATTCGTTTTTCCTGCCACACATACTCTTCCACATAAGAAAAATTGAGCTGAATACTGATTCTGAAAATACCAAAACCGAAATACAGCATGAATCTGACAACTTTTCACATGGAGAGTCTTCCTCCTTGATGTAGGTTGAAGATAGAAATCTTGTAGAAAGAGATACCTCACTAACGCTCATTAGCACAGTAACTTTTATTCTGTTGCAGCACATTAGATACTGATTGCTTCCCATCCAAAGTCCAGTGAAAAGACTAATTTCCAAACCAATTCTGAAGACTCAGAAAAGATCAGTTATTTCTGGAACTTTGTATTGTTTCAATAGTCTGTTCACTGTTGCTGGTGGTTGTCCTCTGCAAAAAGTCTTCATCCACCCACTTGATCTTGCGAACTTCTGGTTTATGTCAGAGTAACTGCAGTGACTTCCTTCTGAAAGCCAGAGTGTATTTGGGGTATTTTGCAGTGGACCTTCATTTTAAATAAAATTGTCATTTTCCACTTTACGCAGTCATTGATACCTTTATATTTGGAATCCTAGAAGTTGCATGGGAAATTAACTTGCAAATTCTTCTATACGTTCTTAGTATACCTTGAAGATATTTTGCAGGTGACATCTACATTTGGATAGGGAAGAAAAAAATTACTTAATGTTCTGTTTTCTTTGAAGGGTTACAACTAAGCAGTGTAACTGAGGTATACAGTTTTTCTTTTAGTGTTCTTGATTTTGTTTTGCTTTTTATAGCATCAGACCACTGAGGAGTAACGTGAGGTACAAAACTTCTGGCTTTAAATATGCAAATTTACATGATTAGCTAGTTATTGTAAACAATGATTTATTTTTTTTTTAGACTCTCCTGAAATACTGAGAATCTGTTGTTCAATTGATCATTTATTTGTCTTGAAAGGAAGTCACTGCTCACTTTATCTTCCAGGCTGAGCAAGCTGTATTTGGGAATAAAGAAATGTGGCAGCTGAGTGTTTTGCAGGCACTCCAGAAAATACCCCAGATACTTCAAAAGCAATGATCCAGGTCTGCCCAATGCTAGTCTGTGTCCTTTGGCCACATGACACATGAGTGGAAAAAAGCAGTTTTGACATGGTATGAAAAGAATTTTTCCAACTTCTTGGTGTATTTCATTTTAAGTTCCTCTAGAAGGTACTTCAGAAGCTTAAGACAACCTTTCCTGATAAATAAATAAGAATTTATTAGGTACCTTCTACATAGTTCTAAATAAATACACATTATTCATGAAAACAATAAAACTGTTCTTACTCAAATAACATTTTCGATAATGTTTTGAATAAAATCTGAAAATAAGCGCAGCAGTAGGCTGGATAATCCTAGAACTACTGTGTATGAAGTTAAATTCTAGCAATGAAGGATTTGTACTTTAAATGACAGCTTTTGAGCGTACACAGCTTTCACTGGTAGCAGCAGTGACCCAGATATAAAGTGTTGGTCAGAAGCCTGCTCACACAGTGCAGTCTCCCAGCTGCAGATGCTACCAGTATGACATAACCTTGGAGCACTGCTTAAGATTAAAGCTGCGCTTTTGGCTTGGGTTTATGCTGAAGGAAATGCCGTGACCTTCCTGTGGCATGCCACAAGGGGAAGAGGTATGTATGTTGTGCAGCGTACTGCTAGGGAGGGGCATAGCATGTCTGATAATACTCATAAAGCAAAGACAAAGAATTATGCATTAGTTGTCTTGTGACTTTCTTGATTCAGTATAAGATGTAATTAAGTAAACTAAGAATTTGGTTTGCTGTTAAGGAGGTTCTGTACCTCATGTGGGTTTTATGCTTTCTCTTCAAAGAAATGTGGAAACCAGGTTTTATTGGAGAGAAAAATCATTTATTCATCCTGGTGTCATTCAACAGTTCTTTTCTCACCATCATTTTAGAAGTTGCCTTGGTACGAAGTGTGACTTTGCTCCCAAAGCACAGAAAAAGATGGGTTATCAGACTTCTAAGCTGATTCTTCTAAACAGGAATGAGTTTGGGAAAGATTATTTAACAAGTTTCATCTTCTTGCTTTCCAAGGTGAGTCTGGACTATAAACCTGCAATGTGATTTGTTTCCGCCTCATTGAGTAAATGCAAGTCAGACATTGTGCTGAATGCAGAACTGCTGTAGAACAGCGATGCCTAAAAGCCTTATTCTTGCTCCCTATTATGAGTAATTAGTCTTAGATCAAATTCTTAAAGTGAAACAGTGCTAGCCTGGCTCACACAGGCTTAAAGTGAAATACTCATATGAAATACCAACCTACAGCACTTCAGTCCATCAGATTCACAACATGTCTTTGAGCTGCCGTGGTTGTTCATCATGGCTTTCTCAATATGTGAGAGAGAGAGTCGCCAGGTGTTTCCTAAAGTTGAGTACAAGATTATTAAGTTGTTACACAGCAGTAAGTACCAGTGTCCGTAACTAGACAAAGACACTTTATAATTGACTTAATTTAAAATATCAACAATTTCTTTGCACTTCAATAAAACAAACAAAATACAAAAAAAAAAAAAATTGAAATCCAGTAACTACGATTAGTTATTTCCTCCTTAATTCCCCAGCTACTCCATGCAAAGACAATTACAATGTCATTAATATAGGACATATTTAATTGTTTGGATGCTTTAACTATATACTTAAGGATGTTTTGATTTACAGTAAAATTAAGCTTAATTCTGAACTTTTCTGCATTTGTTGAACTTGATTTGGGGAATTCCACTACTCAGAAATCTACTACCTTTGAGCATTTGTATTATTAGCTTTACTGCATAACCATTCCGGTTTTGAATACAAGAAGTTTTCACCATTATTTTTAATTCCTTTGTGCAAATAATAGGCTTGTGAGTTTGTTTCAGGTAAGGTGACTGTTGTGAAGCTTTTTTGTTTGTTTTTGATCGTGTTTCTAAAAGCAATGATTAACATAGCTCAACCCCTGTGTTTAAAACACCAGCAATCATTTTTTTTCGTCTTCCTTATGCAAGTTAGATTGTTTCCCCAGAGCCTGTTTGGTTCCCTTACTCTTTGCATTTTATTTTTTCAGGAAAAAATAGCCCAGTAGAGCAGTAATGATTTATTTGGCATTGTTAAGGTGGGCATGCTAATTAAAAAGAATACCAGATTGCCTGAACTCTTTTTGCTGAGATCACCAGTTCTCCTAATGCAATGACAAGTTGGGATGTTTCTGCAAACTAATGCAGGCTTGGTGTGACAGTGGTGAGGAGACAAAAAAAACCCAAACTTTGTAGCCATTCCAGAGTACGAGAAATAATGGATCTTGCTAGAAAAGTACACATTTACTTCCTGCAGAGGTATATAACTTGTGTATGGAGTCCTACTTACAGGGGCACTCCCTGCCTTAGAATTTATTTTTTTTATGGTCTTAAAAAGCCAAGGAGTGGGTGTTGCTGGTAACTAAAGCAGTACAGGAAAGGTTCATGTTCATGTGTCTGACTTGGTAGATTTAATATATTGTTCTTTGGAATGGTTAGTGTACAGCCTGGCAGAGCAGTTTTGTCTTTAGATTTCAGTACAGCACAAGCACTACCACAAATCTGATGTCTTTTAAAGAGGGATTTCAATTGTCTTTGATCTGGATGTATGCAAGATATAAGGTATCTGCACCTTAAAGGCAGAATACTAAACAGAATCTGAATACCCTTTTTATAGCACTTCTAAGTGATCAAGTTGTAGAGAAGATACGTTGTAACTAATTGTATTTGAGGTACCTCTTAGAACCTTTTCTTTTTTGTTTTCTTTAGCTACTAAATAAAGTGAGTTTTTTCCTGAACTCTCCCTTGACTTTTCTTCCTAGCCACTGTTCAGTTTTGAGGCCATCCTGGATGCTAGGTGGCCAGCTCTGCTGAGCTTCCAAAGTCAAGATGATGTCCACTGATATTTCTGATGCAGGATTTCTGATCAGAAGAGTTATTGCAGGACTTCCAGCCATTTGTGTTTTTACAGTTACTTCCACATCTAGTAACAAAGAAGTTGTTTTTATATATAAACATATTACATCAATTAGAAACTTTTAAAAAAGTGCTAAGGTTTTTACCTTAAGAGGAATTTAGAATCGATCAAAAGAAATACCTGGGTTCAGTCACTGGCTCTTTATCCTACAGGATAAGGATTTTAAATAAAACATTACGAAGGCCTGTCGAGTTCTATGAAATGAGCACTCTTCTTGAACTGCTGTTTGCTTGATTTACTACATTTACATTATTTAGAAATACAGTAATGTTTTCCAATGAACGGCTTCACTGTTGAAAACACTGAGACAAGATATTTGGCCACAATGTTTCTGAAAGCTTTGGAGAAAAAAAGCACCCTAAAAGGGGATACATTTTTTTATACAGATAAATATAAAATATTAGGTAATGTGTAAAAGAAAGTTCTTCCTTTTGCTACAAGTACAGCAAAGGGTTCTTTGTACATGGCAGATTGAAAAGGGGCAGGTCGGGTAGAAAGTACCAAGCATGCCAAGCAGCACCCTGAATATTCATTAGTTTCATATGAAAAGTGAATTGCATAGTGGAGCAATGGGTTAATCACATAATGTGATCAGCCCTGACGACTTGTGATTCTTACCACCAGAGCAAACACTGAGATGAAGAGACAGATGGGGAGGCAAGGAAATCACATTTTTATTAACAGGGCAATGCACCTGCACCATGGAGCTGGTTTTACAGCACTTCTAGGTGAAGCTTGCTCTGGGACTTACTTTTAATGATTTTCTCATTTAATAATTTCTCTTAGTGCTTGAAGCATTTTAAGGGCTGACAATTTTCCATCTTCATCTAAAAACTTCAATAAAATGCTTTTCTTTCGGGTTTCTTTTGAATGTTAGATATTAATAGGCTCCAATGTCATCACATTCATCCAGCTGGGAGTCTTTCTCAACAGGCATTGCAAGCATGATACCAAACTCATTTGGTTCAGGTATCTGCAAAGTACAAGAATACAGCAGTCAACGTATAACCAAAATTCTATCTCTTTAGGATTTTATAACAGTTGTGGTTTTATCAACGCCTGCCTTGGTGTACTTCTCACGTCCAGTGTGAAATGTGAGCTTGTTTCTGTGGATTTCTATTAGAAGATTGCTGTGCATTTGAGTGGAGAAGAGCAATTTACTGATGGCAGTTCATCTTCCAGCTTTCCATTTGCTTAATTTTTAAGAGCGTTTTAACAGCCTAAGCTGAACGCTGCATGAACACTGACCATAGTCATCCTTCTGTGCGCAGGAATCTGCTGCGAGGGAGAAAAATGATGACTATGCCTGAAGCTGGTTTAAACATCAAAAAAAAAAAGGCGTCTCCGTGTTTAACTTCTGTTTCAGACAGAGCTGGAACCAAAAGAAAAGGTACTGCTGGTTCTCCTCCTTTCTGAAAAAAGCTATAAACGAGAACTCGGCGCGGGGCCTTCGCTGCAGCGTCCTGCGGCTGGCGGGGCTCGGTGCGGTGGGGCGCCGCGCGCCGGGGGATGGACCGGTCCCTCCGCAGCGCCCGGAGGGTCGCGGCTGTGTCCGGGCTGCGGGCAGCGCCACCCGCCTGCCCCGCTACCCTGTGCCGCCGGCGCCGTCCGTGGCCACCGCTGCCCACCCGCACCCGCAGGAGGGCGAGCGCCGCGCCGGGGCGAGGGGTCCCGCCTCTCGCCTCAGGCCAGTTCCTCTTCCAAGCGCCGCGCCCCCGCCGAGGAAACGAAACCCCCGGCGGGCGCGCTCGCCTGCGCTGCCCGGCTGTGCCCGCTCCCGCCCCGCAGCCCGGCCGCGGGGGAACCCCGACGGCTACGGCCGGGCCGGGCCACCCCGCGGCCGCCCGCCTCCCGCCCGTCCCCTCGGAGCGGTTTCCTGCCCCCGGGCGGCCCCGCCTGCCCGCGGCGCGGGGGCACGCGAGCACTGCCGCCGCCCGGCCCCTCTCCGGCCGCTCGCAGCCGCCAGGGCGCCGGGCCGGGCCCCCGCCCGCAGACGCCGCCCGCCAGGGCCGCTCCCCGCCGACGGGGGGTGCCCGCTCGGCACGCGGCCCCGCCCGCGCGGAGGAATCCCGCGCTCCCGCTCCCCGCTTCCGGTTCCGGCCGCAGCGCGCGCCCCGGTGCCGGACGGGCCGCGGCTGCCGCCATGTTGCTGCGCAGCGGCTGGCGCCGCCTGGCGCTATCCCCGGGGCCGGGGCCGGGGCCCGGGCGCCGCCGGGCGGGCGGTGAGGTCGGGGCGGCGGCGGCGCGCTACGAGGTGGTGGTGATCGGCGGGGGCCATGCGGGGACGGAGGCGGCGGCGGCCGCCGCGCGCGGCGGGGCCCGCACGCTGCTGCTCACGCACAGGATCGGCACCATCGGTACCGCCGGGGGGTCGGGCCGCGCTCGGCCGCGGCGGGGGTGGGGGGGCCCGGTACCGCGGGGAGCCGGCCCGGCCCCTTTCCCGCGGGCGCCTCGGGCCTCCCCGCTAGGCCGGGGCGGCGGCGCTGAGGGGTGTCCCCCGCAGGGGAGATGTCCTGCAACCCCTCCTTCGGCGGCATCGGGAAGGGGCACCTCGTGCGGGAGGTGGACGCCCTGGACGGGCTGTGCGGCCGGGTCTGCGACCGCTCCGGGGTGCACTACAAGGTGCTGAACCGCTGCAAGGGCCCGGCCGTGTGGGGCCTCCGCGCTCAGATCGACCGGGGCCGCTACAAGGAGGCCATGCAGGTGAGAGCGGGCGGGACCGGGCGGGCAGAGCCCTTAGCCGTGGCTTTGCGCAGCGAGCGGGCGCGGCTGCGGCAGCGGGAGGCGGCGGCCCCGGGTCCTCGGGCTCCCCGGACCCGTGAGGCACCGGGGCTGGCGGGCGGCGGCCTGGGAGCGGCTGCGCTGCTGAGGGCGGCCCCGAGGTTGCCCTGTTTACCTTAAGCGTGCACGGGAGCTTTCTGTATGTACCGCCTGGTGAAGACGGCAGGTACTGTTAAATGGGAGCGGGAAAGGCAGGAGCGATTTTTTTGGAGTGTGTTTGTGGGCTGGAGTATTAGAATGAATTACTCATTCTAAATCTGAAGTACTAGGGTGAACTACAGAGAATGATGGGGAGGAGCAATTTATTTTTTAATATTTTCCTACCAAACCTAGATACCATTCTCTTTGGTGCTTTAATGCAGCGTAGAGCTCAGCACAGTTTAAAATTCCTCTAACATTTTATATACAGGTCAGGCTTTGTGACCAAATGGTTTCTTTTGAGCTTAAACTCTCTCTGTGTACGGGAAGTTCTACTGGTTAGATCAGGATAGTACAGTAACTGAGCGTCTGCCAAGTGACCTGGTAAGAACGGAAAAGGGAAGAGGGTGATAGGTGTTTCGGAAATCGGCTGGGTTTGGGACTGCCCAAATGTCTCATAACTTCCTAAATTCTTGCAGTAACTCCTTTCATGACAGAAAGAAATCCTCAACACACCACTGCTGACGGTTCACGAGGCATCTGTGGAGGATCTTCTATTGGCAGAGCCAGAACCAGACCATCCTGGGAAATGCCGAGTCACAGGAGTCCTTCTGGGTACGTGCTAGTAACTCAGTAAGCGCCTTCAGTTACTCTGAGAGCAGCCCTTCGGGGGTAATCGTTTCTGATTCATCAGTGGGAAAGTTCAGTTGGCTGGTAGAGGTGATTTAGGCCAAGTGCGAACTAAACTAGGTTATTAAATGTAATGCGATGAAAAGCATACCTAGATTGATGGGATGTTCGGAGGTTACGTAAGTTTAGTTTTCTTCAGGCCAGTGATGCTCAATTCCATGCTGTGTTTTGAGATTTTATTTGTAAATGGCATATGCTGCCAACGACGTTATGGGGTAGTGGTATCCTATTACTAGCAGACTCGTGCTTTATTACCCCTTGCTGTTCTAGTAAACAAGCTTTCCAAAATAACGGCCTGCGTAGGAGTTTTTCCCAGGAGTGGGTTTTCTGTGTTAGGGGTAATGTGCTTAGCAGTAAAAAGAATACAGGAATAACCACATGCTGCTTATTGCAATTATTACTGTTAATGCTTTTATTATTGAAATGCTGATTTTATTAAATAATAAAAGATGGATGAATTCTCAGTGAACAGTTCGTCTAGTTTTTGACAGAAACACCAGAATACCAGGGCTTTGTTGATACTAAAATATGTGCATCTCTGAAAACTTGCTGTTTCAGGGGATGGGAGCACAATACATGCTGGGAGTATTGTCCTGACCACTGGTACATTTCTGAGGGGTATGGTCCTCATTGGACTGGAGATGCATCCAGCTGGACGGCTAGGGGACCAGCCAGCCATCGGGCTGGCTCAGACTCTGGAGAAGCTGGGATTTGCAATGGGCAGGCTGAAGACTGGGACGCCACCCCGACTTGCCAAAGATACGATTGACTTCCGTGGTCTGGAGGAACGTGTAGCTGACAATCCTCCGGTGCCATTCAGCTTCCTCAGTGAGGCTGTGTGGATCAAGGTGAGATGGCACACAGCAAATGCACAGAGAGCCAGGCGGGGGGTGCTACGGGGAATGTCATACTCGGAATCAGCCAGGGAGTTGATGGCTGGGAAAGGGAGCTGGGTGGTATTCCTACTGGAGGTGTTAGGTTTCTGAGAACTCTCAGTGCACAAGAAGAAGAAACTGTTTGTTTTCTTTTGAAAGCAAGTACCTTTTTCCTCTCACTTCTCAACTCGAGAACGAAAATTGCTTTACTTTTAGAATCAGAATTGTGTGCAATATGGTACTGTTAGTATTCTTCATGTGCTGGTTACATGGGTGGTTTACAAAACACTTCGAGTATTAGACCTCTGTTCTGGAGATTTATGATGTCTTTCTTGTTACCCTGGCTCTGGAGTAAGATGAAAATGTTGAAATTAGAGATCAGTAATAGTGTTGACTAGGAAAGAGAAAGGATAGAGCGAACCACGGAGCTCACAGATAGCATGTAACTTAAAAGCAGAAGAAACTCAGTTTTCCAAAGAAAATCCTGGGAAATGGATGACATTCTTACATAATGTAGTTAAACAGCAAACACGGAATAAATTATCAGGAATTAATTTTCCGCAGCGTGTGCAGGAATTGCAATAGTCTATTATAATCAGGGTGGAGGCAAAAGTAGTATGACTTGAAGTCATTGGTGTGTGAGGGAGAGGTTTTAAGGAGTAGTTGAGGTGCAACATTATTACTATTTTGAATGTGAGTCTATTGACTCTCAGAAAAATCAGTGAAATACTTTACCTGGTGGGGTTTTTTTCGCAGACCTTGGATTTGCCATGTTAGTGCAGGGTTTTGAGAGATATTTTTTTTTTTCCTTCACCAATCGCTTTAACTGGCTGTTAGCTGTAGGGTCGGCACTTGCTCCTCTTACTTCAGAGCTTTGAATTCCTGTAGTTAACTGGAATGCTGTGATACAATGTGTTGCTTTAATAGGAATATCCATCCTGTAATTAGGAATACAATGTATAGAATAGAACTTGAATTCTGGGCTCCCAAGTTCAGTTCTGTTCTTGGTTTGCTTTTGGGCATGTTGCTCAAGCTCTCGGTTGCTCACGTCTGTCTGTACAGTAGGTATGGCAGCACTACCCATCTCTCCAGGAAGCAAGAGCCAACTGTCATGGAAAAGTCCTTGGAGAGCCTCGGAGTTGTTTAGTGAGGGTGCACTGTTGTGACTGGATTAACTTAAAGTGAGCTTTGGCCTCTTTCAGCCAGAAGATCAGCTGTCATGTTACCTGACTCGCACTACCCTGAAAGCCCAGCAGATTATCCATGATAACCTCCACCTGAACAACCATATAAGGGAGACAACAAGGGGGCCGCGGTAAGTATGTGGCTTTATGCAAGGCTGTCAACGGCATGAGTGGACAGTCTGTCTGAAACTGGGGGTCTTTCTTGCTTTGCTACTGGAAAGTTACTTTTTCTCCATGCCAGGTGATGCTATTTGCTGTTGCAGGTACTGTCCTTCTCTTGAGTCAAAGGTTCTGCGCTTCCCAAACCGAGAACATCAGGTGTGGCTGGAGCCCGAAGGCTTGGACTCCAATGTCATTTACCCGCAAGGCATATCAATGACGCTGCCACCTGAGCTCCAGGAGCAGGTGGTCAAATCCATCCCAGGCTTGGAAAACGCCAAGATACTACAGCCAGGTGAGGGGGGTGAATAGTTTAAAATCTCTTTGTCATAATGGTTACCATTTAATAAAAAACCAGATTTTGTTTAAAGCAAAACAAAGGAAATACGAAACAAAGTTTGTTCTTGAATGCAGGGATTGTTCCTCAGTTGGTTTTAAATCGTAAATAAAAGCTGATAACCTAAGTTGTTCTGCCCCACTGATTGCCTTTGCTGATAAATAGGGACCTTCAAAATTCCTCCCATAAGATCTGTCTTGTTGTTTGTCATAGGCTATGGGGTGCAGTATGATTTTTTAGATCCTCGTCAGCTGACTCCTTCTCTTGAGTCTCGTCTTGTTCAGCGCCTCTTCTTTGCAGGCCAGATAAATGGCACTACAGGCTATGAAGAAGCTGCAGCTCAGGTGGGTGAATCTGATCATGTGTACTCAGCGCTCAGAAAGGGATATTGCCCTGCCATTTGTCTTCGATACAGTCTTGCTAGGCCTGTCTTGTGCTGATGAGGTGTTCCTAAATTTGTTCCTCGCTCTGATTCCAGACTTGGCCAGATATTTTTGCTTGTAGCACCTATGGCTGCTGTTACTGAGACTGCAGTAATAAAAGTAATTGGAAGTACTGTCAAATGTTTCAGCATGGAGACTGTCGACGGGTATAATTGAAAAATGTGGGAATTGTCTCTAGTCATGTCAGCAGGGGCCAAGAAGCTCCTCAGACACTCACAGTATCACGAGAAACTGCTTAGATTACTAGCGCAGACTATAGCGTTTTCCAGAGTACAGCTTGACACGAGTCTCTGGAAGTAGATGTGCTGATATTTTAGCCACAAAGAAACCGATAAATATTTTTTTGTTTGTTTTCTGTCTGCCTAGGGTGTGATTGCTGGGATCAATGCTTGCCTACGGGTTCATGGCAAGCCCCCTTTCGTTGTCAGTCGCACCGAAGGCTACATTGGTGTCCTGATCGATGACCTTACCAGTCTGGGCACCAGTGAGCCGTACCGGATGTTCACCAGCCGTGTGGAGTTCCGCATGTCCCTCCGGCCTGACAATGCCGATGCCAGGCTCACCCACAGAGGTATTTTATTGTGGTGGCGCTTGCAGTGAGCAGCCCTGCCTGGCTGTAGACCGTTGTGTTGTATGCCATCTGTCTCTGCAGGTTTTGAAGAAGCTAGGTGTGTGTCACAGCAGCGATATGAACAAGCAGTTAAGATGAGAGCTGCTTTAGAGGATGGAATTGCGACACTAAAATCCCTTCAGTTCAGCATATCCAAATGGTCCCAGTTAATACCAGAAGTTCCCATCAGTAGAGGTCGAAGGTCACCTGTCAGGTAAAGGTTAAGAGCTGAAGCTTTCTGGTCTGACTTATGCTTGCTTTAGCACTTCTGGCTAGTGATTTCACAGCATTTGTCCGTTTGTCTCCCTTTGTCCGTTTGTCTCCCTTTGTCCAAGATTTCCAGCTTTATCGCCTTTAGGGGAGAGACGTGTAGTGTTTGCCTATAGAATAAGCGTGATGTTGTTTTTTTTACTACACCATGTTTCCTCATGATGGCATAAGCTACCAAAACAAGGGGGTACTCTACTGGGCCACTCATTTCTTGCTGTCCTTATTGAGAGTGTCACCAAGTGGTGATGATTTTGCAGCGGGTTGATGCTTCGCTGGAAGCTTGGTAAAGCAGCCGTTGATTTAAGGCTAGTGTCACATGGTAGCTGTTCTGGTACGCAAAGGCCATTGCTTCCCTGACTCATCCTTTATCTTTCCTTTTCTGTTGTTTTAAATGAGTGACAAGACCTGGCTGTCTCTGTGTGGAAGGTACCCCTTGGTGCCCTTACCTTGTCCCTTCTATCTTGCTGTTCATTTTTCATTAAGAGCCCCTCTTCAGGAGTTTAACAGCTCTTCAGCATACTGAGAGGAGGTGGTACAGAGGTAAACTTGGCTCTGCAGTTTTTCTGGCTTATGTTGAAATCTTCGCAAGTTTGAACTGGGAATAGCTGTAAATCTGCCTTATGCAAGTGACTCCTTCCTACCATAAAAATCTACTCTTGTTCTCCACAGTGCTTTTGAAGTCCTTCAGTGTCCGGAGGCCAACATGGAAGTTCTGGCAAGGGCTGTCCCAGAGCCCCTGGGAAAGCTTGCTCAATGGAGAGAACTCTCAGAGAGATTGAAAATAGAAGGTAGAGTACAAGACTTACAGTCTCTTAGTGGGATCTGTGCACGTTTTGTTCAGCAAGGGGAGAGCCAGTCTGTTCATCCCAGTGTGTTTCATGTTGCTGCTTAGTGAAATGAAGCACTATGATGAGAGCATGTACCTTCTGCCATAGGCCACAGCCCTATGCAGGCACCTGTGTTTGACTTTGCGGTGTGAGATCAATTATTTGTGTTCGCTCCTGGGTTTTTTCTCCTTACTGCTCTGTCAGATAGACCATCCTTTCCTAGGATGAGAGGAAAAGCTGACCCATGTTACCTTAATTCCTGTAACAAATAGAGCACAACTTCTTCCAGAGTAGTGATGTGAACTAGGCTTTTTAGTCTGTGAGGCTGGAAACTTCCTTAGAAGCTTTTGACTGTCTCGGTGGAATTGCTCATTCTTCGTCCTGCATTCCTGCAAGTGACCCGTTTCACATGAACATGTATTTCTGGTCTTCCTGTTTCTCTAATCTTCCATCACAGCTGCTTATGAGTGGTGTGTACTCAATCAACAGCAGGAAATAGAAGAAGTGCGTCGTGATGAAGCCCTCCAACTGCCAGAGGACATAGATTACTTCGCCGTCGATGCGTCGCTGTCAGCAGAGGTGCGGGAGAAACTGGACTCTAACCGTCCCCGGACGGTAAGATACTGGGACTCAGCAAGGTTGAGCAGCAATGAAATCCCTTCTCTGTCTTCCAAACGGACATGGGGAGTGAGAAGAATCAGAGAAGGGAATACCCACAGGTTTTGATCTCATTTCTCACTAGCTCCAGTGTGTAGGTTTGTTCCAGGCTAACTTGTTCCTGTTTCCACATACAGATCGGCGCAGTCAGCCGCATCCCTGGAATTACACCAGCTGCTATCGTCAACCTGCTAAGATTTGTGAAAACCCATCACCAGAAGACAGAGAAGCGAAAAGTTTTACCTCAGACTGGCCAGTATTTACCAGGGGAAACGCACTCAGAGAAAGCAACTTCCTAAAAACACATTTCAGCAGTTTTCTGAAAAGGAGCCAGAGTGCCTGTGTTAAATCACCTTCGTAGGGAAGCGTACCCCTCCTGCCAGGGTACGTGGCAAGATCACCTGTGCTTCCGAGCCTCTTCAGAGAGAAAGCCTGCGCTGGCTGGATCCAAAGCAGTTCTGGTTGTGTTCTGTGACAGTGTCATTGAGTAGAACAGAGGCAATGAATGTGCAAACCTGAAGTAAATGCTCAGGAACGTAAACACAGCCTGTGATTTTGCCTATCCAAATGAAAAGACGGGGGCATCGCTTTTAAAATTCCACTCATTCGGAAGATGTCAGATAGTCAAAATGTGTTCTGAAGCATCTTGGAAAGGACAGCGTTTTGCTCTTCTGAAATGAGTAAGGAATGTTACCATGCTGAAACCACAGCAGCGCCAGAGGATTTGAGCTGGAAAGTGTGTTCCACTGACTTGAGTATTTGTGTTCGTCACTGTGCAGCAGCTACACGCAGTCTGAAGTTTCAGTGTGCTCTCAGCCAGTAGGAGACACTTAGCTATGAAAGTGTGTACCACAGATATTGCAACTTGCATAAGAGACTGACTGAATGTAAACACCGTATCCTGGGTGTTTTTTTTCCTCCTTTAAAATAAATACAGCTTATCTTGAAACTTGCTGAAGATCTTGGTTGTCACTTAGCTTTCGCTAGAGCCTTGGCAGTTCACTGGGTCACATTTCAGGCAGGTAAGGTGGAGCTGGTGAAGGCAACTGTAGTGAGACTCGCTGCCTCGGCCGGGGTGCTGAGGAAGGTGGGAGACGTTGGAACCTGTCCCAGGAGCCTGAGATCCGGGCAGTGTGGTGACCAACAGGCTGACGTGCTGGGGGCCAGGGGAGCAGGACCAGGGGCTTCTCGTCAGCACCGGTCCTGCAACTGACAGTAACATACCTTGCATCTGAATGAGATAAGGCTTTGGGCAGTCAGTTTCTCGTGTGCCATCAAGAAACACTAAATTCAAGCTGTGCATCTACTGAATCCTTGCCTTACAGGCAGCAGTATCTGACGCTAGTCTCATTTTGAACATCCTCTGAACTGACTGGGCAGATGTGCTTGGGAACAAGTTTTGCTGCAGTTAGATCATAGAATCACAGAATCATTTGGTTTGGAAAAGACCCTTAAGATCACTGAGTCCAAAAGTAAACCGTAAATACGTCTCTCTCTCTATATGCATCTGTCATTTTGAAATTCAGATCCTGGACTTCTCTGTCTTGTTTACTCTGGGTGAATGGTTCTCTTCCTGTCCAGAGAAAGGAGTCAGAGCAAATCCTTTTTGTCAGTAAGAGACCCTTGTCGTGCAGCAGGATGGGCAGAGCTTACAGCTTGCCTTTGGGCATCATCTGTCTGCCTGAAAGCATCTCTGGGTGCTGAGCTTTTGGCTTGTACAGAACAGCTTCCAACACAATTCCACCACGTCCCTGCGCAGCCTGTTCCAGTGCTTGACTACCCTTCCGGCAAGGAAATTTTTCCTGATACCAAATCTAAACCTCCTCTGGTGTAACTCGAGGCCGTTTCCTCTTGTCCTGTTGCTCCTTACTTGGGTGGAGAGACTGACACCCACCTGCCTGCAGCCTCCTTTCAGGTACTTGGAGAGTGATAAGATCTCCCCTGAGCCTCCTTTTCTCCAGGCTGAAGCAGAATGGCTCAGAAAAGCTCAAGTGTATCTGCCCCTTCATGTCTGTGGCCTATTTTCCTTTCAGTTTTGTTGGCTCAGATAATTACTTCAACCTTGGAAGTCTTAAGTTTAGCATAAGGAAGGCAGCTGCCCTTTCTGTGGTGTAACTCGGGCTCCAGGTAAGGTGCTCTTGAAATTCTAGCCATGTGAATCCAAAGCAGCCCCGAATCCTGTACCTCTCTTGTCTAGTCAAATCAGCAGTGCTTCTGATCAAGAAAGTTTTGTGCTTTCTCCACTGCATTATCTGTGCGTCGTGTTTGGTTTTGATGTACCTATGTCTGTAAAAATTCAGATACGGTTTTTACAGACTAGGAAGGAAGCCCTGTTGACACCTTCATCCTCTCACTGCTAAGCTGACTGTGCAATCTCAAAACTGTGTTTCCTAGTTCATGTAAGCAGTCATTTGACAGGAAAAACCTTGCTTCCAGTAATGTGTCTTGAAAGGCAAGGCCCTTGCACCCTGCTACAAAAGCAAACACTTGTTCCTCAGCTTTCTCTGCTAAACTTACTTCTGTGCTACAAAGGCCTTGGTTCTGGTCTCACGCACACCGGCGTAAAAGGAAAGGGTGATTCCACTGAGCTGGGCTGTACTGGTGTCAAAGGAAGAGCAGAAGGAGCGGACTTTTGCTTTTCGTACTTTTAGCAGTTTAACAATGCACAGCCGTGATCTAAAAGCTAGAAAGAGGGGAGAGAGTGAGTTAATTCCGGGGCAAACTGAAGTCAGAAGTGCATGACTGCATTGCTTTCCAGCAGATCTTTTGTAACAACTGCTGCCTGTATTTCAGCGTCAAGTGGGTCTTTGGCCACCGGTGAGCTCCCTTGTTAAGACGGGGTGTCCTCTGTTCACGTGTGTGGGTTAATGATGTTCGTATTTGCTGGAATGGAAAACCTGGCACGTGCACAAGTGTGGGGACTGGCTGCTCCTCGGGTGTATTGGGCTTGCTGCAACATCTGCTTGTTGAACAGCTCTTGTTCGAGAAGCCTTTTAACGTGATAAACCATGGCTACAAGTAGTGCTATTAATTTTCTTAAGAAAACCCTGTGTGGAAAGGCTAAATAATCCGCTGTAAACTGGATGGGCAGGTAGGACGCAGGCATCATGCCGTCTGCTTTCTGACTCCACTGGGGATTTGTTACAAGGCCCAAAGTTTGGTTTTTACGTGAAGACAAAGTGAGCTTGGACCCTCCCAGGTCCTATGGTCTCGCTACGGCTGGCAGGACGTGAAGGGCAGGACCAGAGGCGCCTGCCTTTGGCACGGGTGTCTGCTTGCTTCTGCTTGGCTCCGCAGTAGTGAGTCGCGCTTTGTCCTGCTGGAGCCCTGACTGTGACCGGGCAAGCAGGGAGGGTAGGGCGCGAGGTGAGAGGCTGGCCAAACTCACTGCACATACCAAGGGTCTCTGTGTTCTCTGTTTCAGTGTGTCTTCCCCCCACTCCCCGCCCCAAAGAACGCAGGTCTGGTGATCAGCAATTTTCCCTAAGCCAGATTTCCTCAGATCCCCACCATTCTATCGTGTACCAGATTTTCAGGACAACTGTTGTCTTCCTTTCCTATTCTAATTTTCACTTTATATGGTACGTGGACTGTGCAGTTTCTTTATCTTTTCTTTATTTCTGCCTGTAAGATGAGAGCAAAATAAAAACGGGAAGACGCTTGAGGCTAGGAGACGCTAAAAGCTGTCACTGCCCAATCTCTGACGGTCTCAGTGCTGCTGGAGTGTTCGCAGTGATGCAGCAGTGGCTGTGCTAAAGGTTTCGCCTTAGTCCCCTGCTTCGCCGGACCCTGCAAGCACGGCCTGTGCCTCGCAGTTGAGCATCGCTCTTGCACTCTGGTAAGTAATGATCTTCACTTGCAGTCATTTTTCAGACGCTCAGGGGTTTGTCAGCTTTGCCTGCTCCTCCCAGGTTGTGCTCCTCTGCCCAGTGACAAGTATCTCAAGAGCCCATTTAGTGGCTGCAGGAGGAATCTGCTGTCCCCCAGGAGCTGCTCTTTCCGCCAGGGAGCTGCTCCCTGTGCTTCCCCGAAAACCATGGCCCCTGCTGCTCAGAGTCCTTCCAGGTGTTTGTTTCCATTTCTTGCTGTGGCTTCGTGGGGCTAGTGAGAAATGAAACGTGTCTTTCCCCACTTGTGCTGAACGTTGGTGGTGAGCAGAGTGTTCAGCTGGAGGATGGAAGACTTCCTCTGCGATTGCTGTTACAGAGAGGGCAGAGAAAAAGGGGTTGGTTCTTGATCTGTTGTCGTAGCGACAGGGATGCTTTAGGGAATCGAAATTACGCTTTTGTGTCCTTTCCGAACCGACGTGTAGGCTTAACCTAACCCTGCATGTGTAACTCTGAGGGAGGAGACAGATGTGGATTCCCACCAGAAGCTCTCTACCTCCATGGTTGCCACCGTGTAGCCACCACACACGGTGCCTGGGCCTTGACCTCTGTGCCAGGCAGCGCGGCAGTGGCAAATCTTCTCGCCTGAAAGCTGGAGGCTACAACTTCTTCACCTCTTTGCAGACCTAAGTCTAGATACCTCGGCAGCCTGTGACGTCTCCTTGAGGTGCTCAGCTGTGAATCACGGGCTCAGACGTGTCCTCGCCTTCCCCATCTGTGTCCCTACAGAGCCGGCGCCTCCCTGCTGCGGGAGCGGGTCTGCAGGGCTGCCCCCAGCCCCAGCGGGCTGCCAACGGCTCCCCGGGGGGAGCATCCCTTGGCACAGGTCGGTGCTGCCGCGGGGACGGGAGGTGGGGGAAGCGAAGGGAGAAGGCGCTCACGTCTAGCATCAGCTGCGGCTCCCAGCACAAGCCCCAGGAGGCCGGTCGGGCACCACTGGGGACCTGGGGACGGATCAGCACACGCTGTTCTTGTTCCAAGCGATTTAGCACTTGATGTGGTTAACTGAAGGGCAGGCACGGAGCCAGGTGGGAAATGAGCTCCCTCCGCGCCTTACAGGGCAGCAAGGAGAGAGGGGAGCTCGCAACAAGCTTGTCACTTGGTCTCGGTCGCAATTTTACATGGCTTAACTTGAAAATTGCTAGGTGTGGCCAGGTGGCGGCTTGTGTCAGAAGAGCACGGCCTTTTTGGAGTCGCAAGTGGAAAGGCTGCTGTGGCTGGTACCGCTGGGCTGGCTGCTTCAGGGAGGTTTTTGTCCTTGTCCCATGGCACCTCGTGGGGCTTCGGCCGGGTGGCCGCGGGCTGGTGCGGTGCCGCTGCCCTGGCGCGGGGCCACGGGAGCAGCCATGGCAGAGCAGAGCTCTTGTTCAGGGTTGCTCTTCCCTTTCCCTGGTCCCTCTGCGCATCCCTTCCTTCCCCAAAGAATTAGGGTGCTGCCGCCCATAAAAGCACTCTAGCAGCAGACTACATAACATTAGTTATTACTACGAGAAATAGTAGTCAAGTAGGAGCAGACCTATAATTACACTTAATCTATTTTTTTTTTCTTTCCCCTCTGGGAAAGGCTATTTAAGGGCTTGTTTAACACTAAGATAGCACTTACCACCAAACAAGCCGACATCTCTTCCTTCAAAATACCCATGTCCTGTTAGCAGAACCATAGTCCAGCTTATAAAATCATTTACTAAATATATATTTAGCTATCATTATTAAATAATACATTATATTATTAACTAAATAATTATATATATTATTCATTACTAAATATTTAGTCATTTGGGAGGCTTTTACTCTATTTACTAAGGAATTAGCTTGGAATCCAGCTTCAAAATGAACTGCAGGTTTTTATGTCTGGCAACTTTAATAATAAAAAATAAGAGAAAGGCACCTTATTTTTATATATGTGTGTATATATATGTTATATATACATTTGTGTGTGTATATATACACACACCCCCCATATATCAAAGAAAAAAAATGGGAATTTTGCTTAAGATGTGCCCAGGTGACTGCAGGTAAGCAGAATCTGAAACTTTCTTTTAAATTTCAGCCCTCCCTGCAGTGAAACCCCTCCGGCGGGGGAGGTTTGTTCCGCCTTTCCATCAGTGTGGGTTTGGGGCTGGCTGCCTCCCCAGCCGGCCGCTGCGCTGAGCCCTGCGGAACTGGCACCTGGGGGGGGGCAAACGGGCTCTGCTGTGGATCTTCCCTTTTGTGTTGAAAAATCCAGATTTTACTGGGCTGAAAGGGAAAAAGTGACTGTGACTGCTGCTGGCAGGGCCCCGAGTTAGGGGTGAGCTGGCTCTGGGTATTTCCAGTGACTATGTAATGTGAAAAAAAGGCACGTTAAACCCACGGACTCGTGCGTGTGCTGGGCCTGAGCTGGCAGATGCTCTTGCAGGACGACCAGGTTACTGGGCTGATCCGCTTGGAAGAGCCAGGAGAACGCCCTAGCCAGGCACATCAGCGCAGCGAGGGCAAACCTGCCGCCACAGCACCCTTGAAAGCACGCGTTCGGCCCACGAGGGGTGTTCCACCGGTGAAAGGTTAGTTACCTTCAGGGGGGTTGGTGGGTTTGTTTAAAAAGAAGACATAAACAAAACCTGCAGAAGAAATCCAGGCTGTTAAGCATGGGCACAGCTCCCTGGCAGCCACCTTGCGCACCCCGCTGCTGCCCCACTGTCCCCCCACGACCACCCACAGGGGCACTGCACAGCCATTTATCTCCACCTCTCCTCCGTCCTTCACCCAGCTGCTTTCAAGGAAAATACGCTGAACTGTCACCTTGTCAGTGCGGAGAAGCTAGCAGATTTGAATTCTGTTGTGTCAAGAACTGAAACATAAAAGATTAAAGAATTATCGATAGCCAGAGAAAGTAACCTCATCTAAAAAAACCACGGTAGCAGGATGCTGCTGGGGCAGCAGGGAACTCGTGGGCCCCCCGCTAGGCACTACATAAGCATTTAACTAATGTAAATCAAAACCAGGCGAGTTGGGTGTGAGATCCAGACTGAATTTATGCTGTCCTTAAATGGGCATCGAGTTGTTTAGCACCCACGAGGACAAGGTTTAATTTGTTTCTACCAAATCTACAATTTAAAGTATGTGTTTGCATTTAGAGAAACTAAGTCGTTTGTCAGTTTGTCAATACCTTGCGAAATACACTGAGCCAGCTGCAATCAGAATGCGAATTAAGTCTTTTATCTGTGGTTTCTGTAAAATTGACTATTGCGGCTACTCGCCTTCCATAAGCCGGGCTGAGATGCCCCTAAAACGCCCGAGCGGAGCCATTTCTATTCCGGCCCAGGACATTCACCCGGGGAAACAAAAGCCAGCGGTTACTTGGCTCCAGCTGCTGTGACTGCGCTGCTCCACTCCCCTACGCAGACGCGGCTTCGTTGTATCTGTCCCCAAATACCTCGTCAAATACATTTTTGGAGTAATTCCGCGTACTAAAAGCCCTCCTGACTCCCAAAGCGTGCATCATCAACTAGAAAGGAAATTAGGTTTCAATTTTCCAGCTCCCCACTGCTACCTTCAGCAATAAAACTCAAAATAATTCAATTTCGTGTTCTAGCCAGTTTTCCGCCGTCGTAGCTGGCTACGTCACCATGGCGGTATGCTTTCAGGCTTCCGTATAAACAGCGCCCGCACTGCAGGACAGGATGGAAAGCGTTAAGGACAGCTGTAAAAGTTGCTTAAGCAAATAAGCAGTCAGAAGACAAATACAGTTCTCAACTATTAACATTTATTAAAAGTTTGACCAAAGTAGTTTTATTCCCAAATTTTGTTTACAAAAGTCTAACAATTTCCCCAGGTAGTCAAAGATTAATAGAACTGAGATGGCATCGCATTAGTGCATAGAAGCAAAACTGGTCTACAAGTTAAAAAAAAAAAAAAAGCAGAACGTGTAAAATTGAGGTTTTAAATACTTGAAAGAAATTGCTAATATCGCAGGCAGAGTGTTCACGAGCATCATTTGTTTTTAATGTGCACAACAAAGTTGTTAGCTGCAATCCCGTTCTCCAGGCTTTAGCTTTTGGGTTTATTTGTGGTTTTTTTTTCCCTTCCCACAGGGGCAGAACCACTCCCTCTACCCCAAACCAGAAAGCAGACTCCTGCGCCTGATCAGCCGGGCCATTTTAACATGGATCATCCTCTCCCAGCAGCTTTTGCAACTATTCCGATCAGAAGAAAGTGGCCTCTCGAAATAACTTTGCTTAGCTTCAGCCTTCAGCTGGTGCCCTCCCTTCAGCTTCCGCTGGTTACAATCAGACGCTGGAACACCCGGCACTGTATTTCACACCTTATTTTGCCTTAAGGCTTCAGTTTGAATCAGTTGCTTATTACACGTTAGTTTCCAAACTGTAGTAGAGCAACTACACCCAGCTAAAGATGCTGTGCGAGGAGCAGAGGAACTGCAGGCTGGATGTTGCACACCCAGGCAGTGGCCAGCCAAACCAAACATCCTGCACCTACACAGGAATGCATACCAAATGCAACTCACGCATTTCAGCACAGACGCAGCTTGTGCCAAAGCCATTTCTTTCCCCTCCAACGAGAACTTTGCACTTTGCTGAACAAATTTGGCTAAAGTCTCTTGGAAAAAAGCCAGCCGTTTAACTGAAACGTGTGCAAAGATATGGCAAGGTACTTTCACTTTATTATGGCAACGGTTACATCTGCCTCAAGTTTAGTTACGTACTTCCTGTTGCCTTGGGGATACCAACAAGCCTTTAGGAGGAGGATTTAAGAGTAAAGATGGGATTCGTTCACTGAATTCCAAACTGAAGTGCTCTGCTCTAGCCCTTGCTTCTGCTGTACTCAGTTCATCTGTACCTTCGCACGTGGTGTACACTGCTCCCAAGGTTTTACTGTAGTTAAGACACAGAAGGTGAGCAAAAAGGAGAAAACATCCAACCAAAGCAAACAAAGAGCATGAAAGTATTAATAGCAGTTCAGGATTATCCAAGCATATCCAAGCAGTACAGATATGTTACGGGTTCCTGCAGAGCAAGCACATAGCTGGAGAAGGAAAGGAAAACAAACGAGAATATAGCCGTTACAGACAGAACAAACATACTGGTGTCGTGAAACAATAATCCTTCAGAGATACCACATTCTCTTTGAACTCATGTGGGGATGCTGTGGGGAAACCGTGTTAAAGGCTAGCAACACAGCTGCACCATTACGCAAGTCAGATCTGGTTATCCATTAACTGCTCGTCTCCATCTACCAATTCAGACACTTACTCTGGAACCCCCATCTATTACAGCTGTTGGTTTTTGAAGAGCCTGGTAAGCCTTTTACTCTATCCAGTAACGACTAGTAACCTTCTGGACCAGTTGCCCAAGCCCACTTCAATTGACTGATCCCACTGCCCAACCCCCTTGTCCCAGCGATGGCAGAGCAGTCCCGCCCTGCCCTTCGGTGCTGGCCCCGCAGCGCCCCGCTCGCACCCCCCTCACAGCGCCCGGGGAACGCCCCGCGCACACTCCCCACGCCATCCTGCTGCAAGGCAGCGGCAGTACCTGCTGGGTTTCCTCCGCGCTTTGTTCTTGAAACAAAAACCGAGCAGGGCGCTGTAACGGTGGGTCATTCAGAGACTGCCTGCCAAGCATCGCAGCATCCTGAACAGAACTTATTCTTGAAACATAGCTATTCAATGTCTTACTATGTATTAGAAAACATTTAGATGCAAGTGTTTCATCTTGGAAATCTACATGACAGTTCATCAGTTCCCCAGGAAAAACAGAAATGTTTCTGGCTGGCAATTAGAAAAATCCCTGTGCAAGACTTACAGGAAACTCAACATCTGATTAAGGGTTTTTCTAGGTTAAATGTTTTTTCTCACACCGTTTCTACTTCCCAATATGAAGTTTTCTTGGTTTACCTCAGTGCCTCACAGAATGCACTAAAATACTGAACCGGTTACTGGTATTTGTGCTATCCAATCTAGAAACCAATTCTTCAAAAGAAAAAAGCACCATAGAATTTTAAGGCTTAGATCAGTTAAAACTAAACCTGCAGCTGAATTTTACTCTACTCTTCAGAAAATACTAATTTGGCTTTGCAACATCTGAACATACTCAAGTTAACATTTGTCCTTTCTGATCCACCAGGGCTACTATATAGTTTTTCTATGAACTTTTACCATTAACCCAAAGAACACAGAGACGTAGCATTGACTTCTGCTTTAATGGTCTCAAATTCTGTGACAGATTTTTGGTCAAGTTTCCATTTTTAAAAAATTTATCAATTTTAAAGACTAATAACTTAAACTGCCACGAAACAAATGGTCCGCAAACATTCCTTTCCTTCTGAAGCTTTTACGATGCATTGTAATCATTAACCAGTCTTTTACTATTAAACTTAAATGGCCAATTGAGATGAACAGTTCTGAGACTGTTCTTCCACCACTGATTAAGACTGAGGTGGCAGCTGATGTACAGAATTTTCATTTAGCCTTCTGGGCCTTCTGGGCCGACTTTGTGACCTTGCCAGCTCCACCAGCCTTCTTGTCAACTGCTTTGATGACACCAACAGCAACCGTCTGTCTCATGTCACGCACAGCAAAACGACCTGAAAGCAAAAACATGTTTTATGACTTTTGTCTAGGGCTACATTCCCACAGCCTTATCCGCACAGCGGCAACACGCAGCTTCCGGTAGTGGGCAAGTGCCACGCTGCTCTAGGACAGTAACCTGCATGAGGCTGGGACAGAAGAGACAATTATCTGGAGCGCGCCCCTGTCCCGCTGAAGTTTTGGTTCCACTTTCAAGTTCCTACGGGAAGTCAAAGCTTTGAACGCTTTACAGAACACACCAAGTCCCAAAACCAGAAACCAAGGCGCACCTTTTCCAGACATCAGTATTAACACATTTTATGAGCTGCCTTACCGAGAGGAGGATAATCAGAGAAGCTCTCAACACACATGGGTTTGCCAGGGATCATATCAACGATGGCAGCATCTCCAGACTTCAGGAATTTGGGGCCATCCTCCAGCTTCTTGCCAGAACGACGATCGATCTTCTCTTTGAGCTCAGCGAATTTGCATGCAATGTGAGCAGTATGGCAATCCAGCACAGGGGCATAACCAGCGCTGATCTGGCCAGGGTGGTTCAGGATAATAACCTATAAACCCAAGAAAGCTCTGTTACAGCCAGGGTCATTTTGAACGCTGATGTGGTCTTACAAAGCCAGGGCTTTCATGTAATGGCTTAAAAGCAAATTGTGTATCAGAACACAAGCCTACGTCACTTTATAGCTTAGTCTACCATGAGAAAGAACAAGACTAGTACTTCACGATCCAAGATACATGTCAAACGCCTTCAACAGCTGCAAAAATTACCTGTGCAGTGAAGCCAGCAGCTTCCATGGGAGGAGCTTCTTGCTGTCACCAGCACATTGCCACGGCGAACATCTTTCACAGACACGTTCTTAACATTGAAGCCAACGTTATCACCAGGCAGAGCTTCGCTCAGGGCTTCGTGGTGCATCTCAACAGATTTTACTTCAGTTGTAACGTTGACAGGGGCAAATGTAACCACCATGCCTGGCTTCAGGACACCTGTCTCCACACGGCCAACTGGTACAGTACCAATGCCTGCAAACGGAGCAACATTAGCAGTTCAGCTCAGTGAATATACGCTCTTACAGGAAAAAAAACCACTTGAAACAAATACTCCACACATTTTCCACTTGAAAACAACAGCTCTGAGGCAAACAACTGCGTTTCTGTCCCAATACATGACCCACTGCACACACGACCCATTGCTGGCAACTGAGAAGCAATGAAGAGAACACATACCACCAATTTTGTAGACATCTTGAAGAGGCAGACGCAGAGGTTTGTCAGTTGGACGAGTTGGTGGCAGGATACAATCCAAAGCTTCAAGGAGGGTGGTTCCACTAGCATTGCCATCCTTTCGGGTAACCTTCCACCCCTTGAACCAGGGCATCTGTAACAAAAACAAGCCCAGGCATTAAACCATCTGCCAATTTTAATGGCACAAGGCTAGAAAAGAGCAAGTCGTTTAGCTTAGCATTATCTCCGCATACTACTGCGGAGTAAGAATTTGTGAAGCACTGGGACGTCATTTGACCTTGACACTTCCAAACATTACTATTAAAAAAACGTGCATTTTACAATTGCATCATTTTATCTCTGCAATTCTAGTTTCGTTTCTTAATATAAACAAATGTCAAACCTACATTAGAGCTAGGCTCCAACATGTTGTCTCCGTTCCAACCAGAAATTGGCACAAAAGCTACAGTGTCCTGGGTTGTAGCCAATTTTCTTGATGTAAGTGCTGACTTCTTTGACAATCTCTTCATATCTCTTCTGGCTGTAAGGTGCTCAGTGAATCCATCTTGTTGACACCAACAATCAGCTGTTTTACACCCAGGGTGTAGGCCAGAAGGGCGTGCTCACGGGTCTGCCCGTTCTTGGAAATACCAGCCTCGAACTCACCAACACCAGCAGCAACAATCAGGACAGCACAATCAGCCTTTGGAAAGAAACAAAAACCCCTCGTTACAGAAATGCCTGCACACGTATCAAGGTATTGCACGAAGCCCCACAACCACCCACCCACCTGCCTGAACTCCCAAAATTCTTACTTTTATTTTCATACCTGAGAAGTTCCCGTAATCATATTCTTAATGAAGTCTCTGTGTCCAGGAGCATCAATGATGGTGACGTAGTATTTGCTTGTTTCGAATTTCCACAGGGAAATATCAATAGTAATACCACGCTCACGTTCAGCTTTCAGCTTGTCCAAGACCCAGGCGTATTTGAAGGAACCTTTGCCCATCTGTGGAAAAAAAAAAAAAAAAAAAAAAAAAGTCCTCACCCTCTTTTCTTAAGAACAATGTATATTTGCATTTACTTCAGAAAGACCAGACCACACTCAGCCAAGGAGCGAAATCTAAGAATAGTAAGTGGTTTAATACTGACAAATGCTGCTGCTTTTAAAACAAGCAACAAGATACACTTGGCACTACTAGTGAGAGATGCCAACCGTTTTGTTATTTAACCTGTTGACAGTTTAGCCTTCCTGACAACTTGTTAATTGCACTAACACATCTTTATGATAGATCTCTTTGAGCCTAAGCCCTACTATCAAGTGTCCTCTACACATTTAAGTTCTCTTACTAATGCAATCCCTGTGATAACGCTTTAACCGCCACTCAGCCCAATGTCTGCTATGTTTTGTTCTGTGATGCACTTAAGACCTATGTAATTACAGAGAGAAAAAAGTATGAACTGTAAGACTTTCTACAGATTCAAACACCAAAATCCGCACTTTCCTCACTTTGTAAGTAACCTTATCACAGCAACTTCTTTAATCTTATTCTCAACTACACGCGTATGCAAAGACTGAAGCTAGGAACCGCATTTAAATTTTGATTCCAGGCGTAATTACGCAGATGTAGCTTTAAACTTCTTTTCTTTTCCCTTATTTTACACTCCCAGTTTGAGACACACTTCAGCATTTGTCCAACTACTGGACAACTGCAATCTAACCGCTGCCCCGCGGCCGCAGCACACTTGCGCACATCGTTCAGCTACCCGGCAGCTGCAACCAAACCGCCTCCCTGTGGCCGCAAACCAGTTTGCGACCTCAAGTTTTGCAACTAAACCCCTGTTAGCTCCCACACACCCGAAAGCTTGTGGGATGTCCAGGCCCACCGACCTCAGCAGCTTCCTCTCGAACTTCTCGATGGTCCTCTTGTCGATGCCCCCGCATTTGTAGATGAGGTGGCCGGTGGTGGTGGACTTGCCAGAATCGACGTGGCCGATGACGACGATGTTGATGTGGGTCTTCTCCTTTCCCATTTCGGATGTCGGTCAAGTTGTTTTTTTCGGCAAAAGAGAATCGACACCTGCAAGTTCCCCACAGAAACACCGGTTACGCCTCAGTGCGAGCGCGCTCCGAGGCGCCGCGGGCGGGAACCCGGCCGGGGGGGTCAGGGGCGGCCCGGGGAGGCCCGGCCGGGATGGAGGCCGCGGCCCCGCCCCGCGGGGGAGGGGAGGGGCGGAGCGGCGGGCGCCGGCCGGGGGGGCCCCTGCGGAGCGCCCCTCGCGTCGCCCCCTCCCCGCGCCGCCGCCGGGCTCGAGTTACCCCGCGGCCGGGAGCGGGGCGGCGGCGCGGCGGGCCCGGTGTGGCTGGCGGGCAGCGCGGAGGGCGGGGCCGGCCCGCTCCTTTGTGTGACTCACCCCGCCCGGGCCGCCGCGTCCTCCATTTTGTGGAGCTCGCGGCGGGCAGGAAAGGCGAGCGGCCATTTTTTCACTCCTGCGCCCTCCCCCCCCGGCCCACGGCCCCCACAGCGCCCGACGGGCCCCGCCGCCGCCCGCCACGCGTCCCGGCGCGACGGCCACGCCGCCGCCCGCGCGGCCGAAGGAAGGTGGCCGGGCGCCCCGAACCGCAGCCGTCACGCCGCTCCCCAGCCCGGGGGTGATCCAAGGAAAGCGACGCGTCGCCATCTCCCCGGCGTGCGCCCCCCCACGCCCGCCCCGCCTCGCTCCGCTCCCCCCCCACCCCCCCAAACGCACCCCTCCGCGCTGGCAGCCACGCCCGGGCCCGGTGCCCGCCGGGTCCCCTGAGCACGCGGGCCACGGCCCAGCCCTGCCCCTCCCCCGGTCCGGCCTGCCCCGCCCGGACGCGCCTCACCTGCGCGGCGCCGGCAAACCCGTAGCGAAAAAGACCGACGGCGTGAGCGCCGCTCCTATATACCCTGCCCGGGGGCGGGGCCTAGCGGACACGTCACCACTCCCGGCGGCCCCGCGGCCCCGCCCCCGCGCGGGCAAAGGGCGCCCCCCGCCCCCGCGCTGCCGCGCCCCTGCCGGGCCCGCCGTGTGCCGGGGCCCGCCGTGTGCCGGGGCCCGCCGTGTGCCGGGGCCCGCCGTGTGCCGGGGCCCGCCGTGTGCCGGGGCCCGCCGTGTGCCGGGGCCCGCCGTGTGCCGGGGCCCGCCGTGTGCCGGGGGCGGCAGCGCTGGGGAGCGGAGCGCAGCGAGGCGGGGCCGGTCCCTTCCAGCGCCGGGGCGGAAAGCGGCCGAGACGGCCCGACGGGAGCCGGCAGCCCTTCCCGAGGGGCAGCGGGACCGCGCAGCGGCAGCCCCAGCGCTCGGCCGGGGCCAGGCCCGCACCGCAGCCCGCGGCCTGGGGCGAGGGCGCGTCCCACGTCGCATCGCGGCCCGGCCCTGGGGGAGGCGGCCGCTGAGGGAAGGCTCCGGGCCGCCGCGTTTTGTTTGTTATTGGGGACACGAAATGACTCCGGCAGCGCGCCTGGGGCGGTCGGTTAGCGGCACCGAGCCGCCCGCACCTGGTACCTGCCTCAGGTGAGAGGAGGCACAGAGCCGCCCGGCTCACGGTGGTGCATGGCTCCCAGGGAAGGAGGTAGAGAGCAGGAAGGTCGGGAAGCTTATTACACCAGAATAAGAAACAGCATCGTTTGGCTTTTTCTTCTGCTTTTTGGTTTTTTTTTTCTTTTCCCAAGCAAGCTTTTCCTTTCTTGCACCATCAGGGAAAAGTTGGCTCAGAAGACTTTGGCACAAACATACAAAGCAAAGCAAAGATGCATCTGCTGTGCAAACGTATTAAAATCACTTCAGTGGTTAGGGTATGTGACCCCTGTGTGAGAAAACCAAACTGCCAGAAGTGCCCCCATGCTGTATTTCCACGTGAGAAAACTGGCAGCCAGCCCCAGCAAATCGCTTCTGAAATCATGGCAATGAGTCGTCACCAAACAGCTCACAGCATCGGAAATAAAAGCCCTCGTGATTCCAGCGGATTGTTCTCTGGTTTACTCACTCCTAACTGATGTCAGAAAATCCATTACATATTCAACATCTCCTATACCTATTCAAGTGAAATTATTAAGCTGAGAAGCTAAAAAAACCTCCCAAAATAACCTGTGTTTGTTCTTTTAAAATTGCCTGCAAAGGAAACAAAGCTATATGCTCTGTTTTCTTTTTTCAAGTGCATTACATGTGCTAGAAATAGTTACTTTACATATATGCAACTATAAATCCCATTAATTTTTTTGTATGCTCTTAAGACTGCAGTTGTAAAGAATGGAAATAGCTGCTTGTTAAAAAAAAGAACAACAAAACAAAAAACCCACCTCATCCATCTGGACTTTCACTTGACTCCCAAGTTCCTCTAGCTGAGATAGACCCAGCATCAAATTCACTAAAGAGTGGTAAACTTAGTATTTCATGGATTGATATAGAATCAAAGTGTTTCCACAATATCTGATATTTTGCACGTGAAAAAAAAAAAAAAAGGTGCATTTTATATAACAAAGGTGATTTGAGACACATCACATTAAAGAAGATGCTGAATTTGAAATGCACCTTTTACACAAAAATCCAGTTTCACAGTAAAACCTGCAAAAAGCTTCAGATATCATTAAACAAACTCCCTAATTCCTTCTTAAGAAACAAACCAAGTTACCAAGGTCTTTCTCTTCCCCTTCTATGTTTTTTAGGCAGAGATTAGTGGAGGGAAGCTAGAGATGGTTCAGTGTGCCTCAAAGCTAACATTTAGGGGCAGTTACTCATGAAGACAAGGTAATAGAAGGGCAGGGAAAGGGAGGCTGATCACTCTCTGGAAATGAAAATCCATTACCATAAAGTGATTTAGTGACTCAGGTTGAGGACCAGCCAAAGGGTAATATTTGGTAAGAAAGCTAAGCAGCATTTTTAGGATCTCCTATAAAGCAAAGACTGTTTGTAAACACAGCTAAAAAGCTTTATTATTCAGGATGGTTTGAAATTAGCCTCTCAAATGTCTATTTCAGTAGGGGATTATTTTTAATGGACTGATCTGTCAAAGTATCCATTCTTCTAAAAAGGTGGTTTAACACTTTCCAAATGTAGTCAATGCCTTGTGCCTCAACAGGGACAGGAGAAAGGAAATGTGTTACTGATTTCTCGATTTCTCACATGGCCCATACTAAATGGCACTTTTTTTTTTCCCAAGGGACTGTCTGTTGGGGTTTTTTAGAAGACTATTTAATAAATAAAGGCATTTAGAATTTAGAGCTATGTATTTCTTAAGACAGCGATTTCTGTGGTATGTACATAGCTGAAAGCTATGAAAGCTGAATTTGTTGGGCAAACTTTTAACCGCGTTCCTAGTTCAAGGCTACAACAGTTGTTTTTCCCCCCTTCCATGTCTTTAATTGAGTTTTCAAAAGGATTTTATTATTTCCTCTTTAATCTGTCCAATACATGCTTTTATTCTCTCAACAACTAGTATATCTCTCATTGTCCATTCTATTAGCGGAACATTCCTATTATCAATCTCACAAATATTTATACAGCTGGGGAGCTTCAGATATATGAGTAGATTCACATAATTCAGTGGAAATGCATTCTGAAGAATGCTCTCAGCTAACACATGCATACACTGGACTAAATCCTGGATGCAAAAAATGTGTTAAAGACTTTAGATTTAACAAAACTCATCTCTTTGATGTGAAACATTTAGGAAGAAACAGAGATCAGAGATTTAAAGAAGTAAAGGCCTTTTGGGCTTTGGAATAGTGCTTATTAAATCCACACTGACTTCAGAAATAGGACTTTGGGGGGGGGCTGGAATTATTCATTCTCCCTCAAACACTGGTAAGCATGTGGTAGACTGAAATGACCTATGTTCACATATGCTTCCACTGTAAAAACTCATAGAAGGGTTCTCTAAAGCATTTGTATTGTAGAAACCTATAGAGTAGACATCATTGTAAAAAGGTTTGGACTCTCAAATCAAATAATACTAAAATGAAAGTTACTATGTCAGTATATCTAAGCCAAATATTCTAACTTTTAAAAATAAACGTTAAATGGATTTTGAGATCACAGAAGCTAGTGGCACACAGAATGTACGGCAAGCTTAGAACACAGGCACGGCCAGTGAAATCATTGTAGAAAACAAAGGATCTGCTCACTGAGCACCTCTGAAAAATTTTAACTCCCTTCCATATGCACCTGGAAGTGGCATCTTTGTTTGGTCAGGCTCCTGCACAAAGATGAAAGTAACTTGCACTTACACAACTAACTGCAACGCACAAGGTCATTCAAGAGTGTAAGCAAACAGACTTCATAAGCACAAGACTTTAAACACAGATATGATAAATACAGTTTATCAAGCTCAGTATAAACGGAAGAGGCACTAAGATTTCTTGAGGGCACTTTCAGCAAGTGTGATGGAAAAGCAGTTCAAAATTACCAATAGTAATCTGTGATTAGCAAAACCAGATTCTGGTATGCAGCGTTATTTTGTAATACAATTGATCTCATACTTACTGTGAAATGCTTTCTAATCCCTATGTTACAATTGTCATTGTACGTACGTTAGTCCAAATGTTCAACAAGCTACGGCATGAGAACACAGCTGTACATCCATCTTTAAGTGTTCTTTAATGCATTGATTCTTAATAGAAACACAAAGCATTTACATCTCTTATGAAATCCTTTTCCCTACATGATCCCAATGCTTACTATCAGATTTTACAGTCATCTGTTTAATAAATAAAAGAATACTTAATACAAAAATGTTGTTATTACTGTATGAAGAGATTAGACAGAAAACCTGCCTCAGAAAAAATGGTTTAACTGAACTCAGTGAGGTCACTAAACTGCTTGAAAAAAGCTACTTTGGAAAGTTATTTAGCTCTGTACTATGAGCTGATCTTTTTATATAAATGAAATTACTTGGTAAGACGAAGAGACAAGAATAAACACACTTTCATTTACTGTCTTAGGAGGCAGCACAAAATAAAACCCTCCATCCTTGGAAGTCTTTTAAGACTTGGACTGGATAAAGCCCCCAACAACCTTGTCTGATCTCATTGCTGACCTTGCTTATAGATTCAGAACATAAGGTCTTACAGTAGGAGGTATAAGAGTGCCCTTCAAAACCACTGAAAGCATTATCGAGATGAATAAGCAGCTACAATTTCAGAGGCTTCTGAAAAACTTAACATGAACCTCTTAAAAAGGCACTGTTTCTGCTACAGCAAGTTTCCTGGGGGAAGCACTACTGTTCCAGTTACAGCATTTACAACAGGTGAAGGACTAACGCTTAGGGGACAGGTTGCTTTAAAAAAAGTCCTTTGGACAATCTTTTCAAACCACATTTATCTGCAGCATGAGAAGGATAATTTATATTGAATGTTCAGTACCAATTGAACTGTGATACTGAAGGTTTATTACCAGACAGAGTGGGTATACTTACTGTAGATGCAACCAGAACTAACAGCTGTATTTAAATCTCTGTTATAAGCTAGAAAATGAAAGTACCTGATTTAGAGCAGAAGTGTTCTAAGCAGGAAGAAGAGATCCTCACAGCAGCAGATGGCTGCCTCAGTAAGTGTTCTGGAAGAGAACAGTGAATGGGAAGATAAATGCAGACAACTAGAAGACTTCAGATCCAAGAATTCCTCCTTTAACCAAAAGGTGACCCTTCACTTGTAGAGACCTGACAAAGCTTCATATACTTCATTAGTGCTAAGCTAATTTGCACCAGCTGATGAGCTGGCTCCAGGCAAAAAGCAGAATGACTACATGCCAATGCAGAATAAAGGTAAAGGGCTGACAAAGTAACCACCGTTATGGAGAAACAATACAATTTGTTAAACTGTTCTGTGGTTTTGCATTAGTGTTTTCCAACAGCAAACAGGCTACAGCATGTGCTTCTCTTCCCCAAATGGAATCACATTTTTACAATTATCCCACCACCTTTTGGATACCCTAAATGAATGGTAAGGCCTTCTAGGAGTTCAATTCAAAAAATGCCCTAAATGGGAGCGTAAAAAAAAAAAAAAAAAAATATACACATACACGCACAAAATAGTGCATTGTGCATAAAGAAAGTGTCAGTTACTGAACAGAGATCCGCTGGGTGAGGGCAGTCTGGCTCTTGTTCTCAATTTACCATGAACTTCTAAACTTCCATTTTAAAGCTGTAGTCTCTTCTGCTAAAAATAATTTTCCCAAAAGCAACATACTCATCCTCCTTTTGTGCTGATAAACCTGTGACAAAACCTTTAAGTGACTCCTCACTCACTGACCATACATTCCTGCTTCTCCTCTGAGCCCTCACAGTGGCTGAGCTACGCTGCGATAGCTTTGCTAAATGTCCACTCATAAGGTCAATGTTGCTGCCTCTCGCTATAGTAGGATTGGAGCTGGCTTGTGCACTTAACAAGCTGGAAGTTCATCAACAGGAAGCCTGCAATTCCCTGTTCTCACCTTGCAGACCTTTTGCATTCCCCCCCTTTCTGCCTCTCCTACTGACCCAAGTAAAGGCATGTTTTCAAGGAGGGAGACAAAGTCTATAGGTAGATTCCTAGAAGGGGTTTATATGAATCAAGAAAACCTGCGATGCAGCTTATGGCTGCAAGGGAGATAAGCATAATGAAGGTGATTTTGGTGCATGCTGCAAAAGTATGCTATAAATTGGAGACAGTGGATGGACAGGCCAAACGAAGAATAAGGGCAATACCTGGCACAAGTAAGGATTAGTGTGGACACATTCAGCTGTTCAGCTGAGGTGCCATCCATGGCTCACTCTCCCATCCTGACACGGCTGTGGTTTTGAGTCTCGGCATCGCTCAGGCCATAGGATCAGTTTTCACTGCAGTCATACGTACATCATCATTCCTATCTGGTAACTGCAGTAACAAAAGTCATGCAAGTCAAGTCATTTAGAAGCCTCGCTCAGATTTAGTGTATATAGCATATGCTTGACATTTATTTAGTGAATTTAGATTTGAGACTATCACCATTTGTAAAGGTTCCAGAAAAGAACTATGGGATTAAATCTAGATCTCCAAAAGTACTTATACTTGACCTGTTCAGCCTATACTGAGTTTACTGACGGGCAATTTGGCTTAGTCTCCAGTATTCCAAAAGACAGAAAATCCTGTAAAGGAAGAATCACGAGCCTAAGCACACAGACATAAGATTCTAAATTGCTGGTAGTTAAATTAAGGTAGAAATAGAAGCCAATTATTTGTAATTGACAATGAACAGTAGGAACAGCTTGATAAAAGCAGTAAGTCGACAGATGAAGAAGTGCTCAATATTTAATTATGTTAGTAAGAAAACCCCAAACCCAATAAACGAGAAAGAACTTGATTGGGGGGGGGGGGGGGGGAAGGAGGGAGAACTGGAGGGGCCGTTTATTTAAAATGATGTCTTTGTTTTTAGCTAGCTGACTCTTAATACAGTCTCTCTGAAGTATTTGGCCAGATGAAGCCACTACTGATTATCTTTGAAAGCTATGGAATGGGAAGGTTCCAGAACACTGGAAAAACAGAAAAAAAATCTCTAAATTGAAAAAAACAGAAGGAAGGGGGAAGGGAGGAAAGACGGAAGGAAGGGGGAAGGGAGGAAAGACGGAAGGAAGGGGGAAGGGAGGAAAGACGGAAGGAAGGGGGAAGGGAGGAAAGACGGAAGGAAGGGGGAAGGGAGGAAAGACGGAAGGAAGGGGGAAGGGAGGAAAGACGGAAGGAAGGGGGGAAGGGAGGAAAGACGGAAGGAAGGGGGAAGGGAGGAAAGACGGAAGGAAGGGGGAAGGGAGGAAAGACGGAAGGAAGGGGGAAGGGAGGAAAGACGGAAGGAAGGGGGAAGGGAGGAAAGACGGAAGGAAGGGGGAAGGGAGGAAAGACGGAAGGAAGGGGGAAGGGAGGAAAGACGGAAGGAAGGGGGAAGGGAGGAAAGACGGAAGGAAGGGGGAAGGGAGGAAAGACGGAAGGAAGGGGGAAGGGAGGAAAGACGGAAGGAAGGGGGAAGGGAGGAAAGACGGAAGGAAGGGGGAAGGGAGGAAAGACGGAAGGAAGGGGGAAGGGAGGAAAGACGGAAGGAAGGGGGAAGGGAGGAAAGACGGAAGGGAAGGAAGGGGGAAGGGAGGAAAGACGGAAGGAAGGGGAAGGGAGGAAAGACGGAAGGAAGGGGGAAGGGAGGAAAGACGGAAGGAAGGGGGAAGGGAGGAAAGACGGAAGGAAGGGGGAAGGGAGGAAAGACTGCACATGCATGAGCTGGGCAGTTATAGAACAGTTGGTCTAAATTCAATTCCTGGAAAAATATATTGGAACAAATGAACTATTTTTAGAAAAATAATAGGTTGATAAGTAACAGCCCTGGGCTTGTTAGGAGCAGACTGCATCAATTTAATCTTTGCTACTGTTACAGGTTTAACAAGCTCATGGATGGGGAAACGTGGGTATCATTTAATTTACAGGAAGGTTTGACACTCCTTATAGGCAACTTGCATAACTAAGCTCAGCAAACCTTGGACAAAATAATGGATGCGCAGGGGACCAGCTGAAGAGGACACATACTCGAAGTAATTGCTAATATCACTATGAAAGTTTGTATCAAATCAGTTTCTGTGGGCACAGATATTATTCCATCATACAAATACACAGTCATAAATGCACATAAATTGCACATTTGAGGGGAAAGGGGGGGGCTAAGCACTTCAGAAGTCAAGAGCAGAATTCAGCATAATGTAGGCAAGTTAAAGAAATGGTCTAAAATAATTAGGAAATAAATCAAGGTTAATATTTGTCCTGTTTAAGGAACAGTTCACTGCACAAACACAGGACAAGAGCAGCTAGCCAACAGTCCTGTAGAAAAAGACCTGGGGTTAGAGTGGATCACAAACTGAACATGAGTCAACACTGGCCATACTCTTGTGAAAAAAGCAAACATACCGAGATGTATAAACAGAAGTGCTGTAAGATATGTAAAATAAATCTTCCACTCAGTGCTCATTAAAGCCTCTACTGAGATACTTTGTCCGTCTTAGGAACCATGCTTCAAGATGATAACCTGAGACAAAAACACTGGAACAGATTCTGTGGGCAGCTGGTGGAATCCCCATTGTTACCCAACTTCTTACAAGCACCTAAATATCTATCAGGAACGGTTCAAGTATAACTAATACATCCTTATTTGTAGATAACCAAAAATCTCTTCAGGACTTAATTTCCATAGGTTTACATTACTCAGAAGACCTGTGCGATCGTGAATGAATTTCTTATTCCCTAATTTGAGCCCATGTTGTTTAGCTTCGGAAGGAAATCTCCCTGGGACTTTAATGTGTTTGTATCAACTGAAGGTCAATCTTTTTAGTTACAGTAGTCACATCTGAATGGAAATTCACACATATTTCAACAAGTAATCGCTCATCTCACTGTATAAATTCCACCTTCCACACTAGATGATGAAGTACATTTTACTACAACCCAAATAGCTAGCCTAATATAACTAACAGAGGGGTGTGGAAGGAAACAGAATAGTCAGTTCTAAATCCTAACCAAGGAAGAGTCAGGTTAAAGTGAAAGACAGAAGAAATTTTGTACCAGAATCTTCTCCTGCTGCTGCATATAGCAGGTTATGTTAGAACTGGTAGAACCTGAGTAGATTCCTGGCATATTATAAAGCATTCAGTACTAGTTTCTTATCAAAATGAAATACTGGAAAACATGTTTGGTTTCTCCAGCAGTTTCTAAACAACCAGAATTATGCTAAAAACAAGTGCACATGACTTTCCCACAGGCAGTGATACCATGACAGGAACTATCAGCTAACTAAAATGATGGGGGAGGCCAGTCCGTACACGCTGCCGCTCCTCAGACCCTTTGGTAACAACGCTTGTGAAAAACAGCAGCTGTGGGTTTGCAAGGTTTGCAAGCTGTGGGTCCACAGAGGAATGGCATTTCAGAGGTTAAAAGCTTGGACCACACACTGTACAAAGTAGACTTCAGCCCCTTTAAACTGGGAACAGGTGTTGAGTCAGCTCTCTGCACCCAGGCCAAATCTCAGAGCAAGGGGAGCCAAGGCTGGCATGCCATCCCGTCAGGCCACCATGACAGAGATATGAAGGGGGCAGACGAGGGGAATACGAACTGTAAAAGACTGATGGTTTGAGCTTAGAGGTGTGGCTATCCCACGGGCCAGAATGAAAGTAAAACACGTAAAAAAGACAGTACAGGTCAGGAAAAGATTGCTAACTGATTCATACGAGGAAGTCACATGTTACTGTCCTCCGCTGCCTGAAACAGGAACTTTTCTGCTCTCAACAGGAGGCAGCCTGTACTGCTGAAACTGAATAGCAATCAAGGGTTCCCTTTCTGCAAAGGAAGGCCTAGAAGGTCTGTCTCGGTTACCGGGCAGTCTCCATATCACAGTCTGTGCAAATCCTAAGGTGACCTGAAATGTAAGGCACAGTCTGAGTTTTTAATTCTGTATGCTGTTTTTGATTCAGCACAGAGGACACTAAATCACCCCCCAGCTGTTTGAAATACACAGTCATTCACCACAGAAAACCTAATCATGTGTGCACGCTACATGCAAGTACTCCAACAGAAAATGTGTAGGGGTGCACACAAGCAGTGCCCCCCCCGCATCTGAATGGGGTCCTCCCACCATCTAAGGTAGGGGTGTGCATGTGACTGAAATGGCAGTTGTAAAGAAACGCTGCTTTTTAGAAAGTAGATCTTAGCTCCTTCTCTAAATTTAGCTCCGTCGAGTCATTAGAGACAAAGTGCAGTATCACTGTTTATGGGAAATAGCTTATACTTGCTTTGCAAGCTAATACAGTCCCATTTACCTCGCAGAGCTGTGCAGTGACTCATGTAACCCAGCAACATTCACACACCCAGAGGAACTACGGAAGCAGCAACTTGTTCACTTGCTTTCCCCTTTTGGGATATTCTTGAGAAACATCATCCACTAGCAGTTCAGAATGGCATTCCTATGAAGCAGACAGCAACTGGTGTGTGTAAAACAAACTGTAGTTATAGAGATTATGAAGGGAAAAAGAAAGTCTGTTCCAAAATAAGTTAATTCCAAGCTTGCATCTGAGTTCAGCAATTTGAAAGGTGTTACTCTACGTCAAAGCTAAACCTACACAGCTGTGAAAACCTGCCAGAACTACTTTTCTCCTCTATCTACCCGAAAATTTCCTGCATTTAATCTAGTAATCATATAGTAGAAAGGGGTGTGACAGCAGTGAAGCTATCCACAAGAAAAATTTTTTTTGGGGGGGTGGGGGTGGGGTGGGGGCTGTTTCTTTTGTTTTCTGTTCAGTCACCCAGTTGAACAAATTAACTCCATGGCCACGTGAACCCCGGATTCAACCCACAGGAGGCAGGACATATCATTTAGGCAGCAAGGCTCAGTTACATCAGATTAGCTACGACGTGAAATTGCACTCACTTATACTCTTGTCTAAGCTATGTGGTGATTACAACCACCAAGGCTGATCTAGGCTGTCACATACTATACACATATTTAAGAAGCCCAGACCTGCATTTCATACTTAAACCTTGTGAAAATACACTCACCTCTTCCAAAAAAGCTTCTGAGTCTTTTTCCATGGCAAGTCTATTTCTCTGCTGCTAGTAAGTATTCATGATTCAGCAGAGAAGTCAACGGTAATACACACAAAATAAGAATTAGAATTTTACAACTTCACAAGTTTACAACAATATTATATTAACTTTACAATATTATAAACTTTTCACTCTGTGCATGACTAGGAAAGCTCAGATCACCTTGGTCATCTTAGTGTGACCCTGACCTTGTGACAACCTCTATAGTCTCTTAATTCTAAACTCTGAACCAGGAATTGTGTGTTGTTTTTTTTCTGTTGCTGTTCGGAGTTTTTCTTTTCCTTTTCTTGCTATACACATGTACAATGCCTGCTAACAGAGGCTGGGACTTAAAGGGTACCATCTCAAAGCCTACAAGCAACAACAGACAATACCCAGGTGCACCCAGTGATCTATTACTGGCAATATGCAGCAATTACATCTGATCATATATTGTTCACTTTCTACTCAAATAATTCCTTTCATACGTTGAATATACAACAAAAGTGCCCAAATAAATCCAGAGTTTAAGTTTCATTGAATTTTGCTTAGGCGTTTAAAAAAAAAAAGAAAAAGAAAAAATGTATCCACCACCATGTTCTAATGCTGCATCTTAGAGAAGCCCAACCAGGTTTTCGGCATTTCAGATTGGTTATGCTAATATACATAACCTTTAAGCAGTAGCTGACAATACTCTATCACTTATATTCTTGTTGCTTTTTAAGAACATATCAACCAGATATGCTTTCCATTTCAATTTTACAAACCATTCTGTCCTTCCATATTTTCTCTCTTCCAGACATAACGTATTCTGATATCCAGTGACTGCCTAAAGCACTACCTAAGGGGGAAAAAATAAATTAAAAAATATCACTGCAAAAGAGACAGAATAGTGACTTTTTAGGATTACAAGACCAACTACCACAGAGCTTGTTTAAAATGCAGTATGAAAACACAACTCTAACAATAACCCATGCGACGGCTTTGAAATTATGATTTCAGACAAACCAGCAAAGTTTCCAAACCGTTGTTGAAGCATCTTTGATGTCTCCCGGAATGGCAGCAGTGGTGTCTCATGTACTTCGCTCTGACTAGGCTCAGAGAAAAGGAACACAGACCATGCCTGGAGCACAGGCAACACTTACATCAAATTTACCAGAGGGCCTCCCCTGCTATCCATAGGATATATAGGCATCTCCCAAAAGTTACCCATTTTTGAATGACACCAGAGTACTCTTAAATGCAGAAAGTACAGATTAATTCAAAGTCAAAGAGAAAAGAGAAACCACAAACCTCTGTGAAAAAGCCCAAATCTGTTTTTCATTAAGCAGATTAGCAGAAATACCCAGTGCAACATACAGCATAACACCCTCATCTTACCTTAACGTAAGTATAGGGTGGTTTGAGGTGGTTCTGCCCAGCTGCTCTCAACAGAACAAAAATCACTCCTGCTACCATCCAAGCAGCAGTAGAACTGGTTTTCAACTGTTATTAACGTAAACCACAGTGATTAAGCACGATTTATAATCCTGTCTCTTATGACATGCTAGGCAAGTCTCAGTCCAAAAGTACCCACAAGGTTTACAATAAATAAATAAATAAAAAAGGTCTGTCATCACTGTACTTGAGAGTGCCAGTATACAGTTCTCAGTTACCTTCTTTCTAATAGGCACATGTCAGAGATTCCAAAATAGACACAAGATTCCCAGTGGATGAATTATAAAGCAGGTCTCATGTGATCGCAGCTGCAAGCAAAACCTTATCAGTGTAACCACATTTTTTCCAGTTAGAGGCATATATAGTTTATACTGCAGTGCTACATTTGTAGACGATGTAACGTTAACTGCAGAGTTGAATAAATAAATACAGATTTTAAAAAAAGAGTTAACACATACACAAAGTCCTGAGCCCTTTTCAATCAGACAAGAGAAAGTGAGAGCAGGGAGTACAGCCGTGCCTACCAGAAAGTCACTGTTAGCAGTGAAAGTGAAATGCTATGTAGATGTAAATGTAAAACTAGCCACAGGTGCAGTCATTTTAAGCTTTTCACCTCCATAACTTGGCAGAATAAAATGGTAGAAGGCTTGGTCACCAGAAATAAAAATTAACCGGAATAAATTCATCACTTGGCTCTAGAAGTCATAAACTTATTGAAACTCTCTATAGACAACTCGCCTGCTCTAGGAATTACCATGAGCAATACCACTTGCAGTATACAATACACAAACTTCTTTTAATTCCTTTCTCTTTCTTAAGCAAGACAGTTTAAGGCAGTGTACCTATACCTGCCTCTTCCCATATTTTATACTTTGTTGAATTTTGTTTTAAAAGTGAATAGCTGCAACATGTGGATGTTAAATAAAAGACGCAGTTATTAGGAAAAGCCACGTGATTGACTCACATTCTATTAAAAAAATGAAAAGCATTTGGGTACTATTTTCTTTTTCCCATATACTAAGCAGAATTACAATACGCTGTAAATTAGTTACACCGTTGCCAGTTTGTCACTTAACGGAAAAACTAGACTTGCATCACAGTTACATCCTTAAAAATCTGTCATTTCTAACTCAGTTGACATATAAAACACGAAGCTGATTTCATGCAGACAACGGAGACTGCACTGGCCAGATGCCTTTGCTGGAGGAAGCATTCCCCCACAGCTGGCATCCCGTCCCAGTGATGCTGCTCGTTGCTGTGCCAGAGCCTCCTGCTCCTCTGACCCCTCATTTGTGCCTTCATAAAAATTAGCCAGTGTTTAGCTTTTGGTTCCCCTCCTGTGCTACCTGCCTTCTAGATGTGAGAACCTTCCACGCTGGAACCAACTGTACTTTGAGTCTGACAAAGAAAAATAAAGAGAAAACCCTTCACCTCTACATCCCAGCTATCTAGGACTGAAACCACACAAACCTGCTAATCTAACAGTCACCATCCAATTGCTGATTTTTCTAAAGCTTTGGGGCTGCACATCCTTGTTTGCACAGTACAGAGGCTTTGAAGAGCAGCAAGTCTTTCACTGTACTGGTTCCCACTCTCCAACTGCCTCCCCCCCCTCTCTTCCAAGTAGCTGTCCCTAACACTGTATCAGCTACAGAAGAAAGGCACTAAGGCACTATAATGCCAAGATATTTGGGAAGCATTTGAAGTCACTCAGATGGAAAACACTGGACATGTAAAGACTAGCTATTCATGCTTCATTACCGTATCATTAATACATCGCTAACCAATGCATTTCTCCTACCTACCTAAGGTCACTTTTCTCTCTGAAGGAGTCAAGTAGGTCTACTCAAAGCTCTACAGAAGCAGAACTACCACAGGGGCTCCTTCCTTTTGAGGATGCTAATAAAGGTTAGGGTTCAACGTGAAGCCATTTTCATTTAAAGCAAAGGCTCCAGGACACAATTACAGCCAGAGGCAGTGATTTCAAACAAAGTGCGTATGGGGGTGCAGGGACCTCCAAGGATACTTTGGGGCATGACTGCGGACTGCTTGGAAAGGTTTGGTATGTTTCTTGACATGTAGTTTTTGGATCAAACCCACATGCAGTAAAGGCACTATGCAAAAGGTGAAAGTAAATGATCTTTATTGACTGAGCTAATTGACTTGCTGATCTTGAGATTTTGAAGGATCAGCACTTCAGGAGAAATTATTTCCATCCAACTGCCTTGAATTCTTACAGTGCCTTATTCTATATTGTCCTCTGTGCCTTCTTATACACGTGTCAACTGCCCACCGGGTAGCTGGTAGGAGGGGGTGCTGGCTGGGGACAGCCGTGCTGGGGCAGAGCCCGCCGTGGCTCTCCATTGTTGCAGAAGCATGCACCAGCTCAGCACTGCTCCGCTACACACTCTAAATCCCCGCTTTTGTGTTCCCTCGCTGCCAGAAAGAGCTGCTCTGAGCAGCAGCCTCCTTGCCTGGCGCACTGACACAAAGAAATGCACAGCCGCATAGTTATACTTCATGACTCAGCTGAAAAGACATGAGTCAAACAGCAAGCCTCCTCGGAACAACAGGAGCTGCACATTAACCACCCATCTGTGCATGTGGTTGTGATACTGCATCACATTTTGTGATTCAGAAGACTTAAAACAGACACAGAGGAAGAGAAAACCTGTAGAGAGATTTATTTTTTCCTCCTGTAGGAAGGCATCTGCCTTGGTAAAAGTGTGTTTGTACAGGCTGCACGTTCTCTGAACAGTGAAACTCATCTGGGCTTCAAAGCGACACACTTACTATTTAACTTTCATTGAGTAGAAGCAGACAGATGGATTTAGTTTGGAATTTTGTTTTGGTCTGTTGCCTTTTTTTTTTTTTTTTTCTTTTTACCATTGGATCCTCAGTTAGAAGTGAAGCCAGCTGCTTATAATTCAATTCCAGCAATTCAAACTGGCTGCTTGCATTTTGACCGCTTGTTAATACAGTTGGTATTTCAATGGTCAAAAGTAACTTTGAAGTTAGCACCCCGTTAAGAGGATAGCTGTGGGGAGGAACTGCAGCTTCTGTGGCTTGTGATTTCAGTGTGTTCTTTGATTGCTGAAGACTGCTGTGGATTGCTTTTCACAGCCTGTTTCAGTAAGAAGGGATAATTTGAAGCCAAAGAATATAGCAATCCATGCAAAGTAAGAGATACCTATTACATCTAAGCTTGAGCGAACATATTTTGCACACACTTTGACTGGGGTAGTCAAAGCCTCAGCTGCTGCCCATCTCTAGAGAAGGTTCTGCCCACCTGTGTCCACTGACATTACAGGTCCTGGCTGCACACAGGCAGCTACACCAATCTTTGACATAACGGCTGCTTGGTACCTGTTTTCATTCTAAACCTTTCGTAGCTCCACAGACATCATGCAGGCTGTGTTCTCAGCTCTTGAGAAGGAGAGGACTGACAAGGTGGGCTGTTCACCAAAAAAAAAAAAAAAAAAAGTCACTCATTTTCTCTTAAAACAGGGAGCAAGTGCTGATTATTTAATTCCACCCACCCCCATCTGTGACAGAAGGGGGAAGAAGGCTTCTTTCCACCCTCAGTCGGCAGGAGTTCAAGCCCACTTCTCCCACGGGAGAGAGAGTTTAGGCCTGTGACAGAACTGTGGGTTCTGTTGCTGGCGACACGTACTTTACCAGTTATGCATGATAACACAGCCTTGCCACATGCCATCTCCTTTGCAGATTTGACTTTAGGTCATACTACAGCGAAATGTTTTAGCAGATGCTTAACTCTAAATAGCTGCCTAAAGTACCACTGGCATCAACATGACTCTACAGAGAGATGTTACATTAACACTCCTATCCCTGTGTGAATATTCTTCCACAGCGTGATCCTCCTCTATTGCTATGTACATTTTGTATTTGCCGGTTTTCTCTACTTTCAAAACCATTCAGAGATGCTTAGCAATTCTACTAGCTATGTATTAAAAACTCAAATATCTTAATTTCTCAATCTCTCTACATGAGGGCTGTTAAGCTTAAGCAGAAGCTATTTTATAGCAGAAAATATCAACGTAAGTAACTGCATTGGAAGTAGATTCCAAAATATGCATAAATCCAAAAGAAAAAAAGACAAAGACGGCACTAACTAAACAACACTCCAGACAAGAAATTAAGCCTTTCCATAGCCATTCCAAATGACTTTATAGTTCAACTTGCAGATGAACGAGTTATCCAGTTATGGCTATTTTAAAACTCCTTCACCTTCAGTCTCAGACCTTTAATCAGGCCTGCTAACTGCAGGAGCAGTGCTTGACTCTGCAAAATGAATGCCAGTTATGACGAAGGTAATGACAGAGACTTGATGGCAAATCAGACCATGGTAAATAATTAATTCCTCTACAAATGCTATTTTCCATCCTATCTGAGCAGAGCAACACATTATTACCTTCTTTCTACTGGACAGCAAAACCCACCCTCCCCTCCCCTTAACGTTATTATGTACTTCCCCAGCTGAACAAAACCACCGTGCAAGATGCACTGACCACACATAGCATGCAAATTTGAAAGCATCATCAGTCAAGTCTAAACCAAATTTCACTTACTGATGTTTTGTATGTTCATACAGTTTAATTTTAAGATCATTCATTCAGAAGACAGACATTTTTTTGTGTTAAAGGAAAAGCCCTCCTTTCTTTTTTTCTTCCCCACCTCCCTCCCTAGCCCTTCCTTCACACAAAAGGCAGTTGACGTGTTTTTACTTAAATAATAGCATTAAAGCTACTTACTGCTCAACGGGACTGGCAGATTTAGGTCTTAGAATACAGTATTTCAGTTGGAAGGGACCTACAGCAATTATCTAGTCCAACTGCTTGACCACATCAAAGCTGACCAAAAGTTAAAAGTAAATTACGCAGGGCACTGTCCAAATGACTCAAACATTGACAGGCAGTGTCAGTCTTGAACTGAGCGTCAATATATACCCCATTTCAGTTTCCTTTTAAAGGTGGCCACAGCAATGACTCTCTTTATATTGTCACAAAAAACTACGTGCAGTTTTTGAATCCCTAAATTGCTTACAAGTTATCAGCTGTTGCTTAATTTCCTCTTAATGAATACACTGAATACTCTTATTTTCCCCTTCAGCAGAGACTGTTTAAACTTGTACATACAGAAGGCACTTGTTGCTTCTTGTTTTCCATGAAGCTCAGATGGTCAGGGATAAAGGAGTAGGGAAAAAGATGGTTGCTGGTTTTTTGTTTGTGGGTTGTTTGTTGGTTTTGTTTTTCTTTTCACCATCACCCCACCTCTCACAAACCAAAACCAAACAAACCCTCTGGGTCCTCATCTATTAAGTCTTCTCAGCTAATAAGACAATTCAGAAATAGAAGGTCACTCATTTACTGCTAGAATGCTTCAGCATATGGGGTATTCAGAGGAACATCAACAGAATCGTGTTTTCCATCAGAAAACTTGACAATATCCAAGTCTAGCTGAGCTAAGTTTATTAAATGTCTACAATGCAATTTAATTTAGGAAAAGACCAGAAAAATTAATATATTAATTTCCTGTTCTGAAGCAGCCATATGGAAACTTCTGTATACAAAGGATTTTAAGAAATTCCTTTCATGAAACTTCCTCCCAAGAACACTTTATGAAAGGCTATTAACACTCTTCATTCAGGTCTACTCTATAGCAAACAGCTATCCTTTAAAGAGAGGGGAAGGCAAACAGAATTTTGGCTTCATAAGCCACACTTTCTTTCCATTGCTATGCCTTGGGCAACTCCCAGGCACCCTCTCTCAAAGTGTGTTGCAACCTCATACAGGTTATGTTGCAATAAGAGCAAAGTTACCATTATTCTGAAGTTAATCTGCATTCATTTGAAAATGCACATCAGTACCTCAACCTTCTTTTTAATTGCTCCACAACCTGAGTTTTCATGTTTTGAGTCTGATCCAATCCCGAATTCTGCCAATGTGTAATCTTATTAAGTATGCTACTGAGAAGCAAAAAATCAATTCAGCATTTTTGGAGCTTACAGGAGGATAAGGAAAAGTACTTCTCCAAAATAACATGCGCAACTATTTTAGAACAGCACTGCTTAAGTGATAAGGTCAAACAGTTAAAATTTCATGTAGAAAAAACCCTTTTCTCAAAGAAATGCCTTTTTCACTGTATTGAGTTATGACTCTCTTGAGAATTAGTCAGATGGGTGTTGGAGCTTCTTAGAAATTACCAGGTGCAGGTGTTGCATCAAGTCAGATCAATGGTTTTACACACAATAACTGATTTCTGTGTCAAGCATTTGAATCACGTAGATGTAGTTTTAGTCCAAAACATACGATCAACAACAATTATGGCAGCTTTACGAAGGAAGGGAAGTAGAAAGGTTGCGATGGTGATTTAATTGGGAGTATCTCCAGTTTCTCACTCAAGGTAGCAGGCTTTTATCCTCTGGCATGCCTTTGTGTAACAAACCCCCGCCCCATTTGTTACACAACTGGGATTTAAATAACTGCTGGTGTCTTCTTGCAGCTCTTTTTCTGGCAATTGGAATCTTAAAAAATGTTAATAACTAACACCCTGATATAAAACAATTACTGGGGCTACAGGCAACTCTGCTGGGTGGAGGCCAAAAAATTCAAATAAACTCATTGTTTTACTCTCACATTAAACATGGCAAGAATTAGTTCTGCAATAGACTATATGCACCATCACAAACTGTAAATAAATGAAACCTTTCTTAAGGTATTTCTCAGAATTATAAACACATAGTCCATTAGATATAGAATTATAGAAATATTAATAACTGTTCTATGAGTGAAGCATAAAGGAGGCAAGTCACGAAAGCTTTAAGTTGACTCTAGCATGGTCTGATTTGGTAAATAAATGCATTTTTAAAAAATGGCTTATTATATTACTTTATAGAAGAGACCTACAGAAAGCTAACCAACTTCTTAACTTTAAGTACTTACCCCACAATCTTCTGCATATTTTCAGTATTACCTACTTCACTGTTGGTAAATACACTACTGCTAGTGGCGTGCGATGGTTTCCTCCCAGTGGGCACAATAACAGCAAAATGTGTTAATACCAGATCATTCATGGCAAATTATATCCTTTCCTTTGCTTCAAGTCAGACATACCTTCTTCAGTATAACAACACAGTCCAGTGCCCTTGTACTAATAGACAGTATATTTACTGACAGGTCTCCGAAAAGGATTTGGCCAGCCAAGAAGTGGTTGAGTGAGAATCATTTCAATTTACTTTGTTTGATCTGATTGCTCTTAAATCATGTGATTCAAAAGTAGATATTCAGCTTTTTGAGATACAGGTACACAGGAGAACTTGGGGACCCTCTCAGGATGCTACTCACTGTAACAGCCTACAAAGCACAATTAGCAGTGTTTTAGTTGTGATGGTTGAGCTCATAACATAAAAGAAGAGGCCTGAAATTTTAAAGCATGTCTCTCTTTCTCAGATGCTCTAAGTCATCTAACAGAAGACACCACCTTTCCGTACAAACTTTGCCTCACTTATCCTCGTAATGTATAGGCTTCCTCACTCATAGGTTTCCTTCCTGGCAAATGCTAAAAACATTGGAAGACCTGTTAAACTCAAAGGTTAGTTCATTTATCATAGAATCAAACATTCCCAGAAAGTAGAAGAGAAGAAATTGGCAACTAAGTAAATAAATGATTGAGAGGAGAAGCCAGGAAAAAAAGATACATCACAGGAACAATTCAACTTATGGGACGTGAATTAAGATGATCCTTTCACGTAGCAAATACAGTCATCACCAGTTACAGAGGAACATGCAGATGGGGAAGCACCATGCACAGGTGCCTGTATATGGCTATATAAATCTTCACTAGTTTAGCATTAAGAAAGTCTACATAACTCATGTTTTTGGCTGTCAAATACTTCAGACTTCTTTAACCTGCATGACTGACAGTTTGTACCCTTGGAACAAAGAAATAGTGAATTGAAAACACCCATTACTTTGTGGCCTTTCCTCTTTTGAAAAGCATGATGAAGACACTTTTCCAGGCTGTAAAATACCACGGTTCAGATCTCAGGTCAATACCCATGTCATGTGCTCTAGGATATTCTGTGAAGAGTTATTCCATCTCTTACTAATGTTGGTAAAACTTTGCACTAAATTTTCGAAAAATATATTTAAGCAGAATTGTGTTAGATGGAGACATTGAGGAGAATGTGCTTAAAAATACCTGGCAACACTAAGACAAGTTCCCAAACCAGTAGTTCAACTTGTGCTCCGAAATGGGTGAAATCTGGTTTTGAACTGACTTCCCTCATTCCAGGTGGACATCCTAATCACAGGGTTCTGGATGGAATGGAGAGCACAACTTGTTGCTCTGGTATACCTGTTAAGGAAATGCAGCAAAAAGTAACAATCAAAGGATTGTTTCAGGAAAACAGCCACCACAAAAAACCTACCCAATTTTTGTCAAGATCCTGTGCCACACAGGTAAACCAAGACAAGTACTCAAACCCCTTGTTACTTCTGAAAATACAGAATATGAGAAATGTTTTTGAACAGATGAAACTGACTGAGAACACTGTGCAAACAGGAACATTGCAATGCAATAGAAACAGTATCATGATTAGCACAAAATACTTGGACACCTTTTTCCTACAGATTTTCCTCTTTCTGAGCATGATGCAGAAAGGTAATTTAAGTGGTTTTTGGGATTTTCTTGTTTCTTATGTGTGAAGAGCCGCACTGAATCAAGAGCAAGAATCCCATGCTGGTTTTGATACTTTTAAAAGTAAAATTGGAAATAGTTATGTACTACTAAATTAATTGGAGCTCGTTGTCTAGAAACAATTAAGGATTTATAGCATTTTTTCCCTCCTTCAAGATCACTTAGAAGTTACACAGTATACAAAGTAAGTATTAATGGTGCATTAGACGAGGAGAAAATAAGATCTAGTATGCTAGTAAAAAGTTTCTGGACTGCTCAGTTGCTGGTATGCCTAAAATGGATTGAGTTTTAACTGAATCCAGTTCAGGCTCATTTCAGCGATACAGAGAATGTCTACATTCACTTTTACTGCATCTACTCCCTTAAGTATGTATTTTTTAATTTTGATATTCTGAACTGAATTGTTTTCAAGGAAAAATACTAAAAGCATGGGAAGCTGGAGCTTCTAACTTCAGAAGAAGAGAAACTGCAACCCTGTCTGTATGTTGCCCTGCTTATGATCTCTAGAAAAGCAAAGGCATAAATTAATCTATATTAAGAAACATTTTTTTTAAACTTTTCCCTCGCCTTTTTAAACAAGGCTCCTGAAAGAGTACCCATTTCTATAAACACAAAGCAAAATTATTCCTTTTAATACAGTGTCAGGTGGAAGACAGTACTCACCTGTGAAACTAGACAGGAAACTTCTGAAGCGGGTGATTTTTCAGGAAAATAACAAACATCCCTTAATACAGTCACCAATCTTGTTCAGCATACTTTGAGAACGGTGTTCTAACTTCAGGGAGATAGTAATTTTCAACAACAGATGCACATGTAACTACTCATTCCATTTATTGTGGAAACACTGAAGACACAATATAGCTTTAACATACTCCCACTGAACAACTACTAATTTAATCTGAACTTCACACTGTTTATTGTGGAAATGCTGCTGCAGACACAAACTCAGATTTAAACACAGTTCCACCATCAGAGAACATGACACTTCAAGGAAGGTCAAAACAAACTGGCCCTTAAAGATAAAAAGAACAGGCAGATGCCATTTCCTAGAAATGAAAGCAGGTAGGCTCCACTGGAGCAACTTTAGTACTGGGCTTTTCTTTTGGATTGGTGGTAAATGAAAAACCCAGAGCCCAGTGATTTTTCTTCTTTTCTAATTGCTCCAACCCAGGAATCTTTGGCACAGGAATTTTTTTTGCTTTGTGACTACAAGATCATTCAGTCATTTGTTCTTAACAAGGCCGCCGCTTTCACAGACTTCATTTAATGCTACCATGTGGCATTTAACTGCATGTTGTGCAAAGGATGCTCTTGAGTGTGAAATTCTACGTTGATAGGAAACTAATAGCATCAGGTTATTGCACTAGTTCTTTTTTACTCTACTTTTATCTAACAAATAAGGCTGTTGGAGAAGAGTACTGATTTTCATCATTATTCCCTACACTAGCCTTATTTTATGGCATTTACCTTGACAAGCTGACAAATGTATCTACATGCAAGAGGAAATAATTCCACTGCATTGATTTAAAGAGAGAAAAAATGAACTACCAAACGGAAAGTTATTTTAAAGTAAGCATGCAGATATTCTATTTCTAGTTCACTCTTGCACACTGCCTAGATTTAAACCACAGAGTTGCACTGCTTCTGCTTTGCACAGATGAATAAAAATAAGGCCTATTTAAAAAACCTGCACCACAGAGAGCAGTAACACATGGGTTATTCTGTCAGTCGTAACAGTACCTTTTACTTCCTCATCACTCTATCAATTGTGAAGCTGTATTCATGAAACAGGGAATGTATATGTATCAAAAACTTGTGTGTAAAATAGATTAAAATTATGTTTGCATTTCTTAGACATCAATTAAAACACTGACAAAATAAAAGCCTTATAAAAGACTGTAGAAAACTAGAGCTCTTCTAGACCTTTGAACAGCAAAAACCCTATCTCATCACGGAAATCAAAACATTTTTTGGGTACAATCCTTTGCATGCTATTCCTCCTTACAGTGCTACATAATCACTTTGCTTTTTCCTCTCATTTCAGTATCAACAAACATCTGCCTACACATTAATTCCGAAAATATTAATTAAAAACTGGAAAGAATTGGAACCTAGCACACCAATTTAAAAAGTTGTCTCTGATCATATATTTGATATCAAGTCTTAGCATGAAACTATTATATTTAATTCAAGTAGTTTCTTGTTAGGAAATAGCACACATAGGCTGTCAAATGATTTTCAGTACCAAAGATATACAGATAAAATAGTTTAACTGAGAAGCTCTGAAGACTCCTAGGCATCAGTCGGGAAGGCACTTTTCCGGTCACGTAATTCTAGTGCATTGGGATTCAGCACAGCTTTGGTATTTCAACATCTCCTTCAATTTCTAGGCAAGTGATATCCACTGACTGCCCAGTCCTGAACTTCTCCACTTGCAAATAATGTAAAGAAAATTGCTCCAAACAGATTAATAGAAGCAGCAATATAGAAAACCGTCTGCCATTCTCCCACAGTATTCTGTTGGGGGGGGGTGGGGGAGGAAAAAAAAAAAAATGCAGTCAATGTGCAGCTCCACACTCAAGAAAAACTAATTTTAAAACCAATGCTACATGCCTTGCCTATTTAAATGTAAATTCTATTCAGTATGATTTCACAGCAACATAAAAGCATTATAAACTTAACAGATCAAATCATCAGTATAGTCAACCTCAGTTTAATAATACGGCTTACACAGATCGTCTAACACAGCTCTGACAGGATTATCTGGATCAGTTTATCATCTGAGATGCAGAACCTTCACATCAAAATTCACATTTGCACAAATGCTACACAAACTCAGAGAATCTTACTGTAAGGGGAAACACTACCTTGCTTTTAAGTCAGGCGACCCAGTAGCTGAAGTGCTCTACACTATATAGTTTGCTGTTTTTAACGACTACTGGGTGGATAGGCCAGAATCATAAGGTTTTTAGCCCAAACAAGGTAGCTATCTTTACTCAGATTTCAAGAGGAATCCTCTACACTCTAGTGTTTAACAAAGGCCTTAAGACATGGGTAGCAAAGAGCTGTGGCTTGTTTGGTTTTGGGGTTTCTTTTCTTTTTAAGTAAAGAATTAATATCTGTAGACGTCTTAAACATTTTTTTTATTATTTTTTTTTTAGTTCCAGGTGACTGCTGTAACAAACCCGTAAACAATCTTACTACAAAACAAGAATAATACCAGGACATTGCATTAGTGTGGGGAAAAAAACCAACCAAACAAGAAAAAAATCCCACTTGTTAAGATGGCTGGAAGAATTAATTTGTTTGAACTCATGTATAAATGAACATTTTAATATTATTTTTAAGGAAATCACTGGAATGATCACCAACTCCAAAATTTTAGTTGTATCAATAAACTTATTCCTCCCGTCTTCCTTTCTTAAAGGATTTTAGAATAAGACATACAGTTGATTTAACAAAAAAATAAATTAATCAAACAACTCTGCTCCCTTTTTCTGCCCCAGCCTTTAACTAAACCATCTTGGAAGTAAAATCTAACACTGTTAAAGTTAGGTGTCTTGTGAAACTAACACATCTTAGAATGTACGCACATTACAGGATTAGGACAAAGGGATGCATTATAAAACCCACACATTTGAATCTAGCTTCTCATTCATCTGACAAATGTTGACCTTACAACTCAACACGTGTGACAGCTTGATTTTAAAAAGAGCAAGTAAGAACTTGTCTTAATTTGCTGAAACAATACCACAACTGTCTTACCTAGTTGGCATTTTTACAGAGTTTTACTGTGAAAAAAACATATTAATTTTATTCCTACAGAATATAAGGGATGAATCATTAATATTTTAAAGTCCTACATAGGTCTTGGATTTTACCTTTAAGTAATCAGGTATCTTTTACCTGATCAGAATCAGAAGAATAAAGGCAAGGAATTAAGTCATTCACAGCAACGGAACAGTACAACTTAAATGTATAACCCAGATTTCATTTAATGGCTGCAGACTTAAGACGACAGAACTTTCATTCAATGAAGATAAAAACATAACAACTGAAAAAATAGTAAGCAGACTTACGTTATGAGTGAGGTTCTTGGCAATAACTGGCCCCACCATTCCTGGGATAGTAGCAAAAGAATTTGTGATCCCCAGGAGAATTCCAGCATACCTGTAAGAGAAATGGTTAACACTGCTTATTAACTTATCCTGCTTATCAGTCATGGAAACAATTTTGTCACATAGGCCTCATCTTTATTACACAGACAAATTAAAACACAAATATTCTAGTGGGAATGGCTTGCTTTTATTCTAATAAGAACTCACTGACAACTTGGTATGTACATTTTTAGGGACATGGTTTAGTGGTGGGCTTCACAGTGTTAGGTTAACAGTTGAACTTGACCTTAAAGGTCCTTCCCAACTTAAATGATTCTATATGTCCCTCTTTTCCAGAGGCTAGTGACAGAATTTAAGTTAAATTACTCAAGTCTTTGCTCAGGATCCATAATCCAAACTCACGTACCCTTTGCTAAACCACAACCAAACTGGAATGGATCCATTGGAGAAGTTAGAAAACAAACATTACATGCCTTGGAAGGTGAAAGATAAGGAGCATGACAGAATGCTGGTTGGCAACAGTAAGAGTTGGTTCAGGTATCATTACTAAAAAGTGTCTGCCAAGAAGGCAGTATCACCAGTGCAGATGGGTATCCCTGCTTACACTACAGACCGTGTGCTCCAAAGACCTGAGTTCAGAGCGCTGCAGCAATCCTTCCCTTCAGCGTTCTGTGGGTCAAGGCCAATGGGGAATGGGTCTGAATTAACCAGTTTTGCTGGTTGCCATTCCTGCAGCTCCATTCTGAGGCTTCCTGTTCCATGAATGTGTTGCTATCACATGCACGTGCATGCATATGCACCAGCAGCAGCAAGAACTTGATGGGTAAAGATAGTAACTTGCTTAATATCTGAGTCTCAGCACCTCATCTCTAAGCAATTAAAGATCTCTCTCACAGGAGTGTTGCAATACCAAAAGATGATGTTTGAAACTGTACCACAAGTGCAGACTTGTGAGAGAGACTGAAGAGAAATAAGAGCTAGACATTCTACAGCAGACCTTGACCTTCCAAACACCAGAGTACAGATCCCTGCGGTTCTGATTTTCAAGGTGGATTTGCTGGCTGAAGAAACATATGAAATACTAATAGTTGCAGTTTACCACAGGAGAAAGAAATTATTGCCCAGTGATCATTCTAGGCTGTTTAGCAGAGTGAAATTGTGTCTTCACCAATTTTAACACAACAGAAACATAATTCTCTCTAAAGAGAGATGCATAGCTTTGACATTTTTGTTTACCAAAACAAAAAAATTCAACCATACAGAATTGTTATAAAAGGTTGTAATATGTGTATCCAGTCCAACAATATTGGAGAAACAGGTGGTTTTTCCTGAGAAAGAGAATCAGTTATCTAGCCTAACAGTTGATTGTTTTCTTGAGAGTCAACGCTACGTATCAGTTTAAAGCACAGCACTGTATTTTAGACTGAGCTCCAACGCCTTAATGATAGCGATCTTTATTTCTTACAGATGTAGCATGCAGTCCTCTTACCTTGGAAAGTGTTTAAGAATTAATAAGCCTTTATGAAGCTGAATGTGAAAGCCTAGAAGTTTCCCATAGGAAAAAAAGCACATACTTAAAGGCTTTAAATGGAGTTTTTCTGTAAAACCAAATGAATTTTGTCTTGAACATGTTTAAGCATTACAATACTGCTAACACTCACTTTCAAAAGTAAACATGGTTTGTGTCCCTGGCCACCAAAGATCTTTGGCAACCAATTACTGGCTAAATGCATCTGGTTATGCTCAGTGTTCCTGACATAGGTTACATTCTTGATAATGCTTACTGTTTGATGCAGATAACTGCTATGCCACTCCCTTAGCACAACGGAGAGTCCCATACAAAATGGGAAAGCAAAAAAATGACATGTCTGTAGAGCAAGACCAACAGTAAGCTGTTGGTCTGGTTCTTATGGCATAGTGGGGATAACCAAATACAAGTCGACTTGCAAAGCAGTTTAGTAGTAAAATCATGATTAAAAAAACCCAGCTATGCAAAGTGCTTAGTGTATAACAGAGCCATGGGAATACTATGAGGGCTCATGCTAACAGCATTACTAAAAATCGTAACCATGGCAATGTATTGATGTATGTATTGGTGAACGTCTGCCTTCATTTCATCCAACAAAGCTCAGAGAGTTGCAAAAAGTTAAGTGTGTGTGTACGTAAGTTATCTTTTCCCTCTCATCTTAGATGGTTTTATATTTTTGTATTTGAAGAAGGTATCTTTCTATGACCTTTGTTACAAGGACATGCCCTTTTCCTTCTATCTTCATTTGGACAGATTTACTCTGAATTAAAGCACACATGTGCTGAATAGAGAACCATCAATTTCAATAAAACAGCATCCAGCCTGACCATGTTGCCATCCAGCAAAGTCTTCCTGCATATGCAACCATTCACCTATAGAGGTGATGCCTGGCCAAAGTCCCTCAACTATCAGCAAGGCACCAGTATACTCCTCCCTTCAGCCTATCTGAGAGGAAAGAAGGGCTAGAGGAGCTTGTCTTGTTTAAATGCAAAGGGAATAAAAGCAGGACTTTGTCAAGGGTAGGAAGATAGAGTGGGATTTGGTCAGAGGGATCAGCAGCAGTTCATGTGGTGAATCTAATTATGCCTGCTGACATGCATCATTATTTTTTTCTTGTGGCTTTTTTCAACAACTTAAAATACTTTGTATACCATTATATACAACATCGCCCTTGAAATAAGTGCAAAGTGAAGTATCAGTCAAATTATAAAATACATACAACATCCTAGTTCTAGAAACCTCAGCTGTCACCTGCACACATCCTTGTGCATATGCCTCACACAGGCACACACTACAGTTGCATGATTTCCTTTTTCCTCTGACTGCTCTGTTGCACTTAGTGGACAGGATGAATTATATTCACTTAATGAGCACCATTTAATATTTTGTTTCACTTCACTTGCTCAATGCATGGACCCAAACCTTGCTTTCTGCATACTATTCAGCTGTTGCAAGTAGAATTTTAATCATCCCAAATGCTTTTCAGTAGAACTTTTCACAATATTAGGTTATTTTCCCAACACTCTTGAGAGGGGGTGACAATGTGAAACCCATCCTATGGACAGGAAATGAAAACATAGGCCAAGAATGTATGTGGCTACTGGATGCTTGATTTGAGATCCTTCGGGTCTCATTTTAAAAGTATTTAACAGCATTGTTCATATATCCAAAGCATAGCTCCACTGACTTCTGCCTGCACTCTGAGTAACTCTGAGTAATTTTTGCCAACCAGAACTGAATAGTTTGAAGATGGATACAAAAACAAGCAATAAATAACCTAGGCCTCAGTTAATCTCACTGGATCCAACATCAGCTTCTCAGCCGAGATGTTTAAATTTGGACTCCAGCTGCTGCAGACTGCCTTTACACATGATGTAGTCTGAGCCAGTCTCAAGAAGTTCCCACCACTCTTCATAACTAAAGACGAGTCCAGATTCCTAAAGCCAGAGGGTATGAACATGGTCCTCACAAGAATCTGACTTAACACGTGCAAACTCTGTGAGAGTTACCCAAATTCTGCCATTAAGTAACTTACAGTAGTAATGCCTTTTGACATTAATGCTTATGTTTTGTATTTTTAAACAGAGACATAAAATAAATTGACTACAAGTTGGAGTTATGTTCTACATTTTTAGGAAATTAACCGTTGCAGTTCTGCAAAGTGAAGCTGGAAACAGAAGTTGTATAATGGCCCCATAATACCCCAGATGCACTGCTTTAACTACATCTTATAAATTTGTGATTTTACCTGATTTAAAACAAGGCACAGCACAGAAACTATTCTTCTTACTTTCATATTCAATTCATAGTACAAGCTGTTAATAGCTGTCCACTGACACCTTCCCTCTTGCTTGGTACCTCATCTCATCTGCCAAGACTGATTGCGCTCCCACTATTTCATATTCATCTGTCAAGTCAAAACTTGTATGTCGTGGTGGACATGACCACCACCCTTCCAACTGCCAAAGCTTGGGTGCCATCTTCAATGTGGACCTGAGGTTTCCCAGAAGTTGTCCAGATTTAAAGATTCGTTTTCTAGGTAACATTTCTATGAAATGGGTCCCCCCCCCCTCTTTACTTACACTTAAACTCTTTTCATTTTACACATTAGTAGAGAAACACTCCCCTCTTTGGTCATAAAGTCATTTGACCCTGCTCATATCTAAGTGATACCACAAACGGGTAAATGAATGACAAAGCAAAGTACTTGACTTTTACTAGTGCAAAGAATGCTCGTGTGGACTTCCAAAAAAATACATGCACATCCATGCTTTTTAGGAAACTGAAGAATCTGTCAGATCGTGAATTTGTAACACAGTGGAGAAATTACAGCCTCAAGTCTAATTTTCCTTTCTTAAAAGTTAGTCATTTAAGAGCAATTGTACATATCTGATATGTCACCTGCTGATAATGGGTCACCTACTCATGAGAAGATTTTGATACTGATGCATAGAATGTTTTTCAAATACAAATTTGCCTGTATCACAGTGCTTAAATATGGTAATTCATGCTAAATTTTGATAGCTCTGATGGTAAAGCTTAAAAGAGTGAAATATTTAATTGTATCGTGCTGTTCCAAAAACAGTGTCCTATTAAGATCCTGAATCAAATAAGATAAAAATCTAGTAAATATGATTACAGGAATTATATCACTTATTACTGCAGGATCAAAAATGGAATTGTTCTAAACTGTTGTTCCTATCACACCCTCTACCATACTTCCACTTTTTGCAAATACAATGCTTAATCCTGTAAACCTGAGTCGCTGTCAGTGTTTACATTCCAGGTCTGTACAGCACATGGTTTCATAGTTAAGTCTCCCAGGCACCCCCAGCAACACATTTATGACCACTGAATTTTTTTTTGTATCACATGCACTAACAATAGCTTCAGCAATACTTACGAAGGTGCTATGTCCAGGTGGTTGATGCTGTAGCCAGATGTACAAAATCCTCCTAGTGTTGTTGATATGGTTACGAATGCAACAGCCAGTGCATAGTTGCAGCCTATGAATCCAGCTGCTACTAAGAACACCGCAGGTCCAATCATTCCTTTAAGACAGAAATCTTGCAGTCAATGGACTTTTAATATGAGACACATTAAAAGCCTCTATGCTGTGCATACATTTTCTATATAACTTCCACTACCACCTAGTGTACAGATCCAGCACTGCACTACCTGCGTGACAGTGGGCATCAAGTAGGGAAGAGCAGATGGGTCGCAAACCTGTTGCTGCCTCAGGAAACTGTAGCCAGAGCAAGAAAATCCCACCCTAGCTCCAAAGAACAAACTTCAGCTAGATAAAAATTCAACAAAAATGAACAGATACTGAAAGTGACCTAACAAATTAGTTTTATTTATTGTTATAAAAATAACAGGAGCCACACTGACATTGGTGAACAGTGCGCTGCAAAGAAATGATCCCCATTTAACTCCCCAGGCTTCAGGAACAAACACTGACTTCTACAGACCATAATAAAATAAAGCTGGAAGATTTAATATAAAGACATACATACATATATGTATGTATGCATATTTCTCCTGTAGGCAGCTTCTAGAATGAGTTGTACTTAAAAAAAAAAAAAAAAAGATGCTTGAGAGTTTTTTATAGGAACTGCTTTAAAGAAAACAATTAAATCAGCAGAATTAAGAAGGAACAAGGATGGGCACACAGCAAGCAGACTGCAACTTATGTGAATCTCCCCTCTCATCCCTTCTTTCCACTGTCCCCTCTTTTAATCGGCAATCAACATCTTCCTAAATACAACCTTTTACCTGTCTTCATTAAAAACCCAATCTTGTTGATCTCTTGGTGATTTTGGATCATCTCCCAAATAGTCAAGACTATTTTGGATTCTATTTGATCTTCCTACCCTGGTAGCAACTGTAAATTTTGCAAGTATATTCCTATTCAGTTACTTAAGTCTTAAATAAACAAAATATTGAACAAAACAGGGCTGGGAATAGGCTCACGCAGAACAATACTCCATCTCAGTTTGAGAAAGTCATTCACAAGCAATCATCACCACTTTAATGGTGATTCTGCCTGACCATTTATTTAATCAGTTTGATCGTAAGAATGATGTATCTTGACCTAAACAAAGCTTCTGGCAATCTCTTATCATTCTCTTAACCAATAGGTCTAGTTTTTAATTGAAAAAAATAGGATTTACTCTTGACAAATTAATGTACAAATAAAGCTGCTCCTCTCAAGCCATGCACAATCCTGCCTAGTCTCACAGCAGAATTTCACACTAGTCTCCCAAACCCTTCAGACTGATACGGTGGTATGTTCCAAACAGAGATGATACTTGCACCTACCTATTAGGGTAAAACATTTGCGAACACAAACAGTGGACAAGTTCTGTTTTTCCCGTAAATAATCAGCAATTTGCCCAGACAGAATTATACATAACCAGCAGCCAAAATAAGGTAGGGCAGACAAAAACCCATTCTGTTAAGGAGACAAAAAAAGACAGTTAAGACAATGAAATGACAATTCAATATGCTGAAAAATCACTTGTCCTGGGGCATTAACAGAGACTGAACCAGAGGTGTCAAAACCACCCACCCACATAACTATTGTTGGTGTTACCATAAGAGAGAAATAGAAGAGCATTTTGAAGTTAACAATGTGTAAATTCTCCATTGCATGACTTAATCCATAACTACTAATGCAGCGAGACCAAAAACTCAAGGATTGAAATCAGCAATTGAGTTCAAGAAAAACAAAACTATACATAAAGGTATCTTGGGGACCTGATCACACAAGTTTCCAGAAACACCAATTTCAAGTAGGACAGGCTATTGAGTGAGTTACTTTAGCAAGTAGAAGCTGTAAATATTATTCAGAATTTTGAAAGTTATATGGAATCTCAGGGGGTTGTACTGCTACAATTCTTCCACGTTACATTATCCCGTATCTATCTGCTGCACCATCTGATGCTGGCTGTAATCACAGACAAGAGTCAGAAGTAGGTATTTCATGAGAACGAGGCTGGACATTCCACGATCCCAAAGTAAAGTTATCATTCAGGACTTGACATTACTTACAGTGGAGTCACCTGTTAACTCCCACTACTTTAAACAAGAGCTGTTTAGAGCCTTCTGCCCGATTCTGCATGGTTTTTCTGATGAGGGGAAAAAAGTGGTTCTACTAAACTGCATAAATTTCCAGCCCTTCCATACAATTGTGGAAATTATTGATAACAGAGCTATAATTTGACTTAATCTCTGATTAAAAAGAGGTATGTGGATAGCTATTGGATAGAAATACTCTTAACATCTATATACTATTATAAAATGTGTATTTGTCAAAGCAGAAGTGAAAGCTCTCCTACGAAATTTATTTTTAAATGAGATGAGAAACACATTCCCACCTGAAATCCACTCTACCAGAACTCAAACATGCTGCCTGTTAGATTCCAATGCTCATCTTTCAAAAGCAGTAAGTAAAATTTTGAAAAAGAGAATATAGTCTCAGTAATAAAAACCCCCTAACTTCTTTTGAAGCACTGTTCAAAGACACAGCATTATTTTTAACCTATCCCATTATTATAGGATGGAAGCCGGTGCACTACACAGTAGCAACTGTATAATATTTCAACAGTAATGCAATTTCCATCTAAACAGCTGGCAACAAAGTTAGTCCAACACCATTATGCAAGTGAATTTAAGTCACTCCAAAAAGAAGAAACATTACCCAGAGACACAGGAAACCACTTCAGAGCAGAACCTATTAGCATTTAATGCAGTGGCATTTTGTAAAACACCTGCAATTGAGGGCTGTGGTAGCAAATGACTTTCATAGATGACTATGCAGGTATTCCCTCAAGAGGTATAATAAGGAACCCGACCAGCAACTTCAGGTGTGGTTTTTTTTCCAGCCATTTTGCAGCTTGCCTACTGCAACATTCTCTTCTAACATGGAGACTCCCCATCTTTTTCTCTCAAGATTGCTGGCTTCATCTCTTTCTTGCATGGTGCGCATCTTCAGTTTGCTCTAAACTAGTCTCATGTGTTAAAACAGGAAAAGACTATGCTAAACTTCTTGAAATTTCTGAGCACGTTTTTACTTAAGCTTAGTTTACCTGGAGAAGCTGGTACAGCTATCAAAAACCTTCTAATTAAAGAAAGACCAGTACAGTAAATTAATTGCTATAAATAAGAATGTTCCACATGCCCTGCCCTCATAATTTTTTCCTGATGAGTAATTTTCATTTTTAAAAATTTTCTTGAAGAGCACTGTATCTGACCTTAATGGCTTTGTTTCATCCTATCTACCCTGCTCATTGAGGGAAGGAAAGAAAATTATGATTTGGAAAGGTATGCAATCAGACTGAAGCTTCCCACCCTGGCCCTCCCTTCCCCACCCCCCCTGCCTTAAATTACTTTAAAAAATGCCACTTGTTCAATTATTAATTATTCCCTTAGCTTTATTTTTCTGTTTTAACTGGAAATGTTTTCCTTTATGAGTGAACAAAGAAATAAAGATAGGATTTCAGAAGCCATAAAACACGTATAAAATCTGAAGCAATCATACAAACCATAAACCAGAGAAAAATATTTTTATAGTTATTGTTTTAAATCAGAGCAGGTAAAAATGAGTAATATGCATCTTCAGCCACAAAAATGAGCTTGAAAGCTAGCATTAAGCTAAATGTCAAGTAAGTCCTGAAAAAAAAGTGGAAATTACAAGGCAGGCAACAGTTTTTATGCATCTGCTTAATTGTAAGGATTTATTTTACTATTTCCCAGCTATACATCTACATTCCAAGGTTCTTAAACTGGTTGCTCTATTCTGAACAGCAGAGAAGATCCCCGTTACTTAATTTCTTTAATTCAGAAGAAAGTGACTATATTTTTATCTTACCTCCTGTGCATCAAACCGCAGGATCTCCTTCATGTAGGTGGGCAAGAGTGTAAGAAGAGTATAGAAAGTCCAATTATAAGAAAAGTGTGCCACAACGATAGCCCAGAGTGGAAGGGACTCCAGTATAGGTCTCCAGGGAACAGATTTCAGTGTCGAAAGCTAGCAAGCAGAAGACAGAGAAAAAGGGAAGAGAAAGTGTAATCAGGACATTGACGTGAACATTTAGCAAATATAGTGTTTTGATGCTACCTAAATCTATGCTGAGCATTCATTCTGAAGGGCACAAGGAGTCTGTCAATAGATGCAAGTCATCAGCAATGAATGAATTACTGTGTTCAGTTCTCACTGAAGATATACTAATGTACATTACTGTTCTGTTGTTTACTATTGCAAAGTAAACCAATTACTATTGTTTTGTAATCAGAATTTCAAAAAGTATGATTTCCCTTGTTGACATTTTTTGCCTCCTGCTTTTACTATAAATCATTAAATATTTAAAGTCACCCCTCACGTGTTTATCTAAATGAATCTTTCCTACTTAATGCTAGATACTAACTTTGGTCTCTCAGCCAGCTTCACAGGCTGTAAATACATATTCCCAATCACAGGAATAAACTCTTATTCACACTTTAGGAACTGGCTCATCAGCATTTTCAAAATGTTTTTTCAGCAAAAAGTAATCTCTTCCTTACTCTAGAAGACACGTCGAAAAGAAGTTGTAAAATGTAATATTGCGAAGTTTAAAGACATTATACAGGTCAGGATCTGGTTTAAAGAGAAGTGATGGACTTCAGCTTTTTATTTAAAAAGCCCCACAACAAAGTCTGTGACAAAAGGCATTATTATAAATGCTTTGTTTGATTACTGATTGTTTCTCACTTATACAACTGCACTACATTTTTAATTTGTTTGACAAACATTGTCTCCATCTCAGATTAAGGATGTTTTTGTAGGCATCAACAGAGCATGATGCTAATGACAATATTTGTGGTTTACATTCTCACTTAAGTATGATTATAACAAAGTGCTATACCTGATCTTTTAGAGAAGAGAGTATATATTCTCTTTCAGCACATGAAATGTTCCTGTGAGTTTCTGGTGTATCACTAATGAACCACATCCAGAAGAAGAACCATAATACACCAAGTGCACCTATTGTTAGGAGAAGATGGGTGAAAAGATAGAAATAAAAACATAAGCTGTTATGTCGAGTGAATGACACTCTCTGATTACTTAGTTGCAAGTTTTTTTCCAAATACTCCAATATAATTTTAAATTAACATTATTTTTCTATCTACTTACAAACAGTAGTTCCCCAAAGTGTCTTAACAATACACATTTAGAAGTAATAAACAATAAAGAGGACTAAGCAGGAAAGTGGTTTTGGTTAGGTTTTTTTCCTTCCACTTGTGGAAGTGCCTCACACAACAAGAAAGTTGCATACACACACATACTGTATTTTTATCAGTCACATGAAATGGCCACAAAGGATATGGCTCACCCAGAGGAAATAAAAAATCACATTAGGTTTAAACACAAAAAATACTTGTGCACATACAGAGAATATCACTACATAGAGCTTAACTGACATACCAGTCCTCCTTTTCTTTAAGCCAATCCCAGAACTGTCACTTGAAAAAGGTAACTTATTTAATAGTCAGTCCAAATCGACTATAGTTTTATATAACCACAGCATTGTAAACTTATTTACTTTTGTCCAGTTCTTTGTTTTGAATTCTTTTTATTTATACAAAAATTGGAGGTGGTTTTATTGAGGAAAGTGTAACCCTTGTCTTTTATTCTGATTCTCCCTTCCCCATGCATTATAGGAAATGGCTCAGACATGTAAACAGACCTACAAAAACATCAGTTAGAACATGACACGCTGTTAGAAAATATTTTCTGTGTTTGAGCTTCTTCTAGAACATAACTCACAGCAAACATGCTATGCCTTGCATTTGGGGCATTCCTTCAGGGTTCCTGTGACTGTTAGATTTTCCACACAGTTCCCATTTAAAGCAGCAGTAACTTTTCACATGTTCTTTTACTCAGAGTAGAAGTGTGTTCCTGGGATTAAAGTTATTAACTCAATTTCACACTTCAAATAAGAAATTTCAGCCTGCTGTTCCAAGTGGCAGGAGAGTTAAGAACATTTGACTTGTACCAGCTTTTGTCCAACTCAGGGACAGCTTTGCTCATTGGAAGCAAGACTTACAGAGCCACACACAGGAATCTACGTAACTAAGTATCTCTAATTTCCCAGGAGGAATAAAACAGCAACACTACATGTCAAACATGTTTTTAAAGTTTAAAATAAGTTTTATAATATATCATGCTTTTAAAAAAGAATATGGGCTGTACTTTCAATAATTGAAAAAACACTTACCAAATATGTAAAACACGTAAACCCAGTTCATATAGTAGCAAATTAAACCAGATAGTGGTAGAGAAACAACAGTTCCCAGCTGTGCACCTACCAGAAGAAAGCAAAACAAAGCAGAAAACAAAAAGAAAAGTAGTTTAAGGGGTCTATAGGAGATCTAAGTGGCATATCACTTATGTTATTTTTCTGTAATAAATCATGCAGAAAAGATTTATCACCCCAGTATGGGGCTGAGAGAAACACAGACACAATAAGCTGCTTTGGCAGCTCCAAATAAACAGAGCCAACAAGCCCTAAGCATCCAAAATTGCAAGTAAAAAGCAATAAGAGACAGGCATTCTTGGCACATTTGTCTCCAATAAAGTGATGCCTCTAGTACATCCAAAACAATGCAAGTGAGTCAAATGGAATTGCTGCAAAACACAAGAGAGCTGATCACAGTATAATTGAGGACTTGGGGGAGGCGGGGGTGGGGGGGTATAATATTTTGTGTGTGTGACTGGTAATCTGTTTGCATTTCTATTAACTACTACCACCTCCACAGAAACAGGAATGCTAGAAACAAGAGCCAGAAGACATCCATATAACCGGTAGGTTCAAATCCCATGGTCCCTGAATTCAACAGGGTGTAGGACCAGGCAAGGACAAAGGGAAAGATGAGTAGATTTCAGTTCAGATACAAGCCAAAAGCAGGAAAGAACTATTCCTATGAGTTTATAATTCAATATACATTTTGCAAAGGATGGCAGGTTCCTCCACTCCAAATTTAAACCAGAAACCCAAACCATGTTATTTACATACTTAGGAACTCTACTGGTGATACATAGCAGACCTTGCCTCTTATTTTTAGTTATATGACCAGTTCTCCAAACCTAATCTCAATTTAGAAAACATTAGATTATGTTGATACACTGGCTGCCTAGATTCCATCTTCATGGAAACAATTATTTTTGAGGCAGAAAAATTCAACCACAAACAACAAAACCACATACGTCATACAAAATATAAATCAAAACAACAACTACATATAATCTTAATCATACGTTCTCTTAGAAAATTAATATGATCATAATTAAATAAACCACAGATCACATGACTGCTAACCATGAAAATGTGGGGAAAAGGAAACACTGCAGTTTACACAAGATGCCTTATCCATCCATGACTGTTAACAATTGGCCGTTCAAGGCCCCAGACTTCTCTCACTAGTACATTAGCATATAGTTTCACAAGATATAAAAGGACAGTTTAAAAGCTCCCAATTGTTAAATGCAGTAGAAGCCATTCCCAGCTCTGTGCTCTCTGCTTGTGCGCTGGCTCTCAGACAGAGACATAATTTTAAAGCAGATTTAATTCATTATTAAGGCCAAAAACAAATACAAAAAAGAGAAAAAGTTTTCTGCTGCATTAGGTAGGTTAAAGTGGCTCATGGAAGGGTCTGATGAGTGCCTGAAATAGCACAAAAGAAGGAATGAGACACTTGGCTAGGAGGAAAATGGGGAAATGTGCAGAAGAAAGGGTCAAGGCTTCATTCCTGTTAGCACAAGTGAGTCACTAGACTGGTTTAGCTGCCTGAGAAACTAGCCACAACTTACATGATATAGCCCTGTCTTCTTGACGAAGCCCAGGCCGAATAGGAAAGCTGTAACAGAATTATACTAACAAGAGTGAGTGAAACAAACCATCACATCATTAAGTGATTGCAAAATTTGTCATCCTCAAAGAAATAACATCAATTTTGACTAGTAAATTTAGAAATCTACGCTTTTCATCTGCCCCACAATGTGACTGGCCAATAAATCCCTAGAACAGGCAAAGGCTCAGTGAAGATGGGCAAAAGCAATGTGTCAGTGAAGCTCAGGGAATAATGCAGGGTGTGACTGCCCACAGCTGTTTTGAAGAAAGCCGACTTTATCTCAACAGAGGGGACCAGAGGGTGGCCTTTGTTTTAGATAAACAGCTATGTCAGTTAAGTGAATCAGCTGGTGGTGCAAATGTTTCTCCCCAGGTTCATTCAAAGTGTGGCTGTTTCCCTGAGTTAGCCAGACCAGCATGACAGGAGCGAATACATGCATCAGCCCAACATCAAGTATGAAAACTAAACAACTAAGCAGAATTTCTAAGAGAACAACAGACTTGAGCTGCCTTCAACCCGAATGTGTATTGCAATTGTTGTATTTTGCCAAGTGTTAACTTACATCTGTACTGTGCTTTCATATATTTTGTACCACACTGCTAAATCAAATCCTGTGTAACGTCAAATATCTTCAAACACGCAAATTTTATATCAAATATTACACCTTCCACGTGTAGAATATCTAAGAGAATCTGGTCAGAGAGTTTCGGACTCTGACAGGGAGCTCTTGCAACAAGACCTGGGACCTTGGACATTTTCTTCCTTGAGTTCTGGTCAGAGAGTTTCGGACTCTGACAGGGAGCTCTTGCAACAAGACCTGGGACCTTGGACATTTTCTTCCTTGAGTTCCTCCAAAAACACTTCACAAAACCCACAAAACCCCAAACATTTCTATCCTGTGATTCTGCCTCCAGGTTTTTGTTCCTAATACTAAGTCTCCTTTATTTACAGTATCTTCTCTTAATCAGCTTCACAGTAACTATTTGCACCACTTTTTACCAAAGTTAGACTGAAGTTTATACTTAGCTGCAGATCTTTTTCTCAGGGTTATAAAAGCCATGAATAAATGAAGATAATGAATGCAAAGTAATATTTAATTCAATGTTATGCTTTCCACATTAAATGTAAATCCCTTTGATTTAAGTCAATCCTCCCTGTTACTGCAGTAAAAATGTATAATCCCATTATCAGCGTGGGAATTTCTCACCTGCATATGAAATACTAAGAAGCTTGCTGCGTTCCAGTGGAGGAGCCCAAGAAGACCACATTGAATGCATAGCTGGGAAGGTAACACCCTAGAAAACAACATTTAATTCTGTTGAAATGCAACAATTTTACAACTCCTTTGGAGTTTGCATGTTTCGAAGCATATTTAATTAAAAAGCAGTAGTACAATCTGTTAGTTTCTTGTTTAGCAAGAAACCACTTTAAAAAAAAAGCGTGCAAGGTGTGAGAGTAAGGAGGCAGAATTAATTTCTCTTGCTTTTGATTCTGTATATACTGGAAAACCTGCAAGAATATAAACAATACTGTTCTGGGTTCCTGGTTTCTGAAAAATGAGAAAGGATAACTCTCATTTTGTCTCAAGTGTCATTACAAATAAAATCTTGTGTCCTTTGAAAAGCTTAGGCTAAAATACAGTGCAAACTTTTTAACTATTCAAAAAATTTAAAACTAAGCTACTTAAAAGCTACCAAAAAAAAAAAGCTTACTACAAAAGCCACAATACTACTCCAGCATACCAACACCTACAGGGTCTAATAACTACAATTTATTAATAAACTACTCAAATACATTTTCAAGTTACACAGAGAAAAAGGATTACCTCTCCCAGTCCTTCCAAGGCTCTGACAGCTATGAGGTAGCCAACTCCCAGATCTGCAGCTAAGGGAGTAAGCAGGGTGAATACAGATGTACCAAAGACGCCAAACCCCATCAATAGCTTCCCTCCAATTTTGCTTGCAAGATATCCTCCTGGAATCTGAGTAACAATATAGCCATAGAAAAAAGAACCAAGGATCCATCCCTGAGTATCAGCGTCCCAAGAATACTTTTCCCCCTAAAAAGAGAAAAAAACCACAAAATGCAGTAAGTTCAAAATAGCAGTTTCTCTGACCATATATTACATAACTTTGAGTCATCATTTAGTCCTTTATACCTAAATTACAAATCCTTTGTGGCCTCCTCCTTAGGGTCTCCTATCTCTAAATATATCTGTACTGTGTTCAAAGTTGTGTTTAAAGCAAATTCAGGTAGTTCACAGTCTGTCCAGACACATCTTGCTCTAGCCCAAGTATGAAAATCTTCACAGCGTGAAATATAAGTGCTCAGGCAGTTACCCCTTTCTGAGTTCTAAGCAGCTTGGGTTAGGTGACACAGGTACAGATTACGTGGTCTGCATGAGCCTGAATCCCACTTCTGTATCACAGTGTGGACATTCTGTCATGCTTTAGAAAACGGCTCTTCCTGCAGGACATTTATGGACGGAAAAGCAAACAAGGAGATACAGTGCTTAAATATAATACAAAGAAAGCGCAGCCAAGGACAGGACTCACTAGGTTAGGTAGAATAATGGAACAAACAACAGAGGGAAGATGAGTTTAGCAAAGTAATAAAAACAAAGGTTACTGAGATAAGGGGCCTGAAGCTATGAAGTCAGCCAGCAAGAAGACATGAACTGTTGCCCAATAAAGTGATTCTTAAGTTTGGGATCACTTCCAAAAGCCCAATTTACGAGCATCTAAATAAGCAGTACACATTTCGCAGAAGTGATGAGACAAAAATCTTCTTCCCATAAAGTTCACAATTATAATTTGCTCATTATAAATAATAAATGACCTCTAAATCATAAAATCATAGAACGGTTTGGGTTGGAAGGCACCCTAAAGATCATCTAGTTCCACCCCTGCAGGGACACCTCCCACTGGACCAGGTTGCTCAAAGCCCCATCCAACCTGACCTTGAGCACTCCCAGGGATGAGGCATCCACAGCTTCTCTGGGCAACCTGCTCCAGTGCCTTACCACCCTCACAGGGAAGAACTTCTTCCCAATATCTAATCTAAATCTACCCTCTTTCAGTTTAAAGCTATTTCCCCTTGTCCTGTCACTACATGCCCTTGTAAAAAGCCCTTCTCCAGCTTCCTTGTAGGTCCCCTTGAGGTACTGGAAGGCTGCTACAAGGTCTCCCTTCTCTTCTCCAGGCTGAGCAATCCCATCTCCCTCAGCATGTCTTCACAGAAGAGGTGCTCCAGCCCTCTGGTCATCAAAACCAAGCAAACAAAATGAAGGCAGGAAGACAGGAAGAATGCTCAGTAATAAACTTCAATTATAAGATGAGATCTACGCAAGTCCAAATTCACAAAGTTGATGATTTGGCTTTTTTAAAAGCAGTTCTGTTCAGTTAAGAAAAGTGATTTTAAGGATTACTGGAAAAGAAGTCAGAGACAAAGGATATGAAGACAAGAATCATGATCTGGGAAAGAGGAAAGAGATCAAAGAAGGGAGGAGAAAGATATTGCATGTTAATTTGTAACGAAACTTCACGCCATGGAGACTGTATGAAGAACAGGCAAATATGAACAGTGATGTGAGCTCTGACACAGATATAACGGTAACAGTTGATTGCTGACATATAAAACAGTGAGTCACAGTAGATCTACAAGGTCAGATTGGTCAATTGGTAAGGAATAGCACAGAAAGGATGTATGTAAAAAAACCCTAACCCTGAGCACAGCACTTTTGAATTAGCTCGTCATTTAAGGCTATTATTCAGAATAGCTTTAAAAGAACCACTGACAAGACTATCTGGTAACAAACAGCCTGTTCTCTTGCCACCTAAGCATGAGTCATCAATCACAGACTTCTACTCAAAACACTTTTACATGCCACATTACAGGACAATACGTTTCAGACCTCACCGTTGTGTTGCGAGGAACATTTATGGTGGAAGAATGCTCTGGACACACATTGGAAGTCGTATTCTTTGCTAAGGTTGTGTTAGGTTCTACCATATCCACCAGAGCAACGCTTAGGTTCACACGTAATGCATACAGGAGGAAGAACCCAAAAAAGGCCAGTAGTGCTAGATTGTAGCGAGCCGAGCAGCATGCAGGGACTGAAATGAAAGCAAATGAGAAATTTTTGTTTTAGCAGAACTTAACAAAATAGGAACTACTGATAAGTAGCTTTTACTAGTAATCTCAGAAATTTATGGGTAATAAAAAATATAGGCAAGAAACCAAGCTAAGCATTCTAGTCTTCAGGGGTGTATTCTATAGGTGTAGAGGCTGGGGGCTGGAGCGTGGAAAGCCCACTTTTCTACTGACTTGCAAAACAAATCTAATTCCGGTTCAGACAACTGGTAGCTACCCACACAAGTGTAGGGACTGCAGTGGAAACATGGTGTATGGTCTGCAGAAATGATCTAGAAACACGGTTTCAAAAACTCCTCTCCAAAATACAGTAATATTTATTCAACGTAGAACTTTGCACTAAAAAAAACCACAACCCTCTAAGATTAGCAGGAAGTGGTTCAAGAAAAAGAGAGACTTAAACCAGTGTTAAAAACAGTCATTGAGATTCCAGGCTGTTTTCTAGGACAAGTTTTCCTTCTCTAAGTTGGCTTATAAAGGAATATGCATTTGCTGACAGCTGCCAATCAGAGAAAACTAGCAGAAAGGGGAATGGCAAACACTGTGAAACAGCACCACTTTCCTGGTTGCGCAGTACACCCCGCTTCCAAGTCACCATACAGCAATGAAGTTGACAACGGAAAATGAGTCTTAGATTCAGCATAAAACCTGTGTTGTGGCATTCAGTTGATTCTGTCAGCGGTTTAAACCCAGATATCAGACTTTGCACTGTAACACTGCTATTGATTCCTGTTTACAGTAGTACAAGGCAGCATTTGGCAAAGATTGGTCATCAGTATCAGGAGATTCATATCAGAGTTGAGCTGTAACTTGGCCAGCATATCACCAGTGGCAATACATTTTGTATCTATACAACATAGAGTTCACAGCTCTGCAGACGTTCTTTATGAGCTGGGAATGCCTGACCCTCCTGAGTGAACCATCAAACTGTTGAGAAACTGCTTGAACAATCTGCTGAATTTACAAATAGGGGGTGGAGTTTCTCCCCTTGTGAGGAAACTACAATGCTGACAGAAAATTTTAAAACTTGGACGCCTGGAACTCTGGGACGGTTAAGGATCAGCACCTTCAGATATTACATCAGTCTACAGTGATCTCATCTTTCTCTGACTGTTCACAATTCAAACGTGAACAAGTACACCTATGAACAACATGATTCATTGGAGCTTCCTCTGCCGCTGCAGTACGTCTCTTGACTTGATTCTCTATCTGCACTAAGAATCAAAAAGCATGCCCTGTGGACAAGCTATCTAAAGACTTTCCCCTTCCCAGTAGCTTCCTTGAAACAAGGAATGAACCTATGAGATTGTGTGTTTTTCAGTGGGGGCACCAACAGAGCCTTCCTGCCAGACTGTATTTTCCATGAAAGTAGTAGAACTTCCCCATTTTTGATTTCTCTAACCCTGACCAACTTTATGTGAAGTTCACAGCGGCTGCACAAGTTGTTAAAATGACAGAGATGCTGGTTTTGCTATGTTCACTTAGTAAAGAGTAATAAGTAAGGCTACTGTACAAAAATGCAAAATGTCTTCCAGACCTGTGGTAATTGCAGCTTGCCTCAGCAGCATTTGAAAAAGGCATATCTGATTTTTAAATGACATGAAGGAGAGCAGCCAAGATTTTATTGCTTACTTTAAAAACAATAGGCACCAAGTACAGGAAGCATTTACTGCACAAAAACTAGTCAAGCAGCTTCTTTGTCCTTATTGTTGTTTAAAAAGCAATTTGTCTTAAGTAGAAAATGTATAGTGACATAATTTATAACAATGAATAGAATTACAGGTAAAGCTATTTAACCTTTCCACTGCCTGTATTTGCTGGGGTTAAACAATATTAACAGAAGGCTGAATATCACACTGATGATGCAACCCCTCCTTGGAAATGCAGATTAACTGGAACATGCATTACTTCTCTGGAAGTCTCTTAGTGTTACACACCTTGTCTGGAGAGCAAGCTCCACAAGACAGTGCGAGAACTTAAGATCACTAACGTTGGATTTTTTTAAACTGTAAATAGTTTATCGTAAAAAAAATAATAATCTAACAAATACATAGATCTGCAAGTCTGAAACAAATGGCTGCTGACTTACTGCTTCCCTGTCTTTCCACCAAGTGTGTTTGCAATACCTGAGAATATTAGATCAGGTTAACAGAACAGAAGATTCGAGAAGATTCCAGATGCATTTCAGACACCCATCTCTTCAGGGGATTGCTATAAGCAAAGAGACACAGACATTCACCCCCCTAAAGTTTAAGAAGGCTAACCATAATGTTCCAGGCCTTACCTTGACTGGTAGTCTTGGGTCCTACCTGCATAGTTAATTCTGATTTCAGGGGCATGTTTTATAAAAAACGTAGCCCTAGTTGAACAAGATTCTTCAGCTGCAGTTAAAAAAAAAACAGGTCTGTGCTGCAAGCTGCATGGCAGTTAAAGGAAATTGCTCTTCTGCTGTATTTTTCCTTGTGGGTGAGGCGAACCACCTCAAGTGAAGCACGGTGCATTGTGCAAACTTAAAAACGTATCGCTTTAGTAACTGACTTGAATGCAAGTTTCCCTCTTTCTGGCACTTTTCAGTTACTTTCTTAGCAGCCCCTCTTGCTGCAGTTGTACATTTCTCAAGTAGGTTAGAGTATTTTTGCATGGCATACTGAAGAAATGTAAAATCACACTGTACTCTTGACAGTTTGCACGTTCCGGGAAACAAAGCAGCACAGGCACCTCCCTAAACATGTGAGCTGTGCTGTAAGCCCTGACCCTATAACGACCCTCATCTCCTATCATTATCCTCGTGCCTTCTCCCACCTTCCTTCCTCTCCATACTCCCATTTCCTTCCTCTCCATACTTCCAAAGCAAGCAATTAGTCCTACTCAAATTCTGTCTGAAAATGAAATACTGCCATAACCTCGGCAGACCCCCACAGTCACTCACCGCTAGGCGGGCGTTTAGGCTGGCACTGCCCCCTCGCCCTCACGGCAGGGCCGCGGAGCCGAGGGCAGGCACTGCGCACCTGCCTCCCGCCGCGCCCCGAACGTCACAGGCGCCTCAGAGCGCGGGGTGAATCTCCCGGGCCCGCGGGAGCCGGGCGGCCGCCACGCTGACTGGGGCGCCGCGACCACCTGCGAGCCCCGGGCCCAGGCCCCGGCCCCCACAGGGACGCGCTCGGCCCGCGCCCCGCAGCTGCGCGGCGCCATGGCAACGCGACGCCGCCACACCCGGGCCGCGGCACCGCCAGGGAGGCGGTGCCGGGCTCCGCGGCCTCGGGCGGTGCCGGTCCGCAGCGAGCAGGGAGCTCGGCCCGGCGAGGTCTGCCGGGGCGGTTGCCCTCGGTGCCGCCTCCCGCTTCTCTCACCCGTGCCGGGCTGAGACTCCTTCAGCAGCGGGGTGCGGTCCTCTCCCTCCTCGGTCTCCATCTCGCTGCCACACGGACCGCGCAGCGCGCCCAGGGCCAGACCGCCAGCCGCCACCGCTGAGAGGACGGCAGTGCGGCTGCCCGCGCCGCAGCCCGCCCGCCCCGCGCTGCTCTGCGGTGCTGTGCCCCGCCGGTGCCGGCCAGCGGCAGCTGCAGCCCCTGGCGGTCATGTGATGAGCACTGACGGGCGGAAACGGCTTCAGCCGCAGCGCGGCACCGCTCCCGGCCCGCCCTCGGCGGCCATCTTTGGTGAGGGCAGGGGCCGCGCCACCCGGCCATCTGCAGGGCGCGGGCGGCCGCTCCCGCTCCCCCTCCCACGGGGGACTGGCTGACTGGCCGGCTGGCTGACCGACTGGCTGACTGACTAGCTGGCTGGCTGACTGACTGGCTGGCTGACTGACTAGCTGGCTGGCTGACTGGCTGGCTGGCTGGCTGACTGACTAGCTGGCTGGCTGACTGGCTGGCTGACTGACTAGCTGGCTGACTGGCTGACTGACTAGCTGGCTGACTGGCTGACTAGCGGGCGGGTGGGGAATAGCGGACGCGCTGACCGGCGGCCGGGCTGCGGGTGTCGCTGTGCGGTGTGTCTCGACTGTTGGGCAAAGTTCCTCATTCCGAGGACCACCGAGGCGAATGGCGGCTGCTCTCCGCGGGGCCGTGGCGGGGGGCTGGCGGCCGTGAGCTGTTTCGAGCCTTGACCCGACAGGAGCGGGTCGCGCCGCGGGCAGCGCGGGGGCTCGGCTCCGCGCTGAGGGCTGCGGGCGGCGGCCGCGGGGCCGCACCAGACGCGGCTGCGCTGGGGAAGGCGAGGGGCCCCGCGGAGCGGCTCAGCTGCGGCAGCCGTGTCCGGAGCGGGGAAGCTCGCAGCGCGGGTGCGGGGTTTCTCTGTAACCGCTGCAGTGCCCTGTTATGTCAATAAATGGCAGTTCCCGTATCACATTCTGCGGCGTGTGGCCTTGAAATGCACCTAAACAAAGGAATAAGCATCATCGAATATGTAATAGAGCTTTTCTACTCCGAGTCGGTGGCTTTCAACCTCAGTCAGAGCTAACGGCAGGACAGAGAGCTCTTCTAAGCGTTACAGGCCTCACAGGAGTCTCCCGCCGCGGGTCTGTGCCCTTGCCAGGGCCCAGTGCTGAGTCAGTGTGGCCTTTCTGCCGGCCAGCTGCCCAAGGCCTGGGCTTTGCTAGGTGCCTGTGCCATCACACGGGTCTGCAAACTGCCTGGAAAAGTCTGTGTACCGGAAAATGGAAGATTGTAAAGGATTCCTGTCAGCATATTCAACCATTTTGTTTCACACAGGGTAGATACACTGAGTTTGCAAGCAGCAACCGAATGACTGTGGCTGTGTGCCGGTCCTGCAGCATTACATCTATGTGAACATGTGAAGCAAACCAGGACCTCTGTTCTGATTCTGAAATTGAGCCTAAGAGTGTCTTCTGTGAGTCAAACTTACCTGGAAGTCACTCTTACAGCCAAAACTACAGAAGGAAAACCAATTGCTGTTTTCTGACAAAGAACACATCAAACATAATTTGCAACAGTTTATGAGAAGTGGAGATATGGTTTGTAGCACTTGAAGACTTCAGCTTTGCATTTCACACATGCTGTACCCTTCGTGGTCTGTCTGTATATACCACCAGAGAGAGACCCCAGTGCGCTAGCATCCAGCCCATGAGGAGGGAAGCCTGGGGGCACACAGGCCAGGACCGATGTGGTCCACAGGGTCATGGGTATGATCACTTCCATCCATAGGCTGAAGCCCAAGCTCTCCCTAGACTCCTCTCATCAATAATGCAGGGAGGAAGAGGGACTTCAGGAACTGGAGCAACAGACAAAGCTTTCCTAGGCTTCCCCCTTTTTTCCCCTCTCTTATTTTTTCTCACCAAGACAATATGTATCTTAAATTCAGCTACAGTCTTGGTATGGGTTAATGCCAGCAAACCTTGCAATAGCAAGGAACATGGATTTCTCTGCCCTGCTGCATCCTTCTCAGATCTTGCAGGCCCTCACTGCTGAGGGAATCTTCTTTTCTTAGTGAAACGCTGCACCAAAAGCAGCTTGATTGTGAGGCTGCAGGCCCAGAGTCAAAAGGTGACACTCATGAATGCAGATTTAGGAGTGTGTGAGGAACACTGACATTTGTCACAGCAGATAAGAACATTTCTTATTCCCTGGAGACTGATTTTGTGTATAGCTGTATGTAAACAGGCATGGTTTGCCTCTGGCCAGCCTACAGGCAAGGCTGGTCGTTGCCTGTGCTCTGTTCTGTGTCAGACTTGCGATGCAGCCCTGATGTGAAGTATTTGAAGTATTTTCTGTTTTCATTTATTTTTATTTCTAAAAAGTACTGTTGTTTGTATTCACTTTTGCCCTGGTTACTCTCAGCGCTGGATGCAGCTGTGCTCTGTGCTCGGCTGGGGAGGTGACAGACAGCACTGCTCAGCACCTGGCTTCCCTTGTCACCTGGCTCCACACCATGCGAGAGAACACCAAAGGTTTGCACTTCCTTCCCTAAATCCCACCCTGAGGTTATATATACTCAAGCTAAGGCAGCACTCTGCAGTATGACTCATGCAGGGTAGCAGGTGTGCGTTCTCTACTCTGAAGTCCAATTGGGAAAAGAAACCTTGGATGGTGCCTGGGTCTCAAGAGAAATTTTAGCTTTGTTCCCTCCAGTGCCATGGCTCCTTAGGGCAAGCTCTCATACTCATCCAGCAGTGCAGACAGGATACAGCTGTGATGATGTAGAAATATATTTTAAACTGGTTAACACTACCTAACTACCAAACTAACACTGCCCTAAATGTTGAGGGTTGCTTAGGAGATGAAGAAGGCGGCCTGGGAAAATATATCAGTGATGTTAACCTAAGTCACAGCATTTCCTCATGGAGCAAGATAGCATCACTTCTGTCAGGTTGTGAAGTTTTATAGTATATGATAAAAAAGTTGTCTGTTTCTGGGTTCTCACATCTTTTTTTTGCCTTTTTTTAATTAATACTACAAAATACCATAATTTATTTATGTCCTTTCAAAGACTCTAAATCTGAAGTCTTGTTTTTCAAGATAAACAGAAAAAATTGAGCAGAGAAATGCAGCTTTTACAATATAAGAATCATCTGGTTATTCTTAATTAAATAAGTGGGAGTAACATAAACAGAGTTCAATGAGTTAAGATTGGAATATCTACTTTATAATTTGTCTTAGTCTCTTTATATGCAGTACACTGTACAGCATTTTTATGTTGTGAATGCCTAACAACGATATTTTTGGTTTAGACTGATAATTTACAAAGTGGAAAAATATACAGTTATCAGATCATTTGGACAAGAAAAGATATGCACATGTATCCAAGCAAAAAATTTCTCAGGTTTCCCACAAAAGAACAAGTTACAGTCAATCAAAAAGGAAAAGCATCATGATGCCTTGAGCTGTGCAGCCATTCTACTGTACAGCTGAATACAAACTCATTACTAAATCATGCATATGATGATGCTGACCAAATCAGAAAAGGTTTATGTGGCTCTGGCAGTACAATGTGTTTCCATCTGCCTGGAAATACTCTGTCTGCTGCAAATGCCTCAGGGCTCCCTGTCACTGCAGAAATTCTTCCCTGAGGGTTTATGTTGGGAGGGGAGGTATTCATCAAGCCTGCTTTTCTTATCATTTGTTAGCAGCAGCACTCCATACACTTCAATTTTTGGCATTGGCCATGACAGCAGAAATTGTTGCTTTCATATGGAAGAAAGGACGGATGTATTGTGTCCTCTACAAAGTACTCCTCTGGGTTATGTGGCAGTGCTCAACTAGCTTCAGAGAAGTGACTTAGGCTTTATATTGCTTAAACTTCAGTGTTGCAGTAGCCAGTAGAAGCACAGATTGGAAGTCCAGGCAATCCTGATGGCTAGAATTGCCTACTTAAAGGTATTCTTCCTGAAGGAAATGGGAGTACCTGGACATTTCCTATTAAACAGCTGGATTCTGTTCAGGACACTCATCTGTACGTGGAAACATGGACTCATACGTCTTCTCTGACAGTGGTATTTAGTTTTACTTCTGCAGTAAATGCTGAACCTCAGGCAAAACAATGCACTGGGACTTTGTGGAATCTTCTTTCTTTTTTAACTGTAGTTGTTTCCTCATGTATAGAAGGCATGAATATCCCTTAGGGAAAAGAGCAGATTCCCCACCTGTGCTGCCCCTTAGCCCTGTGGGTGATTTCTCTATTTCCCGAGTTTAAGTGCTTCACTGTGCGTATAGGTACCACTGAGGGATGTTGGAGAGCTTGCTAAGAAGTGCAATTCTTTTGTCAATGGCCTTATAAAAATGTGTGAATAGTTATAGTGCGTCACACCAACGGTCCATTTCCCTCAGTACCCTGTCTCTCACAACGGTCAATAGCAAATGCTGAGGGAAGGACTTGTACAGACCAAACACAGGGTGACACATCCTTTGAATAGTCTCTGCATGTTTGAATACACTGACTGGTGACTCAGGCCCTCCCTGAGCTGGGTGTGCTGAATGGGGTACTTCTGTACTCAGTAGTCTCTGACATATTTGTCTGTAAAGATTTTACACCATCTCTTTTTGAACCCATGTAAAATTCAGTATTCATGTTCCCTGTGGCAAGGAGTTCCACAGCTGAATTAAGCACTACGCATAGGGGTATGCCTTTACAGTCTTGGACAAAGTTGCTCTGAGAAGAAATGCTTATTTTCTGAGTCCTTGGTGAAGACTTACCTCTCTCCCTGTGCACATGCCTAGCCATAGAAACACTGTCTTTTAAGGCATTTTACTAGTGGAGAGTCAAGTGCTGAAATATGGAAGATTTACAGGGTTTGAGGTATATTTTATGAGTTCCAGTGGTATGCATAAATGTTGGACTTATGCTTTCAGCTGTGTAGCTTATTCTTGCAAAACCATGTCTTTGTACTTGCCTGGAGCCAGGCTAGAATGATTCTTTCAAGAGTTTCCACCCCATGAAGTGGTGTGTTATAATTCTGCAATGTTGAAGCTATTCAGATCTGTGGCAAAACAAAATTAATCTGAGTTATTCTGTCATGAAAGATGGAACAATGAGGATAAACGATGCTGGCATCTCACAGGTTATCTTAATAGTTTTGTTCAGTTCCTGCTGGAAACTTGATTGGTAGCTGGATTTGTCAAAGCCTAGAACTGCCCAAGAACATACTTCAGCTATCAGTTAAGTGTTTTCTAACTTTCTTTGAATGTGAACTCTATAGTGAAAGTTAATGATAAAACTTTAAAAAATATTTCCAGTGGCAAAAGAAGCTTTACTTAAGCTTAGAGGTGCTGATAATGTGCAAACTTGCATGATACATAATAGGTGAGGGATCCTGAAAAATATGTCTTCCTTGTCAATAACTAAGTAAATAATTTTTGCAGAGATCTCAGAAAGCTGGAAAGAACCCATCACATAGGACAGGATGATGTGCTTTCTTTGTGCTCAAGGAACACAGTATGCTGGATAAGGTAAGAACCTGCGAATTAGGCTTTACTAGTTTTTAGCAGAAAGTGTCTAAGGGAGACATAAATCTGAAGATTGTCAGATGTTCAGTATCTACGTGTGCCTAGAAAAAGAAACAAAGCTTCTTGCAACAACAAAGACACTTCTTCTTTGATGTTGATTTGAAAATTGTTGGATTTTGAAAGAGTAAATGTGATGTCTTTTTACTAGACTGATTTGTTATAATGTCGCCCAAAATTATGCCTCCAATTTGTCAATCTGAGCTCCAAAATTAAGCCTAAATTTATGGCGATTATAATACTGTCATAACAGAATCAACCTACTTTTTCTTTTGCAAATAATGGCAGTTATCCACAGCTATTACATCTAGAGGATGAACATAAAAACTTTACATAAAAATACAGTAGGACTATTACAAAACAAAAGAGAAATGAAGAGTGTAAGGAAAAGAAAGAAAGAGAGGGAGGGAGAGGGAGAAAAGGAGGTGAGTCCCATTCATTTACTTTCTAAAATGCTGAACCTAGTTGTACAGCAGTGCTCATGCTGTCTCAGATGAGTCATTTGAGGCTGAGGAGCCTTTATGTAACTTCTTGAGGTGCTGCATGGTGACTGGTGCTAGGATGCAGAAGCTGCTATGTAATCCGAGTCTCTGGCTGTGGAAGCCAACCATCTCTCAGAAGTGCCAACATTGTGAGGGTCTCTGGCACCCTGCTGCAAGCCCAGCCTCATCCTGCTGTGGAGTGGTGGAGCCTCTGCAAAGTCCTTGTCTTTTCGCTCCTGCAAACTGGCTCCATGTCCTTGCCCACTGAAGGACATCTCTCTGGGACTGCTCTCTAGGTTATTTTGTTAATCCCGTGAAGATTTTGGTGTATGACTTACAGCTGTCACGCTCTCCACCTCAGGGTTTGGAAAGTAAGATAAATGTTTAAACTCACATTTAAAAATTCTCAGCTAAGTAGGTCAATACACCCCTTACAAACTCTGTTTCTTTGTGAGGTTTGTTTTTTGGCTTACCCGATGGCTGCAGGCAAACTGTTCTTTCTGGCTATCATGGAAAAGTCTTCTCTCCAATCTTTCAAAACTTTTCTATGTTCTTCAAACACCCTGCAAGTATTTTTCCTTCTATTTGCTGGGGAGCATCAAGTCTCAAGGGCTGGATTTTTTTTAAGATAGATGTAAAGTATATCTATACTTTCTTTGCAACCCATGTCAGGGAGTAAACCCTGGCTTGACTCAATGTCAGTCACTCAGAATCACTCTTGGGACAGCCTGGCCATGTACACGTTGAATATCAGTTGGATCACATCCAGGCCCGATGCCTATCACATAATCCTTTGGACCTGCTCACTCAGAGCTCTTTCTAGTGTGCAGCACATACCATAATGCCATACCTCACTGAGAGAGCTGAAACAGTAGTATCACAGACTCTCTGCTTCCTTACCTCCAATTCTCATTTTAATTGTATTATGTAATGTATAAGAGCTGTTTGTCCTGTTGTCAGAATTTGTATTTACTGGAGAAGGGGAATCAAGGCAATAGCAATTACTGCAGTCATTTGAATAGCGACCTGGTTGTGGTTTACATCATCTAACCGTCAGGTTTTGCAGTCTCAGTCCTTGGAGGTTTTCAAGATCTTTCTGGATAAAGCCCTATGTAACCTTGTCTGACCTCATTGCTCACCCTGCCTTGAACAGCAGGCTGGGTTAGATGAACTCCTGAGTCCTCTGCCCTGAATTTTCCAGTGGTCCTGTGATCCTGTGACCCCTCTCAGGAGTAAAAAAAACATCATGCACACTAGGTGTTTTACATATAGTTTGTTTGGTTTTCTTAATATCTGAAGTAAATTACTGCTAAGGAACAAAATGAAAAGAAAAGAAGAAACTTCCAGAACTGCTGTTAGTGGTCAGAAAAATCACAGGGCGAATCTTTAGCCTAAAAACATGGGTAGGAGGCCTTAGAAAGTTGTCCGATATAGGACACATTTCAGACATATGACAGCAATTTCCAAGCATTTGGTTGTAACGTTAAGGTCTGGAAAGATGTACCTCTGGGGTCCACACCCTCTTCATTTAAAAAAAAAATGACTGCTGCTGTGGCTGGTTGGCAATGGAACAAACAGTGGCTTTTTGAACAGCATGAATGGATATCATATAGTGGCATTACTTAAGGGCTAAGTTTATTTAGACTTTGGCTTATTTGGTGACTTGAAATATGAAACCTTTAGTCAGGTCCTTAATCACGGAGATCGGACTCCTCACCCTCCCTCCTTTCCGGTAGGCTGTATGCGGTAAGAGTTAGTCCTCAGGGAGAGACAGCTAGTATTTACCTGTGTCTAAACTAAACACAAAGTTTGGAGCAAGTTTTATAAATAGTTTGAGTGTATTTTTTAAAAAAATAATTCTTAATCGCTTCTGTCTATAGAAGCCATTGTAGCTGCTACAAAAACTGATTCTGTAAGAGACAACTTGTGTAACATAAGGTTGACTCATGTGCTTGTCAAATGGATGTAATCTAAAATAGGATGGAGGTTCTGAGAAGTTTTACCTACATAATTAATGTCTACCTATCTCTACTTTACATAGCTATTGCTTCTTGATAGCATGGTGGAATTGGTTGGAAAGTGAAGGATTTTTTTCTCCTTTTTTTTTTTAAATGCAAACTAAACTTAAACATGGTTTACTTAGTTTAGCTTTTGACCAATTTCCAAGCAGAAAGCGTGGTTTTCATTTTTAGAAAGAAAAAAAGCTGTCCTGCAAGAGGTCACATCCTACAAAAACTTTCCATTTTGACAACTACTTCTAATTCTGTTTTCTTTTTTTCGTTTGTTCACCTTTTCTGGTCATTCCAAGATGGAGGAAACCAGGACTGAAGTAGTATAGTCTCCACCGTTGTTAGGTGCTTTTCTTTCCCTCTTGTCAATTCTATTTGATTTCCTTGGGAACAAATCCCTGCTCTGTCCTTTCTGGGATACATTCATCTCTCTGGGTATGTTTCTGGTCCCTCAGCTCTAGAGCAATCTCATGGATTTTCATCACGCTGCCCAGAGACCCCATAGCCTGATCTTCTGTATATGATGGAGTACAGAATTTCAGCAAGTTGCCCCTGTATTTAGCCTAATTACTTGGTTTAGACTTTTGAAAAAGCATTCAGGTTTGATGGGAAGACATACAAAGAAGCAGCAACACCACCTTCCTTGGCAGTCTATTCAGGAAGATATCCTCTGCTGGTAGTATATGCCTCATTTCTAATTTGCATTTGATTGATTTTAGTGCCTGAGCGTTAGACCTTTTTACACTTTTCTCCCATAGATCAGTGCCTGATCTATTTTCTTCCTATGAAAGTGTTGGAGAGGCCTCTCTCAGTCTTCTCGCTCTGATGAGTTAAAATAAGCATCTCTTTAGTCTGTTGGTTATGTGGGAAATGATCTTTGTCGCCAGTATGAACGGCTTTCAGGTCAGTCTGCTTTGGGAAGGAAGCTGCCTCTGCCTACAGAGATACACTGGTCTATGAAACTGACTGCTTTACTAACACCCCTTTTTTTATGGATAGATGAATATCATAAATAGCTGTTACAGAAACACACATTAAAAAATCTGCCAGTTTTTATGTACTTAATTAAAAGTGAAGCTACAATGTATGCATGCATGTACTTCAGAATGCTGTGATATGCTACTCTATGACATTATGGAAACACTGGCTCTAGAAATTAATTTTTTTAAAGCATAGTTTAAGTTTACAGTTTAGTTATAGTCTATAGTTGAAGATAATTGAATCCTCGGGTTATTCTTTAGAATGAAATAGTGTTAATATACACTAAATAGTTTAATGAAAGTAAGGTTTTTCTTGGCTGTTTCAGCAGTATTTGCAATGAGGAGGGGTTGCACTGACCTTTTGAAAACCCTCAGAGAGCTAAGGGAATAAGGGTGGCTAATATAAAGTGATTAATGAAGCTTGGTAAATGGAACTTCATCATACACAATTGTGAAAAATACTGCCATAGGAAAACAGATTTTTGAGGACAACCTGTCATCATTTGTAAAAAAGTTTAACTTGTCTCAGTTTCATAAAAACAGCATGTTTGTACATGTTTCAACGAGCCCCTACTGTTATGATTGAACATTTTACAATCAGTGAAAAATGCTAAAACAGAATTAAGGCATGACTTCAACTTTGCAATAAAGGCATTACATGAACTTGCTTCCTAAATGTTCTGCTCATATGTATCAGGTAAGATACAGTGTATCAATCAAAGTTAAGGGGCTAAATGCAGCAAATAATGCAAGAAAACTCAGGTTTTTTGTATCAAAGTTACAGAGATTTGAAAAAAGTAGAGAATACAGTTTTGAGTCCTGACCTCACTGAAGACAATGATTTCAGTGCCATCGATTTCTGTAAAGCCAAGAGTCTGCTCTGAGGATGCCCACAGAGGAAATCTAAAAATTCAGCTACACATAAAAACCTGTTCTGGATACCGCATTTACTTGCACTTTGGAGGACCTTCAGCACATCAGAAACTAGAACACAGGGTCATTCCACAGCAATTCATTATAGTTCTGTGAGATCCATCAACTGCCAAGAGCTATTGTTCTGGGAAAAACAGGGGGCAAGGTCCTCATTTTCATTCCATTATGGTCCTTCTGCACTGCTCCATCAGTTCAAAAGGGCTGTAAGGCCAGGGAACTTGGTCAGAGGATTATCTTTACTGTAGGGGAACTCCTAGGTGTATCATTTGTAGATTTGCTCCTCAGACTTTCACATCTCCCATAGTATCATTATGTAATTCCTTCTTTAATTCCCTTTCTGAATCTCGTTTCAAAAAGTGAATCTCTCAAAACCTCGTAAAGTCTTAACAATGCTGTCCTACATTTGATGTGTTTCTTAAAAGACAGTGCTTTGCTTTGTTGGGGTATTTCAAAGCATGAATACAGTATTGCATACAATGCCATAAAACAGTATTTACAGATTTGATCACCATTAATTTTTATGGGTATGGTTAAAATATGTACAGGTATTTTAATAATAACAATTAAAATATTGTGAAAATATAAGCATATAATTCCAAGACAATAACCTTTTTTTATGCTATATTAACAAAGAAGAAGCTTTTTGCTTATTTGGACATTGCTTGTTCTTATACCAGGCTTTGAACAAATAGAAACAAAATCTTATACTTTCAAACAGGCCCCGATCCAAAGCTTGTCAAAATTAATGTCTGTCTTTAGGTTTGATTCACTGAATACTCCAGGAGGACACTTAATCTACAGTCATCTTACATGCTCTGCAGATAACAAGATATATTTGAATTACTTGTCTTGACTCCCTGTTTAGATGTTTAACAGAAATTGGTATTTTTAGGATGGGATTCTCTTGATTCATTTAGAAGGCTCATTCAAATGTTGGTTTCTTAAGGAGTCATATAAACGTGGTGTGAAAAGTTCATAGTTCACTCCATTGTCTATCCAGCGAATGTGTATAACTAGCTGTAGACAAGTGCAGAGTCCACATTTGACGAAGTGAATCCTACCCACTGTGCCTGGAGTAACGGTTCAAGTTGGAAAAGAATTTGCAAATAACATTATTTATTAAGAGAGATGTCTTCAGGTACTAGGAAAAAAGCTCTTAATATCAGTGCAGACCAGATTTTCATGAAATTCTACCATGAGCCTGATAGCTCAAGGCAAGTTTCAGTGCATGGCACACCCTTCACCAGCATAGCATAAAGCATTTTGGCACATTCCATCATCAGAACCAGCGTCAGGGGTGTTATTACTGAGCACTTTTGAGAGAGGTTTATATCCTATGCTCCTGTCAGTACTTTCCAGCAAACGCAACTTCTTCAGGCTTACGTCCAAGCAAGGAATGTGCCCTCCTGCTACCATGGAATGATCTTCCACTCACCTATTTTTAGTGTTTGGTATAATTCTTGTCTACTCACTGTGAGTGATAAAACAGACTTTTGCTTCCTTCCTAATTCCACAAGCTGCTGAATCACAGTTTCTGCTAGGACCTGATCCAAGGCCTATTGAGATTAATTAAAAGATTTACCCATCCCCTAAATGAGCTTAGTTGCAGACCTTGAGTTCAGTGATGCATAAGACAACCAGCTAAGCTTTTGGAAATACAGAATATTGTCCTGGAAGAGACTATAGTGATCTTCTGGTTCAAATTTCCACATAGCATAGGTGTTCAGATTTCCCTGTGTTTGCCTCATTTCATGGAAACATTCTTTGTTTGCACCACGATCTGGTTGAATGCCTGCTGAATCCAGATGAATGTCTGACCAGCCAAGTCCACTGTCTAATGCTAAACACAGGACAGGGCATTGACCATTCAGGTCCCCGCTGTCGTAATTTTGTTGAAATTTCCTCCAGTATTTTAAGTACTGCAGTGCTTAGGTTTTTACATTAACCAAACAGTACTCCTTTCTCCACGTGATATTAGAGAAAAGCAGACCTTGCTGAGCATGGGTTTATTTCCAGCCAGTCTTCATACTGTTAGTAGAGCTTGCTAGGTGCTGCAATCCTTATTTACCAAGGCTCATTAAGGAACCAGTCTGGTTTTCTGTATTTACTTAAACACATTTTTATTTAGAGTATACCTAGGCTGCAACTCAAAGGTGTGATTTCAGCTGATATAGGTACATATATTCGAGCTAGACTTAAACTGAGTTGTATAGAAACCGACAACAGTATAGCTGTTAGCTGCCTGAGACATAGCCAGTGCTGTCAATGACTTTCACAGCCTTTACAGGCTCTGTTTGTAAGAAACCATGAAAGATTAGCAAAATTAGGTTCCTGAGGGACCAGTGAAGGTGGTAAAAGTGGAATTTTCATTATGGTGACATATCACAGATGGGTGTAAAACTTGAGCCTGGTAATGCTTGCTTAACTCCCAAATGTGAAAATTGAACAGAGAAATTTTTTCAGCTAGCTTCCCTGGTTGGCGTGCCGAGCACAACAACAACCTGTTTTACCTCCCAAATTGTGTCTCCAGAGTATCCACTCTACCGGCTTGGAGCAGTTGAAGATTATTAAAACCTTTCATGTTAGGTTATACTGTTTCAAAATTATTCCTAATATGCAGGAGTCGGGTCCAAAACAAATTTCCCTCACACGGTGATCTCAGTAAGCTGCTGTGCAGTTCCCTACTTCAAGTTTTGTGCACAAGTCTCTCAGGTGTTTGTCAGAGCCAGACATTGAAAACCTGCTTAGGTCTAGACACTGCCAAATGGTTGTTTCTATAGTCTTGAAAAGGATGTGCAGCTAAGGTCTTTTGTTTTGTTAAACACAGATCTCCTAGCAGTTTCGTAGGACTAATGTAATCTGTTTCTTCTGCCTGTTCTGGACGGACAGGTATTCTTTAGCTGAGGATGTTTTGTGCCCTATAACAGAAGCTGGTGGGTGTGCAAAAGTTTTTCAAACCTAGGCACCCCTAAGTTTAAATTTGACAAATGTAACACAAACTTTTTTGAGTTACCAGTCTGACCTAGATAAAACTAAAGAGTGACATGTAACTGCCTAACAAAACCTTAGTGTAGACAACTGTAAATGGAAATGAGCAGTTAAAATAAGCGCGAGGGTATGAAACAGTCCTGTAATCAGCAAGGCTGCATGATAAAGTCCAACAGAACAAATAGTTTAACACTTAGAGAGTGTGAATAGGATACCAACTTAGCCCAATTCTCTATAACTGTGTTTATTTTCCAGTTACTCCTGAATCATTTTTATTCTCTGTGTGCAGAGGAATGTGCAGAGGAAGATTGAGATACATGGTGTAGTTATCGTTTACACTGGCTGTAGGGCTGAAGTTGGCTTAAAATGTCCTTGTTTTACCTCATATCTGCCCATGCTCCACAGTTTCCCATCTACATACTGTGCTGATAGCCACCTGTGGGGCTGTGTTGCAAACGGGGCCACTGACATGAGCCGTGTTAGAAGTAAACCTCTCTCCAGAAAGAACTGTACGGCACAGGCTGCCGGGTAGTGTCAGGAGGGCTGCGGGCTGCAGAGCTGTGAGGTGCTGAGTGGAGAATGGGAGAGGGAGCTCCTGGGGCTCATGGGAACCATCACACAATATAGCTACTCCCAGTCCAGGTACAGTATTTAGTATCATTCGGTCACCAAAGAAGGACCACATTTGGTAAAAGAATGTAGGAGTTGGAAGTGGTGTTTTGGGGAAATCACAGCTTATGTTACAATGAAAATCAGCAGCTGCAGAGCACTTTTGAAAATCAAGTCTTGTTTAGATGCTGGTAAGATGTGACTCTTAAAATTGTGTCTGAAGTGAGCTATTATGTATTTAAGTTTCCTGCTAACTGGGAACTTACTGAATCCTTGCATACCATATTTGATTCCTAAATTATATGTTTAACCATGAAAACCTTCTACATGTACCTACAGAGCAGTATATCCTATTTGGAAATGAAATAATGAAAAGGGTCTTCAAGGGTCTTCTGACAAGGCAGAGGGAATCAGAGGGTGGTATAAATCCAGCAGAGGAAACTCCATGCTGGATTAGCAAGGGAATAAATGGGATATGTTCAGAGGATTCAGGGCTTGAGATCTCCAAGCAGTAGGACTATCCTCCATTAATTTGACCTGTCTCTGAGTACATGAATATACCTGTAAGAAATGGAGCTTGCATGTTGTTATGGCATGGCATCTAACGCTTAATTTCTGTTTATCCATTTTTTTATTAGTGATAAATCTATCCAGGACAGATGAAATCCTAGTATTAATAATCCATTTCTTCTCTTACTTTCTGTTGTAGGATTCCTTTATTGGTGTTTCTGTAGAAGGAAAGATCAAAAACATATACAAAAGTATCTTTAAATACCAAGCCCTTAGGAAAGTAAAGGGAAGATGGGATATGTGTGCGAATACTGTCGCACAACTGGGCAAAATCTGTGACATTTGCAAGGACTTTCACTAATGGACTTTTGGGCTACATCCATGCTAATGAATTAAAACAGTGCCAGCAAATGATCTTGGGACTAGAGGCTGGTTGTCTCTACCCTCAGGTTGACTTTGGCTTTGCCCTGGCCAGCAAGTGCTCTCTTCACCAGGTCACGGTGTGGTTTGGGGGTTAGCATGGGCCACACCCAATAGGAAGTTTGGATGTGGCCACCTTGTTTCGGAGACTAAGAGAGCTGATCAGTATCGATAGGTATGCTGGAGTGCCAGCTGGGCTCAGTGCCAGAGACTGGAGAAATGTGTATTGTGAGAGTAACTTCACCATTCCGGGCTGGGGTGCTTGGGATACAGCACTACCTGTAAGCGCTTCTTCCCACCATCTCCAAGAAAAGGAGCGGCATTGACTGTTCATCTTCCCTGCCTGTTTCTCACAAACCACAAGTTAAGGACTTACAAATAACAGCAAACATCTCCCAAACGCTGCCTCATCGTGCACTTTTTGCAGGTGAGGAGCTGCCAAGACTGACCTTCCAGGCATCAGCTGTGGTTGCTGTAGTATCACCCCGTCCCTAGCCTACAGAGATGGCACCCTCTCCTGTCACTGCAGAGACTGGTGCCCCAAAAAGAATCAGCAGAGGTATGAAAACTTAGAAAAGCGGATTTAAAAGATGTGAAAAGACTGCATGACTGCCTGGGATACTGTTGGAGCACAGTGTGCATTTACTGTTCGTACCTGGTTTTCAGAGGAACGAAATATGCTGCTCCTTTTCAGCGCTACAACTGACCGTATTTTGTAACACAGTGCAGAGGATGCCAGCCCAGCGCTTCTGAAGAGGCAGACTTCAAGAACTGGGTGGCATTTCTAAATGTATTAGACTTGCGCAGGGATGAGAGAATTCAGATGAATCAAAACATTGTTAGGTGTGCCCACTCCACTCAGCATGAAGATGCTAAAGGAGCAAAATGTCACCCAAGCTGCTTCAGTGCACGTTTTGGATTCTGAAAGTGGGTTAAGACGCGTATGCAGACATGACCTTATTTCGCAGATACTGGGCACGGAGGCCAGTCCAGGCAGAGCTACATTACCAACCGGTTCACGTTTGAGTAGCTACGAGGCTCCTGGAATTTCTGCCAGCATCGTTGTCCCTGTTCAGACCCAGAACTGTTGCCGGTTTGCCTGCGAGCCTGAGCCCCGTGCCAGCGCGCCTCGGGGGGCTCTCCAAGCCTCTCCCAGTCTCTGCGGTGCAAAGCCGCGGGGATAAGCGGGCGCTCCCGACACCGCGGGCTGCCGCTGCGCTCGGTGCCGCGGGCGGGCGGCGTTACGCTGGGGGTTCATCTGCTGGGGTGGCGCGTTCGGCTGAGAACGCCACCCGCTCCCCCGCGGCATCTGCCCCAGGGCGCGGGGCGCGAGGGCTGCGGGGGGCAGAACCGCACCCATGGGACAGAAGCGCGCTCGTCCTCCCCCCGCCGTGCCGCCGGCCCCCCGCCCCCGCCGGGCCGGCCTCGGGAACGCCCCGCGGGGCTGGTGCGGCTGCGGCCGCCGGAGCGCGCCTGGCGCGGGGGCAGCGCCGGCCTCTCCCTTCCCGCCCCCGCCCGGCGCCGGCGCCGCGCACAGGGGCGGGCCCAGGGCTGCGGGCAGCGCGGCCGCGGGGCAGCGCGCACCGAGCGCGATGGCGGGGGACCGCGGCGCTGTCCGCCGCCTCCTGCTCCTGCTCCTCTGCAGCTCCGCGGCGGCCGGGTACGTGGGGCCGGGCGAGCCGGGGCCGGGCGGGTGCGCGGGGCGCCGCGCCTCCTCATGCTGCCCGGCGCGCAGGCTGCGCGGGCGGGGGCGCTTCCCCGGGGGTGCCGGCGGCCGGCGGGCAGCTGCGCGGAGCAGCGCTGCCTTCTCCCCGTCCCGCACGCCAGCGCCCGCTGAGCGAGCATCGCCTCCAGCCGCCGCGGCGGAGCGCAACGGGAGGGCTTTGCAACTTGCGCCGTGCGTTCTTGTGCGGACGCTGTTACTTTTTTTGGGATTGTGTTTCACTCCCTGCCCTTTCTCCCTCTGCCCGTTTGGATTTTCCAGACCTGCATTCCTGGTGGCGGCTCCCTGGAACATCAGGCCTGGAGCAAACATGACTGTCGGGGTGGCTCTGCTGCCGGACAGCCCAGCACAGGTCACCGTCAGGGGAGAAGTGATCAGAGATAACGAGACCATCTTGAGCAGGGAGATGGTCTTTGAGAAAGGTAAGAGAACGGAGTTGGCCTGGAAGGATTTAGATTTGCTTTCTCCCACAATAGTCTGTTGCTCCCAAAATATCCCGGCTTCTAAATGGTACTAAAATAGGAGCTTTTATTTTACCAAGTAGGGGCCACTTAAGAGAAAACAATCCTGTGCTCTGCTGGTTCTGTGTGCGGGTGGGTGACTGAGCTGGGTAGTGACTAGTTGCATGGGTGTGCCAACTCATTGTAAACTCTGAAAATAATCCAATAGTAGCAAAGTGTGATGGATATAGGATTTCTGAGAAGCCAGGAAGTACTCTGGTCAATGTGGTGGGATGAAGAACAAGTAGAAGAAGAGGTCCTCACTGGTAGGCTTGTTGTTAGGGTGCAAGGTGGAAGCAAACAGGATAATGGTAGGGGTGGAACAAACAAGGTGATACAGTATCTGCAGATGGCTGCTTCTCATGCCCTAGGAAAGGGAGAATCTGAGGAGGATAGGGGAGATGACTGTGTCAGACACCATTACTTGGAAGCTCTGTGCATTTGCGGAAACAGAAATTTTTAAGGATCAAGAACTGGATCGTGGGACAGGTTGAGGACTGAAGATAAATACCCCTGAGAGCAGGCTGATTTAATTTATGCCCCGGGCAGCAATAGAAGATGTGGTGGCAGTTAATTGCATAAAGGCCAGCTGGGAACAGAAGCACAGAGATGCCCTGCCTGAGATTTTCCCTCATGAGAAAGAAAATATTTTGTCTGGATAATCCAGCTTTCAGACTGTTCTTAGTGTGAGGCAATATAAATGATGCCCAAACTCTAGCTTTTTACTTGTTGTAAGTAGAGAGTCTGGGGGCAATATGAAGTCCTAGAAAAAAACTACCCTGCTGTAATGCACTCTCTTCTTGTTAGTGTCAACTAATTTTTCTGTTAATGTCTTATAATGTAGATACCTTAATTGGAAACATCACACCTTCATTTCAAAGCCTTCATGAAAGGCCGCCTCCCTTCACAACCTGTAGAAAAGACTGAAATTTTGAGTGTGGTGAAGTGCATTTGACCAGATTGAGGAATTCATGGCCTCGTGATGCAGAAAAGCATATCTGATCAACCCCCTTCTTGCTATTTCAAATATTCAGAAAAAGTTCGCCAGAACTATGCATTGGCAGGTTATACTTCAAATTGGGTATTGTTTATCCACTCTAATTTTATATTGTTTCCAGCTCTGTGTCCTCCAGCAGCCAGTGTAAAAGGATAAACCCGAGGTAAATTTCCTGTAGTGGTAAGGCTGATAAAAAAAGAATCATCTAAATTTTCATTCCTTATTTAAATCATATTTAGACACCTGATCTGTTAGCATCCAAATGTAATACTAATGGTTGTTGTGATGTATGCCTAAGGCAAGTACTTTAGGAGGACAGGTTTGCTAGCATCTAAAATCTTCATGCAAGTAAACCAGACTGGCTGCCATGCCTACTACGGTCCTTCATCTTAAGTCTCCATAACACACTATATAGCATATTTAGATTTTGCTTATTCAAAAATAGAGCAAGCCTATTGGATTAGACATAGCAGAGGATTCAGCATTGGACAAAGGAGCATTCATACTCTGTGGAGAAAATAACTTCGATGTATTTATTACGCTGTTAGTAGCGAGCTTGCCTTTTTAAGTTCACAACTCTTCTTCAGACCTTTCCTGGCAATATTTTGATACAAAACCAAAAAAACCAAACCCAAACCAACTGATTCATTGTTTTTACAAGAAAAACTGTCTTCCCCTTTTCTTCTTCTAACTATATGGCTTTTATTTCCTGCTTTTGTTCTGCTTAACATCAAGTTCAGTGAGACTTGCATGGGTTTCAACCTGTCTGTTGTCCTTTTCAACATTAAAAAGCAGACAAGTGCCTGGTAATTCCAAGCATGTGAAAATATTTGGATGTCCGTATCTGCACAGCACACAGAACGATGCTTGACGCTGTGAGTTGCTGAAGTCAGAGGGAATGCTGGGTGATCAGGCATAGGTGTGACACTGTATCAGGCTGGATACAGTGAGGAAAAAGCAGAATATATTTTAAATATATATTTGAATTTTCCATGCTTTTTTACTTGATAAATGGAACCTAAAAAAAAAAAAAAAAAGGTGCTGAGCATGCAGTGTATTTCCTCTTGCAAAGATCTTAAAATTTGGGATGTGGCCATTCATTCGTTAAAGTCAAGTTATATAATTTGTTAGTCATTTGTTCTCTGTGAATAACTATGTAGGCAAAACTGTTACGGGCCAGGGGCAAGGGAACTGCCCTGTAACAGAGGAGGCAGTGTTGAAGGCACGTATCTGAAGGTGCTACACAAGTGGATCAGTTGTGAATAGAGTTACCCAGAGAGAAAGCAGTTTGTCAGGGTAAGATTCTAAAGCTTTAAATTCTTCACCTCACAAAACAACTTTAAGATAAAATATGTAACAATACTGTTGTAACTGTGTTAGTCTAAGAATGTGACTGAAGGACGACTGGGGGAAGTTTTATTAGGCCAGCTGTTGCAGTTGAAGGAAAAAACCCCAAATATATCTCCAGGCACACAAAATCTTCTTTAAATGACATCATTGGTGCATATATTAGTGCCCAGAAAATGTTGCTTTATCTGTCATTTGGGCCCATTGGGTTACACAGGGTGGCTAATACAGTGGTATTACTGTTCCTGCGGTACACATGAATTTGATGACTTTCATTGCCATGTGTCTATGCAGAGTAAGTATTAAGAGAGGCATAGTGTAGCTGAAGATGTTGACATGCTGAATATCCAGGAAGCTGGAACTGATCACCTACCTTGGTTAGGCTGCAAATTTAGTGGCACTGCTGCCTAAGCTGGCTCAGTTATGCTCTGTATTTTTCCTTGCATGGTGGCGGCAAAAGCAGGGGATTAACTGAGTTAAGAAACTGATCTGACTGAAATTAAAGTTTTTATTTTGTTGAATATTTTTTTAGGCAGACAGGTTCCCTGGTTCAGTGTGCAACATTTGTGCTGATGGAAATGAGATGGGTGCAGAGCTGGGAATTGGATGCTGGGGACAGATATGCTGGGGACAGTCTGAAAGACACTGTTTTTATTAGTGCTGTTTAATCTTGCAGGCTGAGTTCAGCTGAGTACCTAAGCGTAAGCGCTATAACATACCTGTCTGGCAAAGTGCATCTGCAGTTGCTTAAAGTTAAGTGCTCTGGTTCTCCAGCAGCAGCTCAGTATGGTGCATGTACTGGTCTGAATTTCCAAGTTAGTTCCGTAAAAGGATCTTGCTGAATTAGAGGCATAGTTATTTTTTCTTTATATAACTCTTGCTTTATGTAAGAAATAGAGTGCTTGCCCTGTGATGGTTGATAAAACATTTCACTGTTTTAATGTTACTGGAAGTAGAATTTTGATATCTGAGTGATGCTTGGGAAATCGTCCATTAGAGAAAGGCTTTAGCAGTTGGGGTTGGTTCACATCTTTATCACGCTTCTCATATAACAAAGGGGAATAATGTATTTATTAATAAAGTGGCTGGTTTGTATGTTTTGGAGTGAGGGAGAAAGTGTGCGTGCACATACATTTAAGGAAGTGCTGATGTTTTGAGCTTGGCTCAATGTTCCAGAATCCAAGCGTACTGTAGCAAGGGAGATTAAGACCAATGTTTTGGTACAGGGATTAAGTTAATTAGATTAAATGTGAACACAGACCAACCGAATGTCTGCAAGCAGGATGTTGCTGCTACAGGTAAACTTTGTGTGAGCAAGTGCAACCGAGAAAAATAAGTCAGGGCGTCACCAGGGGAGAATAGGTTTCCATTGTTTGCAGCAGTCTCCAGAAAAACACGAAGCACTAACTAAAGCTGTTTCTGTGCACGGTATCAAGCCTTGACACATTCTCTGTGGAGATGAAGTATCAGAAAGATCTTCACCCTGATTGAAATTGACTGCAGAAGATAACAATGGCTTATGTGCAATTTGAGCTGTTGGGTTTTCTGGGTCATCAACAACAACAAAAAAGATGGAAATAACAGACAGACAAGTTAAATTTTATGCATGAATGGCTTGATTTTCAGTGATTACAGTGAAGAGTGACTCTTGCCATGCATATTTATCCAGTCATTGATCAATAAAGATGTAGTTTGAATTGGCAAGAAGTGTTGTTGTACAGGGTTTGCTCCCTAGACGTTGCAGCGTGTGTTAGTGTATGAGAAACCTTATACCTTAATTGTGAGAGCTTCTGAAAAGTCTGTTTTCTTTGTTGGTGCTAGAATGGTTTGGAAAAAGTAAGTACATGTAAGCTGAAAAAACGAATTAGTTTTAGAAAAAGCTTTCATTTGTAATGAGTTGTCATCATTTACCCACCTGCCTGAATGTTTTTAATTCTTAAGAATAACATTTAGTTAGAGCTTTGGGTATTTAAGGTACAACGTAATTTATTTAAGGCACAGTGAGTGAGAACTACTTTGTGAAGTGAAGAATCTGGTTTACAATAGCATGCATAGTTTGGGTTCCCCGTAAATTACTTGTACATGTTAATTAATTTGTACTGCTTTTTGTACTTCTAGAGAGGAGTAAATGTACTTGTTAATAGAGGTTACTGAGCTAGAGCGTGGTAAATACTCAGCTAAGATTTATGAAACATGGTAGAGTTTGTGAGAATGTCTGTCAAGCTCAGACTTGTAGTGATCATCCGTATAGACAATGGAAAATCTGCTTTTACCCGAAGGCATGTTTTGCATACTTAGTAATATGGTTCTGACCATGTTAGTATGTGAAACGGCGAAAAGCACTAGGGATAGTAAGTTATATAGTAACAGCCAAATGGGAATGAATGGCTTAAGTATGCCAGTCAGTTTTGTTAACCTTGAGTTGCTTCTGCACCTTATTTCAGAATGAAATGACTCACTCGTCAGTGACCACAAAATCTAGGCTGAAAATCTGTGGGGTAAAGGATTTTGCTGGAAGTTTAGTGGGACAGCTCCTTTCTGCCTAATTCTGCATCAATGCCTAAAAAGCCAAACAGCAAGAGAGAATGAGTCCCATGATTTTGTGTCCATAACCTCCACTTCCAAACACATGTGTAACTGTGCCTCATGAAAAATAAGTTGTCAGTCAGCACAGGCAGATAACCTATGCAAAAGTAGACCGAAGGAAAAGTTTTGGGCAAGGAGGTATTCGGGCTGGATCCAGAGGCAAGGGAGCTAGCAGAGAAGAGGACCCTCTCGTACAGGCTTTTGTATTGCTGGAGTACATATAAGAAAAAAAAAATACCAACAGGCTTCTGTGCCTTTTGTTGAATCTATCCTGCTAACAGGGCCATTAAGTAATTTGCAGAAAGATGGAAGTATCAAGCTCATCCAGTAGTTGAACTTTTTCTTACTGATTGGATACAGTTTGAAATTTGAGGGAGAGTCCTTCTGTGGCTCAAGTTTTACAGGTTTGTGCATGAGGTTGTTTGTTCACCATGGTCTTCACCAATATTCAGCGAAGGAGAGTGTGGCGGACTGGACGCTGTAGGCTGTTTCACAGTACCTTGAGAAGAGTGGAATAACTGACTTCTATCAGAAATGGTGGTAGTGTGGCAACTCTTAGAGAGGAGGGAATATTACATGTGCCAGTGTGGGGTTTCCTGTTGCTACTGTAAACTGGTGGTGCTTTACAGCTTTTAGGAATGGGAGAAGAGAGGAAAAACAAAGTAAAGGCTGTGAACTTAGTGGTGGTGGGGGAAATGATGCCAATAAACAACGGGCATTGGAAGGTAAGATGTTATCAGAAACAAGAAGGAAGGGAAGCAAAGGGAGAACACTCTTGAGGGATTCATATTAATGGGGTAGTACGATTAACATAGCAGAAGGGTAAGAAATAAAGTAACTAAACGCGATCTTAACATGGGCCAAAAAACATCAGATAAAAGGAAACCCATTTGTATAAACTGAAAATGAGATCAGATTACAAAGATAGAGTTTAAAGGAGTAGCATGGGTAAGAAATGACAAAGCTGGAAAGGCCAAACCGTGAGTAGGAAAGAATGTGAAGGATAATAAGGCAGGATTTTTAAATGTCATATTGGTAGCAAGAAAACTAGCAAAGGATGTGGCTTGCTACTCTAATGAGAAAGGTCAGTGATGCTGAGAGGGAGTAAGTGTTCAGTCTTCACTAAGAGGATCAACTAACTGCCATGGAAAAGGGTTAAGAATTAAGGCAACAAAAGGGGAGGAACAGTTTAAAGAGTAATTTGGTAAAGTAGATGTTTAGGCCTGATAAAATTACCTGTAGAATATTTAGGGAATTGTTTGAAATGCTAGTGAAGTTTTGAGAGCATGAGTGAAGAGAGGGGTTCTGGGAGATTGAAAACTTGCAAATAAAATGTGTTCCACCATGGGCTGGCAGGGATTGTAGGTGGATAAGAAGTGGGATATTGTTATATTTTGACTTTAGTAGGGCTGTTGATAGTCTGGCGTGGCACGCTGACAAGGCAGCTGGAGAAGCGGGGACAGCATGGAACTCTTGCTAAATACGTTTGTGGCTGGATGGAAAATACTATTCACAAAGTAGGTCTAAAGTGGTTCACTCTCAAACTGGAAATGGGTTGCCCTGAAACTGTATTGTTCAGTATGACTGACATGGATGAGAAGGGGAGAATGTTTATTAGATCAGTGAAGGAGCAGCAAGGATGCTGGGAGGAAGGATTAGATTTTAAACTCATTTTGGCTATACAGGAAATTATTAGGGGAAAAAACGGAGTATGATTCACTAGGGGAACTGCATAATTCTGCTCTTGTTGAGGAATAAAAGAGCATGTGTTTACTGGATGGGAAAAAAGGTGAGGCAGCAGTCCTGCAGAAAAGGGTGTGTGTGGTGGGCGTGGGTGATGGTTTGAAGGTGGAAGCTTGTAAGTAATACTGTGGTGCTCAAAAAAGAAGGCAAATGCTGTACTCAAGTATATACACAGAAATATTTTCTGTAAGTACTCTAGTAATCTTCACAGCTCTAATTAGGCATCCTGGGGAATGCTGTGCCTGATTTGGGACATTCCTCATGGAGGCTGTGAGCCAACTGGAGATGTTCCAGAGATAGCAGAGGGAAAGATAGGAAATCCATCAGAAGACAAGTTCAAACCAGACAAAAGAAGGTGAGCCTCATACATAAGCTGAAGAGGCATGGGTAAGCTCAGTGGACAGTGAGGTGGGTTGAGAACTGGATGAATGGCAGAGCTCAGAGGGTTGTGGTCAGCAGCAGAGTCCAGCTGGGGGCCTGTAGCCAGCGGTGCTCCCCAGGGGTCAGTACTGGGTCCAGTCCTGTTCAACTTACTCATCAGTGACCTGGCTGAAGGGACAGAGTGTGCCCTCAGCATGTTTGCTGATGGTACAAAGCTGGGAGGAGGCTGATACCCCAGAAGCCTGCACTGCCATTCAGCGAGAGCTGGGCAGACAGGAACCTCATCAAGTTCAACACAGGCAAGTGCAGGGTCCTGGACCTGGGGAGGGACAACCCCATGCACCAGCACAGGCCAGGGGTGACCTGCTGCTCTGCAGAAAAGGACTTTGGGGGTTCTGGGGGACAGCAAGCTGCCCATGAGCCAGCTGTGTGACCTGGTGGCCAGGAAGGGCAACGGTGTCCTGGGGTGCATTAGGAGCAGCGTGGCCAGTAGGTTGGGGGAGGTGATCCTGCCCCTCTGCTCTGCCCTGGTGAGGCCTCATCTGGAGTGCTGTGTCCGGGTCTGGGCTCCCCAGTTCAGGAGAGACAGGGAACTGCTGCACAGGGCCCAGTGGTGGGATACCAAGGTGATGAGGGGACTGGAGCATCTCCCTTGTGAGGAAAGGCTGAGAGAGCTGGGCCTGTGTAGCCTGGAGAGGAGAAGACTGAGAGGGGATCTGATCAATGTCCACTAATATCTTAAAGGCCAGCGTCAAGAGGACAGGGCTGGGCTCTTCTTAGTGGTGCCCAGTGACAGGACAAGGGGCAACGGGCACAAACTGCAACACAGGCAGTTCCATCTGAATATGAAGAAAAAGTTCTTTACTTTGAGGGTGACAGAGCACTGGAACAGGCTGCCCAGAGAGGCTGTGGCATCTCCTTCCCTGGCGAAATTAAAAACCTGCCTGGATTTGACTCTGTGAGTCTTGCTCTAGGAGAACCTGCTTTAGCCGGGGGTTGGACTAGCTGATCTCCAGAGGTCCCTTCCAACCCTGACCATTCTGTGAATCTGTGATTAATGAGGTGGAAATAAATTGTGGAACTCTGTGTTCCACATGTTGTGGGTGGAAAATGTGATTGCTCAAATTCGTGAGGCAAAAGTCCATCAAAGGCTGGTCCAGTATAAAAACACGAATTCTGGCTTGTCAGGCCCCAAGCTCCAGATTGCATAGGCTGGAAAGAGTACCCAAGGAGGGGTCACTGTGTACTTGTTCTGTTTTTATGCTGTTCAGATGTCTGTCCTTGACCATTGTTGGAGATGGTACTTTGGGCTAAACAGACTTTTGATTTGACCCTGGGACTCTTCTACGTTCTGGAAAGCAGGAGGAAAGATGGTAGGCATTGTGGCAAAGTGTCAGGAGAAGTGTGCTACGCACCTGGTTATTACCCTTCAGGTACAAAAAAGGTAGCTTTGAAGAGAAAGGGATGGGAGCTAAAAGTGCATCTCCAGATGGGTATAGGGTGATGTCCTTATTGGCGTCTAATTAGAAAGACATCCAAACTAAGGTGCTGAGGGTTCTAGAAGTACCTGCAGAGACAAGAAGCAGCTGGGAAATTCATGGGTCTGCAGTCACACACAGGTGACTTCTCTTTTCATGAGACTCTTAGGACTATCTGCACTGGCAGCATTGCTGGTTCCCATGCTCTGCTATCCCTAACTACCTGTTTGTGAAGGCAGAGTTGAGATCCTATCTGCATGGGTTGAATAGCACATGGCAAGAAATGATGCTGGTTCACCTAGATTTACTGCAGTCCAAATAAGTATGTGTGTAGAAAATGTGGTCAGAGTGACAGACTTCTTCTCCCCTACTTCTCCAGCTTCCTGGAGGTACAGTTGTGACATCCAGGTGCTTATTTTGTATAATTATATTCATTCAATATATAAATATATTAAATTTTTTACCAATTAATGGAGTCTCTGGTAATATTTTTATATATCTAAATAATTTTGTGATCTCAGAAAAGTTATGTGGCTATTTCATCTCAGACTCTGAATGCTTTCCAGAAAATGGAAGAAAACCAATATGAAAACAAACCTTCTTTCATTCCTTTAAGAGAAACTTAAATAGTTCCTGGATAATGTATTTACAGTAAATGAGTCTGATAGGTGATTTCACTTTGGAATTTTGCTCCAGCTGCAGCCATTGATGCAATGAGGGTGATATTGATACTGCCAAATCTCTAGCATAGACAGACTTAGCCGCATTTTGTCCTTGTATGGTTTCCCTATGTTTTAAGTCAGAACAAAAACTTTGGCTGCTTTAAATTGCAGCAATAGTGGCTTTGTCTGTGTTTATTTCATGGACATCAGAATGGATAATAATGATGGCCAGTAGCGCCTTGAAAGCAGGATGTGCATGTGCCTGTGAGCTTGTGTGTTTGTGTACAGTCACTAAAGGAAAACAAAGTGAACTAAATTAATTTCTCAGGCTTAAATCTGAGATTGTTCAGAATCGTCTATGTAGTTTCATAGATTGGATCTGATGTCATGAAAGTTTTCTCTGTAGTATTCAAAACTTGTCTTGCTAACAGCTGTAAATTTGTAATTCATGGGAATATAGTTATTTGGTTATGATAAGCAGTGATAATGTCATGCACATGACAAAAAGTCCATGGATGTCTCTTAGAGGCTGATCTTGGGAAGAAGTTGAAAAGAGCCTGTACTTGTGTTTAAGTGTCTGGGATGGTAGCTGCTGGATAGCTGTCAGAAGGTCTCTGATTGAAGAGATGATTTAGTTTTAGAAATATTAAGCCATTTTTTTTACTATGCATCATGCAGTGCCTCAGATAAACCACAGAGCATTTTAAGTATTGAGTTCTTGCTTGCAGCTGGCTACTGTCTGACCACACATCTCAAAGTGATAATAGTAGTATAATCATAGAGTTGGTTGTTTTACTTTAGAAGACTTAAGTGGAGAATTAAATGTCTGAATTATGACCTAAGTGTAAAAAGAAATTATAAAGGCCAGTCTGCAGGGAACTTGGTGTTAGTTTGTGGAAGGGATCGTGGATGTGGCAGGGCAACAACAGGTCACCCAGCATCGGCAGTGTGTGTCCGCCTGTCTGAGGGGGTGGAAGATGGTGGTATTTCTTAGGGGTGGATCTGGCAGTGCTGATGAAAGAAGGGCTGAACAGGTAAAAGGTACAAGCAGGGAGGTACCACGACTCCTTTGCTGTGTGAAGTAGGGAATGCCATGGTGAGGGGGCAGAGGAGCAGCCCTTGTCTTCATGCCTTGTGGTAAAACTGTATCTCCTCTGTCGTGGCCATGAGTGTTTCTGGTTGTGCTTTCTGTGGTTGGGTTTCCACCACTCTTCTGACCTTGGAGTAAAGGCATATTGGGGAAAAACCTTTGGAATTAGCTGGAGAAGGTTTTTTTGTCATGACTTGTCCTGGTTGTCAGGAAAATATCCCTACAGTCTGCACCGTAGACCAAAGCTAGAAGTTGCTAGCAACTGCAGAATTTGGTAAAACATGACTTTAATTGCAAAAATGTCTGTGCATGTTGCCTTTCTCCTGTCTTCTAGAGCTGCAATGCAGTCTCTTGACCAGACCCTCAGGTGGTAAATTCAGGTCCAGTTCAGATTATTCCTCCTGTCTCTTTATGCCTGCCTTTATAGTAAGTGTTGCTACCCTGCCTCTCTCCCTTTATAATTTTTGAGTGCTTTTAGCCTCCAAAATTGCCAAAAGGACTGAAATGGATAAGGGGTGGTGGAGATAGGGAGTAGGGTAATGAGTGGCTGTGGAGGGCAGTGTAAATAGTGCTGCAGGCGGGAGGGTTTTAGGAAGGGTTTAGAAGGCTTTGTGGAGAATTATACCCCTTTGCTACAGGCCTGTTGGCGTTTGGCTTTGGATGTCTGCCTGTCACTAGCAGTCCCTATTGCATCCATTTGAGTGCTGTATTGCCCCTCCTTCTATCTGGCCCAAATGTAGCCATAACTTAACAGCAGTGGCTCACACTATGTATTTTGAGCTACTTGAGTAACTAAACAGTGCTAATTTGGGTGCTAATTTTAGGATAATAGATGAGGATTGTAACATGTTTAAAAAAACCTGTGAACTCAACAGATTTGCAGGCCTCCTTTTGTGAAGAAAAAAATATTTTCACTCTCTATAGACAGTTTAGGCCTTGTTATTTATGCTTTCTTTTTTTTAAAAAAAAAAAAACACCAAAAAAAGTATATAGTTGGGATGGGAAGAAGATCTAAAAATGTGGAAGAACATTGAAGAACATTATTTTTTATTTCTCTGTTGTGAGTTTTTTTAAATAGACTCCACAGTAGAAAAAATTCCATTTACCACTGCAGAGAAAATGCTTCTCTGTAAACATTTCCTAAGCATGGCTATGTGAACACAGCTGCCAGAAGAAAGACGTAGCATCATTTCAGTAAATCAATCTGAAGTGATTCCAGTTACATTTTTACATCCTTACACAAGACTAAGAAGGAATGAGGATGTAGGTAGAAAAGGTTAAGTGAGACAGTCTGTAGTGATACCTGCCACATGAGCTAGAATATAGAGTCAAGACCTGAATTTGTATAAATCAGAGACTGAAGTGCTGCTGTGCTGATTTATGTTGGCACAAGCTCTAGTTCACTGTGCCAAGCCATACAGTAATTTTTCTGGAACCTCTGCCCTTTTTTGGGAGTGGCAGCTGAAACATTTATGTCTAGTCCTAGCGCTGGTGGTATCAGCTCATGAAAGTGTAGCATACGTTTCTTGGTTTGGGTCAGGCCCATGCAGTGGGAAGAACGTAAGACTGCAGTGTTTATACAGCTCTTCATAAGTCTAAAAAAATTTGCATGTATTTGGCTCTGTAGAATTTTTTCCTGCTTGCTTTGCTGTTAACAGTACTATTAGACCTCCAAAAAATGGCATGGTGGCTGGGTACATTAAGATGATGATTTAATTTCCCACTGCTGTCTACATGGCCTTTGGATTCTCTTCTGCTGGACTGTCCTAAATGCCAAGGACTCTGAGGAAAAGGAGGCAGGACAACGTGGTGTTTGTTCCCGCAGTATTACCATGTATTTCCTCAATGCAGTATTTATTGAATAAATACAGTACAAGCTTCAGGAATTCTGTGAGAGAAATGATTTTGTAAATGATGAGGAAGGATGTTTTTTCTTGAGGGGCCCTGTGACTTCTGTGGGGATTTTTTTTTGTTGTTTGTTTTTTAACTTTCCTCAAGATTAGCCTGGAAAGGTCCACTGAATTTTTCCTGCCTTCCCCCGCAGCTAGGGCATGGCTCCCAGCTGGGAGTTTTCTTTAACTAATCCCTTGCGGCAGCAGGGACCCGTGCTCTTCCTTGGTCTTTCCCCTCAGTGGCCTGTTGCAGTTGTGCTGGTTAGCCTGCTGCTGCACAGAGCAGGAATGATGAATCGGGAGGAAACATTTTGTTGTCCACAATGCTTGGTGCAGGTGGCAGAGCTGTTCTGGGATCCTTTCTAAACCTACTTCTACTGCCTGGAGTTCGTCACCTGTAATTGTTGAGAGGTGTATTTAACAACTGAAGGGGTCCCTTGCAAGGATGTGCCAAAGGAGGGTGACAGATGTTGCCATTTCTGGGGACAGTGGACTCGACTGATGTTGTGTATAAACCACGTGGAAGTGTTATGCACTGCACGGTGGGTAAAAGTGTCCAGCTGCATGATATAGCTGAGCTTCTAGCAGAGCAGTGCCTTGTGCTGGCTGTTGGGGCATGGTTAACTGCTTATAAGCCTGAGATTGCTGTATCATTAAATATAACTTCAGTTCATATAGTAGACAGAAAAATGTGGTGAATTTCAGCAATTCAGTGTTGGCATAAAGGAACTACTTTGCCTACGGCTCTCACTTGAGCACATCTGAAGCCATCCCTGGGCGTAGCTGAGCAGAGCTCCAGGGAATTCATTGCAACTTGGTAGTCTCTGAGAACATGGGAAAATCTTGCATGACGCGGAAATTCACAGCAACGCCAAAGAGTTTCGGATCTGCCTGGGCTGCTCAGTTCCTAACAAAATAATTACGTAGTGACATGAATTGGAAGATTACCTCATGCCCCAGAGCCTCTTTTATGATTTTCACTGGTTGGGAATGAGGTGGCTCTCTGGGCTTTATCAAGGCAGCCAGCGAGGCTGTAACTCATGACACTGCTTCAGAAGGCAAATGCTTTTCGAGTTGCACAAAGAAGATGTGACTGTGATTTAAATCTCCCTCCTCCCCAACTGCTTCCCCCTCTGCATCACAGCTGTATATTGGCTCAGACCCGATGTTAGGTTTCCCAGGCCTGGGAACACAGAAGAAACCTGGTATTTCTACCTTAAAGGTTTCTGTCTTTTGTGTGCTAGTGGTTCTCAAAATAGGTGGAGGCAAGTGGGCCCTGCTCTGATGAGAAAGCTGCAAAGTACCTGCCCTGTTATGTGTAAGGTTGCTTTGGAAATTGTTAGATGCTGTGCAGGGCGATGTGCAGCAGCCCCCTTCCATGCTCTGCCCTTGTGGTGCGTGTGTGCTAGTGTGTTGGCTATTGGCACGGGTCAAGATGTAGCCCTGTGTGCCAAGCAAGCTTGGTGGAGTGTGGGGCTCCCTGCCGCCCTGCAGTAGGGCAGGATGCCTCGCTGCTGGTTATTGAGAAAATAAGTGTGTATTTTGCCTGAGTCTCCTGTCTGGAAAACCTCAAAGGCTGGCAGGGTTGCTCAGAGTCAACGACTGCATGGGCTGCTTCTTGGGTGAAGAGCGGGATGATAGGAAAATAATTGTGGCTTTAACAGTGGTATAAACATGTTATGGGAAGAACTGTGTTGCTTAGGGCCTGATGCCACCCATTCCCACTAAGCTTTTGCATACCTGAATGAAGTGTTGGGGTGTGCTACCCACAAACTTCATCTGTGGGATGCGAGTCATTTGGCTTAACCCAGGTTATAATTTGAATAGATGGTACTGCTGGATGGGATCTTTCCTTTAGTGCAGCAGCCAGGACAACCTGTGTTCAGTCCATCAAGACTTCCTTCTGTTTGTCACTGTCAAAGGAAAGAATTCCTTGCCTTTTAAAATTAACATTTATTGTAGATCAAAGGTCAAGTGATTGTTTCATCATGGAATGCTTTTATGTTCAGGATCAAGAAGGACATAAAATAAATTAATTCTTTCCTCTTTTTACTTTTTTTTTTCTTACTCCATGAAACAGATGAGTAAAAGACAGGTATAAACCCATAGCTTTTTAGGAGATATGAAAAAGTAACTGAATGGAATTGGCAAAAGAAAATATTAGTCAATATGAGTCAGCAGAGTGCCCTGACAGCCAAGAGGGCAAACCACATCCTGGGGTACATCAAACACAGCATAACCAGCTGGTCAATAGAGGTGATTATCCCGATGTATTTAGCATTGGTACGTCCTCAACTTGAGTACTGTGTATGGTTCTGGGCCCTACAATTTTAAGAAGGATGTGAAGGTCCTCAAATGCATCCAGAGGGGGGCAACAAAGCTGATGGCAGGGCTGGAAGGAATGTCCCATGAGGAGCGGCTGAGGACTTTGGGTTTGTCTAGTTTGGAGAAAAGGAGGCTGAAAGGTGACCTCATCGCTCTCAACAGCTTCTTGAGGAGGCGAAGTGGAGAGGGAGGTGCTGATCTCTTCTCCCTGATATCCAGTGATAGGACATGTGGATTCCCAAAAATCCACAAAGCGGTGCCAGGGGAGGTTCAGACTGGACGTTAGAAAGCATTTTTTACTGAGACCGTGGTCAAACAGTGGAACATGGTTCCTAGAGAGGTGGTTGATGCCCCAAGGCTGTCAGTGTTTAGGAGGCATTTGGACAATGTCCTTAATAACATGCTTTAACTTTTGGGCAGCCCTGAAGTGGTCAGGCAGTTGGATTTAGCTGATCTTTGTAGGTTCTTTCCAACTGAAATATTCTAGTCCTGTTCTATTCACTTATGTAATTAAAATAAAAGCTGTGGCACTGATGGCTCCATGATGTAATGATATCCAGAGGCGTAACAGCACATTTATTTGGATTCTAAAAATATTTGAAGGCACATTAACTAAAATAGTTATAATAAGTTGTATTGACCCACATACATTAATATGTTGGTTACTTATTCCCATGGTGATGTAATGCGTGAGTATGGTTAATTCTGGGTGCTTCTTTGCTTAAGGGTGGTAAATTTTGTGCATGGTTTTAAAAAATAGAGTCTTTATGTGAGCTGCAGAATCAATGGAAAATAATAACTCAGGTGGAACAGTGGTTTGAATAGGTTGTGAAGGTGTTTCAGTCTATGGGAATATAAACGAAAATGTTCCAAGTGGAGAACATGGATGTCAGCCCCCACCAAACAGAGAATTAATGTGCAGGACTGCTAAAGTATGAGCTCCAGTATGCAGCTACATCTTCCATCAACCACATCAGGGAGGAAGGGGTGGAGCGGATTTATCTGGTGAAGGGGAAGCTGGGAGCCAGTGCCCAGTGAAGAAGCAGCTCTAGGTTGTTGTAGAAGTAATGGCTCAGCACAGGCATACTGCCGCGCTGCGGGCTTTGCTTCATAGCAGTGAAGCCACCAGGTGGGAGGTTATGCTAGAGGGAATAGCCAGGATTAAAGGTAGGTTTTTTGCTGTATTCCCTTTCTCTAACAACGTAGTCTTTTTCTGGTTTATTCCTTCAAGAAAAATTGTCAATCTTGATAAAAATGACTACAAAAAGTAGTTGCCTACTAAACCCCAGAGATTAATACAAAATATCCTGGGTTTCTCTTACACGTGAAGGAGTTGATTCTGCAACTTCTTTGCAGAAGCACAGGGATCTTTGGTCTTAGGGCAGTAGTACCAGAGAGGGGAGTTCTCAAGGACAGCAGTACCGTACTCTCCTTGTTTAGGTAGCTCCCAGCTGGGACACTGCTGGCACCCTCAGATCATTATTTAAGCAGAGCACTGCATTTCAGTTTTTCTGGGCTGTTCTGCTCTGGCTGGTTCTTTTAGTGGAATTTGGACAGTGGTGATTGTTAGGGATTTGCTGAATCTGGTAGCCTGATGGTAGGGAGATCATGTCTGTGACTGGGGCATTGGGGTTCCCCCCGCTGGCGTGCCTCTGGGCTTGTGGCGGTGGATGTGTGGTGGGCTGAATGCTCCCCTGGGATGGGCCTGGGTGTTACTGGGATTCCCCCAGCTGCCGGCCTTCCTTTGTAGTCCTTCATGTATCTGTGGAGGTGGGCTGCATATCCCATAACCCGGTGGTGGATGGCAGGGGCCTTGGCAGACTTGGGAGGAGTAAATGCAGGGAATGAGAGGCTGAATGAAGTATAAACACTGTGTCAATACTGACTAATACAGCAGTTGCTGTAGGCTGTGTATTTTTTTAGTTTCACGTTCGGACGGTGTTTGGCAGCTATCAGCTGGCCGGTAAGCATGTGCATGCCGCCAGCTGGTCACAGCCATTGCATGTGTGTTGGCTGGACAGTCCATGTGCCCTGAGCTGCAGAGTAGGTGCGTCAAGGTAATTCGGTTGTCCAATGGCGATTATGGGCAGTGTGGGAACGGGGGAGCAGCACTGCTCTTTTAATTAACCTGATAATGCTGATGTTTTGGTAAGTTTTTATAAGGTTTCTGACAGTGTGGTATTTCTTCTTTTTCATTCAGATTCCTTTGGGACTCTTGTTCTTCCAGCAGTAAGTATTTCTTCCCTTTCCTCCTTCCTTATAAATTGTTGACTCTCTAACTTTTCCTCAGTTGGTGTCGATAAGATGATGTACTTTGTATGTGATTGTAGCTCTTTTCACATTCTCAGATGAGCATATTTATTGATCAGGAAGCCAAGGAGTTTTCAGATGAAGTGCTCTGCAACTTGTTAGAAGTAATTACAGTATGTGGGAGCTAATTTCCAGCATCAGCACAAGCTGATAAAACTTGCACACAGAACTTTACTTTGTGGATTTTTTTTTGACTGGCAGATACCTACGTCTCTCAGACACACCATGAAGGCTGATAAGAGCTGAAAGAATTGTGCAAAGCAATACTTTAGAAATACGAAAATAAAAAAATGTATTTATATATAGTCTTCTTAAGGATTCAGAAATGCATGTTCAGTGAAAGTACGTAATAAGCTAATTGGTCAATAAAATGTGTAATACTGAATTGTGTGTTCACTATGAGTCCTGAATTTATAATCCTGGATGATAATCTTGAAAACCCGATCCATGTATTTGTGAAAATGATGTATTTGTGTCAGAAAAAAAGTTTTACCAAAATCTTTATTTTTTTAAACATTTGGAAATCTTGAGTATCCCTAAATCCAGTGGGTTTTAATTCTGATCTCAAACTGTATATCCGATGAAATAATCTGGAAATGTTTGATTGATGGGTAATCAGTGATAATAAGCAGCTCAACATTATGAAGACTACTAGGTTGAAATGCATCTATACAAACTGTAAATCAACAAACAAAATTCAGGTTTTGTTTTTTTTTTTTAAAAAAAGATTAAATTAACAAGTTCCTTAATATAATCTGGCCAGGTCTTAAAGTGTTAAAGCACCTAAAACTAAGTGAGGTGATTTCCTCCCTCTCTTTCCGCTATCTGAAGTGATGAAAACTGACTCACTTTTTAATAATCAGATGCTTTTTCATTCGTATAGCCCCAGTAGATTTATGTTTTGCCCCAAGTCTATTTGGCTGGTAGCAGAAGGTGGGTAATGAGTGTCTGATTTCAGCTGTCATCATTTCCAGAGGAAACAGTAGCTTCCTTGTCTGAAGTGCTCGTGATGGTGGCTGGTGTGGTTAGAAGTATGTGCGATGGCTTTTTTCTCTCTTACATTAGGAGTCCCAGAATGGAGATTGTAATACCGTTCACTTGGGGGATGTATTGACTAAAATATTTTCACATTAGGTTCCTACTGCCTACTGTTAAAAGCTGTCTTGCTCATATTTGGGTTGAAAAACAACCCTTTAGAGAAGGAGTTGGTGGGGCTGAGGTAAGCAGTTAACCATTATTGTATGAAATATGCAGTTTCTGTTTGTATAGATGTGTGAACCCGAAGGTGGGCTACTTTGCACCTCAGCTGTCCTAATTCACTTCTGTGGCAATAGCAACTTCATTGCCTCTGGCTTTTACATCAAGAAAGGTACAACAGGCAGTTTTGCCACCATGTTGCAGGAAGGAAAGATCTTTTGAAATACAAAAAGTATAAAAATCAAGGGAGCAAACCATCCTGTCTATCATTTTTCATGATAGGAAAAACATACATAAAAATATATGAGGTCTCTAAATGGCATTTACAGACTTACAAAGAAATCAAAGACAGTCCTTGCAAGTATGTTAAAATAATGCTGTAAGAGCACAATTCACCACTATGATGAGACAAAACAACCTGTTTTCCCCCCATTTTGATTTTGAATATTTATAATGTTTCCTGGACTTCTTGTAGGGTATCCTGTCTGCATTTTAAGGACTACACCTTCTTTAATAAATGATAATATTCATAAATTAATCAATTTTTAGGTAATATTTGACAGATACAGGAACTAAGGCTGTTTTCCTCCTATTTAATATATTCCAGAATACTTGGCATGGAATTTGGAGAGTGTTGAAATATGTGAATCATATGTTCTTGGCAATGTGTATACGAAAACCTGCAGTTGAAGAAAATGCAGGATCTATTTCAGTGTGGACCTTTGCACCTAAAATGTAGTTATATAAGTCCAGATTTTAAAGGGGGAATCTCTTCTTCCTGTGTCATCATACGCCTGCTTATGGGTGGAAAAAAAGAGCCTGTTTATTTTTCCCCTTCCTGGCTTGTTTTCTAAAACAGAGTCAACAGAGAGGGATGACACTGGAGTTGATTCCTCTTTATAGGTAAACACACAGAGAAGGAAACAATACTTGATACATTTGCATCTCCTTCGTTTGTCATCCTGTGACATTTTTTCCTGTTTGGGAATTTCTGTTACCTCACTGTGGGCTCTTAAAATTAGTTTTGACAGCATGACAGCCTTTCATTATGGAGCTTGGTAGGATACTTTTGAAGTGCTGTGCCTGGTGAGTTAACAGCTGTAATTTTCATTACCAGTGTAAGAGGAGTGCTTTGTTTCCATATGTTATGCTGAAAAATGCAAGCCTGTCTGTTTTAGTTGTCTTGACTTCAGAGGTTTTACTCCAGATTTACTGTTGTAACTGCAAACAGAAGCATGTGACTCTTAAGCTTTTTAGCAGGGCTACTTGTTGGAACGAGCTGTGTATTGTGTTAAAACCCTTCTTCTTCAAAGAGACACTCTTAAGCACGCGGCAGTACAGAAGCAGGCATCTGGGCAGGGATGTCCCTGGGGGTCCTTCGTTGTCCGTGTAGGCTGTGCTTGAGTGAAATTGCCGTGTGCTGCAGCAGCTCTGCTTCAAGAGTTTTAACCTCCGTGGCTGGGATTCCGCCCACCTAAATTTAGGAAATGAACTGATGCGTCTGAGTTAGGAGCTCTGTTTCCTCTGCCCACTAGGGAGACAGACAGGGAGACCTGTGCATGGGTATTCTGAGCTTACGTGGTCTAAATTTCCTTGCCAGTGGTATGTGTGTTTACTGCCGGCACTGAAGGAGCCTTCAATGTCTATCCTAAATAAGTTAACTGTATAGAATGTCTCTTCCTTTATTCCTTAATATTTTGGGAAGAATACTTATTTTACTTTCTAGATCAGTCGCAATATGTGCTGTAATTATGAATCACTAAACTGAAATGAGACAAAAGCAGTGAGCTTTCTATTGAAAAACAGTACCCCATCTCACGAGATCTTCATTCTCAGTATTTTTCTATCCCATAGGACATGAAGCACAAGCTTGTAAAAAGAAGTGCAAGGTTTTCTTGCTGTCCTTATCTTGCCCTCATATAGCTTCTTTAGCTCTTTCATTTCTGGAAAATTCATTACCAAAAAGTGATAAAGTCAGAGAAATATTAGCCCGCAATATCAAACCCAAGAAATTTCTAAATACCTATGAAAAGAAAAGATAGAGCGCAATCTGTGTGTGAGTCTGTGGCGTGCATAGATACATGGATTGTTGGAAACTTGATTAGTACTGAAAATCGGATGCAAATATGTTAAAAGATGCTTCTGCTAACACATTTTCAGGTAATTGTTGAAATGACATTTTAAAGCCATGAAGTCCTCTCTTTTTTTCAGAATTTACATACAATGATAAGTTCAGGAGTATGTCAGTTCTTTATGTCAAGTGTTTTTGGAACAATAATATCTTCAAGAATATTTGGATAGTTAACAGAGAGTTAAATATAGTTAACGCTATTGTCTTTTTAGTTGCCTTTGAACAGTGCTTCTGGGAGTTATGAATTACTGGTGGAAGGCCATGCTGATGGCCGGCGCATCTTCTCTAACCGTACCAGCTTGATGTACATGTCAAAGAGCATCTCTGTGTTCATCCAGACTGATAAATCTATGTATAAACCAGGACAAGATGTGATGTTTCGGATTGTCACTGTCTACCCTGATCTCAAACCTTACAAAGCATCTCTGAATATATATATCCGAGTAAGTATCTGCAGGAACCTAAGTTATACATAGAAATCTGTCATATGTTCCCACTTTATGTGACAAATAGAGATCATATGTATTGCTACCTAAATCTTGTTAGCAAGACTGCTCACATTTAATATGCAGCCTGACTTTTCTCCTAGGACCCTCGGAAGAAATTGATTCAGCAGTGGTTGATGGAGCAGGGTGATTTGGGCATAGTTTCCAGGAAATTTCAGTTATCAATGAACCCTCCGCTAGGAGACTGGTCCATAGAGGTGGAAGTGAATGTGAGTATTAACATTGCCAATCCCAGAGAGATTTCAGTTCTCCTGATAATGTGAATAACATTGTGTTTGTGTTTGTTTTTGTGAAGCAAAACCAGAAGTAAACATAGACCATGAGATGAAGAAATCCTTCTCTCATGGCAAACTCAGGATATTATGCAAACCTCACAAAACTTTAACTAGTGTGTAGTTCTATAAGGAAAGATATAAAAAAAGCATACATATTTTATCCTAAGGTCTGTGCTGTGTTTTGATTCTGTACAAAAGTTATTTAAAAAGTGAAGGGTTTTAACATTAATATAAAGATCTTATAGACTACTAGTCTTTTTTTTTTTAAGTGAAATGCCCTTACATTCATTTTATAAGTGAATATACAGAAATTTGTTGTGCCCTGCTGTACAGCTAGTCTCAAGGGTTGTGGAATCAAAGACTATTTAGAAATCTCTGCCTAGTTTCAGGGGCGTTTCAGCAGTTCATGGTGACTTGAGTAGTTGCTGAGGAAGAACTAACTATGCAAGATAGAAAAGGTAAATAGTAAAGCAAAACTGTTGCATAACAAAACCAGTATGATCTAGTTTGCACGTTGCTGTTGATAGTAGTTCTATCAGTCCAGTCCTTTCAGCTGTACACTCCTCATACACTGTGGAATATGTTGCAAAAAGAACTGGAGGTTCACCTGTTCAAAACTTTGTGTCAGGTTTATTCAGCCTGCATTAAATGCCCTTAATTTGGGAACTGCATTTCTGACTTGGCTTGCAGTGGCTGTTAGAGACATTTAGCAAGTACAAACAGGGCTGCTTAATGTTCTCTAATGAGAGAGATGATGGGGTGGAAACCAGAAAAACTCATGTGATCATGTATTACTTGGGAGTAATATTTACCAGTACTATTATATGCTCAATAGTTTTCTATAGGCTGAGGTAGGTGAGGGTGGTGCTCCAGTGAGTGTCAGGACTGGATTTTTTGGAAACATTCTCATGTGGGTGTGGAGCCGTTACTATTGTCCTTGACAGGAAAGATGTTTTAAGTTGTTCCTGCCCTTGTCCCTGTGCTCAGCCACTCCTTCCCATCTCTGAGCTGCTATTCAATAGCTTCTCAGTCATGCTGAGGCAGCTGTAGTAAGGCTGAGATCTAAAGCATGCCAGGGAAGTGACCCAGACGGAAAAGCATCTCTGTGTTTTTCTTTGCCTAACGCAGAAAGACTGGTTTATTGATCTGGTTGACAGCACAGCCCCACTCAGCTACACAGGTGCTTTTCAGGAGGTGGGGAAGTGTGGCTCAGATGTGGGAACAAAGGCTGGTGACAGTGCTGGGCTCCTTCAATAGCTCGCTTGCCAGGCAAAAAAAACTTTCTGCAAAGGTTTGAGTAATCCTGAAGTCAGGAGGATGCCGCTGAAGGAATTGAAGCAGCTTTTTTTACGTTCTGAATATGAGTGCCACACCCTCCTGAAACAAAACCAAAAGACAAGGAAAAAGAAAATTGTAAAATTGAAAGAAAAATGCTTTGTAGATTCTTCTGGGCTAATGAAACAGCTGTGAGAAAACAGACAAGTGAAATCTTAGTGGACTGTAGTTGATGGTATTCTAAATTTTAGCCATTTAGTACTACTGTAGAAGGTTAATGACTCTGGGAAAAACATATGACAGGGTGGGAGTATCTCTCAAACCATGAGTAATGAGGAGAAAGTAAATAGGGAATATTTTGTTCACTATTTCTCCTGATGCATAGCTAGAGGGCATGAGGTGATGGAGATGAAGAGCAATTTCAAAATAATTAAAACAGCGTAATTGAACTGTGAGGCACAGCACTGGTGGATGTTGTGAAGACTGAAAACTCAGGTGGGATCAAAAGATGACTGGACAAATTCACAGAAGTACACTCTATTAAGTACTGTTAACTAGAAAGCCCTGAGGCTTGAGCTGACAGTGTCACTGCTGGCTACCCTGGCTGATGCTGTTCTCTAGGTGCTGAACCTTGGCTGCTGCCAAAGACTGGACATCGGCCTTCATGTTAGACCTACCAGGGTACAACCTTTCCCAGGTTGTCTTTTATCATATTTTAATCTAATTTTGCCTAGGATTAGATTTTGAAAACGTAGGGCTTTAACATAGAGTGTTTGGGGTTCTTAAGTTCTAAGTGCTCCAGCAGTATGAAGAATATCCAGGGGCAGGGATGATGCTCATCACTCTAGATATCTTTTTCTGTTCACCATTGTTACAGGAGATGATTCATGGTGGAAAGTACAGCATAATGCTTTTGGTACATTTTGCGAAGTGCTCGCTTGGGAAAAGATAAACTTCAGCAGAACAGGAGCGTGATTATTTTTTTCGTTTACAGAAGAAATGGTTAATATTCAAGAAACAATAAATGGAAAAAAAAGGAACTAGGAGATAGCTGTCAATAGAAATGAAAGTCTGGACTCTTGTTTATTTGTAGGAAATATAAAGATCCCAAGGAAAACTTGGTGGTTGATAGAAGTATGAAAGTATTTCTGCTAGAAACAAAATAAATTCTAATGGTGGCAGAGCCCAGTAACATGAGGAAACAGTAATTATGTGGCAGAGATGGAAACATTTAATAGGGGTGATTATTTTGAGTGGTTAAGTGAATCTCAGTGTGGGGAAATTTGAAAAGACCATCAGAAGGTGAATGTCTTTAACAGAAAGAGTAAGTGAGTTAACATGGGAAACTATAGAGCTGTCATCTGGCATGAGAAAAATGACTACAAAGGTGATTTGGGATTCCACTGATAAAGAGTTAAAATCTTCAAGGTTACTATGGATTTGTTATTGAGGTAGATTTACTGATGTAACAGATTTTTTAAAAGCTTTTCACTATACAAAATCCAATGAAAAACAGCAATGTATGTAAAGTCTGTCAAAAAAGGGTGGATTGATTTTTGGGCAATTGACGCTCACCCAGGGTGTTTCTAATATAAATTGATGACAGAGTTAGCCACGTCAGTGGGAGACTGCAGAAGTCCCATCTGATGACTATATATCAAGAGATCAAATGAACGAATGGATTTATTGATTACAGTCTGTGAGTGCTGTTATGGGTTTTAAAAGGCTTTTTAATCTAGTGGAGAAAAGCATAGTATGAACCAACCAATAGAAATTGAAGCCAGACAAATTCTTCGGCATGTATACATCTTTCATTGATGAGGCTCTTTAATCACTGGAACAAACAAAAAAAATGGGAGTGAGGGCTTCTCTGTTACTTGATGTTTTAGCACCAGGAATAATTGTCTTTTTGGAAGATGCATTGTAATAATGCAGATTGCTGGAGTAGCTGAATACTAGGGTAACCTAACCTGGCGTAAAAGGAGATCAGGCTAAATGGTTCCTTCTGATATTAAACTCTTGGAATTGAAAATTAAAATAGAGGAGAAAAAGAACAGAATATTATATTAAAAAAAAAAAAAAAGTTGTAGGCTTTGGGGTCCAGAAAAACCTGGCTAGCCTTACAACACTTATAAGGATTCCTGTGGGAATAAAATAGCAATGCCAACTCCCACACATAGAAACTTATATCTACCTTCAAACTCCTTTCCCTCCATCATTCACACCTGCTCTACTTTAATTTTCCAATTCCATGTTGAATATAATGACAAAGCAGTATGTATTATTTCTGTAGCATTGGATAAGGCTGTCATATGCAGAGATTATTAAATAACTATTGCAATATTCACACTGTTACACTAGGTGTGTCTAGTGGGTTATCTCACAGACTTACTTTTCTGATAGCATGTGGTACCTTTGGGTTAATTAAATCTGCAAGAAACCGTGCAGAATAAAGGAAAAAAACTTTCCTGATGGGAAACTCTTTGTGGTTCTCTTAGTTCCAAGTGAGCTTATACCTTGAAATACAAGGTCATATGGAATGGGATTCAGCTTGAGTTTTAAGATGTGTGGATGTCTTTATAGGTGATGTGGGGGAGTTTTAGTTGGTATTCAGTGAAAGCTAGTGAGGGACCTGGATCACTCCAAATGGATAATCCTAGCTATTGCCTGGATATCCCTCGCTGTTCTGCAGCTATTCTGCTATCCAAGGGAGGTGCAGGTTTTTACTGTGTTTTGTATAAAGTTACATAGAATCACCAATCCCTTCCTGATAACAGAGGTCACTGAGAACTTGGATTTACTGCTAAGGAATACTTAGTATATGCCTGGCATTTTTATGAGATATGCCTACCTATCCTTAACTAGTACTGCTATCGCAGCTTGGGGATCTACTCAGGGCTTTAGGAACATCTTCAGATGGCAAACCCAGGCTGATCTCCCCATGACTTGGCTATCCAGATGCCATGATGTGAGCTTTCTAGTTAAACAGTTGGCTGTGCAGCCTTTCTGTATCAGGTTTCCCTCTTGTCTTTGAAGAGCACTGTTAAGACAGTAAATAACTTTTCCCTTCTAGTGGTTACAGATCAGTTCCCAAGTGTACTGAGTTTGGATTCCTGGAAGTACTGCCTCTGAATCCTGTTTTAAAACAGGTTCTGGCTGCTTGCTTCTGTTAAACATCCTGTAGTACTTTTTATTAAGAGTTCAGGTGTTAGTACAGCTGTTCCAAGAAAACTCAAGACAGAGTAATTACAGTCTGGTTCCCAAGTCTCCACCTTGTATTTTAGTTGGATATCTTATATTTCCTGTTGTGGAAACTGTTGCTGAAAGGCTTCTAGTTGCTGAGTGTTAGTAGTAGGCATCTCTGACCAGAAGTTGTTCCTAGTTATAAGGCATTTTGTAATCTAATTTATGGAAGTTGTTATTTGGAAATTTATGTTCAAATACTGAAAAGCAGTAATTTTCAGGTACAAGTAGGACTTTCTGAAAGATTTTTGAAAAGTATTATATCTTTTTAGAAGCTTCAGCTGTAAAGCAACTTTCAGAATCAACTGGGGTTGGTGATATACTTTACACTTTGAATTTTTTAACTTTTGAGGTTTTATGTATATTACAGCGTATCCACAGTGAATTCTGTGATGCTACAGATTTCACATTTGATGCGCTGAGTTTGAGGTTATATATATCACTGCTTTAAAAAAGTGTCACCTTCCTTCAAAATCAGACTGTATGAAAAAGCTTTGGAATTGGCTGTGTATTCAATAGTTTGCAAATGAGCACTAATATTTAATCAGGATCTGATCGCATGAATACCGCTGATGCAGGTGGGACTCCGCTTAGTTTCTGGAGACTGTGCTGGTGGATTTAAACAGGAGTCTGGGAATTCACAGAGAATTTTATTTCTGCGTTTATCTCCTGCCTCTGAACATAAAGCACGAAAGTGATCATGAAATCCTTCTGTTAATTCCTGTAGATAAAAATCTGTTGTATTTAGCTGCAAAGCAGAGGTGGAGGAGTCTTTCTGAGGCGGGCCGTGAGATGGCAGTGCAGCCATGGGGATACAGCCGGCGCTGGCTTCCTCAGGGCAAAGCCCTGAGACCGCACCTGGAGTCTTTCCTGATGCTGTAACTTGTGACGCATGTAGGTGTCAAAGAAATAAGAAAATGGACCTAGACCAGATTAGTTTCAGGGACTTTAGCTTGCCAAAGAAGAAGAAAAAAACTGGGTGGAAAAATTATTGTGATCTCACTTGTCGGATTAGACCCAAATGATTTCAAACAAGATTTGCTCATCACAGCAGAGCAAAAGCTGGACTGCAGTTGTTAGTGATTCTCAGATGTCAGGATCCACAGCATCTAAGGCTGAACTGCAGAAAGGCTCGTTAATATTCACAATATCTTAAGGATATCTTTTTGGCACTGTTTCTTAATACTCTGGGCAGTGTGCACAGAATGTAACAGATGTTCTGCAGTTTTAAGAAATGCTGATTTAGAGCAAAATGCTAGTAGTCTGTGTGGGTGAGTGTGTTTAGGAAGCAGGAGAAGGCGTGGAAGACAAAACCGACTAGAATAAAGCAGCTCTGGAAACAAGTGGAATAGACATGATGTTGTTTTCCTATCTTCAAGAAAAAGTATCTCGTGTTGTGTGTGTAACTGCTTGTCTTAAAAGCCACCACTCCTGGAAACTGGTTTAACAACTTCCACTCCAAAATATTTGAACAATATTTGCCAGAGAGACAGCCCTGCCCTGAGGAACTAAAATGATGTGGAGTGGTTGAAGTGCTGTTACTTGTCCTATTCCAAACCAGTTTGGCTGAAAAGTGTGTGTTAGCGGGAAATCTGGCTTGGTGTTCAAATCATCAGGATGACCTAGTAGGGTCTTTTCATTTCCCTGCACTGTGAAGCATGGCTTGCTTTCTGTCATTAAGGTTGTCATTTTAGAGAAAGCGAAGCCAAATATGCTACTCTCACTTTAATCTTTGTCTTTGTTTTCTACTGTTTACAGTTCTGCTAGCTTTTAATTACTTGTTTAATTTATTTATTTTTTTTTTTACTTCTAAGGTAAGTCAACAAGTGAAACAAAATCTCATTTTCAAGGGAGATGCTTTTTCATCCTGCCAGCTGGAGTAACATTCTGTTCTTGGTTTGCGTAACTGCAAGGGTGACATATATATACACTTATCATTGGAAATAAAAGGTGTGCAGAGAACATGAGATAAAATCACTACAGCTCATTTTCCTAAGATACCTGTTCCTAAGATTACCTGATAGTAATGATTGTGGGCTGCAATGCCATTATTTAGCACTTTTTGTTGTAAGGATTATGATCTGCACAAATGTTGTGAAAATAGCGGATTTTACATATATCTTTTCAAACCTAGGAATGTAAATATAGCAATTATTCTGGTGATTGGTGACTTAATAATGAAATTGTAGCAATCTGATTTTTACTTTGATAGAAATGTTTTGCTAGGAAAAGTATAAATATAGGGTAAATAGAGGTTTAAGGGGCTTGGTCTGAGATGCTTAATTTGCAAAGTCATTGATCAGGTAAGTGAGATCAGTTACAATTGTTTCCACCTTGGATCCTGGTCCTAGGGTTTTTTCCATAGGAACTCTCAGTTTATCCCCTCTTGCCACAGACACTCATTCCCATTTGACATGTTTTGATGCTACCTGATGGTTGGTTATCCATATTCAATCTCCTTTGCCCTGTGTTTCAAACCATCTTCGCTGAAATACTCCAGCACATGTGATAACTTGTAGTGGTGTCACTGTTCTCAGGAATAATCAAAGTAATCAGACTTCTGAGCTCTATATCAGCATAACCTCATCACGCAATTGAGCAGAGCTGATAATGTTAACCTTTCCAAAACAGCCACTTCTTAGCGACAGACTGTTGTCTTTCTTGATCTTTCCCTTATTTCCCAGAAGACTCTTAAGTGAAGAGGCAAAACAAGCTTTCAAAAGAGGCCTCTCCCTTCCTGTCCTTTGGGAAGTGGAGATTCTTTTGGTTTCTTAGACTATTTTCCCGGCCCAATTTAGATCAGATTTTCCTCTTGGAAAATCATTGCTCTGGTGTAATCCCTGCATCAAACAAATCAGCTGAGATTCAGAGCTCCAGTTCTAGGCACTGCTGTAAATCACGTCATGATGTTTCCCTGCTGATGGCAGCTTTTGGTATGATGCTGTAAAAAAATGGTTGAACGAGGGTTATATGTCTGTAGACAAATGATGTACATGCCTGTTCAGAATCACTGAATGAGAGTCATTTAGGTTGGAAAAGACCTTTAAGATCATAGAGTCCAACCATAAACCTAGCACTGCCAAGTCCACCACTAAACCATGTCCCTGAGCACCACATCTACACATCTTTTAAATACCATCCAGGGATGGTGACTCAACCACTTCCCTGGGCAGCCTGTTCCATTGCTTGACAACCCTTTTGGTGAATTTTTTCCTAATACTGAATTTAAACCTCTCCTGGTGCTGTTTGAATTTCTTGCACTTTAGCAAGGAAGAACAATTGAGTAAGACAACCGAAAGCAAAATTTATGCCGCTTACTATCATGACTTTTTTGTCAACTGTGATTATACCGAAGAACAAAAACATCTGCTGAATTTTTAATGTTCAGAGAGTGAAAAAACCCTTTAAAATTAATTTCCCAACAATGTGCCATATATAGCCTGGTGTGCCATATCTCAAAGATATGCCAGAATATACTTTCAGATACCCTCCTGAGGAAAATAAGGAAATAAGTAAAAAAATCAGAAAAATAGGAAAATAGAAGAGAATATAAGTAACAATGTATTGTATAGTTGTTTATTTCTTCCATCGATTTTTAACTAACAAATAAACAAGAAAGGAAGATATAACTGAATATCTCTGCTGAAGTATGTACTGTAGACTGTAACAAAATTTTAGCTGCCTTTTGAGTAAGTGAAGAAACTGAGGTTTATACATGCTTTTGAAATGGTCTTGTCCTGTAGATACTGTAGGAGTTTCTCTTTTGTATAGGTATACTTGAGTTAATTTTAAGTGGGCTAGTAAACATACTGCTGGTAAGTCAGTTAATGGTTCATCATGACGACTGAGTACTTATGCTACGTAGTTTTATGCTACCTAGCTTGGATTTTTGTTTTTTTATTCAGAAACCAGGCACATGTAGATGTCTGCAGATTGGAAGCTCCACAAGCTCTTCTCACTTAACAGTCTGCCACATGTGAGCTTCTGTGTCCTTCTCTGGTTCAAATACATACTACTGGTTCCTACAGGAGCTCCATAACAGGAGCTGATAATGGCTGAGCCATGATTTAAAATCACATCTGTCAGAAATTGTAATTTACCTTTAAAATGGGTGGGATTTGGCCTCGAAGGTACGTTAAGCTTGCTAATCTAACCACAATTATATGTATTTTCTTGTATGATTTTTTTTTCTCAATAGGGTCAAGTTCATTATCAAAGATTTAAAGTGATGGAATATGGTAAGTGTTACTTAAGGGCATTTAGTAGTGACCAGAATTGGTAGTTGATTCTGCATTAATTTCAACTAGCTTCCCTTAGCTAGTTCCCTTAACATGAACCTTTTGAATACCCCCAGAAATTTCCAAATCTCTTGCTTCTCTGAGACTAATTCTGTGTCCTGGGAAAAATATCATCTTATCAGGTGCCCTGTTTATCTTTGGTAGTTTTACTACTGTACTGTCTGGATGTCATACAGTCTCTAAAATGCCTATCTTAAGCCTATGAGGTGCAGTTATTGTCCCTGTTTTTCCAGGATCTTGCAGACAATGTGTTCATCCCAAATTATCTGTATAATGTCTGATCATGAAGCTTACATGTCTTAGAAGCTTGTGTACAGGCTGCTGTTACGTTGCTTGTTGTTCTCCCTTCAACAACAAGTCAGTCTGGGGCATGCATAGGGCAGGGTTAAAAATCTATCTTATATTCTAAGGAATTCTAAGAAACTGTAGTAGTCTTTATCATATTACACTTCTACCTTTGTTACTAAAAATAAATAAATCAATCACTTGTGTGAATTTAAAGCTTTCTGTAATTTTTTTCCCAGTTTTACCAAAATTTGATGTTATGATAACAATGCCATTATACTACTCTTTGAGAGAGGAAGATGTAACTGGTGTTGTCACTGCAAAGTAAGTAAATCATTGATACCGTTGTCACCCCCACTTTTAAGAAAATTGTGTCAAGTGAAGAATTATATTCAGAATGCTAAAAACGTACCTTCCAGTCAAAATTATTTGACTAACGTCCATTTCTATTTACTGGAACTTGTTATAACGATGTTAGATAGATTTTCATACTTCTAGTTAAGTTCTTTTTTGGTCTGGTAAAGGTATTTCTAGACTATAGCCAGGACATTCTGAGCTACCTTATTCAGAAAATTTTGTGAGTCTTTTGCTTACTATGTATATTTTGAGGCATTTTTTTTGTTCTTATCGCTCTTTTATGGTGCTCTTCAACTTACTGCATCAAGGTCTGTAGGTACAGTAACTATATTTTATTAGACCACTTGGAAAATTTTGCAGACGTCTATGCGCATCCTTCTTGATCCAATTTATCCACGTTGTAGATTTGAAGTACAGGCTTCTCCTGCCTATCACAATACCTATACCTGTAAGTAGTTGAAGAACTAAAAACTCTTGAGAAATTCAGAAGAGACTTCACATAGTCTATGGTATAAATAATACTTTATTTTTCAGTTGAACAAATACCTAAACAAAAAATTAGTATGCATTAATCTCAAATAGAAATTAATTTTATTTTGGGAAGACGAGAGTCAGATAGAGCTACCTGACAGATCCGTTCAAGAAGACCTGAAATAAAAGGTCTTTTGTGATTTTTTTTTTTTAATGCAATAAAATACATACCTTCTAAACAACACTCTGTTTATAAGTGAAATGTTGAAATGATTGTTTAACAAGCTATTTAAATTAAATGTCTGGACTTCTGAGAAAAAGCTTCCTTTCCTAGAGGCAATGCAGCCTAATACTATAAACAATCTAGGTTTCTTTTAAGGGGCAATTTTTAGAAAAAGGTTTTCCTCAACTTTTTTTCCATTCTGTTTTGCTTTTGGAATCCATTATATGCTGATGTGAATTTGGTTTCCTATGTATTTTTGATCTTCTACAGGGTACCTGGCTCCTACATTAGGTATACTCATAGGGTATTTGAAAGTGTATCTGTCTGCTGCAATAAGTCCAGACTTGGATGCCAGTGAATGGTCTGAGATTGAATCCCAGTAGTGCCAAAGTTTTGTTGATATGTCATAATTATTTATAGGGAATTACTTCATTCCTGGTGACTGCTCCTATAGGCATAATGCCTCTGTATACAAAGAGCTTATGTGTCCCTTACACTTGTAGATGTCATAAAATCCTTTTCCTTTCTCATCTCTGGAGTGTTACTAGATTAAGTACAGAGATGCTATCCAATGGCAGTATCATTTCAAGGTTAATGGCAGCTTATTACTGTAATTAGGTCTGCTTGGAAAGACTGAGTTCAGATGCAAGACAGTGTTGTCAGAGTTCTTCCTGTAACTATGCTATTTTATTGTTCTTTCCCTCTGCTTTTCAGCTTTGATATGTCTTAAGTGGCTGCCAAATTCATAATGATTTAAAATACTTAAAGTTATCACATCTTAGTGCATTACTACTGATGGACTAGTGTGATTTTGGCGTGCCCACCTCACCTTTCTCTGTCTAAATCTGATAATGTCATTGTTTCTTTTGTGTATAACACGGAAACATGTATACAAAATGTTTATTTTATTACTGCTTACTGACTTCAGGTTGCTAATGGCATTCTAGAAGTGAGTATGTTACAGTTTTCAGATTTGCCACAGCTGCAAGTTATGTTTGTCATGTAATAATGCCATGATTTCTTTGGACTGTGATTAGTAAGTAATTTGAGTACAGATATCTTGAGGCCTCTCATTTTGTGTTAGCAGCATTTGGGAAGCAAAACACTTGCACTTCCCACATCTCCTTTTAAATCTACTGTGTATTAGTAATGATGCTGCGTTGGTGTTCTATTCAATGACTTACTTCCAGCTTAGCTTAATATAGTTAATTTTCCTACATTGTACAGCCCATAATAATAGTAATAGGTTTATAGAACTCGTGCAGGGAAGAGCAGCACTGTGCATCTGACTTTAGTGTTGATAAACTGGTCTCAGTATTGAAAATTGTGTTTCAAAGTATAAATGTGTTCTCGCCATGTTTGAGATCGGGAAAAAAATGTTTTAGTAGAATCTTTTGCTTCGAGAGCTCTTCAGGAGCCCAAGCCCCGGCGGTGGCTCCTTGTTTGATTTGGACTGTTGTGTTTCAGGTACACATATGGAAAGCCAGTGAAAGGAACTGTAACGGTCACTTGCCTTTCTGTCTCCTACTGGACAAACAAGAGAAATATAACAACAACAATGGAGGTGAGTCTTCCATTAACAGTTTGCATTATTGCAGACTTTAGACCTGTGTCTCCTTTTGTAGGTTAAATATGCCTGTGACATTCTGGAGCGCTGAGTTCAGCTGGCATGGTCTGAGTGACTTGCAGGGGTAGTGTTAAACTCTCTTTAATTTCCAGAATAAAGTGTCTACATTCAGGCTGCTTGTTGGGAATGATATTTGGCTGCTGTGATCCCTTGAACTGTGCCTGGAAGTTATTTTGGAGAGTGCTAGTTGGCCCAGGAAGAAAAAACTTTCCAGGAGCCGCTGTAGCAGCATAGGTGATGGAGGACACATGCCCAGGAACACTCCCTGGCTCTGTGTGTGCCCCTGCATGCTCAGCCCTGTGTTACAAGGCTGGAGGAGACCACTGTAATTCTCTAGGTGGAGCTCTAGAATGATAGAGACCAAAGCCTTTTGCCTACTAATTGCCTAGTAATTACACTGGAGTTACTGTACTAGTTGTAACCTGGAACATGAAATTTAAAAAGGCATGCAGTTTTGTTCTGAAGATTTAAAAGTAGCGATAGATTCATGGCATCTTTTTGCAAAATCAAGCATTCTACATTTGAGCTGTGGGCTACGTTTGAAGCAGGTCCAATTTCTGCTAAATGGTGTGCCTGTCATTTTCTGTTGGCTGACTTCAGCAGTTGGCTGACTTCAGTGCCTTCAGCAGCACTTAGCCTACAGAAGCTCTGAGCTCAGAGATACTGCATAGGGTGTACCACTCCTCCTCAAGCAGGGATCTGTTCATTGTATTTTTCTGTAAAACATAGGCACCACTGCTCTGGCCATGTAGAAGTGTGGGTAATTCTAGTTATTAGGGGAAAAAAAGTAACTTTCTCCATAAGGCATTGTTGACTCTAAAAAGTAACGAACTTCTGGATTTGATAAAAATTGTTACTGAAAGCAAAAAGAGGTCAGTGTTCATAATTCTCTGGTGCTGACCCCCCAGAACTTGTATGTGGGGAGAGTACAGGACTTAATCAGAAATAAGCTGTTGTAGATGGAAAGACATCCTTGGCTTTGCTGGCTCAACAGTTGTTTTTTTTTTTCCCTGAATTGCAGATAAATGGATCTGTGAATATAACCTGTAACAAGCATACGTTGCAAAACTTGAATGCTGATCAGTTGTGGCACCAAGGTGACAATGATTACACAGAGCCAATAGAAATTATCGCTGTGGTCACTGATTCGCTCACAGGTATGTGGTGGTGTCATGTCTTCTGAGAGAAATCCAAGGAGTAGGTGGTACTGGAAGAATTTAACTGCTGTGTAGAAGGGATTGATTGGGGTGCTAGAAAAATATCATGTGCTGATGGCAGTGTGAACCATATACATGCAAATATATTATCTGAAAAAAATGTATTATCTGAACTATTGCTTGCCTAGATATTATATAGTTTAACCAGCTATTAAGTCAGTTGAATACAGTTCTGTGCTCAATGGTTTGTATATAACCAAGAAATAAGTTCAGATGGGGGCTTAAAGTCAATGACCGATCACTTTTGATGAGAAGAGTAGGCATAAGAACTGCTAGCATTAGCCTGGGTTTTACAAACAATTTTAATCATAAACTTACCTTACTTGTTTGTTTGTTTGTAAACCACATCAGTAGAAAGAGTTCTGCCCCAGTTTGTCAACTGTCTACCTTCTTCTAGACTGGCTGATTTGCAAACTGAGCCTTTTTGTTCTTGTTCCACTGCACCCTGCTTATTAGAAAAAAATAATTTGTACCAAATTTCTGCCTGTCCTAGAAACTAGGTTTCATTACAGATTTTTTTGTAGTAACCCCAGCAAGGTGAAGTTGGTTGAGTTGGGATTCATGAGTTCCTTCCTTGTGTCACTCTGACATAGTCTGTGTGGAGTAGAGCAGTATGTGGTATGGCTTACTTAACATTGTGGAAAACATTGTATACCACCTTTGTACTCATCCTTAGCTGGAGGGATGAAGAGTGATAGGAGTGGAAATGGTGAAAAATATGATAGAATTCTTTAAAAATCATGGACACTGAATAGTAATACTGCTAAAGAAATATGCATGTTAAGAGCATGTTGTCTAAACACATACAATTATTCAACAGGAATCTCCCAAAATTCAAGTACCATCATATTTCCAAAGCAAAGTGACTATTTTATTGAATTTATGGACTACTCTAGAGTTATAAAACCTTCTCTGAACTTCTTAGCTACTGTAAGTTCTTTTTTTTAATTACAATCTGTGCATAAACAAATGTGAATTCCTCTCCTGTATATTTGCTTAGATGCCAAAGTTTGCCTTGAATTTTTAAGTATAATTTACAGACTTGTTTTCAAATTACCTCTTTTTCATGATACATGTTGGCAAATACTAAACTTAGAGGCATTTGCTTTAGAAAAGAAAAAACTGGCAGGGAATGCTATAGGGTTGGCAGGATATATTTTATCGTTTCTCAGCATTGTTATGGAAGAGGAATCTTTTCAGTCTCTAGCTGATTGTTTTCCATTAGGTGACTGTGCATTAAAAAATAATTAGTTGTTGAGTCCCAACCCTCCTAATAATATTTGTGTATGGAAGTGTGTGTGTATACACTCAGAAATATATACTTTATTTAATGAATACGTGTAATTAAGCAGTTGTTAGAAAATTCAGTAAAACTCATCAGACATTGCTTTCAAGTGAAAGTGTCTTTTATGCCTTCTGTCCTGTCTGTCTTACACCAGCTGCAGTTCTCTCTCAGAAATATTTCATGTTCTTCATGCTGTCCATAGTCTGCGTTCAATATTTCTGTATTTAGCAGAGGTTGCATATTGCGTCACTGCATTTTGCTTGAAAAGGGGAATTGACTTTACAATTCTTGAGCTTTACTGTATAGAAATCAGACCTAAATACCAATAAAATAGGCTGAATATACACCTTCAGAGTAGATTGGCTCAAGCCATAGCTTTGTGCTAGCCTGATCATTGGGGGGTTTGGTTTTCTTCCTTTTCATTTTCTTTGTCAGTGTCCCAGTTTAACTCCAGCTCTGACCTGCTGCTTCTTTCTCTTCCAAAGATAAGCTGAGTGAGAGGTAGCTGAGGCATTTAGCAATGCTTGCAGCTGGCAGAGAAGAAGGTGTCAGTTATGTTCCTAGGAGAGTATGAAGGAACAACTACTGCTATTACTAGTAAGTGGAGATCTGCATATGGTGTACAAAGAGGATAGGAAAATAATGGCAGAGGAGGAGAGGTAATGGAGTGACACCTCTGGACTGAAAAAGAAAAGGGAAACAGTTTGGTACTTGTAAACGTAGAAGTTGAATTTTAGAGTGTAATGCAGAAGGAGAATGGGTTTACTATAGATGAGAGTGTGCTTGGATGTGGGAATAAATGTTGATGTAAGCTGTAGTACTGATTGATGGATACTGGAGTGAAGAAGGTGCAGATTGTGAATTTTGGGCCTTTTTTCAGCTCATTTGATGAATCTATAAAGACATCTGACTTGGCACCATCTCTGCTCATCTGACACGTTTTCCTGCACATGAAGTAATGTTAGGTTGTCCTTTGTTGTGATGGTGAGATACAAGTGATAAAATTAAATATTCGGATCTGTATAATTTGCCTGCGAGACAGGCATTTTCAACAAGAAGAGTAATTGGGAGAGCTGAAAGGCTCTCCTTTCAGTTGCCTTAAAGGTCACTTTTCAGTTCCATCTGTGTTGCTTTTGTTCTCTTTGCTCCCTGGAGTTAAAAAATAATTTTGTTTTTGGATGACTTGCTCACCTGCAGTGCTCACAGGGATTAAGAATAAAGTTACTGATATGTGAGAAATCTGAGGATGCTCTTGTTTTTTTTGATATGATGTGAGTGCATATATATTGTCATAGGTTATATGTTGTGCATTTTAGAATTACCTTGTTTTCTGTCTTTTTGCTTTTAGCTAAAGGTGACACGTTTTGATAGCAACCAGCTGACAGCTGAAGAGAGGCAGAATCTTGTCACAATCACTGCACAACAATCAGACCTGCTTTTTCACCAATCTTCACTTTCTCACCTTGAGAATGAGGCAACAGAGGAGAGAAATCTGACAGTCCATGTCCTAAATTACACTGTCCCAGAAAATGGAATAATTGATATTGAGTTTCCAATCCTGTCTGATACAAAAACTCTGAGAGTTCAGGTATTGCTTTGTAATATGTTGTTTTCGAGCAGTGACACACCAAATTGAGTGGCCTGAGATCAATGACTTGCTGTTTCTCCCATCAGTAACAGCTGATACGTCACCTACTGTTATTTTCCTTACCTCATATTTATGTTAGAGCTGGAAAGAGATGGATCCTGTCTAAATGTGATCTGATAATTGTACCAAGGTAACAGGGGAAAAAACCAAAACAGATATCCAGAGCAAGCAGTAAAGTGGTCCTGTACTGCCATTAAGGCTGCAATGTTCTTGTGAACAGTACCTTATACGTGATCACCACACAGATTTTTCTGTTTTGTTAAGAGCTTTGTTTTGCGTTGTCTTCAGGCAGAGTTCCTCAGCAGTAGGACCGACATAAGTGTCTATGATGTGTTCAGCTCCCCCAGCCAGACTTATCTCCAGGTTAAAACAAAAAGCCAGGATATAAAGGTACACTCTGAGACAAAACTTGCCAGTTTAAGAACGGTTCAAGTTACTCATTATGTTTCCATACTCATTCATATGAATTATGTGCTTTTCCTAGGCTGGGAAGCCTTTTGAGGTGAGCATTGCAAGCAACAAGCCAGTGAGAGAGTTCCACTATCTGGTAAGTTGCTGGTTTTACATATAGGGGCAATCCAAGATGACTTTTACCAACTTGAAAAATACTCCAGTGAGTGGAATGTGACTGTACATTGGAGAGAGTCAGTATTTTTCATTGTGCTTTGTGAAAGAGGCACAAAAACTTCCTTTCCACTAAGATGGTCCTTTTTGAAAGAGAGCTCCATTTCATTACCTAGCAGAAATGCCCCTGGCACTGTAAGGAGGTGCTCTCTGGAAAAAGTGTGTCTCTGATTTGGGTGTTGGGTTATCTTTGGTTATAGATGTGTGAGACAAGGCACAACTGTGAGAGCAATACTGTCTCTTGACTGTGCAGAGCACCCATGATGGGAGAAGGGGCAGGGATGTCCCAGGAGTAGCCCAAGCTGGGGCATGTCAGTAAGTCCTGTAGGTGCAGGTGGAAGCAGGGGGCTGGTGGAGCCTATATGCATCGTCAGGACTGTCAGGGCTGAGCCTGCAGGCACAGGGTAAGGAGAAGACCTGCCCGCTGAGGAAAGAGATGGCCCAGTGAGCAGGGTGGCATTGTTAACAAGGGAACTTTGTAGGAAGCATTTTAAAGTAAATGGCTTGTTTAATGGCTCAGCTGCTGTACTGTATTTTACAGCATCTGGATTGAAGGTTTTATATATACCATCGTCTCCCCTCCTGTCTTTAACTTGTACCTGTCTTGTGCACAGGCTACACCATAATGGTCATGGTAACTACAGTTTACAGTTCTTTTTTCTTTCAGAGACTTTAATAGTACACTGAATAAGGAAGACCTTAGGATAATATGAAATGTAGGCATTCATCTGTATTTTCTGAAATAGAAATATATTCTAGATTTTTAAAAAATCAGGTTCGTGCAGTCAAAGGCAGGGAATTGCCCTTCGTGGCTCTGTCTTCATTAGTCAATGGTATGGTCCAGCAGGAACTGATTTAGAGTGAAAAAGTTGATGCTGTGGGCCTGAACTCAAGATGTTTCAAGGTACCTTCAGACTAGCTCTAATCTGATCTGGTAAATGAAGGCCTGTTTTTAACTGGAACATGTTAGAGGGCCCCAGTTCACACTCTCCATGGTGCAAACTGAAGTGTGGTAAGTAGGGGTGTTTGAGAGATTTGCTTTTAAAACTGTGTTCCTGATCCAAACTCAAATGCTATTATAGATGACCCATGTGACCTAGCTGTATTGCTGTTGTATTTTTATGTTCTCATAGCATATATTGTGCTGTTCCTCATCATTGTAGTTCTTGTCCATAGTGATAAAAGAGTTAAAGCATGGAAAAAATCTATTTCTAATATATAAATATTACATTACCCTCCTGTTCCACACCCAGTCTTATAGAACTGGTCAACCACATAGTAAAATAAATAAGTCACAGTTACATGTCTCTTCTTTTAACAGTTATTTGTAGAAGGAATTGCAGACCTTCTGGCATATTGAGATACCAACAGATTGTGTGTTTCAATTTTCCATTTCAGGTGTTATCTAAGGAGCAAATTATGGCTTTTGGCACAAAGGCTGCAAAAACTTTCACTTTAACAGCAGAAAATTCCTGGGCTCCTTTGGCATGTATTCTTGTATTCTACGTTGATGAGCTTGGAGTGGTTGTAAATGATGCTCTCACTGTCCCCATTCAGCCTGTTTTGGATGACAAGGTAACTGTATTGAACTTGAGTCTGAGACCATGATTTTGTCTGTCTATTGCAAGGTAAACAGTATTTTAGGTCACAGGATTCTAAATGTGAAAAGACTTCCTCACTGAGGATCTAACCTGAGCTTTGTGTAAGTCCTTGGAAAGGCTTTTGATAATACCAGTGCAGTTAGGATCCAGCTATTGCATATCTGAAAGAAATTTTTACTAGCTCTGTGTTTTCCACATAAACAGGTGCACTACATCTCCTTGTGTTTTTAATAGTTTGGTCAATTATTAAACCGAAGATTGCTCTGGGCCAGTACAGTGGAAAGGCGCTCATAAGTGCTCTAAGTGTGGAACTGTAAATGTTTATGAAGACCTTGTTCTAGCCTGGCAGTGGTCACATTGTACACGGTGTGTCATCAGTGAATGTGACCAGTGTTTGTGTATGATGTGACTGTGCGTACTTTAACTCAAAAACCTTGAAGAGCAGTGGGAAACCCACTATTGTAGCAATGAATTGATTTTTCCAAGATGAGATTTGGTCCTTTGTGCAAATAAAAGCCTCGGTGTGCTTTTTTTTACAGGTGAGACCACTCAAAGGCTCTCAATGGGTTCAAATTCTTCCTCCCCTATGGAAACTTTGACACTTACAACCAGACATCAGTAGGGAGGCTGCTTGTCTTATTCCTGCATGAAAAAATTCTCCATTCGCTTTGTGATTTATCCAGACTCAGGATATGAGCATTGTTATCACAGGATGAGGAAGTGGAGAGGCAGGATGGTGAGAGGGCTGTAGGCACCCATTTTGTGGTTATGGCTATTATCACAGAATCACAGAATGGTCAGGGTTGGAAGGGACCTCTGGAGATCGTCTAGTCCAACCCCCTGCTAAAGCAGGTTCTCCTAGAGCACATTGCACAGGGTTGTGTCTAGGCGTCTCCAGAGAAGGAGATCCCACAGCCTCTCTGGGCACCTGTCACCCTCAAAGTAAAGAACTTTTTCTTCATATTCAGATGGAACTGCCTGTGTTGCAGTTTGTGTCTGTTGCCTCTTGTCCTGTCGCTGGGCACCACTGAGAAGAGCCTGGCCCCGTCTTCTTGACACTGGCCTTTAAGATATTCATGGACACTGATAGATCCCCTCTCGGTCATCTTCTCTCCAGGCTGAACAGGCCCGGCTCTCTCAGCCTTTCCTCAGAAGGGAAGAAATGTTATTATGTAACAGTGTCTGAGGAATCTAAATAAATAGGAAACAAGTAAGATGATTTAGTTGAAACTTCAGAGTTTTAGGGTAGATATAGGAAGGTATTTCTAATGACGAAGGCAAAACTCTTTGGTTCAGCCTTCTGGAAACAAGTTGAAATATTTCCACTGATTGCAGTGTCCACAAATAAGATTGCGTTACATTTTGTAGCAATGAGGTAAGGCCTGATCTTGAAAATGCCAATTTGATTAAGTGTAGTTTATGGATGAAAAACATGATCGTAGGGTAATATACTGGGAGGATGAAAAGTTGAGACAATACATTATGAGAATTTCAACCCTGCTGTATTTGCTGCATTTCACTGGATAGTGAAAAAATGTAAGATAAGGAAAGAACTGATTTCAAAGGCTTCAAAATTTCAAGCTATTTCTACTTCACCATTTCAATGCTAGCCACTGAAATTAATCCAGTGCTGTGGAAAGCTACTTTTTGTGTAATTTGTAGCCTTGCCAAGCATTTAATTTCTGTAAATGAGTTGGTAAAATCAAATATACAGAGGTGCACTGCTACAGTGAACCCAGAAGCAAAGCATTTTTCTGAGTAAATCAATGTGATGCTCTTTTATAGTGAAGGACATGGTGCTAATCCCATTATATTGGCAGCATCAGTTGGTTTGGTGTTGCTCTGTGATTTTCATACTGAATGTGCTTGGAAGATACCATTACACAGATTTATCAGAGGAAGGGTATAATGAGGCTGTAGTTTCAAACATCTAATATATGTATTTACATGTAGGGTCAGGATTCAGTTGCTTAAGCACAGACATCTACTGTCCTCCAAGAGGCCACAGTGTATTCAAGATGTCATCATTGGGACAGGTGGATGTTTCAAAGGTCCTATAGGAGACCTGTCCCTTTCTGGAATGAGAGCTGAGGATCAGACAGTGTTCTGTGGGACATCTTAAGTGTCCAGTTGCCTTCAAGTGACTGAGTCTCATCTCTGTGTGTGAGTTACGTGTCTAAACTCTGTTTACATAGAATCAGTTACCCCAAAAGTGTGGTTTGAAGTTATTCTTCCTGGACTCCAGTTCCTGCTGCAGAAGGCTTAGTCATGTGTCCTGTCTGGCACTACCACTGGACATGTCTTGGATGCCTTTGAATGTCTCAAACGACACTTAAGTGCCAATGTTTATGTAACTGAATCCAACCCACAGCCATTTCGGTCTGTGGAGCTTGTAGGACTGTTTTATTCACTGCCACTTGGATTTATGCTTCGTGCTGAGCCAAACGACTATCTAGTCTCCATTATTTCTTTTGACTGTGTGTGTGATGGGAGCTTAAACATTGAACTGAAACATGGTCAGCTAAATGTAGGAAATTTAAGTGTGGACCTCAATTCTACCTCGTGACTTTGTAGTAACGGTGGTTTGATGAGGGAAGAGAGTAAAACTGTTCATTTTAAACAGAAATTCTGCCTTGTCCTCTGATGTAGTGGGGATGGGATGCATTAGAAATACCTTACAGCTGATGACCCTTCCTCTCTTCAGTACCCCAAGGAAGGCATCCTGATGCTGTACTAACCTATTTATTTCCTTCTTCCTTACCCGTGCACCTATTACATATATCCCTTTTCTATATTGATCTCACTGTGGAACTCTTAGTTGTAATCTTCAAGGGCTGAATTTTTCCCCAAAATAATCTTTCACTAAATATGTTAGGTGCTGTGTTGTGCACTGATGAACAGCAAATTCATTTCTTTTACTGCCCTCAGCTGTAGAAACTGCTGTGTCCTGGTGGGTCAAGAGGTTGCTGCTTGTATGCTGAGAGCTGGTTGGAATGACAGTGGATCCTGATGCTGACTTCCCACTAGCCCAGGGAACTGATGAGTTTGGAGAGCAAGAGCGCAAAATGAATGCTGTAGTCTTTTCGCAAAGGTCCTAGGAAAAGCAAACCCAGAGTCTTACTTATAGCTAATTAAACTAAGGAAATGCTTCCTTGGAGTTCTTAGTAGCAGTAAATATCACTGTGTAATTTAAAGCAATACTGTTTTTCACTTTTTTCTAGATTAAAATCTCTTGGAGCAAAGATAAGGTCAAACCATCTGAGAAAGTCTCCCTTAAAATCAGTACAACAGAACCAGGATCGGTAATTGGACTTGCAGTTGTTGATAAAAGTACAAAGCTTCTAGGAGAAAGTAGCGACATAACAGAAGATTCTGTAAGTAAATGGGAAAAAGTTTTCATTATTGTATATACGAAATATTTTCATGGAAATGTTATAGTTTATGTGCTGAATAAGTAATATTCTTTGGACAGGATTTTTATTCCTTAATTATGCAAATTTTTTTACTTCCACAAGTAGTTTATCAACACTTGCGGAAAGAATGGAAAAGACTGTAAGGCTTATAAGGTAGTAGGTCCAGCATTTATAATTTGAATTAATACTTTATTGTTCTTCCATTTGATAAACTGCTCAGTTAACACTTGGCAGTTTCTTCTTTCAAAAAAGACAAAAAAGTCAGAAAATCTCCCTACTGATTTGTGCTTTGTGCTCTTTAAAATTAGTAATATAAAAAAAGAAAAAAAATATTTTTTGAAGAGCAGAATAAATTATTAATCTTTTTGAATTCCCTCTAGTTGCAGAAGCTCTAGTACATCAACAATTTGAAAGAGCTTACAATATACGTCATTCTTAAAGTGCTCAAATGACATAGCCTAAGTGCTGCAGAATATCAGTGGACTGTAGGCTGTTATTTTAGGCTTGTTATAGCCTTGGTCACTCTTCCATTAATCATGAAACCATTGCAGCCTAATCTCCTTCGTCCTGTCTTGGATTCTTTTCTCTTTGACATGAGAGCTAAGCGAGCTGCTGCTTGAGGTACAGCTCTATGAATTAACATCTACAACTGAAAGTTCTGAAAAATGTGAATTTGCATTCAGTCTTTGTATGATTTTGTTTTTCTTGTCTTAGATCTTCCATGAGCTCAATTTATACAGCACAATACAGTATTTCCCCCTGGTCAGAGGTTCCTTCGGTGTCTTTCAGGTACTTTTTGTTTATTCTAAGCTGGCTTTTTTACTTACTGCTTAGTGATTTGAACATCTGGAGGACAATGCCCTTTTTAAAGTTCGCAACTGTAGACAGCGTACTGCTTTCATGGCTTGATGTGGGTTTTGAATTGTGACAGTTATCAATATGTAAATACTCTGAATGCAAAGAAATATGTTTATACTTTCAGAAATATGGATTGCTTCATGCTTGGTATTATCTTCCCTTTGAAAAGTTTTCAGTCTTTAAGGCAATATTCAGATACAGATGATCTCAGTTTTGTTGGTTCCTGTATATTAATTGCTTTAGTTCTATGATTGCTTTATTATGATGACTTTTTTTTCTTACAAAAAAAAAAAAAAAAGAAAAGAAAAAGAAAATAGATAAGTACTGTTGATGTCCTGAATGTCTTGTATTGAGATATACTGTATAAATTTTACCTAGAAATGCAGCCTTTGGATATCAACTGATGCAATTCTTGAGGAAGATAAGGAACATTTTCTTTGTAAGTAATAAAAATAAGTGTAGCTGAATTTAATTTACTGAGTAGGGGAGGAGATCCATGTTTTAGGGCCCCTATTAGGTCTTCTTACTGTATGCAGGCTTCATCCAGCCTTGCAAACTATTACCATTTCCAATGTTCAAGACATACAAAATGCATATGACTAGTATTTTAGAAACTTTGGTTTTGCTGCTGTCCTGAGTGACGCTACTTAAAGGCCTGAAGATGAATGGAGCTACTATTTGCCATTCCAGTTGATACAATCCAGTGGTTTGTCATGTGTAGCCATGTTACGCCAGTTCCATAAGCACTCCAGAGAGGCCATGTAGAAATCTTAAGTTTGTGTGAAACACTTTTTACCCAAAAAAAAAAAAAAAAGGCAAGAAAATTAGTTCCTAATGTAGTTACTATATGTAACAAAGCTATAGATTGTTCTCCAAACACTGCAAACACTGTATTAATTTGACTTTTTTAAACTGTATTAATTTGATTTTTCTTAAACATAGATATTTGTAGGTAGGACAATATTTTTTTTATTTTGCAGATGGTGGAATGATACCCATAGAGGATGGTTTTGGTGATGATATGCCGGTATCTAAAAATGGACCTCCTGATTTCAGCAATCTCTATGTGAGGACACATTTTCCAGAGACTTGGCTTTGGATAGACACTAAAACTAGGTATAAGATTAGAAGGAAATGGAACCTGATTTACACTTGCCGTTGTTATTTGGTAGCTTTTAGTAGCATTCTGCAGTGGTGCTGAAGAACATTGCCTAAGTATGTGGTGTTATTTATATTCTGCTACCACCTAGGGGCCACATGTGAGATTGGAGACCCGCCAAACGATGCATTGTACAAAATGCACAAAATAGGACAATGCCTGACTGAAGGCCTTGTAGTTTCAATAGAAACTAGATAAAAATCCTGGACACAAAAGTAACTCTTATCCTTCTGAAGATGGGGAGATAGCAGATAGGGAGACCCAGCCTTTTTCTCTGGAGTACATGAGAAGACGGTGATTAGCCCGGAAAGGGAAATTTATTCCTGTCTGCACCTAATTCAGTGAGCAGTTCAAACAGATGATAGTCGGATAGAAATCCGACTGGTGTCATGAAGCACAAATCTTGTATTCTTTAAGAGCTGAGAGGTTTGGGAAGCAAGTGTCATCTGGGATTGCTTTAAAGGATATGTAAAATTTGATTACATGTAATGTGTTTCAATGTAATTACCTTCAATTAATGTAATTTAAAATAATTTAGACCTTTAAAAATTATTTTGATCCCATCACAAATATTTATAAATGATTAGGAAAATAAAACCAGATAAACAGCGCTTTTTCCACCAAGAGGTTGGATTTAATTTTTGATGGATTTTAAACATTTGTGTCCGCTTAGTGATGTCTGTAAATGGATACTTTTGAAAGTCTGCTCTCCCCTTCTGCCATCAGATCTGACAGAGACACCATAATGGAAGTCATTGTACCTGATACCATCACATCCTGGGTAGCCAGTGCTTTTGTGATGTCTGAAAACAGCGGGCTTGGAGTGACGACTGCTCCAGTGGAGGTACCATGGCACTAGACAGTTTTCTCCTTTAAATGGTGGTAGCACTGTAGATTATTTCTGGAAGCTGTATTTTAGTTCTAACAGCAGCCATCTCCTTATACTAATAAAGTGATTGAGAGGCCATGTGTATCTAATCTGTGAAGAAATCATCATCGCTGAAGATATGTGATACTGTATCTGCCCCCCCCCCCCTTCCTACTCCTCTAAATATCTTGGATTTTACACAGGTACTTGGGTGCCTATTTTTGTTAGAGCACTTTCAGGATGCGCCCCCTTCAGAATCTTTGTATGTAGAAAGGGAGAATGATTGCCTGAGGGCAGTGTGTTTCCATGTTTTCTTGGCTCTGCCAAGAGGGCTTTCCATGAGTTGATAGTGCATGCAGGGGGGTTTGCACAGACTAGCTGGGAAGAGGTGGCTGGGATGGGAGAAACACATTTTATGCTGGAAAGATCATGCCACTCTGCTGCTCCATTAAGACTTACCCTGGGAGCGAGGATGGGAGGGTTGCTTGAAGGTTAAATTCTGGCCTTGCTTTCATTTATCTGTCAAAACTAGTCTTGGAGTAAACATAGGTGCTACTTCTTGGGTGATGTAGCTTGAGGAGCAGAGTGGCCACCGAAAGCTGGCAGTGGGGTGAAATGCTGCTTGCTGCTAAGTTCCTGTCTCCTGAGGCTCTTTTTGTACTTTCAAGTGTTCAAGGAGTTTAGCACTTTAAGCTAAATTCAGGGCTCCTCAGTTTAGGTCTCTAATCTGAGATACCTAATGTACAAGTGCAGTTGTCCTAGGCTCACTGTATTCATGGAAACAGCTACTTAGAGTTATTTAGCCTGTTTAAAATAGGAATTACTTTTTGAAACCTCATTTAACTAGTATTTTACATACATTGAATAATCCTCTGAAGGTAGTTACCTCCTTCCATTCGTTATGTGAAGGTCCTAGAGAAACTATGTTCCTAAGTGAGACAATTCCACTTAAGTGCCTATAGAAAGGTTGAAATGCTGCAGGATTTCCAGCTTGATGCCAAGGCTAGTCCAGGCGTAGCTTGGAGACAGCCATTTACTCGTTTAAGTTCTCATGCCCTCAAATTCTTGGGGAGGGGCAACTTTTGGGATCCAAACCAAGATCTAGGTCCAGATTTCATAGTTGGCTGCTACACCAGACACAGAACATGTGCTTTGAACATCCTGATCATAACTTCATCACAGAATTTGGACCCCAATCGTAATTTTGTGGCTAAGACTCCTTTGAGACTGAAGTCATGATTCTTGTTTCTTTCACTCAGCTTGGCAGATGTGGGACAGAAGGAGGAATATTTTTCTGATTCAGAGTGTATGAAAGTATATACTTGGACTCTCATCCTCAAATCTGAGAAGGCTGCAAGTAGAACAGATGTTGAGATTATTATTTAACTAATCACTCACATGCACTGTTCAGTGCTTCATCCTCGCTGGGATGTTTAGATTGCACTTAAGAGTTCCATATGCTGAAGCATATTAATCAGTACCATATAGAGAGGCAAATAAAAGAAATGCATGAAAACAGTAATGGGGAAATAGATAAGTGACATCTGCATGCTTAATGGCATTTACTGCTTTGCATCTTGGGTTTTTTTTGACTTCTACTACACAGTGTCGATAATTTTACCCTATTGTATTTTATTGTAATATACCAGAATATGTTCTAAAAATTGCAAGAGTTTTACAGAACAACAAAACAAAAAAGACAAAAGAAAATAAATACATAGGGAAGAGCGAACCAAAAATTCTCCATCAGAACTTCTCTAATGACTAATATCTAAAGAATTTTTTGACACTGAAAGCTTTAGCAAACAACTTTTCAAAGTTTAAAAGGAAAAAGTTGGAATATTTGCTAGCTAGAAAGAAAGCTGAGGGGTTTTTGGATCTGAAACTCAAGACACTTGGAAGAATTTTTTTTTATGAAAACCAAATGAAAACCATTTCTAGTTGACATTTCAATAATAGAGGATATCATGCTTCAGCTGTTCTTATTGTACAGATGTTCATAAACAGTGAAATTTTGATCCTATTCAGCTTGATGAGAGCTTACCACTGACTTCTTGGAGCCAGGACTTCATCCAAAACCCTCTGTTCACAGATAAAAGTAACTGCTTGCTGGTATATTTCTACAGTTTTTCTTGTAATTAAGAAAAGATGTATTTTTTGAAATATAAATAAAGAACTTATGCCAAGATTAATTTTACAAAATAACGCATTTTAAGGTGCTGGTGAATTACAGAATTTGGGAGAGTTAGTTGTTTTGTATTCCAATATGCAGTTCTGTATTGACATGGAGATAAAGCAACTGGCACATTCCTAATCATCCATTACTTGTGCACTCAAAACAGTTCACATGTACCTTAATGAGCTGTCAGAACAGATCACAGCTTCCAGACTTGCAGATGATAGACTCTTAGCCCCAATTCAGGTGCCTGTATTGGAACTTGCCCTGTGAAAGCTGCCAGCAGCTCTCATCTGAATGACGCTGCTGCATTCCCACAAAGGTGCTAATGACCAGAAGCATCTTTTGCTTCTGCTTCAGCCCTGCAGTAATTCATTTTGTTAACTGTATAGTACAAGTAAACATACTGTGTCATCTGAATGTAAAAGTGATCAGAAGACAAGCTGTATAGTCATTTTCATGCTAGTAGGGGTTCATTGCTGATTTTGTTTTGCAGTTAGAAGCTTTTCAACCTTTCTTCATTTTCCTCAACCTTCCATACTCTGTCATCAGAGGAGAGCAGTTCATTTTGGAAGTGAACATCTTTAATTATTTGAAAGAAGAAGCTGAGGTAAAAAACCAGACTCTTTGTACTTAAATGTTACTAGACACTGCAGAGTTTTCATCACTGGTGGAGACCATGTCTTTCTCTTGTGAGAACTTTAATATTTTCTTCGGTGGGCAGACTATAAAGCTATTTATACACAAAAAAGGTGGCAGCTTATGAAAGCGGTTCTTCAAAATTAACACTATTGTATTGCAAATGTTACTGTATTTACAGGTTACTGTGATCCTGGATATGAATGATGCTTTTGAAATTATTCTAACATCCAATGAAATAAATGCTACAGAAGATCAGCAGTCTGTATCTGTACCAAGTGAAGATGGGAAAACTGTTCAATTCGCAATCAAGCCAAAAAAGTTGGGAGAGATTCCCATCAAAGTGACAGCAATATCATCTGCTGCTTCTGATGCTATCATCCAGAAAGTTTTAGTAAAGGTAAACAGTCTGCAGCTTGGCTTGTTCCTGAAATAAGTTGTTGCCTAAAATAGACAACAGTGGGCAGCAAAAATGCAAACCAATTTACTTGTCCGCCTCTTGCTTCATAAGGTTGGTTTTGGGTCAGGTGGCTGTAAGTCGAAAGCACTTCTTTTAAAATAATTTCTCCTTTAAAATTCTTTAGATCTCCTTCCAGGAATTAATGTATAGATCTGTTCTACAACAGATATTTGTTCAACAACAAGATAGTTTGTCAAATGCTTCTGAAAGCAAGGTGAAACCTGTTTGTGCATCAGTGAACCCCTGCTGCTAAGATACCTTAATAATCTGGGGAGAGTGGGCCAAATACATTTGTTATGGATAAGTGCAATCAATTTTGCCATACACTTGGTTTTAGTTCAAAGCCTATTTTATATGAACATTTATGTATTTTGCTAGTGGTGGAAATCTAGCCTCCAGACTTTCTGATAAACCAGAAACTGGTAAGACTGGCCTGACTTTGGACATCGAAGTCTGGTTCGTGTTAGGCTCCATTTCAGTGAATGATAGTAGACATTTGTACATCTTATCCTAAAATAAGTGCTTAAGATCATAGAATCAGAATGGTTGAGGTTGGAAGGGAGTAGCCTTACCTTCTTACTCAGGGCAGGATAGACTACAGCAGGATGCTCAGAACCTTGTACAGTCAGGTTTTTAATTCCTTAAGGACAGGGCCTTCACAGCCTCTCTGAACAGTTTGTTCCAGTGTTTAAACACTCTCACAGTTCAAAAAGTTTGGTGGTTTTTTTTTAATAGTTGAAAGGAAATCCCTTTATTTCAAGTTGTGTGCGTTGCCTCCTGCTTTGCTATTGAGCACCTCTGAAAAGAGCCTAGCTCCATCATTACACCCTGCCATAAGGTATTTATACACATTGATGAAACCTCCTGAACTGTAGAGGAGTGAAGCTGGGTTAATGAATATTGATAACATACAGCTGTGGACTGGCTTCAGGGGCGGTGGGTTGGCTGATGTAGACAAGATGCAGCTGTGGCTGGTTCTGTTAAGTGGTCGGGCAGCCAAGGAAGAAGCAGAGAGAAGAAAAATAGAGAGTGCCCCCTGCATGAGGAGAGACTAGGAGAAGGCAGCAGAGGGACTGGTGTGAAGAATATGATAGTATGTGATGGTAAAAGACTTTGTTGCAGCTGGTTAGTTTTGAGAGTGCTGCGACACTGGACCTTTTCTTCTCCAGGCTGAGCAGAGCCAGCCTCTTCTTAGACCCCTTAAAACCACTATCTTGCAGGATTGTGAGATGTTTTCCAGTGGAGCTACTTACTGACCTTTCTGTTGAAGTTCTGTTGTGCAGAAGAGAATAAAAGCCTGTTAGACCAAGGTGTAGGCTGAGGACAGAAACCTATTTATTTTCTCTGCTTCGAGGACAATTTTTCTTAAGGGGTTTTTTCATGCACGAGGAAGCAAAACCTTTATGTCCATGTACCTAACTTCAGTTTAAGTCCTCCTTGTATGACAGGCTGTAGGATTGCAGACAGCATGAAAGGTACTACCTCCAGCCTTGGCATGTGCTCAGCCATGGAGCTCTGTGCTTGGCCTGGAGCTCACTGGAATCGGAGATGCTCTCATTGACTTTGTGGGTGTATTTTTGTAATTCACATGTAGTAGTTGAGGTAGGTCTTCATAATGACAGAAACATTTCTGTGTCAGTTTGGAGAGGCCAATAGCTCAGGTTCTTGATATGTTAGCTGGCAGCACAGAATACCTGTCAGTGTTTTAGACCCCTCAGTACTGTAACCATGCAACTCCTGTCCTAAAAGTAACAAACTGTTGGAGATTACAGTAATCCTATCTTTATTTTGATAGGCTGAAGGATTGGAACAGATATATTCTCAGACCGTCCTTTTGGATTTGACAGAGAATAAACCACAAGTAGTGTCAAAAACTTTGGATTTCACTTTTCCTTCTGATGTTGTAAGTGGCAGTGAGAGAGTGCAGGTCACTGCTGTTGGTAAGGTTTATCTTATTCTGTCTCCATCTTTATTATTTACTGGTCAACTGTATTTTTTTTTTAAATACTTTTTTGCCAGCTGGGCTTTTGTTGAACTCAGTATCTAAAATATATATGTCCATAATCCAGCTGCTGGCATCTTTGCCCTGTAGGCATAGGTGGTTTTTAAAGAACAGAGCAGTTGCCAGTACTAACTAGAAGTAGTAAACTATGTCAAGTAGAGCAAGTAGGCTGGTATGTAATAACCTGAGCTACCCTAGCTGGATTTGCCAGAGCTTCTTTCATAGCCCCTGCTGAATAACCCTTACAACATTTTTGCCCAGTATGGCTGTTGCTTTATAGATTTTTAGGGAACTGCATTCATTTTTATGTAATTGCTATATTAATAGGTTGAATCATTAATTCAAAATAATTTATCATCACGCATTAGAATAAGTGTAAGAAAACTTTATGGATGGAATGTGTTATTCCTTTAATTTATGTAATTTGCAATATTGTGGTATTGACTATCTGTTTGCAGAGTTAGAGGGGGAGTCGGATTTTAATAAGGAAGGTCCTGCAAAGTTTGCACATATCCTGTTTAAATTTTGCTTGTCTGCAGAATAAAACCTAAAACCTGACTGATGATTGTTTCTTGTGACACCTAGGCTTTGGTAACTGTAGGTGAGAGATGAAATACAGGAATTTTCAAATATGTACCATTATTGAAACATTTTCCAGGATTAAATATCTTTTGTTTCTTCTTCTTTTTTTTTTTTTTTAAATGGTAGCTGTTTGAAATTACTCTATTTGGAAAGGTCTGTGGGGAGGTGGGTCAGTGGGCACAAAGTTAATCAGAAGATGAAGTATCTTTTCTGCCTGGTTAGTGGTGTTTAGTATAAACGTTCCTAATGTATTTTCTTGCAGTTTAGATGATACCACACTTTTTGTGTATCTATTTACTTGTGATAAGCTCTAATTTATTTTCATTACATTTTATCTTTCAGGTGATTTACTTGGGCCTTCTATCAATGGTTTGTCATCACTGATCAAGATGCCTTATGGCTGTGGTGAACAGAATATGATCAATTTTGCTCCAAATGTTTATGTTTTGCAATACCTGACTAAAACCAGGCAGCTGAGAGAGGATATTAAATCAAAAGCTGTATCATTTATGAGAAAAGGTCTGTATGCTTAAAGGCAAGGTGTTAGATTTTTAAGAACTCTTACTAGTAAAAAGATATCTGTGACTTTGCATTTGGTGCTTGAAATACTGCTCTAACTTGAAGAAAAGCTCATCTTCTCTTACTTTTCTGGGCTGAAAGAATTAAAGAGCAAATGGTTTTGTTTACAAGGACAAGTTTGCTCAGAAAAAAACAAGCTGTTTTTAAGTAGTTACTTTTTTTTTAAGACAAAAAATGCATTTTAGAAGGTAATTCTTAGGTATTTCCTAGGTGATTGTATTTCTCCTTTGCTAGAACTGTAAGCGAACATTTCTGACCTCTGCTTGAGGCACAGAGGTTGAAAAGTAGTCAGTGGGCAGAGTGAACTATATTCATCCCGTGTGTGTATCTGTCTTCAGTGACACCATCCCCATCCTGCCACGTCCTTGTAAAGCTCAAGGAGTTGCGGTTGCTCTGGTGGCTGTCTTTCACATACCCAGGTTTTAGACTTGATCAGAAGTGAGCTCTGTGCTGGAGATGAAAAGCTGGAAAATTTTAGTTAGACATTGTTGTATATTTTAATTAGGAAATACTGCAAGGCGTCACAAAGTGTGGAGAGCTTAGTTGCACTATGCCTCTCTGTGCCTTTTGGATCAGGCAGTGTCTAACTGCGATGTACCACGCTCGCCATGTGTCAGTCTGCATGCTGAGAGCCTGGTTCACAGAGAGGAATGAGTTTATCCTCATGTGAGCTACACCCCTACTAAGGTGCTATGATGACATTTTCAAATGTTTAAGTCTCAGGTTTTTTGTTTTTTGTTGGGTGTTTGATTTATTTTTTTTTAAGTTGTTGACATTTCCCTTGGAAAAGACACAGCTCAAAATAATTTTTCCTTTCATCAAGATCCCAATTTTCTGTCAAAAGCAGTAAAAGCAGTTAACTGATTTTTTTTTAAACCCTTCCTACTACACGATTTAGTTGAAAAGTAAGGGGGGGAGAAGAGATGTGTTATGTAAACAGCTACTCTGAAGTTTGTAAGCAGTCTGCCACTCTTTGAAGCCTGACTTTTGCTACCATAATTTTTCTGAAGTTTTCCAGTATTGTATTTATTTCAAAGCAAGTGAAAATTATAGGATTAAATGTCACATATGCAAAATATTGTGTTACTTAACTTGTTCCTGCAGCTTTGAATTTAGGTACATGTTTTTAACACTATAATAGCAAAACCAATTAATGTGCTGAAATATTTGTAAGCTTAAGATAGAAAAGAGCCACAACGTGAAAAATACTCTGGTTTTCTGCTTTATTTTAACAATTGATTTCAGTTGTTCCACTGATTCTTTTTGAAAGGTAATCTTAAAGTTGAAATTTATCTTTAGTTTGAGATGTAACTTTTAGTTGCTCAGTTTTTGATAGGATTGTCAGGAAGTTTAACTTAAAATAGATTTTATTTCAGATGTCAGAATTCACTAAATATTTGAAAACATGACCTCATAATCTGAAGTAAATATAATTAATTTTAGGGCTAAATGCTTGTGAGAAGAAGGGATCATATAGCTAGCAGAGACTGCTATACGATCTTTGTTTTAGCAGTCTTTATTTACCTAAAACAAAGGCAAAGTGAAAGAAAAGGTGCCTTTCTGAAGGAAAAAAATTCCTTCAGTTGTGGGAATGACAGATCCCATCTCAAAATCACTTCTTCAGAAATAAAAAAAAATCCTGGTTTGTCTGAAAACTTTGGTGCTAGACCCAAAGCAAGCAATGAGTTTGAGCAGTATATCCAAGCCATTTGAAATGCAAGACCCTTTAGTTCTATCACATATTCCTGAAGCCTGTTCTGTCCCAGTGCACTCTCGGCCTTGCTCAGTGAGCCTCCTGCATCTCTTTGGTTCCAGCTAGTCCTCTGGGACTACTAGTGTACATCATCATAATAGGATCCATCTTTTCCTTGCTTTTCCACTTGAACGTGTTGACATTTGAAGTATTGTTTTTCATGTTTGATTGGAATGAACGCGGTGGTTCGCAGCCCCCAGGTCTCCGTTCCAGCATTTCTGCAGGCTTCCCCATGTTAGATACTCTCATGTTTGGAGACTTGCATGACTGCAGTGGGGTTGGCATTGAGAAGAAAGCAAGCTAACTGCAGGAAATAGCTGTGTGATCGCTCCATCCTCCCCCTGGTTCTGCTCATCTTTCTAATCCCTCCCAATCTTAGACAAATTCGGAGATTAATTTATCCCTGTGTAAGGGCTGCTCAGCATTCTTTGTTAAGCAGGCCGTTGGTCTTAGTTTTGTGCTTTTACGCTACCAGTGGGATGGTGATTATAATACATATTGCTTGTCCCACAGAGAAGTAGACCTCAGTTCTCAAGCCTTGCAGTCAGATACTTTTGAAAAGGAAGCAATCTATTTGTGTGTGTATATATATATATATATATATTTGTGTTCCTCATAGCACGTTATTTTGAGGCTTAAACTTTGACATTGACTCTTGCTTCCCTTGGTGAGAAATGCCATTTCTTCCTTTTTCCTCCCACTCAGGAGGGCTTGACTTCTCAAGGTCATTAACTGGGATGACAGATTTTTCTGTATGGGAAAGATTCACCAGTTTTAACCGTGTAATCAACCACTGTTGTCATGTTAATACATTATAAAACCCCTTTATTTAAGTTTGATTTTTTTATAATAAATTTGAAATTGTGATTCCAAACTCTTCTGAAGAAACAAAAACTTAACCTGATGCTACTGGGATAGGAGTTTGTATGGGAAAATGCACTGGTATACTATAGCAGCTCAGATTCACGTCTTTATATGTCCTCTATAATACAGAGACCTGACTAGGATTTCATCTTACACTGTAACTTAGATTGAGGTACCAGGCCATTTGTTCCTCAGTAATTAGTGGTGTGGTTCGCTCACTGTGTATCTATATTCCGGATAGTATGTAAACAAGTAATTAATCCTTTATCAGTGAAAGCAGAGAACATTTTGGATGGGAACGGTTGTGGCTGGATGGACCTCATGGGACATATTTAAAATCATTAATTTGTGTAGGACTTAGTGATGGTTGCCTGAGGGTTTTCCTTCTGCCTGGCTGATTCACTATTGTGTCTGTCAGGTGTTAGACTAATGAATATACTTTCTTAATTATAATAGCTAAAACAGTAAAGCCAAGGAGAAAGACAAGGTGGGAGGAAAGAAGAAAAGATGTCTTCCAAAATGCTATAAATAGATACAGTTATTGTTCTGGATACACAAATGGCAAGCAAAATGTAAGGGAAGGAAAGCTTTAGGTATCAGGAACTACAGTAAATAGCATATCATAGAAAGCTCTTAATTTCTTAAGATTAATGAACATTGGTTCTGCAGTGAAATCGGCTATTAAGGGTGCTGCTAGGTGGTTGTGAGCAGCTAGTGAGCCCTGTGGGGGCCCTTTTATTATAGATATTCAGCAGTCAGGAGAGAGCTGCACTTGTTCTGGATACTGAAAAATCTTTGGATACATTTTGAATGGGTCCCTCTCAGGATTTCAGGACCTTCAGGTCTTTTGAAATTTTTTACTCATTTCAGAACAGCTTCTTCCAGTGTGCTTTTGTGCTAGCTAATCCTTTGATTTCACAAAAGCAAGCTGCTGAAAGGGTCTGCTTTGTAGCAGCATTTGTAGCTTTGCTGTACCCTTGCCCTTCCAGTTGCAAAAGACTTCATTTTCGCTTGTGCTTCCTTCTGCTGGAAAGATAGAGTGCTTCTGTAGGCACATATAACTCCAGCTCCCCAAAGCAATGAAGCATTCAACTATAGCTGCTACTCCGCTCTGCGCTTGCTGCTGCACTCCTGAAGCCACCGAGTTACGTGGGAGCATGTCTCTCTGCACTGAGCTGTCGTGTTTGGGTGGCAGATGAGTGGGAATGGGAGCTTCTGGTTCTGCTTTTATAGATGGATCCTTAGTGTTACTGCTGCCCACTTTCTCATCATCTTCCTTGCAGTTTTGTGTGTTGCTACATGTTTGGGACATTTTTTATGAAATACAAGCTCAGGTTCTGCCCTTCTCACCCTTAGAAAGTGCCTCGCTTCAGCTGAGCAGGCAGTTTGTGCTGGAACTGTCATGAGAGGGAAGTGTTCAATACCCATCTCTGCTTTTCCACTTCAGGCTACCAAAGAGAGCTGCTTTTCCAGAGGGATGATGGCTCGTTTAGTGCCTTTGGAAATGAAGATCCCTCTGGGAGCACGTGGTAAGTAGTTCTGCCAGATTCACTGTAGAATTTGAGTATTTTAGATACTTTCCCTGCAACTAAAATTTTTTTGTGAAGCTGGTAAAAATTTCCAGTTGTATTAGCCTTCTGCCTGGTTTTCATTAGGTGTTTAGGCCAACTCTAAGGTCATCCCACTGAATAACGTGCTGTCAAAGCCATTATTAGGGCAAGACTTCTTCATTTCACAAAAGATGAATGATGAATTATTTTAGCCAGGGGACTAGCTTGGTCTGAAAATTTTTGTGTTGCTTTCCTCAAAGGAATGAAGAATAATAATTAAATGACTTACTCTTGCAGTTGACTGAAACCATTTAGGGCTATGTGATCATCATTGCTTCAAACAGATTTTCAGTTCTTTCCGTACTGGAGGCTGAAGGCTGATTGAGGCATTTCCTAGGGGGTGAACAGTTAGTGGTGGTAAAAATCTTTCATACTTACCTTGCACATACCTCCTTTTTTTGAGACTGTAAATACAGCTGAAAAAGCCTTCCAAGTGCTGAATGTTACCCTGAGAAGCATAGTGAGCACCGTAGTGGAAGCTAGGCAGATGGCAAAGAGACAAGTTCTAGCTCTTTGTTCAGCTAACCGGTGTCGGTTAGTGTAAATACACTTAAGCATTTCAGTGCGCACTTCTGACTTTAAATAGAACTGTCCCGGTTACTGTGCCACTGATTGAGTCACTCCTCCTGGAGTCGTTGAGCGTCTTTGGTTGACATCAGCAGGGTTTGCCTTTGACTCAGAACTGATGGATTGGAAAATGAAGATAATTTATTTGTACTGGCAACTGTGGTACTTAAATAGTGCAGTGACAGGTTACGTGAATACATGTTTGGCAAAGAAGGGAGTCAAAGCAGGATTTGGCATTGTTAATAATAAGATAAAAAAGGCTGTTTCAATGGTATCGTTACAGGAATGATCATGATAATTAAATCATGCTCATAACTACATTACTTTGTAAACTGATTTTTGCCGCTTTAGCCTAGCAGCAGAAGGCAGGAGAGCAACATTTGAATAAAGATGTACATGTGCTGGCAGACTTGGAGTCTATACTCTGTATTTGTTTTTTAAACATAACAGCTGTTAAAGGGGTGATCTTTAGGAACAAGGACATAACCTCATTTTTTTGAGGGTTAAGCTTAATCTACTTGCTTGTCTGGGTGAGGCATATATTTTCCTCTGTGCTTGGGAGATGTGTGTAGAACATGTAGTATGCATCACTGTATTCTTATATCATCTTAAACAGAAAAAGCTGTAATACGTTGCTAATTTTGTGATACTTACTTAATCTTTTCCCCAAGGTTATCAGCTTTTGTATTAAGATGTTTCCTTCAAGCTCGTCCATTCATAGATATTGACCAAGACGTACTTGTGGATACAGCTAAATGGATTGTCCGGCATCAGAAATTAAATGGAGAATTTAATGAGCCTGGGAAAGTGTTACACAGTGATCTTCAAGGAGGTGCCAATAATCCAGTCACTCTCACAGCTTATATCATGTCATCCCTCCTAGGATTCCCAGATAAACAGGTAATGGAATTCATAAATAGAATTCCTTGTTACTGAAATGCTTCATAAATTGTCAGAGTACCTGGAAAACGCTTGGTAGTTTAAGGCAATAGAGGGACATCTGAACAGAGACAAAATTTGACCTGATTTTGTTCAACTTCCCTTATCTACCAGAGACAATATAAAGTTGTGCTGTTAGACCCTTCAATTTTATGTGCCTTTGCAAAAATCTAAAGGCAGTTGCTTTTAGCAAGAACATTGTCATGGCTTTAGTCCAAGAACTTACAAAGAAATTTATGGCGGGAACTATCCTTAGGATGTTAAGTCATTCCAGTTGATTTAATTAAGATTACTCACGTTCATAAAGGACAGTGCCAGATCAAAAGGCTTGCCTTTGAGATTTGTGCCTGTGACTCTGGAAGAGATTTTCAGTATTTCTTTGTTGTTTGGTGATAGTAATGTTTCTGTTTCTATACAAATTTTTCTTTTAAATTTTAATATTTCAATATATATATTTATTTACTGTACTTTCCTCATTATGATCTTTGTTTCCAGCATGCTTATGTCATCAAGAGTGCTACAAACTTTCTAGAAGATAAACTAGAAGAAGGCATTTCGGATAATTACACTTTGGCACTTGTTACATATGCGTTGTCCTGGGCAAAAAGTACAAAAGCAAAGGAGGCCCTGAATTTACTGAACCAGAGAGCAGAACACCAAGGTATTGCACAACTATCTTAGACAGTTGTATAGATGGATTTTTGTCAAATTTAAAACCACCTATCATATATCTACAACTTGGTATAGAATTAGAGATGAAGAGAACCCTTTTGAATTCAAATGTTTTGAGTATGATACAGAGAATAAGTGGAGAACTTCCAAGACAGCCGTAATGAAAAGTGTCCGTAAATGAATGACAATTCACAACAAAGCTAGGCCTTTCAGTCTCAGTCACCGTGTTCCTGATGGGAGTACCATGATGCTGTTGAAGAACATGACTTGTCAAGTTTTCCTGTGGTGTTATGTGCAACTGTAAGATCAGCCTGGTTAAAGAGAGGTGGATGAGGTTAGCTATTCCAAAGTGGTTTGAGTAGATCAGGAGGGTGTTGGGAGGCAACTAGTTAAAATCAGTATTGTAATGAAGAACTGAAAGATTGGACTTTCTGTAAGACAGTGCAGAGGTCTGTTGCATTTCCTGTAGGAAATCTCTCATTATAATTGTCTCATTATATTTAAATTCTGAGTTCAGCATGACTCAGCTTTTTCCCCTGTTCTGGGGAAAGGACAGGCTATATGGAGTATAAGAAATGGAAGGTTTTTTTGGCTCATAATAGTAACTGTCCTCTTGAAAAATCTGAAGGGATTAATGTTGTAGCCTAGAAATGGAGCCTTCTGGGTGTCCCTCTGTGTTTACCGAGTTAGGTCTTTCAGACAGTCACTTTTGATAAGGGAGGAAGTCACTTTTTTAGAAGACTTGACTCAAGAATGAGCCTAGTGAGCAGCTGTGCTGCTCAAGATGCTAGTCTGGAAGAGAAAGTAGCACCCCAGCAATGAGGTGGCCTTTTCACAAGGGCTCCTTTATGTGAGCACTTCGGACTGATGACAAAAGGATCAATGTAAAGTTCACTGAAATCAATGGGAGTGACTATTTGGAGTCCAGCTTTTTTTGTAGCTGAGTTCAGCCACTGCTGATGAAGTGCTTCAGTCAGTCCTTTACAGGACATGTGCCTAAACATTAACACTTTTAAAGAAGCTTGCTAGATCCCATATGTAGACATTAATTAAGAGATTTCCCTTTCCCAGGAAAGTCTTTCCCAGAAGTTCAAAGACTTCAGTTTGTGGATCTGAGGTTATTGTTGGTTCCTTTTGCAGGAGAATTTCGTTTCTGGATAACACCTGCTTCTGAAATTTCTGATTCATGGCAGCCACGGTCCATCGATATTGAACTTGCAGCATATGCTCTGCTCTCACACTTTCATCAAGACAGATTAGCAGAGGGCATCCCTATTATGAAATGGTTAAGTCAGCAAAGAAATCACCTTGGGGGATTTTCTTCTACTCAGGTAATAGCTTGTCTCGAGGAGTTTCATTATACTTTCTAAATAAGCACTATATATTTAATACAAAAAAAAAAAAAAGGAAAAAAAAAAAGAAAAAGAGACCATTTGGTTTTTTTACGTGATAATTACTGAATTTTGTTTTGCTGTAACAGCCTCTGTTATGTGCAAGCTTGCATTCTTTATGTTATTAGCATCTTAAACCTGGACTACCAATTTTAGTATATTGGCATGTGTAATAAAAGACAGAATTAGAGGGTCACCTTGGTTGTATAAAATATAACAGAAAATCTTAAATTAAGAAGAAGTGATGCCAGTGGAAAAATAATTAATCAGATTTTCCAAGCAAGTATGATAAATATCTCTGCTTACTTTCTTCCCAAGGAGAGGAACCTCTTTCTATTCTTTCCATATGTGGGTCTTTAAACTCCTGAAAGGCTATTAACTAAGATAATAAAGGGGAGTAGGTTTTAGAGAAACAGCTCATCCTAGTGCCTTTGTTGGCAGTTGGTCTTAACTTAATAATGTACTTTGTCCTCATTATTGCATAGATTTTTGATGGGCCATGAAATTTGGAAGATCTTCATTATCTCCAGGAGGTTTCCATGTTCTTGAAACCACATCTTGTAAGCTGTGCCGGCATCCAGAAAATGTGTATAGTCCTTTGGATTGCATTAGTTTAAACTAGCTTTTAAATTAACTGCAAATGCTGGTCACAGTAAAATGTCACATTTCATTGTGCTGCCTAGTACCAAGCTGTACAGGCCATCCTTCATTATTTTCAAATGTTTGTTCATATTAATTGAAATTAGTTCTACTAAATAAAATGCAATTTAAGAACCAGCTTAGTTGCCCAGAGGTTCTAGTATTTTCCTGATGCATTAATCCTTGCTTATTGTTTGAAGAGGCTGATTGAAGCACTAAATGAGTTGAAAAAGCTTTTCTGTATTCTTCAGAAACAATTTTTACTGGTAAAGTTTGAAAATCCAGCAGCGTACCATTTACCCTTGAGGGTGAAGTTGAGAAATGAATTTAATCCTTTTGTTCTTCTATGGTCTAAGCTATTTTGATTTCAGAATTACTACAGTGTCTCTCCAGATGCCTTCTTTTAATTTATGGAAATGACTCCATACTTTTCGTTAACTTCTAAGATTGCTTAAAAAAAAATAATATTTGAAGTGTTTCCTTCCATGAGTTTATTGCATTAGAAACTTAATATATTTTTAAACAGTAAGTAGGAAAGTAATCTGTTGCATGTGTGATGTTTTGTAAATTAGGATAACTTCTTGCAATTTGTATACATGGTATAGTTTACTCTTGATTTGAAATCAGTATATTTTGCTTTATAATACTTTTAATGTTTGGGCATAAAATGTACATGTTTCATATATATAGGAATACAATTCACACAAAAAGTAGCATATATATGAATGTAGTTTTAAAGGGTAGGAAAGAGTAGCAAATTCTGCAAAGCCTGTGTTGCTGGGCAAGAGGGGTGGGCCTGTGAGTCTGGCTTGAGACCATATTTCCTAACTTTTCAGGTTGTGTATTTGACACAGCATTGTCATACTGAGCTGTGTACCTTATGTTCCAGATGTGAATATGTCCTGGTGAAAAGTCTTGGGTATGCCTCCTGCTTTAGAGCATGCCAAGGGGAACATTTATCTTCTCTGCAGGTGGTTCTTTGCCTTCTTGTTTTTCACCTGTGTTTCTGGGAGTCTTTTGAGCCTAGGATGTGGAAGAGCTCTGAAGTCATGTTCAGCAATGTCAGATAGCATTTCTAGATATTTTGAACTCTGAATTTAGGGTGAGAAATGTAATTGTAAGGACTTGGAAAAAGCGCTTCACAGTATTCCTTGGTTTTCACAGCTTAGGTAAGGGCAAGCATATTTCTGCTTTCAGTTGATTAAGATCAGATTCTCCAACAAGATCTTAGAGCCCCTTAGGTCTGTAAGATAGATCAGACATACAGATCTGATAGGTCACTGTAGTTTCATTCCCTTCAGTGTGAAAGAAGTTTTTTCAGTTTGGGCTTCCAAGCTGTGTATCTTCATCACAAACTGACATGTGAGTGGGCTGAGTAAGGGCAGAGTCATTCAGATGCAAAGAAGTACTTGAAGATACTATTTCAGGGTAAATATTAGCCTCCTACTGAAAAAGTCAGCCACTTACTCCAGACTATTGAATGTTTTTGTAGCCCATTAGTTGTATCTTCATTCACACCATGTTAAGCACTGGAGTTGGGATCTCAGCTGTAGTGGTTCAGCGCACCAGCAACTTTGGCACTGCTGCTAATCAGCTGATCTTTCTGGATTTTAAGAAATCAGTGAAGCAGGTCATCTCAGACAAGGATGGGGCATGGGAAGGAGAGTGGTTTCTAATCGTTTAGAGTGAATAGGCAGCACATAGTGGCACCTTAAGGTATGGCACAATCACCATGTCATAGCTCATCAAAGCTTCTGTTATGTTAGCATTTTGTTACTAGAAGTGACCTAAGAATAAACAAACCACCTCTGTATGCTGAGCCTGCAAGCCAATTCCTTCACTGTCACTGGTTAAAAATAGGTGCAAAATGAATTACATAACAGCAAAAATCCCTGAGAAGTGTTAGAGACATAATTTTTTTTTTCTAGAAAACAGTGGATGTTAAAATTATCATTCACTAAACTGTGATGGACCAAATATTCAAAAACTGCCTCTTGTATTCAAAACTTGGAGAGCTAAGCCTGCAATCATACACAAAGAAAAGAAAAAATTACGTATAGATATATGATACTGTGTTTATAAACATATTCTGCAGTGGTTAAACAATTGCACAAAACCTTTAGTTCAAATATAGAGTTTAAAAAATGGGCTGAATACCTTTGAAATTGTTTCCAGGGGTATGATAAAAACTCATTTCAGGCTATTTTTTTAATAAATGTTAATATTTTTTCAGACCTGTAGCTTTTGCTTCAGTGGTCAGGTACCCTGAATAACTCCTGTGCAGTATTGGATATTTAATGCATAGTCACCAAATAAATCTAGAAAGCAGATTGCTTTCCTCATTGGCTTTCTCTTCACTCTTCACATGGTATGTGATTCTGACTGTTGTGTCTACCACCATGTCAGGTCTTCCACATAGCGTGCACAAGAGCAGAACTTCCTTAGCTGGTTCCCAGTTCATTCTCCATTGTATGTCACAGTAGCTAACTTGTCCTGTGTTGCCATCCCTCTTCTGTGCTGGGATCTTTCATACCAGCGGAATCCCAGTGGAGGTGTGGAGGTGGCTGCATGAAGACTCCAGCATAAACAACAAATGGGATAATGCAGGAACTGTGAGGTCCCCGAGGCATGGCCAATGAACAGGAACTTCTCTGTGCAGATGGCTTCTTCAATGCAGGATTTGTTTCTCTCAACAGGACACGGTGGTGGCTCTGCAAGCCTTGAGTCTATTCGCAACTCTCACTACTGCAAGCAAAACAGAAATGGATGTGACAGTGACAGCACCTTCTTTGAAAATGCCAGAAACATTTTCAATTGATACTCAAAACCGTTTTCTGCTTCAGACCAAGGAGGTACTGTAGAAAGCGAGGAATACTTTCGTAAAGTCTAACTGAAAGTACTTTGAAAATACTGTTTTGCTTATCTTTCTTTCAGATTGCCCCTGCACAACCAATGACAATTACAGTGGCAGCGCAAGGAGTAGGATTTGCTGTCTTTCAGGTACACAGTGCAGTTATTCTTGCTAAAAATATGCTCTCTATAAGGAAGGTGTGTTTTGGAGCTTTATCAAACATGCTAATAAGAACAATCTTCTGAAATGTCTCAAATCACTACCAAAGTACTTCACTAATTGAAGAATGCTCTGAACCAAATATTGTGAATGGACATATTCATGTGATTGTTTATGTTTAATGGCCTGGACTTTTTAATACTGCTGGATGATTGACAGTTCTGGGGCACTTCATGGACCATATCGAAACAGCCCTGCCCACCTGCAGAAATGCAGTGTCCATCTGTAAGACAAAGCACTGCAGTGATACATTGGCAGGCACGAAGGTCAGAGTTAAAAAAAAGGCATGTGGACCAGGCAGGAGTGCCTCATTGAGAACCTGTGGTAAAGCATGGTAAGGCACAGATCAGTACAGAACAAGATTACACTGCTAGTTATTAGCATTATTTTCCTTTTATTGAAGCACAATACAACAATGTTGTGAAAGTTAAAAAATAAAAGACTGTTACAGCCAGAATCTCCAGCAATTTTTACACTGTTCTCAAATAGCATGAACGACTGAGTCAAAGGATCCTGCAAACTGCCAGCAGTAATAGATGCTTAGCATCAGCCAGAAGTGGGGGTGTGGTGAGGGATGGAAGGAGGTATAGTGGTCCCCTCTCCGCCTGTCCTGTGAAAGACTCTTTTGGTAGTATGAATTCAAACATCTTTACTTACATTTAAACAAATTAAGCTGGGATCAGCTCATACTCTATTTAGAACTAGGAAACTGTAAACAGCCTTTTCAGGTGCTTGCTCTTTCCTGATAACAGGAAATCTTGTTCTGCCTCCAAGATTTTCTCTAACCCTATGACAAATATAATGTGAGAAGACGACAGTATTGGGTCTGATTTGATATGGCCACTAATGGGTGTCTCTTCCCTGCCGTCCTGTCCATGATAGTGGCTTAGAACCACACAGGTGAAAAAGATGGCTTCTGAAAAGCTATGGGTAGTACAGAAATACTAGCCTCTAAGCATGAGAGACTCATTTTATTTGAAGTATATAGATAAACTCACAATTGCTGAGCGTATCACAAAAGCAGAGAATTCCTACTAGACTCCTTCTAGCTGTACTTGGGAAAACTGAACTTGGGCTGCTTTTAATCATCTCAGAGTTTTATGCCAGGTCAGACTCCATCTCAAGTTCCTTCCAACCTGACCTTCACTTTGGTGTTCTTATGTGTCTGGGAAACAAAAAAGCATGGTGATGGTTGGTAAATATGCTTTTGATAAAAGACCTTTGCGAAGAAACCTTCAGAGCTGCTTATCAGCAGTGAACAGCAGCTAGAGATACGCCTCATTCGTTCAGCACCAGTCTGCAAAACCCGCAGTGCCGTAAATCATGACCCATGTTTATTAATTCCCAGAAGTGCAAATGAAGTTTACAGCAAAGTTCAAAAGTTTCAGAGTATAGCTTAGATTCAGACCTGCAGGCCCAGATAGGAATGAACATCTCAGCAGGACTGCATTCACACATCTGTGGTTACAGTGTGTGTGTATGTGGAATGCAACAAAGTAGGGTTCCAGAACAGTTAGGGCTACTTAACCTTAATCGTTGTTGAGAAATTTTCCCTGATATTAAGACAAGTTATTTGCCAGGCAAGCAGATCAAAAACTTTTCAGCAAATTGTTTCTTGCTGGAAGATGCCGATTTGTTAAAATGAATGCCTTTTGTGGAAGCACGTTGGTTCCAATTATGTTTTTGCCAGCAGGAAAATTTCACATCCAAACCAGTGTGTCTGGTGAGGACTGAGCAGAAGTCCTCCACCCAGAATAACCAGTAGTTGACTCCATGGTTAAAGTTCCTGGTTTGTTGTATGAACATACAAATATGCTCCCAAGTAACTGGTGTTCGGAAACCATTGCCAGATTATCTTCTATGCTTAGGTCACTGTGCTGTCGCCTTTTTTCCTGCAGCTTTGAGTCAGAGATGCTGTGACTTGATTCAAAATACTGTACTTAACACTCTGTAGTAGCTTCTCCAAAACCTTTTCTTTGCTCAGGTCGGTTCTTGCCTTCTGCTTCCTTTGGTAGGTCTGGTATTCTGAAAGAGCACTGATGTCATTTGAATGAGATTGATCTTTTTCCCAGATACAAGCTAGATCTAGGTCACATGTAATAAATCAGATAGCATGTGACATTGCGATCACATTCCTTCAGCTGGGTTTCATTGTCTTAGGCCTGCCAAAGTACAGTGGTGAGATTCACTGTTCTGGGATTTGACTTTCTGGCCAAATATGGCGTGTCAAAACAGTAATTCATTTAAATATCACAGAACACAAGATTTGGTCCATTAATGGAAAAGGCTGCTTTCCCAACAGAATGGATTCTTAGAAAAAAACCCACAACCCCACCTTATATCCTGTGAAATCTCACTATCTGTGTGTGCAAGTTGGCAATGCATTCACTCTTGACCCTGCAGGATCACATAAAATGTATTTATTTTGGATAGTATAATTGCAAAAGCAGACGTTTATGTGTAGCTTTATGATCCTGCTGTCAACAGAGTCTCCTAGCTTATCCCTTCATTATGTGAGCACATTCCACGGAAGACCTAAGACACTTTCTCTGCAAGAGGAAAGAAAGAAAGGATGATTGTAGGTTTAGGGTATACGAAAGGCACTTTCCAGAGAAAGGAGTCAAAGAAGCAGTCTTCCCTAGGTGGCCTGCTGAAAGTCATGGAAGAAATACCTCTCTGCTGTCTGCTGGGCTTGGCAAATGCCTCAAAAATTTGGCATGGCCCATGCTTTCTAGAAGGAAGAATACCGCTGAAATCCAGGACTAGCAATGAGGGAGAGGGTTGGAAGGCTCAAGGAGGATGGGTATGGGCAAAGTGGATGGGTGAACGAGATCTCCTTGATCTCTTGGTAGTGTATAGAGAGAGAATGAGGAAAAAACCTGTTACTCATCACTGAGAATCTGACAGTTTTTTCCACTCAGTGTATTTGTACCGGACTTAGGCTGAACGTTAATCAGTGTAATGGTACTGGAAAAGGTACACTGTGAAACGCACACATATTTCTCCATTACAGTTTGAGTGGATACTAAGTAGTCAAAAAGGGGCAGAAAAATATTGGAGATGATTTCACTGAATTCATGCCCTCAGTCAAGCACATTTGTGCTGCTAGTTGAAAAACAAAAAGGATAGGGAAAGAGAAATCGATTAGAGTATTATAAATGAGTCACTTTTTTGAAACCTGGTGCAGTTGATTGGGTCAGATACTGTTAAAAGCATCTGTCTCATGCAGAAAATTAGCTTTTAGTTTTCTCTTCTTGGGCCTCTCACCAGAACTGGTTGCAGCGTGACGAGACTGGACCAGATCTGCCTCTAGCTTTGGCAGCTGCTTCTTAAAAGGGTTAAGAAGAAATGCAGTTGCTTGTTTCATTGATTTAATGCTAGTTTTTGTCCCTACTGGTATAGTAAGAGTGTATAAAGAAGGAGGCTTTAATTTAAACTCTGTTTTGAAAAAGATTTTTCCTTCCTTGTCATGAGAAATCGGGAAGGGAAAGTCAGACTATAACAGCAATAATTTATTCCATGAAAATACTAGCTGATTGACCTGTTCAGTATGTGGTTTCAGACATCCTTCATTGGCAGTAAATTCCCATTCATTAGCTTTTTCTGGCAAAAGTTAAAACAGCTTTGTTTCTGTGATGACATATCATTGAGGCACCGCCAGCTTGTCTTCACCAAAATTTCTGCATGCCTTTAACTGGCAGGCTTTCTAGATTGGCTTCATCCTTGGTACTGCCTTCTCCTGCAGAGTAGTTTTACAGGATAAGTCTTTGCTGTTGCACGATGGTTGTCCTGAATGCCTGTACAGGACTGGCTCTGTATTCATACAGCATGCTAAATTCAGTGATGCAAGGCAGGGCAACAGGAATTGTGTGTGTGGATTGAAAGAAAGAGCATAACTTTCATATCAAGGAATGAAAGATGTAGCAGCAAAAGCAAAAATCAGAAATTAAAGACTCCTGTTTGCACAGACTTGCTAGCCTATAACAGACTTGCTAACCTATAACTTGGACAGCCCCCTGTTATACCTTTAAATTTGGACTGACAGTTTTCCATTAGCTGCCAGAAACTGTTGTGAAGGGACTATGGCTTTCCAGAGGCACTCTCTTCATTCCCTTTATCCCTAGCCAAGCAAAATACATGTTGGGGTCTTGCAAGGGGAGTTATTTGAGCTACTTTCTGGTTTTCTTTTTCTACCAAAATCAAAGAAGATTCCTCCCTCTGCCCTGCCATGTGTTTTATCTTGATGACAAAGGGAACAGATGATGAATATTAGTTTGTATGTGAAAACTGTGCAAACTTAATGTTGGTGAGAATCACAATTTTGCCAAGTAATGTCAACTATTCTTTGATAGTAAATATTTTCTTAGTTTCTTGTATTCAATTTTGTCATTCTAGGGTTTTGAAAGTTGAGCTTTCTGATTCATCACACTGAAGTGCTGAGTCTGCAACCCATTCTCTTGTCCTCTGTCAGAGGTGGTGTCCCATTTGTGCCACAGCAAAGGGATGCTGCAGTTACCATTAACATCGCATCAGGTGTTAGTTAGCCTGAAGCACATTAGAATGTTTTCTCAAAGTTAAATTTCATTTTTTCTGTCTTTTATGGAGTGTAAGTACAGAAGTAGGCTAGAGCAGATGTGTTGAGGCAACTGATCCTATTCATTATCCTGTATCCCGTAGGGACCAGTAGAGAGAGGATGACCAATGAAGGCTACTAGAACAGGGCAAGCATGAAGCGATATCTCAATGCTATGCCCTCTTGCCTTTCATCAATTTGCTATACGGGGCCTTCCCAATCCACAGTTCATCTCTGTGTGCTTTCTCTGGCTGGGTAGGTGGTTTCTTGGTAGGTTCTTTTTTTCTTCCATAAATATGTAACTTTTAAAGTATTTCTTAACTTTAACAACCACAGCTTCTTATGGCAAGTAGTTCTGCAGCTAATGGTGTATTGCATGAAGAAGCAGTACCTTTCTCGGCTTGAGTCTGCTGCACGTGTTCTTGTATTTTGATAGAAGGTGTAAGAGTGACTGTGTTGGGTCAGAGCAAAGCTCAGTCTAGCCCAGTGTTCTGTTTTCCACAACAGCCAGAAGTGGATGCTCAGGAGAAAGTATAATAAGATAAATACATGTAATACATTACCTGACTGTCTTCTACCTCGTACCCTGTATTATTTGAGACCTTCAGCTGAAGATAGTTTCTGTGGGCTCAGAAAATTTTGGTTCCATGAAGTTGTCTATTTTGCCCTTGAATGCTTGTACAGTTTAGTATCTACAGCATCTTGTGGGAAGGAATTCCGCAATTTAATCTTGCATTGCATGAAAAACTGTTTTCTATTCATTCATCTTTCCCAATGCAGGTCATTAGTCGATAGACCTTTACTGTGTCCTTCTTCCAACTTCACTGTTTACGTCTGAATTTTCATCTAATTTACCATTTCTTAAATGGTTAACAGATCCAGTAGTAATCAGTTCAAACCCCATTATTATGTACGTAAAATTTCTTTCATTCTGCCACTCTTTGCAGTAATCTTGTCTTTGCTACCTCAAATAAATTGGTATAATCAGCAAACTTTATTACATCAGGATTCACCCTATTTTCTGCATCCTGTATAGATACATTTAATGGTCACCCACTTGTCATCCTCTAGTCTGGTACTAAGGCAGTTTTTAAGAAACACTGCAGGTAATAATTCAGCTGTTTCTTTACCTCATCAAATCCAGTTCTGTAGGCAGTACAGCCTGTTTTTTTACTGCATAATATTCTGTCATGGCTGGTAATGTGAGAGTGCTGATTGGTGGGCTCTATTCCAGCTGCAGCATTTCTGCTTTGGCTCTTGACAATTTTATAGGATATTGAGATAATCAGGCTATCTCCTAATTATTCAGACCTCTTTTAAGGGCTTCTGATTTTGCCACTCTTCTACAACCGTTTCAAGGATCTTATGCACGTCTACACTAGAAGAATTGGAAACTCTTCAAACTGTGCCTAGCAGATGAGCTTATTTTATATTAATGTCACTGTCCTGCACTGGACATCCTGCCATACTTCTTGGCTCGCTTAGCAGAGCTTGGCATTGTTGAGCACAGGGGGTGAGAGCTCTGTCCTTGGGGTGGACTGAAGACCGTAGCTTTGTCTTTGCACAGATGAACAAGGTGATGAAACTGCTTACTTAACTGCAAGGAAACTGTTGTTCTGAGCTTGGAGTACCGTGCTATTCCTCATCTGTTTTGTGTGTATGAATTCTGTGAAATGAAGACTGAAGACAAATTCTGTACATATGCTATGTATTTGCTCTTGCTCTGCTTTCATATACAGCCTGTCTTTTTTAACCCAGTGGGTGTTGCTCTCTGAAGTTTCCCTTTATTCATCCCATTTCACTGTCAGGAAGTAGCTGCACACATTATAAACCAGCAGGCAACTAGGGAGAAAATTACTGGTTCTCCTACAGCTCCCTTGTGTTTGCCTCAGTTGTGTCCTGCTAATTATATTGGTTCTCTGCTGCATTACGAAGTCTTCAGAAGGGATAGTTCTTTCGGAGAATTCCTAAGAATCTCGTGTGTGTGACTGTCATATAGAAGGCCATGTATATCCTGTCTCCTGTGAGCACTCCCCTGGCACTATAGTGTTAGGAACCGAAGTGTTTTAACCACACAGATTCGCTTTAAATATGTAACCTAATGTCTCTACTTGCAATCCACAGCTCAATATTATTTACAACACAAAACACACCGGTCAGAGGCTCAGGTCTGTCCGAAAACAAGAAGCCTTTGACTTGAATGTTGATGTAAAGGATGATAAAGATGATAAAAACCATTTGACCTTGAATGTGTGCACAAGGTAGGTAATTTTGTTGAAGCATCTCATACACCTCTTTGTCTGTACATCTTTTAAATGATTTAAAATCAGCTTAACTACCCATTTGTTTGTATGGATTTACCAATGTATGGGATATAAACATATAACTAAAGAGAATAAAGAAATTGCTTTGTAAAACCAGCAGTAGTTAAACTAAGAAGCAATTCCTAAGTCAATAAGTAGATCTTTTGTGCAAAATTGTTGCTGGCCAGGTGATATCTTTTACTGGTATGCATAAAGGTTGTGGTACCCTAAATATCTGAGGTGCATGGCAGTGTTTGTGTGAAATACAAGAAAATGCTCAAAGGCTTCTTTGGTGCAAGTGCTTCTTAGCTATATGGAGAACTGTGGACAGACTTGAAAACTGAACCGATGTCTTCCACATTCTAACTTCTGGTAGCAGACTGTGACAACTGCCCATTACTCTTACCTTTCATGAATAGAATGCTTTGCTTTTGATCTAGAAGTAGATCTATTTTTTTTGTGAAGAGAGAAGGAAGTTCTGAAGTGCTGAAAGCACCATGGAATAGAAGTAATCATTCTTTGGTCATCTCTGTTAATAAACTTTGCTCAGAACAATTTTGGCAGGAGCCAAAATCCATATTTTGATAAATTCAAAGTCATATAAATTTATGATAAATTCAGCTGGGGTTTTGTCTTATTGTGCAAGTATCTTTGTGGTCTTTCATTTACCAGTATGTCTTATGAATATGGTAATGTAATATAATGCAAGCATCGCTCTAGATTTGAAAGAGGTGATGAGTTTTCCAGCCAGGCTGATGCTATTTCTGCTGAATAAGACAGGCGGGAGGACGGGGGTCCATCTGGGATGATGTTTCTTGTTCTGTAAATACCTACTAAGAACTGAGCTGAGACTGCTGAAGTATCATGTCAGAGACCACAGAACAGCCACAAGATGTTACCTGGATAGAATTTGCATTAGATGAGAACAGGTGACGATGAACAGTCGTATTGCATATTCCTAGGTCAGCCAGCCATTAAATCAGGTTGTTTCTTTGACTGCTTTGCTGCCTCATTTTTAATTGCTGAGAGAGTGTTTAAACATGTATTTCTTTGAAATACATGAAGATGTTTGTTCTCTGGCAGTTTCTTCAGTATGCACTTATTGTAGTTAAGAGCACTGCTTATTTGACGGTAAACCCTATAGGACATTGTATCTATATATTTGTGGGTTTAGTCTTCTACCTTTTATTATCTAGAAGGATGTTGAGATGACTACATTCTTTGTATTTTAGGATTTAATCTGTGAATACTTCCTCTAGAAACACTGTTTTCGTCTTGTGACATTTTGATGGGTTCCTTGTAAATGCAAATGCAAGATTTGCAAAGTACCACCTGATCTACCGTGATTACTCTTACATTCATTTCCTCCACATCCTCTTTTTGTTATTTATTTAAACTTTAAACACCATATGCCTGGAACTGTTTTTATGCTCAGCCTACCACAAGGAAGATGTGACTGGAGATGGAGCCTCTAGGTGACACCATTATACAAGTAATCAGCTATAGTGGATATGATTTTAGCACAGAGAGGATTGAGTTAATTTGGGAAATAGCCAGCAGGCACAAAGCCAGAGCCCGGTTTTTATGTGTTTCTGGTAACAAATTCAGTGATACAGATGGTGGGCAAGGACACTAGAATCCATGAGAGCTCTTGAAATAGAATGGGCTTGTTCTCTTTTAAAGTTTTCTGTGAAGTGTCAGCAGCTTTCTACAGTCTAGCACAAATTCCTGACATGTAAAGAGCTTACATGTTGGGTCTGGGATAAGTCTTGGCTGAGCATTCTGATTTTCTGGCTAAGACCTTTGGCTCAGGAGTACAGACAGGAAGGGCTCCATTTCTCTGGGAAGGCACGAGGGTGATGATGTTTTAATTGCAAAGTATTCAAAGGATAGGGGAAAATCTAGTGGCATTATAAAACTGCCCCAGGAGAATATTTGGAACATTAAGATTCATCAACTCTTGTAATGGAAAGTGAACTGGTATAAGTTCTAGTAAGTGTGTTTCTGTTCTTTAGGCTGAGACTTCATCTCTGGTTGCTTAGCTTGATAGACTAGTCATCCTCTTTTTTTTTTTTTTCTGCTTATATATTTTATATAATATATGCATTATCTATCTCAAATTCTTTAATTAGTTTCAGGTTGGTCTACTTATAATCTTTACAGCATGATGTGGCTTTCTGGTAGAGAAACCAAAGCAGGCAAATACAGAAAGACTGCTGAAATCTCCACCGGTTTAGCTAGCTGTGGGTATGTGTAGTCAGGTAACAGAGGCTGCAGCTTTACAATTTTTTTCTTTCTCTAATCTGCAGAATATTCCACCTTTTCACCAGCTTGTTAGTGATTGGTCACGGTCATCTCAACTAGGTATCATTTTTGACAACACTGGAGCAGATGTCTCATTCAAATTGAACTGATTCTTGGTTAGAGAAGCTAACTCACTGTCTGGGAGTCAAATACCCAGGGCTGCCAGTGTCTCCTTTGGTCAGTCTCGTTGCCTGCATACCATTTCCAGGCTTGGGAAACAGCTGATGGTTCTACTCACTGTCTTGTTTATGCTTTCTGTGTACACTAGCTTGGTTGTATTTTCTCCTCTTTTGCATTATCTATGAGAGGGTCTCATACAGCTCTTACATTGCTGAAAGAGCTGAAACATAAAATTTAACTCAAAACATTCTCAGTTCTCTTCAAGTACAAGTTTTAAGTCTTCTTTCTTTCTTTTACTGGTCGTTCTTGCATGGTGACTTTTTTTTTTCTTTTTAAAGAGACCATGGAGTTGAAGAGACAATACCAGGGGCCACCCCTCAAGACTGTCTCTCTTCTTTGTTAAGACAGCCAGATCCTCATAATTTCTAGGGATATATCTTACTCACTTCTTGACAATGCCAAGCGCGTTTAGTTACCTGTTGGTATTTTGATAGGCAGCTTGGGTATTTTCCTCCCCTCTTATTAGTAATTATGCAGAAATAATTACATCCAGTTCCAATTCAGTTATTTGTTTTCAATAGCAGCTACTTTGGCACAGCACATCATCCAACAGATGGTTTCATTTGTTTCTAATCTCATGAGCCAACTGAAGTCAGCAATTGTGCTGTATTTCTTTCAAAGTCATATCTGCATTTAATCAGCCATGCTGCCAGGCTTAACAGCATTGCTTTGAAAGCAAGTCTTCCCTCTTTTTTTTTAAACCATCCAGCTCTACAAAGAATTAGTTTAATAACTTTCAACTACTGTCAAGCCTTTAAAATGAGGATTGGAGAAACTTCTATTCTCGTACAACAATGATCATTTACCCTCTGTGCCAAGGGGGTGAAACTCTTCTGCCATTTGCTTCATTTAAAGTAATAATCTTTTGCAGGTATCACTGTAGCACAGACCATAAATATATTTTGATCTGTTTTGCACCATAGTATTGTAAGGCTTGCTCAACAGAGCAAAGCTTTTTAGTACAGCATCTGATTTTCACATAGGAAGAAGATGTAATGATAAGCAGCATGTATGAAAAAAGAAGGAACTCAACTTCTTAAATCTTCTTTTTCCAAAACTGGATGAATAACATAGCTATGCATTTTAAAAATGGAACTTTGAGAAATAATCTGATGATGACTCTATTAATGGAACTACCAATTTGTATGAAGGAAATATAAAGATTTGGGAGACTTTTTTTGGTGTATACCTTTATCTCATCCTCCAAAAATGAATAAAAGCAAAACAATGCATCCACAATAGGAAATATTTATATTTCTGTTCAAGAGTTCCTACAGCAATTTCTTAATTACTTCTTTTATAACGTATTTAATTGCAATATTTCCTGCATATTTGTGATGTAAGCCTGCACTTATAGATGCCAATGAAAAGCTCCTAGTGGTGTCAGTGTGGTCTCTCATACGATTTATGTACTGTAGTTTTCTCAGTGCTAAACCTGCTTTTGCGTATGTGGTTGAAATTATCAGGCAGAATAATAGAGAAATCAATTATTATCTCTTTATTGTTAGAAAGGTTCTTGTTGGCATTTTTTTCCGTTTGTTTTTTAAGTATTCTTAAGCGTTATTGCTTCTATAGTTGGGATTTAATGATCAAACAGTTTCTTTGGAGTGGATTACTGGTTTTCTACTAAAAGTTCCTTTGTCTCTGTGTTTTGAAAAGGTACTTGGGTTCCAGCACAGCTCCCAGTAGTGGTATGGTCCTCATGGAGGTTGGCTTACTCAGTGGTTTCTCTGCGTCACCAGATTTCATTCTATTAGACAATACATTTAAGAAGATGGAAAAGGACAATGGAAAAGTCAATCTATATTTAGACTCTGTAAGTTGAAAATAACAAGAAATGTGTTTGTAGTGATGTTAATCTTGACTCTGCCATTGTTTGGTTTAAATTTGGAAAGACATTGTATTCTTTGGGTAAACTAACATCTGCTATTCACATTGATTTAACAGTTTCACTGTTTTTTTAGCGAGACTGACTGGATAGGTACAACTCAGTTATATTTTTAAGGGGTTTCTAGATTAAGCCTCTTAAAAATCATACATAAGAAGGCAGACATTTCAAGAAGTCTGTAATTTGGCCAAAATTACTACAAATGAGGTAAGCAACTTTATATGCATCCTGACTCCAAGTCTTCAGAAATTAAATGAACTACCACTGAGCTAGAAGTCCTTACCTCTTCCATGAAACCACCATCACCTGGCTTCTCAGGATGTTTCTCTTGTTTTTCTAGCTAAATGAAACACAGGTTTGTGTGGATATTCCAGCTGTGAGAGACTTCAAAGTGGCAAACATCCAAGATGCTTCAGTGACTGTAGTGGACTATTATGAACCTAGTAAGTGTCAGTCATTCCAAACAGATCTCAGTGATTTGGAAGTTTAAAATAAAGTTTCTTTTTGTGGAAATAAGACAAATTTTAGTGAAGACAAAGACACATCAGACTGAAATTTACTTTTTTCATTGAATTGCAACCTTTTTGGACATTGACATTCCAAATTTTTGTAACAAATAGTAATGTTTTCCCATATATATGTTTACTGTTCTAATGGATTGGTTCCTCAGCTGGTGTGGATTGTCAGAACTTATTTGTCAGCTTGTATAAATTGGCTTCAATATGGCCCAACAAAATGAAGAAAGAACTCCACTGTGGTTCATTTACCAAGTTAATGATTATCTTTCAAGTATCTTTTACATCTGTTTCTGGTTTAAACTATGAGTCCTTCACTGGAGAAAATGCAAGTGTTTTGATTTCTATAGTTATGTACAAAAGATGTACATGGGAAAAACTGTTTCAAAGCTGTCTGGGTTGGGTTGGTTTGGTTTTTTTTGGTGTAGAGTGTGTTTTAGAGAAAGGCAACGATATACAGAGCTCTTGGGCAAAATGAAAAGCAAAGAAAGATTACAAGCTGCTGGAGAAGATATTAAGAGGTTTTCATTACACCAGCCAGCTGAAACATTAAGGATTTGGGCTTGGTCTGAGATAAGGCATAAGAAAGTTGTGTAGGCAATTTTCTTCATGTTGGTTTGTTTTAGCACAAGACAAAAGACAACCAAATATGCTATGATGTGTACTACTTTAGCTAGATGAAGATCATATTTATTCTATGTAGGCTGAAATGTTTGATCAGTCATAGAATTTTAAACTAAAATAGGAAACTAGCGGATGTGACTACACTGTCCATTAATGTAGAGCATGTTTTAAGGCCTAGTGGCTCAGCAAAGTAAAGCAATTTTTGATTGAGGCAAACATATAACACTTAGAATCTGTGGCAAAAAGGAGTTTCCACATGCTTCAGTTTCTAGGAGAAATGCTCAAGACCTAGTCTTTTTATAAGACTGCTGTTAGATAATGAATATGTGTATTAAAAAGTTGCATATAAAAGCACATGCGTTAATATTTTTATTCTATGTAAATACATTTAGTATCCATAAGTTCTCAATTAATCAATATTAATTTAAAGATACTAATTAATATTCTCAAACACTAAAATTTGTGTGACATATTCAGTGCTGCAATAGAAACCTTTGACCTTAAGAAAGAGATTGTTTCAAATACTGTTTTACAAGACACCATTCCTACTATTGTGTAGCATAGGCATACTATTGGTCAACGTGATTCTGAGTTCTCTCCTGAGAGAACACCTTCCTATCTAATACAGGAATGTCCTTTTATTTTGGTCTGTTAGTTTCCATCGCTCTCATAGTCAGTGACCCAAGGTGTATATTTTATGCAATGGTGACAGCCAAATTCATGGCCTGTTCGGAGCGAGGAGATGTCTAAGGAATCCTCATGCTCTGCAGTTTATCTGTGTGGCAGATACTACAGCTGGCATAGGTATAAGGACTGGCTTGGATGCCAATACAGCAGTGCCAGCAAGGAGATCTGCCGGGGTTAATATACACACACCTACTGAGCACATTCACATGGCTGCTGCTTCTCTTACCTGACTTTGTTCAGAGCTAGTTGAGTGTCACAGCTGGGTAAGCATTCGGGCCTGTAAAGTTACATCTTTTATTTATTTTTTTTTTTTAATATCTTGGGGCTTGAAAGGAAACTGAATATCATTTCAGTTAAAAAATACTACTTATAAAAAAAAAAAAAAAAAAAAAAAGAAATTGCATGTCCCTAGTTGGAATGAAAACCTCCAAACCAAAAAAACCAACTGTGGGAAAGAACCTATGCAAAAATTTGTTCTGTGAGCAATTGCTATGCATTGATGTTTTTGAAATGAATACGATTTTCCAGGCTTCTAGTCTTGGCTCTGTAGCAATTCTTCAGGGAACAGGGGAGCAGAATACAGGAGCAGGAGCTAAGTGAGGTGAGCAGTCCCAAATTCAGGGTGCTGAAGCTCCCAAACGTAATGGTGACAGACAAAGCATCAGTTATGAGAGACCTAGCTCTTAAATGTCATAGCCGCTAACCTGCCAGGTAAAACATCCAAATTCCTTTGTCACGGGGGTTGCTTTGTAGGTAGGGGAAAAATTACTTTAAAAATGTTTGACTGAAGTTTGTGAGCACATTGGGTCTCACAGTTGAGATTAAGTCTGTGGAGGTGTGCCTTTCACCAAGCATTTGCCTGAATATACGGAGAACATTTTGACGTTTTGGGAGAAGAGCAAAGGTTAATGCCTAGGCTTAAACACCTGGTCTGGGAAGTATTTTGCAGTGTATGACAAGATCTACATCAGAGTTTAGTGCATCCTTTAAAAATGCTTTCTTTGTGAAACTTAATTTGTTGGTCAGTTCTCGGAAGTGCATTAACTAGTGTTAACTAATCTTTCTGAACAGGGAGAAGAGTGGTGAGAAGCTACAATTCAGAAGTAATGCAAAGTATAACCTCTTGTGACTTCTGTGAAAGCGATTGCGGTCTTTGCCACCGAGGTGGTTCTCCAGCCTTGCTTCAGCACTCTTCGTTGGCCTCTTTGTTCTGTGTGCTGTTTGTCCTTCATGTAAACTTGCTGTGCAGTTGGGTGCTGTAAAAGGAAACTGATCACGTTTCACATCTAAAGTTTCCATAAATTATCCAAAGAAAGTTTTATGTTCAGATACCAGCCTGTCTTTAGCGATTACAGTGACCAAACTCCTGCTGCGTTCAGGGAGAGCTGGGCTGGCCCATATGGTGAATTTCTGGCTGTGCCAGAAAACTTCTTTAAGTGTCTGCTGGAAAAACTTTCCAAGCGTTAGTTTCATACTGAAGTTATTTTCTGAAGAAGCACAGAATTACCAAGAAAGCAGTCAGAAAATACAAACCTAGCTCTATGTTCCTACTTCCTTTTTCCCTCAACTTTAAATTGTGCTTTGTTTTTTTAGGGATGTATGTTAGTTTACTGTGCTTTTCTGAAACACTAGCTGCTTCTCTGTTGGGTTGTTGGTAAGCAGAGCTTGGTATAGAGCTTGGTTTGTTCTGTTCTGCAGCCATGACACAACATTAATACTGAATTTAGCTGTATGCTGTCATGGGGAATAATATGAAAAGGAGCTGGCTTCAGAGCAGATCCAAGAGCCAAAAAGTGCTGCATTCGCAATCTGCTGAACACTCCAGAAAATTGTCAGTCATCTTTTATCGATACAGAGAAGCTAGGTGGATTTTTTTGCCAATTCATAAGCTAATCATGTTTGAAAATAAGGCCTCAGGATGTTCTCATGCATTTTACTCTGAAAGGCTTTTACTGTAAGTGTATCAAAGATGGAGTCTATGTTTGAGACTTCATTTTGCTGGGGTTATTCAGAAGCAAACCCAATTCTCTTTCTGTGTGAGAGTGCTGGTGTCCACTGGCATATTTATGGCCAGCAGGATGATGATTGCTTTGATCCTTTTCTGATTTTTGGAAGTCTTCTAGAAATGTTGCTCTGGGGCATCATTTATATCTTACATTTGCGGTGTTGTCTTGTCGACAATTTAAATGGCGTAACCCTAAGCAGCTACTTACTGCTGTCTGTGCCACGTTAGCTCGTTGGCCCTGACTGCCATCTCTGCGTGCAACTCCTGTTGTTGGTTGGTGGGAGAGGCTTTTAGGAGATGTGGGCTGCACATGCATTCAGTCCAGCAAAACAATTGACGTGCTTGCTTAACTTTAAGCACATCCTTGTATGCTTAAGTGCTTTGCTGAAGTAGGTCGGGGAGACAGACGGCGAAGAGCAGCAGGCACTTTTACACCCAAACCTGCTCTTTGCACGTGAGGAGAATTACAGGTCTTTGTGAATGTAGAAATGCGTGAGCTTGGGACCTCTTCCCTCCTGAGGGAGTGTATGAACCTCTTCCCTGTCTGGCAAGCCGATGTTTCCTTCTTGAACACTGCCTGTGATATCTAATGCTTACTTCTTTTTGATAAGGAAGCCAAGCCGGTAGCAGTCCTGGTTACTGAAGTGAAGTTAATAGCTGTCGTGCCAACTAACACAGGTAGAAATTCTAAGGCTATTGATTCTCTGTCATACCTTTTTGAGACGGAATGTGTACGTGTGCACATGTAATAATATGGCACTTTCCTTGAGCAATTTCTAATTGTTACTCAAATTTTGCTACTGCTTAAAATATATATTTTTGTATTTTATGCTGATCTGTACTTTTGTTTACAAAGGAAGTTAGTGCATGGGAGCATGGGAAAAGGCTTCAACTTCCTGAACTAGGTGCCTTCTAATACCAAGGTGTAGGTTTTTAACTCCAAAACGAGTTTAGGTGGGGTTGTTTACTTCAGCTGTATTGAGAAGTTTTTTCACAAACCTGGGGTTCTGTTCTGTCTCTCTGGCAGACCTTAGTCCTGGTTCTTTGTATACAGTCAGTTCACGCTTTTCAGTTGTCTTTGGGTGCCCTTTGGATCTAGCTGCTTGAATTAGTGCCTTAACATGAGCACCTGTGCTGCTCTGACCCACATGAAGTAAGATCATATTTATTGAAATCCAAAGCACTACGTAGTGAATGGGATACAGGATCTGACCTTCTCTAAGTCATGCCCATGGTTACGCGGCTCCAAAGCTAATAGAAACTGAGATACAAACTGAAACACATCTTTGTGTCTCATATCCTTTATTCACATATGGGAGCATAGATTAAATTGCGCCAAGTTTAAGATCTGGAAAACATTCACACTCTAATCTGGGATATGTTTCACTGTGGGTTTGATTTCTTGGTGGCCTATGAAAGCAGGTTTTCTTTTGCCTTTGGGGACAGCAGTCTTGACGTGTCATTTGCCTTCATTTAATATAATTTCAAGAACCCAAAGCGCACGTACTTTCAGTTTTTAATATATGTAGAACTTCTAAAGGGACATTGATACCTGATTAATGTTGGGATAAAGAGGCTTATGTTCTAGACAAGATGTACTGGAGATGAACTACTCCTTTGCAGTAGATAGTAGGAATAAATTAGTTTTATTTTGCAGGCAGTCCCAGCTTCCTGAATATCCTCCAGAAAAATGGATTTAAGCTGCTCAGCCTAATTTCAGATAGTGCAGCTTTTATTAGTATTCCCTTACATTTATTTCTGAGACAAACAACACATGTTTTTAAATTTCTCTAGGCTGCCTTGCACACCCTACTAAGAAGCATCAGTCATAATGCAGCATGTCATGGAAATTGTCTGAGTCAGTGAACAAACATCCTCTTTTATTTTATTTTTTTCTATACAGCAGGCGTATATTACAGACATCCAAATCTGCCTCTGTACTAAGCTATTTTAAAGGAGCATTGTACATTGTATGACTTTAAAGAAATGTTTACACCAGGTGGCCTTTAACATCCCTACACTGATGCCTTCGGCTATTGCTTTGAATGAGTTGCAGATGATATATTTTGTCTTGTGTGTTGGCAGTGAATGGAACAGAGGAAAGGGAACATTATGTGGCATAGTGACTTTTTTTTTTTTGTTTTCCTTATCATTGCATAGAAACCTTTTACACGAATGCTCAGCATATTTTTTTTTTTTCTTTTAACTGCTCTGTAAAGTCAGGTTTGATGATAGAGGGGCCATGCTCCCACTGAAGTTACTAGGAAATCTTTCAGCAAAAAATCTTCAGTAACTCTTTAGGAACAAGGTCTTTAAGGAGTGGTGCTAGAAGTAGTCAGGAAAAAGGTATTTTGTGATGGAGCCTTCAAGTTGCACTGCCTGAACATTTCTGTGTGGTTGCTGTTTCTTTGAAATCTGAGCATTGTCCAGTACTTCCCATGCCCTTTTCAGCCATATGCTTTCAATGGATGTGGTCTGTGCAGGGCCATTAATATGCTATTAAAGCAGTAAGAAATAGTCATTTAGTTAGGATTGGCTTCATAACAAAACCATAATGCATTTTAATGGATCTTCCCCACCCCCCCCACCCCCCCCGCCCCAGATTCTACCTTTGCTGTCATCCATGATCTTAGCTGAAGTTTTCTTTACAAGTTTCTCTGTGGGTGTCACCTAGAAGCCTTCTATACCACACGTTGTACTGACCAGCCAACAAGTGCTGCCTAACAGTTTTACAGCACCTTGGAGTCTGCGTGCTGGGCCAGCTCAGTGGCTGCTTTGTTGCCCAGCTGCCATGCTGTCCTGTGCTTCACAAGCAGGAGCCTGTGGCTTGTGCACATGAATAATAAAAGGGGGAGCGGCCAGACTGATGCAGGAGAAACATAAAAGCCAAGGTCCAACGTTACGTGCCTCAATTTTGCCTTGAAAGTCACTTGAAAATTGAACCTAAGATTCAAAAATTGGTTTTATTCACTTTTCAAAATACTATCCTAGCAATATTTCTCCAAATGTGTTGTTCAAGTTAGTATGAATATTGGCAACATTTGGTTTAAGCAGATTCCTGTAGAAAGCATATATATATACACATAGCCATTATATAGGCTCCAGTGTACTACAGTGTGCAATGTATGTGCAGTTAAAAACATAAAAGGTCTTCACAAAGTGCCCAAACCAACAGCATTGTGTGATGCTCTGTTTTTCAAAATACACAGGCTTTTAGGGAAGATTATATTTGGGAAGCAACTCGTGCCCAATGGCATAATTTTTCTATCTCAAATACTGAGAAAGAGTATGCAGTTTTAATTCTAATGGCTAATAATATTTCTGTTACAGCCTTTCTTCTTCTACCATAAATCTTTATACAGTGAACCATCTTTATGTGTTTAGTCCTCTTAAATACATAGGAGATTTTGAAATTAGATTTCTCACTAGTAATTTGTCCATAAAATATAACAGCAGTTATGTGATCAGGTCTTTTGAGGAGTTATTAGATTCTCCTTTTCCCCATGTCAAAATATGTGAATTCAGTGTTTTTTCTTATTCAGTTTATTGAATTTTTGTTTGCCACTTGGAAATAGCATTGCACTAATGCTATTCTATGCAATAAAGTCTGACAGTGTGCAGTAACAGATCAATCCAGTGATTTTTTTTCCTAATGGATAGCTCATTATTTTCAGATGTGTATTAATTGCTTATGTGCTACATTTGTGTCACCAGAACTCCAGTGTTAGTATTTCTCTGTAATTTCAAATCATACACTTTATTTCTGTATTTCTTAGTGGTTAATCAAAAGCTTCATCAGCCTTGCTCAGATCTTATGATGTTACATTATGAATTAATTTTTTTTGTTGTGTTTTTTAGTACTGTTAGGTTGGGCGGGATACTGATATGAGGAGGAAAATATAAAAAATGCTGTCTCAAAGGAATTATCATATAAGCAGGTGTAATGTACCATACATTAGCTATCCTACTGGCTGTTGCATCTCTTCTTTTTTCAAATCAGACACTAAGCAATTTGAACTAACATTCTTGGCTGCCTTGAGACTTAGTCAGATACCCACTTTGATCTAGTTTAGGATAATCATATGCATTTCCACTTTTGATCGAATCAGAAACGGTAGAGAAAGAATGCTTTTATGAGCTGTCTTGAGCAAAGGTGAACTAACATGCCAGCTATGCAAATTGCTTCTTTCTTTTCAAATAATAAAACGAATGTTAAGGAACTAGACTGTTCCACAGGATTTTCAAAAACTGTCATTGATTTATTTTTCTTCAAATAAAGTTTTCAATAGCTATTTTTGAATTCTATTAAAGATGACTTTTAATAATATCAAGTGTTTGCTTGTTTAACCATACAGCTTCCTGCACTAGAACACAGCTTCTGTACGCTGTCAACCACTACCCATCCTCACCGCGTCTTAGAGGCTGCCTCACCTGTGTGTTAAAGCTCATAATCCAAAGTGATGCAGCAGTGGTTTCCGTGGTCAGGCTGGTAAGCATGACCCTGCAGATCATTGAGTGGGACTTTTCTGACAAGGGGTCACCTCATTTTAAAAGCATACTGCTTGATTCAACATGAAGTTATAGGAAGCTTTGCTGTTACCTTTGGCAGAAGTAGCATAAATAGTCTTATCTGATGAGCTCAGTTCAGGCCGGCCCGTGGTGTTCGTGGAGAACCTCAGGAACTGTACTGGTTCTGTGGACAGGAGCAAACCTTTTAGATAAAGAGCCCATTGCTGTCCAGGGACTGAAGTGGCTGTAAAAGAGCTCCAGGAAAACTTTATGCTAAAGTATTTTATAAAAACTCAATTGATGTGCAGATTATTATTTTTTGGGGGGGTGAACTGCTATTTTAACTGTCATTTTTCATGCTTTGGAAGTTTGGCCCCCATGGCGCTACTTTTCCCTAATTCTCCTCACAGTTCTCTTGCTGTTCCTCCGGCCTGCCCTTGGAAGGGCTTCCTGGCCTGTTTCAGCTTTGAGGTCAGGATCTGCTCAGCCTTGCTCACTTCTTTTACCCTGACCTCTCAGTGATCTTGCCCATGAGCTCGGCAGCCGTCCCTGTGCTGTCTCACAGGTCTACCCTTTCCTTCAGAGCTTTTGTTGCCTGTGAAGACTGAAATCATTTTCAGTCTCACTTTTGTGGATGAATAGCTACCAACTTGAACTCAGGGTGGATAAAAGGGACACTTTGGACTTGTTCAGCACAGATTTGTGAAGCTGAAATCATGTTTAGCCGACCTGATAGCTTTCCATGATACGGAGATTGGCTGCATGGATGAGAAGAAACATTGGATGTTTATGTAGACTTCAGTAAGGCTTTGTCTCGTAAAATCCTCATAGATAAACTGATGAAAGTATGAGCTAAATGTGTTGTCACTGAGGTGGACTGAAAACTGGCTGAACAGCTAGACTGGAAGGGTTATGATCAGCAGCACAAAGCCCAGCTGCAGAGCAGTCCCTGGTGGCGTACCTCCGGGGTCGATACATGCGTGGTGCGTGGCATGCTCTTACATGCACTTACAAAGCTGTATCGCTGCTCTCCTGCTGCGCTGGGCTGGCATCAGCCAGCAACTAAGCACCCACCAGCTGCTCACTTGCTTCTCACCCGCAGCAGGATGGGGGAGAGAATCAGGAGGGCAAAGAGAGAAAAACTCATGGGTTGAGGTAAAGACAGTTTAATCGGGGAAGGGGAAAAAAAGGGCGGGGGTGGGGGGTGTGGTGGGAAGGAAAAACAAGTGATACAAAGGCAATCACTGACCACCTCCCATCAGCAGACCGATGCCCAGCCAGTGTTTGAGCAACAGCTACTTTGGAAAGTACCTCCAGTTTTATCGCTGATCATGACATTCTGTGGTATGGAACATGCCTTTGGTCAGTTTGGGTCAACTGTCCAGCTGTGTCCTCTCCCAAGCTCTCGCTCACTTCCAGCCTACCTGCTAGGAGGGCAGCAGGAGGAATAGAGATGGCCTTGATGGAGCTAAAACATTGGTGTGTTATCTACACTGCTTTGGTCACAAATCTGATATGCAGCACCGAATGGGCTACTATGAAGAAAATAAACTGTCCCAGCTGGATCAGTACACCTACGAGCCCTTCCAGCAGGTCTGCTTTGCTGTGATTTTTCATGTGACGGTGTGTGTGAGCCTGACAAGCCTTGTGATCCCGTGGAGCTGAGAGCTATTGTGATGACCAACATCTTGCGCTTTCTTGTGTCCTCTGCCTCTGTGTATCTGCCGCTGTCTCTTCCCTTCTAGTGAGATTGCAAGACTCTTGCCATCTAGGTGATGCCTGCCTTTTCCTGTGTTGGCACAAGTTTGTTGCGATAGGGTCTCTCACTGTATGTGCCAATAACATCCTTTTATGGGGAAATACAGTAAAGCCTAAGAGTATAAATTTGGAAATATTTTATTTTGATACAGTTTAAAATACCTCACGTATTGAGTTTGTGTAGCAAAGTTTTGGTAGTGGGGGAGCTATGGGGGTGGCTTCTGTGAGAAGATGCCAGAAGCTTCCCCCGTGTCCAATGGAGCCAAAGCCAGCCAGCTCCAAGATGGATCCACCGTTGGCCAAGGCTGAACGCATCAGTGATGGTGGCAGCACCTCTGGGATAATGTATTTAAGGGGGGGAAAAACTCTCCACTTGTGCAATAGAAACTGCAGTGGGAAAGAGGAGTGAGAACATGTGAGAGCAGCAGCTCTGCAGCCCCCCAGCCCAGTGCAGAAGGAGGGGGAGCGGCTGCTCCCTGTATTCCACCTGCAGCCCGTGGAGGTCCATGGTGGAGCAGGTACCCACCTGCAGCCCGTGGAGGTCCATGGTGGAGCAGGTACCCACCTGCAGCCCGTGGAGGTCCATGGTGGAGCAGGTACCCACCTGCAGCCCGTGGAGGTCCATGGTGGAGCAGGTACCCACCTGCAGCCCGTGCAGGACCCCACACCGGAGCAGGTGGATCCCGAAGGGGGCTGTGACCCGAGGGAAGCCTGTGCTGGAGCAGGGTCCTGGCAGGACCTGTGGCCCCTGCAGAGAGGAGCCCAGGCTGGAGCAGGTTTGCTGGCAGGGCTTGTGACCCTGTGGGAGGGAGCCCAGGCTGGAGCAGTTCGTGAAGAGCTGCAGCCCATGGGAAGGACTCACACTGGAGCGGTTCATGGAGGACTGTGTCCCATGGGAGGGACCCCAGGCTGGAGCCGGGCAGAGTGTGAGGACCCTGCCCCTGAGGGGGAAGGGGCGGCAGAGACAGCGTGTGATGGACTGACCCCAGCCCCCATTGCCCATCCCCCTGCGCTGCTGGGGGGAGGAGGCAGAGAAAATCAAGAGTGAAGTTGAGCCTGGGAAGAAGGGAGGGGGGGACGGAAGGTGTTAGGATTTGGTTTTATTTTCTCATTACCTTACTCTGATTTGATCGGTAACAAATGAAATTAATTTTTCCCCAAGTCGAGTCTGTTTTGCCCATGACAGTAATTGGTGAGTGATGTCCCTGCCCTTATCTCGACCCACAAGACTCTATATTCTCTCCCCCCTGCCCAGCTGAGGAGGGCAGTGACAGAGAAACTTCGGCGGGCGCCTGGCATCCATCTGGGGTCAGCCCACCGCACCTCAGTTGTACAGATCAAGAACCCACAGAAGTAAAATTCCTGTGTTTGTTAGCTTTGAAAAAAATCCCATTCTATAATTGCTTTTTCTCACCTAGAGCTCTCCCTGAAATCCCCCGGCCTTGTAGAAAATACACCTATTTCCAGATGGCAGCAGATGATAAAAGATACAGAATGATTCAGTCTTGTTTCTTGCTTTTTTCCTCCCATATGTGTAACTGCTTTAAGAGCTGCAGGTTTGTGGGTTTGTAGTTTTTGCCCAGAATGAGAAGATAATAAAGCAATAAAAATGCTTAATCTTATTGCCATATGTTTCAGCTGTGTGCTCTTATTCTTAACACATAACTTATGGTGGCGTTCATTTAATAGAAAAGCACTTCCCAAAGTGGAAGATGGTTTCATGTTTTCTCTGCTTTCTCAAAACATTTTCCCTAATGCTCAAGACATTTGCCTGATGTCTGCCATTTGTTCTTCCTGCCTTTCAGCCTCCTTTCTCCCCATTATTAGCACATTAGGGACTAAGGAGTGGTAATCTTTAATGGCAACAAGAACTGCAGCAGGCTGTGACTGCTGAATGTGAAGAATATAAATTTCTAATAATATAAAATGGTGGATGCTGATTGCCGTCTTTGCATGCTCTGCAAATTATCCTTTTCTTGTTTTCCCTTTGATTCCTTCCATCTGAGTTTACTCCGTGTAGCTAGTGTGTTGCTGCAGTCCCGGTAAACACATTACAGTCCTGAGGGGTGACAGGACTGTGACCTTAGGGGAACAACTGAGGAGGGGAGTATTCCTATAATGTCTAAATAATTGATGGAAGGACATGGGTTTCTGAAAAGGGTAAGTCAGAGCACCTAAATTATGTCCCGATTTATTTATTTACTGTGTTTCTGCTATAGAGGGAGCCTAAGGAGACTGATATCCTAGTGACAGTGTCTTAAGGGTCTTCAAGCTCCGTAAGTTAGGGGAGAGATGAACTATACCTGTAAGAGAAGGAAGGGTTAGTTATGAACCACCAGTGCAACCTTTGGCTTCTCCTGGGAGTGACCCAAGTCCCTGGCATGATATGGAAGGTCCTGGGACTCTGTCAGAGGTAGAGCAGCCTCTGAGCAAGACGTGCTCGTGAGACATGGAGCTGCTTTGTACAGTGACCACCTTTGTGGTAAGACTTTTTCCATGTGAAAAAAAAAAATGCAATCTAACACAGGCATGACTTCCAGGGTTGATTTTACCTCTGAGCATGCTGTGACCAAGTACAGCTGTGCTTACCTGGGCAAGAGGAGTTAAACCCTAATGCATCAGAGTTTAAGCTAGCCTTGATTTGTGAGAGACTAGGAATAAATTTGATGTAATAAGTATTGTGCAGCTAAATTTTCATACCTTTGGAAGCATCCTCTGCTGGTTTCATGACTGGGCTGGATGTGTTTCTGCTGTTGTCTGCTATAATGCCCTTCTAGTGCAAGGATCCCTGGATGGAATTGGCACTTACGATCCTCTTCTGGACTTTGAAAGCCTTATAATAACTGACTGTTGCAGTGGAGGAAGGATTATCTTTTGAATCTTTGGAAGAGGAAGTTACTGAATTAGGTTTCACAGGGACGTGTTGGGGTCCTGTTTGGAAAGCTAGAAAAGAGCCTTATTAAATTTGCAGGCAGCAATAGGCTGGGGGGGACTTCCAGCACTGCAGAGAATTCAAGTTGACCTTGAGAAAATGCAGAAATGCTCTGGAAACATTAGTTCCACTTGAACAGAGATAAGAGCAAAGCTCTGTGCTCAGGAAAGACAGTTCTGAGCTGCACAGATGCAGAGTGGGGAATGACTAACAAGGTAGAAATTCTGCTGAAGAAGGGCCGGGATGCGAACGGATCGTTCACGGAATGCAGGCCAAGCTATTGCATCTGACATTTATCAAGCCATCGCAAAAGAAGCAAATGTGCTGGGCTGTGTAAACAGGAGTGTTGTCTGGAAAGCGGTGCCTTCTCCATCCAGCGTTGCTGCAGTCTCAGCTGGAGTAGCTGCTCCTGCGTGGGCACAGTACTCCAGCTGTGCACAAGGGGCTCCAAATGGAAGTGGCAGCTGAAATGATCAGGGACCTCACAGGTGAGATGTATGAGGAAGGGGTTGAAGGAACCAGTGGTTTAAGCTACAGAAGAGACAGCAGAGGTTAATGTGATAACAGTTTATCACAGAGGTTATTATGATAGTAGTAAAAGTAGTAAAGAGATTTAAATATCAGCAAGAAGCAGTAAGTGTAGGTATTAATAAACAGAGTCAAAGGATCTTGAACACTTGAGTTTCTGAAAATAGCTTGTAGGCTAAATAACACCAAGGGAGCCTAAGGAATGAAATCCAACTATTGTAGCTGGGCAACCGAAAGGCTGCGAAGCCTGATAGTGGGGCTTTTAAACAGTTTGATATAAATGAGCTATAAATGCCTGTACCACACTGGGAGACCAGCAAAGGCCAATGTAAGACAGTGTGGGAGTTAATGGAGAAGCTGTTGTAAAACTTGCCTGGGGCATGGACACGATTTCTCAGTGTCTTGACACTCTTATTTATCTGGGTCCAGAAACCTGTGACTGGCTCTGCTCCCGTAAGGCCATAGCAGCAGCTTGAATAAACGGTAGCACAGCAGAATGGAATTCAGGATTATTTAGATGCAAAACTTGTTTTGTGTTTATATTCCTACTGGCAATTAACATTTAGTTTTTGTCTTGTATTTTAGGTAGTTTGTTGCGTTTGGTGTCCTGTTTTATTTTCTTCATTTGCCTTCAGTTTTAAGTCTTTTATGAAATCCAGGTGGCTGATTCCTTCTAAGATGACTACAAGAACTGCTTTGTAGTTCTACCTTATATTTTATGTAGTTTTATGCACTAGTGTCTGCCATAATCTCCCAGCTGATATATGAACAGATTAATAAATGCAGAAGTGTATCTTCTAGGCCAACACTTTTATTATGGTCATTGAGAATGCAATAAAACTGATTCACTGTTCATGAAAGCATGCAAGAAAAGGGAAACCCACTGAGTTTATTACAATGCCATTCAATATATTTTATTACTAGAAGAAATTAATATACAGTTAAGTTTTCAGATGGTTTAAAACGTTCAGGGAGGTAGATAACAGGAAGTTAATTTTGCAGTCTGATAGGAGGTACTTGGTACTGTGGTATCCATACTGAGTCACTTATCTGGAAATTTTAATTTCAGTTTTGTCAGTAATTGTTTAACTTCAAAATATTTTTATATTAAATATGAAAAAAAGAAGAGTGATAAATGTAAAATGGAACATCTTAAAACAACTTTGGCTGTCAATCAAAGCATCATATTTTTGTTTGTTTGTTTGTTTCAGTATTATTAGCTTTAAATAAAGCAAATTAGGAAGATGAGACATTTAGACTATAGGTCAGTTCCCAGAAGGGTGGTTTTGATGCAGGCTACTGGATGAAACGTAGAAGCAACCAGAGCTTGAGTTTAAGTGTAAGTATTGGTGTAAACATACCATCTTTTTCCTACACAAGCAGTCCTGAAGTGTCAGGCAGATGCATGTGTAAGTGGTGCAGAAGTGTTGACTCCTTTCTTTTTTTCTTACCTTTTAAATACTTGCAGAGGAAGCGCAAGTGGTTGGTGCTTGCTTTCAGACCTCAGCATCCTATTCCCTGTGCTGTGGTAGCACATGTCTGTCTGGCACTAGCAGGGTGTTCATGTCTTGAAACCAGCTGAGACCTTAGGCAGTGCTACGCAGGCAAGAGAGGATTTTAATATGTCTGGAGTAAAGAATAAGAAATTGTATCCCTAATAAAAAGGAATAAAATGATATAAAAAAGAGCCTCTCGATGTGATTCACAACAGCCGCCTACCAGGGAGACTCTACGAGTATCCTTGGGGATTCTTCTGGCTCACATTGATGGAAAGGGAGGACTGGGCTAAGGGATACTTTAGGTAAGTGGATAGACATGTCTTTATACATTTTTTAGAGATGAATGCTTATTAAAATGCTGGATCAAGGGGCCGGGATAGTAATATAAGCACATGTGGAAATAATGTACTGAAAAAGCTCTGTGGTTTCATATGGAGAAAAAAGATAGCAGCCAACTCTAGCTCAGTGGGCAACTAATTAAGCCAGAGATCTCTCTGTACATTGTATTCTAAGTTCAGTACAAAGGCATGTATCAGCAAGGTGCCATGTGACTTTTCCTTTACAGTTTGCAGTCGATTTCAGGAATGAACTATGCACCATCACCATAGCGATCATTTAAAGATGAATGGGTTGCCTGGATGTTAGATGAGACTCAGTATGATTAATGTGTCTTGTTCCTGTGCATGATCCTTTTCCTTGGTCATTTGTTCACACGCAGGTAAAGCTTGTTGTTTCTCCCTCCCTGATTTTAATTGGATCTTAGTTAGAATGATAAAAATATGAACACTTTTAATGTTTAACGTTAAGTTATATCGAGACAGTTGTAAGGAGTGAGTTTGCCATTGCTACATATTCTGCTCGCTCCATTTAAAACGGGGTGCTGCGTTTCATGATTCCTTCCCCAACTCCATCCACTATTTCTCCAACACACAGAGACCAACCACAGTCTAGAAGACTTTTATTACAGGATACAGGAGAAGCAAAACCAGAAAAAAAAAAGAAAAAAGGTGTGAATTCTTCATGAGGAAGCACAGCGTGTGGTCTCAAAATGGCACCTCTCACCGAAGGAGTATGAGACATTTAACAGCGCATTATGCGGAAAACAAAGCCTAGTGTGACCTGCCTCAGCTGCTTCTCTAGTTTCATTCTTTTTTCCACTTATTCATAATGACCTTATTCTTCTACATTTGCAACAAGTAGGACTGGGATAACGCTGCACAAGGTCAAATGCAAGAACATCCTCAAACACAAACCTAACCCCCGAGTCTCCCTAGATTAGCACATTTCATCTGGCAACTGGTGGGGCACATCTGGCTTGCAGGAGGTTCGTATCTAGCCCTTTTCCCTGGAGGTGATCGAAAAGCAGTTATGCGAACCACAAGCAAAGCCAAGAGCCACCTTGTGCTCCCCAAGCCTGGGTGGCTGCAGGGAGGCAATGAGAGGGGCGGTGAGCAAGGGGGGCTGCATGCGGCGCGGGCGGCCTGGCAGGCAGCGCTTGCTGCTGGCACTGTCTTGCCCCAAGGCCCCGGTGTGAGCAGCTATCTCCCACCTAGGGCAGTGGCCAGCCTCTGTCCCTGCTCACTGGCCAAAAAATACTTTTGGTGATGGGACGTGAGTCTGTCTGGGAGACACAGGGAAAGCTGGCTGCGTGGAAGAAGGAAAGCAAGGGAGGGAGAAGGAACAAAACTTTAATCAGGCTGATGTTGGACTATTGGTGCTAGATCAATGTATACATCGGTATTTATTCTGTGCTAGCGGCAGCAGAACTGACTTCAGGCTGACCTCGCATGAGTTGTTTTACAGGTCACAAAGCACATTCCTACATGTGTTCAAGATGCATTTTATTGGCCTGGACATGAATCTCTTGCTCTACAACACGTGCAGCGTACCTATAATGTAGATCACTCCACAAAGGATGTCAAGGAGCAGGACATGCTGGCATGAACAAGCCCAGCAACAACGTCAAGCTGCAGTGGAAAAAGGCAAACAACAGGCTCCAGTGTATAAACAAGAGCACACTTGGGAAACACGTGATGCCCTTCCACTCCTCAGCTACCGAGATCACCACGGCTGTGTTTTGTCGAGGTCTGCAGCAGGAAACCAGTGGTCTGACTGTGGAGCTCCCAGGGGCAGACAACAAGGGTTGTCTAGAAAGCACAGCCACCACAGGAAGGTTAACTGAATTAGGGTTGCTTGAAGCCCCTGGGGGTAAGGGGTGGGACAAGATTTTTCTCTGTCAGCTCTGCCTAGCTATATCAAAAACTCTTGAAGTCAAGGAGAATAATTTGTTTGCTGTAACCATGAAAGGTAAGATTAGAAGCAGGTCATTAAATTGCGGAAAACAAGTTTCAGTTTAAACATCAGGGAGAACCTTCCTAAGAGGACAAACAAACTGTGGGACAGGCTGCTGTGGGAGGCAGCCTGCTTCTTCAGCAAGAAGAACAAGTTGGACAGACATCTGCTAATAATGACCTGGGTCTATATGAGTCTTTCTAGGTGGTGGAGATGGGTTAAGTATTCTTTTGATGTCCTTTCCTGCGTTGTTTTGTTATGTCTGCAAGCTCTGCTGCAGTGATATACCATTGGACCGCTTTTATAAGAGACCTGCTGAGACATGCAAGGTGTAACTTTCTGCTGATGCAAAGGTATGTGCTGAAAAACTGCTTTGAATTCACTGGAGCTACAGTGGGGTTACATGGTGTAAATGAAAATTTAGCCCATAATTCCCTCCATAAGTCAATGCCGATTCTTAAAAGCACAGCTGGGCTGCCAGCACATCGGACTTCTGATTTATAACAGGGTTCACAGTATTTTCAGAATGAAACATTCTTGAAAATGCCTCATTGGAAAATATAGGATCAGGCATCCTATAAGAAGTATCAGATACGGTGATCTGAATTTCTGAGTCTTTCAGGGGTTGTCTATGGCTAATAAACACGAGCAGGCAACCTAACTACAGATCTGAGTTGCATGAATGTACATCATGTAACTTTCTCCCAGGGTGTTCCTAAAGTGAGGCCGAATCATAGCATAGGTTTTTGTAGCTTACGAAGCCCAGCTCCTGGTTATTATAAAGAGATTTAAATGATGTCTTTGTGACTGTGCTGGTTAAAGCTGTGTTGTTAGATTACAGCATGCAGATTCAGCTCTACAGAGTATAAGCAAGCTACCTGGGGAGTGTTTTCATTAGTAGCTACGATTCCATGCCAATCATATCATATTTCTCCTGAACTTTCCGACTTTTTCAGCATTTTCTTTCCCAAGGATAAAATTGAAATGTTAGAGGTTACAAAACCAGAAAAATGATTCTGACTATACCTTAGGCACATAATAACACTCACAGAAAGCAAGATCGTGATAACCAAGATAACAAGAACACTTCTGATTTTTAGTTACGCTTTTCCATGAAACCAGAGCTCACGTTTGTCTATCCAAACAGATGTTAAACAAAGGAACTATTTAACACCAAATTAAGTGTGTGCTGAAGGCAGGTTGTTAGGCAGAAGCACAGCTTTACACCCACTACCTTTAAAATACACGTATGGATGGAGCTGGCATGGTCCCGATGCTTCCTAGGATCACATTTCTTGCTGTGCTTACAGTTGTGCCACATTTTAAGTGCTGTGACTGGGTGTACAGGGGTTTTAGGAGTCCGGGACTACACAAGACCCCAAGAGTCAGAGCCCTTCTAGAGTATCTTAGGTTTAAGAGTCCTCATGAACTTAGTCAAGTAGCCCTGCTGTTGCTGTTCCCTGGCACTGAGGTGGCAGGGCAAAACATCCCCTTATTTAAGTGACTAATTATCTATCGCATGCAATACATTCACTGAGGTGCTGGAAAGTGCAGTGTAACTGGTGGTTTCGTGTTTTGTCACACGCTGCTTCTCCAGGAAAGGCTGTGCTGAGATTGAACCTTGAAGGGGCCAGCCGTGCAGCAGAGTACTGTAGGGCATTACTCTAGGTAGGAGGCACTGCCTGCCAGACACGGCTGTGGGCAACAACAGCTGACAGCCACTGGCCTGATTATACAAACCAGAAACAACCCCTGTTCCTTGGGAAGCTGACGCGATTGCAGGATGGAAGTTGAGGACACGGCTAATAAAACCGGGAATTTATCTTTTCCTGGTGAGAATGCGCACTACCTCTATAAAGGCAACTCTGAGAGAGAACAAGGAAGGATATAGAGATGTCCTGACATCTTTAAATTTTTAGCTCTTGAAAAATTCTTTAGCACTGCTCTGCATCTTTTCAAATATCCCATTAACATTTACAGAAGGAAGTCTATCGTGGCTGCTCAGCCACACCGCTTGCTAGAGCTGCTAGTCACCATTTCAAGTGACCAAATGACAGAGAATGTAGCTGGTGTACTGCACACCCTTGTCAAAGAGAAATCAACCGAATCCAACCTGCAGGATTACGTGGGAGCAGTGATAACTGTAGGGAGAGATTTTTGACCTCTGCAAGTTACTAGTTTTGCATATCCACATGTGTATGGCTTGAATAGAAGCACAGCAGTTTGTTATTTTCTGTTCTACAGCTTGCAGCTGTAGAACACTTTAAATCTGAATTTGTCCAAATCTGTGAAATCCCCAGTGATGTAGGTCTTATATCCTGGCAGAAGTTCAACTCAACATCCCCAAAAGAGTGTTGATGAGGTATGTGCTCTCATCGGATACTTTCTGTATTTCCATTCTTCTGGAGTGCAGCTGCCCATGAAAGAAGCCACAATGCTGGGACAGAGCAAATACCAGAATTTCTGCCCTTGGGCCGCTGTAGTTTCACCATCTGAGAAACAACTGATTGCATCCATTTTAAGTATTAACTGCTGTGTTATTAACTTTTTTTTAAATTATTATTTCCTGGTGAAAGCAATAATCCAAACATTAGCACAAACTGGTGCACGCCTTGCAGCACTTGGAGCACAGGGGGAGGCATGGAATTTTCTTTGGAGGCCACCAATGAGTCTCAGCTGAGGCACCTTCTCAAAGTGGGGATGTAATGCTCAGCCACCAGCTGCACGTATTTTAATTTCTTGAGGCCATCTTCAAGTACTTATGTTGAATATTCCAGAATCAGAAATGGAGATGAATTTCAGTTCTTGGTTTCCGAAAATCCCAGAGTCCCCGCGAGCTGTAAGTGAACTGCTCCTTTGAAAATGACCTCACTGCTGTCCAGTGACCTAACTACAATTATAAAAGCTTACTGGTAGGTTCACACTGGAAAAACATTGCCAATAGTCAAAATTAAAAAATCTGCATGCACAGTATTAGCATAACTTGGGTATCGTCTAGTGAGCGAGCCTGGAAGGGTCTGAGAACCAGGTGACAAAAGTTTTTTTTCCTTTTTCTCCTAAAGCCAACAGCCCAATGTAGCTCTAGTTTTACTTCTCAGCATGCTGTATTGGATTTTATCTGGTTTTATTAAAATAGTCGGGTTTTGTGCAAGTCTTTCCATACATGCAGTTAAGCAGAGAAAATAAAGGAGGTAGAAAGATCAAATGACTATGTTGTTAGGTTTTTTTTTCCTTTTATTACTTGCAGCAGAGCATACAAATCTTATGTACCATCATATTCTATGAAGGAGGCTGATGCCCAAGCAGGAGAGGTTCACATATAATCTGTGATTGAAAATTTCAGGTTTTTAGGTTACTTGAGAAGTGCCACTGGTTTAGAGAAAATGCACATTCAGCCACTCTCCATTTTCACTGGATCCTATGCCTAAACCATCCTATTACAGAGTCCTAAAGCCACAGGAACTTACCAAGTTTCCTTTCAAGCTTCCAGATGATCTACAAGTATTTCAGTAAGTCTTGTGTAGACTCCCGATACAAAATTGGATCCCTTAATTAAAGAAAGAATTTACAGTTTGAAGATTTTTTTAAACAGGATTTTCTTTTAAACACAGTTATGGATAGATAGCTGGCTTTATAAAAGTGTATCAGATAAGTATTTCAGATACATTCACTAAAAGATTTTGCAAACAAAGTGATTTTTTAAAAGCTCTAGAGGCAGTGTAGACCCCAGCTGCCATGCGCAGCAAATTCCCATTTTGAAAAAGCTCCTGAAACTGATTGTAAATGATGCACTAATTTCCTAAAAAAAGGGATTTACTGAAACCAGGTTCTACTTCAGGTCAACCTTCTAGACAGCCTTTCAGGTGCTAAACTAATGGAATATGGTGTCGAGCCTCAGCTGAGTTTAACTTAACTAAAAAACTTGTCAATCAAAAATATTAATTGACAAATTATCTGACAAGTCAGATCATTAAACAGCTGGTTCATGTTCTTTTAACATCCAATTTTAAAACAGGTCAGGACTTCGCGCACATGCACAGTCACTGACCGTATCATTACTGTTAACTGGGACAACTAAGGAATCCTTCTCAGTGTCCCCAACCCACTTATGTCAGACATTGTACAATCATAGAGCAAAAATATGGTCCCTACTCCAGCCGACTCACTGTCAACACACGAAACAGGGAGGACACAGAAGGATGCAAATAGATGAAGGGACATGAAGAAATAGCAAGAGAACTACAAAGCAGCAGGTAGGTCATGTAGTGAATGTCTGGTAGAGCTCAGGCATAGACAAAATTCCAGACAAGGTCCTTGCATTTTCTCTTTGAATCTCATTAAAGCATCAACAACTATAAACTTACTTTAATTGTGTAATTAACTGGGGCTTGTGCTGCTTTGCATAACTAGTACTTTAAAGGCATTTAAAGATAATTAATATTGTTTTGTTTAGAAGCCTTAGTGGTGTCATGATCAGTTTTAATGGTCAGAGGAAGAATTGTGATGGGATTTGATTTCAGCGATAAACTTTAGAAGTGATTGCATGTTTGGGGGTGACAGATTGCTTCTTGGTTTAAATGTTAAAAAAAAAATTGCCTTTCATTGTTTTTATTACTCCCCCATGTAGCTAAATAGTTATTCTGGAAATACCATTAAAAGGATTAAAAATAAATGTTTCCCATAAGAGACTTTTCATCATTGCATTCAGTCTTCTCCATGGAAAGCAGTAATTTTAAAATGTAGTTGAATGTCAAAGCTCTGCAGATGTGATTTTCGTGATTTTTAAAAGAAAAAGTTAATTAAGTAGAAGTGACACCCACCTGATTAACTTTTCTCTCTTTTGGATGACTGCTGCTCCACCTCTGTGTGCAGAACTAGTGAGTGGAAAAATCACTCAAGAAACTGAGAAATGAAAGAAATTAAAAGAACCCTAAAAATGTTGGCTCTGTGTCCTGTTCAGCAAATACCATCTTCATAAATAGAAAGGATGACCATGGTATTCTGGAACTGCCTTGCCATGCAGAAGGTGATTCAGAAATGGAGGAGGTCCAGAAGGATGGTGGGGGTGGTGAGGAGAGAGAGAGAGAGAGAATTCCAGATTTAATAACATTGGAAAATTTGAATCAAACTTGAACTCCATTAAAGTTTCTCGATTTCTGTCCTGAAATTTGGAAACATCAGAACTGTACAATTTCTCCAGTGGCTTAATACTTGACGTTTTGCAGCTTGGGAAGAGATGATAAAGCAGCTCAATTCAGAGTTAGCTCCAGAGAGCTCCTGCATCTTAGACACAAATGCTGCCGAGTACTGTAATAAAGCCAACAGTTTTATGCCTCCAAGAGATTGACCTCATTGCAAGGTTTTAGGAAGCAAAGTATTTTAGGACTGGGAAAATCTTTATCAGCCAACTATACTGGGAAATGTTTGGGTCCGAGTGAAGTGTAACATTATTGTGTAGGTAAAAAAAGACATATGCTCATCTGGCTGTACTTCAGAATGCTGTATGTACTGCTCTGTATGGGGTATGTGATGTGTATGAACATCTGGAACAAGCAGACAGTATTTTCGATAAACAGTTGGTGCTACAAGAATTTTGTACTCTATCACATGCCCAGAGGTCTATTAGAAGGTTTACAAAAGCTGAGCACTTTATTGCAAGGGTTGAATTTTGAAACAACAGGAAAATAATCAAGAAGTGGATGAAGATCTCCAGACATACATGCTTTACCTGTCAAACCTCCCGAGTGCCCCATTTTGAGAGTTCAAGATGGCTCAGAGGGCTGTTTTGGCCTGAGGTTTATTATTGCCTTGTGCACTGGGATAAAAGAAAGAATATTGGTCATGTTGATGTAATTCCAGGAGAAACCTGCAGAAATTTCTCTTTGCTTTTCTCTTTCTTTTTGATGCTGAATGTGAATTTTCAAACCATAATATTGAGAGATTTCTATTTTGAGAGTGTTTCACAATGAGTACATTACATATCTTTGCAATGTCATCATTCACCATTTTATGGTAATGATTTCATTCTGTAAAAGTTGTAATTCACCATAAAGTTAGGGAAAAAAAAGACTATAAAACTTTGCTGGAATTGTAGAAAAATTGTGAAGTTTAACTCACCTAACAGAAGCTTGGAAATTTTAGTAAGCTGAGGTTCAGATTTGATTCAAACATTCCAGATTCACCGAGTTGTGATAGTTTTCCCAAAATGATCTTCCTGACCTCATTTAATAAAAATGTGTTAAACTTAAGACTGATTTAGTCTTTGATCTTTCAGAAACTTGGAAGGGGGTGGAGGGGTATTTGCAGTTCCCTGAACCCTTTTGATATTGAAAAAGATACTGCTTTTCTCACAGTATTGTCTAGAAGAGTCTAGTTACGATAGCGCCTGTTTCTCTTGTTATGGATTAGACAATGTCTGATGCCATGGAGGCCTAAACACACCTTCTATGTAAAAGGCTGAGGTTTAAGACCAGCATCACATGAAACCTGCGTTTCCAAATAAGTACCTAAATATTCAACTGTTGTTATCCTCTTATGAATGAATTTTCTTTGGACCAGAAATTCTAATTGAGGATTAAAGAAACTCTTCCCCTAAAAAGTTCTTCAAATTTCTGTGCTCTGGGTAAAAGCTATTAAGCTAGAAGTCATACCTTAGAGTAATACAATTTTTTTTAGGTCCTTAAAAACCTCAAGGAACTCCAGACTTGCACCAAAGTCGTAAGAGGACTGGAAGAAGTGGCATTCAAGTCAAAATAAAGCTTTGGATTCTGGTGAGAGGCAATACTGAGATAGTTGCTTCAGAAGAAACAGCTACTGAAAAACAAAACCCCAAGTCCAAAACCTCCCAAGAAGAAACAGCTGGTTTTGGCCTTTTATGTGTTTATGTGTTTTTAAAATTCCACCTTCATGGCTCCAAACTCATAAACACATGAAGATCATCTTTAATATTAGATTATGAATACATTGCTATCAATAGGCAAACTACTGATGAGTTGTACATTAGAAATTGGTTTCAGTTCTCTCGGTGTATCGACATCACGTGAGTTCATGAGCTGACTTCTCAAGAGCGTGAATGAGGTAGTGTTAAATTAAAGCCTCTAACCCAAGTTAGTCCCTGCACAACAAAATGTTTCCATCCACACTAGGAATCACGTGGATCACGTTTCGGCACTGACCCTATGGATTAAGTTAAAGCAATAGAACTCCAAATTGTATTTCCTTGCACAAAGAAGATTTTCTCACTGATTCCCACAATATGAATATACTTAGTGTGCTGAAAATGGGCTTGGCACCGGGCATGCTGTCTGGTAAAGTGGTCCCTCCCTTCAGCTGTCTATAGATTGAAAAACAGACTGAGAGGAAGTTAACTAGTGAGAAGGCAGACAGCAAAAAAACTTAGAAAAACTTAGCTGCAAGTCTTGCGACGAACGACAGCTGTTTTGTTTCAGGTGTCTCTGTGTCTATTGATCATAGCAGGGACTCGTTACTTAGGATTGCTAGGCTGAATTTATAGACTAACATTCCTGAACTCATATGAAGTGTCATCACTTATCTTAGAAAAACAGTGTCGTTACCTCATAGCATATTGAATGACTGAGTCTATTAACTTTTCCAGTTTTAAAGAATGCCTAGCAAGAAAATTTTTTTAACACATTAAGTGGTCCCAGTGAGGCAAATATCAGCCTTTGCCATTCAGTGAAAACAGTGGTGTGTTCTCCAGTGGACAATGAATCTAACTGTCATGGTACTTAGAGATTTGTCAAGAGGTACTGGGCAACCTTAACTCCCAGGCATGTCAGAGGGGCTTAGGAGCGCTCAGAAACTTGCAACTTCAGAGGCATCTAGAAGAGGCGCTGGCATAGTGCTTATTCAGGCTCACGAGCTCCATTCAGAGTCTTTCTTCCTTTCAAGGATGGCTAAGACCTAACATCTAGCTCATGAACCATGCTTTCCTTTGTCTCCTGGGCAACATGCTACCACTTACAATTCCAGAGCATCGAAACACGTAGTCTTTTAGTAAATTAAAATATGAAAACAATATTGTTTTCAACTTGCAAAGTCTGTGATTTTTTCTTCACTGAACTGTTCAGGTTCCATTGCGACTTGAGGCTGCCTGGAGAACATGCTGGCCTGGGAGGCTGGTATGGAACCAGAGAGGGAGTGACACGTTTGTTTCTGTGACAACCCCTTAGTTCATAGTGTTGCTAGAGGTACCCTGACAATTTTTCAAACACGAAAAGTTACAAATTCTGTATTGTGGGCTACAGGATAGGTGACAACATTTTTGCCCGCCTGCTTTATCCCCATGAACAGCTCACATAGTTCAAATTAAGCAAACCTAAACTAGAGTGAGTCAGCCTTCTTTACTGCCATCTCAGCTAAGGTGATGCCTAGGAAGCACATACCTGTTTTCTACTCCCTTTCCTTGTAGACTTTTTCCCACCCAGATCTTCACCTACTCAACAGTTGCTCTCTCTCTCAAGCTTTTCCATATCTCTTCCCTTCCAGTAGCAGGTCACTCTTGGGATTGCCCCGAGGACTCCTGTGCAGATTTACTCCTCCTTTTCCTCTGCCTAACTTTTGTTGACTTCATTGTTGGGGCTTCTGCTTCCCTTGAGAGAGTTTATGACGATCCAGAAATTACCTCTGCTAGGAAATTATTCTTTTCCTTAAAGGAATGCATTCTTAAAAATAACACTAACCTTTCAGGGTAGACTCAAGAGATGACTAACATTTTGGTGAACTCCCAGCGGTTCATATTCTCTCCTCTTCTCTCTTTCCTTTCAGTTCCATTGTGTGGATTTTCTAACTCTAAAACATAATTGGAAAGCATGTCTTTGTTTATCTCTTTCACCGCACTTTTTTTTTTTGTCCATCTGTAACTCATTTTGATACTCTGAAAATATGAAGGACTGAAGAAGTAACAATGGGTAAGCAGTGTCCTTGTTTTCTCTAGGTCCTTTCAGATACACTTTTTGTCTTCCTCATTTTTTGCCATCTATGGTGAAGACAATGCAAGCTTTAACATTTTGCAGTTGATATCCTCTGTAATAATTCTCCACTTCTTTTATCTACAGCAATTAAACTCAGTCTACCCTCTTCATATTTAAAGGTTTTGGAAAGTATAGTCAATATAAATTTCTGTTCCTTTTCCCTTGTCCAGCTGAAATGGTTTGGGGATTATTATCATTTTTTTTTTTAATGAAGAGAGCCAGCATCCTCTGCTAAATCGCAAAACTGCCAAATTGAAAAGGCTCCTGGATGCTTCTCTTTCCCAGCACATGCTGTTCCACTGTTCACACCATTTATTTTAATACTTGTCAGCTATGCAGTGCCTTTATTTTTTGAAACACTAATCAGCTTGGAGACCCCATAAGGATAAGTGTTAGTCTTTTTTCAAGGAAGACATGATCAGAATGAATAACTTCTGAAGGAGAAAGAGGTGAAAGCCATTGCATCTGCTGGTTTCCAGAGCAGTTAAAGTCACAGAGGTGGCTTCAAGGCCAGGTTTCCATCAGTGGCAAGTACCTTCGGTTAGGGTGGCAGGACATGATGGCCTGGTCCATGTTGGCTTGGGGATGGGAATGTGGAGGCTTGCATCAGCAGGAGGTGGCCCTGTGATTGTGCTGAGGCCAAAAGGATGCTGGGGACACAGCCCTAGAGGAGGATCTCCAGATCGTTGACCTGAGGCTAGCTGCATTAGATCATTCTTTCTGGCATCTGACCAGACTCCTCCAAGAATGGTTTTGGAGCCCACTTCATTTGCCATCCCCACTCCATTTAGTCTCCGTGTTGGGAATCTCATGTGCATCCACATCGTTCTGCTAGTTAGAAACCTTCTCCTAACATCCAGCCTAAATTTATTACTTATGCTTATGGGCTAGGTTGCAGAAAGCAGCCAGAAGAGACAACTATGATCACCAATGGTATGTCTTACTGTCTCTTTTATGGGTCTTTTCCCCCCTAAATCAATTTGTATGGTATATTATTTTAATAATATCAAAATATCATAACATAATTATATCTAATAATACAATATAAAATTTATAATTATATATAACAAAATAATTTAATAATAAAATGGTCTTTTTTTTCTAATCAATTAAACAAGCCTGTCTGTCATGATCACTTTTTTTCTTTGATTTTCAGCCAGAAGCGAGTTTTCTCTTAGGATGTCACTATCCCATCTCACCAGCTCAGTGGCATCACAGGATGAATGCAGTGCCACACACCTTCTGTGGGACAGCTGCCATTGGGAACATGGGAGCGTGCCTGCTAGTGAAAGTGGCTCAGAGACAGGCACACATTTGGAACACAGAGATTCCATCAACTGCACTTTAGAGATAACAGTGGGGTAATAAATGAGCTCCAGAATAGTTCAAGTAGCTTGGAGTCATTCAACGGTCCCACCTGAAATAGCATTGCCCCATTTATTGCTGTGCTGTTGGAGATGTAAGCAATGAAGGCAGGTGGGTAGGAGCCCCATGGGAATAAAAATGAAAGGCATTTTCCATCAGGACCCTTTGACAGTGCTCTTCCCTTCAGTGGTCCAAGATCAGTGATGACAGATCTCCAGGGCGTGCTGCAGCGTGTCCTGTTACTGACTGAGAGGGTCAGTGGTGCACTGCCCTGTTTGTTACCTGTGGTGTGGTGTGCCTTTCTGTGTGGCTCGTTTCCCTTTTCCTTGGTCTGATGCAATTTTTACAGATGAAGCATAAATGGAAGGATCCCAACAGACCTCAAGTAGCTTTTTCCATTGACATAATGCTTTATGCTTTTAAAACTGTTTCAAATAAATATGATAATTAATAAAGATAGTCAACAAATTAGGAACATAAGGCATTTTTGGAGGATGAACAAAGACCACCCAGCATATCGCATATTTCCCTCACATACACATATCTTCTCAGCCTTACCCTAGCCAATTGCTACACAAACAGCTCTAATATTACAATCCTAAATGTTTTATTGGTTATGTCTAGATTTGCTAGAATCATAATTAAAAAGCATGCTATATGCTTGCTTGACCAAAGAATTACAGAGCATCCCAGAAATGATAGAAAACAGGGCTGCTAGGAAATTTAGTGGATCATTATTTCCATTGCTTCCATGGCCAGTTGTCATCCCCGACAGATGTTTGTCTAACCTGTTCTTAAAACCTTCACATCAGTCATTGTGTTGCTTTGGTCTCACAGCTAAACCAACATTGCCCTTCAAAACCCAGCCCCCAAACTGCTCCCCGCCCTGCCCCCCCTGCACCCTAGCAACAGCATTTCTTACTCCCGGAAATTCCCATCCTGCACCCCTAATGCACCAATTGGTGTTGGGGTGAGAGTTTAAACCAGGGATGTATTTTACTGTTCCAGGTAAAAAACCATCTCACTAGAGTTTCATTCCATAGAACCCACTGGCACAAATTAGAGCTGTATTTTCTTACCTGGGCACTCAGAAGCAGGTTGTTTTTTCCAGTCGCAGTAGCAGCAAGGGTAGAAACCCAATCTTCAAAAGTCTTGGGAGCCTGCTTCTCCTTTCTCCTCACGTATAATTTTTCATTTATATAGATCCTTATAATAGAGAACGCTTCCAATGCTCTGGCACCTGTGGCAGACTGTGAAGCGTATTAAAATTATCACTTTGCATTTCCTCGAGCACAGCCCCAAAGCACAGCTAGATCGGAAGGAAGGAAATGAGTTTACCCCTCTGCCAGCTGCAGAGTTTTAAGTCCCTCAGTTCCCCACCCACCTCCTCACAGGTGAGGAATATGATTCTCTCTCAGAGACTAATAACTGCATGTGGCTTGGAGGTGAGATAATTTCCGAGACCCTAATAGAGAATTTCCTGCTGTGGTCCTGCTCCTGCAACAGTGGGGCTCAGCAGCAGCGCGTTGCTGAGGCAGCTCTGCCTAGCCACTGTAGGGAAAAGAGAGCATCTCTTAGGCAAGGCTTGACTTCTTAAGACTGGTCTTAAAAACCTACTTTGGCAGACAGCCCCGTTGCCAGCGCAAGTCTGCAGAGAGCCCACATTGGTATCTTCATGTAAGGAAATTCCTCATCAGGAGTAGGAGGTTGAGCTGATTAGCTGCAGCCTCCAAATAGCTGAACCATTGCTCTGTGCAGAGCACAGCACCATCATCTCGTCTCCAGCTGACACAGGCTCAAAAGACAGTTGCAAAGTTCAAATCCAAAGGAAAAAAAAAAAAAAAAAAAAGAAAGAAAAAAGGGTGCAATCCTTTCGCCATCTGCTAAGTGGAAAAAAACAAACTTTGCCATAGCAGTTGCTAATCTTCGCCTGGTGGCTACGATGCTGAACAGACACCCCAACTGCAAAATCAAACAGCAGAAGGCAGGCACACACCTGTCAGGAAACCAGCAGAAAGTGCCGCTCTTCTGACTGCTTGGCACAAGCAGACAAGTATCACCTACTCGGAGCCAACCCTGCAATGTCCCAAAATGCTATGTAATGCAACTGACAGCGCCGGTCAGTGGAGGCAGTGATTATAAAGCAGACTGCCACTGGTATATTGCCCTCACCACATCCTATGGCTGTTCATTAATGCAGACCAGAGGCCTTCGGAGTCGCAGATGCTCCACATATCTAAGAATCACACTGTTAAGGCAGCGTCTCATTCCCTCTTCTGTGAGTGTCCTACTCTCAATGAGAGGACAGTGTGGTGGGTGGGGAACAGAGGTGGCAGCTGGGTTTCATTTCTGCCACCTCTGCAGAGGGTCAGGGATGAGGAGCAGAGGTAAAGGGAGCAAGCGAGTGATCCTTTGCTCCTTTTAAAAAAAAGCTATTTAGGCTCCTGTCTTCAGGGATCTGGATTATGACTCTTGAATGAATGGAGTAAAATCATAAAAATCAAGGTACAGTACCAGAAGACACAGGAGGAGAGCAGAAGGCCCTGACCTGAAAGAACTGATGAGATTTATTGGTTTCCTACCCAGCACTGGGGTTTTTTTTAAGCTCCTGCTAGCTCTCCCCATGCATTGTGTGGTGAACTGAAGCAAGATACTTGAGACTTAGATCTTGTGAGGCTCGTAGCACCCTAGACCCTATCTGGTCTGGGTTCTAATGGGTATCCAGTTTGTATCTGATGACGGGTGGATTGACTGGCCTGCCTGAGATCCAGTGCCGTCTGCAGTCTGTGTCATCGATAAACCAATGCTAGGCTGGTTCCAGTCGATGGTAACACCACTGCAGCCCCTTTCAAAGTCCTCTGAGTGACAAGTATGCTTTTTGAGCAAGGCTGGCAGGTGGGAGCTCTGGGGTTTCCTTGGCCTTCTCTATAACTGGGGCTGCAGCTCAAGATGATAGCAGAGCTCTGCCATCCCCCCTGGGGCTGGGGCTGTGCAGACCCTGTGGCTGCTGCTGCGGGTGAGGCTGGAGCCGGCCATCCCAGAGCTGTGCCAGGGGCTGCTGTCCTTGGCAGGGGGCTCTCCCTCCTGGAGCTGCATCCTGCTGGAGGCATGGCTCAGGGCAGAGCTGTGCAGCAGACAAGACTCATCTGCTCGGCCTGGGTATTTAATCAGGAGGGGATCATTTTCTGTGGAGGGCAATGTGTCCACAGGCAAAGGAGATATTAGACTGGGTTGCCAGAAATAGGTGCGTGACGTAAGCCCAGCCCAGATGGGGATGTTTCTAATATCAATAGTTAAATGCATTGGAGGCAAAAAAAGTGAGAAAAATACTGTTTATTGGCTTTCACTTTGACAAAGAAAAGTAAATTTGCTTTTTCTGCTTTTTGCTTCTTCCATATCTCTGTAAATGGAGATCCTATCTGTAGCATTTTACTGTTATGGAGAACAGAGTAACAGTGCAAAAACTGGCATGATGCGCCCCTGATTTCCCATCCTATTCCCATGGGGATTTAGGAAGGAACTGCACCAGACACAGCATTTGTCAGAGCTTTGGTCTTTATTTTTTTTCCAAGCCCAGAAAAAAAGAAACTCTGTTTCTGTTTGATCCTGATGAGACTGATGTTGAGGAATTTGCCACCAGTGAAAGGGCCACTGAGCTTTCGGGGAGGATGAGACTGCAAACATCGACGGTTACTGCTGGATGAAAAAGCAAAATGGCATGCACAGTAGCCTTATTTAACCTGTGCACTGCCTCTCAGACAGCCTGACATCAGGCCTGCCGCGATGGCAAAATAGCACTGCTTTGAGTCTGCAAAAATAATTAGGGTATTCTGCTGCTGCAGGGACTGGGGCCAAGCAGCGAAGACAATCTGCCTTTGAATGCAATCAAATGCGAGGTTCTGCTCAAAGGCTGGGGAGAAATGCCAGGAAGACAATGTGAGCACTAGTGGGACGTCTGGTCCCTGGGCCAGGCAGTGTGCCAGCCTGCACCGACCTGCTTGGCCACCATCGCCTGCCTCCACCCGAGAAAATGCTGGGACATTTTGAAAAGGTTTGTCAACCAAGACCTTTGGTCTTCTAGTATTAAAAAGCTACCCAAACAGTTATCATGCTAACTGGAAAAAACACAGCAAATCCTAATGAATATAATGCTTTACTTTTCATTATCAAGACCGATGAGTAATGGGAAAATGGCAATGTTCCAGTATTATCACAATTGTTTATAGTTTAAAATACATACAGGACTGATTAAGTTTCTTTTTCAGGCTGAAGAAAAAATGTTTACGAACACTGTGGCTGAGCACCTGTTAGACCTCTTGCTGGTTTCTGTCCAAGCTTGGACCCAACCTCTTTTCACCATCAAGGTGAAATTCCCAACTGCAGCATTGCCGGAAATCTAATCCTCATTCATTTTCCCTCTAGTTTCAGGAATGAAATAACACTATAAAAAATGCATCAAAACAAGCCTGGAAAAATATTTGCTGTAGTAGAGAAAGCAGGAGATAAGAAGACTCACAAACTACCGCAATTTTTGTGTGTATGTACTCAAATCAAATCAGATTTGATGGCAACGTACGTATTATTTCTTCCAGACTCATTTTTCTGCAACAATTGAATTATCACGTCACTTGGCACAATTGATGTCCGTGTGTTTTTTCCTAAGACAGGTCTTGTTTGTACTCTCCTCTAAAGCAAGAAACGGTAACTCTTATACATGATGTGATTTATTGTCCCAGCTGCTCCTAAACAACACAGGCTTATAGTCAAATCAGTCTGCCAAATAAAATTATTAGTTGAATAAATCTGAGAAGTGAAAGAAACTCAGTGGTATTTCAGAGTTTCCTATCCGAATAAAGCTCTTTTGCACAGACTTTGTGAACAGCTGAGTCCATAGCGTATATACTTACAACCCCAGCATTAAATGTTTTATTATTTCTTTCAAGCAGAGACCTCGATGAAGTAAAGGCAATTGAATACTGGATTGCTGGCTTTTGCAGTGGGAAAAGAGTAAAACAGCCGGTAAAAGCCATCCATGAGCTTGTTTCTCAGTGGGCAGTGCGGCCCTTGCTGCCTGTGGCGCTGAGGCAGGGCACGGCAGGTAGCAATCGGTCCCACCCCTGTTCCTCCAGTTTTACACCCAGGCACCCAGGTCTTTTGGTTCGTGGCCTGTGTTGTTGGAATGAGGGTTGCTGAACCACCACCTCAGCTGAATGTCATCGCTGGTGTCATTTCCCTGGTACAGATGGGGACTTGCTGCCTGTTCAGTCATTCAGGGATGACCATTACTAACTAGTCTGTTCTGTTGGGCACAAAAATATCTCACCAGCCCAGCAGATCCAGCCAACAGACAGCTGGCAGACAGTTATAGCCCCCATTTTCAAGCTGAGGATGGAGATGAGGAGAGCTTTCCTGCCATCCCACACTGCATACCTTCCCATGGCCAATCACAGTCCCCCAGCCAACTCCTCTCCCAGTCTCTTGCTTAGTCTTTCATGGTTTAACACAGGAAAAACCCCAAGAAACCCCAAACCATTCCTGTTCACAGATGTTAGGGAAGCTGGGATTCTCCTGGATGACGCACATTGGGCCCCTATCCAGGGGCGGCTGAGAGGGTGGTCCAGCCTTGCTGCAGGAGGGTGGCTGGGGGCCTCAGCCAAGCCCCCGCCATGCCACAGGAGAGGGCTTTGAGCGGGAAAGCCATTTAGAAAGCAAAGGGATTAAACACACCTGGGGTGTAGGAACGGCGTATCAGAAGCACAGATCAAAGGGAAAAGATGGCTTTGATTGTAAGAGGATTCATAAAGTCATTACTTGAAAAGAAACCCAGCGCCTGGGGAAGGGAAGTGTCACTGGGAGCGGGGAGAGCAACGGAGGCTTTAATTTTCATGTCGCTTTGCCACAAAGCAAAGATCACATGGGGAATGCTGTGCCCTGGCACTGCTCTGCCATACACCGTCTGCTAAGAAATGAGCTTTGTAGCCCTGTTCTGCACACAGATATCTCCCTGCGGGATAAATCCTCACCCTTTTCACAGGTTCCCAGGTTGGGAGTTGTGTCCTTGGTCCAAACCAGGGGGATATTGACCAAATATTCTTGTGGGTGTAAGCAAAGGCAAACGATCAGTTGTACAGCTGTGATTCCTCCACGTGGAACAGACTTGCTGTTTCCCTGAAGGGTCAGAGTAATAAGGAGGATTTATATGGCAAAGCAGCAATGGACGTCTCACAGGGACAGAGATTGGGGATCTAGTTGACCGGAAAATTTCAACGTGAAACTGAAAAGATTAAGATGTAATCCACTCCCCCCCCCCCCCCAAAAAAAAAAAAAGAAAAGAAACCCAACAAAAAAAAACCCCAAAAGCAACAACATCCCCCCTCCCCAAACCCTGCAGGTTAGGTTTCAGCCAAAAATGTCAAATGTTCAGGGAAAATGTTTCAAAATGGCAAATGATGAAAGAATTGTGGTTTCCTATAAAAAAGGAAGAGAAAAATTTCCAAGAAAGCTTTTGCCTAGACAAAAATGTACTTTTCCATTAAAAAATCAAAAGAAAGATTAGATCAGACAATCTCTCCCCAGCCCTGGTTAGGCCCAGCATTCCTGAGAGGACCATATCCACTAGATGTCAGCCTATTGCCATGCAATAAAACCAAATGAGCCAGAAATGTCGTCAGGAGATTTTCAGGTTGAGGATATTTCCACTGAGCAGACTTGTGTCAAAAATGTTGCCAATAACTTTTTAATTTCTATAAAATTCCTCAGCTTTGGATTTCCAGAGTTTTTCAAAGCCATTGCAACACATTCCATGGACTATGCCAGCCAAATATTTTTCCACTAGCACATCTAACCCCTGACTGACCTTTGATTCACCAGATCAAAAACTTTTAGGCAACGTCTGAATAGCATATAGAGAGTTTAAATCCCCTCTAACTCCTCCACCCCTCACACCTCCCCCTTCAGTTTGTGGTGTTACTGATTTTCTAGAGAGAGAGAGAAACAAGCACCTTATTTAGCTGAGGTATGTATACAGTGCTAATAAATTTCTTAATGCAGTATTTCACATAGCTGAAGTAAATGCCTTTCCCCCTGATACCAACACTTGAAGAGAAATGGGGTGTATTCCATGAGACGTGACCTTTAAGAAAATTTCTGTGACTGTCCTGCTCTCAGCAATCATTATTTTGGGCTGCAGGTGTTCCAAGCAAAGACCAGAAAAGCCATTAGAGACAATGACTACAGAAAAGGATATTCTTCCCACTACATGTGACAAATGGCATGATACTGTACATTGCTTGTGTTGACTTTAATTCCTGAATTGACTTCTGTGGAATTTGTGGCAGTTGTAATACATGAAAATGTGGCCACCAGTTTCTAAAAGTTGTGGTCTGGGTGGTGGGGCTGTTTCAGTGTATTCTGCTGCTTGTATCTTCATTAGTATTGTTTGTGCCTTTTTCAATATAGATTATGTTCCAATAAAAATAAGTAGGATTTGCCTCTGGCACAGAATGCAATAGGTGAAATCATTTAGACCTCAGGTCAGAATGGCAGTTTCTTTCCTAGATGCAAAAGTATAATTTTAGGAGGTTTGCTCACATACTTTCCCTGCTGAATGAGAACCTGAATTTTCAGAAGATCGAGACTCCTTTTCACACACACATACAACTACAGTAACAAGGGCAGTTCAGATTTGGAGGATTTTGTATATGACAAGCCAGCTTTTCTGAAAAGTGCACAGAGACACCTGGGCAATATTTTAAGCACAAAATCTGCTAGGGCATCTGGTTTGAAGCCTTTTCTTGATGATCAGTTGTGATTCCTTCATGCTCAGAAGAAACTCTGTGTCTTAAGAAAAGTTATAAAAGTTTTTCTGAAGGTTTTATTTGGTACAATTAATCTGCATCCGGTACTTGCTGCTGAATTTCATGGGTGTGCATAGCCTCTACACCTTTTAATACCAGATTGTTGGGAGACATATAATCAGCTGGCAAAAGAAAAAATGCGTGTATCAGATTTGTGTTTGCAAGATTGGACAAAATAGGAAAGAAAAAAAAGACCCCTCCCAGTCATAAGACTTCAAAGCTTCACCTTCCTTACAGAATCTAGGAGTGAAAATTGAAAAATATAACTTCTCATATTAAACAACTTCCTGTTCTGCTGGGTGGTGGGCATCAAGCCATGCTTCATAGTAATGGCCTTGGGAGAGACCAAGGGACAGTTTTGGGTAGCCACTGGCCTTATGGTGGTAATAAGAACACATTTGATTACAAATACTGGAGCTTCATCTTTCCATAAGAAGCTGCTGTAACTGAACTGTACAAATTAAAATTCCTTTTTATTTCTAAGAGAAGTGGCTGGCATAACAGAAAGGTGTAAATAGGTAGTTAATAGGCTGAGTCTCTTGGTGTTGACTGGAGGTTAGTGCCAAGAAAACTGTCAGTAGCGGGACCAAAGAAGCCATACACATATAGCTCATTCAAAAGGAGCCTAAAGAAATCAGCAGCAAAAGTTTGGGAGAAAGCACGAGCTAAATACATGCTCTGACTTGCAAGCACTCTTTCCAGCCACATTTGGCTTTCATTTACAAATCCTGCTTTGCACATGAGGTCTGTCTCACAGGTGTAGTGTGTTCCAGACAGCAGAGATCAAACAAAATTGGATAAATCTGCCTATTGAGACTTAACACATGATGTATGCTGGAAGATATGATACAACACCTTTGGTCCTCTGTAGTTATTCATAAGTTGGAACATACTCTTATTTAAAGAGGTTCACTGGAAAAGTGTTGTTTAATTTGTTCTAGCCTAACACTTACCTTCAAACCATCAGTAGGATTTTCCCTGTAACTGGAACAGTTTATATGAGCTGTGACCTCTCTGGTGGGTCTTTGTTTTTCAGGTGGTTGGGGCTCATTAGATTGTCTGCTGGTGACAATTATTTCTCCCAGGTCTTTGGGAACACACAGTAATCGAGCAGTTAAAACAACAAAGATGACAACCCAGCCCCGCTCTGTTGCTGTACAGATTCACTGTTGCATGAGCCCTAGCTTAGAGGGTCACCAGAAAGCTTTAACTCTTCTCACATAATAGTCCACGTCCCTCTATCAGATGGGAAATAATAGCACTTTTGGCTTCAATGCTTGTTCAACATGCTGCAAAGACACAATTCCTTTTTAGCTAGACAGCAAGGTTGGGCTTTACATGTAAAAACATCTGGGAGAAGACTTTCTCAACACAGATACTCTGGGCTCTTCTTTTGACTGAAAATGTAGTGCTTCCTTGTACATAATTTTCTTCTAGGTTTGGCTCTGGGGCTAGGAAGTACAGAAAAGTTTACTTTATTCTGAAAATACTGCTTAATAACAACAACAGAAAAAAATTCCTATACCCCTTTCCCTGAAGAGTGTCCTTGAAATGATGGGAAGGCTTATACGTTCCCACAGTCCTAGAGACTATGTGGTGTGGGGTTTTTCTGTTAAGAACACCTCAACTTAGTTAAACGAATAAGTGTCAGGTGAAAATCCTTCTTTGAAGGACCCAGTGATCCTTCAAACTGTGAATAAAAAGATGAACCATCATAATGCTCTTGTACAGAAACCCAAAAATTGTTTCATCCCAGGGATGTAGTTTCTCCAGGTAGCAGTTTATTTAAAAATGACTCTGTTGTGGGAGGATTCTCTGGGGCAGGCTCTGGGAAGCAGAGGGAAGATTGAGAAATCCAAGACAAAGCAAACTGTTGCAAATGATAGGAATGTTAATACAAAGCCTGCAATGACAAGAGTGGTCCAGGAATGAAAAAAGGTGTAGTACAGCCCTAGTACTGAGCAAAGGTGGCTGGCTGGAAGGTGATAAAAAGTGACTAAACAAAAGGGAAGAAGTTTCAATCAATCTAACAGGGCGCCCATGACGAGGAATATTAATTATGTCTTCTGGAAGAGAAATGCCACTTCTACAGCAGAAGCCAATTAACAGTTAATTGTTTCTCTCCATAACAAACCGTTCTTGAAAATGACAACTGGGAAATGTTACACACTGGCAGACTGTGAATGAGGACACTAGATCATCAGTTGAAATGCTGATTTACAATGCCCTAGGGACAGTATCTGCTCCCTAAGGGAAGATGGAGAGGAACTCCCACAGCCCTGAGATGCTGCATCTTGGTGTGATGAAGTGGGAGACCAAGGGGAGTCAAGAGGGCTTATAAGGGAGAATCTTCTGGCCATCAGACTCTTCTTTTGAGGCCAGAAAAGCCTGAGTCAGAGCTGTCCCTGAAGCACACAGAGATGGCTAGGTCCCATCCTGAACTGGGACACGTAATCTTTACTTTGCTGCATATGTATTTTTGGGGAACTGTGAGACTTGTTTGGGTACTCTAGAAGATCCAACCCCACCTCAGGGCTGTCTGAAAGGTCTCAATGGAATGTCTGTGGACAGCAAATAAAATGGCCAGACCCCTAAGGACTGGATGGATGTTGTTATACTGCTGCAGGGGATGCTGCCAGTCCCCGGATCAGCAAATCTAGTCTGAATAAGCAAAATAATGGGTAGGTATGTGAGGGAGGAAAGCAGCCACAACAGGCAGCAGCTCCTCAGATCAACTCCAGAATGAAAAACAGTAAAAAGTTGCATAAAACAAAGAACACAGCGAAAAGATGAGAGACGGGTGGAAACACAAGGATGGTATTGCTGGAGAGCCTGGAGCAGCTGCTGAAAGAGACATAGTAAAACACTTGATAAGCTCAAGTAGGTCCTAAGTGCCATGCTTGCACTGCTTGGCTTGTTCACTGTGGCAGAGGGAGAGTGCAGAAAACATGGAAAATGCGGGACCATGATGGCAGAACACTCTCCAGAGGTGCTGGACAGGCTGATACTACAAATTGGTGTTGCCTGAGGTTGGGGAAATGCTGTGTACCTGCAGGCAGACCCTGTGGTATTGCAGACGGTGGAGACAGAAAGGAGGCAGGGGAGTGGAGTGGAACATTTTATGCAAAAGCAGTAACACACTGCTAAGAAATTAACTACAAAACCCCTTTAAATCAATTTACTGAGGAAAGGAGGTAGAGATATCTGAATAGATGTTTAAGAATGAAAAAAGTTGCTCTGCCAGGACAATCTGCCTTTAGACAGCTGGAAAGAAACATGAAAGGGGCTGACTAGCAGTAACCTTCTGTTGCAGGCAGGCTTAGAGGGAAAGCTTTTGTGTCTGAACATCAGAGATGCCTAAGGGATGTAAAACAAAGCTGAGAGATTTTTCAAACACTGTTCTTGCCCTAAGCAGTGCTTGACAGACTAAATATGATTCTTCTTGAAGGTGCAAATTGAAGTTAGCATTCAAGTGCAAGGTATGGCCTGAAATGACATGTGTAGTATCCATATGACTGCTTATCCATATTAATTGTATTTAATAATAATGTTTTATGATTTTATAATAGTTGTCTGGAGCAATAAAGATTTTAAGGATGAGCTTTCCACTGCCAGGGCAACATTTAGCAAGGTTATCTTTTATGAACAGTGCTCCAGGAATCAACTGTTCCTTCTGACATTTTTCAGAGTGGGAGATTGTGACACAAGCCCTAAGAAGGTCACAAAAAAGAAATGAATGGGATTGTTTTGCCCCTATAAAAATAACAGAGGAATGCCAGAATTCATAATTATTGGCAGCCTCAGGGCACATTGCTGCAAGTCAGTGTTGCTGGAACAGTGCAGGGAGGTTTGGACCATGTCTGCTTGCACTGTGCTGCGTTCTCATCGTTGCTTACTCATTTCTCACTTTCCAACATACTAAAGCCAACATTTTTCACATTTGCATGGTAAAGTCCAGCTGAGTTAATTAAATCAGAAGTGAGCAGGATACCAAGTGATTTCATAGAGTATGTCAGTTGTGTTTTTTATGCAGGGGGGTTTCTCAGTATACTCTGTTCAGAACACGGAAGAAAAATCAAAACGTATTTTCCCCCCATTTTTAGTGTGCATGGTGAGTAATGTCCTTCCAGCAGTGCCATCTTTGTCAGAAGTGTGGCAGCTCCTCACAAACTCTGTACCTGACTAGAGATGTTACAGCAGAGCAGCCTTAGGGTTGGGACAGCCATTAAAATTGGTAGAGTGCCAGATGAAAGACAGTAATTCTGTGGATATGCTTTAAGCATGTGGCAGATCTAAGTTACTGTACTATAGCTTCAACCTCTTTCATTACAGGGTAAGAGATCTGCAGCATCCAAATTAAGTTATCTTCTGTACTTTGCTGGGAGAATTACAATACATAGAGAACAGGGATTTTGCATTGGAGCTAAGCATACAATATGACAGTGTAATAGTTATGAAATATGCCTTCTTCTGTTCAGGACTAAATAGTAAGTCAAGCTTCCTCAGCAGCACATTTTGACTTTCATTTGCCCAGATTGCTGAATAGCCCAATTTTTACCTCTTAAGTAGTCCCTCTTTCTGCTTCCACTTGTGGCTGCTTTCCCCTCTCACACCTGTGTATAACCTTGCTCAGTCAGACTTCAGATTTGATTATGCGAGGACTGGCAGCAGATGGTAAATAACTGTGAAAAAGGTTGTTGTGGTAAGGACACTACTTCTCCAGGAACTGCTGCAAAGGTGATGTGTTTCACAAAAGGCTATTAGCAGAACACAGAAAGGATGAGTTTGCTTGCTTATTACAAGGATAGCAGGATTTGAACCCTGCAAGCTTAAATTTTCTCTGCCTTTGTTTGTTTGTTTATTTTTGCTAACAGCGTTTGCTTGTCAGGGCCTACACTTTCAAGGTGACATTATTTAGTGAATCCTACTTTATAAGAAATAAAAAATACTTTAGAGTTTTATCTGAGGTAGTGAGATGCACAAGTTGGCAAAACTGAAGTTTGTTTTTCTTGCCATTAGAGATATAATAAAACTATTTCATAGCTCTCTGATATCATTAGATTTTGCCTGTAGTTCTTCAACAACAAACATATAGTACAAGCCATTCCTATTAAGAACAGCAGTGTTAAAGTTTTAGACTCTCATAGCATGACTGCATAATAATCCAGTGAGGTCAAAACATAGTAAGCAGCTAACCGACTCCCTCAGGTAGCATTAACAGAGAGGAAACTGAACTGCCCACAAGCATAAGGCAGCTTTGCATGGATTTTCCATTAAATGTTCTGTCAGTTTGCTGAAGTTCTCTTTACTTGCTGAGAACAGCCAAACTAATATTACAGATAAGAAGAATTAGTTAAAGGTGAGAGAATAATACTCGGGGAGTTTCCTTCAGATTTCAGAGTCTTTTATGTTTTTTTCCAGTTTCCCAGCCAACCACAAGATAAACTGATACCTGCCTCAGTGCTGTATACAGTGTTGTAACATCTTGCAGGACCGGGAAAAAAGGTTTTGTGACATGCTGAAAAACTTTTCTGGTGTTCTACCTTTTTGTCTTAGATCTATATTGTAAATATTGCTAGAGGAATGATGTCAGTGGGGGATGAGTTTAGAGAATGGTTGCCACTGGTGTGAACACCAGGCATCAAAAAGAGTAAGAATGAATAGGGATGTCTGAAAATACCCAGAAGGAAACCTCTGAATACACACTGCAGTTATGTCTGAAAGATGCTTTTAATCTGCAGTCACTTGGTGATGCTCTTGAGTTGTATTTCAGCTTTGGAACAGATAACTGGCAGAAGGGAATGTATTACTTAATTGTTCGTCCATTTTCATTCCTCTCTCTCAGCTGAATCCTGAATTTAGGATAGGGGCCCACTGCACACTCCTGAGCTCTCTCCTAGGTCTCTCCTGGACAGACTTGACGAACAAGGCTAGACTCCTTGTGCATTCTGTGCCAGAAATGATCAGTCCAGGAGGTGGGATGTTTCTCACTGTTTCCAGCCATCTAAAAATATCCACCAAAAATTAGTTGTTCAGACTCTCTTCATTGTTGCTAGAGAGACAGAGGCCCTTCCAGAGAGTACTTCACCTCAACTCACCGTAAGCCAGGTAGCCAGCTGTCCTTTGACCACACAAGAAACCTGCATGGATATTATGTACTAGATTCCCATTTTTTCGGGGATGCCTCTTCCTAAGTTTCTTTTCTCTTTTTTTTTGACCCTGTGGGCTAATCCAGCCCCATGTTGCATTCACAGTACAGCACTACCTGAGATACAGCAGAGAACATATGCCTATAAAGCCCAGCATGAGGCATGTGATCAAATGCTGAGGTGTCTGCAGTATCTCAACTGTAACAGGAATCTAAGGAGCTAACCAATGCTAAAAATAGCTGCATCAGCTCTGTCTTGGTATTTCCAAGACTTCTGTTCATGCCAGCCTCCCGTGGATGCACTGGGGAGCTAAGTCTTCTGAAACTGCAGCTGCTGAAGATCGGGTCCTGGGACTGTTCTGACACATTGCTGCTCATCTGAAACACTTAGAAAGGTTTATTAGGCTGATAAAATGATCTAGTCAATTCTGACTTGTGTGAAAGGCCAGAGAACCCAGCCACATTTTATTTTCCAGCACATCTCTCTTTCTGTAGCACCTTTTCCCCGAGATACTTAATATCTTGACACCTTGGATGAAAAAAATTATTGTAAAGCATAAATACTTACATGTCCACTTTATGTTTCGTGTTTTACCATTGTGTAACAAAGGAAGCTACCTTTGTGATGCCAGAAAATATGCCTTAAATAACATGTTTATGAGAAAATAGCTGCAAGTTACACAACTGATGAATTTGTATTTATGGGAACTCAGTGGGAAGTGGATGACTTTTAAAACAGACTCAAATATGGAAGCCTTTTTATTGGCAGTGTCCTCTCTTTGCAAAATGTATGCTTGAAAGCTGTGAGTTTTGTTGTTCTTTGTTTCTTTGGCCTCATGATGTGATTAATTAGGCAGCTTAGAATTTTTGGATGTTGTATCAACCAGCAGTTTTTCTTAAGTTCTGGGTATGTTGATGTGGCATTTGTCTAGGCATCATTTTTCAGTTTGCTCTTGTTGAACAGCCATTTAAATGTGATGCTGGACTGAACTGAACGCTACATTTATATTGCTGTGAGATCTCAAATAAATGCTATTGGAAACTTTTATTATCTGCTGTGAAGAGTGGAAATACCAACAAGGAAAGTCAATTAATGTCAAACGTTATTTTCACACTGTCACATCCTGAGGGTGGTTTAAACCTGGTCAAATGTAGGGGGGTCTAATGGGAATAGAGTGCAGCAGTAAAGTAAAAAAAAACTATTGAAGAACTGCTGACACTCCAGTACCTGTGTCGGGGGAATTATTTTCTTACAAACAAAAAGGTGCTCTAAGGGCAGATCGCAAGCCAAACGCAGCCTCCTGTGCCTCCGGGGGTGTGTGGGTGTGTGGGGGGTGATGGCTCCGTCACTCCTGCCATCAAGCTGTCAGTGGGGCTGACCTGAACTTGGGCTTTTTTTTTTTTTTTTTCCAGTCTGCAGTGCATTGATCAATCTTGCTGGCAGATTTGCTGCTGCGTTATTTTCCAATTCTAGTGCCTGGAGGCTCTCCTCTGCTCAAGTAGAACAGATTGTCCTGTCACTGCAACAAAAGGGCCACAGCAGTTTTATCCCTCACTCTAGGAACAAAAAGCAAAATGAGGAATCCAACTAGAAATGTTTCTAAGTTTTCAAAACCTAAAATGCACATGGGTCAAAGTCCTTGGCCTGTGTGCTCCACCTATGGAAAGACATAATTGACTGCTGAATCAGTGAATTCCTCTCCAGCAGATTTCTCAAGCACTGTAAAAGAGTCTGATACATTGAATGAGACGTGTGTGAAAGAGTTGAAGCAATGCTTATTCCTATTTTGTCTCAATCTGTTTTTTTCTTTTCTGTTTATTTTTCAAGAAAAGAAAACATTCTCAGTAGTTGCCAGCCTGATATCTGTAAAATATTCTGCTTTTTCTGAATGAGCACAGGAAAAAGTCTAAAGTTGTATGTTTACTGGGAGTTGTATGAATTATACAAATTATTAGTCATACAAAAATATTTTTATAAAACAATGAAGAACATATGTTTCCTATTCCATGTAAAATACAGTCATCTTACAAAGAAACAAAACATTGAATTCCATACAACAGAAGAAATAGTAATCCAGAATAATTTTAAATTACATTGCCACAGCCTATGCTAGTCATTGAAGAGTATTCCACTCCTTCCGCATGTTTGGGTTTTTTTTCATATAAAACCACACTTTGCGAGAAGAGGGATTTTATATTAGGACTTCATTGGTAACTGAATGGAAGTGGTGTTTTTCACCCAATATATTTGAATATTCAGTATTAGCCACTTCTGGCAGAATGAATGACTTTAAAATTTAGATGGTTGATCTTGCAAGAGTTACTTGTTTTATTCACAGGATTCTCCATTTTAAATATAGCTTATGCTGCAAATGACATAGTGAAACCAGTGATTTTTAGTAACCTCAGAACATAAGATTATTTGTAGATCTTACATTGTTTCTAGGCTAAATGCTATAAATAGACATATTTTTACTGCATTCTGGGCTGTATCTATGTGGTGTCTCAATATAACTTAACTGATGCATCCAGGTAGGATAGAGCTTGTTGGAAGGTGGTTGAGTGATACCAACAAATACCATGGAAGGTTCTGCAAATTTCAGAAAACTTAATTGTTTGAGTCAGGCTTGGGATGGGAAGAATAGGAATGAATTAGTGAAATAATTTTGTGCAATGACTTCTGACTTATCACTGTCTTCTGGAGATTCATACACCACATAAAGGCACTGATTGATGCTTAATGATATGAAAAGTATGTGAATTGAGCCTAGTTACAGTTATATCTGACTTACAGAGGTCCTTAGTGATGTGGGAAACAAACTGTGTGGATTTCATTCCTGACTTCCTTAGTGCGTCTAGGCATATTACTCGTGTGCAAAAATGGAAGGTCACTGGAGCTACAGCTAAACCATGGAGCTCAGGGTTCTTCACAGATCCCAGAAACAGGTAGACAGAATTCGTGGTCCAACCCCATTTAGGACAAGATCTGCGTGAATGGCACCACTCCTTCACCTTGATTTTCATTGGAATTGATGGCTTGTAAGGAGCTATGGATGACTGGGGGTGAGGACTGTGAGGTACTGAGGTATGCTAAATGTATTAGGCCAAGAGCCCAGACAACACAATTCTCTACTCAACTGAATAGATAAAACCACATTCTTTGAGCTTTGAGCTGCTGTTTAACAATTGTTAATGATATATCTGCTAAACAGCTTGGAATATACTGTGTAGTCACTGAAATGAGTGAATTTGTGGCAAGCCAGGAGCTGATGGTGCCTCTACCTGCACTTATTGATGCAGAATACCAGATAAAGTCTGTAGTTACCTAGGCTTCAGTTTCCATCTCTTTTGTTCATATGCTGTGGTACCGTAGAGCCAGCTGGGTCTAGTGGAACCACAGAGCTGCTGGACATTGAGCATGGCCTGGGAAAGGGGCATAAGATACTGATTCAAAAGCACAGATGCCTGAAAGGTATTGGAGTGATCAAAGAATAATGGGTAGGCAGCAGGGAAATAAATGCCTTGAAAAGGTAGCTATGTCAAGAACAAATGTGGCACAGGGTATTTCTACACAGCACAGGGACATCTGGTCTGAGTGCCTCAGCCAACCTGGCAGTATCACCTCATGTTGTCCTTGGTCATTTTTCCCCAAGGTCCCTTGCAATGGAGCATCAGGACACAGTGGCCCAGCTGTAGTGATGTGGACTTAACAGATATTTCCATGAGACTGACCCTGTCTTTTATAATTACTGAGTGAATGACCCTGAACATAAATTTGCATAATTAATGGCTCATATTAACCTTCACTTTCTTTTCTGTAGAACTCCTGCCTAGCTGAGCTTCTGTGCAGCTGATTCTTACTGAGGTGTATTGTGTTTTTTTAAGGTCATTTCTTAATTTTGTGACAATCAATCAGAATTCTCATTCTACTCATCCCAGCATTCCTGTGCCTTCCAAGCTCCCTGTTCCAGCACTACCTGCTGTTTCAGTGGCAGTGCTTTCTTTGTCATCAAGATTATAAGGGCCACAAGTGTAGATCAAGCAGAGATTCCTCTGCATGCTCCTTGAGATTTATGGTTTGGCAATTAACCTCTAATAATTAATCTCTAGGCACATTTATGTGAAGAAAACGAAGCATGCCAGGGAATGATCCTGGGGTCAGGACTCCATCATTTGTGCTGTTTATGATCTTTCAGAACAGTCATGGTTGTGACTGAGGTCCAAGCCAGCTAATGCTTTCTCAAGCAGTGTTTGAGCGCGAGTGTTGTTGACATGGACCAGAGGTTGCTTAGGCTGAGCAACAGGCACCTGAGATGTGGTCATCGTGTTATGGAGGGGAAGGAAGTTAAACAATGTGGACATAGGATGTTCTGTGCCAGAAAATGTCTAAGCATAGCTTAGTTCACTTACAGATTTATATTGTCTGGATCTAGGTTTTCCATAGAAGTTACAGTATTTATTTACAATTTGTGTATTATTTATTTATGAAAATGTGTTGTAGAACAGTGCCAGAAAGTGTGTGAATGTTAATATACACAACATTGACTACGTTTCTCTCATCTAAAAGGCCCAAATACCTTTTGCAGAGGGAAATTAGATGATTTGTTAGAACAATATTGACTGTGACTCATCTCCTTGCTATTTTTGATATGTTTTCAAATAGTACGGATTTGCATTCTAGTACTGACACGAGGTTAGGCTGACTGACCCCTAATCCTCTGACTCCCATTTTCCTCATTTTCCAAAGGGAGACCCTTGATTTTCCCTTTACTGGCCTTCTGGAGCCTCAGCTATCCTCCATGAACTCTTTAAGGTGATGGCCGTGAAATTACATCAGAGTAAATTCAATCAAGCCAGCTTTTATCACTGCTCTTTCATCTGCTGTTTCCCTGCTCTAGACCGGATTCTTGTTCTCACTTGCAGTAATACCATTACCTCCTTCAAATTTTTTAATGTTGTTGTAAGCTTTCTTTTTCCACCAAGCAGTGAACCATTCTTTGAAAGGTCTTCAGATGTTACCTTGAAATGAGACACAATTTTTGATAAATTTGAGTATCCTGTTGAGTTGTAGGAAAGTAAGGCATTCGCAGTTCTATGATCCCAGAATAAAATCTGCATTTTGTTCGTTGTTGAAAACATTTGTGCGAGACGTTTGAGACAATATTGGAATGAATTGTATCAAAATCTTAAAGACTATTTTGCTTGCTGCAGTGGTTCTTTTAGCTTTAGCAGTTGTTACGCTGTCTAATTTAGGAAAGAACAGCTTATGCATGTGTACATGGCAAAGCATATCGAAAAACACTTTATCCTTTTCAAAACCTGTGCTGAACAATTTGAGACAGTGTTATGCAGACTTTCTGGTTTGGGGAGTGATATGTGTGACTAACTTGGTAATGGAATTGGCAGAAACAATGTTGGCTAAGTGCTTGGACCAAGAGCTTTGATATAATAAAGCTGCACTTTCAAGGCCTTTTCTGCAGTGTTTTAGACAGTCAGGAGGTCCAGCAATTATTGTTCCATTATATCAGTCCCAGTGGGTACTGCATGCTGATCCCTGCTGCTTAAGTGCATTAACTTCTGAGAACTTAATAATTTAAATAGTGCCTATTTTTTTTTTTTCATTTTTCATTAGATATATTAATTAGTATTGCATGGATTTAGACATTTCATGGTTGTTTCTGGTAGGAATGTGAGTGTGTTTCTGAGTCTTAATGAAAGTGGAAAAAACACTTTAATCTCTTCTGCATGAATTTCATTTTAATTGAAACCTTTTCATTTTCACATGGACTCTAGTTAGGAGAACATGATTATTGGTAGAATCATTACAGAATTTTGCCTCTGTCACAGGCACAGTCTGAACACTGAGACATGAAGTATTCATCATCTATTCTCATGTGTAGGACATATTTCATTCTATTCTGACGTTTCTTAAGTTTTCTGACCTGATATTCTGGAATACTATATTTTGCATAGAATTAGAATAATATCATTACAGAATAACTATTGCGTTTTCTAGCAAAATCCAGCAGTTCTTTCGAGACATGGAATACCTAAAATATGCTGTTATGATATTCATGTTTCCACTCTACCAGTAGAGTATTTAGCAGTTTACTGACTTCTGTTAATAACACACAATAAAAAGGGTAAAGTTTTTATTAAAAGGTTGGTCAGTGGTATTTAAAAGGCTGATCAGTCTCTCAGGGTAGAATTTATTTGAGACTGGGACACCTAAATTTACATCCGTAGATGTAGGTGCTTGGGCATTCCTGTTATGGAGTCAATGGTGCTTGAAGACCAGCTACTAACATCTTAACCTGATTGCTTTAACTTAAGATGTTTACCGTTAGTTGAGATGCCTTGGGCCGTATGAGACATCCGAAGAGCACATCCACGGGACAACACCCCTGTGGAAGACCTGAGTCCTTCTGGAGTGGCAGATCAAGGTGAAGCCTTGAATACCCTACTTGACATCATAAAAAAGACAGTGAGTGTAATTTCAGGCAAATGAATCAAGCCTTGACGTTTATTCTGGGGCATGACAAGCAGCTCTGCAGGCTCCATTGATGGGGTTGACCAGAACGCTGTTTTATTTGGAAAGCTTACACAGCTGGCTCACATGTGGATGCCTTCACTTAGACATCTGAATTTAGGTATTTGAATCTGGATCCAAGTTCCACTGTGGTGCAGGAACTGAGAGCTTGTAAACAACTTGGGAATATTATGCACATGAAATCCTTGTAGGTGGAACAAAGAAAAAAATTTCCATGTTTAGAAAAAATAATTTCTATGAAGTTAATGGAATACTGTTAGGGAAATACTTTTTTTTATTCTTTCTCTCACGTATTCTCTACCATTCTTATTTTCTCCAATGACTAGAAATGTATTCTTTTACTATTGGAGACACTTTCTGATTTTCATAAATTTATGGTTTTCTGCAGGTAGCATTTGGCTTCCCACATGTTAGTCAAACCTGTGGTTAATGTGAATGGGTGAAATCAAGAGCAAAGTGCTGTCTTCAGTCATTTAAGATGTATTCTTGAGAAGGGTTTCATTGTCCTCTTTTCATGGAAAGGCACATATTCCTTAGTCTTCATATGACCAAAATAACCCTTTTACAGGTGTCCCCCCAAATTCATTGGCCGTTCTATATTCTCAGCTTTCTCTGTCTGTTCATGAAACTCCAGAGAAGATCCTGACACCTAAGGACAGAATTATGGAATAACTGCACAGTAGGGAAGGCTCGGAGTTTCCCAGTGTAGTTGCACAAAAGCTTTGGGAGGCATGTAAATGCTTTCAGATGCATTGCAAAACTGATGTAGGTTTTTTCAACAGTGATAACAAAGTTGTCATGAAGCAATGGTGTTCCATTCCTCATCACACAGAAGGTATGAAAATGAGCCTTCATTTATGGGAAAGACTGTAATCATAATTTATGACACCCACACGTGGTTTAAAGGATTGGGGTCTAATTCTCCAATCCATACAAGGCAATTTGCATGAGTGAGCAGCAAAAAGTATCTTTTAACTGCAGTAAGGATGAACATTTACCCTTACGTGGTGGAGCTGAGATGTTAGAAAGATGGTAGGATCACCCTCTGATCTCCAGTGCCAGCCCCCTTCTTACTCACAGTAATGGAAAGTAGTTGTTCGTACTTGTGCCTGAGCATCATCACAGAATGGTAATAGGCAATTCCCTGCTTGCTTTTCTGTTTGGGCAGAATTTGGCTGGAAAGAGCTAAAGACAAAAACGTGAAGCCTGAGGCAATTGCTTTGTTAGTGGCTGGACAATGTTGAATGAAGCCTCTGAAGAAAGTTCAGTGTAGGGGCTCTTTACAATGCGATATGCACTCATATTAGACATTTCTGTATTGTTGGTTCAACGTTGCTCTAAATCTGTGTGCTGAACTGATTACAAATCCCATCTAGCTTGGCACTAGTTACAGACTAGTAATCCTTTTTGAGGCATTCAGCTGATGTCATGACACATAGCTGGACTGAAGAAAGTAAAAAGTTTTCAGTAATGCTTGGCTTGTTTTCTGACGCAGGTTTGGTTTAAACAGCTTTCAAGATCTGCCACATTTTAGTAAAATGAAAGTTGGGAACTCTTTCAAAAAGCAGAAAGATGCTTGATAGCATTAGCCACAACAAAATCTGGTGTTGCTAAGAGAAGAAACCACCAACAGGCTTTCTGCTCTTCTTTGTGAGGCAGATAATACTAGCAAGGCAGTAAGTCAAGGTTTTGCTCTAAGGAAACCACTGTCCGACATGCATTATAGCACTGGTGCTCAGTTTCAGCACCAACTTTTACTCCTTGATCTGTGGAGAAGGACTATTTGTTCATTCTAATCTCTAGCATGCACTTAGATTGATGAGGTTATGTATCAGGGCTGTTTTAGTAATAAGCTGGGGTATGGCTGAAACCAAGTTCTCTGCAAGGCAAAGCGGAGAGTATGTTTCTGGTAGCATTGAGCATCTTCAGGTGGCATTGATGTCAGTAGCTTTGGGTTCCTCCTGGAGAGGAATGGCATGCAGAAGGTGTCTGTCTCTCCAGCCTGCCCCAAGACTGATGAGCTTCCACTGCAATATGTAATGAATTCTTGCTATTTGCCTGGAAAAGGCTGTGTTTTTACCAGCTCAAGTCTAAATAAATGAAGTGTTTATCTTGTGGAAGAGCTCATTAGCGTTTGGAGAACGAGCACACAATTTTCTTGAGCAAGTAACTGTAACAGATGACTGAAATCTGGAATTCTTGCCGTGCTGTCAATGCCAATTTCATTTTAGGAAAAGAAGTACAAAATTACAGTGTTATAGTATGGATAAGGAACAAAACATTTCAGACATCTATTAATTTACACTTCCCAGTTTTATATGACAGATTTTTCTTTCTTGTCCCTTGAGCTGTTCTCTACTTGATTTCTATGTCTCTTCTTAAGTTTTGCATATCTGCTGTGTAAATGGTATGTTTTTCTATGTCGTGGTACTCAGAGACCTTTTCCCCCCGAAATATTCCTGTCTATGTCACATCCTGCTGTCTTTGGTTACAGGTGTAACAGTTGTATTTTCATGTACTTCTACCACAGACAACCGTGGAAAAGCTGCACTGTTGACAGACTAGACCGACTGTAGCATTTGGCCATCCACCTGTGAGATCTCCTGGTTGCACAATGTTTTTAGGGTTCTGTAGTGGTAGTACGGTGGTTGTGAGACCTCTTTTTTTTTTTTTTTTTTTGGACAAAGGCCTTCTGATATTGAAGTCAATGGCAAAACTATCATTATATCACTAGTATTTCTGATATTCATGGTGCTCTGTAAATTTACACATTCTTGTTCAGTGTAACCATTTCGACCCACTGTCATGGTCATATCAGTGGAATTTGGCTCAGATTGCCTAGAGTTCATTCTGAAAAGATCCTTCTCTCTTCGCTGACAGATAAAAATGTAATTGGACTGTCTTCATGTACATAGCAAAGGCTATGCCTTAGTGGTGCAAAGTGACTTTTCATGCTGACTGCTACTGGCAGTTTGCTTGCCTGATATTCTTAGTCAAGCTGATATCCTGGCAGTAGCCTATCAGTACCTTAATAAGTTATTAACAGCTGAACAGAAAACTTGATCAGTACTGGAGTTTACAAATTCTGAATTAAGATAGCATATTCAAGAATATTCAGTGTTGACCTGATTGTGTTACCACTGTGAAGAATGGTAAGACTGCCAAGACTCCTGCTTGGAGGGAATATAGCATATTTTGTGAAACATAGAAGAGTTGTAATATTTATTAGCCTTTCCCCCCTTTCATTTCTTTGATAAATTGCTAGATTTACTATTCAGATATGCGGCCGATATACGAGAGTTAATGCAAATCCTTTCCTTATCATAAGCTAGAAAATATTGGAATCTAGATGGCGTTTATGGGAGAATCAGCAGTTAATAATTACCCAGATAAACTGAAACTGTAGTTTCAGGAGGCTGTTGTCCTGTCAGTGATGAACACAAAATCCAAATTTAAATTCATGTTGTATCCCCACAGAACTTTAAAGCTTCTGATATTAAAATTAAAATATTAAAAATTAAAAATTAAAAATAATTTTGTAGAACCATTACTGTTTGAGTCTTAAAAGCTTGTTAAATTTATGCTTGAAAAACAGAGGGTTGTATACAGTTCTCTGTGGATTTAATGGTAATTGCAGTACTATCAAAGTGAGCTAAGCCTCATTATTGTACTTTAAAGCTGTTTGCATCAGACTGCTGTGTGTACACTGTATGTGAGTTCAGATCGTGTGCATGTGGTAGCCAGGGGACAATAAACGTGCCTGGGTTAGCTTGGACACCGTTTGCATTCCACAGTTATAATCAAATGAAAATATGTAGAAGTTTAATTTAAAAAGCACCATTAAGTTGTAAACCATAGTAGTGCTGGGACACAAGTTGTGTAACAAACCACATGGGCAAGTGGTGATTACAATCTTGCATTTCTTCTTGTGGGCTCTGTTGAGTTTCGTATGACGTGTGCTACCAAACTATGTCTGTTCTCCTTTCCTTTCCTCAGTGGAACAGAAGTCTTATGATTGCTGCTTTCCTCTGCATTAGCCGTGGTGTTTTATTTTGCAGTCCTGTCATTTAGTTCTGTTTCAGTGCAATGTTTAGGTTCATGGGGTCTCTCCATCAAGACAAGCAGGACTTTCCTCCATCCCCTGCTGTGTAGCACGCTGGCTAGCAAAGGTGACACAGCGGGTCTCAATGGGTTCATTATGTGTGATGGCTAAAAGCACTTCCCTACATGATTTATTTATAGATGAAAACTGGTAGAGGCTGGTCTGTGTAATAGAGTAGATGACTTGGTCTCTTGTAAACAATATCCTGTTTCTTAAGGGAAGACATTGAAGAATTACTGGTTGTAACCCCATAAACTGGCGCTGTTTCAGCAGCTTTGGTGGACTCAGAAAGTTGACAGCTTCCAGGGGCAGTGCAAGCAGCACCTATTTTTCGGCATTTCCCCCAGCCTGCTACAACTGTAAAGAAAGGCTATGAATGATTTTATTACGAATCAGTGAGCTGATGCCAGGTAAAGACAGACCAGAGGTCTCCACCACCAAAGATCCTAAGGGCTTGCTTGGGACCCTGTAATTCTGGCCCCTCACAGACTTGGCAACTGTCAAACTGATCTGTCTCACTAATAAAGGGTAGGAAAATGGTGGGTCGTATAAAATGATATACTTCACCACCCAATTTGTTCATCTGACAAACTGGGATAAGCTCTTTGGGAGATTATCTGCAGTGTTTATTAGAGAGGCTCATAGTAGTTCTCCTTGGGTGAACTCCAGGGAGAGCTGAGGTGTAAAACCCGAATGGCAGAGAAGGGAGCTGAAGACAGGGAAGCCTTGCAGCGTCAGTGAGAGCTCAAACATCAGAAGCATGCCTCCTGCCCGGCTATGTTAAAATTGTCACTAGTAGCTATGTTATAAAAAAAAGAGGTCACCATTTGGGTGGCAGAAGATAGGGCTCTGACAGCTTGTTAAGAAGATAGTGGGACACCTGGACACCTGGCTCAGGGGGACGAGGCCTGCCAGCATTTCTCTTGCTACCAGATAAGCATCCTGGCTCTTTTGGATCCGGTCTGTGATGTCCAGCTCTCCCCTACACATGGGAGTTGGAGTGGGCTTACTTGCTTCTGGGCATCACTTCAGCTTCCCTAAAACCTGGCCCATGACTCCCTTTTTTGGGAGTTTATAGACCTGCAGTGCATCAAAAGGTATTTTAATGCCAGCCCTGTCTCTGTTGGTAAAGAAAGTATTACTCATGGAGAAAAAAAATTATCTATGTATGCTGACATAAACCCATACACTGTAATTTAGATTTCTAAATTCTATGATGTAGCCACCACATTGATTACACTGGGGTTGTACTATGCAGCTATTAGTCATCTCAGTAGGATGTGTTTTGCTATGGTAAAGTCTACACAAAAAACAGATCTGCATTTTCTAATTTTCAAGATTACTAGTCCATTTCATCAGGAGGCTAAAAAACATGAATGCGTTAAACAGAAAAGTCATAACATATGCAACTTTCCAATATATTTTTTATTTTACAAACTAACCAGAAACTAAGTTAGGTGACAACAGTAGACTTAAAAAATTGTCTTTAATTGAAGGACTGCATTTCACCCTGTTACATACATGCAAATTCAGAGTAAGTCCGGATCCAGGAACTTAATTTTCGGCATGTATAAATAAATACAGAGACTAGAGAAATTGTTTTTATCTTGTGAATGGAAATATTTTATTAATTAAGAAAAATTCAGCTTTCTCAAAAGTAACATTTCTAGCCACAGGAAAAAAATATAATTAGAACAAGACTCACATGATTTTTCTTTCATGGTTAATAAAAATGAAGGGAAAATAACATGTGCACTTGTTCCATAGAGAAAATGAACCTTCTACCACTTTTAGACAGAGCTCTAGATACTTATTTTTTTAGCTGTGCACATACCCATCCTACGTCCAGTTAATTGGTGAGATGAGAACTGATTAATTTTCACACTCTATCACAATTCTAAAAACCCCACAGCCCTCTACTGTTGTTTAACCCTCTATTTAAGCATCACAAATGCCATTGCTTAGTGAAGTACAAAATTACCATTGAAATACATTTCCCAATAAGGTCTTAAAGAGAAAGGAACATCTTACTTCATCACAAGCAAAAGTTAAAACCTTGGAGAAATTGCTACTATAATTTATTGAAGAAGTGTATTCTATCGCTGAAGAACCAGGAAAAGAAATCTCTCTAGTATGTTCTGATTGTAGAAAAGTCACTTCAGCTGTGGTCTGCTTATGCCATGTCTCCTAGACTTACTCTGTAGAGAGCAGGTGTTTTGAAAGAAAGGCGTTCATCAGCTGGCATGTGAAAAGATGCCAGACCACAGGCAAGATCTCAGCTCAGAAGGTCTTTGATTTTGAATGTTAAGGATTATTCTGAAAGAGACTTTGAGCTGTTATTTATTCCATCTGCTTGGCTAAACTGCAGGCTCATGGTGGTTCACCATCATTCTTGACTCGGGTGTTTCACTTGTTCTTACCTCTTCAGAGACAGATTCCTTGACTGTGGAAGTGCTTCAGTTCAGCACTTTTTTACTCCTAGATTGATTCCAAAATTTCTTTCTCCTTTTCTGCAGTTTCAAAGCAATGACTGCTTGTCCTGATCACAGTAGAGTGCAGTTTGTTTGTTTCTTCTCTGCCACAGACTTATGGATATGAAGACTGTTACCATGTCTCCCCTCTAGACTAAATATCTCCAAGTTCTTGAGTTGTTTTTTTCTAAAAATAATCCTGGTGGTTTGTTTTTTTGGTTTTTTTTTTTTTTTTTAGGTTTTTGCAGATCTCTGGAATGTCTCAATTTTGTTGAATGAAATGCCCTAAATTGAACTGTATTGTGCATAGAACAAAATGTGTTTAGGTATACTTAATTTTAGCTAGCAACAAAAGTGGGGAAAAACATTTTTGTATTTTCAGTAAGAGTTTTCCTGAAATATGGTTTAATAGGATTCTTTGTCACTCTGTTTCATATTACATTCTCCCTTCCAGACAACAAAAACCAGTTTACATCTTGGACACTATAGTTGAGTAATCATAAAACAAAATATATGATGTCAAGATTAAAATAAACAAGCTGAAGGCAATATGGCAATATGATAAAGGACTGGTTTAATTGTGAGAAATGGCCAAACAGATAAAAGCAGAAAACCAAGTAAGGGTAATCACAGATGAAAGCCCTAGCAGTGGAAGTTTTGTTAACTTTTTTACTAGAATAATCCTTAGCTATGACATAGATAATTTTTTCTGATGTTTTTCAGAAAACATAATTCAAAAGTCTTTGTAAGTTATTAGCTGATCAACTGACCACTGTAGAATTGTAATTTCCTAGTTAATCCATGTAGATTATAACTGACAATCCAGGTTAATTCAGGAAATTATCTTTTTATTGTTACTTATTCCTGAGGAAGTCATTGAACTCCACAGAGTCCAGAGAAAAATACATCTACTAATAATAACTTCTATGTATTCTAACTACTCTTTTGAGGATTACCTACCCATTTCTAGATAGTTGTTGGGCAAAAAGGCTTCCCCTCAACTTTTATGGATGATAGAGCTCTTGCAGAAATCCAGGTGAGTGAGGAGGAAGTCTGAAACCATCCTCTGAAACCATATCCCACTTTCCTTCCTCTTCTCCCATATCTTGTATGTGCTCCTGTGTATTTGTTGCTGGAGATCACCTCTACTTGATCAGAGATCCCATTTCTCACCACTGTAAAGAGTTTCCACGTGTCCCTCTACCTTCTCTTATGTTCGGGTGGATGCTTCTCTGCTGAGCACTGATTTGCCAAACTCTTGCAGCAGATGACATTTTTGCACTCATATGGAAACATGAGAATCCAGCAAGGAAGGGAATTCTCCCTTCTCTGAGACTGACCACCGGCTGCCACAGGTAGTGTATCATAGATGGGCAGTCCTGGTGGGGCTCACAGAAAATCTTTTCCCCACACCACAAACCACAAGACCACTTCACGGTGTCCTCCAGCATTGTCAGCACTGGATAGGTGAAGCTAAAGGTTAGACAAGCTACAAAAGACTCTAAACTGTTGTACCTGGCAGTGCTGGGTCTAGCCACAGGCACATCCAAGCTCACATCAGTGCATCCTCCCTAAACTCTTGGTTACTACAGAAAGAGAGTTTGGCTGTGTAGGCTGAAAAGGAGTTGAAGATTGTGACCATTTTCCCCGCCTGGAGGCCTGGAGGATGTAGAGCCCAGAGCATGATCATGCTCATTATAAATACAGCCTGTGCTATGGGATTATACTGAATGTTGTGATTTATTTTGTGAACCCTTCAGTCAGTACGTTTGCTGTAATTCTTAAAAACATCATCAGTCAGAAATAGCAAGAATAATTACTTCATTAAGACATCCTGATGAGATCAGGGATTATGGTAATAGCAGATCTGTAGTCTATTTTGATTTTGTCAGTACCTCAGATAAATGATTCTGGTGGTTGTTTACTCAGCAAATTAACTGCATTCCAATTCACTTTATTGTACTTCATAACTTATTTGCTCAGTCTTGTTTACAGTGTAACTAAGCTGACCAAGACTTTATCATGTTTGCATTGAGAATGCTGTGAAGAAAGCTAGACTGGTTGGTGTGTGTCCCATGTATACAGAATGTTCCACAGTGGCAAGCCACTAGCAACTTGATACATACTTAATAGGAAAAAAGCACTACTTATATCTGGTGAACTTGTAAATCCACAATTTTTAACCTACACTTTTCATTTTCTCAACATAAACCTCGTAATCACAGCTTCCATCTGTGTTTTAGAAATTTTTGTCGTTGCCAGATGAATTAGTGTGTTCTTATGCTTGAGCAGGCTCCTGGGTCCAGAATGACTCCATCCCTTTCTAATACAACTCTGCACCTCTCTGTGCCGTTACCTTTTTGCCCCCTCTAAGCACAGGTCTTGGTCTCACAGGCCTTCTGGTAAGCTGTATGCAGCAAGTGATGTAGAGTTGAATTCTTCAGGCTCTGCTCTTCTGCGAGTTTATATCCACATGCAGAGACTTTTCCAGCCTGCTATGATTTGGGAGAAAAGTCAGCCTGTACCAGTCAGGAAGGGAGGTTTTGCACTCTTAAATACAGTTACATCCATAAGCAGCATCCAGTTTCTCTCCCGTTATTTGGAAAAGCATCTGCCTCCCCTCCACCAAGTTATCATTGTCTGAAATGACCACGTGTTCCAGAAGAAATGCTTAGAGATTGCATTTTCAAGGTTCAAACACAATTTTATACCAGTGTTAGTATAGCTGGTTGTTGGCTTAATTAGGGCCACAGGTGCCTCTCTTAGGCTGGAGATGTTGGAGATGTTCGCTGAATAAGGTAGTCTGAGCCTGGGAGTGTCTGTGTTCATTTGACTTTTCACTCATTGAAGTCTCATTCTGCTGTATGAAAAACACAGAGAAAACTGGGTAAGCAGCATGACCTGCAAGAGAACATATAATAAAATACACCAATTACTGGAAAATGTCAAAAAATTTTTATATGGAACCATCTGGATGAATTTGGTGGCTGTTTGGAGAGCTGAGCCAGTGTTGGAGCCAGAGGACAGGGACATGTATGCATCCAGGATTAATCATGAATCAAAACAGATGAAGAATAAAAAATGGATGGGATGTACATACTGTGGAGCTGCCTCATTAGTTATGTTGCCCAATGTTATGGGCCTCATTAGTCTGAGCAACCTGGTTAGCTGAATGCTATCCCGTTGCCACCTCTGTGGCTCCTGCTGACCTCATTTTCACAAGAATTGTGCTTTTAAAATCTCTGTGCTATAATCTTATTTAATATTATGTTTGAATCTGGTATTATTTGTCTAGAAAAAAAATGCATTTTCAGTATTTAATATGTCTACTTATTTAATTATTTTAAAGAATGGCTGCAGTAGGAACACATGGCAGGCAAATCTGACTTATTTTCAAAGTAGAACATGTACATGCAAATCACTGTTTGTTCACATTATTGACTCAATATGTTCTGCATGAAAACTCAGATGGCAGAAACTGTGTTTTATCTAAAGTTTTCCCTCTGTCTCATGGCACTATTTGGAGTTGTGATGCATAAACACTATAATACTGAAAGGAGTGCTGTGAGGAAGCAGCATGTTTGTCTTCATGATGTAAGATATTCACTGTGCTTGTCTTAATTATGGATGAAATCATAGAATCATTGAGGTTGGAAAAGACCTTTAAGATCATCAAGTCCAATTGTAAACCTACCATTGCCAAGTTCACCACTAAGCCATGTCCCTAAGCACCACATCTACACATCTTTTAAATAACTCCACGGATGGTGACTCAACCACTTCCCTGGGCAGCCTGTTCCATTGCTTGTCAGCCCTTTCAGTGAAGACATTTTTCCTAATACCTAATCTAAACTTCTTCTGGCACAACTTGAGGCTGTTTCCTCTTGTCCTATGAGTTCTTACCTGAGAAACAGACTGAAGTCCACCTTGCTACAGCCTCCTTTCAGGCAGTTGTAGAGAGTGGTAAAGTCCCCCCTTAGCATCCTCCTCTCCAGGCTAAACACCCCCAGTTCCCACAGCCGCTCCTCATAACACTTGTGCTCCAGACCCTTCCCCAGCTCCGTTGCCCTTCTCTGGACATGCTCCAGCACCTCAATGTCTGTTTTTTAGTGGGGGACCCCAACCTGAACCCAGGATTTGAGGTGCGACCTCACTACTGTCCAGTACAGGGGGACAGTCACTGCCCTGGTCCTGCTGGCCACACTGTTGCTGATACAAGCCAGGATGCTGTTGCCCTCCTGGCCACCTGGGCACACCGATGGCTCATGTTCAGGTGGCTGTTGACCAGCACCCCCAGGCCCTTTCCCACCAGGCAGCTTTCCAGCCACCCCTGCCCAAGCCTGTAGCGCTGTGTGGGGTTGCTGTGACCCAAGTGCAGGACCCGGCCCTGAGCCTCGCTGAACCTCATAGAACTGGCCTTGGCCCATTGATCCAGCCCGTCCAGACCCCCCTGCAGAGCCTTCCTGCCCTCAAGCAGATCAACACTCTCCCCTGTAACTTGGTGTCACCTGCAAACTTACTGAGTGTGCACTCGACCCCCTTGTCCAGATCACTGATAGAGACATTAAACAGGACTGGCCCCAGTACCGAGCCCTGTGGAACACCACTTGTGACCGGCCACCAAGTGCATGTAACCCCACTCACCACCACTCTTTGGGCTCAGCTGTCCAGCCAGCTTGTTACCCAGTGTAAAGTACACCTGCCTAAGCCATGAGCAGCCAGTTTCTCCAGGAGAATGCTGTGGGAAATTGTGTCAAAGGCTTTGCTAAAGTTCAGGTGGGCAACATCCACAGCCTTTCCCTCATCTACTAGCAGGTCACCTTGTCATAGAAGGAGATCAGGTTCATCAAGCAGGACCTGCTTCTCATAAACCCAGGCTGGCTGGGCCTGATCACCTGGCTGTCCTTTGTGCTGCATGATGGCATTCGCAATGATCTGCTCCATAACTTTCCCTGGCATCAAGGCCAGGCTGACAGGCCTGATGTTCTCCAGGTCCTCCTTCTTTCCCTTCTTGTAGATGGACATCACATTTGCCAACTTCCAGTCAACTGGGACCTCCCCAGTTATCCAGGACTGCTGTTAAATGATTGGAAGTGTCTTGGCGAGCACTTCTGTCAGGTTCCTTAGTACCCTTGGGTGGATCCTGTCCAGCCCCATAGACTTGTGTGTGTCTAAGTGGTGTCACTGGCACGTCACTAACCATTTTCCTTGTATTATGGGGACTTCATTTGGCTCCACATCCCTGTCTTCCAGCTCTGAGGTACTCTGAGAGCAACTTGTCTTACTAATGAAGGCTGAGGCAAAGAAGGCATTAAGTACCTCATCCTTTTCCTCATCCTTTGTCACTATGTTTCTCCCCACATCCAATAAAGGATGGAGATTCTCCTTAGCCCTCCTTTTGTTGCTAATGTATTTGTACAAACATTTTTTATTGTCTTTATGGCAGTAGCCAAATTATGTTCTAGTTGGGTTTGGCCTCTCTAATTTTCTCCCTGCATAACCTCATGACATCCTTGTAGTCCTCCCGAGTTGCTGCCCCTTCTTCTAAAGGCCATAAACTCTCCTTTTTCACCAGAGTTCCAGCCAAAGTTCTCCCTTCAGCCAGGCTGCTGTTCTTCCCCTCCAACATGCCTTTCAGCACATGGGGACAGCCTGCTCCTGCACCTTCAAGATTTCCTTCTCAAAGAATGCCCAGCCTTCCTGGACCCCTCTGCCCTTCAGGACTGCCTCCCAAGGGACTCTGTCGACCAGGCTCCTAAAGAGGCCAAAGCCTTCTGGAAGTCCAAGGTAGCAGTTCTGCTGGCCCCCCTCCTTACCTCTCTGAGAATCAAAAACTATCATTTCATTGCTGCTATGCTCAAGACAGACTTCAGCCATCACATCACGTACAAGTCTTTGTCTGCGAGCAGCAGGTCCAGTGGGGCACCTTCCCTAGTTGGCTCCCTCACCAGCTGTGTCAGGAAGTTGCCTTCTACATGCTTCCAGGAACCTTGTAGACTTTTTCCTCTCCACTGTGTTGTATTTCCAGCAGAGATCTGGTAAAGTGAAGTTCCTCATGAAACATAGGCTAGCGATTGTGAGACTTCTCTCAGTGCTTATAGAAATTTCATCCATCTCTTCATCCTGGTTGAGTGGTCTATAACAGACTCCCACCATGATATCTGCCTTGTTGGCCTTCCCTCTGATTCTTATCCATAAACACTTGACCCTTTCATCACCGTCAAGCTGTAGACAGTCAAAACACTCCCTAACATACAGGGCTACCTCACTGCTACCCCACCACCTCTCCTTCCTTGCCAATACCTTCTGAAAAGTTTATAGCCGTTCACTGCAGCGCTACCATTGTGTAATTCATCACCACGTTTCCTAGATTGCAACTATATCACGGTTTTCCAGCTGCCCGGTGGCTTCCAGCACCTCCTGTGTATTGCCCATGCTGCATGCATTGGTGTAGATGCACTTCAGCTGGGTTACTGATCCCTCCACCTGTTTTGGGAGAGAAGCTCTAATTCCTGTGTGACCATTCTCAGGTCCTTCTGTGGTTTCTAAGGCATCAATAAGCCTTGTGTCTTTGCTGCCATGTAGATCTCTACCGCCTGCCTCCACTGAAATGGCAAGCCAAAGGGCCTTGCTAACACATTGTCCCTCAAATATTGGCGTGCTGTGTGCAGTCTTACCTCTAGTAAGCCTGGACTTACCTCTAGTGAGCCTGGGACAAGGTAACTCTATAAGCTATACAGCTCAATTGGTTATGGTAAGATTATTGTATTCAGTGACAAAACTGTCCCCAGTATGATTATTTTATTGACAAATTAAACCAGAGTAGACTCTAGAAAAGATGTGAGTAATTTTGTCATGTTAGGATTGATAGTAATTAAAAGTTTTTAGTTTTCCTGTTATTTTGTTCATTCTTTTTGATGTTTCTGGTGGTTTTTAATGACCACATTTCTAACTGCACTAGGTAATGTACAGATTAAGGTTTTTTGAAGTTTCTGTTCTGTGTATATGACAGATATAAAAGAACTTTAACTTTGGAGAGGGTAAAATGAGCAACACAACTATGTAGAATATTTTTGTGGAATCTCTTCGTTTAATTTAAGAACTGTGTTAATGAATGTCTCAACAAATGAAGTGCATACACCAGTACCTGAGACTCTTGGGAACAGATACGTCAACTTTCATCTGTTGTTTTAGCATGTTTTTAATTTGTCTTGTGTACAGAGAAATCCCACAGTAAACTTGGCCTGTAGCTTATTTATCCATGTTAATGTTGATGAGCATGTGTGTATAGCTACATATTACTTGTCTGTGGCTATTTCTGGAAGAAAATAATTTTCCCCTGTGCTAAACGAACAATAACAATGCCTGTAGGGCTTTCTGCAACAGAAGACTATTAGTGCTATATTTCACCTTCCTTGCTCTTTTTACTATAGTATGATATTATAATATTTCAAAAATAATTCTGTATATTTTACATTATAGTTCATAAATCAACCTTGAGTTGTTACCCAAACCTTTCCTTATAAGGATACATATTTCTTGGGTTAACTTCTCTCCAATAATGTTCTGGGCTTGTATCAGCAATACAAAACAGTTACAGCAGAAATTAAATATCAGTTATCATTCCTAGTAAGAAAAGGTGATCTCCGGTACATGCATGTAAGATCTGCTAACACAGCCCATGTTCTAATTATAACTAGCATGATGTGCTCATTATTGTGACTGTTTGTTCAAGATGTCCCTGTTTTTCTGCTAATGTGTGCTGTTTTCCGCAGCCCAAATACCTGAAAAAGATAGCAGAGTGTTTGCAAGCGGAAGCAGCTGCTTTCCAAAGGTCCAGCAGAGCCTCAGTTGTTACTGATTCGTATGGACAGTCAGCACATGCTTAGAAAAATTACATGGCAGCAATGAAATGCTTGGTGTCTGGCACATCAATGGAGATGGAAACTGGTGAGATGTTGTTGGCTATGCTGGTGTTTGTGGTGGCACAGTGGCTTTGCCAACAGCAACCCAGTCCCTTTCAGGCTACGCCTGGGTGAGCTTTTACAGGCAAGTACACTCCAGCCCTGCTGCAGTCCTAGCAAACGTGAGCTGGCTCTTGTGTCTGGCTGCCTCAGAGCACAGGCAAGTGCAGCCCATAGGGGCTTACAAAAGGTAGTGTGGATAAACCAGTAATTTTACTGTCCTTAAAAAATCCACACACATGATTATGTTAAGGAGAAGGGAAGCCTTCAGGCAGAAGGAACTGGGAAGGTAAAGCCAACTCTTTGCACCCAGTGTGGCTTTAGCATGTGATGGAAAACTGAGCTATCAAATACCCTTAAGATCAGTTTTATCTGCCGTTCTCAGAGTGAACATTTGGACACATTAAAACAGCCTGGCTCAAGCACTCAACACACCACTCTCAAGAATGACAATTCAGGCATGCATGATAATGTGTTTCCAACCCAAGCTCTCACTCAGGCAGTCTGGAAGCGCCAGGTGCAAGGCAGTATTGCTGCAGTCCAGGCAGTATTACTGCAGTCCAGTCTATCAGCAGGTGTCCTGTACATGACTCTTCCTATGCACTTGGTAGAGGTTTCTGATGCTAGAGCCAGGATACAGCTGAGTTTCAGACATCATGAAGTTTGGCAGGTATAAACCTTAGCTTCACAAGACAGCCATGACCTCAGGATGCTCAAGTGACAGGGATTCTAAAAGATTCTGGGAAACATGGGAAGAAAAGAAACATAGAACATATCTAAGTAACATCTGAGAAGCTACTATGAAATGTAAAGCCATTTTTAAATTGTCTTCTTATTCTACATCAGGAAATTTATACTTCGGAGATGTAAGATGAATAGAAATGTACTAATTTTTCCAAAATGCTACAATGTCTGTGCATACTTGGAAGTCAGCACACAAATTAATAGCTATGGCAACTTCTGTTACATAGTATATGGATTCTGTGTCATAATAACATTCCCTTTGCTGCAGTACCCAGCCTTCGCCAGTGGCCAGCAATAGGTGCTGGAGAGGACAATAAAAATATCAAACAGATGGTGACATTTCACAATAATCTGGTGTCCAGGAGTCTAGGACTTGAGGCAATTTCATAGTACCTGACTAACAGCTCTTACATGAGTGTCTGCAGTTGCTTTTAGACTATTGACATCGCGTTGAAATGAATTCACAAGGTTAAGTGGATGTTGTGTGAAGAATACCTCCTCTTATTCACTCAGAACTTGAGATGTGCAGACTTCTTCTGATAGCTCTCCTTCCCTGTATTGTGGGAGAATTCAGAGAGGCCATGTACTGGATAAAAATAACAACAAAAAAGTTTTAGACTGATATATTTCTCAAGAGCCCTTATGGAGTCTAGATAAAAACCTAATTATCTCATTTGGCCAGATGTAAGAACACTCAAACCTGAAGGTGTTTGAATGCAGGGTCCAGCTTTTATAATTTGTACCCATTTCTAAGGAAAACACAGTCTCTAATGCACGTTCGTGACTCAGGAGATGAAGCCACTCTCTGTGTGGTTCCCGTGAATTGCTCCTGAGGAGCTGTGTTGCATGCTCATCCTCAGTTTGGAGGGCAGAAGACATGGAGAACAGCCAGTGCAAACCTGTGCTGTGGGTTGTAGTTTCCCTCAAAGCATTTGAAATAGCAGACACAGGACCATTTCCTTTTCCAAACAAACACCACAACCTGATCTGGCTCTTTAGACACTTTAAAATTCCATTTTCTTCAAAAATTCATCCAAAGTAATATATTAGAGAAAAGATCTTAAAAGCACTATGACTAGAAGAGCTCTAGGGAAACAAGATCAACTGATTAGACTTTTTTGTTTGGTTTGATAACTCTGCAACTCTTATTCTCCTATTTTTGGTACATCTAAATGTAGAGTATTCATTATTCTATAAATAGCTTGTGGCAAGAGAGACAGAGTGACAGACCGTATATTATTTGATTGTTTTGATTTAAAATATATGCTCTATTCTAACTCCTGCATGGTACCCATGTGTACATGTAGCTTTTGAGGGAAAGCCTAGTGACGGTCTTTGTCTATTTGTTCATCTCAGGATCCCCCAAACAACAATTTTTATCAAAATGAAGGAATAACTCACAGAAGCATGTGATGGCGACTGGCAGGCCAAACCTAAATCAATGTTCATTGTTTCATACTGAGCCTGGAATGAATCTATGGAGAGGCAGCAGGGATGATCTATGAAGTATGATATCTGTAAGGTCAATAAGCCTTTGAGAGAGCCATTGCTAAAAAACATTCCCCAAAACTATTTGCATTCTTAATGCTCCACTGTTTTTGAGAAAACTGTGAAACGAGGTCCTGCTGTAGTACCTCTGAACTTGAGGCTTTTCTAGCTGAGCTCTCAAAGCTGTAAGTAGGGATGGTATGCTGTCCACACAGGCCAGAGATCTTCCACCCTTTCCTCAGTCCAAGATCATATAGATGGATATATTTACTTATAGAATTGTGCTGTGCTCAGGATGTACTAGGCAAACACTGTGAGAAGAGATTGATTTTCAGTGGATTTGAACTCCAATTCAAACACTTCTGAGCATGTTTCCTTTAGTGCTGTTATTCTTTCTGAGACTGTTCATCAACTGGGAATATCCCTGAGCCACCATCTTGTAATCAGCTGCTGATTTTCGGAGTTCACCACCAAATGTTTTTGTGCTACTCAACTTGAGTAAGCCTACAGCATCCTCTTCCCCCAGCCTGTCTGCCTCCAGCCCGTCTGTCTGATTCGTTGCCCCTCTAGAGCAAACAATTTCTGTCTTTGGTCTGTCTCCTCCAGATGCTTACTGCCTTCTTTTCTCATAGCTCCTTTCACATTTACTACAAAAAATCACGTTCTGTACAGGTTTATTATTCCCTAGCAATAAGAAGACTTCTTATAGGTTGGAAAAAACAAACATTCTGCCATGGCATGCTTCCCATGAAGTAAAGTTCTTCTAGTAAGTGATACATGCTGCTTCTGCTAGAAAGTTTAGAAATGTGAAATAAAATAACAAACTGTTTTTTAGAGCGATAGCCTCATTCAAGTGCTGTCTTCTGGACGGAAAGTTCGCTCAGGTACAAGTATTGCTCTGGGTTCCAGTAACATATCTCTATGTCATGCACTCTGTAAACTAGCCTCTGCTTACTACACATGCAATTTAAAACCTAGAGCTTTACATGAACATAAGGTCTGTGATAGTGCATGTGGTTTGTGTTTGGGTACCTCAGCACCTTTTGCAGAAATGGTGTGTAGAGTTGTATGTGTGGCAGCCACAGGGGGACATTTGATTGTGCAGCCTGTGAAAGGGGACTTTCAAATCGGGGCAAACCTAATTGTTTTTTTCTGGGAGGAGACAGATGCTTATACAGCACAAAGGGGGGATGCTGAATTCGGTAGCCTGACAGAAGCGAGGCTGCCACAGCTCCACGCCCTGGGTCTAACCAGTAGTGAGGCTGAGCATGTGTTCCCAGCAGGCACCTAGACATACGTGTGCATGCATGAAGTACATGTGTCACACAGGTAGACACAGACAGACATACTCAGCATTTGCACAAATACCAGATCATCAGCGTCATCATCCTGTTCCCTTCTCTGGCAGATCAGGAAGAAGGTCTGTTAGTGGGAAATACGTATGTACATATGTACAGTGTGGACACCCCCAGCTGCTGGGTTTAGCTGCTGGGCTGTGTGCCCTCCTTTGATGGGCCTGTGAGGAGCTGGGACTGGGTGTTATTTTAGGTCCCTTACCTGCTGTTGTTCCTCTACACTCCTTTCCATGTCCATGCAGATGAGGTTTTCATCACATAAGCTGACATATGTAGTATAGAATTAAAAATTACCTGTTTTGAAATACTGGATAGCAATGGAGAGAACAGGTGTTTGAATAAATTAATAGAAATCCAGGGACAACAGCTGCTGTAGTATACTTACGGGCAATCTGCAGAAAACTTTAAATGTTAACAGGTAGCATGTAGACTCCTAGGGTAATGTCTCCCCTGCATGATGAAATAAAAGTGCCCAGCAAGCTGTACTTGTTTTTGCCTTTGCATGTCTTATGTTTGCTTTCATTTTCAGTAGAGAAATGATGTGAGTTCTGAATGTCCATTTGTTATCTTGCATCACAACAGTTCTGTTTAAAAGGAGTTTTAGGGTTCAAAATACTGAGCAGAAAATTCCCATAAAATGGAATAAATTTTGAGCTTTTATGCAGATACTCTGGAAAGAGGATACTGGAGTTTGGCCTATTACATCCGCAGATTTGACCTTTATGTCTCCCTGTTTCCTGTTCTGAATGTTGAAGATGATATTATTATTCTTTAATTACTATTACTATTATTATTATTACTATTACTATTTATTACTATTTTTACTATTTATCACTATTTATTACTATTACTATTACTACTACTATTATTATCATTATTATTATTATTATTATTTATTATTATACTACAATAGCAGTAGTAATAATAGGGTGTGGTCTCTGATGAAATAGCCATGGCCATATAGAATGGTGGCTGCCGGAATGCTTTTCCACCAGGGTGATCCTTGCATAATGCTTGGCAGCACTTTTTCAGTGGTTTCCCTCATAAGGTTTTGCGTTTCTTATGGAGGTGAGGAACTTGGAGTTGTTTGGACACATGAAAATAACAGAAAATCCATGAGATTTCACAGAATTTTTCACTTGCCTCCAACAGATGGGCAAGGCATGAAAGTTTAATGCATGCAGCTGATGTTTGCTAAGCCTGAAAAAGATGACTTTCCAGGACCTCTACACTTTTGGGCTTGGGAATATGTTCATGAATAGTGGAAGATCACGGCTGACACCGAGCAGCTGGGCCTGTTTGAAAGTTTGTGGTCTGAGAGCAGTAAGATAAACAGCAGCTCAGCAGAGTCCTACTGAAAAAATAAATAGAACATGTTATCCCAAACTTTTGAACAATTAGGAAAAAGTACATCATGTTGAGCATGGACTTTATTAGTTTATATTCATTAGTATATATAAATAAATAAATAAAGTATAACTTTATTAGTTATAGTATTAAAACATGTCCAGAAGGTCCTGATTTGTGAGAACTTGAATTTGATCTGGAGGAGGAGAATAGTACTGTTTGTAGTGGTTAGGTTACGTATCTCATACATATTGTGAAAACAGCAGTTTGGTTTTCACTTGAATCAGCTTCGTTTATGTATAGCTGATATGCCAAGTTCAGTTCATGGAGCTGACTGTGTATTTCAGCTATTTATGCTTAAAGATTCATTATGACTATGTTTAAAGGGTTTTTTTTCTGCAATTTCCCCCCTTCTGTTTATATCTTCATACAAAAATGGCATCCACAGAATGCTGGTCTCAGAGCTGAATATGAAATTAGTGGTCCTGAACTGGACTCATGTAATTTACCAGGCATTTGGCCCCACTTCTCCTTTTTAAAAACAAATGATGATAACATCTACTGGTTTTCATTTTAATGCACTAGAATTAGCTGTAATATAAGTTTTCCAAAGCACTGTAAGCAAAAGTATATAAAGTTGCGCCCCAAAGACTATGAATAATGGATCTGAAGAAAATCCTGGAAGTGCATGGGTTTCGCTATCAGACTGCATTAGGCAGAACTCATTTGGCAAGATTACTACGTTTTAGGGAGTGTTTATTTTTATTTTTCTTTGTACCATTTTTGCTTTGTGGAACCAGAAATCCATATACTATATATCAGCCGTTGGATGGGAAATTTGTAATGTTTTACAGAAAAAAAACCCAGCTTAAAAATACCAGATTATTATTTTTTTTAATGAGAACTTGTCAGTTGCTTTGTTGAATGTGAAAGAAATACCCGGAGAAAAGCAGAGGGCCCTGTTGGTTTCTTCTACAGACACCCTTATAAAAGTGTGTACCTTGAGACCTTCCGCACAAAGAGCTCCAAACCCTCAAGGGACATCAGAATGGTATTATTGCGTTCAGGGGAGCTATTAAAACTTAACTTTTCCTATATTTCATACTTTGAGTGGTTGGAAAAACAAGGATTGAAGAGATGAAAATAAAAACAAATAAATAATGTTCACTGCCCCTTCCTTAGCCAGTTGCCTGTTTGTTTTTCAAACTTAAGATTTGGTTTAACAATGAAGAGTCACTAATATTTGTCTAAGAGGACATGTATTTGCTACACTGGGATTAAATGAACTGCCTCTTAAAAAAAGTTCTGGAAGGGGTAACTGCAGACATTTTAATTTTTTTCTTATTTTTTCATCTATAAGTCAATGAGTGCATTTTTACTTTTAACGTTACTGAGTGCTCCTGTGCATTTCTTTCAGTTCTTAAATGCAACTTTAGCTTAGAATTAAAAAAGTTCTTAAGTGGTAGTGTTTTAAATATTAAATACTTAAACAGTGGTATAATGACCTAAACCTAACAACAGTCTACAAGCTGAAACTAAACGCAGCCATATCTCATAAGGGTCTCTGGGTTAGAGTTTTTCAAGTAGCCAGCTTTTATCACAAGTTGCTTGAGGTATTTAAAGGTTTTGTTTGTATTCCCTCTTAAAGTGCTGTGACTTAGGCTTAGGCAAGTACAAGGAGTAATCATATTCAGAAAGGAAGTAGATTTTTCTGAGGCAGAAGAGATATAAAGATCTAATACAGATGCAGTAAGAACATACAAATGGACAGAGTGAGTTCACGGACTCATGATGGGATGGAGGAAATGTGTTTACAGGCAAGGAAAGTTAAATAAAAAATGCTCCAAGGTCTGATACAATTTTGGTTCCATTACTCGTTCATTGCTGTGACTAGACCTGTGGTTTAAGAAGAACCTGTGACTAGACCTGTGGCTCCAGGTCTCCTTGGCAGCATTGTTGTTGCCTCTGTAGAAGAGCAGCAGTGGATAGCAGTCCCAAGGCCAGACAAGCCTTAGCAGCCTCTCCACAGTATCCCTGATCCAAGCCCTTGGCAAGGAGAAAGACCTCCTCCCTAGATCAGGTCAGGTGGGCAGATGGGAGCCTCCGTCCTTGCAACAAAGTCTCCTACAGCTACTGCTGGTGCTGCTCTGGTGCTCAGGCACTGCTGGCCTGGAGGCTTTGCGGTTAGATGTCCCAGTGCATACTCTACTACCAGGGCGCTGATTCCCTTCTGGAACTGCAGGTGGGATAGTAGCCATCCTCCTGGTACTAGAAGTCACCAGCTTCCATTGTCTGCCATCATGGTAATCTCCATTTCCTATTCCCACCGGCATGGACCGCACCTCCCCTTCCGTTGGCACAGCTGGGCCAGGTCTGGTACCTGAAGGATTTTGGAGAAGCTCCAGTCAGCCTCCTGTTCACCGTTTCTGATGCACAGCCTGTGGACCACCTCCTGCAGCTCACTCGGTTGGCAGGATGGCCCTCCCCAGCACTCATGTCCTGCAGGCGAGGAGCTCTGGCCCAGCCTTGGCAAGGGGCTCCAGGCAACCCTGCAGCCCCCAGCTGCACAGCTGCACTTGCCTTTGGGAGTTTGCTCTGAGCTGAGGTCTCTGATGTGCCAGGGGTAGACACTCCTAGGGACTAGAGACCATGCCCTGCCACATGTCGCCACCACTGCCCAGCACACAAACACACCACGGCAGAATTTCTGGTCCACTTCTGATCTAGGACCCGCAGCTACATGGGCACCTCCAGCACCTGCTGACACAATGTTTGGCCCTTGCTAAGGAGAAGCCAGTTGGAAACAAAAAGTTAAAAGTTCCATTTGATTTGGAGTTGCTGGTGGAGCTGGGGTGAGAGGCTGCTAGAGCTTGCTAGCAGGCAATACCTGCTGCAGAAACCCACACTCAGCAGCAGCAATGATAGGAGTGGCTGCACTGAGGTCCCCAAATAGCTCCCAGGAGTCTTCCAACCGTCCCAAAAGAAGCTCCTGAAGATCCTGAAGCAAAGCCCCGGAACTGCTGCACAAACTGCTGCATGTTGGCTGGCTCTGCTGGCTATGTTCTCCTGTGGGCCTTTGCAGCTCCCAAGGTTTTAGGTTGTGCTTCAATGAGGACAAATGGTCCAGGGATTTCTTGCAGATGCAGATCCAGTATGGAAGATGAAAGTGGATGCAGGCTAGTAAAAAGTGAAGGGGAACTGCACTACTTGAAGGGCGTTTAGTAGAATCATTTAGGATGACTTTACAGAAGGAACTTTAATTTGCCAGTATGAACCTGATAAAAGCAAAACACTGGAGCATGCAAAGATTTCTTAGATTTGGGCAACCCTGATAGCTTAGAAACACATGGGCTAGAGTTTTAGCTGCCTCCAGGAATAGGAAGTGGCAGCTGATTGAGAAAGGGTTTTAGAGAATTTATACGTTGGGTTGTTAAGATGATGTTAAATCTTTTATTAAGCAGTGAAGTTCTTGGATTTTGCTCCACGTTCATATGCTTTGTTCAACTGAGGTAACAATGAAGCTTACAAAAATGCTTCTGTTGAAGTCAACACACTTTGGAGCAAGCTCTGTGCATTCAAGTCATCAATATCAAATACATTGCTGTTCACAATGCTTCCTGTATCCTTGCAAACACTATGTGAATATATTTATATAAACACAAGAAGAATTTGTTGGACTTTTACATTTCTAGAAATTCTAAAAAACTAGACAATAAACCCTACTTGCTCACATCAATGGATTTTGTACTAATGTAAACTGATTTTATTGCTGCTTTTTGTGTGTGACATGAAGATTTTTAAACTAAAATGTATGTATTCTACACTCAACACAGAAAGCAATTTCCAGCTTGTCTGCTAGGTTAAAGGACTCTCTGTTACAAAAACATTTTTCTTCAGAGAGGAAAGGATCATACCAAGATATGGCTATTCTTGCCTCCTGTCTTACTGGGAAATACACTTTCCAGAGACTGAATTGTGTTTGTTTCTTTCTTAAACTGTTTCTAGTCAGTCAGCATCCTTTCCAATGTGCTGACACCAGAGTTAGTTGCAATTGTCAAGTAATGGCCTACTTATAATTTTCTTACTACTACTAATTATCACAGTAGCTTTCTTCAGAATTGCGCTGGTGACTTTTTTCAGGTTGATATATTTTTAAAATCAGTTTAATGATCTACAACATATAAAGGCTTTCTGCTTTAGCTACAGTGGAGGATTTGGAAATATTGTGTCTGACTGTGGAAAATGCATGAAAAGAATGCAGAGGAAGACAGCTTGATCTGTTAGTGATCTTAAGTGTTTTTGAAGTATCCATACACATGTATATACATATGCATACTTTAACATGTGATTTTCAATCACTTTTGAAATAGGACTATATTTTTCCTGTTTCAATAGGTTTGAATAAAATTTTAAGCCTAGAATTCTGTCTGGTTTGTGCATTCCTCACTGAGACTCAGCTTATCTTAATTGATCCTAAACCAGGCAAAACCATGTCAAAGAGGGCATTATTTTCCATCAGTGAATGCAAGTCTTGTAGTGGTAAGGTATATTTCTGAAGTTCTTAAGATACAGAACTTCATATACTGAAATTAACTGGATCATAGATAAGAAAAAATAGACATATTTGAGAAATTTGTACAGTCTGCAGGATAAATCACCAGCATAACATTACTCAAAAAAAATTTCTTGACTCAGCTATGTTAACTGAACAGCAAAAAATCAAAATCCAACCAACACTCATAATTGAAAGAGAATGGATTTTACATGTGTACACATTCAAAGCCACCTACATTTGTCTTTTGACTGGAGTGTTTTATAAATATGTTTTGCTATATATGCATCATAGGAAAATGTTGGCATCTTGTTAAGGCACAAGCAAACTAGTAGGCTGCAACAAGGCTTTACTGTTGGTCAGCATCTACTGTCCATGCTATAGCTCCTTCCTCCAGAGGTCAGACCACACTACTACCCCCTCTCCCACACTCCTCAGGGCTATTTAACCACTTAGCAGGAACAAGCTACAGCTGTGCATCATCCATGTCAATCAACCCACTGCCTCTGAGGCCAGGCCACAGCTGCATGTTATCAATGCTGACCAACCCACTGCCTTCATTCCTCTACAGCATCTTTTTTTATCACAACAGACATCCACGAGATGTCTATACTAAGACACTTTGTGTTGTCTGAACTTTAATGCCAGAGTAAATGCTTCTCCAGGATTCATCTTTGCAAGCTACTTCAGGCAGAAGATTCAGATATAAAATTCATATGTATTCAGAGTTGTTCAAGTTGTCTCTGCAGGATCATCTTAACTTTCAAACTAGGCAACAGTAAGTCCATGGGGAACCCAGATAACCAGCAGGGGATCTCGCATACTCTTTAATTTCTCTATCCACTTTGAGGCTGAGGTTTAGCAATCAGCTTGAACCAACCTAAGCTGGCATAGCTGCCAAAAAGTGACATTCAGGAATATGCTTCTGTGGTGGGTGAAGGAGGCAGCAGAGGTGAGTGAAGAACGCTTCCAGTGGCAGCGTGATTGCATATGTTCTTAAATCTACTGTGAAACCATCCCCTTGGGGACTACAGTGTATAGGAGGGTGTGTGTGTGTGTGTGACTTTAAAATGAATAAGGATTCCAGCCTTTAAAATCCCATCACAGAACTGGTTGCTGGTAATGCAGACACAGTGTCATCTTCAGACCAGGAATGTTTTGTGTAAGTATTGTGATTTCCATCTCCCCTCTTGCATTTCAAAACTACTAAAGATTATTAGATTGGTTCCAGACAATTGGGAGATAGAACTGATTTACAGTTTTGTTCCACAATATACTGAGTGGAAAATAGTTATGTTTGTTTCAATCAAAGCTGTAGTCATTTTTTTATTCTTCCTTGTAAGTGTCTGTTTGTTTTACTTTCAATACGTGAGCAATGTATTTGCTCAATTTATTACAAATATGATTGACTAGATATTTTTGACATGAAAAAGCTTCTGGAAAAAGTACGCTGTTTAATTTCCATGACACATGTTGTGTTGCTGTTCTCTTGAAGTAGTTTTCAGAAGGGAAACCATCACTTAAAGTCATTTGTACAATCTGGCTGTAAATCAGCGGAGACTACACTGAAGAAAATATTCCTTCATTGGCAGGCGTTTTGATGGGATGACCTCATCATTTTTTCCATCTCCAGAATAGAGCTGTCTAAGATTTATTACAATCTTAATATAAATTCAAGACCATGGATATGTTTTTATCACTTATTGTCACGACAATGACAAAAAAAGGGGCAATATAAGCACAAGATTGCTTTATATTGTCAGGATATTAAAATATGTCAATCCAAGTTTATGGTGAAATTTACGTAGAAAGCATCTGAAGAGGAATATTTTCTCATCTCTGTTCTTTTCTGATATATTAAACTAATTAATTGTCTTACAGAGAAACAATGTTTTTCTTACCAATTCAATACATGACTTAAAAGGAAAATTACAATTTCAGGATGGTTTTAAAACAATGTCATAGCTAATCTTTCTGCATCAGACTGCAGATAACTATAGCCCATATTAGGACTGAGGGTTAGAGTAGGAGCCAGATCTAAAAAAAGAGTAGAGGCCTGAGTAGGAAGATACAGGTAGACTTCTGTTGCCTTGTTCAGAGATGTAGTCTCGCTACTTCTTACGTAATAGTAAGAAGTTTAAAATCCTGAGGTTTTAAAATGTCTGTAAGAATGCCCTTTTCATCTTGAAAACTCCCAACATTTAACCAACTAGATGCCTCCCCTCCATCTAATGATCCCTGGAATCCAGGAACAAGACAGGGACAGATTTATTATCCTAAATGAATGTTCTGATATTACTGGTCAAAGTAAACCTGAAAAGAGTTTCAGAAATGCTGGTGCTAGGGTAACAGTAGATATTAATGAACGGTTAGTGAGGTGTTTAAAGAAAAGCTCAAGAACAATAGAGGAACTAAGGATGAGAGGGGAACCCCTCAGACAGGGCAAGAAGGTAAAAAAAGACACTCCTCAGGAGTAAGAAGGAAGTCTGGGCAGGATACAGACTAAAGGGTTATACCAGAAAATAGAGCAAGAAAATGGACTTTGGAAGCCATCTGCACAAAATGGGATTTGCAATACTATCTATATTCTATAGATTCTGCTAAAGATGAGAAGGGGAAACAGCACTGGGGGAACACAGTTGCCATGTAAAGTCCAGCTGTAGTTTTTCAGCACCAATTTGTGTATGAGACACAAACTGTGGGCAAACAAGCTTTTGCTGTGTCCTCAGCTCAACTTTGCTCCTACTGTATGTACAAGCCATGCACCCAGTGTGAGTCAGGACTGATCTGGCCTTCCTGGAATCCAGACCTTTTCAGTGGGTGATAGATCAGACCACTGAAACTATCCAGGCTACTGCCTACAGGATATTGGACCAGTTCCTGAGGTTGTAACTTTCCCCCCTGCTGACTTAATCACATTTTCTATTGGTTCTGCCATGCAACAGGGAAATAGGTTTAATTGCCGTTTTGCTGTACCCTTTCTTAAGGGTGAGACCTCGGGCACATTTTCATTTGCATTTGCCAGCAGATGCCACAGTTACACAATGAATGCAATGGCATGGTACTTATTTGTGTTTATATTCTGCAGCTGTGGTCTCTAGGAAGAGCTTTCTCATGCCTGGTCTCTGGATCACAGTTTGGACAGCCCTTCTGAGCCTCCTTTATCCATGACCATCAGATGGTCCTTCTGAGCATCCTTTAATGATACCCACTAGACGATCAAGACACAAATACCCTCCAGCTAAGTCACAGAAGCCAGTCCAGAGTACTGACATCTTTTCCGTCTCTAACTCTCATCAGACTACTTTGTGAGTGTGTCTCTTTTTTTCCATGCAAATTTGATAATTCGTCTCTGCCTCATTTGTTTTTTCATCCGCAATGAAAAGTCTTTGCAATCAAGTGACGCTGCAAGCATAGCCACAGAGTCAGGGCCACTGTCAAGTGCTGCTTGAAGCAGGAGAGTTCAAGCATCCCTTCTCCCAAAACACCCTCTGAAGGCAGAGTGTATGTGGACAGCAACAGCAGGCACATCTGAAGTGTATGCAGTGTCCTTTTTTCACTTCGTTGTGATGAGAGAATTATACAGAAACAAGAAACAAATACTCAAGTCAACACCAGACTTCCACAACAGTAACAAATTGCATCAAGCATCCCACACACCTAAAATTTTGTAGAATGTGTGGGGTTTTGTGGTTGCTCTGTGAGGGTGCTCTAAATGTAAAATATATGTAGTACTCACAGGCAGGAAAGGTCGAGCTGAATATACGATGTGCAAGGTAGCTTGCACACCAGTGCCTAATGCTTCCGCCTTTGCGTCCAGGGAGCAAATGGCTGATTGCACCAATCTGGGTGGTGATTACCCAGCCACTCTCTGGAGAAGGACAGTTTGAGACCTGTGCATTGCCTAGAGGCCCCTGTCTCTGCTGAGACTCTGAGGTTTTGTCTGGTATATGGCAGACAACTGAAAACAATACCAGGGAATATCACGTTCTTGGGATGAGTTGACACAGTTGCAACATCATCATGGTAAGCAAAGAGGAATTTGGGGCTAGGAGGAGACTGTAGGAACAATCTGAGAAGAAGGGTGGAATCAGACAGATGAAATCATCATCCCCAAGCAAAGGGGGGAAATGGTGGACTTGGGATGTCTGGTGATCCAGATGGCTTAGAGTGTGTCAGAGAAATGGGAACGTGAAAGGCAAAAAACCTGCCAGGGATGACAATGTTGTTGGAGCTGTGTATGAGCAGACATGGAAAGGAAAGGTGAAGGAAGAGGAAGGCAGAAGGGCAGGTCATCCAGCACTTCTGGAGGGAAGAGAGTTATATGAGGGTCAGAAGAATGTGTGGTGGAGTGTGATCCCTATAAAGGTAATGACAAGAACAAATAGCTTATCTCCCAAATGATTGTATTTTCAAGTTAAAACATGATTACTTATAATAAATATAATATATTACTAACTTCTAGATAAATATATTTATACATATGTCAGTGAAGTCAATGACAAAACTGTAGGTCAAATCAGTCCAAAGATGCTCCCAACACAGCATAAAACACTGTTAAAGGAAAAATGTTCCCCACCTTCACCCCTGTACTTTCCATCATTCAAATGCTCACATCCCTTGAAGACCTTGGAACTGGTTGCCCATTCACGAATGGCTCATTAGCTATCATAGTCATAAGTGTTGGCCAGATGTTTTTCTTGGACTGTCAGCATGCAACTGTCTGTTTTATGCAGTTGTTGCTTCCATTATATTATTTTCTCACTGTTGGCTGCTATTCTATGCCATTTTGCTGGTGATAATTTGTTCCAGGTCACAGTGTTCATTGGCTTAGCTTCTCCAGAAGACCAGATATTAGGAAGGTAAATAGATATGATCACTGGCATGGAAGACGGAAGAGACACTTTCATATTTGCAGGAATGCAGTTGCAGAGGAAGAAGTCCTATAGATTCATAGCACAGGAACTCAGGAGAGACCAGTATGTCTAGTTTGTTTCACTTGACACAGTCTGCAGATTTTTGAAATGTCTTATAAAAAAGCATAAGAACTCAGTGTTATCCATGAAAATGAAGACGGTACTTATCTTTCAACACTTATTTTGCTAAGTGAATTGGAAACTTCTTCGTACTGACACACCTATAATCTAATATTTGTGGGTCCTCAAGACTAACAGATTTAATTAGTGGACAAATGAAAGAGTGGTGGTTAGACATAAAATCACTCACTGCTTAGCTGAGTTCTGGCAGGTGTTTGTCTTGTTTACAAGAGGAAAGGAATTGCATGATTTAGTTATTTTTCAAAACCACCTCCTGGTGTTTCACAGTGAAATCGAAAGAGTATCAGCTCCACAAACTAGAAGTTCAGTCATGCTTCAGAGCTGATGGGTGCAATGGAAGCAAAATTGGTCTGACATGTATGTATATGCGTTACATTTGTGGTATGATCTCCGTTTGAAGGTAATGGTGGAAACACAAGCCTGTGCTCATATATTGAAGATTAAATCAGTCTTTTAATGCCTTGCTGCTGCTGACAGGTTTCTTTTTCTTGTGTATAATTTCCTGCTAAGATGGGGAGAAGCTTGTGCCTCTGTGAAGCTGTGGCAGAACCTGGAGAGTGTAGAAGTTGGTAGGGGACAGAGCTGGAGGCATTCACTCGGGGACCAGCTCCAGCTGCCCTCTCATATCCTGCCTTTTCTAGGGGGCTGGGAGAAGACTGGTTTGCCCTGACTGATGTATTGAGCATCTCTCTGCCTGCACTTGCATATTGATCATGACGGAGAGTCTATGGAGTTTCTCTTGGAGTTAAATCTTTCACATGTTCCCTTCCCACTCCAGATCTTCAGGATGAACGTGATGCAGGTTATTTCACTAGAGGAAAAGTCTGTGTTTCCTGTCTATGCTTTGCTTCCTAGAATACAGCTGGCAGCAGTGCCAGCTGCAACACTAATCGAATCACTGGTGTTTTCCACTGTACTTGTTATGCCGCACAGGATAGGTGTTTTTTCTTATAACTTGTTCCCAAGCAAAGACTTTTCCAGTAATGTTATTGCCTATTTAAGGGTTGGTACTTTTTTTTTTTTTTTTTTTTTTTAAATAATGGAATATGCTTTTTTCCTTGCAAGAGTTTCTACTTCAAAACAAGATTTCCTCCTTGCTTTGATAACATGTCTCTGAATTCCACCTTCACCATCCCTATTGGTAAAGACAGACCTTTTGGAAGACATTCTTTAAGGATGTTTAGACTTTTGTCAGAGGTTTTAATCTAGCCTATCTTCCTATGAGTGGGGTCTTTCATGAGATCTGTCGAGTGTACTAAGAAGATGGTTTATGAAGTGATAACAGCAACTTTCAACACTCCCACATGACTAGTTATTGAAATGCATAGCACTGTACTTTGTAAAAGCCTCTGTTCATAGTGTTTTGAACATGGGTGCTAAGCTACATCTTTTAAAGTATTCTTCTGGGGTGTAACAGGAGGCAGAAAGTACTTTTCTGATCTAATAATTTTGCTTGGCCTCCTGAGCAAGAGAGATCTATGTGAAGTAAGTGGAAGGTAATTTGCCAATAACTGATTAGGTCTTGTGTTCTGATGTGTCAGATATTTCCCCTGCACTCCAGCAAATTTTTAACTGAGTTTAGTCAATACTTGTGAAGCAGGAGATGGCATGGACTAACCTGAGGTGAACATGTGAAAAGAGAGGCTAAGTGCAGTTTGTGAATTAGATTTATATCTGATACCACAGACTGGTTAAAAGATAAAACGCCTTAAAGATTGAATTAATATGTGAAATAGCTTATATATTCATGTAATATATGCATAACAGATTACTGGAAGAGTCCTCCTGTAACTCCAGAGTTCCAAGCGTATGGCCTGGTTTTTAACACTTTATGGGGCCAACAGCTTTCACACTTTCCATGTAGAACACATGAAGTCCTTGTGGCATCTAAGAAATTTAAAGCCTTGCCATGGCTGTGCAGCTGTCCACTTCAAAGGTGTATTCTGTGTATCCTATGGTCAGAGAACTGGCAAAGCAGAGGAAGACCTGGAGCTCCTTAGGACAGCAGCTCATATGGTCAACCTGGCTAAATGTTGCAATGAGTGCACTGAAATAAAACACTTGGAGAGTACCTTGGGGAATGGGAGTTTTAATTCTGGTATGTAAATGAAAACATTTTAGGGCTCTACTTGAGTGGATTCTCAATGATTGCCACCTTAACGGGCTCGTTAATGCAATCAACACTGCAATTTCTGCATTTTATCAGTCTTGACCCTGTGGGTCTGAGGGCATAAAAGGACAAATGCAGGTGGTGAGAATCAGCCTAGGGGCTTGCTTCCTAATTTGAAAATATAACATCACAGAATGATAAAATAGTTTGTGATGGAATGGACCTAGTTCCAGCCCTCCTGCCATGGGCAGGGACACCTCCCACTAGACCACATTGCTCAAAGCCCCATCCAGCCTGGCCTTGAACACTTCCAGGGATGGGGCATCTACAGCTTCTCTGTAGCAACCTGTTCCAGTGCCTCATAATAAAGAATTTTTTCCTTATAGCTTATCTAAATCTACCATCTTTCAGCCTAAGGCCATTACATTACCCTTTGTCCTGTCACTACAAGCCCTGGTGAAAAATATTTCATCAATCTTTCATCACCGTATTTCTCATAAGTTCTTTTGATACATTGAAAGGCTGCTATAAGGTCTCCCCAGGGCCTTCTCTTCTCCAGGCTGAACAATCCCAACTGTCTCAGCCTGTCTTCATAGGAGAGGTGCTCCAGCCCTCTGACCATGTTCATGGTCCTCCTCTGGACTCACTCCATGTCCTTTTTATGTTGGGGGCTCCAGAACTAAACACAGTACTCCAGGTGGGGTCTCACCAGAGGGAAGTAGAGGGGAACAATCACCTCACTCGACCTGCTGGTCATGGCTCTTTTGATGCAGCCCAGGCTATGGTTGGCTTTCTGGGCTGCAAGTGCACATTGTCAGGGCATGTTGAGCTTTTCATCCACCAGCACCCTCAAGTCCTTCTCCTCAGGGATGCTCTCAATCTGTTCACCGACCTGTATTTGTGCTTGGGATTACTCTGACCCAAGTGAAGGACCTTGTACTTGACCTTGTTGTACTTCATGAAGTTCACATGGACCCAACTCTCAAGCCTCTCAAGATCCCTCTGGATGGTGTCTCTTCCCTCCACCATGTTGACCGCACCACACAGCTTGGTATCGTTGGCAGACTTGCTGAGGGTGCACTCAATCCCACTGTCCAGGTCACTGACAAAGGTGTTGAACAGTGCTGGACCCAGTACAGATCCCTAAGAAGTACCACTCATCACTGGTCTCCACTTGGAGATAGAGCCATTGTCCGCAACACTTTGAATGTGACTATCCAGCCAATTCCTTATCCACTGATTGGTCCACCTGTCAAATCTATCGCTCTCCAATTTAGAGACAAGGATGTTAGGCAGCACAGTGTCAAATGCTTTTCACAAGTCCAGGTAGATGACATCAGTTGCTCTTCCCTGATCCACCAACGCTGTAACTCTGTTCCAGAAGGCCACCAAATTGGTCAGGCATGAGTTGCCCTTAGTGAAGCGAGGCTGGCTGTCACCAATCACCACTCACAAATCTTCTATGTCTCAAAAAGGAAGGATGGAGGAAAGGCTAAGCTGTTATCCAGAGGGCAGGCAAGTTTTCTTGATAAGAAGTAGGCAGTTTTGGGTTTGTGGGTGGTTGTGTTTTGTTTTGTTTTGTTTGTTGGGTTTTTTTGTGTGTGGAAAGTAAAATTGATTTTGACCTGTTACACGCAGGTAGCTGTGGCAGCCATTAAACTGGCTTGCAGTGGAAGCATTCCACGTAGAAATTAAACTTTCAACTAAACCATTCATTTGAACCAGCAGATAAAAGTTATGCTGGAATTTTATAATTTATGAGACAACAAACCAATAAGGTGAGTGTGTACTTTGGTTGGTTATTATACAAATGCCATTGCTGTTAAACAAATGGATACATTTATTTGGACAAACTATTTAAAACTTCTCCAGAGTCAACAGAGGGTTAACCCACTAAAGTGGAGCTGCTTTAAGATAGGCAGAAGCAGGGGCCTTGACAAGAAACAGATATGTGGAGGCTTCTGGTGAGGTTTTCTGGTGGAAACTGATGAAATTTTTCTGAGTTTTTTTGAGGAGGGATAGCTATATGGAGGAGAACTCTGTCCTAGTGCCAAGATTGTTTTCAGATATGCAGCTTTGTAAGATCTCAGCTAGGATATGAATGAACCTGGAGTTGCACATTGATTTTATGTATAAGGTATCAGGACTTTTAAATCTGCTTCCAGTAGCAAGTAATGTGCATTTAACGAAGTGCCAAAGCCAAGATCTCATCCATTTCATTTTGTGCCTTCTGTTGTGCCTTAAAATGTCATAAACACCACCACTTGAAGTAAAGGAGTAATTATATCAATTACAACTGAGGAAGAGAAGTGCATTAGATGAATCTTGGTCTGTGAGACCTGAAAGTATCCTTGCTTTTCTTAATGTAATCTATGCATGGGAAAATTAGGATCCTAATTTAGATTAGACTTCCTTTATTACCATCAGTCAGAGAGACAGACAGCTGTTAAAGGGTGACTAATTTGATTCTAAGATACTTGTTTCTTTGCAACAGTATTTTGCAGATTTCAAGACTGTTGGGAAGTTTTCCTTCAACCGTCTTTTCTTTAAGCTAAATAACTCAGTTTCTTTCAAGCTTTCCTCACAACATATATTTTCTTAAGTCTGTCCAACTGGTCTATAGTCAGGGAAAAAAAAGATCACAATTATTCCGTTGAGACCCATATCAATTCCGAGTAGAATAATGGGTTTACTTCACATGTGTTACCATTAACTCCTGCTCAAGTATCCCATAATATTGTTTGCCCTTTTTGCAGCAGCGTGACATTAGGTTATGTTTAGAACATGTCTGTTTAGACTACTGTTAAGCTAGTAGTCCCCCACCCAGTTGCTCATTGCTACAAAAATGTTGAAACTTTCACTTGTTTTTATTAAATTGCGTCTTACATTTTTCAGACCACTTCTCCCATATGTCAAGAGAATGTTAAATTATCCTGTCATTCAGTGCTCTCTTAGCTGTTGATGTGCTTATTCATACTTTATCCCATCATTAAGATGAAGACACTGACCAGGGCTGGAACCGTAACATAATCCCACTGAACATATGCTTCCATTTTGATACTGAATGTTCTAAATCTTCTGCCTGAATACTGTTTTCAAATAAGTTTTGCACTACCCTATAAAGGTTTTGTCTAGGCCACACTCCCCTATTTCATTTCCAAGACTGTTCCCCCTACTTCAGCAAGGCAATGCCAAAATTCCTACTAAAGCTGAGATATATGTTATGTTTGCATTCTCCTGTCCCCAGTGTCACTTAGAGAAATGTTTCAGTTGATCTGAAACACAAAAAAGCTGTGTTATTCATACAAGTAGTGTATGAAGATAATCTGCTAAAACTACAGAGAGTTGATGCTAAAGTGGTCTCTGCACAACCTTTTTTAAGTCATGTTACTATAGTGGTCTTCATCAGATTCTACTTAAACATAGTTGTGAATTTTGTCTCTGGAAAGCACTTTCCTGTGACCACTATTTTTACATAAAAATTATGCATTTTCATGAGTTCTTTTTACTAAAGAGAAATGCTTTCCCTGTATAGAGGAGATGGTTACCTCACACTTACTCTTCTATTTCCTTTTTTGTGACACTCTTAATCCCATCTGACTTTGGGAGCTAGTTAGAAAATTAATCCCTCGCTCTTCCTCCTGTCAAAAGAACAATGGAAATCACTGAAAAATTAGACCACTGGGTTAGCCCCTGCAAACCCTTACTTTTAAAAGATGTTTTTAAAATCAGTGAAAGGCAAAGATGTATTGTGCTTGGCACATGCAGAGACAATGGAAAAACATTTCCTTAAGAGTAGGTTTCCTGTACTTTAGTACAATCTTCCTTTCCATCAATTTGAAGGGCAATGCAGTGACAATTGAGGAAAATAAAGGAATAAATCCTCCACAATAATGGTTGCCAAAATATCCCCACAAATAAACTAGAGGTCATGCAAATGAATGTGAAGTCTTGAACATTGATGTTCACATCGTATTTCATACTCCTGAATTATACAGAATTGGTTGCAAAAGCTTGGTTGCCACACAATCTTATTTTTGTTTGCAATCTCAAGTGTTTTGAGATCCCTTATATGAACATTTCTGAAGACAATGAAGCTGCCCTGAAGTGAAATGGTATTACGTATTTATTTTGAGCTTTTAAAACAGATAACAGCCAAACAAACCCTGCTAATAAACCAGAGAGCACTCTGAGAACAATTCTTGTAACATCTGCAATACCTGATTAAATCATTGTGGATGTTTCTGTTATGTCTTTTAGAAGCAGAAGAGAATATTCTTCCATATATGAAAAAAGTAATCTTGTCCGATTCTATCAGGCAAAACCTTTCTTGTTTCTTTCCCGAGAATGGCAAGTGGTAGCTGTGTTCTTGTCTTGTAGAAAATGTGGTTTTCCCTCAGTCCTGGAAGACAGTGAAGGCATGTTGCTGCAGTAAGAGGAAAAGGTACATCAGGGTTTCTGAAATTCCACCTACAGGAAAAAGTGTCTTAAACTTAATCCCTCTGATATTAATTTTTCAATGCTTATATATGCTTATATTTTTTAATATGTAAGGATAAGTGTTAGAGAACTGTGTATGCAAAATGCTATGCCTGATGTGAGAGAAACACTTTATTTGACTGTATCTTTAAGTCAGGTTCGTTGCCCTTGTTTTCAAACTAAAGTTCTTTCCTCTGTGATAATTTGTCTGTCTAAATTCCTTCTTCATCACATCACATATGGACACTTCTTTGTTAGGAAAGTCGCCTGCAAAGTCTGCTGTAGACCACTTATAATTTCTTTGTTTCCTGACAAAAAGCCAGCGCTTCTATTAAAGTGATCTTGCTGTATAGGTTAACTATTCATGACATTCAAGAAGTGTTGACTAAATCTATGCCAGTAAGCTAGCACCTGCCAAGACCAGTCTGCCTACACAAGGCTATTCGACAAGGTCTGGTCATCTCCCTTCATCTCTTTCACCCTATAAAACAGGTGGCTGCACCCAGGTGCTTGCTGAGAATAAGCTCTGGCCCAGGCTGTGCCCAGTTCTCATCTGGGAGAGAAGCAGTCTGTCTGGCCAAAACCATGCTGACAATCTTGTAGAAGATCAGGTTCTTGTGTCTGGAAATGTTCCCTGGCACTGCTCATTTTACTTGTGTAAATGTAGCCGTGATGTCTACCTTGAGCACGCTGGTAAATAGAGCCATCAGGGCAGTAAAAGTTATGATTCCTAAACTATTTTTTTTTTAATTTAAATATTTAAATGATGGTGATTTATAAACATATAAAAATTCTGATACAGATAGTTTATTTATTTACAAAGGTAACTGCTGTCTATATGCAGCTACAGCAATACAGCATAGGCCATTGGTACACACACAATTCAAAATGTCAACATACAAAATGAATTACGACACCATGCTGCCTGCCCATGCACACACCCTTCCCTGGACCCGGGGGAGGCTGATGGCTGCAGTGAGGGAGAAGACATATGGGTGGATTGGCTGGCATAACTATATAATTTCACTTTATCTTCCTTATTTTATTCTTATTTTCTTCAGTCAACATGGATTCACCAAGGGGAAATAATGCTTGACCTATCTGATAGCCTTATGTGATGGAATGACTCGCTGGGTAGATGAGGGGAGAGCAGTGGATGTTGTCTACCTTGACTTCAGCAAGGCTTCTGACACTGTCTCCCATAACATCCCCATACATAAGCTCAGGAGGCGGGGGTTAGCTCAGTGGACAGTGAGGTGGGTTGAGAACTGGATGAATGGCAGAGTTTGGAGGGTTGTGATCAGCAGCAGAGTCCAGCTGGGGGCTTGCAGCTAGTGGTGCTCCCCAGGGGTCAGTGCTGGGTCCAGTCCTGTTCAACTTACTCATCAGTGACCTGGCTGAAGGGACAGAGTGTGCCCTCAGCACATTTGCTGGTGATACAGAACCGGGAGGAGTGGCTGACACACCAGGAGGCTGCGCTGCCATTCAGTGAGACCTGGACAGGAAGAGGAGCTGGGAGGAGAGGAACCTAATGAAGTTCAACAAAGGCAAGTGTAAGGTCCCGCACCTGGGGAGGGACAACCCCATGCACCAGCACAGGCCAGGGGTGACCTGCTGGAAGGCAGCTCTGCGGAGAAGGGCCTGGGGGTTCCCATGAGCCAGCAGTATGCCCATGGGGCCAAGAAGGCCAATGGGACTCTAGGGGGCATTGGGAGCAGCGTGGCCAGCAGGTCGAAGGAGGTGATCCTGCCCCTCTGCTCTGCCCTGGTGAGGCCACACCTGGAGTGCTGTGTCCAGTTCTGGGGTCCCCAGTTCAAGAGAGACAGGGAACTGCTGGAGAGGGCCCAGCGGGGGGCTATGAAGATAATTAGGGGGCTGGAGCATCTCCCTTGTGAGGAAAGGCTGAGAGAGCTGGGCCTGTGTAGCCTGGAGAGGAGAAGACTGAGGGGGGATTTGATCAATGTCCACAAATACCTTAAAGGCAGGTGTCAAGAGTACGGGGCCAGGCTCTTCTTAGTGGTGCCCAGAGACAGAACAAGGGTCAATGGGCACAAACTGCAACACAAAGAGGCTCCATCTGAGGAATATGAGGAAGAACTTTACTCTGAGGGTGCCAGAGCACTGGAACAGGCTGCCCAGAGAAGTTGTGAAGTCTTCTTGGGAGACATGCAAAACCCGCCTGAATGTTATCCTAGGCAATCTGCTCAGGATGAAGCTTCAGGGTGAAGCTGCTTTAGCAGGGGGTTGGACTACATGATCTCTAGAGGTCCCTGACCATTCTGTGATTCTGTGATCTTTCCTGCCCGTGGATCAGGACCCCATGTCAATCCCTCCGGGGATGTCAGCCACTGACCCAGCAAAGCTGCAGCAGGGCATCCCATCCCAGTCTTGTCCCATCCCTGTCTCTGGGGAGGTGCCCAATGTCTGGGGCTGAAGTTGCCCTGGTGCCCTTTGCTGCCTTGCTCCTGACCAACTCTAGAACAGTATTGTAGCAATTCTTCTCTCTCCTCCTTAACCTTCTCAATAACCACGTGTTCCAGCTAGAATAAGAAAGACATGTCTTTTCATGGGAAAGCACCTAAGAAAAGCAGAGTGAAAACTTTTCTTGAGTATTTTAAATATCACCATCTGGCATTTTAAGTAGTGCTGCTCCACAAGTGTTGCTCTAGGAATTTGGGAAAACAAGCTACTGTAAAGAAAACTAACTTTATCCCAGCCAAACCCAGCACACTCCTAGATAAAACTTGCTGAGTACCCTTTCTCTACTTAATGTTAATTGCTCAGCCAGTATGATTACAATAAGATCTTTCCAAAGGTTTCAACCTCCCGTCAGAAGCCTGTACTCCATCTAAATATTGTTCTACTTACATCAAACAGCAGTACATGTATAAGCTTTTACATTGAAGGTGAGGAACACCATCATGATGACTTAAGAAATCCTATTGAACAGAGACATATAACAAATCTGGGAAAAGAAATTCTGAACACTTCAATTTTCGGAATGAATGGCAATGCCAATTTCACCTGAAGTTCCTGATTACTTCAAAATTTGCATTTCTTTCATTGAGATTAAGCAAAGAGGAAAAATGAACAACCCCGAGCTGGAATTAAAAACCACAAAAGTTCTGCAGAGTTAATACAGAATATGCATGAAAAGAAAGCATAATAACTCCCCAAATGCTATATGGAATTGTATTTTTGAAATGCTCATCAGCTAGTATTTTTTTTAAACCAACTCAAATCAGCCAAGAGCCAGGAAAATATAACATGTGGTAATAAAATAAAGATGTTTTATGGACATTGGTTAAGTTCATTAATATGTTAAGTATTACATTACATGTAAGAAATTAAATCCTGTATCTGAATTCCTGGATCACATAAAATTCAAACTTATTTAGGATACTAAAAACAACAGTTAAATTCTTTAAATACTTTACACTTCCTATGTAATGAGTGTGAAGAAATCTCTGACAATCCTTAAAGAAAGTGTTCTTCTATTTGATGACTATTTTTGAGATGAATCTTCCATTATTTTATACCCGTTTCTAGGTTATTCTAGCTAGTTTGTATTTCCTTAACCATCATATAAGATTGTCATTCAGGGCAGTGTCAGAGGTCTTATGAATGTTGACTGCTGCCTTCCCCTATGCACCAAGCTACCTGTCATTACAGAGATTACACTAATTTAGCAAAATGTCTTATAGAGCAATTGAATTTAACTATCTTTTATTTTTGAGGGATTTACAAACTGTTTGCTATTTTTTAAAATTCTGGATTCTTTCTGAAGGTAAGATGTAGTTCCTCTGGCTATTTTTTTTTTCCTTTTTTAAAAAGAAGTTGGATACTTTAATGTCCTCTTCCAGTTTTCAGGCATCTTCACTGTCTTCAGTGGATTTATAGCACAACAAAAATATTGATGGCAATATAGGGCAAGCTGAAAAGAGACAATGCTAACAAGAAATTAGCTTTGTGAATTCCTAATGACACATAGGGAAACATTACTGTCTCTGCAAAGTGGAAATATAAGATGAATAATCACAGATTGAATGTGGGCGATAAGTGCATCCAGAAAAAGTCCTGTGAATCCATTTAAAGAAATGTCAAGCAATGACAAGAAGAATCACACTGGAAGTGCAAAGTAACTGGCCCTTTCTAATCTAGGAAATCTGTGTAACATGCCTTGCTTAGCCTATCTCGTCAAGTGGAAAAATGGAATAGAAGACAGCAATGTAATACAGACCTCTTTCTATGTTGATGTATACATTCTCATTGCTTACTTAGGGCATCCCATGATAAAGTAGGTTAAAATCTCTCAAATAAGGGAAAACTTGCTAGGAATACCCTGCATGGTGATGCCTTGATGTACATTTCATGATCACTTCTCAATAAACTGCCCTTTCAGGCTTGTCAAAGAAACCAGTGTTAAACTGAAGACTGGTTTGAAGAAAAAGCAAGCAGCTGTTTTGTTTGCATTTGCAATCCCCAGCTTCATGGCCTTTGCACACAGTATTTGAGTCTTTCACTAGACAGGGCTATCACGTCTGATTTCCCTGTACTGTTGTACAGCTGAAAATAAGGCGGTGGTGCAATATTTGCTTAATTTCTCTCATTTTTAGATCAATATTTTTTAACATTTTCTCTAAAAGCAATCATCCCTAAGGTTTTTTTGTGGACTCCATTCAGCTGCACCATTACTGATTCTGTACCATAATCCTGACAATTCCTTGTTGACTAGAATAGGAGAAGTTCTAAGAAGGTGTACAAGAAGTCTAAAGCAAGTTGAATATGCTCTTCAGACTTAGTCTATGCTGTTTGGCTGAGAATCTGGCCCTGAGCCACTGTGCAGCTTTAGAGTTGCATTGTAATTCTGTTTGAGATCCCTAGGAAATATGTAACATTTTAAAAATGTATTATCCACTTGGAAGCATACTACTGTCCTTGAGCTGGCAGTTTTTTATATCTTACATGAAAATTTTTAATCTTACAACATCTGTGAAGATGTGAGAATGTTCCCACTTTTCTATTGTGTATTTTAGAAGTTACCATCTGGAAGAGCAAGAAGCTGCAGTTAAGGACAAGTCTTTTTCCAGACAAGATGAGGGGACCAGGTGAGAAAAGTGGCTTGAAGTTAGTGTTCTGCTTCCAGAGGTGAAAGCCAAACCTAGTCCTGGCATGTCTTCGAACAGCCTGGGGGATGCACTAAATAATTCTGGCTTTATGCCTGCTGATGACTCATGTAAGCATTCTTATCACAAAGGGACTTCAGCAGAAGCCAAGGATCAGACCTTGTTTGTGTATCATCTGTGTGAGTGATAACAGCAAGGAACGAAGCAATTCTTCATCTTTTTCTATAGGTAAATACTTGTTCTTTAATGAAATGTCTTGCATGGGAAGAAACTAGACATCAGCTATTCATTCTTAAAATTCTTTTGGAGTTGTAAACAACTTACATGTGCAAGTCTTTTGCAAATGAATCTGTGAGTTGAGCACAGCATGTAATTTTTGGAAAGAATGTGGACTTTTTCTAAATGAGTACTATTAAACTTCAAGCCATAAACCCTTAAAACTTCTCTTTAGAAACTGTTGGATATTTCCATCTCTAAGGAATGGGAGTTGAAGAAAATGTCCAACTCTACTCTGCATATGTAATATTTTGTGTCATCACAGTGTGTATGAAAGACCTGGCACACCATTTGGAGCTGAGGGAAATTAACAGTATATACAGCACCGTTTAGCCTGTTCTCATAACTTTCATGCAAAAGCAAGGTAAGATGACGTTTCCTAAAACATGGTTTTCAAAACTGCACAGTAGGTTCAAGGTAATATTAGTTGTGGGTAATGAACAAAATCTTGTTTTATATATGCCCATTAGCTAATGCAGAGGTTTTTTATATAGCTCAAATGTGGTGTTTTTTTGTGATGCTGTTACTCATGTGAAGTTCAAAACTAGAATCCAGTAGTTCACTTCTAGATCCCTTTTTTTGGTTCAATAGAAGACTATTGTAAACTATATGAGAAATAGTTGTTTTTTGTTTTTTTTTTAAAGGCAGGCCCCATATCTACTTTAAAATTCATTTTTCAGCTTGGTTTAATCAGGATGAGCTGTGAAGTTAGCTTCTTCGAATTGCAATGAAGATTTTACTATCTCAGAGAACAATTTTCTTTAAATACTCATTTTGTTTAAAGGAAGAGGGAATTCTGAGGTTGTATATAGGTTAATATTTCTTAATTTTAGTGGCAAATGAGAATTGAATAGCTGCTTGCTGTACATCTTTTTCTTTTTTTCAATCATTTTTATACTAATTGTGTGTGTGGGTTCCCATTCACAGTCTTTCAGAAGTGATGTTATATGTTTAGAGTTTTATAATATTTTTTGGAAGATGAACATAAATTTCTATTTCATATAAAGTATAGACTATTTTTTTGCTGCTGACTAAAACAAAGCATTTCTTTTTATTGCTGTTCAGCAATGACCTCTGACTGTGATAACTTGCAGGACTCCAAGGCAAGCCTTAAGGCTACTTCTTCCAGGACTTTTAAGGAAGTTGTTGTGAGGCAGAACTAATATATGACTCAAGCTATAAGAACAGGGGGAAAGGATGCTGCCTCATCCTTCGAGCCAGAAAGTTGCATTAGAGGAGGAGGACATCATGGAAGCCAAAGATGTGGGTGGTGAAAGTCATTCCAGTCCTTGACAAGCCTCTCTGAACATCTGGGAAGATAATAAAGGTGAATTTATGTGCCATCAGACCACTATGCCCTGGCTCCAGGTTACAGTTCTACGTTTATAGTCTGCTAGTGTGAGTTTTCAGGCTTGCTTTTTTTTTTTAAATCTTCAGGTGTTTTGTTTTCTCTTTTCCTTCTTGACTTTTAAATTGTCCATAAAAAGCAGCATATGCAAACCTTCTCAGGTTTTTTTTGCATGTGCAAGTAAATGCATAGTTGTGAGCATGCACCAGATTATGTCCACAGAGAGAACTCTCAGCTTTGCACAGTCCTGTATATTGTGCCATTATTAGAATAGAATTTTGTGTTAATCCTTAAAAGGCCTAGGAAGCTGAAGCTAGCAAAATGTATTTTTCAATAAATAAAGAATTGTCAGATCTCCACTTACAAAGCAATTTACAATAATACTATGGGTCCTCTGGACATAAAAGATGACCACAACACTGTTATCACATGGATGAAATTCCAGGATTAAAACTGAAAACTTGAACCTAAGGTCACAGTATAGATGTTTGCTTTTAGGTTTTTAGCACTTAAAAACTTCAAATGACATCTAAAAAAAGAATTAGATCATTCTTTGCTGTCTATCTGCAGAACTCCTTAAAAACTTCGTCAGACACTATGGATTGTTTGAATCAATATCTTAAACTTCTGTTCCACTTTGAACCTAATGCTTGTCATGTTGTGCTATTTTAGTCAGTTCTTAGTTTAATTTTATATTAGTCATAATAGGTTATAAAGTGTGTAATATGAATTAGAGAAGGAATTGGCAAAGTAAGGTTTGGGAAGGCCAAAAGGAAAATTGTCACCTCCAGAAAAAAAAATAATAGCATTTTTGTTTGTAAAGGGTATTCATCAAAAGATAATGTAAAAGTTGAAAACTGAGATGGATGAAAAATTACTAATGTTTTCAGTCCCTGTAGACCCTTTACCTAACAAAGTGAAACATCAAGGGGATTGCCTTTCTAATTCCTCCTCCAGTAAAGGCCTCATTATCACTTACAGACTTTTCAAAAAATGGGTGAAATGGGAAAAGTCAGGCCCCATTCTGAATGAGCATAGAGATTCAAAAGTTCTGATTCAATAGTAAATTTAAATAGGTTTAAGATTTCAATTTAAAAATTTCAGTTTCATTCGATTCCAGATGAAAAAGAACCTTGGGAAACTTAAAAGGAAGGGTGTACATTCACAAGAAATTAAATAAAATATATGGACACATGAAAACTTCTACCAGTGTGGTATGACAGTGCAAACAAAAAGATAAAGTACTGCAGAATGGTACAATGCTTACAAAGTGTAAAGTGCTTGCAAGCAGCAGGGCAGTTTAAAGCACTATTCAAGGCTCAGAATAAAAGTATATGACTAACTGAAAAGACTCTTAAAGGAGTAAACCAAACATTCAGTGAGGCAATAGAAGAGATACCCTTTGTCCAAATGAAAGAAATACAGGAGAAAAAAATTCCAGGTCCAGTGGAATAAATTGTTATAGTACAAAAACAAATTATAAGAAGGCAGTATATTTTTAAATACATTAGATGCAGGAAGCCTGGGAGAAGTCTGAGATATAAAAGAGATGCCAAGATTATCCATGATGGAAAAGTTGAACAAATTCTCTGTGTTGATGGTGATAACTACAGAGCGTCTGAGGAAGGGTATCTTACACCCTGAAGTCTTTAATTAGGCTGAGAAATAGGTCAAGCTCAAGCATCAACAGAAGCATTTTTAAAAAATTAGAAACAAATAATGAAAATCGTATTCAATATGGGACGATAGCAATATAGGTAGTTAAAAGGCATTACTCCCAGACTACTCCCAAACTATATGATGCAGGGGATGCTGTTAGATGAAAGCTCACTTCATACTGGCTTGCTTTCTCACACTCTCCCTCAGGATGTTTTAACTAATCTTTATTAGATATGGGATACTGTGGCAGATGCAACTGCAGTCTTCGATAATGGTTGTGACGTCCTGAATTTGCCTCAGAAAACAGAAAATTAGCACATCTACTTTGTTACTGAACTTTTTAGCATGTTAGTCATATTACTTTGTTATTAGGATGACAAAACTGAAAAACTTCACCTATCTGGCCTAAAGCATATAAAATCATAGAATCACTGAGGTTGGAGAAAGACCTTTGCACTCATCAAGACCAACTGTTAACCCAGGACTGCCAAGTCCATCACTAAACCATGTCCTTAAGTACCACATCTACACATTTTTTAAACACCTCCAGAGATGGTGATTCCTTTACTTCACTGGGCAGCCTGTTCCAATGCTTGACAACCCTTTCAGGGAAGAAAATTTTCCTACTATCCAACTTAAACCTCCCCTGGGGCAACTTGATACTGTTTCCCCTTGTCCTGTCCCTTGTTAGCTGGGAAAAGAGACTGACACGCACCTCACTACAACCTCCTTTCAGGTAGTTGTAGAGAGCAATAAGGTCTCCCGTGCCCCCCTTTTGTCCAGGCTAAACCAACCCCATTCCCTCAGCCACTCCTTTCAAGATTTGTGCTCCAGACCCTTCACCAGCTCTGTTGCCCTTCTCTGGACACGCTCCAGCACCTCAATGTCTGTCTTGCAGTGAGGGGCCCAAACCTGAACCCAGGATTCGAGGGGCGGCCTCGCCAGTGCCCAGTACAGGGGGACAATCCCTTCCCTTGTCCTGCTGGCCACAGTGTTTCTGATACAAGCCAGGATGCTGTTGGCCTTCTTGGCCACCTGGGCACACTGCTGGCTCATGTTCAGCTGGTTGTTGAATGACACTCCCAGGTCCTTTTCTGCCAGGCAGCTTTCCAGCCGCTCTTCCCCAAGCCTGCAGCAATGCGTGGGGTTGTTCTGACCCAAGTGTAGGACCCGGTACTGAGTCTGGATGAACCTCATAGAACTGGCCTCAGCCCATAGTTCAGCCTGTCCAGATCCCTCTGCAGAGCCTTCCTGCCCTCAAGCAGATCAGCACTGTCCCCCAGCTTGGCATCGTCTGCAAACTTACTGAGGGTGCACTCGAACCCCTTGTCCAGATTGTTGATAAAGATATTGAACAGAACTGGCCCCAGTACTGAGCTGTGGTGAATACCACTTGTGACTGGCCACCAAGTGGATGTAACTCCATTCACCACCACTCATTGGGCCTGGCCATCCAGCCAGCTTTTTACCCAGTGTAAAGTACACTGATCCAAGCCATGAGCAGCCAGTTTCTCCAGGAGAATGCTGTGGAAGACTATGTCAAAGGCTTTAATGAGGTCCAGGTAGACAATATCCACAGCCTTTCTCTCATCCACTAGGTGGGTCATCTTGTTGTAGAAATAGATCAGGCTTATCAAGCAGGATGTTGCCTTTCATAAATCCATGTTGGCTGGGCCTGATCTCCAAGTTGCCCTGCACATGTGCAAGCAATGACACTGAAGATTATCTGTTCCGTAACCTTCTGTGGCACCAGGATCAGGCTGACAGACCTGTAGTTCCCCAGGTCCTCTTTCCTACCCTTCTTGTAGATGGGTATCACGCTGGCTAACCTCCAGTCTTTTGGGACTTCCCCCTATTAGCCAGGACTGTTGATAAATGATGAAGAATATCTCACAAGGCAGTAGTAAGCTTGTCAGTTGTTGCAACAGCCCTTGTGCTGGTGGTTATAGTAAAGCGGACTCTGTAAGTAAACTTTTTGTAGTGGTGTGTAGGTTTTTGGAAGCTAGCTTGGTGAGTTTCCTAATTGTGCAAAGATTAAGAACACAATTTTTATGATAGCAATTAATAAAAAGATAGAGCACTTGGAACTTATATCTGTATTAATCCTAACTTTACTTTTTGTTCATAATATGAAATTCAGAATTTCTGTGTTATAAAAAAATCTCTGACTCTTAAATCAGGAGAAAATAAGTGTGCTGGAGGTAAAAGAAATTCACTGTGTAATTTAAATGTCAATTTACTAAATGCTTCAAGTTGTTTTATTGGTAGTTTGCTGGTTGATCATCCTGCCTCATATCATTAATATTCATAAAACTTTATAAATACCCTGAAACTCTGGTTTCTGGTAAGCCAAAAATTTCTACATGCGAAATAACTGTCCTTGACTTATGCATGTGATGAACACTATCCTCTCTCTGTTTGGCTGCCTTTATTGTGGTGAATGGCTGAGATTGCTGTCTGACCACAGCAAACTGTAATTATGACCTTTTGTTATCAAAGACACACACACACACACACATTTAAAAGCAACAACACACAGGCTGAGACGTGCTTTGGATGAGTAACGGATATTTGATGACTTGTGTTTCTCACAGCTCTGAACATGCTTTAATTGAAGCTAGCAATTTTTACCTCATTATATAAAGCAATCCCATGAAATTAAACTAAAACTTTTTGGGGAAAGGAAGCAACCCAGCCATTGCCAATAATTGTTGGATAAAACATAAGAAGTGCTAATAGCAACCTGAAATCTGAATAAAGTAAATTTGTCGTTTAAAAAATATGTTTGAACATTGAAACACTTTGCTCATCTCCATTTCTCTGCTGTGCAGATACACAATGACTGTCACAATGTTGGAGGCAATCTTTGATATTGCCTGCTAAATGGCACAGTGACCATTAAAGTCATGTATGAAACCACAGATGTAAGGGTTATGTGCTCAGTAAAAATCCTTTTTTAGTAAGAGATAATAGGAGGTAAGAGTTTTAAAGGGTGGCATTCTCAGTGTCTGCTGCAGAGTAACTCCAGTCAGCTGCAGGAAGAGAAAGCCTTCCCTTCTGTCTTGCCTCCCATCAGCCTTTTGGTGAGATGTCCTTAGCACTAGGTCTCTCAACATTTTGTATGTCTGTGTTAAAGAGCAAGTTAGCATCTTTGTGAGTGTAAAAAACAAAAGGAAAGTACATTGACCTGTTAGGATAAGATTACTGTACTTTATAGCAAGACCACTCAGCTTTTACTGGGGGGAAGAAGGGAGGGCGCCTGCCATTTTGGTATAACTGGGATACAATATCTGAAAGCACAGCAGGAATATACTCTCAGCCAGAGAGTAGCTGTTGGTGGTGATGTCTACGATGTGGAGAGGGAGAAGGGGAGCATTGACACCTCCAGACAATGCATCCCCCTGCTCTGGCTGTGTAATTCACTAATTACATTCCAGCATGTTAATAAAGTTTGATTAAAGCTATCTATTAGTAGTAGTGGATATTGATTTTTATTAAGGAATAATTAAAATATTATAGCACATTAACAAATCTGCTTTGCTTTCATTTACTTCTTTGATTTGCTTCCAGAAATAAAGTTTTCCAAAATTATCTGGAATTTTCTTCTTGCTGGTAACTTGGATCTCGATTTTAGCTATGAATTATGTAAATATTCATTGTGGTATCCTTTGGAAAACAATATTAGAGTACTTGTAAAAGCTAAACCCCATATCTTTATAACCTTCCTATAAATCAGGTAATTAAAGAGCAAAAAATCACTATCATTCTGAGCTTGATATGTGCCTTTGAATTATTAAATACTGTGGCTTTACTTGTTTTCTATGTAGATGATGTGTGTCTTGCTGTTCACATCACAAACGTAGTTAATTTGAAGACTGATCTTCCAAACTTCTGTTGATACTTGGGGAACTCCAAAACCTGTAAGTACTCTTTTTCTATGGCAACAGTTCCCTAGGAAAATCTGCTAGTGATCACGCCTGTGGTAACTGCTTCAAGTGGCCATATAATTAATTAATGCCAAAATGATGCCCTAAGGATCCAATGAGTTGTCTGTGCCTTACCTGAGTCAGTATGAGTGTGCCAGTTGACAGCTTATAGATGCTGCCACCTGCTGAAAAACATTATGGATCCATCTTTGATTTTAGAGAAGGTTTGGATGGCCATGGTTAAAGGCTTGTTCTCTTTGGGGGGGCTAGTTAGTGTAAGTGTAAGCTAGTAAGTGTGGGTCCTTAGGGTCTCCTCTGGAGGTTTTCAAGACCTTAAGACTTAAACCCTGAAATAACCTTGTCTGAATTCAGTGCTGAACCTGCTTTGAGCAGGAGTGTGGAGCTGATGGCCTCTTGAGACCTTCTGATTTGTGCAGGAGAGGACATTCTGCTGTGGGTCATAAGAAGTTGTGACAGCTTAGTCCTGGCAAGACACAGGGTGCAAGAAAAAGTCCTGTTCATAGTTATACTGGTTAGATCAGGCAGGTCTTATCTTAGCATGGTGGCTTTTATGGATCTCATTCTTGGATGCTTAAATCTTTTTAACATAATTAACTGCTGTTATTTCTGACAAAAACCTAACTAAAACAGGCAACATAATTTTTTCCCCTTGAGTAAAAGAACCCCAGAATGGAGGGCTCATTAATTCAGTATGCATCAACCTCCTGGTTAATTGTTACTAGCATTTTTATGACTGCTTCATGGCAAGGATGATATGACTGAAACTTACTTTAGATGAATCATTCAGATGAGGTGGGCCAACATTTACCTTCTTTTTTGTTCATAAATGTTATTCAATGCATATTTTATTTGCCTTATTTACCTCATGATAGGTATGTGGATGAACATTTATCTTCCACAATTGCCTTGATATCTCACTATCACTTACAGATTTTGCCTTTCCACAAGGAGAGATGGAAACAGCCATATAACCAAAGAGGAGGAATGGAAGGACGTGGGTAGTAGATTACATGGCCATGGTCTCATAGGATGACCAAATAGAAAACGTTACCCTAATCTCTGCAAATCCACTCAAAGGAACTCATATATTATCAGTAAGAACCACCTCATCGTCTGTGATTCTAATATCCTGGTTGTGACGATGAGTCATATTAGTTGCTGCAAAAGAATATATGGAAAACTGAAAATAGATTTATAGGTGTGGAAGTTTATACCAGAAAAGTTTCACTGTAATCTCTAATAATTACAGATTTGTCTAGCCTTCTGAAGTATTTTTTGGACATTGATAACTATGGTAACTCTTAATCTATCCACATATATATCTGCTCACTCTTTCCTGTCTGAGAATATTAATGAGAAGTATTCATGAGGGAATGAAGGAGAGAATTCTGAAGCCAAATGGAAGACCTTGACTCCCCTAGTCTTGGAAAATAACAGTGGCATTCTGTATAGTTTACAGACATCTCCCAGTACACATTAATTTTAAGATGCCTTTAATACAACCCTATGCAATTTAAAGAAGTACAGCTGTTCACAACTTTACCTTTTTTTTTTGTTTATGCATTTCTCTCCTATATAAATGATCAGTCTCAGGTGAGACAAGAGCACATGTACATACATGTATACATGCACACCCACACCTTTCTCTGAAGTTTAAATCTGCTGATCTTTCTAAAAAACATCTGCTAAATGTTTTCTGCTCAAAGAGAAATGAGTGGTAAGTGTTTTAACCTTTGCTTTTTCAGCCATTAATTGATGTTTATTCTGCATATTGGTAGAACATGAAATCATGATTTTCTGCATAGTTTTTATATTGCTTTATTATCTGATATAAGAAATACTACACTACTTATTCACCATTTTCAAACTGCTTCCTTCATTGCATTGAGTTGTTGAGTCCAAGGCTGAGATAGAATAATCTAACTGTAGGGGAAAGTATTAAAAAAAATAAATAATCAGAAATAGGTTTCTGGGAAATTTGAGATATTGCTCAGATTTGAGAAACCTGCTTCAAAATACCTTCAGTCTAATGATTTTACAATTTGCATCTCCCTTTTCTGAGAAGATTGTGACATCTCTAGCTCTGGGCAACATCTTCTGGGAAAGGGGAAACTGACGCAATTAGACTTGTGACGAGTACCTGTTAATTCCTGACCTCAAATTACCACCATACATCTGCATTGATAGAGCCTGGCACGCATGACGCCTTATTTTGCTCCCCTAAGGGCTTACAGTACTGCAGTCGTGATGAGCAGTTTTGACAAGCATGGGCTGAGGTAGCAGCTGCCTTGCAAGCGGCATTGAACTGGAAACTCCCTGAGACAGAATAACCAGTGTCAGAACCAGGCACAAGACAGAATTTCACCTTTTCAGATTAGCAAAAGAAAAATAATTAGCAACAGATTGCAAGCAGCAAGCACAGCCCGTGTGAGCTGCATGCCTTGTTCTCCTGTTCTTTGCTCTGGATCTCCTGAGCTGTGCTGGAGTCTTGGAAGCATTGACAATCCAGCACGTGGTCCTGACTCATGTGAAATGGGGGCAGATGCAAGACTGTGCAGCCTCCCAGATCCCCATCCTGCTTCACACAGGGGCTGTATCCACCCCTGTCTTTTGAACAGTAGGGTTGGGTTGCTTGTTCAAACACGCAGCCAAAGCCTGCCCCTGAGGGATGCTTGACTTCCTGAGAAATCCTGATTCTTTTTACTCTTTGCTGGAGGCAGAAAGAAACCAAAATGTCTTGCAAAGCTCTCTGTAGTGAGGGGAGGCAACTAAACTTTCCAATTTATGACAGTATATCGCACCAACTCTGCTGTTTTGCTGTAGGAAAGACAGCACTCTGCATCAGGGGCTGAACAGCATTCACATCAGTATGTCTGCCAGGAGGAGGGTGCAATTAGGAAGTCTCTGGTGAGCACTGATTTTATCATAAAAGGCTTTAATGGTGCTCACCTTGAAATGAAAAAGGACTCTAACAGGGAAGCAAACCCAATAATCAGTCTTCAGCCTTGGTAAAGCATCCTTACCTGACAGAGAAGCAAGTGGGAAGAGGCTAGCAAAAGGATTGCAATAGGTGTTTGGGGCAACTGAGTCAGGATGCATGCTATGTGTGAACACAGTGAAATATGTTTAAAAAGTATCCAAAGGGTGATTAGCATACTGTATAGAAGCCTAAACTAGGAGATATAGTGTATATAAAGCTGCTCAGGAAGGATTCAGAAATAGCAGAAGTATTAAATCTTTAAAAAAGGCCTGTTACCTTCCATCTGCCAAGCTTCTAACGGTTAAATATGTGTTTCAAAAAATGAACCAAAATGGCCTTTAATTAAAATTTTCTTCTCTATTAAGTGGTTCCTCTTGATAGAGCCTGTTCTTTGTTAAGCTTACCTTTTCCTGGCTGTCCAGCAATTACATCTTCTCTTCCAGTATAATGACCTGTAGTATCATATATAAATTGAGTTTTAAGTGGAATATGAATCTTTCTGTCAAAGAAAGTCCAGATATGGATAATGTATGTTCTTAAAAAGCAATTATTTGGTACCTTCATGAGCTGAATAGTCTAGGAAAATGGGAACTGCTGACTTTTTTTGAAAACCAAATGGTGAAAGTGAGTACAATACTACTTGTAAAAGTGTCTTATTAAATTAATATTGGAGACACTAGAAAGGAATTAAAGGCTCAATCCTTGAAGTGAAAGGGATAATATATAGCATGTGATATGGTGATTTGCTGAACTGGGCTGCAAAGCTCAGCAGCCAGCACCTTGAAGTACTTGCCTAGAAAACCTAGAGCATAATTCAAAAAGTGAATTATTTTAGTTTCATTTTACCTTATGCAAAAAAGTTATATTTTGCAAGTCTGTTGAATTTTGGACTGGTACCTTTAATAGTTTTTTATCCTTTGTTTTAGCTCTTTGCCTACAGAAGAGAAGCTGAAGGGAAAAGTGCCATTCTGAGCAGTTTCTCTTGAAGTACTGAGGTCTACAGCACAGGACAGTGGTGGCAAAGCATTTCACTTCATGGACGAAGTGTATTTTTCTTGTTTACTCTGGAAGACACATGGTAGGCAGTTCTCCTGGTACATGGTGCCAGCAGTGGGGAGCCTGGTGCTGTGCAACACCCTGAGGGATTCTCCTGACCTGGTCCCAAACACCTTGTACACCAATGCCTGTCGCTTCATGGATGGAGCAAGCATACCCCAGAGAGTCCCATCCACCTTCATTACTGCAGTATTCCCTCAGATGATGACTTCAGACCCCACCTATCTCCAAGACATTGACTTTTTCATAGTTCACCTTTTCACAATGGCTGGCTGAAGGTTTCTTACCAATGTTGGTAGAGTTTCATTCTGTCAAAGCGAATGCTTCAAGCACCATCCTCTGTGAGCCATTCACAGTGTTCAGAACTGGCAAACTGCTTGGACCATCAAGTATTAGTGGGCCTGATTTTGTTTCTGCCCTCACTCCCATTCCTTTACCACTGCTGAAAGCTAAAACTTTCGGTGGAACTAGTTTCTGCCAAAACAGTACATCCCTCCTGCCAACTTCATCTTCACAATGACTGAGTTCTAAGCAAATATACTTGAGGGATGAAAAAATGGGGATATTTGGAGCAGGTCACTCTGCTTTTACTGCTGAGCTAGCACTGACCAAGAGCTGACCACGGAGATAACACTTTAAATATGAAACCCAAAGAGCCTCTTGCAATCAAGACCATAATTCTGTTTCCCTCACTCTGCTTTCATCCAGTCATAAGTAAGTGAGGTCTGCAAAATATGTCACCAAAACTTTAACCACTTCTGATACTGATCAAGGAGAAGTCTTTCTTCTGGCTTTAGGTGATTTTAGATCAGGCCTTTAAAGCAAAGAAGTGGTTTGTTAATTTGAAGAACATTCCCATTTCTAAGTGATTGATTTTGGCAGGACTCAAGTAAAGTAGTCACTGCAAAGATAAACTTTGTCAACTATTATGGTGCTGTGAATCAAATCATGCTGAGGAATTGAAGGTCTGTCCTTTCCAAAGGATATCCTGCATAGTCCACAGTTGTTTGGTTTTTTTTTTCAGCAAAATTACTTCACTTGCATAACTGTCAAAGATTTAATATATGGGCTGTAAAAATGAGATATTTTCCACATTAATTAGCGTAAAACAGAAACAAAATATTTCTGCCATTATAGCAGTTCCCCATTGTTAGCCATATTTCAACATATCTCAAAGTTTGAACAGTATTCAATTTTTTTTTTAATTTTTTTTTTTAGTTCTGAGCGAAAGTACAACTATTTTAAAGAATCTCACGTAAGGCACATAGCATTATTTCTCTGGCTCAGTGATCCAGTTTTTACTGTTTTATATTTAGGTGAACGGTACATACACTCAAAATATTTGGCAGGAAAAGAGCTAATGTATGTGTGGTACACTGTAAAATTTCACTGGATGGATTGATTTTTTGTCTTATGTTACAGCTATGATTTCAATTAGTATTCAAAATTATTACTGTGTTTTATACACACAGAACTGGACAGGGTTATTAACACAAAGATTCAGTTTATTTATTCTTATTTTAAGTGATTCTTTTAGGAATTGTGATATGTAAACGCCAGAAAGACATGAATCAATGTAATTTTGTCTGAAATGCTTGTATTTCTGAAACTAAATAATGCATGTCATCTCTTTCTGTAATTCGCTTTCAGTTGTATGAACAGCTAAACTGCGCTGTGAAGTTCCAAGTTTCTGTCTTTAAAAAAATCCCCAGTAATAACATTACATTTTAGAAGAGATGAAATTGTAATGTAGATTTTCTAAATGTTAAAACTAGATGTAAAATGCAAATCCTTTGCTTTTACTTTGTTTTTGCTTTTTTCTTTCTACTGCACAAGATATATGTACTGTGAGAGTCATTCCAAAGTAGTGTTTCTGGATAAATCAAAGCTACACAGCAAGAGAAGTTATATCTCTATTGGTGACTGGGGCAAAGTGCTTAGTTTATTCTCTATGTGATTCCACGACTGAAAAGATAGCCCTGCTAAGCTGCAGTAATCAAACATAGCAGCTCAGCAGGGTATCCAAAAGGCTACCTAAAAGACACTTTGGCAGGTCTTAATGAAGTTGCTCAAAGCCCTCTTGTGGTCCATTGCAAAATAATATATGACTATAATACAAGGCAATTACAGTGATTCAGTTTTGGAAGACTGGACTCACTGGAGGTAGAGTCAGACATTCAGCTATTATAAGTCACTCTGACTGCACTAATGTCAATAATGATTTATACTCTACAAGGGCCTGATAATCTGAGTTTGTAAGAAAAGAGTTCCCTAAAGATGTGATCCAAAGACCAATGAAGTCATTGGGAGGTTTTCCATTAATTTCAGTGACTTTTAGATCAGTCTGTAAGTATTTAATGTTAATCTATTTTAAAAAATAAAATACAGGTAACCTTGGAAGCAAGTACAAACACACATATATTTAGAAAAAGACATATCCAAAACATTAAACTTCAAATGAAACTTCAAATGAGAACCAGATTCAGAATCTCTTAACAACTGTAGGCAATGAATTCCACAGATTATCACCGCTCTTACAGGCTGTGCTTTGCTCTTCCACTGTACCTTTCTTTAGTTTTTATCTCCGCTATGCAGCGCATGTAAACACATGCACCGGTATAGCATAGTACAATTACAATGCAGAGAGAAGGGTTCATAGCAAAGACTTGGAGCTGGACGATTGACATTAATTTTGAACTGTTGTGTCTAGTTGAATCTATTGTGATCTATGTAATTTCCCTTTCCCCCCCAGTTTTTATGGCTGACCACTGGAGGCTCAAAGTGACAGGTTTCAAATGAATATGTGTGTTTGTGGCCTGTTTCATTGACTTCATGTACAGCTGCATGTGTTAACACCTGCATAACAGAGTAACAGGGGTGGATGGTTATTGGAGGACAGGGAGAGAGATGCCATCAATTTTAGCAAAAGTACTGTGCCATGTGCCAGAACAGACTGCTTGTGGAATTATAGCATAAAATAAAACATAGATATAGATGCTGACCTCATGAACAAAAACTCAGGTCATTAGATCTTTGAGCATATAGCCGTGATAAACACATGAGCACTTTTGGGGCCTCTTAATTCTCACTTTTTTTCCTCTGATGAGAGTTATTTACAGTAACATTTCTAAGAAATCAAGCCATTTTGGCTATTAGCAAACAATAATTTTTGTACTTGTAATACAAATGAATCTATGACCATTTTGATGAGTTATTTTTATTAATATTGCAAAACATTTATAAAGAGTGTACAAATTCATTAAAATTTTGACCCAGACATTTTATGGGCATGAAAAAGTGACTCCTTCCATTTATGAAAAATAGTCACAACACAGGGAAAAGCACTGTTTTTCTTACACAGTCAACAACATATGAAGAATGAAATAGTACGGCTAGTACCCAGTTTATAGTCATAAAAATGAAGACTTCATTATAAAAGGGTAATTAACTGAAAATGTTTTACAAAGTTTTCTAGTCTTTGTCCAGCGTAAAAGGAGAATCAGTACGTATAAAACTATTACAATAGAAGATTTAAGAAAAAAAATGAGACCTGGGTTTTAAAGAGAGGCTCTGGTTTTGAATTATTAGAGATTCAGGGCCAATTTCAGACATCATGAAAGAAAATTCAGCTTTGTTGAGGTTAGTGATTGTAAAGGAGGCCCATCCTTGCCTCACATTTTTTCTACTATCACTAAATAATTTCTTCTGGTTTAAAAAAAGAGCAATATATTGTGGGTATTTGTATTTGAGTCATTTAGACTTTTAATTATTTCAAACTGCCATTATTTTGAAGTAAAGGTCTGCAGAGTTAGCCCAGGAAAATGGTACAGTATGAGCTTCTATTAAAAATACTGTACCAAGTAATATGTTCAGCTACACTTAAGTCAGTATGGTCTTTTGGCAACAATTACTTGTTTTTCTGTAAACAAATTCAGATTTTCAAAGGTAAAGAGGACCTTTACCCTCTTGCTGGAGAGCAGTATTGCTGCTGGCACTTTCCCTCCTTTACATACTTGTTCGATGATACTCAGTAGAGGGGTTATGTTGATGACTCAGATTTTGATGGGGGAAGCAGTTCCTGAGATAAGGCACAGGGCAACTGGTGGGAGAAGACACAGTGGACATCGCTGTGGCAGGCCACAGTAGTCTGTCACGTCTCTGAAGATACTGCTACCTCTTCCCATTGGTGTCTTGAAGGTTGCTCATGAGCTTTTTTCCTACTACTTCCCATGCTGTTCCTGGATTTTCCTCTTCATCCTCCAACTGCATCTCTCATTGAAATCAGAAAAAGTTGCCACCCCAGCGAACTTGTTGAGTTATGGATCCAAAATCCAGCATGTTTCATATGAATCTTTCCCTGAACATCTTTGGCTTTGGAGGAGGTTCTAGATGCAATCAGAAAAACTAGTCTTCTAACCTTCAGGCCTTTCTGCTCTAACATGAAAACAGGCCTTTTTCTTTTTCTTGAGCTCCCATGTTTATGGTCTGTGATGATGAATCCTTCCGTGATTAACTTAAATGGAAAAGTTCCATAAAATTCAGGTGTAGCATGTAAGTAGAATTTTGCAGTGTTTCACTGCATCTCTATCTTTATTCTGAGGAAGTAGGTGGAATGGTATCAAGCCGTAAGGGACCTTTGCTATCCTGTTTGGAAAATGAAAATCAGGAGCTCAGCCATAATTTTATTGTGCTATTTTTGCCACGTTTCAGATGGCTCTGGGTTATCCTTAAAATTATATAAAGCTTTAGAGAAAATAAGCTATATTCCCAATTGGCTTCTGCTATTGAACTGTTTCCATTGATTTAAAACTCAGCAATGTCATAGTAAATTGTTGAAACAAACTTATTTTTTTTTCTTCTTCACCAGCCTATGTGGCATCGATTTCAGCGGTTAACAACCCTTCTGATGTGATTCTTACTGTATAACAAAGCCACTGTCATAAAAATATGACCTAGGGTCATGTTTAAATATGATACTTACCACAGGGAAGTCTGTCATGATCAAGTGAACACATAGATTATATTATTGGGGAAACATATTCTGAAATATTTGATTTTTCAGCTTGAATTTATTGAATATGTTTTCAAAGATTTCAGTACTCTGTGAAAAGAAAATCTGTATGGAAGTTTTGGTCTCAAAAACATTCCTCCAAAAGTTGTAAAAATGAAGCTGAATTAGAAATAAATTATTCAAACCCATCTGGGGGCCTGAGTTATACTGTCTGTTTCTTGGCATTAAGTGTCTGTTCTTGCTGGAGTGTGTCATAGTTTCTGTTAGAAAGTGTAAAAAACCTGACCAGATGATGTCAGCACAGACAAGGTGGCTCCTGGCAGCAGATATTAAATAATGGCTGGGTTTAAACTCTGTGAAATGCATTTAGCTAGCTGGCGGCTGGCTGTACTGTGTGACCTCTTCTTCTAGGTGCGTTAGCCCCAGCCAGCAGAGTCCCTGGCACAGGGGTGCGAGCACGAGCTTGGAAACGTGTACTTACTTCAGGCAGCTCCTCAACCACTACTGGCTCCTCTTTGCTCTCCTCCACCGGGAAACACCCCCTGAAGGTTGCTTCCTGAATCTGTGAACGCTTTCCTCTAGAAGGAGCAAAACTTATTAAAATAGGGGTTCCCAAATTTTTCTTTCTGGAGGTCTATGTGATAGCTGGGTAGACCATAATAAAAGCCAGCTGCTCTCCAACACCTAAAGGTTTCCCCGTTCCCACTCTCCTCTGCTCCAGACCCCACGGGCTGTCTCTGAAGCCAGATGCCTGGCCCTTTAGTTCTCCCACCTGTTGTAACTATGCTGGACTGTTGCCCAGTCCTGGCAATGCCCGTGGAGCAGATCTTGTTGAAGCTTCTCGGGCTTAATGTAAAGGCATAAAATGACTTGGGGCCTGGAGCAGGCAGTGAAGTCTCCAGGATCCATCAGGTGGGTTGGTGCCAGCTTCTGACCACTTGGAGACTCACCTAAGCTCTGGCACAAGGATTGCAGCTCTCTCTTGGGAGTCTCTGCACTAGAGGGGACCTACCTTGTACTCTCAGCTGGGACTGCCATGCTGTCACTCACTTATTTGTTAGAAAATGCATTTCTGTACTTAACACAACAAATAAAGCAAAGTGTTGGAAATCAAGCAAGCAAAACCCCACCTGCAAGTCAACAGACAAACCCAAGTGCTCTACCAACCAGCCAGCTGGATCTAGCTTCTGAATTTGCTGTTTGTAAGTCCCTTCAATTGTACTTTGACCTCCCCACTTGACACTTGCTGCTCCTATAATAACTGGCTCTGCTTCTCCTGCTGCTGAGGTGGGGGTGCTAGCTTCACTTTCTCTAAAGAGGAAAAAGAAATACTGATCCATGTTTTTGCAGGATTTTCCAGGTTTTTGCATTATACTCTTTCCACTTGTCTCACCTGGAACCAGGCAGCATTCATACTTTTAGATATTTTACCTCTCTCTTTGGAATTACTCAAAACCAGTGTCTTTCATATGTCTGAAAAAGAACTGGTTAAAACATTGTCTTTTCCTTGTCCTTGTTCAGTATCACACAGTGCCCTTGGCAGCCTGCATGCCATTCTGAAGAACCCCTGTTTGTACTGGAGGTATTACCTGACTGCCCGGAAACACCAGTCTCTTCCTCTGGCTAAACTGGCTGTGTTGCATAGGTGAAAGAATCCTTATGACACAGGAAATGGTTTTCACCTTTTCCTCCTAAATGAATTTTTACTGCAGAAGACTACAACTCCAATGAGCTCAGAGGCTGCTAAGGACTTCTGCTTCCTAACACTCATCCAAACATCTTCTACTGCCCTTCCAGCTTTGTTCACTCACTCCCATGCCTTCTTTCTCCCCTTCCTCTGGTTAGCTTGGTCTCTGAGAGACTGTGGGATGTGCTGCCCAGGAGGGATAAGAGGGGAGAAGAAGCAGAGGGAAGTGACCACCCAGGAGATACGAATCCTTTGGCAGGGGCAGTATGGGCAGAACTTTCTTCTAGGCCAGCCAGAAGTCAGGAGACATAGGAATTCTGACTGGCACCAGCTGGGAAGTGCATAGTCAAAAGGTGCATGTTGCCTTGTCCCTGGTGGGCGACAGAGACTGCCCTGTGGGCCAGACCTGGCCCGCAAGCTGGCTGCACTGCAGGCCTGCCTTACAGCCTAAGCTGGAGAATATATTTTTCTTTCCCCAATAACCAAAAAATTGCCTGTAATTTACTGAGTTATTTCAGAATATGACATGCAATTGCTAAGCCAGTTACTTGGATTGGTGTTGCGCTCTTATTTGAATTTTCCAGGGAATGACGTGCACACCAACAGCAAGGCATGCCTTTCTGACCCCCCACTTCTGCTCGCCTCATTCACCTCCGCAGTGCTTTTTAGAGACACATGATTTGCTGTTACTGCTACCTGGCCTGAAATGACAACCTCTGCCCTGTAGGCTTCTTTCTCCGTCACAACAATCTTAAACCACGGGCTGCAGCCGGGGGCTGTGTTCTAGAAAATGGTAGCATTTTTCAAGTAAAAACATGCTTTCTTCCTGTTTGAAGAATGCCTTTATACTTTCTCAGATCAGTTCCAAGTAGCACTGCTCCCCCCGGCTCCGTTGCTTACTTAGTGTTGTCAGTTATACAGTAGTTAGCCATTTTCCATTCATATTCTTCAGTGACCTTGGCAGGGCACCATATTCTACAGCTCCCCTCTAGAAGGGAACATTTTCCCAGCTGTTCAGGTAATATAAAACTGTGTTCTTGAAGACTAACCCAGACCTCAGGCTACAGCCCTCAGTCTTAATTGACAATCAGGTAGTGTGTGATAGAAGAAGAGCGTTCAAGGTCTCTGGTGACTTAGAATTTGCTGGTAGGTGGTTTGTGGTGCTATTCCTCCATTGGTCTTGCCCACAGTAGTGGTTAATCCCATTTAAAACACCCAGTCCTTTCCATATGAAATAAAATCCTCTGTGTTAAGTACAAGCAAACTCTGATTCTCTGCTCTTTATTTCCATTGGCTTGCATAGACTAGTACTTTGTATTGCTATTTCCCTTATGATCATAAGTGCTGCTTTCTGTGATCCAGCTTCTTCTGTGCTGATCCCACACACTTTTCCAGCCAGTAGACCAACACATCTTTGCTGTCTGTTCGTTTTGCTGACTGTTACAGGTTTGTGATTCACTATTGTGTTCAAATAATTCTTTGACCTTCATCAGTAATGAGGTAGCTTTGTTCTAGGCCAGCCTGTACTGTCACGTCCTACACTCACAGCTTTTTTTAGTGGCTGGATGCCTGAGATGGTTTTCTAAATCTCTGCAAACTTTTCCAACTTCTCATTTCTATACATATATTTTGGTACAAGAAAAAAGGGCAGAGAGAAGTTCTAGCTCCTCTGTTCCCTGATTCTCTTGCCTAGTAGGAAGCACTTAATGAACATTCTTTTTGAGATTGCTTCCTAATATTTTCCCTGGGTATTCTGATGAAAAGAAGGAAAACAAAATGTAGCAAAACCCACAGCCTATTGAGACTACCTACACATGTACTGCACACACAGAACCAGGAAGCACAGCCGTTACCCTACAGGATTTAAGACACACCGATCTCAGTATTTTGGTAGCATAGGGGAGAAAGGGTTAGATGAACCAGCCTTCAGCTTCTCCATCAGTGTCAGCCTCAGAGTACAAAAAGAACTTTATGAATTGCTTGGGGAGTTGATAAAATAATAGTAATGGATGCATTTGGACAGACAGAGAGTTGTTAACAAGCTCCTATTTTCTGGCAACAGGAGCGTGGGGCCTGGAGTCAATGTCATTTCACTCTATCTGTCTTCAGGAGGACAAAAGAATCTGATTTTTTATTGTTAAAGCTGACAGTACACAGACTCACAGTTTCTGAGTTTTGGAAAGCTAGACATTCTTCTTCACTGAAGGAATATTAAAGCAAGATGGCTTGAACTCTGCTTTAGGCCCAGGAGTGTAAATCTGGAATAAGTTCACTGGTTTTGATGAGGATACTTTGGATTTACACCAGTCACTGAGGATAGAACTTGGCTCTGTATCTTATTCTTCTGGTGGTAGTGAAAAATACGATCCTAATACAGACGTGCAAGTGATCACAGGAGTATTCTCATACTGGTTCTACACTTAACTTCTAGATGCAGGATTTAAGAAAGTGGAACATCCAACTTATACAACGGTACCTTTGGGCAACCTGATGAAGAGGACCTGTAAGAGGAGTAGCAATCTAATGCTTACATGGCTCATATAGCTTTCTTGTATGAGCCTCTCTTGCCGCATGAGGAGACATTCAGAAAATATTGTCATGCTTTATTTTTTTTTTAATTTATTGAAGTTTATAGGTATAACACAAAAATAGTTTATGCTGTAATTGTTCAGAAAAAGCCTATGTGGAGCTGGAGGAACCGAGGAAGTCCGAATAGTTTTTGTTGTAATGCCTTTACAGAAATGTCAGCTATGGAGTAGATCATTATAGACACTAGCATTATCAGCTTTTGAACTGCAGCATTATTCCTTCTAACCCAAAACTGGTTTATTGCAAGTAACTGGTTTGCAGATGAAAATGTGACAAACACAGTAAAGCTGCATAAGCCTCACGTGCTGTTTTGACAAGATCTTCTCTTTTGTGAGAACGTGTATGGAAAGTCTTACAGATATAAAGCTAGAACCAGCCTTCAAAGAATGATTATTCTTTTTCTTTCAGATAATATTCCATATCCTGCTATGACTTTCCAGTTGTTTACTTGCTATAGTGCAAAGACTTCCTGAGCCACCCTTCTTGGCACGATAAATCCACAGATACTGTGCTTTAAAATGATACACAGATGGAAAAATTTCTAGCAGGCATCAAAGCCATTAGATTTCTATTACTTTTCCTATTGTTTGGTAATCACTGAGAGGGAGTGGATCCCTTTGTGACCTGACTAATTGAAATGAAAGTCACAGAGTATTAAAAACAAATGGGAAGACGGAAAAGAAAGTTGCAGCAGGATTTTCAAAGGAGTTTTCAATCTCATGGACATTCATTGTCACTCAAGTGCCTAACTGCCTCAGGCTGCATTGGAAGGCCCATTGTGAGAGCTGGAAAAAAACAAAACCCCAGCTAACAAATACTTCTAAATTAAAAAAAAAGAATCCAACCAGAAAAGAAGCTACAGTCTAAATAGACTAAATAGACCAAAGACTAAATAGAGCATCATTTGGGGCCATGCTGTGCTTCTGCCACTGACTTTAATTAGGCAAGCATGTTCATGTGCTTTGATTTTTCCTAGAGACAGAAAAGAATCAGTAGAAGTGTCATCAAGCAGTATATTTTGCTCTTTATTCACTTTGATAATCCCTATCCTTAGCTGGAAACTTTGCCAGTGTACTTAAAATGTAATGTCTTAATCACAGTATCCCTTAAACTCAATGAGGTGATGTTCTTTAAAGTTTAAAGGGATGACATGAGAAAACTGAAACACTTTTGGTGCTGAACATTCATGAAACACAGTGTCTCTGGCTTTTCTCCTATTTCTGAATACTTAACAGTTGAAACCAAGCGAGGTTCCAGTCCAGTAAAGCACTTACTGCTTGCATAATAGCTGAGGGACATGGATGGCTTTATGAAATCAATTAAACTACTTTTGAAGTTAAAATAACTAGGTAATGTTTTCAGATACATTCTAACCTAGTCTACTCCAAGCGAAGAAGTAGATCTTCAATTTTTTTACTGCTTGGTACTTCTTTCAGGGTTCATTTGCCATTATTCTCTCAATGCATGAGAAATTGGGATAAACCAATAGAGTGATTCACTAGCATGGGCTTCTTTTGAGGCAGAGAACCACAACTCAATGTCATAGAAGAGTGTCTAAATGTGTCTCGTTGGGCATAGTGAACAGGGCTTTTACTGATGCTGCTAGACATGATGCATTTAGTGATACCTACTTTCTAATGAAAAGTATGTTCAGTCACACAGACGGCACATCTGGTTTATATGACATTCGTTATTTGCATGGAAGTCCATTACCATTCTGGATTCTGTTTATATTTGTCAGGACTTTCTCACATGGGGTTGTTGGACATGCCTACAACTATCAGCACTGCACAGTTACAGTAAAATACATACAACTTCCTGGGTGATCAAAGTGTGACGTGGGTGAAACCATAAACACAAATGAGCTCAACATGCCCGTTTAATTTTTTTTTGCCTTTCGTTTGGTGTGTTCATAGGGAAGATCCACAGAGTAGATCCAAGTATTACCCAGACATTAATATTTGTTTTTTATGTTCTCAGTGGTTTTTAGGATACTAAGAATAACAGAACTATGTTCTGCTAGTGATAAGGCAGAAATATTGCTAGGGGTTGACAAAGCTCTTATTGACCTTCCTCGAGCCTTCTGTAATAACGACACAAGACTGAAAGTTTTTATCACTGCTATGCTGATTGACAACTGTGTGGCTGCACGCTAACAAATCTGAGAGACTCCAGTGGTGAGAGAGTCTACAAGGAAAAACTGTAATTCAGTTTTTCTCCATGACCTTTAAACCCAAATAGTATTCTATGTGCTCGGACTGTAACTTCAGGAATTCTGCTGTTTTATTGTATATTGGATATGTTTTTAGTCAATGCTTTTTCTATCAGTATAGATATTAACCGCTGCATGGAGTAGCAGTTGGTGAGGCAATTAGTAACGCTGCTTGCAATACAAGTTGCAGTATGCCGATATGCAGTTAGAGACTAATGGAATCAGAATATTATTGCCAGTAAATATCACCATGTTTTTTAGTTGATCTTTCACCAGTTAGATAGAGGAACACTGCATCAGAAAAAAATGAGCATATATGCTACTTACACTAAAAATTCTACTGCTTAACATGCAAGAATTGATGGGCCTTCTCCAAAGTTCATCTTCAGTTAAATCTTTTCCTCATTAGCCTAACAGAGTTTGCATTAAAATAGGATACCAGCTTTTACTCCATATTCTGACAACGTAAAATAAAATACAGTAAGCTTAGGATAAATACCTTATTTCCTTGTCTGAGGTTCCACTGGTACAAAACACTATTGTCAAGCTGATATTAAGGAGAAAAAAACCAAATCATACCAAATCCTTTTGTTTAGAAAATGGCGTCCAAGAAGGGAAAACTAAGTTTAGATATGGTAAACCTACTTCCTTAGAAGACTGTCTAGCCAGCTCATTTTAATTTTAAAAGATTTGTAACAGTCTTAGTATAAGGCATTTCGGAAATTCAGTAATGAAACAAGAGTAACATCAAAAAGACTGAATAGCACAAGTAATTAAGTATACTTAATTGATTTTACTGTTGATTTCCCAAGGTTTTTAATGATGTAGAGAGACAGACAAAACCCCTGAATCTACAGGATTATATAAATGGTCAGGCAATTAATAAACCTTAAAGTGTAGATCTATTCCTATAGAAGTTAGGTCATTTCTGAGTTAGTAGACTATTTGTGGCATCTTAAGAACGGACACAGCAGGAGTGCTTTTAATATCTCATTGCTGAAAAACATTCTTAATTTGAAAGTCTGAAGATGTTATCTTTTCACACTGCACTGCTGACATCAGCCAGGGTGTTGAAATCCATGGACTGACATGTGATGCTTTGAATGTCCTAGGAGCATGGAAAAAACCGTGTGATTGAATCTTTGCCCTCTTTTAAACAAGTCTTTCAGGCACAGTTCAGGCTTTACATCAGCAAAGCCTAGGCTAACAGTCATGACCAGGCTGGCAGGAGGCTTTTCTTTTTCTTTTCTTTACTGGTCCATGTGTAACCCCATTGATTCATCTTTCTCCTCTTCTGTCTCCCAAACAATCAAGATAAAACAAAAGAAACAAATCTTGTGACACATGTAACTAAGAAGGCTGGTTGGACTTTTAACCTCATTTATTTGTATTTTTACTTGGTAAATCCTTCACAGCAGGAACTGTCTCCTTCCCAAGTTTGAACAAGATGCAAGCCTAGAGGGGGCCTTTGGGAATGACTGCCATCAATCCTAAAATAACAAGTGCTGAGTTTGATCCAGAATGTTGTGTTAGCAGAGCATATGCACTGTATAATGCAAGTTTCCAAATGTACTGCGGTTAACAGAGTGAAAGAGAAAATCTACCCCTTCCTTATACGACTAAACCAAAATTTCTAAAAGGCTTTCATCAGAACTAGTAGGCAAATTTCACAGCTCTCAGGATAAAATACAACAACACTGAGCTATGCTACAGCTTCAAATCTTCAGCTGCATTTCTATACAGATTTGAGAAGCCCCTGATTGCTTGATGATCTGAACTGGTGTCTGACACATAACTTATTCTTGAAGATGTACATAGGGAGTATAGAAATGCCATAACAAGTTTTTTATTTTAAATTGAATGTACCAGTATACAAAAGTTATTAGATAGCATAGACCAATAGCTATTGCATAACATATAACAGTTTTCTGAATCTTTTCTGCATCTTGCATTTCTTCTACTAATTCTATTTCCAGCTTTCTGAATGCCTCATTGATTTTGCAACTATTGTACCCTCTTGTTACAAGTCATTCCACTTTCAGACAGTGGTAACTAGTAAGCAAAGCTACCCAATGTGTCACTCAGGATTTACCACAGTAAATGACATGAGCTACAGCCTCTTCCCCGGCAGGGAGTGGTCAAAGCCTGTACCAAGCTGCAGAGGTGCTTGCAAAGGTGCTGCATGGGACAAACTCTTACAGAGGTGTGAGACCCACTGCTGAACGTCAAAGATGAGCGTCCATGACTCAGTTGCTGCCCATGGTGCAGCATGGAACCTTCTGGTCTGCGTTCACCAACTCTGCCTCCTGCCGTGCTTGGTTTTTCCAGCTTGATCTCTTGCCTGTTGTTGTGCTTCCAGTTTCAGTTGCTGTTCTGTTGATTTGGCTGCAGTCAGCAGGGTTTATGACTGTCTTATATGAGCCCTTAGAGATAGCTTTGTTGGTGTGGATAATTCTTTCTCCAAGTCCCCTAATTAGCGCTAATATTTGTTTAGTTTTCTTAACAGCTCCAAGCCAGATTTTCCATGAAGAGGTTACCAATAATGTTGCATGCCCTGAGGAGTTCATGTGCATGCTCTCAAGCTGTGTCAACTTTTTACTCATTCTTGGTAAACAGATCTTGTCTGGGACAAGTGTAGCCTGAAAGATGACATGTGGTGTACTGATGCTCATCTGGGTTTTAGGAAAATACATGACCATATCTGTGACTGCTGGTGTTATCAGGTTCCCCTCACACTGTCTGCTCTGTGTGAGCAGTCAAAGCCAAGCCTCTTCAAGGTACAGAACAGATTATGGCAGCGTTGTTTAATTTCCTATCCAGCATTTAGCTCTCGACATACTCCTTTTGGATTGCTCCAAACTGCCAGTCTGACCATGTGATTAGATGTGCAGCCAGCTGGCCGGAGTACAGTCAGAGCCTGGTCAATATTTGGAAAGAAGTACACACACTGCCTGATTTCAGCTGAAATAATGGAATATCCATAAATACAACACCATTTTTGAAGAAGTTGACCATCTGGTCATTTGTAAGATTGGTTAACAATGACTTGACTTTATCCATAAAACAAATTAAAGTGCTTTTACAAAAGCAAATCAGAAATCAAGGTAGTGCAAAACTGTCTCAAGCACCTTGCCGATGGTACAAAACATGAGATTTGCTTCTCACAATACAATTTCTCAACAGAAGCAGAAAAGTTGGGGACAAAGGGCATGCACATAAACTGGCTCTAGGATAGCATGCTTGCATTTCCACAGAGATGTCTCCAGCTATTTAGTGAGGCTTAAATTCCAAGGGAGGAAGGATTGCTCACTTTTGCTGCCTGGTTTCCACTTTATTAGAGAATTTACAGAAGTGCATTTTCATTTCTGTTCTACTTTGGAGTTTGAGTTTGTTTCATTTGCTTTTGTAGGAGGTTTTCAAAAATGCAGATCTAAGCTTTCATTTAGCAGAATTGAGCTTTGTGAGTGTGAAGCTTTTGGCATTTGCTTCCCATTCAGTCATACAGCAAGAGCTGCAAACAAGCCAGATGATATTATGAAAATATGACAGAATATTAAACTCTGAAGAATGGTGAAATGACATCTCATGACCCTAGGTCAGCAACAGAAACAGTTTACTTTAATTCAATACTTAATTCCATAGCAAAAATAACCTTTAATCTACCTCCATCAATAAAATTAATTAGGGACAAAATGCTCCTTGTTGTGTATGTTAGACATGTAGTGATCGTAGGGTGTGAAAAACAATAACTCAGAACTGAAAGCAACCTGGACAATGTGCAATAACATACTGTGTAATCTGCTAATGAACTGCTAGACCTGGCATGAATACATGTCACCTATTGCCCCATTTTGACATTTATGAACATGTTTCTGTGCTCCACCAGGACCTGAACAGCAGGAGGTTAGTCATGTCATATAGATTCATAGAATCATTAAGGTTTGAAAGGTTTTAGATCATCAAGACCAACTGTTAACCCAGGACTGCCAAGTCCATCACTAAACCATGTCCTTAAGTACCACATCTACACATTTTTTTAAACGCCTCCAGAGATGGTGATTCCTTTACTTCCCTGGTCAGCCTGTTCCAATGCTTGACAACCCTTTCAGGGAAGAAAATTTTCCTACTATCCAACCTAAACCTCTCCTGGGGCAACTTGGGGCCATTTCCTCTTGTACTATTGTTTGTTAGCTGGGAGAAGAGACTGACACGCACCTCACTACAACCTCCTTTCAGGTAGTTGTAGAGAGCAATAAGGTCTCCCGTGCCCCCCTTTTGTCCAGGCTAAACCAACCCCATTCCCTCAGCCACTCCTTTCAAGATTTGTGCTCCAGACCCTTCACCAGCTCTGTTGCCCTTCTCTGGACATGCTCCAGCACCTCAATGTCTGTCTTGCAGTGAGGGGCCCAAACGTGAACCCAGGATTCGAGGGGCGGCCTCGCCAGTGCCCAGTACAGGGGGACAATCCCTTCCCTTGTCCTGCTGGCCACAGTGTTTCTTATACAGGCCAGGATGCTGTTGGCCTTCTTGGCCACCTGGGCACACTGCTGGCTCATGTTCAGCTGGTTGTTGAATGACACTCCCAGGTCCTTTTCTGCCAGGCAGCTTTCCAGCCGCTCTTCCCCAAGCCTGCAGCAATGCGTGGGGTTGTTCTGACCCAAGTGTAGGACCCGGTACTGAGTCTGGATGAACCTCATAGAACTGGCCTCAGCCCATAGTTCAGCCTGTCCAGATCCCTCTGCAGAGCCTTCCTGCCCTCAAGCAGATCAGCACTGTCCCCCAGCTTGGCATCGTCTGCAAACTTACTGAGGGTGCACTCGAACCCCTTGTCCAGATTGTTGATAAAGATATTGAACAGAACTGGCCCCAGTACTGAGCCGTGGGGAACACCACTTGTGACTGACAGCCAGCTGGTGTAACTCCATTCACCATCACTCTTTGGGCCTGGCCATGCAAGTACTTTTATACCCAATGAGCAGTATGCACGTCCAAGCCATGAGCAGCCAGAATCTCCAGGAGAATGCTGTGGAAGACTATGTCAAAGGCTTTAATGAGGTCCAGGTAGACAACACCAACAGCCTTTCTTTCATCCACTAAGTGGGTCATCTTGTTGTAGGAGATCAGGTTCATCAAACAGGACCTGCCTTTCATAAACCCATGCCGACTAGGTGTGATCACCTGCTTGTCCTGCTCATGCCATGCAATGACACTCTAGATGATCTTGCCATAACCTTCTGTGGTACCAGGGTCAGGCTGCCAGGCCTTTAGCTCCCCAGGCCCTTCTTCCTGCTCTTCTTGTAGATGGGCATCACATTGGCTAACCTCCAGTCTTTTGGGACTTCTCCACTTAGCCAGGACTGTTGATAAATGATGGAGAATTGCTTGGCGAGGTCTTTCACCAGCTCCCTCAATACACTTGGGTTGATCCCATCCAGCCCCATAGACTTGCGTACATCTAAGTGGAGCAGCAGGTCACTAACCATTTACTTCTGGACTATGGGGACTTTATTCTACTCCTTATCCCTGTCTTCTAGCTCAGGGGGCTGAGTACCCAAAGGGTAACTTGTCTTACTATTAAAGACTGAGGCAAAGAAAGCATTAAGTACTTCATCCTTTTCCTCATCCTTTGTGGCAATGTTCCCACCCGCCCATGCTGTAAAATATGAAGATTATCCTTGGCCCTCCTTCTTTTTCTAATATGTTTGTTAAAAATTTTTTATTATCTTTTACCACAGTGGCCAGCCTGAGTTCTAGCTGGGCTTTTGCCTCTCTGATTTTTTCCCTGCATAACTTCATGACATCCTTATAGTCCTTCTGAATTGCCTGCCCATTCTTCCAAAGGTGGTAAACTCTCCTTTTCCCCCCTGAGTTTCAGCCAAAGTTCTCTGTTTAGCCAGGCTGCTCTCCTTCCCCTCTGACATTCCTTTTGGCACATGGGGATGACGTGTTCCTGTGCCTTTAAGATTTCCATCTTGAAGAATGCCCAGCCTTCCTGGACCCCTTAGTCCTTCAGAACTATCTCCCAAGGGGCTCTGTCAAACCAGGATCTTAAACAGGCCAAAGCTGGCTCTCTGGAAGTCCAAGGTAGTGGTTCTGTAAACCCCCACTTCTTACAGAATTAAAAACTGTTATCATCGCACGATCACTGTGGCCAAGATGTCCTTTGACCACATCATCATCCATCAGTTCTTCCCTGTTTGTAGGCAGCCAATCCAGCAGGGCATCTTCCCTGGCTGGCTCATTCACCATGTAACAAAACACTTTGCTACATATATGACAAATCACACTACCCTACCAACGAATATGAGTGGATTTGAGAAACAGAACCATGGACACCGAGGTCCTGCTGCCCAAACTATGTGCATGTCAGAGGCACTTACTTTGGAACAATTCTAGTTCCTGGGCTGTTGGACCATAGTGACTGGAACATGGAATCATAAAGTTATAGAATAGTTTGAGTTGGAAGGAACCTTTGAAAATCATCTTGTCTAACCCCACTGTAGGCTAGTCATTAGAGGTATTTTTTTTCCCTTCAATCTTTATTTTCAATCCAGCTTGTGTCTTGGTGCCACCTCACAGTGTGAAGCCAATCATAGTAATAGGAGGTGACCCAAATACCATGCAACAGTGGGGTGCAGTAAGTTAATGAGACCACTGAAAAAGTCAGACTTCCGCAGATATCCTGGGACAAATAATATACCTAGCCTAGATTATAGCAGTATGAATTCTGTATATTGATTTACTTCTTATTTTTCTAGCTAATAAAATGCATAACATTTAAAAATTCTTCTACATTCACTAATGCAAAACCACTTAGCTTCTTTGCACCTTCACAGTCTGGCTTACTGTTGACTTCACAGACAGGAGCTTACAGAAAGTTTGGAGCAGTAAAAATAAAAAGTTACTTTCAAAAAACATTGTGGTATGCATGGGCCATTGTCACAACACTCTCCAAAGTAGCTGGCCTTTTTTTTCTTTCTTTTTTTTAAAAAAAGTTTTAAAAAAAGGTTAAAAAAAAAGGTTTTTTTACTGTCTCATACCAACATACTCTTCATGTTAGTCCCTCTAGTGCCTTCTCCTAGTCTCTCCTCATCCAAAGCATGTGTTTTCTCTCTGCTTCTTCCTCAGCTGCTCTCTTTTCCTTGGCTGCCCAGCCTCTTAACAGAACCAGCCACAGCTGCACCTTATCTATATCGGCCAACCCACTGCCCCTGAAGCCAGCCCACAGTTGTATATCAATGCTAATTAACCCAGCTTCATTCCTCTACAGGCCACTATCCTACTTTGGATAACTGCTGACCTGGCCTTATGAACTAAAAAGTGAGGTTGCAGACATCAGGGCTGAGAAGTGCTGAGCAGATGCTGTGCAGGGGAAGTATGCAGCAGTTACTAACTTATTTTCTTGTCATAGATATCTGGGATGTTCCATGCTGGAGTCACTTGTCTTGCCCTTTAAGTAGTTTCTAAACAATCTATATTAATCAGCCTGCTTACGAGGTAGGGAATTCATTAATGAATTATTTAACTAACTGGATGAGATCCTGGCCCAGCTGCCATTGAACTCAATACCAGGATTTTACCCCTTGTGCCTTGAAAAAGGTAGTGACTTAAGTATCGCTCACTTCCCTAAATGTGAACAGATTATGTGATTAAATTACCTCATCACTTTTATATTAATGTGGGATTTGTTTATTTATAAGGAAGAATACAAACATGAATGCTGTGACACAGCTAAGAAACAGAGTAAAAAATAAAAGCGGTGTGATTGTGCTTCAGTAAATACGTTTACCTTAACTCATGACTGAGGCTTAATTCTTGCCATGATTTTGTTATAATAAATTCTAAAGAAAATAAGATAGCAGTGATAAAACAACATCTCTTACCAATGAGTACCTAGTGCACACATGCAAACAGTTATGCTGTCTGCCTACTCTGACAGCTAAAAACCACCTCAGATTAATCTTTCTCTATTATTTCCAAAACCATCTTTGAAGTTTGATCTGGAACAACTCATCCCCAGAAAAATGCCTTAGACTTCCCTGCCCAATAGAAATAATTAAATTACAAGAAAAAAACAAACAATTCTATCATTCTCATGATTACTACTTACTTTTGTCTGAAACCTATGTTCAGGAGATCTCTTCTGTCATAAATCCTTTGCTGATATGCATCTGAGTTGCTTGAAGTTAGAGATTTCTCGATTACAGCAACCAAAAAGTATTAAAAATGAAAAGTTTTTGGTCAGGAAATATAATTTCATTGAAAGAAGGTGTTCCTCAGGAAGAAACAGTTTAGATTATTCATTTGATATGGAAATAAAAATAATTCTATAATTCTGATTTTTTATATGATGTGAATTTTTGGCATTTTTAAATTGATTTTTTTCCCTGTCTGTACAGGCATAATAAATCCACAGTTATTTGTAAGTTTATGACATTTAATGGTATGTAAAATGTTAACACTAGTAAGAGGTGCTTACTAGGGTTAGCTCAATGCTTACGTTTGAGAAGACATCTCAAATGAAGAATAAGGAACAATTAAAATGGAACTTCACAGGGAGTAGCCTATTGCATTGGCTTTCTTATTGTCAGTCAAGAGAAACTGACACTATTAGAGTGTGACAATTTTACACGTCCATTTTAGGATGAAATTATTTATATTTAAAAAGGGCCTATAACTATGCACTTTATAACCTAGGATCACTATCTCAACTATAGATATCTACAATAGGTGAGATAAATCCCACCTAAAAAAGGAAGAAAAAATAAGGTACACGTATCTCTGTGTTCCACCCCTTCAGCTTTCCTCATAATTCCTGTTTTTCAGTGTTTTATCTCACTATATAATTTCAAGGCTTTCTGACTTTGGAAAGCTAGGTTATTGAGAGTAAAACTGCCTCTCCTACTAGTGTTTTCCAAGCTGCATATAATGATTTAGTCACTTGTATATTGCAACATCAGCAGCAGGGGAAAGAATAAACAGCTTCTGTAATTATTTTTTTTTTCAATTTAGGTTTTTATGAAGTTCTCACACACAGTGATAAAACAGTGATTATAGTCCTGTACTGTAGTGAAGGTGACATTATGAGAAAAGAGTCTGATTGGATATAACAGGAGAAATAAATGGGAAAAAATAAGCTGTCAATTTTTAAAAAAGAAATAAAAGCAGTAAGATTCTACAGTTTTATCTCTTTAGTTAGTTTTTATTTTGAGGTACTAAACATTCTACAGTTTTATCTCTTTAGTTAGTTAGTTTTTATTTTGAGGTACTAAACTGGATCTCAGCACTGTATTATACTTCTAGTGACCATCGGCTGTGAAATACCTTCTTGCACAGATGATCGAATAGAATAGAATAGAATAGAATAGAATAGAATAGAATAGAATAGAATAGAATAGAATATAACAGAACAGAATAAATAGAATAGAGAATAGAACAGAATAATTTCAGTTGGAAGGAATCTACAGATCATCAAGTCCAACCGCTTGATGAGTTCAGAACTCTCCAAAAGTCAAAGCATATTATTAAGGGCATTGTTCAACTGCCATTTAAACAGTGACAGGCCTGAGGTATCAACCACCTCTCTAGGGACCCTGTTGCAGTGTTTGGCCATGCTCTCGGTAAAATGATTCTTCCTAATTTCCAGTTTGAACCTTCCCTGGCATAGCTTTGAACCATTCCCATGTGTCGTAGCACTGGATACCGGTCAGAAGAGATCAGCACCTCCCTCTCCACTTCTATTCCTCAGGAAGCTGTAGAGAGCAATGAGTTGCCTCTCAGTCTCCTTTTCTCCAGATTAGACAAACCCTTCAAAATGTAGAGGTGAAGGAAAAAAACCAAACAGAAATATGAAAAGAAAATGGAACTATTTGCTTTGTCTTTCCTTGAGGTAGCAGACAATCACCAGATGATTCCAAAAGTGCAAAAGAAGTTCAAATATGATGTGTACATGTTTGTCTGTGGGTCCTTGTGCATGCCTGTTGTTCCTAAATGCTTGATGACCTTTTTCCATTCTTGTGAAATGAGTTCTTCTCTCCAAACCTTCTCCTCTAATGTCTGACTTTTTTTAAGGTCACTGACCAGTTTCCATTAGCACCAATGGGAACAAAGCTGCAGTCATTTTTTTTTTATTTTTAAAATTTTTTTAGGATCTGAAAATTAGATATTTCACAGGCCCATCCTGTGTAATTTTTTACCCATTTTATTAACCTATAAAACAATACAGTTTAGAAGAATAGGTTTGTAAAAAAGGACAATTTTTCCAACATTTTAAAAAGGAAAAATACAGTTTAAATGTATGACTCAGATATGCCCCAGCAAACTGTATTTTCAGGGTTTTTTACTATATCTGAATATAAAACTTGTGACTAAAGCTGGATCTGTAAACAGCTGTGGTCTTCTGCTTAGATGCCATGAGAATGAGGGTGCTTTAGGTCTAATTAGGAAATGAACAGAAACTTGAATGTGTAAGTGACACCCAGTAGAGTTAAATGCCTAAGTTTCTTGATTGTATATTGAAAATGGGATGTCAGCTTCCATGTCAATCTGATATCATTAAATATTATATCATAAATTTTATAAAGTTTACTGCTTACGTGTAACAGTAATAGATGTCTCATAAAAGCATATGTCAAGCTAACAGATTAGATCAAATTAGAAGATAAAGTGAGGTATTAATTTTATGAATATTTTTAAATATTGTCCAAAAAATACAACATGCAAAGCAGGCATGCACAGAAACATACTCCCCACCATTTAATGGCTTCTAGAATCATAGACTCATTTAGGCTGGAAAAGACCCTTAAGATCGAGTCCAACTGTAAAGCTAATGTTGTCAAGTCCACCAATAAACCACGTCCCTAAGCACCACATCTGCACATCACCTTTTTACCCAGTGAACAGTATGCATGTCCAAGCCATGAGCAACCAGTTTCTCTAGGAGAATACTGTGGGAGATGGTGTCAAAATCTTTACTGAGGTCCAGGTAGACAACACCAACAGCCTTTCTCTCATCCACTAGTGGGTCATCTTGTTGTAGGAGATCAGGTTCATCAGGCAGGACCTGCCTTTCATAAACCCATGCTGACTAGGTGTGATCACCTGCTTGTCCTGCTCATGCCATGCAATGACACTTTAGATGATCTTGCCATAATCTTACCCACTTGATGAATTGCGAAGTCTACTTTCCAGGAAGGAAAAAAAAAAAAAAAGAAAAAGAAAAAAGAAAAGCTTTCATCTATGTTTTTTATTATCAATATAGGCATACCTGGTTATTCGCATGGGAGTATAGGCCAATCAACTGCTATTTCTCCATAGCAGTTAGAAATGGTTTAGGTGTGGATAAACTGTATGACTGCCAAGCTTTTTTTCAATATTTTAATCTTATTTAGCCAAATAATCATGTGTAAATAGAACACTATTGATTGAACAAATTAGTAAATATAGTATAATTTTCAGTTTCTATACATGTAGATTGCTCTGTGTCTGTAAAACGTAAAACACATTTTGAAATTGTAGTATTCAATGTTGTTGCATCATTCTTTTGTGATTTATTGCCCCAGTGCTGAAATCTATAGTGTTTTCATTTTGCCATGCATTTCAATGTGCTAGTTTTTTAATTTCATGAGCTTGCTAATGATTTGATAATCTTTATGTGTAATGAAATCAACATCAGTGTAAACTGAAAGCAGCACCTTGGCCTGTCAGCATGTATTCAGATATATATTATTAAATATACTAGTAGACAAAAGCAATCTTCCTAGATGAAAAAACACAGGAAAAAAGTTACATTAAAACCCAAGTTACTGGGAAAAGCAAATTGTTTGAAAGGCTGGGGTGGATAACCAAACTAACTTCCACAGAACACTCTGTGTTGTAAGCATAAATAAGAGAGAGGTGCAGATCCTGTAGTGTTATAGCCCCTGAGTTCGTGCCAGTGATTCTGAATAACATTTCCTCACATCTGCTCCTTCCTTTTCTTTTTGCCAAAAACTTTGGAAGAAATTGTTTGAAACCACTTAAATACTTGCATTCTTTTTTTATTTTTTATTCTTTAAATAAAACTCTGTTTAAACATGACATGTCTGTCATAACTCAAAACTGCAGTCTGATTTTCTTATGATTTTGTCTTATTCCACTGCAATTTTTTTTCTTGGAAACATAACTTGCAAAGAAGCGATCCTCATCGACGAAGGTAATTGTTTGTCATGGTAAATAACAGGAAAATCATGCAGAAAACCCCATAATATCTGGCTTTTTGAAAAAGGGGAAAAACAACTCCCTCAAAGCTGAACAGAAAGTTTTAATTAAGGTATTTGTCCCAAGGACATGAATAGTCTAAACAAATAACCCTGATTACACAAGGAAAATATTTAGACTTGTGATGGTAGTAAACTAATAAATTTAAGTCACTTTAACAATTTGCACTCTTTTCTGAAGTACATCCGGTATCTCATTGTTTTAATAACTTCCAGTTTACAGCTTCCTTGCTACACTTCACTGAACTACAAAGATCCTCTGCATTCCTGTGCACCAGCTTTTTAATAGCCTTATATATGGCTGAGTTGACTCCCTTAAGCCCTTTAATTCAAGCTATGTACAGCTTTTTTTCCCATTGTCTAGTACATGCTAAGGACCTTAATACGCACCGCGGACCTTGGATTGGGGCAGTTTTCACAAGGTATATATATTTTCAATTGTCTTGAGACATTTGCCTATTCATAGTATTGGATTCTGGAATGTAATTGTTTGTGGTCATCCAAAATTCTGATTTAAGCATGTTGATGATAGGGTACACAGCGTGCTCAGATACCTTTATATGTGGACTGTAAGGTTTTAAATTAAAGTGTATGGGCCTTAAGTGGATTCAAGTCTGTTTCTTAAAGATTGCAGGCAATGTGTCAGTGCACACATAGATGCTATACCTCTAGCATTTATAATTCTTTCTTTTCCCTGACTGTGCAGGAAAGCAGGCTCTGGCAGCCACGGCTATATACAAGATTATTTGCCTATTATTTTGAACTCAGACACAATGGCAGTGGCAATACCTAAGACAGGATCTGATACCGGTCTTGCACACTATATTATTTTTTTTTCTATAAATGCCTTAATAAAATAGATTGGCTGGGAGTAAGCATAACTCAGAAGAGTATGAAGGATTCTTCATTTGTATGATGGGAATATTATTACTGTTTTTTGTGTAAGGGCTGTATAACTTAGAGCATGTATAAATCAACATCCTTTTTTGGAACTGTGATTTTTTTATAACAATTGTATCCTAGTAAACGGTGTAATGTGGCTAGTTAGGTTTGAAATAACAGCTGAGACAGGTAACCTGTTTTTTAAATATTATTGGTAATAAGAGTTCAGGCATGTAGAACTGAAATGTGCCTGCTAACTTCACTCATTAAACCCCTGTGATCGTGACTTAGATGCTGTTTCAGCCAAGGTAAGTCAAGAAAGTTTGCTTGTTTGTTTTCCTGGTTTTGTTAACCAGTGTGAACATACCCTGTGACTGAAGATCAGAAGGAATAGATGAAACACAGGGAAAGAAAGAGTGAAGAAGGGGTGGAACTACACAACCTGAGAGTTCAAGTTTGTGTTGCTATAGAGTGTGCAACTATGGAAATAACTTACCGTTTCTAATGTTTTGTGGGTTGTTTTGTTTGTTTGTTTGTTTTTTTAAAAATTGCATATGTCGCACAGTAAATTCTCTTGTGGAGATTTTTTTTTTCCCCTTTTTAACAATATTAAATAAAAATTAAAATACTGCTTTCAGTAAAATGAAACTGTCATAACAGAATCAGATGCTGGAGGGAACAGTAAAAAGATAGAGACAGTTAAAATAAGAGGAGTGCACAGGTAGACGTAGGGCTGGACTACTAAGTATATTTTGTGCCAAGGTTAGGAATATAGTTACCTAGAGTCTTTCTATAGAGAGTGAAAAGCTGCATATTTCCAGTGAGTGATTCAAACCATTGTTGAACAAGAAAAGGCTCACTGGAAGTGACATGTCAATACAATAGCTCTATATATGTGAAAACACCAGAAACATTGAAAAACAGGAAGGCTGTGGTTTTAATTGTTTTGATTGTTTAGTGAAAAAAAGGAGAATATCGCCTCATTATCTGTCATCAGTGCAGGAACTGTAAGCGTGTTAAAACATTATTTAGAAAATTACTAGCATCTATGCATGATAGAAGGCTGTAACCACTGACAAAGAGTAAGATAGTGGTCATTGCTCACAACTGAAGGAGATTATATAAAGGAGTCTGTGGTTTGTAGATGGTAGATGTTTCAACTCCACTGAATCACAATTTTAGCAGAAATATACCCATGTCTTACTGAGAGGTTCCAAGTTGTCTAAATAAGGGCTCTGGAAAGTAGGATTCATTTTGCCTAGCATCAGAGGTCCACTACTTTAGCTAACCTGTGGTAGTCAGTGAATATAAAAAGGCTTTTTGAAGGTGTAAGTCCTCTGAAGTATTTTAGAGAGTAACCTGAGGGAGAATCAGCTTTTTCTATAACCGTACAGAGAACTCCCAAACGAGCTTGTAGGTTGAAATGTACATTTGATAGTATGGATCCCACCTTGATAGCTGAATCTGCTGCCAGGTCATATTTTAGCCTTTGGAGCTGGTAAGGAAAATAGACTTTGGGAGCACCTGGCTGGGATAAGGGACTCTGGAGTGATCTGTAATGCCTTGGAATTGCTGCAAGAAGGATAGGGGATTTAATTCCATCAAAGAGACAAAAATGATCATCTTCCTAGGAGACACCTTGCCACACTTGAATAAGAGGAATCCAAAGCTTAATCTGCACAAAGCTTTCTCTCATTAAAATAGTGATAACTGTTCAGGGGATACATCCACTTACTCATCGGGAGGCATTATGAAATGATAATTTTCTGCCTGTTTTATCAGCAACATCACTATATGGTAAAACTCCCCTATCACTCTGGAAAGAGGAAAAAAATAATAATTTCTTGGGATGTAAAAACTGAAGTGACAATATCCAGTAGGGGAAAACAAATAATTAGCCTTGAAGCCAATTTCAGGACCTTATAGAACTAAATCGTAATTGTTGAATGTTGGGTGTTGCTGAGACTGCATCATAATTCATTTTTTTTTCTGTGTTCTGTGGCACAATATGTAAAGATGTTGGCAAGTATTCTGGATACCAAAGAATTCTGTGAGACATGTCTTAAGGTTTCACAGGGAGCCTGATGGAGACTATTTCATGATCTCTAGAAGGAGCTGCAATGATGTTGCTGTGTTGGCGTTCTCCTGTGAGTATGTGCCTTTTCCATCAAGTGTTCCTTTTTGCTGTAGAAAAACATTTAACAACTCAGTGTTATGGACATTAGTTATATATTACCTTTGTATATTTGAAAAAAAAAATAGATACTATAAGATTTATCAATGTATTTCTCAACAGGGCTGATCAGGACAGATTAGATTGTGTTGGGAATAATTTGTCAGAAGTCTGGCAGTGCCTTCCTTCTATGTTGTCACTGTACTTCTGTTTGCTTATTAGCTGGTTACCGGCGTGATGTATGGTGCTGGTTTTGGCTGGGATAGACTTAATTTTCTTCATAGTATCTAGTATGGGGTTGTGCTTTGGATTTCTGCTGGAAACTGTGTTAATAATACAGGGAAGCTGTTGTTGCTGAGCCACGCTTACACAGAGTCAAGGTCTTTTCTGCTTCTCACTCTACCCCATCAGTGAGGAGGCTAGGGGTGCACAAGAAGTTCAGAGGGTTCACATCCAGGACAGCTGACCCCAACTGACCAAAGGGTTATTCCATGCCATATGATGTCATGCTGAGCATGTAAAGTAGGGGTAATGTTGGCTGGGGGCTGCTGCTTGGGAACTGGCAGAGCATTGGTCAGTTAGTGGTAAGCAGCAATCTTTCATTTGCATCACTTTTATTTCTTGGGTTTTATTTCCCTCTCTTTTTTTTTGTTATTTTCCCTTTAATTAAAATTAACAACAACAACGACAACAATTTATTTCAATTATTAAACTGTCGTTATCCCAACCCACAAGTTTTCCTATTTTTACTTTTCTGATTCTCTCCCCCATCCCACCAGGGGGAGTGGGCAAATGACTGTGTGGTGGTTAGTTACCAGCTGGGGTTAAACTACAACACATATATTGGTGTTTTCAATCTATTTTGCTGTATGGGCATGTATCTGTATCTGACACTGCTTCAACTGATTCAGCTGAAGCTGAAGACTTGAGTGGTTGGGTAACATGAACTCCATTCTCCAACTAAAGCTAGTAGCTGTCTATCAGAGATGTAATTGGGAGACCAGCTACTTATATCCTGAAGAGAGATTCTGAAGCACGTGACCCATCTACAGTTCTGGTACTATAAATAGAAAAAATACCATAAGAATATTATTTTGGAAATACTTTTCCTGAGAGCTAAAAGAGCCAAACTTACAGATGCTTAACTAGTCCTACAGAAATATTAAACTAATTTATCAGTAGCACAAATGCCAATAGAAGTCTTACAGAATGACTGAGTACAGGATGTACAGCAGAGAACAAGGAGCCTTTGTGAAGACAAAACGTTTTTCCTTCTGAGCATGCTGCCAGAAAACTCTGTTGAGGTAAAGGTATCACCAGTGAGGGTATGACCAAAGTGGTAGACTGAGTTCGATAGTAGAATAACTAGTTTCTTCCAGCTCCCATAAAGCTTCCAGACGGTTAATGATAAAGTGCAGCCTTTGTGTACAGAGACTCACGGTTAGACATGCATGCCAGTATGGAGAAATAAGTGATTTTTCTTTCTATGAAGAATGAAAACTATTTTGTAAAGATGTTTCAAACCTTAGTGTTGAATGGAATGAAACTCACATTCCTCATATATTAAGTTAATTCCTTTTGTGATATTTCCTGAGCAAGAAGACCAAGTGTTTCAACTTCCATCTGGACACAGTTCTGAAATATGTCAGACACCGACCAGCCCTTGATGTGGATGATGTTAGTGGAAAAGAAATTTCATAATCATACAAATATTCTCTATCACAGCAAAAGATTCACAGTCTTATACACCTTACAGTAAATTTTGCATCTAATTTATCATGATTCATTCTATACAGATATTAAAACGCTCACTAACAGATGAACAGTTGGTGATGTATACATTGGAGGATATACATAAATCCCCTGTATTGTAACTTTCATTAGAAGACATTTATAGGACTGATACTAAGGCAAAAATGTGTGCCAGACTCTTTCATACTTCCATTTCCAATGCCTGTGTAGAAAAATTATAATAGTACAGAGAAAATGGAAAATAAATTATTTGTTTTATACATCCCTAAAATAATAATGTCATGGGTCTTCCCCTTCTCTTTTGGAATTCCTAGCAGCCTTTCCAGGATGAAGTTAACAACTAACCCCCAAACCTCCTATTTTAGTTATTATGTTATCAGTGCTGTCTCCTGTGAAGGTAAACTTACCACAGATCTTTCAGGAAGAATCCTAAATAAAAAAAAATAATCCTTAAAAAAGCATTGATAAATACTACTTGTGATCTCACAGCATTTCTTCATTATGGCGTCATGGTAGTTTCAGTACAGGATTCTTGGTTTTCACTGTTAATATCTACTGTATGCATTATCAGAGAGAAGGCATAATTAGAAGCAGGTCCAATAATTCCAGGGTACAATAATGGAAGCATTAGATCATCTCAAATTGCCATTTAAAATATTTTCTTAACTTGCTTTTCCAGCTGGCTTAGATTCTTTGTTTCAGTTCTGTGGAAATCAGATTCATCTTGACCCTGGATGCATTGATGAGTTCCTGGTCCATTTGTTATTACAAATGGTTATTTTTTAGAGGAAAAACAGTGGCAAGGAGAAATGTCACAGAAATATTATCTTAACTGTGGTAGACCATGGGAAATCTGCATTTGGGTGAAACTTTGACCTTTTGCTTTCATTGCAAGGTGGGAGCATTTCAATTCTACTGAATTCTGTTATTTTCAAATTTCTTTAAAAAGATCCTTTGTGGTCTGTAATAAATTCAGTGGGTCTCCAAAAACAGCCAGGTGGACTGTGTGTGCTGTTTTTCCTAGTATTTCATTAGGCTTATTGTTGGCATTGGACATATCAAAGGAATAGCCAAGATAAAGCATACTGTAACAGCTGTGGAGATGCACATTTCTGTATACTGGCAGACTAATTTGTGAGTTATACTTTTTAACTAATCTCATCATCAAAACTTTGGAAAAAAACAACCACATATCTATATATTTCAAAGCTTTTAAGTTGTCTTCTCCCCTTACATTCCTGGAGTGAATAGAAACATGGTGTGAAATATCACAGGCCAGGAAATGACAATAGAATCATGAAGAGCAGAAGAAGTGCGCTTGAGATTTTAAAAAATTGAAAGCTACAGAGTTAGTGGTTCCCCCAGTACAAGAGAGTTACTGGGAAGCTGAAGCAAACTCAGAGGGCCACCTAGATGGTTGGGGTGCTGGAAAACATGACGTGAGAGGAGTAGCAGTTTGTTCATTGCCTGGGAGAGAAGAAGGTCGATGGGCCCAAAATCCTCCACTACCTAATAGCAGGTGTAGGGAAAGCAGGGCCAGACTCTGCAGGGGTGTGCAGTGAACAGACAAGAGGCAGAGGTCACAAAAAGCAGCAAGGGAAATTCCTTTGAGATGTTTGAGATAAAGTGGGGAAAGAAAAAAGTTGATGGTCTGGAAGTCATTCAGTCCCACCCCTTGTTCATATCAGGGTTATCTCAAAATTAGAGCAGGTTGCCGTGTCTCGTCACATTTTGAAAATCTCCAAGCATGGTATCATGGCAATTTATTAAATATTTATGTCAGTAATCTCAAGAATTCTAAAGCTTTATAATTATTTTAGAAAATATATGTAAATAGCACATTGGATAAAACTGGTACAACTTTCTGACCATTTAAAATTTAACTGTTATTATAAATACGTATTTTTTTACAGTCAAAATTTTTCTGAATCACAAAGGTGTTTAGGTTATCTTTGGATTTTCTACAGTTTCTAATTAGTTCTTGAAGTAATAACTTTGAAAGTCAGATAAGAATATTTGTCCAATGGCACAGTATCTTACACCTTGATTGACAAAGGCTGAACACGTTTTCTTATTAGGCAGTAAGGTTTAAATACTTAGGCCTCACCATGAAAAAACCACAAAAAAATAACCAAAATATTTGGAGTAGGAATATAAAAAAAAACTCATTAAATTTTGCACGACTCTTTAAGTTGTACAAATAAAGACGTTGTTTAAATTATTCTTGTAATCAACAAACACATTAATTTTCTTTAAAAATCAGTGCATCAAAACTAGGATGTGAATTAATACCACAAACGAGTTACCGAAGTATAATTAGAAATGTACTTTTGAAACTACTTAATTTGAATTTTCATGCCAATGGACTCTGACACTAAGTAAGTTATTTTAAACTCTTCTGTGAATATTCCCCATATGGCTCACTGGGGCTGGGTGTCTGGATTTGTGGGGAACTCAGACGAGGGAAACAGTGAAACTCTTCCTATTAGTTGTACTGACCCAAGCTAGCTGATCTGATCAGCTGCTTCATTCTCTGCTAAACTCTCACATTGCAACATTTGTGAGTAATGTTTCACACCATCTCCAGTTGGCTCAGAGATCATGTCCCATTCTGGCAGATGATGCCCCAGACTCTATTATTCATGCCTTCATCACCTCTTGGCTAGAGTATAGCTGTGTGATAAACCTGGGCATGATGCCTACAGCACTTAGGAAACTCCAACTAATAGAGAAGGCTGGAACACATCTCCACAGGCACACTGGCTACCATGAGTCCACCAAGCATCCCTACAGAGATTTCCCATGGAATTTCAGCTCAAGTTCAAATTCCTTTTCTGCTATCAAAAACCCCGATTGCAATCCTGTGACAAAGTCTGTGGTACAAGATCCGCTCTTTTGCTATGGACAGCACATTGTAAAAGTTGTCAGAGCTTTCTTGTGGTTCAAACTGAGACCTAGAGTTCCTGAAGGGACAAAAGAATGTCACTAGTTTCTCCTCCTCAGCTCCGAGCTCCTCTTCAACTTTGCTTTTTCTAATGTAAACACATAATAGCTTTCCTAATCCTAAAGCTTAAACCCTACCAGAACACTGTCCTTCTGGAGAGGATGAGAAATCCGCAGTCATGTGAGAGATGCACAGTTCTGTTGCCTACTGCAAAGCAGGAGGTTAGGGAGCGAGTGAGGACCGCAGCCAGGGGAACCTGTGGTGCACCAGGCTGATCATGCACAGCTATTAACAAGTTCAGAGTCAATGCTGTGGCTTTCTTTTGAACAAAGGCTGTTGAAAGGCATAGTGGCTAAATTTAGTGATGGAAAATATTTCCTGAATTTGCTGAAAAATTCCTCTTGGTTTCTATGACTAGAAACAGTTGATAAAATCAGAGAAATCTATTAAGGCTTTAATTCATCAGAGTATTTACCCAGACATCTAAGTCTGTCTAGTGAAGTCTGTGAGTGTTTCAGTCTTTTGTGCCAGCTGCTTTTCTGTTCATACTGGCCATGTGAGAAGAAGGCCTGGATAGTAACACAAGAAGGAAGCAAGTTTCAGAATTTTCTGTTCTGGAAGCAGAACATCTGACAAATTAATGCAAATACAAATTTGGGCAAACTAAGAATGTTTGCTAGTGCCTCTGAAGTAAGCAACTAATCTAGAGAGCAGAACTGAAGAAGCTTGCAATTTATATAACTTGGACTCTTAATAAAGATATTATGGCTGTATGTAGGCTGATATGGAGGTGCAATTCCTAGATCCACTTCAGGTAGAATAATAAAAAAACAATGAGAAAAAAAATATTTGGTAGAACTTCCAAAACTTTTCCTCCTGAATATAGACCCTGCAAAAATCTCCACAAATAACTTTGTAAATATTTAGGTGGAATCTCTCTGAGTAACTAACTATGGCTTGCCCTAGGGAACTCTGTAAAGTTCCTCTTTAAAGTTTTCATTATTTCATTCTTCTGTACATGATCCAGTGAAAGCAAATCCTTCTATGTACCACAGCTGACCTAGTGTACCACTTCAGTTTGAAAGAAATGCAATAAAAATAGCTAAAGAATGTACTGATGAGAACAGTTATTGAGGGAAGCTGTCATGAGGTTTATAGCACCTTCATTGCTGTTGCCTAAAATCAGCTGAACTAGGAAAGCAGAGAACTGCAGCTGGGATTCAAATACAAGTGTTATTCATATTATAGAGGAATACATTTGAAGAGGAAAGCAGGATATGCCTTGACAGCACCAAAAATCTATCCATCATAATTGCTTTCCATAGACCTAAGCATTCTGTGCTCCAACTGGGAGGAAATTAAGGGATTACAACAGCTAAAAAGGCAGGTATATAGATCTCTATATATGTATATTTCAGGTTCAGAACTATTTTTTTTTTATGCTATATTGAATTCAATGTGAAATGGCTGAACTATTGTGATTCTAGGCAATTCAAAGGAGCCTTGTAATGAATTAATGGCTCCATAGAGCACTGGAGTTGCATGCACTTCTATTGTCAACATTTTAATAAGGTTTCGCAGCTCACTAAAATAATCCTGATCCCTCCACCCAAATGTTTTTTTCCATATAACTTTCCGGTCAGTGTGTCAGCAGGGAACTCCAGCCATGATTAACAAGGATGATGAACCAGTTATCTGACAAAGCAGTTCTATTTTACTGTTTCACATGGGGCAAAAGAACACAGTTCAGCTGTAAATTTCACTTTCTCACGTGTCAGTTTGAAAATCATATTTTCAGTGAAAATAAGCCAGCTGTGGAAGATCTGAAGATTGCAATCTGGAAGCCTATGCATTGGCATAAATTAAATACATTATGCAAACCATATCAATTTAGGAGTTCAATAGTTTGTGCATTAATCAGAGCCACACACATTTAAATTATACAAGTAACAGTACAGCAAAAGGAAAAAAGGAGAAGGAATAAGGAAATGAACACAGCAATCACAAAGAATTGCTGGGAACTTTCCTAGAACTGCTGGGAACTTTTCTACTTTTCTCATGGTATGTTTGTGGTATATGATTGAAACAGTTTCAGTTATGCAAGGAAAAAGCAAATAGGAGGAGATGAAAACAATAATTTTATGTTTTCTTTAGTAACATATGTATCAGATCACATAGAAAACTACACTTTGCTTCCTTACCTGGACAGGCCATCTGTGGGTCATCCAATACTTGGTGGAGGTCAGTGGTAGCTTTGTCAGTGACTTTGTTGTGTTATATAGCAAGTGTATTGTATTCCTCTTCTATGCAAAATGTACTGTGGGTACCTCAGGAATGATTTGTATTGTTGAATGAAAAGGTATACATAACTGCAGATGTAAAATGAGATTGTTAATACGAATGCACACTAAGGCAAATGCTAACATGTAGACACTGTTTTTATTGACATGCTTTTCAAAGCTTTTGCACAGAGTGCTTTCACTGTTTCCTATAAAAAGCTATTTGTCACTCAGTAACAAATCAAGAACCCAGTGGTCAGTCTATTTTTTCTTTCTTCATTGTTCGTTATTTATAACTTGATGCATAAACTACACAGGAATTTTCCAAACGTAAAGAGAGACAAGAGCTATTTCTTCATACCCTTAAGCATCTAAAATAACAAACATATTTGGAAATGCTCTCATTATACTAAATCCCAGATGACAGCATTAGCTCATTTCTATTGTGAATTCGTTTGTGTTCCTAAGTATAAATGATGTGAAGTAGTATGACTACAAATAGTATGATCATGCACTAGTTTACTGCTGGCAAAAAGAATTGTAGGACTGCTTTACTAAAGCTGCATCCATACTTTTCCTCTTGGATACCCTCCATTTACTGAAGAGCAAGTCCTATATTTATTTGTTTCTGACAGCCCTCAGCACAGCACTCAATGACTCCAGGAGCTGGCCTCTGGACTGGCAGGCAAGGTCTGTTATGAGCAGATTTGTTAATGTAATTCCTCTCATCCTTTAACAAAACATTTCCCTGTGAGATGTTCAAAACACTCTAAAAAGGAGATACAATCTTTCTCTAAAATAGGAGAAACCTGTCCCGATAAAGGACCACACAGAAGTTTTTTGTGGATTGGGTATTTTGCTACATCCTTTTTGGGTCACACAATGACACAGAAGACATGGATGGACCTGATGCAAAAGGTACAACTTAACAAGCAGAAGTCAAATCCTTCTTCACAGAAAGTTGTAACACTCCACTGGCCAGCAAGAGCTTTCATCACCTCCAGATGCTGTTTCAGACTTTACTTGATTGAAATACATTAAAACACTTTGGAAGAGCTCATTAGGACTCCCAGTCTCATACACACTGTACACCTATAATGTTTATAGTGGCTTTTGCATTAAATTATGTATTGCTTGTGAGTATTTCTGTACAGAAAACCACACATAAACAATGTTAACTGAGCCACTTCCACCTGTGTCTGCAGGATACACTCACACAATGACCAGTGTCTATGACCAAAAAAACTCCTAGGCTTTCCAGAACTGTTGTGCCATTTCAGCTCTCAGCTACTAAGAAGACAAGAAAGAGAGAAGGAAAAAAAGCAAAGAAAGTAAGCATGGTGGCAAAAAGTTAAGATGGAGTAACAATAAATACTTGGAGCAAGTGAGGATGCTCATTAAGAGACAGAAAAATAAAACCATGAGGCAGAAACCTGCACAAATGATCAAGGGTAATAACAATATCAAATGGGAAGAACGACAGAGAAAATACAGTCGAGGGAACAATACTCAATCAAATTGAGGTACAAAACATCTGAAGGACAACAGAGGCCAAAAAAGCAAATATATTTTATTTTTCTTATGCAGTTCTGTGGGTCCATGGCAACACCCACCACGAGGCTTTGTCATAAGATGATAAATTTCATGATTCTGAACACACTTTTTGGAGTAAACTGTTTTGACATTGTAAATCTCAATGAATTTACAATTTTTTCCAGGGCCAAAAATGATAAAACTAACGATAGAAATGAGGCTGTTCTGAGGATCAAACAGCCTCCCCCTGCCAGTAAAACAAAACAAAAAAATGATCCTAAAAGGTCATGAATTTTTAAAACATTAATCTTCTTAGACGTTTTGCACTAAAAGCATGAAAATGCTGTAGTGTAACAGTAAAAACAGAGTAAAGGACATCTTTTTTTCCCCCCTCCAGATAGCTCCTAAGTTAGAAATAGGCTGTTAATTCAAAATTTAGAAAACGGTGCCAAGGATAATCATTGTGCCTAACTTAATTTGGAACTTCATATTAGACCATATACATGTTTTTTTGAAATGTCTGATGTAATATGTTTAGGTGGATTTAAACACTCTGAGAAAAAACATGCTGAGTAAATAATATCCTAATTTATAAATATCAGTCATCCAAGGAGTTCTCTGAGATTCTAACTGGACAGTTCATTTCTTAGGGATAAGCTGCTACAAGGAGGCATCCCTGTTCATCATCAAATATATTTTTTTTCCACTAGTTATCATTATTGTAATTTCATGCTGGGCAGATAGTGCAGTGTGAGTATACATGTAGAGTTGGGGCTGAGATGGAGGGTATGAGGACAGAAAAAATAAAGTCAGCTTGATGCTTTTCCCACTGAAAAAAGCCTAATCACTTACCTAGACTTTAGACTATTCTCTTTAATTTTGCTCAACAGCTCTATTGACGTCAATGGAAATTCCAAATGTAGAATGAAGACAGAATACAGCTTATTGTCACTTAGGAGCATAATAAAAATATAAACCAGCCATTTATAAAACATTTCTAATTGCATTCATTGCAGAACACATCATTCTTGATAACTTTTCACAAACATGAAGGTAGGAGTCACCCAAACTGGTAAACAGAATTCAATGCAAAATAATATAAATCTGTATTTTAAGGTCTTAAAAGCATTGGCTGTATATCTTTCCCTCACAAATGGCAGCCAAAAATTGTCAGATGAAAGATACATGTTATCCCTGCTAATGATGTCACCAGTTTACTCTTTTATGTGCATATATTAATCATTTTGTTTATAAGGTGATTTTCCAAAAAAAAAACCCCTGAGGTCAAGCTTGCCTTGAAAACAACCCAAGAAGATAAAACAAACGGACAAAGCAGACATTAAATAGTTATAAGAAAATACATTATCATTCATTAATCAGTTTAAGTGTTTTTATCTGATTGCTGTGCCAGTTAATACGTCTATGCCTGGAACTCTTCATAATATTAAAAAAACTGGAATGGGAGAGGTGAATCATTTATATATGTCTTTTCCCAGCCAAACTTAATCCAAAATCCAGAAAGGAGGCAGATTTTGATCTTACTGTGACCCTGACTGCGAATGCACATAGGCTGATTTCTTGGAAGTTCTATTGTCTTTTTGGTATGCAGCAGGGGAGTGCTGGATGAAAAAGAATAGAAAATACTGAACTGTAACTTCTGACTCATTTATTTTGCTGTAACTGTGTTTTACTGTTCAGTGGCATGCTGTTTCCATCAGAAATTTTGTAACTTCCCAGTAATTTTTCTGTGAAGACCTGGTGAATGTAGCCATGTCCCACTTCTAGGTGGGTTGGCCATTCAGTCAAATGAAGTGGCTTTATGATGGGGGAGTTCATAGTTAATGATGATCTAGGTTGGAATACGGGACAGAAGAGGACTTCTTTGTAACCGCAAGCAGCTATGATGTTTAGTCTAGATGGCATTGCCTCTTCCACAGGTTTTGTCTGCCCCTCTTTCTACACAGCAAAACCGAAAGTGCTTGCAAAATACCAAACACAAGACTGACAACAGGCTCCTCTAAGCCAGTAATAGCTTTCAAGTGGCACTACCACAGTCCTTCCAGAGGAGATGCTTTGGTGGACCTGGCCAGAACCTAATGAAGGTCCTGTTTATTCTAAAAGAAAATGTAAAAATAAAAATATGAAAATATGCTGTTTTCTGCCACAGCAGACTGGGGCAGAATTCCTTCCTGAGTGCTGATCTGATGTTAGGTACCTCATTAGCAAGATCCATTGATCTGGTACTGGGAAGATTCCTAACCATCAGTAGATGACGTAAGGCCTGACTAAGGAAAACTCAGTGAAAGTATTGATACTTTTTAACTAAAATTATACTTGTTCAGATGGCAGTGGACCTAAGTATGAATCGGTTTGCTGTTGCTGGCACTGTTTACCAGCTCTGCTCTGCCAGCACCGCATGCTTTAGTAGGATTAAATAGCTCATCGCTGCATCTCAACATCTAGGCAATGACCTTGACTACTGAGTTAAGGAAGTACATGTGACTCAATCTTTTCAAAACATTTACAATTAAACAATTTGCTCACAGTGTGGTCCTAAATAAATCTGTTTCCTTTGTGGGAGTTGTTTGGCCCATGATCCCAGAAACCTGGGATTTGTGGTCAGTTTTTAAAAAATGTTACTGGTTATGATGATTACCCCTGAGTATGTCCTGAGCAACCTGCTGTATTTAACCTTGCTTTGAGCAGGGGTTGGACTAGGTGAGCTCCAGAGATTCATTCCAACCTTAACACTTCTCTGATCCTTTGGGTCTATTATTATGATTAATTGTGATAAATTGTAGTTATATATGTCTGCTAATTATTGGTGACATATGCAAACTTTTAGTGCTCATGGGTGTATAGCTCTGTGTTTGTGCAGGTACAGATTTGTTGTGCACAGAGCCCTGAAGACATATCAATTCCCATCATCTCCTGCTAGGCTACCATGTCACTGGCATCCCTAGAAATACAAACAGGGATTGCTGTGAAAGGGTGAGTTACCAAAAGGGTTAATGGGTCTGGTGAGACACACTTGGAGGGGGAAACGTCAAGGCTATGGGAACCTGTGGGTTTTGGCACGGTGGGAGAAACCTTCCCCAGCAGTTTGCACACCAAAGGAGACTGAGTGCCTTGCTGCTGAAACAGTCTCCCCTGCGTGAGGCAGCAGGCCAGCTTCCCCATCCACACTGGGCATGATTCCCTCCTTCCTCCTCAATATGTGATGGTGATGTAAACGATGAGACAGGACACAAATGCCAGAAGAATTTTTGTCCACATCCAAATAAAAATTAACTTAATCTAACTGCCTCCTGGTTGTGTTTCATTAAAAGTAAGCTGTATTGAACATCCAGAAATGTTTAGCAATGTCAAAATTTAATTACTATTTAGTGGAACTGAAACTACGTATGTAAATTGCAGTTTTCAGGGAAAGTCAGCCTTTGGATGGTGTGCTAATAAGGACTGGGCGATCTTTGGCATTTACTGTGGAAAGAGAAATGTACTACAGAATGGAAAATAAAGCTTATGTTAAGCATTAGTAAAGGTACAGCATTAGTAGTAGACAGTACACTGAAAGAAATAATTATACTGAACCCATGTTTCTAGCCACAAGGGTGAACTTTCTCCAAAACACTGCAATGGCTGCAAGATCTCTAAGCCTCAGCATTCCATTGCTGTTTAGTAAATCACTGTGAAGTCTATTGCATAATGTGCCCTTCGTCCTTTTCTAGTGGTTAGTTCTTACAGGGAATAACTGCTTCATTCTTCCAGCTGAGTTCAAATAGTAGCTGTAACCTGAAATATAAGTATAAAACATCAGCCCTTTGAAAAATGAATAAACTCACATCAACATATGAGGATGCTCTGTGTGTCTAAACCAGGGCACCACAAATTATTAATAGACATATAACAGTTCTGATCTGATATATTTTGATGATATATTTCAGAGTTTTGTATCTCAAGTTATTTTCGAAATGTCTACTTCTGACTTTTCCTCATATGACTCTTTTGCCTTCAAAGTATAGACTGTTGAAGAAAGCTCGTGGCTCAGGAGCACCTGGGAAATCCTGCAGCTGGATTCAGCTTTACCAGTTGCTGCTTTAAACTGTCTGCCAGCTAATAAAGTACCTTTCTGGTTCACTTTTCTTTCAGTTTCAGAAAGGAAAACTGCCATTAGATTTACTGGAGAGGTTCTCAAAGAAAACAGGCAGAATTAGTCACTGACCTGAGTACCTGAATTTAAATAAAAGGTAAAACAGATGCTCTCTGGAAGAACTTGAGACAATAATGGGCATGCGCATTGCATCTGCATTCCAAGAAAAGCATATGATTGTAAAGCCTAGAAGTCCTCTAATCTCAGAATCTTCTACTGAAGACTTCAAATTTACCTAGAGAAAATAAAATGATAATCTTTAAAATAATCTGAGAAATCTTTTACTCTGGAACATTTTAATATTTTTGTCATCAATTAAAGAGAAATCAAGATCTAGCATTACTACCCGTTAACGTGTTTTTCCAGAATTCTTTTATCTTCTTTTAAAATTCATTTCACTTTTTGTAGTTCCTTGTCGCTGAGCAATTAAGCATTTAAATGTTCCTTTGCAAATGCAGTTCACTATATGTCAGGCTCGTTTATGGTAACTGCTCACACAGGGACAATGATGCTGTTGTGATCATTCAATCTCCATCGAGATCAGCCTTGAGAACCAGACTCCCAAGAGACATTTCATTCTCCGTTTGTACTGATACTTAAAGTTAGATGGTTATAACATCATACCATCTCCTTGGAGGACATTAATCAATAGTAAAATACAGTGCAAATCCATATGATTAGTCAGAAATTATTCTGAATTGTCTTTATATATTACTCTATAATTGATTCAGTATGGTATTTTATTGCTGCAGCTTGCGTGCAAAGAAGTGCAAATGCAGATGTACTGAAGTTAGTAGAAATATTGGGAAAAAATTGCTTTCAGCTCAAGGATTAAATGAGTTAATAGCTTCATGTTCAAGAACCTTTACTGTTGGGTTGTGTGAACTCATTATCTAGGCTAGTTAAAGAATGTTGCAAGCCAGCATGTCTTATAATTTTCATTATGTTTCATTATGATAGTATTTTCAGAAGCATTATCCATAATAGTGCACTGTATGTACTCTATTGTGTGGCACTTGCCACAAATTATGTATTGTATGTAAATATTTCTGTGTAGAAAAAGACACAACATTACTGAGTCACATCCACCTGTGTCTGCAGGATACACTCACACAACCACTATGCCCAAAGACACTCCTAGGCTTTCCAGAAGTATTGTGCCATTTCAGTTCTCAGCTGCAAAGAAGACAAACTTGGATTTCTGTCTTGGCCAAACAATGCCATGCAACCCTATGTGTATTTATTGCAGAAGAATGAAGAATCAAATCTACTTTAGTTGGAAAGTGAATTAATGGATTCAGAATTCCTAGGTATTACCAATATGGGACTTACATGCTTTTTCTCAGTTTGATTTGAATTGAATTGATAAAAATAGGTGTTATAGGCCTGGGAATTGACAAATGAAATCTGAAAGATAGGGATAGGAATCACACAATATACAATTACGGTAAGCACCGTAAAACCCTCTTTGACAATAGCTAGATGCAATAGAAATATTTGTAATTATTTTTATATTTTGTGTATAAAACATGTCTCTCAGATTTTTATTAATCCCTTGAACTTAATTTCCTAGGGTCTTAGCCAGCTCACAGTAACATAAACACAGTTTATACTGTTCTGTCTCAAAAATGGGCACTGTACAGTGCTCCTCTAAGTGTGCTGAGCTTATCCAGCTAAAAATAGTCTGAAACAAAAAAGAAATCCTTTACAGAGACATTGAAGTGAAAGGAAAATAGCTGATTAGGCCTAGATCCAAACTATCCTAACAATCATGCAAACTTCCATTGTGTCACTGAGCTTTGCATCCAGTCTTTGGGACTACAAACAGCAACAAGCTGAAAGAAATCTTTACCTCCCAGTAGAGTTTCATTAATGCCTCCCCAACTTCTTAAAATTAAAAGTGTGCTTACTATTCTGCATCAGAATCTCAGACATGGGACTTCTGTGTTAAGACATGATATTTTATTGGTATTTTGAAATACTCGAAAGTTTCCTGGGATTGAATAAGTCTTTTAAAAATTAATAATAACAAAACATTGTGGAACAAAAGATAAAACTTGGACAACTTGATTTAAAATTGCATGGCAAATACAAGAATTATATCTGTCATAGACTTGATTTAACTGGTCTTGTTGGCCTGAGGTGTTTTGTTGTTGTTGTTGTTGTTTTTTCATTCCAGCATTGTGATAAGCTGCTAGAGTGTCATCTTTGGTTTTGAGAATTATGTACATGTGGATTACAAAATAAGAAGGTTGTAAGTTCCTTTCAGTTTCCGTGAGACAAATTTGAATATTCAGATGTCATGAGTTTTGTTAACAGAAACCGCTGAGCTTGCCAAATCTGTTTTCTGTGTTTACTTAGTTGTCCTGCCAGAGACGCTATAGGAGCATCTTCAGCCCCTGTGACACTCTGGTCAGTTATTTCCTTTGGCTTTAATCAAACTTATTGACACAAAGAAAACTTTGGATGACGGAGAGTATGGCACTGGGAAAGATTAAAATAAAAGATTTCTGGTGTAGTATATGTAGAACATGTTAAAACACAACCATAATGGTGTATGAATAAATAAACACCAAAGCCTCTATGTGCTTCCACTTGCAGTGGGTAACATTTGTAACTCATGTTTTGACTACCAATTTACTGATATTTGAAATTCAGGTACAGGTTTTAATGCAGTTATGCAAACACTTTTACTTTGGTATTGTAGAAGGCTGAACCACAAGTAGCCATAATTTAATAAAAGTCATGTAATGATGTAGGCAGCATGAGGTCTCTTGCTAAAATATTCCACAAGTCTAGCTGCACAGCTTTTGTGCTAGTGATAAATGCAGACACCTTCTACTATATTTCTCAGAAACAGTTGAAAATATTGTAGTCTGCCTGAAGCTCCCCCTCTTAATCCCGTTTCCCTGCTTTTTTATATGTTGCCTAAACAAGGAGAGTTTGAAACTTTAAGCTGTCTTGCAAGGTCCCACACGTTTTGAAGTGTTGATTTTTTTTTAAACTGATGGCATCATATATTAAAATACCACACACATTATTCAAATCACAGCATAAAAAAATGCAAAATGTCAGGGTCAACAAACTAGCATTTCAGGAATCCTATCTTACTCATAGCAATGACAAAAAAAAAAGTAAAAGGACAGCCATGACAAAGGGAGTATGAGTCAGTGGTTCCTAAGTTAATCAAGGATAAACAAAGATGAGAATTAAAGGACCCAGATGCACAATTTTATTTTCCATATTAGGAAAGTATTACAGTTTTATAGTTCCTACAGAGATACTCAAATGCTAATCATGATATTGTTAAAAAGCCAAACACTGAGAGGGGGAAATTTTAATGGTACCATGCATTACATTTTCCCTCTTGTTACCTTAGTCAATATGACAGTTCTTGTTCTCACTCGTGGAATCTGAAACCAAAAAGTACATTTTACTTTTCTTTGTCAGAGGCCAAATAATGTATGAAGAAAGTTTTAGTCCTGACGTACTACAGGATACTAGACTGCAAGTGGCATACTTCTGGGATTTGTCCTGTCATGGGCTAAAGATTTTATATGCAGTTTTTGTTACTTCTTAGTTTCTAAATGTCTTTCTTCCAAAAGTCAGATATTGACCCACAAGTCTCTCACTCACGGTCCAAACAAGTGATGGAGGCCTCTAAGTCAGCTCAAAATCTGAACAAAAGACAAACCAGAAATAACAGATCTGCCTAAGCATGCCTTAGTAGTTGTTCTGCAATAGAAAAGGATGGAAGAAGTGAGGATCAGAAAAAAAGAATGGAACTATATTCTAGTTTAGACTGGGAACACAGAAGTTTTGTTTTTCAGGCTTGACTTTGATATGACTTCCAGGTAGCATTGAACAAATCTGCTTATCTTCAGCTTTTTTTGCCTGTCTGTTGTTGCTTGTACTTCTCCTGTCTGTCTTCATGGGATGTTGGTTTTTTTAAAGTGTTTTGAATTGGACAAGACCTGCAGAGTGGCTAAATATAAAAATGTAATAATCACCCTAAAGTACAGAGTAATTCCAAACAAGTAATTAACTTTTAAAGAAGTAATATTAAACAGGACATTAAAGATACTGTAATGAAGTAAGTTTTACACTTGACATCTCTCTTCTACAATAAAAGCATTTGGAAAGCTTTTCCTTGTAAGTAGAATAGGTGCCAGTTAGAAGAAAGTTATTTAGTGAATTTAAAGTAACAATTGCCCGATTTACCTGAAGTAGGAACCCCCTTGAATATGTTCAATAGAAAATCAGAAATCTAACAATGGTTTGGGTGCATGGTTTTAAATAAAACTTTGTGTGATTATGAGAAATAAACTTTTCACTGATTTGTAAGTGAGGTGGTGGCTTCCTTAAGAATGGTATGGAGCACTGAAATCTTCTGAAAAGATATCTACGCAACTCCTGGATCAGCTGTATTACAGAAAATATTTTGGTTAGCACTCATTGCACAAAATATACCTTATCCAGTCAGGAAATTAAGCAAAATTATGTGATATAGCTTTCTTTTTTAGACACTGGCACAAGTTCTGCACGAAGTCTGATTCATCTTGAGTGTAGCAAGTTGCAAACATACAGCCCTTTCACCTGAATAGACAGGAGGATGTTTTTAGAAGCTTAATATTCTAAAAGCAAGGAGAATATTCTTTGGAACAGTGGAAAATCCAGCATTGCTACTTCAAACGGTTCTGGCAAGAAAGATGATATTTTTGCCAAAGCAACACCAATGCTTTTATAAGCACTACCCCAGAATTATCGATGACTAATATAAATGTTGTGTTGTTTATTTGTGTCCTGGTGAAATACCCGGTTAAATTTAGAAGTAAGTAACATTCACATCATGTTGTCACAAATAGCCTAGTTCTGCCAACTCTGGTCTGTTGAACCTTTGTTCGATCTTTAGGCTGTCAAATCAGGATGTGCCTTTCTTTGACCCTCTCTGCTAATCCAGCCAGCTGCCTAGTCTTTAAATCCTCATAAAACATTTACTTATGTCCTAGAAATGCTCCATACGAAAGAAACCCACAGCAAAGTCCCTGCAATCCACTGCCAAGATTCTGCAAGGACTTAAGAGCTGACTGTGAGGGCTTGTCTGCTTCCAGAGCCAGGAGCAAAATCTTTGCCACAGGAAATAATGCATGAACAACTTAATTTATCTTCCAATAGAAGCGCCTTGCCTTGCAGAGATACACTGAATACCAGATGCTGTCACACCAAACTCTGAAGCAATTTCATTATTGGTCTTTTAAAATAATAATAAAAAAAGTATCCAATTTATTGTTCTGAGATCTATTTGAGGAGTCCCTCTTAAGGACTTACAGAAAATATGGAACCTAGAATGTTAATTGGGTGCAACCATGTGTATCAAGGGCAGAGGAAGTAGCATAAAGACAGGGAAACAGTTTGTCAGAGCCCTGAGGGCACCAGAGAACCTCCGCTGGCATAGCTGTCCACCCCTGTCCATGGCACATGTTTCAGCCCAGCCAGAGCTGTCAGCCTTTGTCCTAGCGATGTCACAACAATGGTAGCCTCCACCTCCACCTCCATTCTTGCAGGTAGCTGGCCTCCTGGATGGACCCCCTCCCTTCACAATGTACATTGCAGCTTGCCTCTAGCCCTGCCTCTGGCCCCAGCTCCTTTTGCTCTTGATGGAACCACCTGGACAGACATTGCTTGGTATGTATGGCATGGCTAAAGATAGATATGGCCAAACATTAGGCCAAGTCTACAAACAACAATCATATTTTCTCAAAATTATTATTGTATTGGATATATTTTAGGGCTTTCCTCGTCCTTATATATTGAATGAAAGCTTGGACAGCATTTTCTGAAGTCATAAGTTGGTGAAAAATTAGTCAAAGTAAGTCATAGTAAAAACCTCTGTGGTTAATAATAATTTAAACTGCTTATTGGTGCAAACGTGGAAGAGGTCTTTCAGATGGTGAAGGAGAAATTTAACAAAAGCTGGTTGATAGTTTAAATAATCTACTTGTCAAATAGTCTTTTGAATCAGATCAACAGTGTTAGCCAAACTCATAAATCTGTATTTTAGACTACTTCTCTGCATAATAGCGTAGGTAGAAAGTGGTAGTATAGAGGGAGGTAAATGTCAGTAGTAAAGGAAAAAAAAAATGGCTTGGAATTAAATGGTGAGTGGGTGGAGTTGGGATGAGCTCTATTAAATTCTAAATTACTTCACAGCAGGAGAAACCTACATAGCATTAAATGCATCAATGATACCAAGACAATAGAAACTTATTTGTACTACAGAAGAAAAAGGAATAGGCCAAGGGGAGAAGTGGGGATGATAGAGTAATAGATGCTTTAGTGCTACAAATTAAAAACTAGTTTGAAGAAAACTAACTAAGAAAATCATAAAAAATTGGCAGGAAAGGCAGCTTGAAGGAGCTGAGGGGGAAAGAAATAACAAGCTAAATAATAAACAAAATTGCTCAAGAAAAGCAGTGCTAAAGAAAGTAACAAATTCTGGAAAGATTATTCATAAAGGGACTAAGACAACAGTTTGGTTATTACATGTGGCACACCTTAGGCTTTGATTGAAACAGAGAATGTAAGTGTTTATTCAAGATCCAGTACAGTCAATGGAAACATTCCTTTTGAGCAATAAAGAGCTTTGGGACAGAACCTCAGATACTGAGGAGTGTCTGGATGTCAAAGAAATGTCTTATTAGGAAAAAAAGTTCAAGAGATAAAGCAAACGGCAGAAAACTGCAACCTTCTCTAATTACAGATTATGGAGATTTGAGCTGTACTGCAATTTTGTGATGTTCCAGTGGCAATACCCTTATGCACATCTCTGTAAGGACATCTGGTTAGAGATCAGATTGCTTATTTTCAACCAGAAATGTTGCTTCCATTTAGATGTGAGAAAGGACAACTATTGCCTAAGTAGAGGCCTTCGGTATTATGTGTTATGTAAACCAAGACTAGGGTGAATATGAATCATATAATCATGTTATATATGAATTCATATATTCATATGTGCAGAGAAGCAAGTTTTCAGGAGATAGTTTTTGTTTCAGTTATTCAACAGTTTATCTTCAAAGTAAATACGAAAGTGATTCTCCATTTCTTCATTATATTTCATGTGGACATTAGAAGTTTGTTAAAATCTGCACTTTTCTACTCTTATTGGCTGGCTATTGGTATTTTTAATTTAACACTGCTCGTTCCATATGTGAATATTTTTCCCTGTTAAAAGTATTTGAATGCTATTTTGGTAAGAAAAATAACTTCCCAATGCACAGAGAAATTAATTTATTGCTTATCTTATAGCTCTTATGGCCACTTTAAGGCTTTAGGTTATAAGCAAAGAGCCTCTAGTAAATATTTGGATGTAAGCAGTTTATTCATATATCATATTTCAAGTGGTCACAGTTTCATCATAAGTCTCAAAGTACTTGTTCTTTGTATAAGGGTCTCTAATGCTGAGACAAGGCACTGCATGGAAAAGCTCAGCTTCTACTCACAAAATGTGCCTATCTCTCATGAATGTGGAAGATATCTTGAGATCATGATCTGCACCTTGTCTCAGAAACAAAAAGTTAAATTCCCCATAGTGGGTTAGCATGGCAAGGTTTTGATACTGGGGCAGGGAGGCTACAAGGGTGGCTTCTGTGAGGAGATGTCAGAAGCTTCCCCCATATCTAATGGGGCAAAGCCAGCCTGCCCCAGGACGGATCCACCGCTGGCCAAGGCTGAGCCCATCAGGACAGTGGTAGCGCCTCCATGATAGCATATTTAAGAAGGGAAAATAAATTAAAATCTGTGCCAGTGAGAGAAAGGAGTGAGAATACGTGAGAGCAGCAGCTCTGCAGACCTCAAAGTCAGTGCAGAAGGAGGGGGAGCAGCTGCTCCTGGCACCAGAGCAGAGATTCCCCTGCAGCCCGTGGTGCAGCCCATGGTGAGGCAGGCTGTGCCCTGCAGCCCGTGGAGGTCCATGGTGGAGCAGGTAGCCACCTGCAGCCCGTGGAGGTCCATGGTGGAGCAGGTATCCACCTGCAGCCCGTGGAGGTCCATGGTGGAGCAGGTACCCACCTGCAGCCCGTGGAGGTCCATGGTGGAGCAGGTACCCACCTGCAGCCCGTGGAGGTCCATGGTGGAGCAGGTACCCACCTGCAGCCCGTGCAGGACCCTACACCGGAGCAGGTGGATCCCGAAGGGGGCTGTGACCCGAGGGAAGCCTGTGCTGGAGCAGGGTCCTGGCAGGACCTGTGGCCCCTGCAGAGAGGAGCCCAGGCTGGAGCAGGTTTGCTGGCAGGGCTTGTGACCCCAGGGGGGACCAACGCTGGAGCAGTCTGGCCCTTAAGGACTGCACTCTGTGGAAGGGACTCAGGCTGGAGCAGTTTGTGAAGAATTGTAGCCTATGGGAAGGGCTCATGTTGGAGGAGTTCATGGAGAACTGTCTCCCATGGGAGAGACCCCATGCTGAAGCAGAGGAAAAGTGTGAGGAGGAAGGAATGGCAGAGACAATGTGCAATGAACTGACAGTAACCCTCATTCCTCATCCCCCTGTGCTGCTCAGGGGAGGAGGCAGAGAAACTGGGAATTAAGCTAAGCCCAGGAAGAAGGGAAGGGTGTGAGGAAAGTGGTTTTTTTTCTGATTTGAATGGTAATAAATTAAACTAATTTCCCAAAGTCGAGTCTGTTTTGCCCATGACAGTAATTGCTGAGTGACCTTCATGTCCTTACCTTGACCCATGAGCCTTTCATTATATTTTCTTTCCTCTGTCTGGTTGAGGAGGGGAGTGACAGAGAAGCTTTGGTGGGCACCTGGCATCCAGACAGCATCAAACCACCACATTCCCCGATTTCTTTTTTGAAAAGTTTGAGCGCACATTTTAACACAGCTGATGACATGGTATGATTCTGAGTTTCCTGACTGGATGACCTCACTCCTGCAGATACAAATATTAGAAAATTACCAGTGAATATATTTTATTCACTCAGATTTTAGGAATTCATCTTCAAAAGAGGAAAAGTAAAGTATAGTGAAGCAAAGATTACCCTAAGCTTACGGATAAGGAGTGCAGTAACAGGGTTATTTGTCAAAGATTAAATGTAGGTCAGACTGCCCCGATATTCTGGCTCCCAGTCTAGTAGCGCCTTAAGCACCAAACCTTACTTGAACTTCAAATATTGCAGTAAGAAGGTTGAGAAGACTTCAGAGAAAGAAAGGACATGTCAAAGTTCAAAGTCTACCTCCATCCTCTGGAGAAGTACTCCTTAGATGACAGGTAGTCCCTCTTGGATATACAAACATGTTTCTGTCGGACTAGAGCCCTGCTAAGAGAAAGATACTGAAGCAAATAACTATACTCACACACTGATGTCCCCACGTTACTGTTCTCACAGTTCAATCAGAATACAAGCACAAACCAATGAACGTGCAGGTACACAAAGAGAGGTGAACCAAAACCAAAAATATTGGACTGAAGCACAGGCTGTTTTCTGATTTGTTTGTGACTTCCCTCTAACTCTGCATGTCTACACTCTTACAGTGAAGAGGCCACTGCAAGATATCCCTTGCTGGTTGTGACTCGGGACAGTAAAGCTACTTTGCAATGTTTTTCATTTTAAAGCACAGTCAGGGTGATTTCAAGGCTTATTATTGTATGTTTGCAAGAACTTTTTTAAAACCTTTTTTCCCCTTCATTTATTAACATAATATATCAAAGACAGATCAGCTTTTTATGAAATATTCTTTACTGTTATTAAAATGAACTTTGACTTAATATCAAGCCTTCCCTATTAAACTATTTCAAGTAATTTAACTACAAGTGACAGTATCAGAACTACGATCTGCTTAGGAATTCATCACTTTTAGAATCCTGGAAAGCTAGCCACCAAGCAGTTGCTTGCTCACTCCCCCCACAGTGGGTTGGAGGAGAGGATCAGAAAAGTAAAATTTAGAAAACTCAGGGGTTGAGGTAAAGACAGTTTAACAGGCAAAGCAAAAGCCGCACACTCAAGCAAATCAAAACAAGGAATTCATTCACCACTTCCCATGGGCAGGCAGGTGTTCAGCCATCTCCAGAAAAGCTGGGCTCTGTCACATGTAACGGTTACTTGGGAAGACAAAGACCATCACTCTGAATCTCTCCCCCTTCCCTCTTCTTCTCCCAGCCTATATATACTCAGCATGACGTCATATGGTATGGAATATCCCTTTGGCTAGTTCAGGTCAGCTGTCCTGGCTGCGTCCCCTCCCAGCTCCCCGTGTCCCTCCAGCCCTCTCACTGGCAGGGCCTGAGAAATTGAAAAGTCTTTGACGACTTTGTATAAACATCACCCAGCAACAATTAGAAACCGTCAGTGTGCTGTCAGCATTGTTCTCACACCAAATCAAAACATAGCACTGGACCAGCTACCAAGAAGAAAATTAACTAATCCCAGCTGAAACCAGGACTACATACACTCTGTTAGTATCAAAGTAATCTTTTTTTATTAGGGTGTGTATTTTGGTTTGTTGTTGGAACAAGTTCTGGCAAGCACCAGTGAAGCCTGCTGACTGCACCGGTCCCTTTAAGCCGTAATTCATTCTCGAAGCAGAGTTGCTTCCTGACAACCATTGACCATGTGCTGTTTGTGAGCAAGTATGTTCCACAGGTGATTTATTTGTATAAACAGAATTGATTGCATTAATATATGTCAGGAGCCACAATACTATGAACTTGGAGAGAGAAGAAAACACTGACCTATGCTCTTCAGAAACCTAAAGACTTCTCACAGTAAGGGTGACTGTCCCAAGGTGATGGGATACAAGGCCACATATCAACTTATGTCTGCATCTTAATTTAAATTCTTGCAATGCCACAATTTTGTATCAATAATTTAATCTTAATTGAAAAAATGCCATCATGTACCACTAGACAGACTGGTCTGCATTAATATGGCATGAGTTGTGGTAACTACCTACCTTTATGGAAACTGTACATATACAAACCTTTGGAGAGTACAGGCCCAAGAATTCTTTTTCTAAAAATGGAAATTAGTATATTTGATTAGTTACAATATTACAATATTAGAAATAAGCAGGCAAATGTACTACTCTTTGGCTTTGTATGCTTTTGTCCTCTTGATGCTTTTGCCCTCAAGATCTTTTTTCTTCTAGGGTCTCTAATATCACTTTTGCCAGCTCCTTATGATCAGTAGATGAATGATGCCAGTTTTCCTTTACTCTGATGTCATGTGGGATGATACATTTAGGATTTTTCTTAAAGTCTTATAAGTTGGTTGCTTCTGAGGGAGCATAGCTGTAGTGAGAGATTTGTCCTTATACTTACTGTTTGTGAGCTTTTGTGCTCATACATTTTATCTTGTTCTCTGCCCTGAGAGCACTTGCAATGACCGTCCTGCTGAGTACCCAGGTAACTCACTGTCTCCCCTATCACAATACCGGCTGGACTTCTCCTTACTCCTTACTTTTTTCTTTTCCACTAACTGTGCTTTAAAATGAAAGCTGCAGCGAGTAATTTCCTTGTGCAGTAGTATGTGAGGTGATGTGCTGAGACCAATTCTCTTTTCAGTTTTCCTGCAGTCCAGTAACACTGTTCCCAGACTCTTGAGAAGTTCAAGGTTTCATAGATATTCCCAGTAACTTGCATCACATCAGGCAGCAGCATGTTGCTCTTGAGCGCTGATGTAGCAATTCATTCCTTCTGACTTGTCCCAATGCAGAATCAAAGTGTTTTAATCTTTTATACCTGGCAACATTTCAAAAAAAATTTCTGTAGAAAGCTGCTCATGGGAACAACTTGAAATGTAAAACAACCAGGTATTCCGAGCCAGAGAAAAACCTAAAAATCCAGTAAATGGTTTCCTATTTTAGACTGTTACTGGGATATATTCTGTTTAATGTGTAGCTTTATTCAGAGTCCTGCCTTTTGAAGAGCACTTTAGCAGTAAGAATTATGAAGACAATTTACTAGGGCATTCCTTACTTAGAATAAGTGCTTCCAAGCAACTGTCAAGCGATCCATCACTGGACAGACAGGCAGACAGGCTGAACTCAGACACCACAGTTCCGTCCCATTCTCTATTTTTTGGGGCATCTGGCGATCTTCTATGCTGGCTCAGGTATCCAGCAATTGTCTTAGAGCTTCTGGACCAGTGGACTTGCTTGTTACATTATACTTACCTTGTTCTACCAATGAGCCTTTATCAGGCAAGTGTTTGTTTTTTGTGCAGGCAGGTTTAATCTGCAGCACAAACCATTATGTACTAACCTCCCCAGGGGGGTGGAAGGTGTGCAAGAACTGAAAAGCTGTCTGACCACTGAAGAGAGCAAGCTATTTGTCTTCCTGTAAGGTAAAGCATCTTTGCAGTGGATCAAAAGGAAATAAATATATGGAGGTGGATTTAGTGGTGTATGGGCATGGAGAGTAACAATGGATAATGGATGATGGGGAAGTCTCAAGGTGGTTAGGGTGTAGGGTATCAGACTGAATGATGGGCAGGAATGTAGGGAGCTGTGAGAACTGCATGTGGCACAATTCATGAGGGATAGACTGCTGGGATATAAAATGATCAAAATGGGTACCCTAATGTGTTCAGCCCAAAACATGTTTTGTCTTCTGGGCATGCTGTTGAACTGAGCTGTGCTGGACACCGAGAAACGGAGGCAGGTGGCCTCAGATGGTGGGAGGGAAGGTAGGTTCAGTGCAGGCTGTGAGCTCTGCCACTGAGGTGAATCCACATCCCTGCAAGGGCAGAGGCTGTGGTGTCTTGGGAGATGACCACCTTCAGCCCTGCACACCTTATGCTTCCACAGAGAATCTAGATGTTACGACACAGCCTTTCGTCACACACACTCAGCTCACAGCCTCCCTATTCCAACTCCCATACTTAACCCACATCTGTCCCAGCTCATTCTACATGTAATCCCATCCACCAGGCCAACAACCCAGCCCACAGCTCTCCATCCCCTTGGCGCATTTCTGTCCCGACTCTCCCTTGCTCACTCCATTAGTCCTTTTTCAGCCTGTACAGGATGGACAAGCTAGGAGCATCAGTCTTTTAGTGTTATATACACCCAGAGTTTCTGAGTGCATAATTCTTAGGAATGAATAGTGGATTTAGAGTTGGGTTATGGCTGGTTTGCTAGTGTTCATCAAACACCATGAAATATCAGCTGTACAGAAGACACTTAGCAACTGAAACCGAGTAAATCAGATTGAATTTCATCCTCAGAGTTTGCATGAATTGTTAGTATTTAGAAGCAATTTAAAATCTAGAGGAAGAATCTCTCCCAGATCAAGCTCAGACCATTAAAAGATAAATTTTCTGTGCATTTCTTATATGCCGTGAGAAACTGGTTTGTGGGTCAAACCTAATTAAAAAAAGGAGTTGCTACATTTTGTTGCCTTCCCTGGAGAGAGGCATATAACATTATTCAATCTATGATTAGCTAAATTTTACATTTACCCTTTGGCTTTCTCATGTAGTTTCCAGTCTTCCAGATTATTACCTGTGACCTTAATTCCAGCGTAACTCCTTGGAGATTGAAAACTGAATTGCTGCACATTGCCTGTGACATACTCATTAACCTTTTCAGAGCACTTCACTCAGTGTCTGTGCATCCTGCATTTGTGAATCAAACACAGGACTCAGCATTCAGCTGCTGTGAACTATCTTCAGAGGAGCTATACTGACATAAACCAGTTAGTGATTTGCCTTATTATGTGGAAAGGAAAGCCAGTGATAGACCAAATAAGGTTTTTTTTTGATTCACGATTTTGAATCATGAAAAAGCATGATTGTTTTTTATTGGTAAATGCCAGTTTGGTAAAACTTGCCTAAGGTATGCTAAAAGGCAAAATGTATAAAGTTTACAACAAATCTTGGTTGCTTCACTGTGGATATTTGGTAGAACTTAGTGGGACATAAAAGGTTGTATTAAAATGTGAAAAAAAACCCCATGAAAAAATGATCACTGGATAAAATATTTCATATCTTATGAATGAGTTGATTAGAAAAATAAAGAATTAGCTGGCTCAAGCATTCAGCATAACTAATGTTAACTTCCAGCCAAGGTAATATATACTATTTTCCTGGATAATCGCCACATCCTCTCACAGTTGTTTTTTTAAAGTGGTATTTCTTTAAATGTCAAGTCAGGCTGTGCTGAGTTATGTCAGATTATAAAATTTTCTAGGATTTAACTTCGTATAACATGGCTAATAAACAAAGTTTATATTCCAGTAGAAATGCAAAATTAATAGACAAGTTTTTACTAATAAAATTTAATTCTACCAGTGACAAGAGAAAATACTTGGAGAAAGCATAGTAAAAACTAGGCTTAGGCAATCAGGCAAAATGAAATATAGAACTCTTTCCTTCAGGAAGTTAATTTACTGGACTATCTTCTCTAAGGATTGCCAAAATGCTCATCTAGAGAGGACAGGTTAATACTAATTATGAAATCCTAGGGTAGCTCAGGTTATTAGGACTTTGATGTGACCAGGATTTCGTCTGCAGGCTGTATAGGCAGGTAATCATTTCAAGAGGCCCCCAAATGAGGAATAATGAAACCCACAGCTGCATTGGATGCTGGTATTTCAGATACTTGTCTCAAGCAAAGCCATTGCTGTGTTTCGCCCAGTCAGATCTAGCCACACAGTGTCTGGTACGAGTATGGTACAGAGCTGATGCAGCCTAAATAAGTTTCAGCACATGGCCATTATTAGACAAGCGCTATTGGCACTCCTATAACTAGGGAAAAGTTTTGCATTTTTTATATTTGAGGTAGAACAGTTCCTGAGGACTAGAACTAGGTATAAGAACTGCAGCCTGCTTTTTTTTGACATCTACTATTTCACAGAATCAGAAACACTAAGTCTTATACCAGGGACCAATAAAACTTAAGATTTCTGAATTTTCTGAATCTCAGTGTGTGAACTGAGACTATAATAACAGTTCCACCCCTTTTCAAAAGAAAAATATTTCTTACATTTTTCTTCTCTACTGGCTCATTCACTGACACAACAGTGTATTTTCACATGCAACATGGAAGTACCTTTGTTATTGCAGTGTTTAAGGCTGGTAGAACATGATATATGGCTCAAAAGAGCAGTAGTATTGAACAGCACTCTTTTCCTTCTGAAAGATACTTGCCAAATTAAAATATTTCATAATGTGAATGTGAAAAACACTAGGGTCTTGCATCAGTCTGAAAACTGTATCTATGCTGTGATAGGTGACATAATACCAGACCCTACAGGGAAACATGCTCGGAGAAACTACGGTCCACATTGTTTTAAAAAAGGTGCTGGCAGTGTTAGGATGTTGACCTTAGAACTGTGAATGCAAAGGCAAACTTTATGGGTGTACATAAAGGTGACTGTTACACATACAGAAAGTGGACTTACTCCAGTTACATATTTATTTTTGACATATTAAATCTGTTCCAGCGGTGGGGATAGGTGGGTGGGGGGCACATGGCATGGGGGACAGACTGCATGGAAATTATATTTCTGTGTGGAATAAAGGACTCTATGTACTCCTGATTGTATCTGTTATTTCACACCATTTTAAAAAATAAACTGAGTTAACTAATGGAATCTTATAAGTAGATTAACATTGTGTTCATTTTCTAGATCAATAAATTGAGACAAAGCGTAATTAAATGACTCATCACAGACTGTGCTAGAAATGACATGGACTGACTTAAAACAGTGTTAATGAAATTCCATCTACACTTTTTATCAAAATAAAATGTGAACAGCTAAAAAATGTGAACTGGTAAAAACTGGAATAATGCTTAATTTAATGCAATGTGTTTATTTTTTCACATTTATAGTTATTTACAGTAAGATTTCCAAGCAAACTTAAGTTACTTATTCAAGAAAGACCCCAAAGGATATTGTGCTGGTTGCCTGCAGATTTTCCTCCAAAAGTTCCAGAAAAAGGTGATGTGGCCAATATTTTCTCAGTCCTCCATCCAGCTGAATCTCTAAATGCTCTCTAAACTAAAATTTAAGATGTACTGAAAGATGAAATCAATCTTTCTTCAACCAGCATCAGAAAGAGATAAAATCATTGATGACAAAAATAAGCTGTCTTCACTGATTACATCAAAAATTAATTTGATTTAGAAATTACTTAGCTCTGTATTGCTTCTGAGCCATTGCTACATGCTAATAAATGTTATCTCACACCAGCAAATCTCACTTCTTGTTAATTCTGGGACTTGTGCTATGTAACTCTAAGGTCCAATTGATGAAATCTTAAGGCACCCTTGAAAGCTGCCCAAGTTGGAAAAATGAAACCTGCAGCTTATACTCAGTTTTTGAGAACAATTTAAAAAACAGATTATAACTAAAAATGGGATGCCATTATTTTTGATCTCTGAATTGGGGAAAGCAAATGTGTTCTAACAGGTCAGGCTTCTCATTTGTTTTTCTCTACATTTTGTCTGGCAACATGGCCAAACTACCTTTTTGTTGTTTCTGAGGATAAACCACAATTTAGCAACTTTCCTTACATTAGAAACTTTTTACTAATGTCTAGCCTGAAACATCTCTTGAATCTTAAGGACATTAGATTCTTCTTGTGCCCATGACTGACAAGAGGAGAAGTAACACCCCTTCTTTGGCAGAAACTTTTTGTGGCCTCCCTTTTGTCCTCTCAGTCTTTTTACACTGATCATTTGATTCTTTAATCTGAATAAGTTGTATTTACTGTAACTCTGTATATGTCATTGCTTGATTGCAATGTGGTGCTCACGGACTTGGTTTCATGTTCTTTGCAGAGAACTCCAGCACTGCAGATGTTGGCTATAACAGTTATCCCTCACGTGTCCTGCAGGCTTCACTCATTCTTTTCAGATCCAGGTTATGATGGTTGTTTTTCTCCCAGACAGCTTGGCATTGTCAGCCATCATCCAGTCTGCAATCTGTAATAATCCATCTGCCCTCCCTTGGTCAGGTGGGGTGTATCAGATGTTTGTCATCTGCTTGTCTTGGTCCTGGTTTAAAGCCATCCTGAAAACTAGCAAGTCGTTTTACAGCATTCTTAGATTTGTTGGTGAAGAAGCAGAGCTGTGACAATGTTGAAGGAAACCTTCACTTGGGGAGCAGTACAGGCAGTGTTGTTAGCAGTTAAGGTGGTGAAAGCTGTAGGCCCTCTCATAAGCTGCCAAAATTCACTAGTGGTTGAAATCAGTGTAAATAAATAGAGTGTGATTTAAATTTTATTAGCTGACCAGTTTACTGCTCAAATCCTTGTTAGATGCTAATTGAACTATTAAAGAACAACCCTTAAGTGTTTTGTAAATAGGGTGCTGATCTCACTGGGGTTTTCTGTTTGTCACTGCTAAAAGAAATAAACATTTTAAAGGTAAAATGTTGAAATTCAGAAATTATTAATATCTAGACTTAGAAAAAGTCTAAAAGTCATTAGAAGAGAGTTTCTTTCCTTGTTTGGTTTCTCTTATTATGAAGTGGTATGGAATGAACTCTAAGAGTTGCAGAACCTTTCATACATTTTTCAGATAAAGGTTAGATGTTTTTGCCATTAATGAGATCTTCTTACACTTCTTAAATTGTGTCCTGTTCTTGAAAGGCCCAGGTTGCTGCTAGGACACAATATTGTCAAACATGATTACTTCAAAGAGGATTATTTTTCACTCTGTGAAGAATAGTTTGGGCTCTTCAAAGCCTAAGTTGCTTGGTGAAAAAAGGAAGCGATTCTTCATCAATAGTCATAAGGTCTCCCAAGCACATGGAAAAATATTGTAGATCTTAAACAGAAATTTCTCAGCTTAAGTAGTGTGTAGGCTGGAAAAAGAACGAAGCTGGGTGCAGTGTCTTTCACATATTTTTTCTATATGACTGTTCCGCAGTAACCAGTCCCAGTAGTGCAATACAGCAGTGCACTGGGAAGCTGATTAAACTAAAATTTCTCTAGTGTGTGGTCATAGCTCAGCTCAAACAGCTTTCTATCTGGAAAACAGTCTTTTAGAGGTTTGTTTCTTAACTCCTCAAACAGTTCCCTGTTGCAGAATGGCTGTCCTTCATCGCCCCCGGCCAGTCACGTCCTTTAAAAGACCCCACAGAGCTTTTTAGACAAGTTGCTTATATCGCTTACAGAAAAACGTGTTTACTTGCAAGAAAGAAATTAGTAGGAGAAAATTCCAGCTGTGGATACTGACATATGCTCTTGTTTCCAAGCAAAACATAGAGCGGTGGGATATTTATTCATCATGGAACATAACATATAATTGAACTCATCTGAGCTAAGTGGAAGATCATTTTTCCATAGGAAACAATGACTATAGGAAGCGTTTAGTTATATCATTAAAAATAAGATCACATTGCTTTTTCTCAGCTGCAGATCCTACAAAATAAAATGTTTTCCAGGTAGTGAGATGGCGATCCAATGTCACTCATTTTCAACTGCTTCTTTTCTTTTTTTTATGGGAACCTGCTCAAATATCTCATTATTTACCAAATTTCTATCATTCATATTTCTCTGTTGCCAAGAACAAAATAACAGATAACTTTAAAAATCCATAAAAGAGTGATACATTCTTCTTTGATGAGTATTTCCTTTTAGAAAAAAAATATTCCTTAGTTACAAGGAGGATGCAGTTTTCAGGAGACTGAAATGTTTTTGTTTGTTTGTAACATTTTTTATTTGAAACATAATTATTACAGATATGTGTGCATGTTTACTTGCCACATAGCTACAGACATATTTCTCTGAAATTCAATGGAAGTGTGACTTTTGACATCCATGTTAGCAGGTCTGTTTCTGCCACAGGCAAAGCTGTTTCTCGTGCCAACGATTTGTCCCTTGTTTCCTGTATAGAACCCTGCAATATTTTTTTTCTGTCACCCTTGAAAACCTAAACTGAAAGGGATTGAAATTGCCGTGGCTTGGATATTAAAGAAAAAGAAAAGAAAAAAGTAAGGTGCACATCTGGGAGCTGTGGGAGATTTAAACAAACTTGTCAAAGAGGCTGAGATTATGATGTGGGAGGAGACAGGGACACAGATTGGGAGATGAAACCGGGAAACAGACTGTGTTTTGGTGGCTGGGAGAAGCTTAGACAATTTGGGCAAAATGAGGAAGGCCTGAAGAGAGATACTGGAAATGTGCTTCAATGAGGATGCAAGGGGAAACACAGGCCAGAGGGATGTGAACATGGAGGCTGGTTTGGAAAAAATAGTGAGCAACCAAGAACCATGAAGCAAGGTGGAAAAAATATTTGAAGAAGTGCTGTGGGAATGGCAGGGGAATCAAGTGTGGCTTGGGATATAAAATGGAGTCAAGGAGACACATTATGGAAAGAATGAGAGAAAGAAAATGGAAATGGGAGGGAGTGGGTAGGAAAGGGGTGTAAATAGGCATAAGATTGAAATAAAGTAAGGTTTCGAGGGAGAGTTCATGGATTTCGTGTGTGAAGAGATGTAAAATAATGTCAATTCTGCTTTCATACCCACTTCTGCTCTTCTGAAAGGGACTTTCTCTTAGTATTATTTCTTTGACCTGTGACCTTGGGAATCCATTGCTCACAGCAGACTCCAGTTGTGGTGTTTCCGTTTTCTTTCTCAGTTTCTTCCTTCTCCAGGGAAATTGCCCCATTTAGTTCCTGTTGGGCCATTCCATACTATCCAAACACTTATGGAAACCCAGCATTGCACTCTGGGTTGTTTGTTGTAAAGTCTGATTCTGTGGTGCCTTAGCAGTTGCCTCCACTCCTTGTCCTCCTGACCACATGTTCCCAATTTCCCTGCCAGTTTATTTGCAACTTAAATCTTTCTGCTGTGCAGCGCCACAAACAACTGTACCTGCACAAAGTAGTGGTGGTGTGTAAGGAGGACTGTGTAACAACAGATGACAGTGGCAGGCAGAAATGCTTCAATTAATGGTGCTATTTCTACAGTCTCACCCCAGCAGAAGTCCCATGGTATGCCAACGTAGATACCGAAGCAGGTAAAATATTCTGGAAAATACTACGGAACATGTTCCTGCTGTTTTCAGAGGGAGTGGATAGAATGCTTTTCACCATGGGGATATGGACTTGCAGATCAAGTGATCTGGAGGTTTCACAGTGCCAGTAAATAGCTTTAAAAGGCACTGGCAAAATGCTTCATACCATCTAACACCCCTGATGCACAGAATGATAGTCTATTAGTGTTGCTGTTTATTCTGTTAGTACACCTGGTGAATGGGTCTAGTGAGTCCACTCATCTTTGATGATAACCACACAGGTGTTGATACATGCCAAAGGATGGATCTTCTTTTCACATACATCTATGCACACACACTAAGCTCCTATACAGAGAAGTTTGTTTGTTTGTGAAGATGGTGCACAAATTGCATGTGTTTTTCCACTACCAAGAAACAGCTGATGACTTTGGTTCTGTTAATTTAATCTGAAATTATGAAGGTTGTAATTATTTTCTTTGAACTAATAAGTAACTAATCAATTCCTTCAGCTGGCAGCAATTATATTCTACTTAGGCACACTACTTAGTTACAAGAAAGCTGAACTGCGCTGAAATCTTGTTCTTTTAAATATGACAACTTGTTATTGAAAGGGAAGGTTTGTTTTTATCTTTATGTTGCATTATTTATTTGAGTAGATTTTTTAAGTAGCTCAAAATAGAATATAAAATTTAAATTTGGGATCCTATGTCTCCTAGGCAGATGATATTAGTGAAAAAAAGAAACTAAACAAATTAAGGATGCCTTAAAAAAAGCATTGCCAGGGAGTGGAGAGAAGTGATTATTTTCCTCTATTTACCATTTGTAAGGATGCAGCTGGAGTACTGTTTTCATTTTGAGGCTTCCCGGTTTGAAAGAGACTGGCAAAAATGGTTAAGAGTTTGGAGTGCATAGTGTATGAGGAATTGGACGTGCTTTGACTGGACCAGACTTCCCAGAGAGGCTGTAATATTTCCATTCATGAAGGCTTTCAGGTCTTGACTGGACATTGCCCTGTTTAACCTGGTCTGAAGAGGGAGCTGACCTCTTAATGAATAATGAAACAATGCTATTAAGCTTAGTTACATTAGCAGTAGTATCCTATAAATCAGCCTTACTATCAAATTTATTGCCTACAAAAAATCTCTTATTTGTTCTTATTGATTTAACAGAGATTCCATTGCCACTTACAAGAATTGAGGTGCACAGTGTATATGTTCTTCACTGCACAGTTAACATACTGCTTCCTGAAGCCTCCTCATGGGAGTCCTAGCTTTACAGACAACAGATTTCAAAGATAGAACAAAGTATCTGATTATAACGTCTCAATTCTACACTCACCTAACATTTCATGTATTACCCTACGTATTGAAGGTAGTAACATGAGCTTTGATAAAGCACATATTTACAAAAAGTAATCAGTTTTCATTTTAAGTCTTCAAGAGGTAGAAAATCCATCAGTCCTGTCTTTCAGCTGTTCTCATGAACAGTCATCCTTTCTGCTATGAATGTGAACATGATTTTTAATTGGCAAGTTTTGGCTTCTATTGGGCACAAATGGTAGAGTTTCCATGGCAGTGGGCTACAGGGCACCCTGTGCGGGAAGTGGGGTGAGCTGCCCTCATCCAGTCACAGCCAGCTCTGAAACCCATGCAGGTGCCCCATCATGACCCAAGACTGCAAACAAGTTGGGGAGTGTACTGAACTATGATTCAGATACATTTAAGAAAGAGTTGCAGCCCCCAAGGAAGGGAATATGTGAAGAAAATATGTGTGGAGATGTGCGGGGAGATGCTCTTGGGAGGACACATGGAGGAGATACTTTGGAGATGCATGGAGAAGCTGCCAAGAAGACATGCAGATAGAGGTGTGCTTGTTGCAGGAGGGGCTCCGTGGTAAAGGGGAACACCCCTGAGGGACTGTGGCTAACCCACAGGGGGGCATGGACAGCCCTGAGGGACTATGGCCTATGGAGTAACCCATGCTGTGGCAGGGACACTGGGATGCATGGAGAAGTAGAGGAAGCCCAATAAGAAACATGGAGCAGCAGAAAGAAACCTTTGTGCACATGACCCAAGCCTACTGTGGCTTGTTGCTTCACCAAAGTGATTGGGACTGAGTGAGAGCAACCCACGGCAAAAACAAGGGGAGCTGAGAATAAGGATGGGGAGGACAGGTATTTGGCTTAAGCTAAGAACAGGAACAGGGTGGAAAGGTGTTTAATTAGGTGTTTGTTAGCTGTTTGTATTTCCCTTTTTTTCCTCACCACACAAAATGATTAGAAGTTTGTGTTAACTGGCAAAAGAATAAGTAAAAATCCCCTAAGTTGAGACTCTTTTGCCTGTGATTACCTTCTAGCAGTTAGTCCTTGCTATTCCTTTCTCTCTGAAACAAAGAATTCTTTAGTATGATTTATTTCCTTTCCAGCAAAGGATGTCTAAATTGTAATCAAGCTGACTACAAGTATTTTTGGTGAATCTATAAATATATTAAACTATTAATGTCTCTGTCACTAAGTCAGCCCTTGGAATGATTAACTGGCAATTCCCCACAGCCTCGTCAGTCTTCAGTCTCCTTTTGAAAAGATGGACAGAACGTTGCCATACTTGTCTATGCTGCTATGCAAGAAGATAAAATAAACTTTCCACATACAGACTGTTCCCATATTTATCTGATTCACCTTAAATAACTTTTGCTGAGGTATCTAACCAAGAGCTTATGTTGAGCTCCTCATTCACTACAGTTCTTCCTTCACCCTTCACAGTGTAGCTCCTGTCCACCTCCATATGTCCTCCATAAGTAGACCAACTCTACATTCAATCACCTGAAACTTTGCACTTCTCTGCATTTTTTAAGTTGGCACAAGGTCTGAAATGTTCCAAACTACTCAGTATGGCTCCCATGTTCTCATTTAGAAATGGAGAAACTTCTCCCCTCCTCTCCACTCCCCTCCTTGCTGCCTTCTTCCCCTGGCTACCAGTTTCCTTATGGCTATCAGTTTCCATAAAGAATCAATGATGATGGAAAAAGTGGATACAGTACAAGAGAAGGTCAAACATATTCCTAACTTTGCAAGAGAAGAACACTAAGGAATTACACGTTGTTTAATTTAATTTTGTCTCTGAAATGATGACTCAAGAAGTTATAATGCTGACTCCACAAAAGAGAAAGCAATCAGAAAGTAAATAGCCAGAAGACAAGGCAAAATCTAGCTGGTATATATTTGTCAAGGACAGGTTATATCAAATAAATCTAATTCTCTTTTATGTCTCATCTAATTTTTTCCTTTGACAGGATAAGTGGTTAAATGGATAGTAGGAAGGTACATGCGCAATGTGATATATTCGGAGCTTAATAAGGCTTTTCAGCCTACTCTGCATAACATTCTCTTAACCTAAGGAAATATGATGCAGTTATAGTGACCATAAGACGAGTACAGATTTGGTTGAAGTTTTTGTCTCAGAAAGCACTTATCATTGTCAATCAAAAAAAAAAAAGTTCATATTTATAGAATGATAGCATGGGAGAAGAAAATAATTTCAAAGTTTATAACAAAATATGAATATATTATTTTCTGAACAATGCCATTGCAAACTTTTTTCTTTACCAGGAGAGTAGAAATAAGACACAGAAAAAAGTAATGCTTAAGACCAGATGTCACCTCAGTTTTCTTTTATTCATTAGATTTTATCAAAGTATTTGCTGGACTTGCCTCTAACATACAGAGTATCTGCAAATGAAAAAAGGGAATTCTCAAGGTAAGAAACTACGCATAAAATATCAGTGAAAAAAAAGAAATGCGGAAGATGCATGTTTGAGGCTTTTCCTGGTTTGGATGAATTATGTCAAATCAAGAACCCCAAGGAAATTGATCTATGTTATAATCAGTAGTAGTCATTATCTGCATAATAATTTCTAATACTCCAAACCCAGCATTTCTCAATTCTTATGTGGATTCTGGTACACTTGTCACAAGAAGGGAAGAAAAGATTACTGTTCTTCCCTAGAAAAAGAAGGGAGAGGTACTGTGGTAGGCAAAACAATTCAGTCCTGATGGGAGGGGTAGACATCTGCACTTCATTAGAGCAGAAAGCCTTCATAAGAAGTGTTTAGGTTGGGGAAGAGAACCTTCTTTCCAAACGAGTGTTGCAACAAGACCTGTCATACCCTGACCCTTTACTGACAGGGCCTACAAAGAGCCCATTTTGCAGTCACAGTGCTGCTTTCACATACTGCCTTATGACTTGTAGAACTATGAAGACATGTGTCCCAGGAGAAGATCTGAAATGAAATCCTCTTTGCTGCCTATAGAGATATAGTACTTTGCAATATTATGCCCTTACAATTTGAAGCTGGCAAGGCAAAAATACCCACTCTCCCCCCCCCACCCCCCAAAAAAAAAAAAACCCACCAAAAAAACCAGCAAAAAAACCAAACAAAAAGCCAACCCAGAATTACAGCAGAAAATTAGAGAAATCATCATAAAAATACAAGTAGGGTTCCTGATCACCTTTAAGAACATTTCTTACAGGTAGTATCTTCACACGTGTATAATCTTGTAAAATTTAAGGTGTTTAATAGTTAAACATTCAGAAGGAGTTAGTGGTCTAGTATCATGCTGTGACCATATTATCTTGAGTGCTGACCATGTCATATTTCTGCTCTGAATGGGAGCCTTATTAATTTAGTATTTGAATCAGAGACATCTACTGAAAATCCCAGAGGGTGAGAAAAGTAAAGGATAAGATTATGGAGTAAAGGGTATCTAAAATTAACGGTTGTATATGTGAACCAACATATACTTTCTTGTCATATAGATAAGATTTCCTTCAAGTCTTCCTTTGATCCTTGCAATCTTGTATTTCAATGTTTTGCAATGGCATGTTGGCAAAATAAGGAATGTTCAATGATGGTTCATCTGTTTCCACTTCACGGTCAGCCACAATTGTTTGTGTTTATAAGCATTTCCAGTTTGATTAGGAGTTTTTCTCATTTCTGCTGTATTGACTCAGCCTTTTTTTTGTTGTTGTTCAAACAGAGCTTGGGAATTGTATTTATAAGCTGACAGCTAGCTGCTTCATAGTTGCATGTTTCCCCCTTCTTTACACCTGATGCCCAGTGATAATGTCACCAAATTTAGGTTGTAAGGTACAGATATTACTGGAAACAATTACTTTTACAGAACACTGTATACTTCATTGCATATTTCTATATTTATTTCTATGGTATAGTAAGGAGGAATACATTATTTATTCTCAGTAATGTAGCTGCCCCAACATAGGAAGTGTTGCTATAGATGTTTATTCCCTATGTTAATTCCCTTAACGTAAGGAAGAAGTTGGTAAAGTCAATGGAAATGTATTCAACATCCTAGGCTCCTTTCCATCATCTGCTCATGTCCACTGCTGGACATCCATCATGAAACTAGATGGCCCATGGACAAACCAGCATGAATACTCTTACATTCTTTTCTCTACATTTATATCTTTCTGAGCTGAGCTGTGCGACAGACACACACACACAATTTGACATTTCATGCTGCCACTGTGGGTAAAGTATTACTCTGTCTATAAACATTTTATTTCATCCATATTCTTAATAGAGATGTCAGGCTATTCTGAAATAATGGCCATTCCATCCACATATGTGTCTTATTTCAGACCTGTCATAAGAACCTCTTAGTTTTCTTCTGCCTTTGAATGTTTGGTGTTAAAGACAGAATGAAATAGAATAGAATAGAATAGAATAGAATAATATTAGAACAGAGTAGAATAGAATAGAATAGAATAGAATAGAATAGAATAGAATAGAATAGAATAGAATAGAATAGAATACAATACAATACAATACAATACAATAGAATACAATAGAACACAATAGAATACAATAGAATAATTGCAGTTGGAAGGGAACTACAACAATCATCTAGTCCAACTGCCTGACCAGTTCAGGACTCACCAAAAGTTAAAGCACATTATTAAGGGCATTGTCCAAGTGTCTCAAACAGTAAACAAAATGTATTTAAATACATTAACTGTGTCCCTGGGTGTGCAGAGACTGTAGCAAGAATTCTCAGTCACAATTCAGCTCATAGAAGTTCAATCCCAGGAGAAGGAAAACAAAATCACAGAAAGAAAAAAATCCAGAAACTGCAAATTTAGACCACAGCTAGTATCCATGGTCAGACAAACATGTCCATATGCAGGAGTTGCAGCATGTCAAAGAATAACTGTCATGTCTGGTTTTGAAAAAAACCCTTTTAGAGTGCAAGCTGTCAGTCCAGTAAGGAATCAACCAGTGGCCATCCTGGGAGAGGATGGGAAATTCATAGGACTTAATTAGAATAACATTTCTCTTTGAGGTGAACATCACATCTCTGAAGAACAGCCACACTTAATCTCAAGAATCACTTGATCCCTGGAAACAAAATACATTTTTATATGACTGATACATGAATTGAAAAGCACTGAAATGTAGAATATCCTGTAGGAAAGTAATTGTGAAGTTTTCACCACTCCATGTACCCAGGGCTAGTATTAAAACTATCAAATGTTCATGTGCTACATCTGGTTTATAACCCCGAGAGGTTCAGATGCTGAGCTGTAAAACAAGGGCAACAGGCTGACGAAGGTGTTGACCTGGACCTGGTTTATTTGGTGTACCAGGAGCCGTCAGCCACCAACAAGGACCTTTCTAAATCTGTGGTTACCAACAAGTGCAATATACCTAGGGCTGAACTCCTGGCAGAGGGACTCACAATGGTCTTACGGTCCCTTATAGTTTTCCAGCCTGACCACATCACAGACCTCCCATTAATGGAAATCCTGTTCTCACAAGCCCTGTGAGATGACCTCCTGGGTGCTGTCTGTTATCAGCACACATTAATGCGCCTTCTTTCTCAGTGCATTTTAGAAAGTCACGTTTTCCCCTCTGCGTTTTGTTTTCAGGTACAGCTAAGGGGGGTATGTTGTGTGATATTTGGGAAAAAAACGTTGAAGAAAAAAAAAATTACTATCCTGAGGAAACAAAGTGCAATGAACATACAAGTTAAAACTACAGAGCATCTGCCCTTTTCTAGATTTTGGTAAAAGAGTCAGCAGGGACTTTTCCCTACAAACCAGCGTGGGGCAGTGTTATCCAAGCAAACTCAGACCATGTCTACTGGCAGATACATCAGCACCAGCCCAGCATCTGTAGGGTTTAGACATAAACACCTGAACAGACTTGGAACCTCTTGTGAGTAACTGGCTTGCACAAATACAGCTACATAAAACCAGGAAAAAAATCGTCTTCAGCGATGGTATTAAACGTTATTGCTTTGTGTTATATGTTTTAGGAAGCAAACAGTGCTTTATAACAGCTAGGCTCGTGTGTCCCCAACTGTGATGATGATTATGATGATGATGATAATGACAATCATGATAATTAACATTGTGTCCAGCAGCTGAGGATCAGGAAACAGTAAAGCTAGTCCTGTTCAAACTCATACCAGAGAGGGAGGCACCAGAAAAGTCAAACGACATGAGACTCTTGAGCAAGAGAAACAGTGGACTCAGTAGGTTAAAAAGCCAGATGTCACTGTATTAGTTTGTATGCATCTTTACAAAGGAGAGCTTTGCAGAAAAATGACAGGATTTTTTTAAAGTAGTGAAAGAAGTGTGTAAGCTTTCAAAAGCTGTACTTTACCAGTATGCTCAGCTCCTGTTGCTTCTAATTGAGGTTAAGGATCTTGCTAAATATAACTAAATTCAATCGCTGAATTCAGAAAAAAAAATATCTGTTTATTTCATTATTAAGAGATGGTAATTAAGGTCTGGTTTTAACCCGTAACTGCTTCCATATTTGTAAGCCTACCTTCCACAAAAACACATTTCCTTGAACAGGAGCCACATAAGTCCTGCTTTAGACTTCTATGGACATTCAGACACTCATTCTACATGCTTGCCAGGTTATATGCATGACAATGAGGATCACAGCAACAATGCCGGTAAATGCTTTCACTAAGGCACTGCTTGTGCCTTTTGATGTAGTAGCTAGACAGCAACTCATCCATAGCATACAGGAGATCAATCAAACGTGCACTATTTTAGGAAGGAGTGTGGAACCCAAAGAGAAATCTTTCAGCAGCTCCCTGAGGATGCTAAAATCCACAGCCAAAAAGTGGCACTTGGGTGGGGTAAGAGTGACCACTTCACAGTCACTACTGACCAGCAGGAGAGAGGAGGAGAGGAAACCTCCTCTGCTGGTGATGACAAGGAGCTCCTGAACCATCCTGCAAGGCTGTTAGAGGATGATGCTAGAGCAGAGGTGATCCTCTGCAGGAATGGTACAGCCTCGTATGTGAATAAGGGTAAAGCACTTGAAAAATAGGGCTTCTCCATTGCTTTATTGAAATTCTGTCTGTAAAGAGATATTTGGCCTACAAAAATAACCATTTAGGCCTTAGAAGCCCAAGACAAAAAATAAAGGAACAGGAAACAAATTCTGTTGCTTCAGAATTTACTGGGGCTGATGAGTTCTTAATATTTTATCCATTGCACTGAAGTTCATTAAGTCACTTGCAGAGGGACACACTGATTCAACAAACCAGTTGTTCTGGGTGTCAAAGGCACTTGGTTATATGTTTTTTTCAAGGACCTGAAGTTTTGGCAGTTACCACACTGTCCCAGGTCTCTTTTACACCCTGTGTCACCTCAGAATCTACTGAGGGTGCACTTACATTTGTACTGTGCCAGGCACAACAGGGAATTTGTCTTGGCAGGACCTCTAAGGTTTGTTATTAAGTGTCATTATAATGACATTGTAATGTCATTGAACTGAATGATGGGGCCTGAACCGGTTGCCACTCAGGAGCTGAAGACACAGACTTGTATTCTGTTCTTACCTCCTCCCGTCTCCACCCAGGACAGATTTTCTGCTCTTGCATGTTACTTTTCTCCTTCCTGGAGTAAATTGTTCTGAAGCATGGACAACATATGTGCTTTGATGGTACAGACTAATTTTTGGCCATAAAAGCTTAAGTTTAATATCCCTGAAGCACAGGTTTATGATGTCTTTAATTATTAACCGTTGTAATTTTTTTTTTCCTTTCTTACTGAAATTTCCTTTGAATATGCTTTTTAGAGTTTTATTGTTACTCAATGAAATGTGTCAGTTGTGGGGGCATGCTTTTAAAAATAGAAATAGATGTTTTCAGGGATGTTTAGCTTGGGCAACAAAAAAATTCCTAATTAAAAATAAATAAATGTTGAAATACTTATTACAGATGATACTAAACATTTTTCAAATCCTCTCCTCCTCCCACCAAATACATGTCTGAATTCTTCTGGTGGCTAAGTGTGGAACTAAATGTTGCAAGTGCAGAGCTATCTGAAATGACAGTAGTAACAGCTATTAGTGCCTACATGGTCTTCCCCCATGTTTGTACAGCCTATTGTATCAGAACAGAAATCTTCAAGATTATAACAATTTTAAAAGCAAAATGAGATAGATTAAATTAGATATGACTGTTGTGTTCTGAGTAAAATCACAAGTGTGAAAGTCTTCATTCTGTAGTTGCACGTATTAAAATAATATTAAAAATGATGATACAATCATATGTTATTTTCTTAGTTCAACATTAAAATTAAAATTGGTTTAAGCTTAGGAGAAAACATAAATGGATTTCTCTCTCACAAAAAAAAAAAAAAGCAAGCTAGATGGTCTTGAGAACTCCTTCTTCTATGATTTTTGTTCTTTTTGCTCCCTTTTATGACTGAATTCCATCACTGCTGATGACTTCAATTAATGTGCTGCGTGTTTTCTTCCTCTGTCCTAGAGAAAATGAGGTTTCTTTTGTAAAATCTGAATGCTAAACGGAGACTGTCAGAGATGTCATCACATTTAATTTATCACACACCAAGAAGGTAGTGTTTGCCTAGATGATCTGATAGTAGATTTAGGACACTGCTGATTTGTGGACTGCTGACAAATTGACAAGTTGGCAAAACAATAATGCTGTTTCAAAAAAAAGAGAGGTTAAGTCAGATTTTCTTCAAATAAACTGTGGATAATATTGCTGGGTCTGGTTTATATTGTTAAAAATTAAACAGGAATAAAAAGTCAGGGAAAAAATTATTAAAACTGATACCAAAACATGTTTAGCATACATCTTCTGTCTAAAAATAACTAACAAGATGGCTCTATGGCTCAGCCTACACTTTTAAAAGACATTTAGAAATAGAACTGGAAACAAAATACTTTTTAATAATAGCCAGATTTCGGTGATATAATATCCTTGAGATGGAGTTATGTGAATCTGGGAGCAAGTACACTGTGGAGAAACACGGTTCGATGTAAATATTTTGAGAAGAAACTAAGAAATGAGATTTGAGAACTTAAAAAAAAGAAGACTTCAGCTTTAACAGTACATTTTCTGTAATGTGATACAGGACACAGAAAACCAGACACTTTTTGTCTTGTTCTGTCCCAAAATAAAATTGTAACATTGACATTTCTTTCTAAGTAACAAAGCTTTTAAAAGGCTTTTAATTAATTCAGATAATTAAGTTCTGAACATATTCAACACATTACGGTTTTTTTAATTAAAGAAAATTAATCCACTTCTTGAAACTGTGTTTGGGATTTTTTATTTTTCACCTGGAACGAATGTTGTGCCGTGAAAACAAGTAGTAATTAAATGTCTCCATTGAAGGTCTTTAAAAATTCTTTGAAAATAATTCTTCTACAAAAATTAAAGGAAGAAAAACTCTTAAAAAAGAAGCTCCTATGTTAAAAGCAAGGACTTATTAGAGGAACACAGGTCAGAGTAACAAAGGGATGCAGCAAAACCCATTCTGTCCTGACAACCCTGCGGAACCATCCCCTGGCAAATTTGCAGTTGTGGTTTGAACACCACAGAGGTTAAAAAGCGCAAAGAAGTACAGTACTGCCAGCTTCCAGCAAAAAGTCCAAACTAGGACAGAAAGTGAAAAAAAGGCAAAAAAAAAAAAGAGACTTCACATTGTCAGGGAGGAAAATTTGTAGCTCAGTCTCTCAGGTTGGATCACTTGTGCCATGTCTGTGGTACATATTTTCAGCTCAGCTTGAATTACTTCTGCAGATTGCCCCGGACAATTCATTTGCTTAAAAGTACGAAGTCTTAAGTGTTCTTTAGAAGAATGAACAGACAGTGCAGTTTGTAGGAATGGTATTTAAAAATGCTTTTGGCTGGGCCTGGTACCTCAGTCTTTAGTCATAGTGAGTTGCATCTGACTGTTGCACTGAAACTGTGTTGAAAACCCTCTGGTGAAGGGGAAGCTGCCTTACTTAGGGAGAAACCCTGGACAGAACTGGACCTGTGATCACAATTTCTCCTTTGGTCTTGCCCTTGGAAAAGAATTATTTGCTACAGCTCTTTACCAAACCCTGGGGCTGATCCCAGGCTTCACCACCCTCCCACTGCCTTCCACTTTCTCACCCTACGGCTCTGGCAGGAGCTGAGCATTTTGCCATCCTCTTTGTTACACTAAAGAGACTGACGTCTCACAAAAGCCATCTCAAGTTGGCACATGGTGCTGGAAGGGCCCAATGCTGAGGCCATATTGGCCATATCTACCCATCGACTAAACCAGGCCTGAGCACAGCCCCAGGCTTGTTTATGCTCTTGCATTTTTTGACTGCTCTTTGAAAAGTGGCAAGATTATTTCAGATTTTTCAAGTAGAGTGTATTAGAGGTGGTAATTCATTAATAGTGAATTACATAAAATAAATAGTAAATAAAAATTAAAGGGACATAAGCATATGTCATACACATAGCTACAGAATTAATATAATCCATTTTACAAACTTCTAATTGCTTTCCACGCTTCAAAATCACAAAATAACAGCAGGGAGTGCTATATGGAAAACTGATGGCATGACTAGTTCAACATGAATCTTATCATAAGTAGTACAAATAAAAATTTAGCAAAATAATCAGGACAGCTGTTACACAGGAAAAAATAAAACTATTACAAATCAGTTCTTATAATCTTTATCAAACCAATGACTACTAGCAAATCTATAAATGCTAAACTTAAATTTGACTTCTGAACAATTCTTCTTTTTGATAAACAAACTATGTCTTCTTCTGTGCAAAAGCGTAACTTAAATTTTGAATAGCATATCTAATAATTGAGATTGCAGGAGGAAGGAAAGTGTGATGGAGACTGCAGAAGAGCCTGGAAAGAGACATGAGAGTTTAGGATTTGCGACATCAGGATTTTGATTATATGTAAGTCTCCTTCAAAACACTCTAAAATAGTGCTTTTCATCTTGAAACATGAAATACAGTATAAGTCTCTTAGGACACCTTGGTGCCCAAAACTTCAGGAGAGAACTCCCTTAATGGATGATATTTCCATGAGTATCATTAAAAATCTCCAAATTATGAGTACAGAACTCTTCTAAAATAGGGAAAATCATAATGAGAAAGGAAAGAAATTAGAGGGAAATAATATATAAATATATAAAATATCTCCCTCCCTGGTCTTATGTTCCCTGCTGAGTTCTCATGGGTACATTCTCAGTCCAACATCTGTTAACAGCTTTCTGAATTGCAGCAGACCTTCTCAGTCCCCATGGTTCCCTAGGACAGGCGTCTCCTTGCAGCACTTCTGCAAGTGTATCATCTGTGTATCATTTGTGTGTATCTGACTGTGTATCATCTCCCTTCTCAGGCTCTGCTTGTGTTGATGGTTTCCCCTTGTTTGGTCTCCCCCTTGCCAGCTCACCCTGTCTGGCGGGTGAGCATTTCAGCATTTCACAGTGTAATGCTGCTTGTTTTCTGTCCTGTCCATTGGGTGGGACAGACCATTACCTTTCTCTCCACTGTCTTACATAATTAGAGATAGTTTCACTTCATTACATTAAGCAACCTCGATTAATTCAGTCTTTTTGAACTTGCTGGACATTGATCATTCCTAAGCTCTGTTCCTTGGACTTTCCACAGTCTGTTCAAATTCTTCTTAAAGCTAAGCGCCTTAAGCACAAAAGATCAAGGGCTGAAATATATAAGGCAACAATGAAGTTTAATTTTGAAATGCCACTTCTCAGTTCCTCCTGGGAGATGTGATTCTCTGGGCTTTCCTGTAGTTGCAATTTCCCTGCCAAGTACATCCCTCAAGATGCATCACAGTCTCTTCTCTTGGTGTAATGAAACTAGTGTGTCCTAGAAGCTTCAGAAAAGAAAAGGGATATAAAAGAGGTAAACTATAAATGCCAAGATGTATGGAACTGAAATATTTTTATTTTGGCTGCACCAATTTTTTACACCAGACTAATGCTTTTACAGCTTTGTCACAAGTGGGTTTTTTTGTAACTTAAAGGTTTCATTGTAACCTTTTATTATCAGCATACATTGTCTTTCACAAGAGATTCACACTTCCCATACTTGAACACAATGGAAAACAGGTTTCTGCGGTCATCCTAGTACTGTGCCCTAAAAATCCCTACCCCACGTAAAAATGGAGAGACAGGAAATTTTAGTTTAAGTTTAAATCAGTGCTAATACAACCTCACACCTTCCAAATTATGCTGGACAGATTTGTATGGAGTGTGAGCAGAAGGAGATTTCATCTGCTTCTAAAATCTGTGTGGATAAACTATGTGGAGTACAGAAATACATCCAAACACCAAAACAGTTACGAGCAATAATTTTTTTGTAATCTGTCTCTATGGAAGCAATTGTTAGGACTGCTAGATGCCCACATGGCTCTGGCTGTTGGAACACACAGAGGCTTTGACTCTGAGGCTTTGGGTGTATGTGCCATATTATGAAAGCTAACATACAGCCACAGCCTTGCCAGCCTTATACTTTAAAGATGATGAGTCATGACCTCAAGACATGAAAGAGCCTTATGTGATGGGAACCCCAGTCAAGCCAGTGCCTTGAGTTGGAATCACTCCACCACTAAAACTGAGCAGTTCTGTAAAACTAAGCATGCCAAAAGACACTGAGGCTTCCAATCTCTAGAGGTATATTTCAGTAAAATCCAAAAATAGTAAACTGGAACATGGCAATTCTTTCCAGAGAGAAAACTCAGGATTACTGGGTGAGATCGGTTTAAAATGGGTCTTGAAAACAAATCTTCCTCTTCTCACTTGTGTCCTGGCAGGACAGGACCTGTCTTTTTGGCTTTCCTTTCGGTCCAGCAACCTTTGGAGTTTTCCTGAGTTGCAGAAACCATACACAGACCCTCTGAGGTCTCCAGGAAAGCCTTCCCTAGGAGACCTATGGTGCCTCTTGACTCCTTGGTTGCTCTATGCATGACTCTCCATTGGCCTCCTCTTGCAATTGGAGACCTCTGGCTCCAGATCTTCATTTTTCTGTTGAAAGAGGAGGAATCTCCCCTCCCTCCTGGGAAGTTATGCCGATCCAGAGGGCAGCAGCCAGAAAGCAGCACATGGTCATCCTTCTCCTGGTCTCCTTAGCAGAATGTACAATGTGCGGTGACCTGAAAGCAAAGCAATTAAACTGCCATACCCATCTGTCATCACTTGAAATGATGAGATTTAAGGCAATTTTTTTTCTGAGCAGTGAAATCAGTGATGTCTGATTTCCTAAAGATTTATTCCCCTCTCTGCAGTCCCACACATTTCAGTAATCCCATTCTTCCTGTAATGGCCCTGGGGTAAGCCTTACACCTGGTTTGTAGCTGTGTGCCTGCCGATCTGTCAGGCCAGCAAGCACACGCTGTTTGGCTGACAGGAAGATGCAAAAATTCACTGTATATACGTGGAGTTTTGCTTCCTTTTCCTGCATGCATCAGGAACTTTCTTCTAAAGTAACCTGATTTTCATGACACTTATAGGATTACCTACTAAGACTTCAACACAATTTTTTTTATCTAGGTAAAACTGACTAAAGGGTTCCAAAATTACTAGAAAGGGAGGGGCAAGGCAGATGGCTGGACAGAAACACATAGAGAAAGATGTCATATACATATTAAACTAATTTCTGGGTGACACAATTAAAATACTGGACTATTTACAGTCTTTTTTTTATTTATGACTTTTGTAATAACCCTTTACTGTTTACTTTGCTATCACTTTCAAATTTTAGTGTATTTTCTTTTAACGAAAGCTGAGTTTAATCATTGAATTTAAGTGTTGCGGTGCTGAGTCTGGAAGTTAAAACAAATGTAAAACTTGTGATGAGGCAATGAGATCTGGCAGTACCTTTTCTTTGCAGCTCTACTTACAAGGAATAAAGTCTATGGAAGAAGGCATGGTTTGGTTGATCCGTTTTTCCTTCCACTAAAACAGGCATATTACTATAGTATCCAGAGCTCAAACAGTTTCTAGGATTTATTTATTATTTATAAAATGTACTACATCTATTGTTTTTATAATTCCATTTAAAAACTTTGCAAACAAAGTTCAGAAGTCCCAGGATTACATTTTCTGTACTTTTAGCAGTAGTTTCACAATGATTGGGCAAATAAAAATGTACGTAGTTACTTATTATTGTACTTGCTTTTCTGTTAGAGTTCTGGCACTCCTGCAGAGTAGAAGAATGTATCACTATTATACTCTAAATCTAAACAACTAGAAGAGGTTTTATTTTATATGAGTATATTTTTTAAAAAGAGGATGAATATAATGTCCATCTAGAAAATTCTCAACAAATGAGGTGATTGAATAGGCGAAGGTGGGAAGAAGAAGATATAAAAAGAGTTTTTAAAAAACTCCCAAGGAAGTCAGTGTAACAAGTTCCATTAGATCCTTGTATTTTTCTCCCTGCAGTGCCTCTGAAAATTTGCTCCTTGGCTGTTACAGAATTAGTAGGCTGGCTCCCTATTTACATTTGCAGAATAGAGTTTTAATGTAAAGTAAAGCAAAATGCAAATATTGGCTCTAAGGCCAGTATAAATCCAAATGTCAAACGTCATTTGAAAACCATATAGAAGCTGGCTGCCTGAAAAAAGATTTAATCCAAGATCTTCTCTCTCCCTTGCAGTGCCTATATACATGCATACGTTTATATTATGGGGAATTTCACAAGAAGTGACAAACACAATTTAATGATATAAAAAGCAAAATTCTACCAGCTGTTTTTTATTATTCTGACTAAGCTTGATCATATGAAGAAATATATTACAGTTGCAATCAGTGCCAGTGAGGTCCTCACTGAAGATTTCATTAAAATCAATACATTCTTCCTAAGAAACTTATGTTTTTCCTTTAAGGCTGCCTGAAGATTTTAGTTTATTTCTTGTAAAGGTGATAAATAGCACAGAGAAATATTACATTAAGAAGCCTTATAGTAAACTTCCATGCTATGTATTTTGAGTGGAGTAACAAAAGTTTGAGCCTTTTAAGGTCACCCTCTGACAGACATATGATTTGTGAGTTTGTATGCTGACCCTGAAAACATAAAAACAGACAGAAAAACTTCACAGTATCTTCCCATTTTTATGAATAGTAGCCTTCTTTACGTTGCTAGTCATTCTTTCTTTTTCATTAGTTTCCAAACATTTTTCTACTAATTGCAGAAATAGTGGATGATACCTATAGCGGCTGGATTTTTTTTTCCTTCTGATGGTGAATATGACTGTTAAACTTTTGCCTAAATGGGATGCATAGACTTAAAGTTGACTCTTTTAAGTCATGGAGCTTGTGAAGGCACTAACCCAGATTAGACAGCAGCATCTTATAATTTTAGTGGCCATTAATACAGGTCAGGATTAACAGCTAGCAAAACAAATGTCTGCTTTACCCATATTTCCAATCTTCTTTATCCTTTTAATTTTTATTTTGAAGAGGTTGATTTTGAATGTTGCCTAATAACACTTCGCTTTTCAATATTAGAAACATGCATGCTTTCACTGTCTTTCTTTCTGTCATGCTAGAGAGAAACCACAAAATCAAGCAGAAAGTCCAAATGCTAGTGAAAGCATCAATGAAGAAGGGAAAAACCTATCCTTTTAAGAGCTGTTTATCAACTAGTTAAAACAAAGATACTAGTTAAGTGCTGAAAGGATTAAAAATCTGAAGTATAAATGTAGATTTCCAGTATTTTTCTTGTTATTTGATGTGATCAAGCTAAGTCAAGTGTATAAGTCTTAAGTCTCTTGACAAGAGAGTTTTTTCTGAAGTGAGGTGGAAAAGGTCCACAGATATATTTAAAGAAACTTGGGATAAACCAGAATGTGAGAGTCAGCTGAATACTTGCTGAATAAAGTAAGGATTGGTGACGGATGGGTTAAAACTTGCACAGTCACTTAAAAAATTTACCAGATTATAATTCTCTCCTGTGACTAGGAATCTGAGGAGCTGGCAGCTGCCTAATGTTAGCATATTTTGCTTATATAGCTAACAATGAGGTGATAAAGGTACTCTTTTCACTTTTACTCACTTTGAACATTCTCATCTTGAAGCTCTGGAAATCCATTTCAAAGAATAATGAAAAATGTGCTTTATGCTAAAACAATATGAAATGCAACATAGATTTACTCTAAGCACCCAAGTTATTGCCCCTGGAGGCCAGAAAACATAAACCAGGGTACATTGAAAGATAATACCCTCATACCAAACCAATGAACTTCACAACTTTCTTGTGTAAAACCATGAAACAATGCACATAGGAAAATTGATAGTGAAGGTAGATAGATCACATGTACGTATTACTTTCTATAGAAAATCATGTCAGTATGTATCTATGTTACCTTAAAATATACATTGCATAGGTAAAAAATAGTTCAAATATGCTGAACTTCAGGATGTATGATTTGATTATGAGCACATGGATATTGTTCCAAGCTGAAGATAAAACAGGGAAAAATTCAATTTTTACATTGCATGATAGCCTTTATTATTATGTGTTCATTATTTATATAATTTGTACATGCTACTTCTAAGTTCATGTCACCTAAGCCTCTGGAATGCTTAAACAGATGTTTTCTGTCATTATTTTGTACATCCAAAGAATGAAAGTGATAAACTGTCAGTTTATATTCTGGAGATTTACAAAAGCATTTTGGAAATACAGCACCTTCTTTAGTTTTTGGGTAGGCAATAGTTGAAATAAGAAACCCGAGTAATTTGTTTTCTGTGAAAGTCCTTAAGGAACTGAGGTACATTATAAATTAAACCCAAGGATTCACGGGCCAGAAGATTGCTTACCTGGAGATTTTAGAAGATAGAAAAGTAGAAAGACTCACCACGTTCTAGAAAGTGAGAAAGGTGAGACATGCCTCAGGAGAAGCTGAAGTGATGTACAGGAGAGGGCTGTGCAGCCAAAACATGATGAGCTCATGAGGCCAGAGGCTAGGGTAAGAACTGAGGGGTAAGCACGGCTGCTGTCCTGCAGCCCTCACTCATGGCTGTAGAGCAGTGCAGAACTGGAGGCAACCTTGATCTCTCGCAGCAACACTGGGGGCTGTGGTAGAGGAGCAACACCGTGCACTTGGGAAACCAGTGTGAGCTTCACCCAACTCAAGTCACAGTTCAGGAGGTCTCCAGTCTTCCTGGAAGTTGAGAGGATTATCCTGTGGTGTGGTGAGATGATTTCTGTCACATGAATGCACTGATAGTGGTGCAGCAAGGGCTTGGCTGCTGGCCATTGCAGGAGACTGGATACACGTCTAGCTAAACCTCCAGTCTGAGCCAATACAGCTGTTATATTTATGCAACTAAATGCATCCCTTTATGCATAACCAATATGAAATATGACTATATTTACAAATGCTTTAAGATATATATATAGACAAAACTTCAAGATGTATAAATTGTTCCAGCTCCACCCAGTCTGTGGATTAAGATCTACTCAGAGCATTCAATTCTTTGTTGAAAACAGTGCAAAACAGATGCACGATTCTATAAAATATGAATATGAAAGTTAATTTTCTGAGGTGTTTTTCTTTAATGACTTACCAGTCTTAAACATTAAATACCTGACTGAAGTCATCAGATTTCATGGGAGCAGAGCATGAAACCTTTGGGAGGAATTCAAGAAGCATAAAATGATTTATTTAAAATAACAAATTAAATTTCCATTATGCATTGTAAGAAAACCAATGTGAAGTGTTTCCAATGAAATGTGGATATAGATGAAGTTCACATGTAAGCGTATTTTGGTATGAATATGAGACTTGGTCCATATTTCCTAAGGTTTGTGAGTATGATCCCAGAGGAGTCAATATAAGCCAGTCAGTGTTTCAAATGACAAAAAAGATGGAAATTCACCTTGAAAATTTTTGTCCTGATAATTCAATACCCAGAATTTAAGTCCTGAGAGATAAAATTATGTAAACTAGGTGTAAGGAAAATTTTATTAGAAACTAGCCCAGCCTGACAACTTGCATCCAAACCCTTTGCAGTATGAGACAGACTGAGCTGTGAAGATGTTAAAATCTCCATTTAAAAAAATACACATTTTTCTTTTGGGGAAGCGTTACAATTGAAAGGGATTCCTCTGGAAATTTAAACATAATCAGTTTCATGCATGGTTTCATAAGATCAGGACCAAAGGAAAAAAAAGAAGTATGTTTCTTATAGGAATAGCTAATTTTATGAGAATGGTCACATTTGGATTCAAAACTTTAAAAGCACTTGTAAGACTCTGGCATTTTAAAACATCCAGACTAAATATCACACATCTTGAAATGACTGCTGTGCACCACTGCACTAAACGAATCAGATATGATGGTAGTTTCTGTGGAAATAAAAGAATTATGACCAAATGTAAATTTGTGAGTTATTAGAGGAAAGCCAGTGGAGTGAAAGGAGTGAGGCAATCTGTAGGCAGTGGTCCACTCAGGCTGGAGCAAATATCAAGGAGGCCAAAGTTTTTTTCTGGAGGTACTGTTCAAAGTTGTAAGACTTGCATGTCTCTTCCTTTCAATTCTTTTCTTAGACCTTTGTTATTCTGATATTCAGAAACACCTTTCTTAAACATTGTTGACAGGCCTCATGTTCTTTTAAGAGGTAAATATGTTTTGTCTGTGAAATATTTTCTTTTTTGACAAATTAGCTGATACATTGCTTTATTTTAATTCTTTGGGCATAAGTAACAAGTTTGGAATGGACAGGTAAACTTTGAGTGTGTCCAGATGGTGAACATCATTCCAGATGGAGGAAGGAAGGAAGGGTTAACAACCCCAGATGAACTCTTGTCCTTCAGTTCTATTTACGTCAAGGGAAAACTTTTTGTTTTCCAAATTTCACCTTTATTGAAAAGAAAAAAAATCAAGTTACAGGCATTAAAGTAGATTTTTGCTTCATCCAAAACCAGACTAAATCAGTACTAACAGTGTACTTTAATAATTTTAGAAGATTTGGTCTCCAGTACTCCAAAGCCTTGTTCTATGTGATAGTTATCTAAAACAGACATTAGCAGAAACAGATGTTCTTGGCTTTTTTTCTCTCTGCATGGAAGTCATAGGATTCCTCCAGAATAAAAGATACAGAAACCAAGAGGAAACATATTTTCTTGGTGCACGTTATCTACACTTGGCCTTCAAAACTGGGATATTATGATTTCCAGGCATGTCTTGTTTGGAATAGTAGATATGGAATAAAATACCCATGGTGGGAAAACACTTGAAACTGACATCAAATACAGCCTGATTTATATACCTTTGAAATTTCACACAGAATTGGACGATGCAGACAGTTCTATTGCTTTGCTGTATAAATAGTCTATGTTTTAATGTTACCTATTTAGAAATGTGTAAAGAGGTAAACAGAAAAAATGTACAACTCTGGCTAAATAAGACATAAAAGTGAAAAATAAGAGAATAAATGTCAAGAAATAGGTTAATTTGGAAAATAATGCTTCACAGGTATTTAAATTTATATTAAAGATCAATCAGAAAGAGAAAAAAGGGCTTAGTGGCATAAAGCTTACGAAGATGGAGAAAAAGAATATAGCGACAGGTTTGTATTTCTTCTTCATAGTTGTGTAGCATTCCCTTTGGCTCTGTTTAAATTTAGTAGATAGCTATAAGTGGAGAGAAGCCCAAAACAGTTGGACAGAGATAATATATTACATTATGACCAAAAGGTTAAAATTACGAGCAGAAGAGATTTCATTCTACTTGGAAACACACAAAGAAGATACTTGGTAAAATTAATGCAAAACATGGATAGTCAGTGACCTGCAACGCAGAGAGGCCAAAAAGAAATGGCAGTGTGAATGGCTACCTTTAAGGGTTAGCTGTCAACGGAATGAGGCAGCAAACGCAGCCAGTGACATTTTGGCCTAAGACATAAAATAAGGAGGTGGAACCGCAACTTCATATAGCACCTAGGGCGTATCTGGAATGCTCCACAACTCCCACCGTCTCACTACTGGAAACACATTAGCAAACTGGATGCAGTTCAGGGAAGGATCACAAAAACAATGCTAGATTCATGAGTTAAGACTAAAGAAGCTAGATAAAACAGAACTTGGTTAAAACACAGACAACCAGACAACTGAGGCAGACATGTGAACTAAAAAGTGCTTAATGGTGTTTTCTTCAACTACGTGTGCCTATGAACAACAACAGGAAAGAAAAATTTAGGCTGTTTTGAGAAATAATATTTCAAGAATACAATGTAATTGGTGTATGGAAACCATATGGGGAGAGTCTAGTATACTTAAAACAACAAAACAATTACTAAATGTAGAAAACAAATCCATAATTACAGAAGGATTAAGTGGACATAACAAAACTTTCTTTTGTGCTTCTGAATTTATGACACTTGTCTCTGGAAAGGACATTTTAGCATAATTCAAGAAAGTAACATAGCTCAGTTGTTGTTGTTGTTCCTTTTGTTTTAACTGAGGGCTAGTTACTTAAAACTGTTAGTAGCTCTTCAGAAAGAGAGATCAGCTGTTCTTTTCTAAGTTTTCACATTGATACTTACCTGGATGAGGCCTAAGTTATGAGCATAGAATAGGGCCTAGGAGAACAAAATCAGTCTTCACGTGAACTAAGATCTGCTGATGTCCACAGTAAATGTGTGGCAAAAAGGATGACCTAAAACCAAGCATATAAGGATGACCAAAAGAGAGAAATGTGTTTTCAAGTTTTACATGACAGAGCTCTGTACCTTTAAGTCTATAATCTACAGCACGCATAACAGGCCTTTTCTTTCTGGGAACTCTACGGATCCTAGGGGATCAAAATCAGCTAGCCAGTCACTGGCTCTGCTGGCACTGTCATCCATGATAAACCTTCTTTGTGCTGCTCTTGTAAAGAAGGTTATCCAGTTGGTGTCTGACTTGGAGGCTGCTACAATGAGTTCTCTAGAAGTGTGTGGAGGGGGATAATTATATGGTACTCATGCTGTGATACCCAGTGTCAGTCTTGGACTAATATGCAACTTTCCTAATTTACATATTGATTTCCTCCTGCTTTGTGAGTATCTTCTGACTTACAGATTAATTATGATGTGACTTGAGCTAAACAGAAATATTGAGATATATGGAAAGGGCAGGCTGTTTTAGATAGTACTACAAAAACACCTGCTCCATTGTCTCAATAAAATAAAACAAAAGATTAATTAGTATTTACTTGTACCTGCTACAGTTGCTGTAGCATGTAAGTATGAGTTATCATTAATATGAACTGACCACATCTGAATTATGAGCGTGACTTTTAAGGAAGTGTATCAGGCTTGTTGACTAGATATTTGCAGGTAGATAAGCTTAATGCAAAAGTATATAAATTTAAATCAACTGAATGGAAGTGTTCTAGTTTGCTGTTGAAATTGATTGCTGCCTTGGTTTCAGCTGCAATAGAGTTAATTTTCTTCTCAGTAGCTGGTGTAGTGCTAGTTTTGGATTTGGTGTGAGAAAAATGTTGATAACACACTATGTTTTTGGTTGTGGCTTGGTAATGTGTATACTAAGTCAAGGACTTTTGAGTTTCTTGGGCCCTTCCAGCGAGAGGGCTGGAGGGACACGGGAAACTGGGACAGGACACAGCCAGGACAGCTGACCTGAACTAGCCAAAGGGATATTCCATACCATATGACGTCATGCTGAGTATATATAATCTGGGGGAAGAAGAAAGGGGGGGACGACATTTGGGACTATGGTGTTTGTCTTCCCATGCAACCGTGAAGGAGCCTTGCTTTCCTGGGGGTGGCTGAACACCTGCCTGCTGATGGGAGGTAGTGAATGAATTCCTTGTCTTGCTTTGCTTGCCTGCGTGGCTTTTGCTTTACCTATTAAGCTGTCTTTATATCAACCCTTGATTTTTCTCACTTTTACTCTTCTGATCCTCTCCCCCATCCCACTGTGGGGGAGTGAGCAGGTAGCTGCATGGGGCTTAGTTACCAGCTGGGGCTAAACTGTGACAATTGTTGTGTGAGTTTTAATTTATGAGACATTCCTTATGGAATACAGGATAATTAACCTTTTTGTCCTTCCTTGCTATCTCTTTTTTCTTCATGTATTTGTTTTCACACAATACCTAAACCGCATAGCAGTTCTGTGCTATACTGCTCCTCTAACTATTTATCCCTTGATCATCAAAGCCAGAGACATTATATGTTTTTTTGCAGTTCCATATGGCCCATGGCTTCAGTGCATATGTCATGGCAGAGTGGATGTAATGCACAATAGGGAGTTTGATTGTAGTTGCAGGCAAAACTGGATGTGGAACCTGGGAAACCATCCTGGATCTTTTAGTTTACACAGGGCAATAAGGTGTGATTACTAGGAATGACAGAGTACAGACTCCCCTTTGGGCCTCTTTTTAATCCTGTTAAATAGCTTGATTGAGAGGAATGGTGAAGACGTGGTTTGGCTGATCTTCACTCTGCTTATTGGCAAACCCCAGTATGTCACCTCTGCCATATTCAGACTAATGTACAGCTGCAACTGGACTCAATAGTCTGGTTCAGGGTGCTCCTGAATTTGAAAGGTCAGAGTTAGACCTTTTTTCCCCCTGTGGTTTCTTTATGTGGTTGTTTCTAGAATAAAAAATAATTTTCTTTCAAAGGTAATCCTGATACTATAACTACTATGAAAACTTGTATAAAATTGAAAGTAAACTATATACTTCTTTTTACATGTCAGCCTTGGTCTACTTAAATTTTGTCATATACAAGTATCTCAAAATAGCTATTAACATTTTATGGAACAGAATGTTCATATTTTAAAACAATAAATCTGTTAACTCTAAAACATTAGGTTAATTTAGCTTGAATTTATCACTTGTTTCAATAGTATGAAGAGAAACTACGAATTTGTACACCCACAGAAAGAGATAGAAGAGGTCTACATTTTTTATAGCTCTCAGATTTGTGTCAGAAAATACAGGAAGGATCTGTGACTATAAATCAAAAGATTAGGACTCACATATGAATCAAATTTGATTTAGATATGGGTTGCAAGGTCAAGTGGGATAAGATTGTTCGTACTAATGCATTTTATCTTTTGTTGAATACTGAGGAATTATGAAGCAATATTTATAGAAACTATTGTTGGTATGTCTCAGTAGTGCAGTATATTTCCTCCTAAATTCCCAGGTCAAAACACTTTTCTAATCCCATACAGGGGGGAAAAAAAAAAAAAAAAAAAAAAAAAAAAGGTAACATTTAATATATGTAGCTCTCCAACATAATTAGCCAGTTTGCCTTCTTCAATTTTCCATTTTTATTTGTCTGATTTTAAGTTATCTGTGGAAATTCTCTGGCACTAAATGTGCTGTCATAGCCAGATAAAATAGGTGAGAATAGTCCAAAGTGGAGATGTCACTTCTTAAAGCATTATAATCATTCAACTGAAATGTTCTTCCAAGATTCCACATTTCAAAGTACTTATAATAAACATTTAGTGACAGTATTCAAAATGTACCAGTAAAACATACTAAAGGCACAACTTCAGCTACGTTCAGAGATAAAATTAATAGATCACAGGCTGTTACTGAAAGACAGCGCACTCAGGGCCTCAGTGCTCGGAGCCTTTTCCCTGCCATTAGGGCTCTTGGTCAGGAGCCATTATTTGCCCTCAGCAAGCCATGAATCTGAGACCTCTCTGGTCTGATGAATTCATCAAAGTTGTGCTAAGAAAGCCTGCTCCTTTTGACCTGATGATTTTGGATTGCCTTTTGTTATTTACTTCTTTTTGATATGGAGAAATTACATTTTTCATTGATTTATAAGGCATTTAGTCTGACAGCTTTAAATTATTTTATTCTCTGTAAGCTGAGACTATCCAAGTTGTAGCAATAGTTCCCTGAAATATCTGAGAGCAATTTATTGGGAAAAAACCCAAACCCAAACCAGACCAAAACCCACTACTAAAACAGATTCTCATCCCTGATGTTAGTTGGAGTCTGCATTTATTCCAAATAGGAATGGCCCCTCATAGAAAGCCTTGAGTAGCTGCACCTTGTTGGCCTAAGTGAGAAAGCAACTGAATGTCATTGAAAGGAAGCAAAAGCCATGACTGAGGCCTTGGGACAGCTCAGCATTTCTGAGGAGGTGCGTTCCACAATCAGATCCAAAATGAACTGTTGAACTCTAGTGCCTACCTACCAAGTTCTGTCCTGTGCAGTGCCTTGGTCAGGGTTTCTGTGAATGAGAACCTGCATGCATTTGGCTACTATTTGAAGAGGGTCCCCTGTGAAGAGCTGGCCAAGTCACGACAATCATGCCAATACGGCTACATGCCGTGCTCCCCTTATTAAACAAACAGGTCATATTTCTAACTTAAACCAACCGCTCACCTGACTTTACACACAGGTGATTGGATAAAAGTTTCTGGTCACGCGGGCGTCCGTGTTGCTGATCAGTGAGCATGCTGCAGCGCCCGATCAGAGTGTGCCGCTGAAAGCGTGTTGATTTCGCAGTTCCCAGGACTTGCTCTGCACCTGGCTTCTTGTTTGTGCGTAGCTTGTGTTCTTTCTCACACTGCTTGCTCCAAGGACAATTTAAAGTTGCTCTGCAGCTTCAACTAACAGGCCTGGGTTGTCCAACCCGGACAACGGTAACATATGTCCTCAGTCCTTTAAAAATCCCTCTACAACTATTCATTTTTGTAGCCAAGTTTGAACGTCACTGCTGTAGAATTGGACTTAAGGTTACTGAATCAGGAAAAAAAGTTTATATAACCTTAAAAAGAATGAAGGTGGAGAAGAAATGTGCTTTGATGTATATGAACTACGCTATCTGAATTTATTTCTCAGTTATTTACATAGCCTCTGAATTAAGCAGTGTCATCTTTGCTGTGAAAACTACCTTGAATGAAAGCTTAAAGAAAGTAATTTTAGGGTATTTATTTCATTTTGGAAACATTATTACTTCAGTAAAAAGGAAGTTCTAGACAATACAATGAATGTTCTAAGTATGGGGCAAAAATCAATATAACTTCCCTTGTATTCTAGTTTAAAATAAGTGCAACGTTTGCAGCTTGTTTTCCATACCTGTCATATAATCACTCAGACAAATTACTGTGATGTTAGAAAAGTTCACTTTATGTATAAGATAAATCTCACAGCTGAAAATGCAGATTTACTGCTAATAATTCTAAATTTTCCAAAGAAGCCAAGGCTAAAGCTGGCTACAATCAGGACTAGCTATTCTAGACTTCTGGTCAGGACACTACTATTTGTAAGGTAAGCTATGTAACTGGTTGTCCAGGTTAAATACCCAAATCAGAAAATATTGCTTTGAGTCTGAGGTTTGTCTCCAGTGATTGTCAGGTTAAACATGAAACTTACTGGTCTTAAACATACAGTATTTTCCCTCTCACAGCACCATTACTCAAACTGTGGAGGTAATGGCACTGAGCATTTCTAATTAAAGTGGTTGCTTAAAAAGGCGTTAGATGCAATTGTTTTTGTCAAAGTTAGCTTACTTTTCCAGCCATGGAGCAGATGTGAAAGCATGCTTTAAAAAAACCCAAACCTCCCTTCCAGTGGCTGGGCTGGCTTAGACTGCATTCTTCATACAACCACACTGAGAGGCAAAAGAAGAGGCAAACAAGGCTCAGGAGGTGTATTTTATACACCCATTCTGGCATGTTGCAAATCACATTTTGAATGTGCCCATCGCTCCCTATTGACTATATGGAGAACATTTGGGGTTAGTACCTTCCTCCTCTGAAGTCAGAAGCAATTAAAGACAGTCAGAAATGTTCAAAGAAAGTGTACATCCATGAAAAAATAGCTGAATAAAATATATGAACATCGTCTAAACACAAATCATTCTTTGAAATTATTTTCCCCAAATTCATAGCATCAGATATATTTTTGAAAATTTAAAAACTTGCTTCCAAAATAATCTGTGCTAAAAAAATGCTTTAAGTCAAAAGGACTTTTACAAATCAAACTGCTTATAGCATCACTAAATAAAAAACAAACAGAATCAAAAATAATTTTACTATATTTACTGCTTCAATTTATGCTTATCTACGGTATTTGTCTTCTGAATTGGTTTTTGGACTCAGGACTGTGAACTGTGCCAAGCTGTGCTATAGAAATAAGTATACAGTAGGCATATATAGTCACGAGAGTGAAATTTACAAAGAAAATTTGGAGTTAGGGTTAAAACCAAAATGATTGTCAACATTGAAATCAAGGATTTCTCAGCTGTTTTTAAGATCTACTACTACTACTTTGATCCTTTTTCTTACGAACCCTGTCTTTACTGGTATTAAGCTACTACAACAATCTGTATTCTTGTTGGATGTGTCACAACAATATATCACAAGTTGAGTTTTGATGAGAGAATATGCAGTTTTTCTTTTGGTGTGCATCAGGTCCTTGTGGAGCACAGTCCCTTGTGCTCAGTGGACTGGAGTAAGAGGGTGCATGTGGAAGATCTGTATTACGCTTGTACGTGCATCATCTGTTTGTAGTGCCAAGAGTTTGGAGGCTTACACGGGAACAGATCTGGGTGTCAATTCCATAATGAGACAGTGTAAGTGATGTGTGCTTGCTTTTTCTCAGATACCCCCTTACTGGCTCATTTCCCAGTTCTTGATGGTGTGATATTCGCCATCTGTCTTTTATCTGATTAACATGGAAGCACAATCCCTCTCTGGTTGCCTCATGGTGGGACAAGGCTCAGCTTTGCCCTCCTTGTGACCTCAAGCCTCAGTTCAGACAGGCAATAAAGGATAACGAATGGCAGTTAGATACAAAGTGAGCACCAAAGTCTCAGTTAGCCCGTATATTACGTGCTGGAGGTTATAGTCTCAGTTGAAGGTTCTGTTTATGTTGTTGAGGAACTTCCTAATGACTGCCAAAGTACTGACTCATCCTCCGGCTCTGTAATGCAATATATGTGCTCAATCTTTCCATGTCCTTTGGAGATACTGTCATAAAGCATTCCAGTAACCCAATGTCCAAGGTAGTAATGGCTGTTCTTTGCGCTGCCACAGTTTGCAAGAGTTTAAGGTGAAAAGGAGACACAGCCTGTTGGAGACAGGGCCATATGTGCCAGGACCAAGCAGAGATGCTCCCTTACTCACTGGACACAGAGGCCAGGTTGCCTGACCTCTGGTGCAAGTTTCTCACAGGCGGTATGGATGCAATGGCAAGAAATGGTTTCAGTTGTTCTGAGAACCAGAAACCAGCCTTCTGGCTTCCAAGGGGCCCTGCCATCCCTGGGGATTGGTACAGCAAGACCATAACAACTATGCTTCACAAGGAAGAACCTGTGGTCTACTGTGGCTGCAGGTTTTTCTGCTAGCCACAGCTGGCCCTGTAGTGCTTGGCTGAACAAAGTCTGGTTTGGATTGCAGCTGGCCAGTGTGTTTGAGGAAGTTTCTTCAGCAGACGGTAATTATTTTTTACCAAACATTGTGAAAAATTAGACATTTACCGAAAGACACATGCTCACTGCATGGTAGCCATGTGCATCTCTTGCTTGCATAGCACTGCCAAAACCTTCCACTGGCCTGGTTTGCATTTGCATAACAAACTTAACTTTGGGTCCAGAATGCAACACAGAAAGGGGCTTGCACAAATTCCTCCCAGCACATCCTAGTAAACTTGACATTGCTCATATTTAAAAGCCTGATGCTCAAGTGTTAGCAGCAAATGCTGTAAAATCTTTCCTCAGATCTGCTCACTAACTAGTGTTAGCCAAAATTGCTGGTTCTGCAATTGAGGCATGTCACTGAGTTCAAGAAAGTGCAGAAAACACTATGGATCTTTTTCTGGAATGTCAAACCTTATACTGTCATTGTAGGATTTTCGAGTCCTTTCCAATTTCTGATGTTGAGTGCAATGTTGATGTCAGACATGCCCAAGGAACCAATGCTATATGCATTCTGCATACCGCATATATCATCAATATATAATGCGCTTCACACACCACAAACCTAGCCTTAAAATTCAAGCCATAGCCAAAGAGAAATGACAAGAAAAAAATAGCATGGGCTGTAAGGAGCTAACAGATTGTAAAAAATTAAACCCTGATGTAGAAAACATCTTATGTCAGAGAAAATAAGTGCTAAATAAAAGTCTGTTTTGAATTCTGTAACACTGATAGCAAAAAATAAGAATAAACAAATCTCATGACTTTGAACGTTCTGCCTCTTCTCTAAATTATTTTTCACATTACGAAAAATGAAGAAAATCTAAGAAATGGAGAAGAGATCTGCCAGGGAAAGAAAACAACAAAAAACATCACTTCAGCAGATGGGTTCACATTTTCAGTTGAAACTTTCCTTCCGTTATACCTAGAAATGAACGGAATGTTTCTTTTGCAGAAAGACATATACAGTATTTAGGTCAGGTTAAATGATAACAGTTGTGCTGCGTACGCTTTTTACTTCTTTTGCTGAAAAAATGTTAATACCATTTGTCAGCAATATGATGATGGATGAGGCTGAATCTTAAAATGTAAAAGTCAAAAACTGGAGATGAAAAACTTTATATAAAAATGATGACCATGTAAATACTTATATACTAACGGCATAGCTGTTTGCACAGCACTTTGGCAGCTGCTTATTAAAGAAATGGACAGGAGTGTCATTCCTTTCTGCTTTAGGGTCCACGTGGTGTCTGAATTCAGAGTGTGTGGGGGAAGAAAAGCATTCCAGGGAGGAGCCAGCTGTGGCGATGAAAGAATTATGTGCTTGGAAGATCCATGAGAATAGCATCGGCAGGGCTGGAGGCAGGGATTAATTGACACTGGTGGGGTTATCAGTCTCTTTTCCACAGATTTCTGCTTTAGACATTCCCTTAGTCTACTGAATGTGTATGTGCTTGAGTCTGTTTCTGTCTTTTCCCCTACAGACCAAATGGTGTGTGTGAGTTTACAAAAGAACTTGCAACATGAAGATGGATCCATTAAGCAATGCAGCTGTGACTTCTGTACGCAAATGTTCTTGAGGAGTTTTAACACAGGATTAACATCTCTGCATTCTCATAACGTTTGCTGCTTTGGGATAAGTAAATTGATTAAGCTAAGCCACAAGTGTGTGCAGGGGAATGGAGAAACATTACAGGAAGATACCCTATAATAAATGAATGAATGAATAAATAAATAATAAAAAATAATAATTGGAGCAGTGCATGAGCAAAGCACCCTGCTTGTGAGCAAAAAACCCCCATAAGTGTATTTGAAAGGGGGGGGGGTGGTGGAGGGGTGTGTGTGGTGGTGGTAAATAGGCTTTTTAGCCTTTGAAAGGAGTTACTCTGCTTCAATGAGTGAGTCTGGAGCATCTGCCTCGGGGTGGGAATTCCTCACGGAACCAAGAACACCCAGATCCAGATGGAAATTTGGGACAGGGAGCAAAGGTAACCTAGCCAATCACAATGCCTTGGAGGGACAATTGGTTGCTCAGTGTGGGCTTAAGACTGAATGCTGGATGAATAGGAAAAAAATAATAATCATTCAGACATGGTTTACCTTACTTTTTAATAAAAACAAAGTTCTACTTTATTTGAAAGGATTTTCTTTATTTGAAGAAATAAGTAAATAAGACAGGCAAAATACTAAAATCTGTTGGGGGAAACAATCCCAATCCCACATGTTTTTAAAAATATTGCTAAAAGATGCTGAATCTGCTCAAATATGGTAAAACATTTTTGTGTGTATTGTACATTGCTCAACACTTTCAGCTAATTTAGAGTATTCTGGCATTCTAATGACAAACAGGCTTGATTAAATGAAAAAAGGATGTAAATGCCACTGGCAGCTACTTATAATATTCCCTTAAAACAAATACACCAACACACTAAAAGTAAAACCCTCTTGTTTCATTTTGTTTTGTTTTGCTTTGTTTAAAATTGATATCCCATATTGTGTTGAGTGAGCAGACATCTTGGGAACAACTCACAACATCAGCCTTTACATTGCTATTTAGTTTTGATTTACAGTTATAAAAATGATAGATATTTAGCATATTTGAAAACCAAGCAATTTTTGGTATCCGATTTTAGAAAATTATATTTTGGACATTTTAGCTGTTATTTCATTAGACCGTAAGTTAAAGGAATAAAAAGTCCACATTATGAATACAGGATTCAATATACAGCATCTAGACCTCTAAGTCTTCATTCTTACAAGTATTTCTGTTACACTCATTTGATCTTTCTGGTGGGTTTCAGTACTTAGGATCTTAACATGTAACCATTTTTTGATAACCCAGCAATGACTCAAAAGAGTTGACTCTTTTCTTATTACAACAAAAAGACATTTATATGCATATGTAAGTTTATTTAACTAGAACACATTTTTTCCTAACTAGGTGTATCACTTCTCTCAATCAATTGTGTTTCTTCATTAAATTCTGCATAGTCTCATTCACAAGTCTAGAGAGAAATATACTTGGAAGAAAATCATTCCAGCATAGGAACAATTAATTTGGAGCTAGCTGGGGAAAACAAAGAAAGAAAAAGAAAGATATTTCACATATTTGCAAAGATCTTAGCGCAGTGGTACATGAATTTTGGCTGGAGCTTTTGGAGTTGCATAGTGCAAATGCTAAAAAATGATGGCTGATGAAGACTGTTGTACGGTGAAATGCCTAATTAAAAAGGCGCATCTTGCAGTGTCCTGTCTCACCAGGCAGCTGACTAAACCAATTTGGACTCAGCCTGTTCTGTGGTTAATTGATGTCTTGAACTCACGACATTTCAGTGCCTGCTCAGTCCTAATTGAAAAAAGATTTCCAGTCTCTACCACTGCATCCAAAGTCTATATTGGCCACATGGTCAGCAGAAATGCTTTTCTCAGCCATCTCCAGTCTTACTCCTCATAGCAAAAAGAAGAGTTTTCACACAGTTTTAAAAGCTTTCAAAGCAAATTTTCAGAGAGCAGAATATTGACAAAGCACCTTAGTTTTAGAGATGGCAGTAAATATGATATCAGGATGTAACAGCTTAAACGTGCCTTCAGGAACTTAAAAAGAAACCTGTGAAAATTACAGGATTGGTCAGCTTTACAAGATGCACTGGAATCTTAGTTGACCATTTAATGGGACATGTGCATCATATAAAATTGTTTTTTTTTTTAACCTGATTTTACAATCTTTGTATACCTAGATAGGCACTAAAAATAATGGTAGTGCAGGTAAGGAATTTCTAGTCATACGGTGCTAATCCTGGTTTCCAGTGGGGAAAGTCTGGACTTCCTGGGTTGGTGGATCAGTGTGTGGAAGGAGAACCATCTATTTATTTACAGAAATTTATCCACCTTATCCTCTAGCCATGATTCTGGGAGGAGTTCATTTGGCTATATAAGCATAAAAGCTCAATCCAGCAGTTCATATCCTGGCAGCTTCTGCAGTATGGCCAAAAGTGTCTATGTCTTGTCAGCAAGTTACAAAATGGCAAGCAACGAAAGCAGAGGTAGAATCTCTCAGTTGTGTTTCCTTCCATAATATTATAAAAGAGTTTGCAACTACTTACAGTCCCTGTGCCAGTGCGCCCCACTGAATATGGGGTTTATCCATAGATTCACATTGTCAAAGAAAAACAACTTTTAGAGCATTGCTATTTTGAACATTCAAATGATGACTGATAGTTTCCTTAATATTCTTAAGTGATTCCGCACATTGACAGAGAGATTATTCATCTGAATTGTAAGTAGGTGAGACTGGCAATGTCTGTGGAGGAAGTTCTGTGCTGAAAAGCACTAGGAGTAGCATTTGTCTGCGTCTGAAAATCAGAGATATGTGGCAAATGAAGGCAACAAGAAATGCATCTCTGAACACTGCACAAAAGACAGCAGAATGTAGCAGGCAAACAACATGCAGAAAGATGGAGAGAATACATAGCTGAAAAGAGGAAGAAGGCTTTCAGTCCCACTGCAAACCTAGGCCCTTTTCAAAAACTCCTTTGCAACACCTTGGAAAGATTCCTGCTGACTTTTGGATGCTCTTTTTTATGAGGGTTTTTTTTAAGCAATTGGGATCTGTTGCTTTTGCAGTAAGAGGAATCTTAAACCAGGACACAGAGTCTTCATCTGCCTTCAAGCCAGAGCTTGAATCATCTGGGTGGTGCATGTGGTTTATTCCTTGGGATAATGGGGAACTGTAGGGTTATTCCCTAGTTGCCAGTCTAATATTTATGGTGTACTTCTGCACTTCCCACTCTCCCTTTTGGCTCCACAGTATATCAGAGGGAATATTAATGTCTGAGCTGTGGTTTTGCCCATTTGAATAATGGAAAGAACCTAAATACTTCTAACTACTGACTAGAAAACAGGGTAAAAGTGTGATGTTCAGTCACTGGTTGAAGTGTGACCTCAACTTGGGAGAGCTTTTCTGAGAGTGGGTGCAGGCTGTCACACAGCACAGGTGGCTTCGGGAGGCACCCTCTTACTCATTAAAGACAGGCAGCAGTGAACTATGAAAGTCTGTGCCAATGGACTTAAAAATACACACGTGTTTAAGTGATTTAAGATGAGAACTGTAATACAATATTTGCATGGAAATAGCTCTAAAGACACTAAAAGACCTAATTGTCAATAATTCCCAGGGTCTGGAAATTAAACCAGACTTTCTGTGATGCAAAAGCATACTGAGCCATTTGGCTTCTACTGGCTTCATAAAGCCCTTGAACCCTAAACCCCATGGGTATAGATAGTTTTGATTTCACTGAATCTATGCTACCTAACCGTGCTGTGTGTTAAAAGTTCCTAAGAAAATACTTATAGGAAAGTTATAGACAATTTATTAGAAAAAAAAAGTCTTTTTTTCTTGGAAGTACCCATTACAATTTATCCTTGCTACAGCTGTCTAATGGTGTGTTTAAAGATCATTCTTTATTAAATAGTATTTGTCTTTTTTCCACTAAAGCCTTTAACCTTGTTCATTCCATATTTAAATTCTATGGGATTTTGTTTCGAAGAGAGTGTATTGTCTGTAGTTAGTCCAATGACAAGGCAGGAGGCAGTAAACGTACAAGTGAAAAAAAAAATCTTGGAAGAAAAAAAATATTGCTAAGTGAGGATCTGCTGGAGAGCTATTGTACGACTAGGAAAAGCACTGCTGGAAAAAAATCCAAGGAAGGAGATATAGGGAGTGATGCCAGGTACTGTAAGTGCAAAGGGTTGGGACAGATGTGCAGCCAGCAAAGTCTCAGTGCCATTGGTGTGGAAAGCGGCCACTTAAACTGTGATGTGGCAGGGGATCAGAGACTACTGATGCTGCCGCTCCACTCAGGGAAGAGGCAACATCACGTAACGGTTAGGCACTGTCACACATGCTTGAAGACTTGCCTGGGTTGTCAATCAACCTTTTAAAAAATATTCTGCCACTGCATAACTCTTCTCTCTTTAAAATCTGCAGATATTTTTGAGAGATAACTCTGCCTTCTTTTTCCCCCATCCTGAACCGGAAAGCAGGAATGAAATCTGCATTTTGTTTTTCACAAAAATAATAATTGGATAATCAGAGAAGAGATGCTGTTTATGCCTGTTTTACAATGTGCATAGTTTTGTGTGGATTAGTGGAACCCAGATGATGAAAATGTCCATTTGCATAGGCTTCCAAATGGCAGGATGTTTATCCAGATTTGCTTATGGTAATCATTTCCACTGACCTGTGGATTTGTATGCTTGAGCTTTTGTTTTGAAAGCCAAAGGCAGAAGCTGACCTTGCTGTCTTGGATAGCGGACTGAAACCATGATTTTTGTTTTCATAGTCAAACGTCTTCTCCAATGCCTCTCATCGTCATTTGGGATTGATTTTTTTTCTTCTTTCATTAAATGCCATGGAAAGGGCCAGCAGGGATGGGGGGTTGACTATACCCAGCATTTTATTGCTTTGTTTATGAAATTATTCAAGACTGATTCAGATTATTAAGATTTTATGGGCCTGAACATACAAGATCATCATTGCTTATTTTCCACTGAGGTCTATGGGAGCTTACAGAACCTGCCAGATTTCAACTTTCACTCTGAGCAAATATGACTACACAATTTCAAACCTACTCATCGGTATATGACAAGATAGAAGAAGTATACCAAACATATTCATTATTAGTGTTGTACAGAAATAAACATTTCACTGTATGGATAAGACTGACTATAAAACTTGGATGCAAATTCAGGGGGATATTGGGAGGCAGTATGAGTTTTGTGCATTGCTAGAAATAAGTGAGAAAAACCACTGAGATGCTTTAATCACTTTTGTCAAAAATTCTATTAAAATTGACAACATTTAGAAAACATCTGCAAGTTTTTGAAAGTCTGACTGAAAAAGTGACTGGCCAGAAAAATTCAACATATTTAGATTATTCAGGGTGAAGCTGAAAAGTTCAGCAAGACTCTCTTGCAAAAAATGATACATGACTCATAAATCTAAAAGAAAAAGGAAACCAAACTGTACTGGGTTTGTTGCATAGGCAAATGCTAGTAAATGCCTTAATAGATTAGTAATTGTTATTATAAACTAACTCTTACATAGAGAAAAAAGCTTGTTACCACTTTTAAAATATAGCACTCACTATTTAACTGGTGTTGGTCAAAAACTGAAATGAGATATGATTTAGACATGAGAGAAGATATCAATATTTTCAGTCAGGAGAAGGAATCATGGAGAAAATATAAATATACACACACACATATACATATACATATACATATATGTAAGTATGTATATTTTATGTAAATAAGTATACATAAATGTATTAATATATATTTGTATACCTAAACTTATAGGTATATATTTACCTTTGATTGGTAATGCTGTAAATTTGTGGTGTTTAGGTGACGTTGCCTCTGGAAAAATTGCATGTCTACATTGTCTTCAAGACTGTTCTTAGCACCCAACATAAGTAGTAGAGGTACACATGTAGGTGAGATACTATTAAGCTTAGGACAGATAAGAAGTGAAAGTTAATGAGAAAAAACTTTTCATAAAACGTAGGACTGCAGATGCTGTCTACTTAGAAAGACAGTTGAAATCATTAATTTATTTTATATATACTTTGCATTATAAGATCAAACATTTTCTGTAGAACAGATGTTTGATCACTGTATACTATTTTTCCAGCTTAATTATTGATTGCCATCTTACTTTACCCCATATTTACCAAGTTTCACCCTAATGACAAAGGGGTTGCCTAGTGCATATGGCAAGATTGTGTTATTTTTCAGTTCAATGTAACTCTAAGGAGACCTTACAGAAGGAAAATACTGATTCTGAAGGTTTTTCCTATGTTCTCAGTGCCAGATTATTGTAAGGGGGCTCCATACACTTTTCATTGTATTTTGACATTCAAGTTCAGAGCTGGTTACACATTTGAACAGCAAGAGCCAATAAAAACAACTAAATCTGGGATACATTAAGATTCTAAAGGCACAGGAACTGGAAAAGCTGCAGCCATTGTGCATGACCATGATTTACTGTAGTGTCAGGTTTGGTTGTAAAATATTATGCTTATCATGCAGGGTATTATGTTATTCACGCTAATCCTGACAATTTATCAAATGAATTGAGAAATTATTCATTACCTGTTCTAGAGAGAAGGGCCTTTGTAATGTTTTTTTCATTAGGCCTGAACCAGTTAAGTTCATATTTTAATACTGATGTAGTTTCTGTCAAATGACAAATTGCTTTACACTTTAGAAGAGTTATTTTTTCTGTTCTATTTTCTATATAATTTTAGAAAGATTTTCTTAATTCCTTTAATATCTATCATTGACAGATAAGTGTCTATCAAAAAGAATTTTTCATAAAGGTGTTATTTGCTTTTAGTGCAATACTACAATAAATGAAAAAAAAACATTAAGCACTTTTGTGTAACATGACAATATTAAATTAAAGTAGGGTACAGGTTTAATAGTCTTCTTGAAATATCTCTTTTACTGTTGGAATACATAAGTATGCATTTGTGTCATGAGTGCATGTGGCTCTGATATGCAAATATCCCTAATTTCTAAGTTAAATGATTTTTTTTTTCTGAGTTACTAATTTGATTACAGTATCTATTGACACCTTAATCCTGAATGCGAAAAAACATTCTCAACATCTATTATGGTTATATTTAATACCTTCTTGGAAGATAAAAAACGTCAATAAATGAAATAGTATTACATATAAAAGTAAATACCAGTACTAAAAGATACATATTTTTACATAGATCAAACCCACATTTTACACCAGATACTATGAAATATCTAGACCTCCTCTACTGTATGTAGCTATTTTAGGCTGTATTCAACCTGTTTCATTTTTATGATATTTACAGAATAATGAGAAATTTACATATGCTTTGTTTATTGCAAAACTGGGGAAAAATAAATCTGGGAATTCACATATGATGTACCTAAGAAAACATAACTAATTGTTATTCTGGATTTCTTTAACACTGAAAACCTGAATTTCCTTGGCAACTTCCACCATAAGCTCAGTGACTAACATTCTTCCAATTTTTTTTTTCTGATAACCTCCTACAGCAGCGGTGAAGACAATTCAACCTGTTGGTCTAGACATAGCTTAGGCCCTTTCTAATTTTCATAATCATCATCAAATCATAAGCATTTGAAAACATATTAAGCTCTTTTTTTGTTCATCCAATAAAAGTTAGTGACACAATATCTTTTCTTCTCCATACATCATTTTTATGAAGTTATTGAATTGCTTAATTAAATTTTATTGGATCTATGGTTCTATATTTAGTTTCAATTGTGTTACTTCCTGTTGAGCATTTAGCAGGAAACCATATCAATTTGTTTAATGAAAGAAATCATGTATCCTTTGGTGGTCTACCACTGGCCATCCTAGTGACCACTCTCCTTTAAAAGCACATTCCTGATTGTGTTAACTATGTTGGCAAATAGTTCAGCCTGGGCAGCATTAAAAATAACACAACACAGCACACCTGTAGTTCAGCCTTGCCCATAACAGAAATTCTGCCAAAGCAGCACTGACAATGCAACCCAAAATCTATAGAAAACTTCTATTACCTTGGCAGCAAACTGCCTCTGACCCCTGCAATGGAGGGCATTGCCAGGAAGAGGACAGAAAATGTCAGAACAGCTTCACAGAGCTTAAATTATTGTATCTGTAATAAAAAAAAAATAACAATGATTAGGTTACAAACAAAGCTGTGTGTGTATCAGCAACTGCCATCCCTGTTTTTACTGAATGTCTGCAAAAATAGTGTGCAATCATCACAACAAGCCTTTTGGTCAATTCCATATTTAGGGTCTTCCTGTCCTGGCCTTGGTGGTGTAAGACTCTGGATAAGCTCTGGATGATGTCTTAGAACCTTGTCAAATTTTTGCCATCAAAACAATGCTCTTGCAAGCTTGTCTATGCTGGTCTGGGTATATGGTACACACTGGACAATTTGCTGCACAAAGTAATTTTAAACAGATAATTAAAATGTGGTGAGGAGCTGGGAACTAGGACAGTGAAATGAAGGACGCAATGAGGGAATGTTGCATACCATCATGTTATTCATAAAGGGGGGGATTACAGCTAGAGTGTTTGCTGTAGCAAGGAACATGTACTCTAAGAGTCTATCAGCCAAACCCAAATTAAGATGATATGGGAAACTGTAGTTGTGTCTATGCACTACTAAGGTGTTAAGAAAATTGGACAACTTCCTCAACAGTTGGATTGAAAAAGCTGAACTGCATGCACCATTTGGTATCTATGTTAGTATACAGAATTAAATGGAATGGAAGGTCTCTGCTAGAGCTTGCGCTAGCTACCAAGGGGCTGTGTGGCATTAAAAAACATGGAGATTTCCATCACTGTGAAGAGTGGGAAGCAACAGATTAATGATGACCAAAGTGTATGCACTCAAGAAAATCTGGTTAAAACGCTCCTCATCTGTGTCTTTAGCCATTTTCCTTGACAGAATCCTTACAGATTTGTAAAAAGAAAGGCACAGTTCATGCCTTTCCAACACTTAATCCTCCCAGAAAAAAAAACACCCTATTACATCAACATCCTCTTAAACATTGAATCTCTTCTTGTGTGCAGCAGAATTTCATCATTTGGGAGCACTGGATACAGCTTCCCTCAGTTTGGTACTTTGTGCACACTTGAGTCAGTGTTGAATTAATGTCAGAGAAATCTTCAAAAGCAAAATAATTATTTTGTTTTTAATTAGAACCTGCCTTTTTTAGAAATGAAAATTTAGATCCTTCAGATTTCTGAAATGTACCACTGTATATTTGGTAATGTATTTCTAAACATTTGCCAGTCATGACACTGTTGACTTGTTGGTCATGTTACTAGCCTTCCTAGATTTGACATCTATTTATGTCACAAAGTGCATGTTGTAATCTTGTTATACTTGATGCAAATGTACATTTTAATTAATTAATTTCAGCTCATTTGGTATTGGTATTTCCAATATCAGTTTTTCTTCATTTAAGTACCCTGAAAAACTTAAAAGAATATATGGTTTTAGTCCTTTTAACTGGTCTATTTCCAGCTGGTTAATCTGTAAGAAGATGACATGCTAGTTTTACATTGTCTCATGGTTGTTTGTATTAAATAAGTAATCATTTGTGATTTACACTTAATATCAGGAGTACACAAAAAGCATACATAAATTCTTGCACTGGTGAGTACCATGCCAGAATATTTTTCTACAATGAAGCCAAGATATTTAGGCATTTAATTCCTGTTTTACAACCACAGTGTTTCACCTATCAAGCACTTCAGAAATTCTGCCTCCTGTTCAATCCTGCTTACATAGGACCCTGATACCTGTTTGGCATTTCAAATTTTCCTAAAGAGATCAAACAATGCACATTCACATGTAACATAAACCCTGCTCACTGCTTTACTCAAGCCCAACTGAATTTGCAACATGGGATTTGGACCAGAAGAATCCTTGGTTCTAACTTTTAAAGGAAAACATAAGCAAAACAGTTTTGCAAGAGTAAAGTCTATGGTGTAATGCACCATCTAATCAATTACATACCTAACAGAAAAGCCATTTTATATAGATCAATCAAATATCTGTTAAAACACTACTGTTTCTTTAGCATTTTTCTTATACCTTTATCTCGGTGTATATGGAATTTCATCCCTCAATCCAATTAGCCTCACATGTCTATGATCCCTCCTGCTTCTTTGTTTACTGCTGCACAGTTCATCTGAATGATCAAGTTATCTGAGAGTGTAAGCTCCTTGATGATTTTACGTCAAAGATCCATACTTTTAAAGCAATGTAGAATATCTGTGATGTGAATTGTATGTATGGGTTATTGTACTGAGGCAATAGAGGGATGTTGCATTAGAAAATGTAGCTATCCACATGTGAACCATATTCAGAGGACCAAGCACAAAAAAATATCGTGTGAACATCTCTTTCTCTGCCCATGCACAAGCACAAGAGATTTAGCTGTCCCAACTGTCAGCAGTATTGTTAACTATTTCAGCCTTAATTATATCCTAAACTCAAGCTCTACCTAGGAAAAGATTATTCACAACCACAGTTTTATACTGTACAGTTGATCCTGCAGTATGAAAACTCTTTATGGAGGAGTAGGCTGCTGGATTCAGCTCGCATAACTCTGTCTTGTAACTATTTTCAAATACCAGGCACATCAGGGAGATCTTGCAGGGCAAAGCTGTTGTTTTGTGAGCTGTAGCTTGTTATGCTTCTGATCATTCATTCTGTAATGCTATGTGATATTCCATACTTGCTGGAGCTGTATCATTTCCATGGCCTTCACAACCCTCTGGAGTTAATGAGGTCTGTGCTTCACTGAGAACAGGCCAAAAAAACCAAAAACCACAAACAAACTCCAAAAACTTGTTTCCTGACTGCTGAAGAAAAAAAAAAAAAAAAAGAAAAAAAAAAAGAAAAAGAAGAAAGGGAAGGCATAAGGAGCTCAAACAAAATGGAAAAGTATGTGTGTCCTAAATCTATCATACCTATGATACATATGAATAATGTATACACTTTTTATTAATTTAGCAAAATAAACTACAATTTTTGGAAGTCTTGCTACTGGCAAAGAAAACTTTTTACACAGGCATGGGAAGACTCACAGAATCACAGAATGATTGAGGTGGGAGGGGATCTCTGGAGGTCGCCTTGTTCACCCCTCCTGCTCAAGCAGGGCCACCTAAAGCCAGTTGCCCTGGACCATGTCTAGGGCATGGACACGGAGCATCCAATTACAGTGCATTGTAATCTTGTTCCTTAAACATGTTTTTGTTGAGTGAGGTAAAATATGAGTGGAACTATTACTTCACATTGTATGCATCCTGGAGAAAAGATACCCACATGCAGAAGAAATAACCTACTAATTTTAATGGGTTTCCTTGGTGTGTCAAAAACTTGAAACATAACTGTCAATTGCCATGGAAAAAGAAGGAATACAAGAAATATTAAACCCCCCCCATTATTTAATACTGAAACCATAACGAAATAAAACGTAGCTATGGTACTAAAGAATAGGCTGAATAAAGTAAAATGAACTAATTATTTGCATAGGGCAAAAAATTAGAGAAACGAAAGTATAATTTTCTGCAATACCTAATAAACAACCTGACACATTGCACAAGTGTTGTGAAAATGTTATAAGGATAAATACACAAGGAGACAGAGGGGCTTCTGATAAGAGAAAATACTGAAGACATTTTCTAAGCCAGTCATCTCAATTTACAGCATCTAGAATATCTGTGAAATTTTCCCTTTTGAGGTGTGATAGTTTGGTGTGGTTTTCCCTATTGATTGTGCTGATTTTTGAGAATTGGAACAAAAAGAAAGTCTTACTGTATGTTAGGTTATGTCATAAAATATGTTCCAGCCTCAACTCACAACAGTGGGTAGGGGAACACCAGTAACCCCCTCAGAGACGTGAGGTCCTCACTCAGCCCCTCCCAGGGGTACCCCAAGAGATTGGTGGTCCAGGGCCCAAGGTCCATGTGTATGTACTGCCTGTGTCATTTTGTGTGTGTGGACCTGTTGGGAGCACAGGCTCAGCCTGGCTGCTGTCTGGACCTGGGGACCACCAGGGTGCAGGGTGGGTCCATGACTCCCTGTTGGGCTGGGGGCTGGGACCAGGGCTCTCCTGGGATGGGCAGGCCAGGGGGCACTGGGGGCAGTCCCAGCCCTGGCCATCGGGCACCTCCCTGGAGACAGGATGAGACCGGGGTGGGACATAGGCCCATGGGTGGGTTCGGCTCAGTGGGGCCCTGGGCTGGGCAGGGAGGACTGGGGTGGTGGTGGGGGCAGCATTGAGAACAGCCCTGCTGCAGCATCACCGGGGTAGGGGCTGATGGCCCTGGGGGGCTGACATGGGGTCCTGGACCATGACCAGAATGGGGGAAGCCCCGGGGGGGCAGGCAGTGACAGTCATGCCTAATGGTGTCACAGAGGCCTTGACAGGAACATTGGAGGGTGGCAACCTGACCTATAATGGGTTACACGCCTCTTAGCACTGTTTTGTTGCCAACAAATGTAAATGTTGACATATTTCAATCCCTCCTGTTCGATTTAAATATGAAATCTGAAATTTTGCTGTGAAGTGCTCTCAAAGAGGGCCAACAGTCCTATAAAGTCTTAAAAGATACAGATCTCAAATACAGTTCTCTACCAAGGTTCAAAAAGGCCTTAAGGTGCGTTGCAGGCACACATCTTTTTGGTTTTGTAGCTCCTATTGAGAACATGCAAATCATGTGATGTCTGGTAGCATGCTGGAATTTGGGAATCTGACTGATGACCAGGAACCAGGAATTTGTTGCCTTTGCTTCAGATGTGGGACATGTTTCTGAATTCTGAGCTAAGATGTTGCCATCTGTGCAAGGAGTAGGTTAGAGTCTTGCAGGAAATGACCACTTGATGCCAACTTCATTGATGTGGAAGCTACTTCTGAATTAGTTGCAAGCCCAAACCTTGCATGAATGTCAATACAGTTTCCTTAAGAAGTATAGCAGGGCAGGAGATCAGAAAAATACCTGTGAATCCCCAGTTCACTGTTCTGAGATATTGCTAGATAGCAGAGCACCTATATGAATATATATATATTCATATATAAATATGAAATGCCAACAGTTTAAACTCTAAAGGCCTGAAGGAGTTTCAAGCACAGTCTGTATTTTGCTTAGTGTCAACATTTTTGTCTGAACAGTCTACTCACTTCATAAAATCAAAAATTCTTTTATGAAAATATACATGTCATCTCGGTCTCAGAGAAATGTACTCAGACCCTTGGGTGTAATGACTATACTTCCATTCAGAACGCTTACTGCATGTAAGTAGGGAAATGCTAGGGAGGATCCAGAAATTTTCTTGGTATCCTCTTGAGAATACAGGAGTTTTCCTCCTGGTATACATGTAAAGGAAAAAGAATTAACTTCGATACAACTTGAACAAATGAGCTTCACAGGAAAGTCAGATAAAAGCTGGTTTCCCTATACACCCACTCCAGATCTGGGTCTTCAAATATTTTGCCATTTCACCTTCTGTTTGTTCATAATGTTTTCCTGAGTTCTACTCTAGTTGCAGTAAAACCACAGGCATGGAAACACCAAAAGGACTTTCTCGTTTTGTCTTTTCCACGGAGATCCTGTAGAAAGATAAACAGACATACAAACATGCTTCAGACTGCTTTTGAAATGGTAATTTGGAAAGAATTGTATCTATTCCTTTCTGAATATTAATTAATCATCTTTCTAATGAATCAGGGGTCTCTGAAGCAGTGGCTCTCACTACACAGGAATTTCAAAATGTGTTTTTGTGATTTAATATTCAGAATGTAGTAAAGACAACTCCTTTTAATGAGGAGAAATGTTTTATGTCATTGTGGCACTGCAGTTGTGTAATACTTAGTACGTACTTGGGAATAAACATTAACTTCTTGTTATCATTCATCCAAGCCTAGGATTAGTGTGATCCAAAACAGATGAATGAGGAAAACAGCTACCGTTTTAAATAGTTCATTTGTACCTTTTCCAGACAGAAGACAAACTTGCTGTAAATCACAGTGGGTCAGTTTGACGTGGCCTTCAGAGTCCCTTCAGAGTAAAACCTAACTCTGGAATTATTAGAACCTAATATTTTCCTTGGGTGTGGCATTAACCCAGCCACAGGGATGGAGAAGCTGCTATGTGTGCTATGCTGCTTTAGGCTTCATTGCAAATCATTCTCATATTTATTAGAACTGGAAATATACCACTAGTTAAAAAGGTGATAATTGCTTCATATTGACAAGAACTTTATAAAATAGGTTACTGCACATCATTAAGCACTGTATTATGACATGTACTACATAGCTGTTCTGGAAAGAAGGTGGTTGTATTTATGCAGCTGATACCAGAAAACTAATGACAGTCATTCTATTATCACTGCTTTTAGTTTAATTTTATCATAGTAATTCCCCGTTGTCATAAGATGAAGACCTTTTCCACACAAAAGCCCTTTACCTTTATTTGGCATTCTTATATTAATTTGTTGCCTAGTGATTTCCTAAGCCCATGATTGTATTATCTGTTGTCTTGCAAGGGAACTTCCCTAAGTTCAATTAAGCTTCAGGGATGGTTACAGATTTCTCCTTGTCTGTCCAAATAAACAGACCCAAGAAGCCACTCTCATTGCTCTAATGTCTATGACAGACTGAGGAATCTCCTTACTGGCAAACATTAAAAGTTGCATTTCCATACAGACTGACAACATTTGTATTTGGTAACTGATTTTCAGTGACCACAGTGATCCTTTTTTGGCCATTGAATCGTCTTACCTGAAGTTGTGTGTGATGCAATATTTCAACAAATCCTATGCTCTTCACCACAAAAACATTTTCATCATTTAGGTGATTTTCATTACTAATAATACAATTTCTTAACTTTGTTTTGGAAACTTAAATAAACCCATTGAGCAGTCTTCCAGAACTCAAATATGTCTATTTCTGAATCTTTCCCCATTTCACATGCTTGAAGACATGCTATCAAGAAAACCCCTGAGCTGCCATTTATTGAAGCTGTAGACCAACCTATATTTTAATATAAGCTTAGCTTGTCCAGGCTTTTAACTTTGGTACTCCTAGGAAATGAGAAATATGTTTTCATTGCGATTTTAAGATTATTTTGAAAGTACAACTGTGGGAAATGTCAAGTTTAAGTAGTTTGCCTTCCAGATCCCCTTATTCCAGCTGTAGATGCTCTAAAGAAGTCCTTGGTTAAGTAAAATCCTGCTATGGCCTGAAGAGGGACGCTGTTACATACCTGTATTTAAAGTGGGTTTTGGATCTCATCAGGTTCTTGACTTTGAAGATCACTTCTGCTAATGAATACTATAATCAGTTATGGCTCTTACAGTATTTATTTCAATGATTTGTAAATGTATTTTCTTTGTATTTTGGTGATTGTTTTGTTGTTTTTGAAAATAAACATTTGACTTAGGTTTTTATGATTCTGTCCCTTACATTTGCCTTTAGACCAAAAAGAGTAATCTATTGTCACTTTCAACTCCATGGATTTTCTTTAACACCCACCAGTGAACATCTAATTTTTTTCACAGCTTTCTGAGATTAGGAATCAAAGCTATGTCAAAATGCCAGTAATATCAATTTATGTAAAGACTGTTTTTTCAGCGTTGTCCTCCACCACATCCTTAATGTATACCAATGTTTTGATTGGCTTTGGAGGGGTTTATACCAGGTCTTCAGTGATTTTGTAGGAGTATCAAAATTCTGTTTTTCATAATTGGTTCACCTGGTTTTTTTCAGTATTTCATAAAGCTTACTGATCTATGCATAGGAAATAGCACATAAATCCCCAAACCACTGGGAAAGGCAGAGAAACTATTGGAAGACCTGCCTGTTTTTTCTATTAACTCATTCTGTTTAAAATAAAAAAAGAAAAAGAAAAGAAAAAACTGTGCACATTAATTAATAAGAAGGTAGACTTCCAGTCTGAAAGCCCTTGAAGCTGCTTCTGCATCTGTTGTTTTCCAAAGTAAGTTTATGACCTGTCTGCATGTTACCATGGCTGTGGCCCTAACATGTTCTATCCAGAAAGAGCTTAGCCATTGTCATTGACATTAGCTGAGGAGAAGCCAAAAATGAGAAGAAATAATTTCTTGGTCTCAACTGTGTTGTAGTGACTCTCATAATTGTTCTAAGATGTGGTTTTCCCTCATAAACCTGCAGAACATAAAGAAACCTGGAAGATCACATAGCCAAAAAAATAGTCCAATGTAAACACATGTATCAACCAAATTCTCTTTTATACTCACATTATGAATAGTAATGTAAAAAACATTGCTGGAAAGCACATTTCTCTTGGAGGTTCCCTCTTAAGTCCTATAGCTACCACTGAAGGCTTTGTTTCAGGATGCATTTATGTCAGGAAACTGTCATAATCAGCAGATTTCCCCAGACTTTCCAAGAGATATGTTCTTTGCTTTCCTCCATGGCTAACCAGAAAAAGGTGCCTAACTGCATTGTCATAGGTCAAAAATTATATTGAGGAACACATTTTGTTCTTAGAGTTTTGTTCTACTGCTCTGGGGAAAATTGTAGGTGCAGTAAACTCAACAGGAGTTTGCCACTGACTTTTATGGAGCCAAGAGTCTACCCTCTGCATCAGACTTTTGCCTGCCAGGAAGGCCCCTGTAAATTTATCTGGTGCTGTAAATGAGCTAAAAGGTGAAGACTGAGGTGTTTGCATATGGCCAAAGTGCCGTCAAGGGGTTCTAACTCGTATGACAATTAGACTTTTGATAAACAGTGGAAAAAGTTAATAAAAATTCTAGTCCAGATCCTTGGCTGTGATAATTCCATGTAGGTGTGTATACTTAACCTTATGAAGACCCACTCACACAAGCTGAGGATCCAGACAAAATATAATTTTAATAATATAATTTTCTTAATATTTAGGGTTTTTTGAAGTAGATGACTGAGGGAAAAGATATAAATATTATTATTTATTCTAATACTGAAAAATTCAGACCAAAAATTTTAAAATGTGTTAGGGTAAGTCAAAGAGCAGATTCAAAGATAAGGCTAGTTTTGTCATTGTCAATTTTGCAAATCCCAAACTGAAATGAAGATGAATTTTATTGGGTAAAAAATGCATGAGTGTTTTCTTAGCAATATAGAAATATGTGTTTTAAAATAATTTTAATTCTATATATAGTTTTATTTATTTTTAATTCTGAGCAGTAGAGCAGTGTAATAATGCACTGAATTCTCTGGAATATGATTGTATTTTTCTACATTCTCACATATAATTATGCCCATTCATAGAGTGGAACTAGAAATCACAGAATCACAGAATGGTTGGGTTTGGAAGGGACCTCTGGAGACCAATTAGTCCAAAAGTTGTCTACTTCCTTCAGGTAAGCACACTGAAGAAGTTAAACATACGAACCAGATGTATAGAAGAATTAGCTTGCATAATTTGCATGATCTAAATAATTGGTAAGTACAACATAATACGTATCAGTTGTTACTTCATGTATAATATTTTAAAAAAACTTTCATGAGGACCAGTCTTTGGGCAAGTATGCACTTTGGTTTATCATTTTTTATAAAGCTGGCTTTATAAAGAAAAAAGAATGTGTTGTATGTCTACTACTTAACTGGAACTTTCAGCAGGATATGAAGTCTGACATTTAGAATAACGTGCGTAACCCAACTATAAAGAATATATTGTATTAAGATTTTTTTAACTTTTTTTTTTTTAGCTTGCAGTTTTATTGTTAGATTTTTATACAAGTATTGAGGAGCTTTTTGCCATAGAGGGAAGTTAATTTCTACATTACTTGAGAAGAGAATAATCTATGGGGTTTCACATTTATAAATAAACCAAAACCACAACTTAAAAAACCATAAATCCTGTAACATTTAAAACAGTTGTTAAACTGATGTGAATGGGTGTTAAAGAAAAACTAAGGCACAGTCTTCAGAGTAGTTTCTTATGCCCTCGGTAATGTAAATTCCATGCAAGTGCAAAAAGAAGAATAATTTTGATGTATGAATTTTAAAGGAAATATAAATAAATCTAGCTGATTTAAACAAGACTATGGTAAGGTTTCTGATGGATTTAGTATAATGTTTCTTTCCTAGAAGCATAACTTTTATAAAGGGATAGTAAACTTCAGGAAAAATATTGGATATAGTTCATACTCTGTATTGGGATAATGATGCTTTTACTTTGCAAGAAAGAAGAGTTAGAATGATGTACAGTTTTTAGAATCAGTATCCCAAAAGTGGACCATTGCAAATAACCTTTCATTATGTCTGTTCTGTCTTACATGAACATAAGCTTTGACTACCACGGTTGCTTCCTGTTACAGTTAGCACATGTAGGTCATTATTTAAGTACCTGCATCCTCTGGAGAGACTTAACCACATTTGCACTACCCATTAGTCTAGGCATTAAATATGGATTTGTAGATGGAAATAGTTGTTGTTCAGGACTGATATACACACTCAACATATTTCAGGAGGTTTTACTTAAGACTAGTTCTAGTTCACTCCAGCAGACAACATGTCCATCATCGGTGGGAGCCCATTTAAATGCTCTCTTGGAGTGCATTTCTCAGTTTAATTTCAGGCAAAAAGAATCCAGTTTGTATGTTCTGAGACCACACAGTACAATAATTGATGATTCGTGGAAGATTTCCTTCAAAGGTGTAGCCCTGATCATTAACTGCAGTTTAGTTCACTGAAATGGTAATGTAAACATAGCACAGCAAACCAAATGATGAATTCACTGCAAAACCTGAATATGGTTCTAGCTACAGGAGCTACACAGAAAAGGTTTTACATAGAACACATTTCCTTCTGTACTCTGAGATGGCAGCAGATGTACTTTATTAACTAGTTATGAAATAATTAATTCTGTCAAAAAATTCAAAGAGGAAACATGTCAGAAACATGATTTTACCAGCACATCTGAGTGTCTGAGCTGCTGTTTTTCTTGCACTTTGTATATTAAATAACCTATGTAAGAATAGGAAAAGGTGAAGAAAAAAATTCCATAATATCATAAAGTGAAGCAAAAAATATTACTAGGCTCTATATATTCCATATATGTATATAATGCAAAAAAAATGATCATGTGGTAAGATTTCATGGCACAACCCCTATTCCTCTTGAGGAATTCTTAAAGGGGATGTGTTACTGAGCACAGAGTTCAAGGTTCCTACTCCAGCCTTATTTAACTTGATGAGTTCACAGTAAAATGTTACATTGTGGACAAAGAATAGTTAAAATACAAGATAGAATTACACAATAAGTGTTTAAATGTCTTTTTTTCTAAGAAACATTTTTTTTCACTATTTACTGTAAGTGACTAAAACTGAAAAATAATTTCTTGAAGTTAACAGATGTCTGAAGTTTCATTTGAAATATGAAGTTCACAATCTATGGTTACTATTGCAAAAACAGGATTCCTATGTGATTAAAATGAATCTTTTCCACTGAGGGGATTTATGTGTATGAGTTAGAGTCAGTAATTTATGCAGTGTAAGTAAAAATGAGCCTTTGATTTATTTTTCTTTTGTCATACAGATTTACAAAGATAACCACATAAGCCTGAAAAAATCTGTAATAAGAACAGAAAGAAAAAATGTTTAATGGCTGCTTTATTATTCACAGGAACATCCTGTTCAGACAAAATTTCCTAAATAAGTCTTAGTGAATTTGGCTGATTTTTGCACTGTAATATATATAATTAATGCATTTTTACCAATGTGGTTTTAGGGCTTGGTAGGTGATGCTTCAATATAGAGGCCAAGTGTATTTATCACAGTGAGAACAATATAGCTACATCATCTACTGGAATACGTTTATGAAGTGAATGAGGTAGAATGAATCACTGATATTGCCTATTTGTGTAATAAAGCCAAATCCTAGTCTTATCTTGTGAGTGTTCATGCTAGTGAATAGCATTCTTAGCTTAATATGGGTTTGAGTTTGTCTAGTTGGGATCTGGATTGTGGTGGGTGGGGGGAAGAGTTATAGAATATTTCTGTTTGTTTGTTCATGGGTAGTGTGAATTAATGCTTATAGCTGATTTTTTTTGTCTCTGCAAACTAATAACATAGACTTTGTCCTCTGATACACCCAAACAAAATATGTTAGATGACAGATGTATTAGGCAGAACACAAATGCATTTCTATCACACCTGTGCTGGTATTTCCTGCATAACATTTGACATCACTTTGGCAATTCTTGAGTTATTGGTGTGTATATAGCTGTAAATATAATTTTAGCATAATTTTTAAGGTAATTTCTTAATTTATAAACTATATGAAGTTTACTGTTTAAATTATTATTGAAAGTGCTCCATGATGGATTACTTTCTAGAAGTGAGCTAGATGGCTAGTAGTTTGTGGCTTAATATGTTAATATAATATAATATTCTAAAATCCCATGAGAGATTGAAATGCATGCAGTAGAATACTACATATTTGTCCACAGAGTAATTATTAAATAAATGCTTGAGTAATGTTTTCATTCTCCCATACTAATACAGTTCTAACATTGTTCATGCTGCAAAATGAGTATGAAAATGTCACTTTTTGGCATCCAAAGGACTGATGCTCTGGGGTCTGCCCACAAACTTAGGAAGTTTTGAAGTCAACTGCTTCTTTGTTAGAGACACTGCAAACTGTTTGCTGGAAGAAACATTCCCATAAAACTCAACACATAGTCTTGTCTTCACACTGTCTTTCAAGAAATGCTCTCCACACAGCACTTGAAGACTTCTATGACTGTTCTTATGTTAAGAAATTGTACCTGTTATTTTGCTCAAAAGCAAATTACGACTTGTACCTATGTGACAAAACTCTCTCCCAATGACAAATGGCCTTGACCATATTACCCATTCAGAGAAACTGCTGGCTCGTCCTGTGCTCCAAGCTATGCTGTTATCATCTAACACATCAAAACTGTGCCAGAGAAACTGTTAGAAATGAAACAGTATGGATGTTTTCATGTCAATGCTTGAACATGCACCATAGCTTTTTCTAAGTTACTAAGAAAGATGTAGCCTCTCTGCCCTGACCACTCAGATATACCTAAAGATATTGCTTTGCTTAGAATCACTAAGGAGTAAAGAATGGTCTATTTACTTGCTTCTTTATTTGTTTATGATTAAGGAAATGATCTTTCAGATAGTTTTTTGTTGCCACTAATCTGTCTTTTCTCTTAAAAAGGTCAGTCTATACTACAGTGTTTTTTTAAATATGCAAGAATATTTTTCTTATCACAGCACTTTCTATGGATTGCATGTGTGCTAAGCCTGACCCTTTGGAAAGCCCCTTTCTCCACTTTCTCATACTGAGTTTTCTCTTTCTGTCCTTAAAGGCTAGGTAGACAATTTCAACCTGACGCATATGCCAGAAAGAACCAGTATGTCCTCAGCTCTTAGTATCTGTGCTCAGAGAAGAGAAAGCAGAATAGTAACTCTTACGGGTCACGGCTTAGTATGTCATTTGATTGGGTTTTATTTTACTGTATTCAGAGGTTTATTGAAAAAGTTTTAAAGGTAGGTTTTCCTTTCTGTTAGTCCAAAGAAGCACAAGTGTCACAGAGACAATATTTAGCACATATCTATTCTGTGATTTGTTTCCACCCACTGCTTATAGGTTTGCTGTACAGCACATTTTCCTTTTACCAGACTTATTTATATGGGGCAACAACTTGGTTTTGGAAATACTGATTGCTGACTCCTATATGGCTGCCTAAAGAAGCGAAATGAATGATGAACTTTGAATGATTATATTTTTACACAAAACTCCAAATCCCTAGAAATAAAGTCTTGTGTTTTTTTATTACGTTATTTCCCACTGAGAACAATTCACACCTTAATTTCCAGCCACATTCCATCAGATTTTCCCCTAAATGAACAGTTATTTCCACTGGTGAGATGTTATCACATTCATTCTCTTAAGTGGTATATTCAAATTATCACTTTGTACATACCTCACAAATTAACAGATAATGTTAGTTATTAAGGGTTCATTCAAGGGGTTGGTTCATTTTTTCATTCAGGTCTTTTTGCTAGTAAAATGACACCTCACTGATACATTTATATAAAGATAGGTTAGGCTAAAGACTACTTATGCTTCCTCAGGAAAAAAACCCCAACAAACCAATAGTGGAGAATCAGAACTCTTTATAATCACAGGCAATATCTACAGTTAATCATGTCTGAGTTCTCATCTGAGGTCACCATATGTGGCTCCCTACATGAGGTCTTATTTTGCCTGTGACACGTTGCATCCATTCTTTTACACCATTCCTCTAAGATCATTAACTCACTTATATGCACCCCATGCAACTGTGATTTTCCAGTACATTCTCTGTAAGGACCCCTACCCACACCCACTTCTCAACATCCATGCTGAATTTGCTGCAAAAGCGTGTTGTTGCTGGAAAAGAAAGTAAGAGCCATCGCCAGGAGCAGAAGTCATAGATGCATTTGCAGTGTCTGTGATAGTTCCTTACTTAATCGCCAGAAACTGCAAGATTGCATCTCTCCAGCCAGTGAGAATTATTACTCAAGGGTGGACTGCTGTTGTCCTTGCCTGTGGACATAGATTCCTGTAGCCCTGATCCTTATGTCTCACACCCCTCACCTGGACTTCACAGGAGGCTCAGCATACACTGCATACAGGTGACACTGTCATATCTCCTATTCCAGAATCATCCTAATGCTAATCCTAACTCTACCCTCTCCCCAAAAAGGAATGACCACCACTGACGTCAGCTATCTCCCTAACAACATCAATACAGTGTGAAGCTGGTGCAGCTGCACAGCAGTTAAGGACCATTGCCACTTACCTTGTAGGTCAGCTAGCTGAGGAAATATTTTCAGTCAACTTATTGATTCCTAGAAAAGGCGGAAATGAGTGAGGATGAATAACTGTTCAATCTTACCGTGACACTTCAAAGCACAGATTGGCACAGTGTGTCATATAGATCAATAGTTATGGAATACATTGAAGTAATGTTTCACCTGCAAAAATCAAAGCTACGGTAAAGTGAGATTTGAGTAGATCTTACTTCTCACTGTAGCAGAGTCCAGGTTCCTCTGCTGTTGCATTGTTTATTGCAAGGTCAGGTCAAGTTTTACTCAGCTCTCTACTTGTAAACATAGCACTCCAAGTGGTCTTTAGAGGCCTCTTGCTATATCAGTAACAGTGCTTCCCACTGATTCCTGTAAATGCATTTGCAGTTCAAAGTGTGCTTCAAATATTTCCAGGAATCTCTGCCTACAGCACCTTCAGACACAACTGTTTCAAGTCCTAATCTAATACAGAAGCTTAAGTCAAATTTGTCTAGCTGTCCTTTCTCTCCAATGTAAGACAATGTAAGTTATTTCAAAAACATAAGCCTTATCTAAACTTGGGTGGGTGTTGACTGTGATCAGAAGTTTATGTTGTCTTACTGGAAGGATGTGTCCTGTGGCAATCATTAGAGTTAGCATTAGGTTTGGATTACATTTTGATAATACAAAAGCCTGAAAAAGCCAGTTAATTCTTTTCTGCCCACAAGAGTTTGGAATACGGCTGGCGTCTGTTGTCAACACTTCTTTTTTTTATTTTTTTTATTTTGTGTATAGTTTTTCTTGTCATAATTACTCTTATGTTAGGGACTTGCAAATCTAAAACTGGAGTCTGGTTTTGTCTTTGAGACAGAGCAGCCTTCAGAGAGAAGACTGAAGAGAAGTCTGGAGTCAATTGTGGTCAACAGCTTACGTTCCCTTCACTGGATGGGTGGTTTCCTTGGCTAGAATTGTTTTAAGGTTAAGGTTATTTGGGGAGATGTAATGACTAAAGAACTCATTTCAACATCTGACGCCTTGTCCTCAGAATAAGGAAAAAATAATATGGTAATTTGTTCCATGACCTCAGTTAAGTTCAGTCTTATGTTTGGACTAATGTTTGGGAATCTATAGACTGAAGAGGGCAGTTAAATGCTGGGTGCTACATGTCTCAAGATCAAGAAGAAGGTTGTTTAGGGCAGCTGATGTTTTGTGTCCTGTTTGTTAGAGAGTTGCAGTCAGTCCCTGACCATTACTGGGTTTAGAATTAGGGTTGGACTCGGGGCTTTAGAGCTGGAAAGTGCTTTTAATACTTGAAGCTGCATGCTCTTCAGAATCATGAAAGGGAATTATGTTACCTGTATATCGTGCCTTTTTTGTAGTCTTGTTTCTCTTTCCTTGTTGGGTTTCATTCCTGGGCAACAATTGCAAATTAGGTTCAGGAAAGGGTAGCTTGGGGTGAATATTCCTTTCATGGCTTGGCCTGGGTTCAGGTTGAGGTTTGGGATGGTTTGAGAATTTAAATGTTGCATATCTCATTTTGTTTCTGGAGGATTTGGGAACTTAGGGTTCAGAAAGTGGCTTGTTTCATTGTGGTCTGTGTTTTGGCATACACGGAAAGCTGACAGCCAGGGTATGACTAGGTTTAGACTAGGTAACCTAAAGTTTGAAGATATTGCTCAGACTGTGTGGTTCTAATAGCTGGAATTACTAACCGTGGGCTACAGGTGAGTTATGGTTAGGGTAGACAGTATAAAGTATGAAGAGCCATCTTGCTTATGAGATAACATAGGGCCTTCAGAGGTTGATGTCCATCTTTACCAAAACATGAATTCCTTTTCTGTAGTTATGTATGGTTTAGTTTAGAGTTTGGCATAAAAGCTGGACAGAGCTCAGGTAAATTGTATCTCAGGACACATGGAGCTAAGGAGAAGGCTGATATCATGGAATTCCGTGTGTTTTTTCCTGTCTCACCTGTAGAGCTTAGTTCCCTATGTTATTAAAAGGCAGTTGTTTGGTACTAGTTAATTTATATTTATATAATGTAAATAAATACCTGTTTTGTCAAACAATCAGTTTCCATTGTACCCTGTATATATCTTAATTCACTTGTGTGATCCATTAGGCAGGTTAGCTAACCATGTCTCTCTGAATAGAGTTCAGTTCAAGGGATATGTATCTCTACAATTTGCTATTCATCTGTAAAATTTGTTAGATATATTATGGGCTAGTTTGTGCTGGATTTGTCTCCTTCTGTTCTACACATCCCTCAGTTTTCCTCATGAATGCTTCAGTTCTTGAAACACAAATTCTCATTATTCTAGAAAAAACAGTGCTCTCCTCATCCGCACTACAGGGCTCACATTATGTCCTTCTTTCCTTCCTGTGCACTTTGTGATCTCCCCGGTGCCAGGAATAGATACCCAGAGACACGTCTAACACCAGAGAGTTAAATTAAAGTATTCCTTCCAAGAAACATGTCTGCCTGTTACGTGACTTCCTGTTCTGTACTATCCTTGTCGACTGTCTGGAGTGTCCCGTGGCCTTCCAGGCAATGCCCCAGCATCCAGATCAATATTTATGAGTTAATGTCTTTACTTTCTGGCTCCCAGTGCAAGTGGTACAGCACCAGTCACAGCCACAGAGCTAACTCTTCTGTTTCCTGTCGCCCCACAGGACAGGATAAGGCAGCCTCATCCACACTCTGTTTGGGGACAGTCCCTGCCCCACATTAACCTCTGAGCTGTATTCACACATTATTTGTAATAACGGTGGACGGTACAGGCAAACCCTATACATGCTAAGAATTATGTAACGTGGACAATTTCATACAAGCATTCCACCCACTCCTTGTCCTTGATGAGCTTATTAGTACAGACTCAGCCCAGGTGTCCTTCTTCCCCAAGAAAAAAAATTTCTTTCCTCTTTCCATTATTCAGCAGAATGTACAAAGTCATGATAACTGCTTTAAGAAACAGTTAAAAAAAACTAAGAAGTTGAAAGTGGAATTCAGAAGGAAAAAAACAACCAAAACAAACCTCATCAAAAGCGGATAATGGCAATGGGTTAAGTGGCAAACCTGTCAGCAATTCCAGTTTTAACTCCTGCTGCAAACTAATCCATGAATTACACTCAAGGTGAATGCAAGTGACCCATGCAGGCAAGGTAGGGCTATGCTTTATTTTATTGCAAGTTAGGCAAGATCTCCAAATATGTGCTAAATTTAGTAATGAAGAATGTAAATGCAGATTAATTCCAAAGGCTTCAATGGACTTGTTTCAAGCATGAAAACCAAAGCAAAGCTTGGATCCAAAAGTCTGTCTGTGATAACAGTGATTAGAGTAATAAAGGCAATCTCTTCCATTGCACCTGATAAAACACATGGTGAAGACTTGCTTTCATTAGAAAATAGCAGTTTTTCTACAGCACTGCAAACGCAGACTTTTAAAATATCAGGAGCCAAATGTGTTCTTTTTAAAGAATACTGTAGTACATAGAGTGTAACAGGCAAGTTTATTTCCCCACTGCACTTCTTTGATCTTGCTAGTGCTTTCACAACCTCATTTTTTCTTTTGTTTCTTTCAGTCATGAGGTCATAAACCCAGATTTATGATGACGTTATTTTTTTGCCACAGAACGATCAGTATGTCTCAGATTCAGCCTTGTGGGCTAAACGTGAGCAACTAAGAAAATAATTGTCTGAAAGAGATTTCATCTTTTCAAAAGAAATATAATTTTAGTAATAAGTAGGAAAAATTAAAATCAAAACAGGTGAAAATTAATTGTGGGATGTTTGAAAATACTGTTTATTGAGAAATTATTGTTTTCATAAAGTTTATTCTGCAGGACTATTAACTTTTCATTATGTTATTTCTGAAAGACTGGCATTTATGTTATTAAGAATATAGAAAAGCCATGACTATGCTGAGACGTTTATACAGAAAGCAGTGAAGCTTCACTCATACTAGCTATACTGAAGTTCATGTACTTTTTTGTTCAGTGGTCATGTTGTTTGCACATCCCTAATTTTGCATCCCTGAACCAAAGAAACCTTTTTTGGAATTATTATGGAATGTTTGAAAATCTGAGTTACCATAACCATTATGTAACGACATTTTCAAATTCATAGTCTGTAAAATGGAAAGCTCCTAGGTAAATTAGGATAGAAATCCAAGTCTCTGGATTATGGTATAGGAATTATGCTGAATTATAGTATAGGAAACCCTGCCTTTCTTTGAGTGGAGATGACAACATATATACAGAAGATTTACTAATAAGTGTGTATGAATAAAAACCCATATATTGATGCATTTAATAACAAATCCTTAACGACCATGTCTTTCTAGTCTCAGCAAAGATATGGGTCAGTCAACTCATATGTTTGGGTTGCTACACTTCTTGAATGGTCTTATACACAGAGAAACAAAAATATTTTCTGAAATACTGCAGAAATTGTTATGAAATAATCCCAGATTCAGTATCCATCTCAAAAAAAAAAAAAAAAAAGAAAGAGAGAGAGAGAGAAAGAAAAGGGACTTTTCTCTCAGATCAAAATCATTACTCATCCTTCTCATGAGCAGCAGTGGCAGTGACAGAATCGTACATTGTTATTAAAACCAATTAATTAATTGATTGATACAAAGTAATTTTCAGAGAAATATAATTTTGTATGAAAAATTTGACAAAAATGCTAACAGTGAAACAAATTCACATCAACAAAAGAAGTGTGCTGTTCTGCCAGCTTAAGTGGAGTGTTGCTGGAGATCTTGAGCTCTTACCATGTCCAGCTTCACCATGGTTTTTTCATGAAGGTTGTGCTCTCGTTGTCAGTGCAAGAATTCTCAGGTTCAGAGCTTCTCTGGACCCTCTATTGCAGATTGACTCCAAGCTGGAAAGCCCACAGAGGTTTAGCCAGCATGTCCAAGAGCTTCACTGAACAAGAATTTTCAGGGTTATTGAGGTTTCCTTTCCAAGGCTGAGAAATTATCACACCAAAAAAAAGTTGTGAAATGGCTGAGTGGTGATGCCTAGGGTATGGGTACATGATGCCCACTAGGCAGTATTGAAGTGGAGTAACATACTTTCATAATCTCTGCTTGAGGCAGGGTGGGAAATGAACTCAGGAGAGAAGAGGTGGTGGTGCCCTGCAACTTTTCTTAAGTGGCTGCTTGTTGGCCAGCCTGGCATAACATTAGAAATGAAAAGGGATTTCTGTCACAGAGGAAAACTGGCGATTGTGAGTTCAGACTATGCTTCTAGCAGAATTGTATATTGATGGGTTTGCCTTACTGATCATCTGTACTGCCCCTGTAGGCAACCTTCACACAGAAGAGCTCTGGTCACCTGCATAGGCCACCTACCTTTGTAGCAAACACAGCAGCAGCTCTGTAAAGTGGGGTCTTACCACATAAGGCCCCAATTCAGATGGAGTCTCTAAGTGGAATTCTCCCATTTTTTCCTTAAAGTGAGAATGACAGGATTCTTTTGGAATTTTTATTTGTGAAGTTCCATTTTACTAAACCCCCAAATTTATCTGGAACAAGGTAAGATAAGTTAAATAAAACTCAGAAAACTTTGCTAATAGAGACTAAATGAATAAAAATAATTCTGTTGCCGCCAATGGTGTTTTTAGATGATAGACTATTTCTTCAGTGTTACTTTTCAGACCAGCAGTTTTCAGTCACTTCCTGCTATTTTCCTCACTGATTGCTCTGTAGAATCTTCTCCCAGCTACAGATTCTGGAGTGGAGGTGTGTATTTGTGCACTTCAGTTGGCCATATGAGATCCTTGCTTACAAAATGTCTTTACTCTCAGAGCTGGGATATTAGTTTGAGAAGTCCTCCAAAAATCTCCTGTGTCCAGCTTTCCAGCACTGACTTTGAGTGCCTTTCAGAGATGAGGAAGACGGCTAATAAGGATTCATGCAGTGAAATTAACCTTACATTTATATTTGCACTTAAAAATATAAATATATATTTATTTATGTTTAAAATGTTATGATTCTTATTTTGTGATGTCTTTTTTCTGGCGTGACTGCAAAATGTGTAGCTTGCAGTCTGACTTAAAACAAGATTCCTTTTTGAAAATTTTGTAAATTTGTTGCAGAACAAAAATTCCAAATTGAACCAATGCTATAATAATCTCCTAGCTATGCTTTATTTTTGGCTTAGCTACCTACCCTCCAGTACTAATGTGCAAAGTGAAAACATTGAATGCAACCACTTTTGTGAGAATGATAAATCCACCACTAGCAGTCTGCCAGGGCAATATCTGCTCTCGGACACTTACTTTTCTACAGTTTACCAGGAGTACCCATCTACAGTCTCTCCAAGGAGTTCTCACCTGGTGTCTGCTATGAAGATGGCTCGTAAAGGCAGATGCTCAGGATTCAGAATTTCTATCCAGTACAAAACTCCAAGGTTAAGCATAAATTCTGTTTTTTTTTTAAAAAAAGAAAAGCTAAACATTTATGTTATATAGCAGTAAAATTAAATATGAGAAATACACTATATCAGGAGGGTGGTGAAACAGCATTTTTAACAAGATGCTTTTTCTTTTTCCTGAATGAGATGCTCTTTTCCTTGCAGTATGTTTTCAATAGGCTAGCATTTTTTGTATGGCTCAATATTTAATCAGATCCACTGATAAAAAGCAGCTTCTGAGAAATGTAAGTCTCATAACATTTTTGGATTGAAAGCAACACTTTAAATGGCAGCCAAAATAAAATTAATAAATTGTAATCCCAAAATCACAGGGCAGTAACCTGCAGGTGAGGGTAAGTGCTGAATAAACAAATGTATGGTTTCCAAGAGATATGAAGGATAAACTTTTAAAGGCACTTTTTGATAGTTGAGGTGTGTATTCTAACAGGTAATTGTAGCAAGGTTTTAAACCCAAAATAAAAAGCTTGGCAAATACAGAGAATAAAGAATAACCCTAATATTATTACTGTGAAGGAAGCCAATAACAGGTGAGTATCAACCAAGACCATTTGTCTAAGCTAAAAGCATCTCAACGTGGTAAGAAAAGTGGAAATCTAAAGAGTAGAATTACCAGATTAGATTATCTGGTATATTCTATTATCTAAAGATTAGAAATACCAGATAATTTCACCCTCAATTCTGAATTTAGGGTAATTTACCCATAAATTAACCAAACGTAAGGTTTGATTTCCAAATTATGGAAAGGCAGACACCAGCATGCACACCAACAATCCAGTCACTCTTCAAATAGCAGATGCAATTGCACAGAGAAACAGAGTGTTATGCAGACCATTCAATTAACTGATAAACCAAAAGATGCTTATAGAGTACAAAGCTTTTGTGTCTTTTCTGGAAGTTAGAAGGGAAAAGCAGCAATGGTCATTAGACAGATTGCTCTTTCTCTTATTATTGGAGCAGGCTGTTTCAGTGGAAAATCCTTGATATCCAGCTAATAAAATAAAGTAGTCCTCACAGACATTACTTACGTTACAGGTTTTAAGTAAGGCTAGTATTCCAACTGAATAAGGCAAACTGAAATATATGCCTAACCATATGGTCCTGTGACAGTGTTAGCTGCAAAAGTTTACAAATAAAACAAGGGGCAATACCTATGCACAAATGAAAAGCAATACAAGTTCTTTAAAAAAAAAACCCTGCAGTTTTTTACTGGAGGCATTTAAATTCTGTGTAAGTAGCTAAACTGAAACAAGACTGGATTTCAACATCTGCAAGACAATCTGATTTCATCCAGATGGATTTATCTTTTTAAATATTAGGCAATATAAAATATATACGGTCGATTGCACAGTAGCAAAATATCCTCAGATGGTAGTTCAGAAAATGAAAGGCAATAAAGCAAACATGTCAAACTAGTACATTTCATATGCTACTTTTTTACCACAATTCACTGCTGAAACTAAACTTAAAAAAAGAGATTTTCTATTTGATTTTTTGTAGACCCAAGCACTCACATATACTTATGTTTACTCAAGACTTCATGAATTCTCAGCCATCAGTGTATTTAACAAATTATTTAGCTTAAATTAAGCATCAGAAATGCCCGACGTTCACAAAAACTTATCCCATTGAAATGTTCACTTTAAAGTCAGCAGTGCTTGACTAGAGCCTAGGCATTTCCTCTTTCATTAACATTTTCCTTTCTGTAGCACTCAGGGTAGAATTTCTAACTACTGTTCCTTCTATTTTCTTGGCTTACTTCTTGTATTTCATTTTCACTTTCTGCTAAATCATTCAGATTTTTACTACTGCTGTATAAATATGTGTTCAACCTTTCTGCTTGCAGTTGGTGGAAATGTATATTACTGTAATACTATCCCCTCAAATACATCATGTTTTCCCCATATGTGCCCTTGCATCCTGCTAGTTTTAGACCACTGTAAAGCTGAAATTTTGTTCAAAGTTTGGGTTTTGGATGGTGTTTTATTTTTAGGCATAAGAATAATTCAGGCAAATACTCTAGCTGTTTTTGACACATCTGCTAGTGTCTTCTGTGGATCTTTTTTGTGTCAGGCACAGTGCTGTCTGAAGAACATCAGAAGTACATTCCCCAAAGCTTAGTATGTGGTAGCTGTGTATGAATTATTTGAAGAGGCCTTCTGTGACAACATGGGGTTATGCTAAATTGTCTCATGACTAATTCTTCCTTGCCAGCAGAGCACTAGTGTTTGCCCATGTGGTAAGAATTTTTCCCTGAATCCTGTCACCTACCAGTGCTCAAACTGAGCCTAGAAACTTGGTGGGAAAGACACATGACCTTCTGTGAAACATAAAATTGTTCCACGTTTCAGACACTTAAAGCAATCGTGCATATACAAAGACTTCTTTGAACATGTGATTTCTGGAAAAAAAGAGTGCCTTTTACTTGTAAAACTGCAGTTTTGCTTTTAGCAGGCAAAATTAATGAAAAGCTACAAGCAAAGACTTAGTTTCTATTACAGAACTGGGGAAAAATTTACAGAAAAAAACCCAGGAACAAGATCATTAACATGGTGGATTAGAATATACTTGCAACGCTTTGCCTATCTTTCACTTAGGATTTTTCCTAGGCATGGCTTGGTTGTCATAGAGCAAGGATCACTCTGTTCCTGAGATATATTTTTCAGCATCAGATGTCCTAATCCTGAACTTTGTTTCTTTCTTATGTCTAATAATTATCTCACTACCGTTGAACACACACGAGATTTCAGTGTATCCTAGGAGCTGTGTTTCCCCTTATATTATGAGTTAGGGAAATATATCATCAGGTAGCTTTGATTATTGATTCTTATTTATGAGAAGGCTCATAAAACTTTAGTTTGATTAGTTGATTCCCTATGATACGCGAAAAGCTTTTTTGAACATGAATTGTTTATCAGTTTTACATTCTTGCTTAGGAAGTCAGTTGAATTAGTGAGTTAGCAGACTCCTTAATTCCCAAACAATATAATGTCCATTGTGAACACTTTTCCCCTTGGCTTTGTAAGACCTTGAAAAATGTGCTGGAAGAAACACATCATTGACTTCTCATAATAATCCCTTAAAATACACCAATAATATATAGATCAACTATTTAACACATGAATTATTTTGTCTGAACTATTCCCTTCCATCTGCCTTGTTATGGACTATGTTAATCCTAAAATTGTATCCTGTTAGTTCTTGCCAGGATTAGGCAGAGCAAGCAAAATTTCTACCTTGCTGTAAGCATGAGAAGCAGGTACTTCTAAAAGCAAGGAAAATTAAGTAATAGTCATAAACTTATATAACAAGAGGTAAAAAATGTCACATACTTAAAACCTCAAAGAGTAAAAAAATAAAAAAATTGACAAAAAGGAGGCAGGGAGGAAAGTTATATACCTTGAGCATTAGGAATGTGTTTTAAAATATTTGGCATCACAGTTTTCTTTTTACAATTTCCTGCTTACCTACAAAGAGCTAGTAACTTTCTTCATTAAAGTAAGAAAAATACTTCCACATATGAGTCTCTCTTGCCATGTTCCTTCAAAAGGATCTTGTTCATCTGATAGACAGAAAAGTGAGCTTGGGAAAGGGCTTCTGGAGAAAATCTGTTATTTGTACTTCATGAACATCTGAAAGACTTCATACTGGCTTCTGACAATGCCTTGTGGAAAGGAAATTTAGGAAGGGGCAGAGATTATTTCAGAGAAATGGGAGGGATGGGGAAGAGAGTGGAGAGAGTTCTTCATTCAGAGTAAGGTCCTATGTGAGTTACCCATGAAGCAATAACAAGCAAAGATGATAGGAAGAGTAAGTACACTCACTGTAGCACAAGATCCTGAAAAAACTTGGTAGTCAGGAGGTGAGATGTGAGGAGTACATCGATGGAAATGCTAAGTCAGGTGGTGAATTAGGCGAAGACTTCAAAGGAAAATAAGGCTATGCAGGGGATATTCAGTGTCTGTAGGATAGAGTGAAAGCTCTTGCCCTTGGAAGGACAGGAAGCTGAAGAAATTTCCTAAGTTCCAAAACATGGCGGTTCATGCAAGTACCATGAGAAGATGCCCTGGAATAGGATCATATGGAGAAGTTTATATAGGATCAGTTATCCTTGCTGTACTTGTGTAAGCCAATACTTGTTAATGAACACCTACATGATGAAGAGACAATTTTTTATGTAGTTTTTCTCCACTTGTGTCAGAAATCTGTGGTCTCCCATTTTATCAGAAGTCCCTAATGTCTGCCTCAGAAGCTTTTCTACCCACCTGTTTCTGGTTGCATTGGCTGTACTACAGGTTTGTACTTGAATGCGATTAAAATACTTTGCAAAGCTGGGGAACAGGAGCTCAAGCTAAATCATGTGGTTTTGTCTGATGGAGTTCATTCAGTCTGACAGCTCATTAGCAAAAGCTAGTCATTGAGCTAGAAGGACCAGCTGTAACTGCTTTATGCAACTGACAGGGAGACTGGGAATGGCAAGTGGAGACTTTAGGAAAAAGAAGTAAAAAAGGATGTTTTAGTACCAGAGGAATATGTCTTCTGAGTAATTTCTGATCTGTAAGTGGAAAGAGGGCAACATTTCGTACCTGCTAAAGACAGAGATACTGTCAACCAGCTGTGACTAGAAAGTCCTATTAACGTTGGCTAGTGGCAATCTTTGAGAGATTATTTGTGGGCAAAGACGTTTATGGAAGGGTACAGACAGTAACTACAATGCGACAGGTCTGATAACATAGTGCCTTGATTTACAAAGAAGCACACGCCAATGCTTTTTTAATTTCATGTAGCTAGTGCTTCCAAAACTTGGCAAGGTTTATCAGAAAGATGAGGATGTTGAAAACATGATTTATTGAACTAAACTAAGGATATTTAGTAATCACACACTCTTTATTCACAAAAACTTAGGATCAAGTGAAATGTTGAAAGTTATCCCAAATTTCCATAGCAGTGTTCAGACATTTTGCACCAAAGCCGTATGCATCCTGTAAGACAGGATTTTGCTTAGACTGTGCTCTGTGATGATTATCATGTAATGAATATTTTTGTATTTTTAAATTCAGCTTAATATCTTGGGCTGTATTGATTATATTTCTTGTGTTATGCAGAATTATTCAATTTTCCCTCTTAAAAACATTAGCCTGTGGTCCCCAGAAGATCATACAATAGCTATAGATCATATTAAATGTGGGCTGTACACCTTGATTCAGGAGCATACTGTGCTGCTCTCCCCTTGAGGGGGACAGCAGTGGCACCCTTTACACCAGGGGAGTCTCCAGCAGCCATAGACTCTGCTGCTTCAGATTTTTCTGCCCCATCCCCAGGCAGTTTCTGACCCCAGTCCCCCTCACTGGGCCTGATCCTGACCCCCCCACCCCCCACCCCTCAGCTGGTTCTCATCCCCAGGGAGCTGCCTGGTGCCCAGGGCTGGGGATGTTCCTGGTGTACCCCAGATGCTCTTCTCCTGGCTGGGGCGGTGGGACAGGGCCACCAGGCTGTGCCCTGCTGCCCTGGGGGGGGCCCTACTGCTCCCAGCATCCACCCCAGGGAGCCCGAGGCCTCTTGAGCAAAACAGATACATAATAAATATTAACTTCCATTCCAATCTTTTCTGCACATTCTGTGGAGACCCTTGTGGGACATGTTCCTTGTGCCCTGGTTTAGAATTTTGCCTTCTAGAGTAATGAAAATCAAAGGGTGTTGTAACCGAAGTGAATTTTATAGGTAATAGAGGGAAAAAACACCAAGCCTAAATTACAAAGTTCTTAATAAATTTTGTTTAGTTTGTTGAAAATAAATGTTTTACTATAAACAGCACTAAAAAAGCTTACATCTAATCAAAGACAAGAAAGCTTTAGCTTAATTACTTAAAAGAAGCTGATTGCCTTGAGGCAAATTAACAAGCATAGGGAACTGTACATTCAATTTAATCCTTCCTCTCTTCCAGTAAGGAAATTTATCTTATTTTTCCTTTTCAGGAAAACTGCATTGTTTATTCTGGATCTTGAGTTGGCTGGTGTCCGCTGCCATTGCTCTGCCGGGGCTCAGCCCATCTGTGACTTCGATCTCTCCAGAACTTGTGATATAATCTCCATATACATTTCCAATACAGTATTATGGTAGGAACCACCTTATTTATGAATAGGAGAATTTTATACAATGTGCATGGCCATACTGTGCCATATAGTATCAAGGCTAGGTAATGGGCCGTGGCACTGTTCAGTTTACTGTGGAGGCTTAGCTCAGCTCAGGCTAGGGAATTCTCTGACCCACTTATCTTAAATATCCCAGAAATCCAGAAGAATTTCAAAGTAAAAAGATCTGGGTGAGACTTCTAATATATGTGTTCCAGACTGCTGTCTTCCTTCTGACCCCAAACATGGGTAGTTTCACAGAAAGTGATACATCAGTTCTGATGTTTATTAAAAGAATATTTGGTGAGAAATTTTCACTTCTTTATCCTTTAATCAAAAGTCTTTTAGTCAGTGTAGCACTTAAGGCCGGATCTTATATTCAAGTGGTAGAGCAAGAAGACTGATTTAACTATTTTCATGCTTGCAGAAAAGAAGTGACTAAATATGTATTTTCAGTGCCAGAGAAGCAATAGGTTAAAATTATCATCTGCAGCACTTCTGTTAAATCTGCTAGAACCTGTATTTTGCATAAATGATTGTTTGAAACCTGTTCCTGAAAAACTGGAAACATAGCTAGTGATTACTTGTATCTGCTGTCAAATTCATTATTAATGCAGAATCAGTATTTTTTTACACTAGAAAGATATAGCATAAGCTATAGAAACAAATCGGTGCTGCCTCTCCAGTTTGTGTATAGAACTCTTACAGTCCTCTGCTTGCTTGTTGTGGATTAGTGCTAGGTACAACCCATATTTCTCAAACTCATTTTTGTGTGCTTTTTGTTTCTTTGTTTCTTTGTTTTAATAGGGAACTGTAATAGAAGTCTTTGGATAATTCTGAAATCTCTAAATGATGACCAGTATTCAGTATTTGTCTTTCATTTTTAAAATACGATGTCCACTCAGGCCACTCTCCTCACAGGGTATCATGCAACACCCTTTGTAGTTCTTCTAAAGGGGAGAGACAAATACAAAAAATATCAGTTTTGGTCAGTTATTTTAAAGGAGAGACGGATCCTGTAAAGCCTTATTCATAACAATATGAATAATTACTTCAGTTTTGCCCTTTTACATTGCTAAAGCTGACATATGGGTAAGGGTTGTAATATTATAACAAGATGTAGAAAAAATATTTAAGACTTAAACACCCTTTGAGAATAATCTGCCCTTAATTATTTTCTGTCAGTCTCTCCAACCCTGAGATGAATAGAAAGACACTCAGAAAGAATGGCTGCTGTGACAGCATCCCATCCCCAGCAGAAAGTTCACAGTTCAAGAGTACCTTCACAAGATGGAAAGCTGGACTGAAATAAAAAATTCTGTTTGACACAGCTGTTGAGGTTTGAAATTTTGTTTTTCTTCCGAATTAGACCAAAACCAGAACCTATCACATTTTTTTTTTAGGAAAGGAAATTGTGGTGAAACATCTGTTTTCTGATCGGAAAGGTCAACTTTTGAATTCATATCTCTTGCCACTGGAAACAATCCAAAAGTCTACCTTGAACACTTGAAATCTCCCACTGTAAAAGTCAAAATCATATTTCTCTGCAAGACACCCTGGCTTTGCTGCAGATGCTTGTTTTGACCAAAGGCAAACAAACAAGTTGTCAGACCTAGTGATTAGATCTAGTTAGAAACAAATGAGATGGAAAAGATGGGAAGGGGACAGGAACTTTGATATTAGCAGTGTGACTTAACTATTCCCCACAAGAAAGTGTTTGGCCATGTGTAGGAGCCGTAAGTGGGGAGCCAGGGCTATAGACAAGAGTGAGCAACTCTGGGGTCAAATTCCATAATCGCTGCAGATGACCCCCTACTGCATGCAACTCTTCCTGCTGTTTCTAATGAACCATAATTCCCTTTTAAGCTTTATAAAATACATTTACTGACATGGTAATTCCTGATTATTGCAATAATTCAGTCATACAAACAAAGACAACTTTAGTCAATTGAAAGTTATTAGCAGAATGTGTCAAGCACCAAAACAAATAGCTAGAGCTGAGTATGCTTGCTTTTCTGTCTAATATACAACGACATAGAATAACTGCACCATGGAATTTTACTGAAAAATGTAAAAATAGATTTTATAGAGGGCTCAGTGGGGTAACACATTCTTGGATTTTATTGAAGTCTAACATTGTCCTCAGCTTCTTAGACATAGCATGTTTCAGTTACCACTATATTATTCCAAAAAGCTATTGTGAACAGGTTCTGGTGAAGGGTTATATAGCATTTATAGTCCTCAGCAAGCCAGTACTCCCAGTAGAATTTCTCAGTTTCTCCACTTTTCAAATGCCTTTGTTCTTCAATGAATGCTGACTCAGCTGTATTTAGGTTATGCACGGTATTTTATGAGAAAGCATGTACATTGAGCTGACAAAATCTCAGCACTTGGTCAGAGGCAGAGATCAAGTTTATTAGACAATTTATTCTTCTAAATATTAATGCTATATATTGTAGCCTTTACTAGTGCTACATATGAGCCTGTATTTCCCTCATTCTAATGTACTGTACATAAATTTAACAATGGCACTAATGATATTATCTCTCTTGAGTGAGGATTACACTGCACGTTGTTCTTTATACATGCCATTCTAAATATTGGCAATATTGTATAATGCTCTTCAGAGGACTTTATTTCTTCGTCAGTGTCCCTGCTGATGTGTATAGTAATATTGAACAGGTTGGGAGAACAGGATGGAGTTTCAGCTGGCCCTGGGAAACGAGATACAGCTGTTTCCAAGTTTTATGAATTTCTGAATTATGCAAGCAATTTTTCATGACACACATATCTTCATGGTTTGATTTTTGTGTGACCTTGCTGGAGCAGAAATAAAATTTTCAGGGACTTGGATGTTTTTGGCTGCTTCTGGTAGGCAGAAGGGAATGACCATTGAAATAAAGTGGCAACAATCATCAGGGCATATCATAACCAAATGCCAGGCAAAACACAGGAACTAATCCATAGATGAAGGTTTACTCAAACCAGCTTGCTCTGCAGAGCCCAGTCTTCCTCCTAGCATCTTTCTGCTGTTCCTTTCTAAGAGCTCTTCCCGTGATCAGTGAGGAGGCAAAGCAGAGATGAAATAAGAATGGTGTTAATTCCTAACGTGCCAGATATCTCTTTCTAGCATCTCGCATTATTCAAGGTTCCCTAAGAAACAATTCTGGGAGTCTTTGCACAAGTTGAAGTTTACAATAAATTCAAATATATATGAATAGAGATCTGCGATACCAGACTGTTCTGTGTGTCTGTGTCCTCCCTGTTGGCGCTAGAGGAAACTGTGCTTGTGGTGGCCCTGTAGGGTACTATGACATTTTCTTTATGCTGTGGAAATCCGTGTGCACTGGCACGCTGACATAGCATTAATGACCTTCAAACCTCCATGGAGCCTCCTTCTCCTGCAGTCTCTGACAAGCACTCTGCTGGAACAATTCTTATGACATTATAAAGGGTAAAAATTAGACTCAGACTTGCTCTTTCTCATAGAAAGAGCTTCATGGAGTTTATCACAGGCAGTGCTGTGTAATAAGAGAAACCTATCTAACTTTCCGCTTTTTATTTTACTTATATTCTGAAAGTATGCAACTTCTTGCACTGAAGTAATTTGAATTCTAGTTAAAGGAATTCCCCTTAGCACAGCTTGACCTAAGATATGATTGTTACTCTTCTTTGACATTATTTTCCATTTCCCAGCTGCCCTTCTGTGCAGGAACACCAGGAGAATCTTCTGCTTGTTATCCTGCAGGTGGTGAGGAGGAGGAGGAGGAGGAGGAGGAGGAAAATGAATGAGGCAGAGGTTGCGGGGAGCGGGAGGGGCGGGGGGAGTGGGCAGACAGCTGAGGACTTTGTGGGCCAGGGGTGATTTCTATCAGGCAGCACGTGGGTACTTTTTGCTTATGAGCCAGTCTCTCGCTGCTGGGGCAGCCCCATGTCCTTTTCCTTTGCCATACACACTGCTTGCTAAGGGCATGCAGCTTTGCTTCCAAGAGGCATTTGTTTTCTTTCAGCTGATGTCAAATGTTATCAATGAAAAGGGAAGCAAACAGAAGATTTGTATTAACTGTTTAAGGAGAAAATTGTATTTGCGAAAAGCCCGAATGGATTTTAGATTTCCCCTTGTTTATATATGACAAATTCAGTAGTTTATTTTTAATACATTGCAAATGCAGCCAAACGGTAGTTAGTCTTTAGAAAGACCTGACAATTAAGGAAAACTTTTGTTAATGAAATTGTTTGACTAATGCTGAGATTAAAGGGGAGGAAGATGCTGTGCTTCTGACACTCAGCTTTGTTTGCACAACAGGCTTTTGTGTTGTGGTGCAGTGTCGAGTTTAGAGGGACTTTATATGCCAGATATGGGGACAATAAGAAAACATTTGCAGAAAAGCACATTTCTACAATGCGATATGACAGTCAACGTCAATTCTTTCTCATAAGAAAATACCATAGAGCAGTTAAGGTCAGAGATGAACCCACAGGTATGTGTTTGTGTTTTAGGCAGATGTGACCTGGTTCAGGAGAATGGTAGTCAGACATCATGTAAGAATGCCAGTTCAGCCCAAGTCCAAGGTAATATGCCCTGCTTGACAGCAATGTCCTGACTGGAGCTTTAGAGTTACCAGTCTGCAGTGTTTCCACATGCATATGACTTGGCATGCCATCAAAGTGACCTTGCAAAACAGCAGATAGATGTACTCTCACTCCAGGAAATCATAGGTGGCAGTAACTGAAATTCTGAACCCAAGGCTCATATTTGCCATCAACTGTACACTTAGAAATTCCTTTCAAATGTAGGAGACTGCTGAGCTCTCTATGTCTGTGTGATGTGTATTTGGAGAAAATACTGGGCTTTAGTGGCCTGCCAAACGAGAAGTCCCTTTTCCCTTTATCTACCCTTTTAAATATTCTCACAGTTTCTGCTGAGATCCTATTAAAATTTCTGCCTAAAATTTTGGCTACTTGAAATTCACTAAAATTCACTCTTGGAAAACATCTTTTTGGGAGTTCAGTTTTGCTTGCATCCTTTTGACAATCTTACCATTTTTTTCCATGTGTCTTATTACTGTCTTTGTGTCAGGCTGCAAAAGACTGGAAAGTCTTTTACTGTGCAGGTATGTAGAACTTCATGTGTATGTTTGTAGGACAACTGGAATTCCTACGTACCACTATCTTAGAAATCAATACCAGTGACACTCCTACAGGACTTTCCTGACTGTATATTTTTCCAGCTACTGCTCAGCTATCTTGTTTATCACATAGTTTACCAACACAAAAAACCTTGTTGCTGGGAAACAGTTGTATTCCAGTCTTTGCCCTTACTGTAAATCCCCTTTATTCATGCTAAACCACTAGCAAAAGTATGCTCCTAATCCTGTGCTATCATCTTCAGCACAGAAACTCTTTCAAAATTTTTGCTCTGGGCTTTCGTTGGCTTCCCATAGTTCTAATTATGATGGTTTGTCTTTTCTTACCTACAGATAAAAGACATTAAATATGCATTTCTGCTTGAAAATGGAAGTTTCTTTGGCACATTGCCCTCTTTTCTGCTTAAACAAGGAGGCTAGGGATTAGTTCAAGCCTTGGGCAACATCATTATTACCTATAGTGCTTCACTTTGAAAGTTAAGTCTCTTTCTCAACTTTTCTCAACAAACTCACTGTTTGTTTCCATGCCTACTGTGTGCATTACTGACAGGAACCTGCATTCTCATGAAAAGAGCGTATTTTATTTAACCATCCCACAATTTCCTCTATTTCTCATTCTCTTTTATGCAATACCATTTGTTTTTAACTGGCATATTCTAAATCCTATTCAAATGACCTTTTCATCTCTCATCAGCTTGGAAGTTGAAATATGCCAGTCTAATAAGATGTTTCATGCAGCTTGGCTTAGATCTGCTTAAAAACCACCACATGTTTGTCAGTAATTTCATGTGGGTAGTGAGTTGCACCCCCACAAAACAGTCTGTAGGGCTGGTGCCAGTGTCTTAAGTGGGAAACAGTTAAATTTCAGGAATGAATAAAGACCTTTTTAAATATCAAGTTATAAATACTTCTACTGCTATAGTTACCATGATAGGACAGGACTTTAGCTAACACAGGATCCAGGTCTAGACCTCCTATTGGAGACTATGGATCCAAGCTGAATTGACTGGTGCTGCCACTGTCATGAGCCAGACAGAAGCAATGGACAACCCTGGTCTCAGGCTTGACCACCTGTACCTTGGGAACAGGTCCATGGCATGGCAGGTATCTCTCTCCAAACCAGTCCCCTGTTTTTGAAGTTGGCACAGGCTGGGGCTGTTCCCAACAGGTAGTTTGGACACTGTCACAGTGTCTTGGAAGTTAAGAGTATGACTAATGTGGCCAAGTCATGCCCTATGGCCAAAGGATAGGCTCTGGACCTCTTTAGGTCATGTCATTGTTTTCCCCACCATTTTGTTGTATTTTTTTCTTCCTAATGTGACTTTCAGTTTTCAAGTGAAGAAGGAAATGCAGATCATTTTTCTGTTAATTTTCAATCCTGTTCCTTTATCACCAAGCTCTTTGTCTTTCTCTAATGCAAAAGAAATGATACATGTCTTCCATATATGTTGCATAGATATACAATGGTATGTATAATTCCTAGATGATTTGCTTATAATTTGAATATCGATGCAAATATGCTGGGTTATTAGACAGTAATGCATTTGTCAGCTGGTATATTTATTTACAGCATAAAAAATACTGAAGTGTAGCTATGACATTAGTACTTGGACCAAATGAGCCATTAGTCAAGAAAGCCTGACCTTCCCTATTCGCAGGGTACTGTTGTCCCCAAGGTTTCTGTATTTTCATTTACAAGTCCCAGTTGTTGACTTGTTAGCCATAATTATGGAGAAAAGTAGATGGACTATAAAAAAAGCACTTAATCCATCAAAATTCTTCATAATAACTGTACTTAAGAATTTGATGGTTGAATGGCATTCCTATTGCACATGCAGTCATAGTAAATGATACCTTAAAATGTAGACAGCTATGGAGTTCATTAGTAGTAGATGCTATATGACTGGACAAAGATATTTATCATGCTGGTAATTCACACACACACACACAAAAAACCAAACAAAAAAAAAACCCCAAAAAACCCACCAAGGGTAAACAATGATCTATATGTGATAGTTGCTCCCCAAACAGGAAAATGAGCATATTTCTGCCCCTGCAGCCAGAACACAAGAAACCTGAACACAAAATGAGAGAGATGGAAGAAGGGTAATTTTTCTTCAGGCTTCAGTTGGACAAGACCTGTTCACATGCATCTATTGCTTCACTTAGTTGTATTGCTTTTCTCCACCTCTCCTCATTTTTTGTAGAAAAACGACCCTTTGGGTCAGAAATTTTTATTAACAGTGAAATTAACAGTGAGAAAAGGAGAGTTTCTGTGTAGTGTGGGCCTTAGAAAATGTAGCCATTAACACCATATTTGGCAGTGAAGACCAGAGTTTGGTCAGTGTGCATGAAATAAAAGAATATAAATTTTGATTCATATATTCATTAAGAATGAAGAAAAAATGAAATAAATACATAAACAGAAAAAAATTACAAAAATATAATGACATATGACATATAGTGTCATCTATCCTTTCATCAATAACAAATCCTTATAGCTAGTATTCCTCTAAACTAGGAAAGGTCTTATAAGACTTTTAACAAAACTATTTAGACATCAGAAAACACATGATTTTTGACTGTAAGCCAAATCAAGTCTTGATTGCTTCTGTTCCATACAGTGGGTTTTGTTTTAACTCAGAACTTTACTCAATGCAAAAATAGTCACATTTAAGAGGAAGTATACAAAATGTACCTATATCTTATAGGAAATACAGATTCTTTTATGTTACCTGGTGTGATGATATTGGAGATGAGGTGGAACAGCACTTTTCAAGGCTTATCAAAACTGAAGTGGAATCTGATGAAGACTTACCATGAGACAGAGCTGCACAGCCAGATCTGTAGCCTGTCTTTGGCAGAATTATATTTCTTGACTTTGTGGCTGATAACTAACTTCCCTCCCTCCCTCCCTCCCTCCTTCCTTCCTCCCTCCCACCCTTCCTTCCTTCCTGTTGTTCTTTTATTCTTTAATTATTTGCTAGGTCAGAAATCAAGCATGATATTTCTACATGCCTCTTTGCAGGGAAGGAAACTTTACTGAATGGAACAGAATTATATGCTTTAGAAGCTAAAGGGACTTTTAACCTTCCATTACTCTGTCATCCATCATAACTCTTCCACTACCCCAACTGCTTTTCTAGCTCTCATTTTGCCCAGGAGAGTGTATGAAATATAACTGCAGCTCAAGGGGAAAGTACTGGTCTTCAGTTTATTATGAGAATACCAGTGCTCAATCAAGGCTGCCTCACTAACTTGTCCCTGAAGAGAAGAAGTTGTCTCCAATTTTCTCTTTCTTCCCTTCTGCTCAATACATTTATTGAATTGTCATTTTTTTAATCTTATTTAGACAAGCAAACTCAAATTTAGCACATAATCCCTTTTCATTTCTTTGTTGTCCTCATCTGAGGTAAATCAACAGCCTGCTGCTGTCAGCAAAGTTAAATGAGTCTTTATTTGATAATGATCCAATTTGTTGAGTTTTTTAAAATAAATAGAATAAGGATCTAAAAATATGAAAAATAGTGGTTTTCTTGTTCGTATGTTTTTATGTTTATAATGCTGCCACATTCTTTGTACATAATTTGTAGGAAAGCAATTGTACTTTGAGACATATACCATATGCTTTTCTGATACATTTTACAATTATATTTAGTCATTAGCATATCTATCTCAGTAGCATTCATATAAAAGCATTGCTGTTTATGAAATCTGCACTAGAGAACCAAGACACCTGGGAGGAAGGAAAAAGAAGGAGCAGATTTCTAAGGTCTTTTTCCAACTCTAATGGCTTTATAAAATACCATGAGTCATATAGAAAAAAGATTCCATTATTTTATAAAAGGATATGACGTAAGATACATAACAAAATATGTGCCTTTGCTTGGTACAAAAAAGATGTCATGAAAAAGACATTTGTTGGGATATGCAGTGGCATCCTATTAGGATAATGCATGAATTTTAAAATAACATAAATCATATCCTTAAATTGGGGTGAAATATGCAAAAGAATGCAGGCTAGAGAATCAATCTTTGCAGGAGCTATCAATGTGGCTTTGCTTTTTTTTTTTTTTTAAAAAAAGGTCATCAAGTAAGTTCAGTAGTTTGACTTTTCTGTAATAGCTATTGAAAAATAAACACATGTACTGGTACAGAGTAAAGCATCGTATTAGATGCAGAAGATTACCATGATAAAATGTATGGTATGCTTTTGTTCCAAGTAGCGTGATAATTAATTTTTGTTCCTTTCATAAAGTATTTCTTGTCCTTTACACTGTTATGTGTTGCTGCTTCTCTTCCTTTGCTCCTTATAGACAAATTCCAATTGCTGCCGTACCAGGACATATCGTCTCCCCTTTATACATAAATTGTTCTTAGTAACTTGTACTGTGATAGGCAATAGAAGAAAGGCAGCCAATGACAATCACTTCAACATGATTCAGGAAAATCCTACACCTCCTTGTTGGCTGCTTTGGCTTGTCATCTCTGTGTGCTAAATCTGTGAACAGGCACTGCAGGAGAAACAGTATTCCTTTCAGTAAAGATTTAAAAAAAAAAATCTATTGGCTTTTGTCTGATAATATTTGAATATAGTATTCCCGACCCAAAACCATGTCTATCCAGTGAGTTAAAAGAGTCGCTACTAAAACACATGAAATAAATCCTGGCAACTATGGCCAATTTAGAACTGAGCAGGAGGGTGCAGATGAGGTTTCCAGGACTGGTGGTGAGCACACTTGCTTTGTGCCAGTGGCTGGGGAAGATATTAGCTGGAGAGCTACTATGCTTCTATCTAAACACAGAAAAGCAATCTAAGATGTTCTGGCACAGTGTTCCTCAGATAGGACCTAACCTATAAGAGTGCTTTACAACTTGGTTCACTATCTGCATCTACCCTCTGGAGCATACCACTCTTACTGTTGCACATATGTGACAATTGATGTTTTATTTTCATAACATGAAAGGCTTTGTAGAAGAGAAAAAAGTATTTCAGTTGCTTTTGTTTCTTATAAGTAAACTTATCTAGTAGGCTTCATAGAAAATAACTGCAGCAAGTGCTTGACCTGAACAAGGAAAAGAAAAATTGAAAGTGATGTAGTTTCATTAAATTCATTTCTTCTGGAAACATCACCTGCTAATAAATTGTATAATTTTTAAGAGAAGGTTCTTTGTAATCTCTGTTATTCTGATCTGGTCTCTGCTGAGGTCTTACTACTTTCCTGTCTGAGAAGGCTTAAAGTTAAACCATGCTCTTAGGTGGAACAAAAGTGTCTCCTCTGTGCTCAGTACAAGAAAACACCCTCCTCCTGTTTTCATAGAATTGCAGAATGGTTTGGGTTGGAAGGGACCTTAAAAATCATCTAGTCAACCCCCTGCCATGGGCAGGGACACCTTCCACTAGACCAGGTTGCTCAAAGCCCCATCCAGCCTGGCCCTGAGCACTCCCAGGGATGGGACATCCACAGCTTCTCTGGGCAAACTGTGCCTCACCACCCTTGCAGTAAAGAATGTCTTCCTAATATCTAATCTAAAACTACCCTCTTTCAGCTTAATGACATTCCCCTTTGTCCTATCACTACATGCCCTTCTAAAAAGTCCCTCTCCAGCTTCCTTGCAGGCCCTCTTTGGGTACTGGAAGGCTGCTGTAAGGTCTGCCCAGGGCCTTCTCTTCTCCAGGCTGAATAACCCCAACTCTCTTGTCCTGTCTTCACATTAGAGGTGCTCCAGCCCTCTGATCATCTTTGTGACCCTCCTCTGGACTTACTCCAACAGGTCCTTCTTAAGTTGGGGGCTCCAGAGCTGAATGCAGCACTCCAGGTGGGGTCTCGGGACAGCAAAGTAGATGGGGACAATCAAGTCCTTCGACCAGCTGGCCATGTTTCTTTTTATGCAGCCCAGGATACAGCTGGCACTCTGGGCTGTGAGCACACACTGTCAAGCCATGTGGAGCTTTTTGTCCACAAGCACTCCCAAGTCCCTTTCCTCAGGGCTGTTCTCAATCCATTCTCTGCCCAGCTGGTATTGGTACTAGGGGTTGCCCCCACCCAGGTGCAGGATTAATTAATTAATTAATTAACCTAATTATCTATTCCAAGTTTCATTTCCAAGTCAGTTTTATCCTCAAAAAGTCCCATATGCATCAAACACCTGTCCTGGATCCCTGCCTTTGGTTGTGACAATTTCAAGAAATTAATTCTAGGAAAAAAAAGAGTGAGTGGAACTTTGATATTAAGGAGTAGCACAGTTGTCCAGTGGTTCAACATCAGTGATCCATCTTGCAGTCAGTACTGAATATCAATCATGAACCATAGCTGAGGATTATGTAGATTTTCAAGTGGAAAATCACGTGATTATGGTCATCAGCAAAGGATTCCAGAAGCAGTGGTGCTTCAAAAAGGGAAAAAAATATTGGACTAGATGTTAGATTTCTGTTTCTCAGTAAGAGTTTTAACAAGACAAACTGTCAATAAGTAGATAACGTTACATCATAAAAACCCTCTTAAATTTATGGCTACATTACAAGCAGCCAGGATTCATTGCCAAATACAGTATATTAACTGTTTAACTGTAAATCAGCTTTATAGTTTGCATGTGTTAAACCCTTTTTTTTAAAAAAAAATGCAAATAACACTTGAAATGTCCCCATTTGGCAGTAACAAGGGATGATTTTCAACCAAAAGAACACTGGGCCAAGTGAAAAAGTCCTGAAGTACATTTTATATTCCACGAAAGCTCAACTGAAGAGAAAGTCATGAAAGTGTCCAAACATAAGATACTTATGTCCTGGTATACTGTTTAGTTAATGTGTTTGCTTTCTAATAGTTCAAGAGTTTCAACATATATATTGTTTCAGTCTGGAAGCAATAAGGATGTTAGGTGTAAAACTTAAGAAAAAAGGAGTTTTTTGACCCTGCAGACTCAATAGTATTCGTTTACCTGTGTGGAAAGATAAATTTTTGGCACATTTTAGTGAATGGAAAAATATCTGTAAAAATGATAGAGATATCCAAAACCTTAATGCTAAAGAATGGATTTCTGTACAACATTATAAGCAAATGTCTCTTCTTAATTCAATTAGATATTTTGCAGTTCATGAGAGCTGTTATACAGATTTCCATTTTTTAAAGGTGTGTGTTTAGAATCTAAGTTTCAGTATCTTAGTTTGTTAAGAGAAAATTTAGGTAAGTTGTCATGACTTACACAACAATCCAAAATGGCAACGAATTAGCTATTTAATTTTTTCCAGCTTTGGACAGAGAAATGAAAACGATAAGCTGTATACAAAGTCTTTGAAGAAGAAAATGTAACAAAATGTAATTTGACTCTGGAGAAGATGGCTTAGGGGACATCCAAGGATAAATTTTGAAGTATGTGTCCTTGTTCTTTTTTATGGGTGTGGCAAAACCACCATGACCACCAAGAACAGATGGTGTCTTTCTTCATGAAAACATGAATAGTGATGTCAAAATTAGATGAAATACGAAAAATGTACAATATTCAAGATTAGTGATTTCTTAGAAAAAACTTTGAAAGACTCTTCCAGAGATTCCCATTATGTATGAATGAGTCTTGAAGATGGATTTTCTCTGTTGTCCTGGTGTTGATGTTAATGTATCTGTGCTTGGTAATGTGTGAATTAACATGCATAGCTCCTCCTGACACATTGTAGGTGGTATAAGAGTCCATATAATACCCTAAGAAAGCTATGTTGAAATCCAGAAAAAATGTGTTAAATGAATGACTGTACATATAGACTATTTCAGGAAGAGATGACATAGGAGTCCTTGAAAGAGTTCTATTATATTTTCAGACATCAGTGATAGTAAGATAAGTACAGAAACTTTAAGGATGTTTCTGGGTTATTTCATAGTCTATCAGTGAATTTCACCTTACCCTACATTTATAGATTTTTCAAAACACCTTGAAGTTCTTGAATAAAATACTTGCATATTGTTGCTGTAAAATTCAGGATAGTGTGCGCTTGTAGTAAAACTAAGCCTGGCTGAGAGGGCTTTGACAGATATTTGATGGGTGCCTGAGGTTCTGCAGTTCTTAAGAAATGAAGAAACATGTAAATTTAGAAGTACTGAACCAGGATACAAGAGAGAACTGAAATTTAAGCTATGAACATCTGTATTTCCAACATTCACATCTGAACATTCAGCTGACCCTGAAGGTATAAACTCAGGGAAGATTCAAGTTCTAGAGTAGTATCCATTTTCTGTTGCATCACAGTCTTATTTTAGTCTTTTCATTTGAGATTCAATTCAGTAGGTTTTCATAACTGTGGAAAGCCTCTGTCTTACAAACATATAGCAGAATACGGGTATTAGCTTCTTTTGACCAGAGAGATTCTTACTCCATTGCCTCTGTGCAAGGTAAAACACTCTGAAAATGTCTATTAAAACATGAGTCATCTCATCATAAAAAGCTATCAGGTTGGTCAGGCTTGATTTACACTAGGTAAAAAGTCTTCCCAACTACTGTCTTTCATTTGTTTAAAAACAGCTTCCCAGAGGACTTAGCCCACGGTCTTCATGGGGTAAGGCTGAGTAAGCCCGTGTTATCCTTATTTTCATCCTTGCCCTTCTTGATGATGGGTATGATAGTTGCCTTCTTTCTGGATGTCAGGAAACTGTGATTGCTATCACCTTTTGAAGATTGTTGAGAGTGGCTTTGTGATGATATCTACAAGAACCCACAGGGATGCATCTTGTCTCATCCTGCGGACTTGTTCATGTCCAAATGGCTTAAGTGTTCCCTGTTATCTTCCATGACAGTGACTGATAATTGCATTCCCACAGATTCTGTGGTGTCACCACATCTCAGTATTTCCAGTGATGTCATAGATGTCTGACTGTGTGTGGACTCTAATTCCTCCTACTTGATTCTCATGTGCATGGATTTGTGTATGAATATTTGAGATATGCTCCAGCTGTACCACCTTCTGAAGTGGAGTGAGAGGGATGGCCCTGTCCTCTGAGTATTTCCTCTCAATTTTTTCTTCACCCATTTCACTTGCATTCTGTCCTCAATGTACCTAGTTTAAAATTCACCTCACTAGGTTAGCAAAGCCAGTCAGAAAACATGCTCATATTCCCCTTTGACGTATGGATTTCACATCTCCCAGCAGTTCTCATTCCCTGGTCATGAAAGCCAATGCTTTGCCTGCAATATCAGCCATGCAGACAGGTGTTGGTCTGCAGGATGCATCCATTCCTGTGTCCCTCACCCTAGTTGCTAGAGCTGCTTGGTCCATTCAAAGTTTCCCTTAGTGATGTCATTGTTTCCCACAGTCATTGTTTCCCACAGCATAAGTAGCAAAAGTCTGAGGGTGACAGGATCTTTCCACAGCTTATGCATCTTTCCATGATGCAGCTCTTCTCTCTACCATAGTGCTCCACAATGACAGACACCACTCACACATGGTGCTCCACACCGTCACAGTCCCCTCCTGGAAGGTGGTTCTCCAGGAGCTGCACTGGAGGCAACAGTGGAGTCAGGTCACCAGCCAGGAGCCTCCCAGAATAACATTTGCCTCATGTTCTTGCATGAGTGATGTGCAGTATGGTTGACAGATCACAGCGCTGTTTCTCTTCAGAGACCATCTACTCCTACCATTATTGCAAGAGGAAACAGTGTCAATATAGCGTGATTTTAATTGTACGTCCTCTGCTAGCTTTCCTAACCACAGTTAAACTTCAGCCTTTCCTCTTTTGTGCACAATAAACAAGGACATATTGCAAATCTCTTTGATTATGCTAGGGTGTTGGGTTTTTTTTCAAAACTTATGCAAAGAAAAGAGTACAAATGTATTCTAATTAGAACTTGGTTATAGTTCTTTATGGCATCATAAGAAACTAGAGATCCAAAATTCTGTCATATCCAGATTTACTGCCTGCAATACTAAAAAAATAAAAATAAAAATTCATTTCATGATTCGTCTATTTTGCAAACAGAGTAAAACTATGAAAACAAGCCAAACAACACACACACCACCACCACCCACCCCGCCCCTGTTGCCAAAAAACAGTTAGCAGATGCTAGGATTATGGTGTACAACACACAAATATTTTCCTTCTAAGGGCACTTCTATTATTTACAAAAGAAAGTTTAGAAAATAAGTGGTGGTAAGCTTCTGGGTTGCTAAGAATTCCTAAAGTCTGAGCTAAAGATTTTATTTTAGTCCCCATAGCAACTATTAGGAGGGGACCTCACTTTTCTTGCAGTCATCTTAATTAGGAATTTACTTCACTGAAGGTAAAAAGCCCAATGTAAGAAATACAAAATGTATTCCTACTAGGACTAATCTGTAAAAATGATAATTTTTTTTGTTAGTAATAAAGCTCTCTTTAATAGGTAGATTTTCACGTCAAGCCCCAGGTTTCTACAAACTTATTGTGCCAAAGTTTCTCTAGGGTTCACAGAAGACCAACTTCCAAGTGTGCTGACAGTCAAACTTCCCTATGCTTACCTGTGTGATTGCTAGCAATGATTTTCCACTCTTTGCCACTTTGGAGTAATTGCTGGAAGAATAAAAAGAGTAGCATACAAGCACCAAATATCCATCTAAGTCTTTTCTCCTTTAAAAGTAATTCTCAAAATACAATAATGAATAGACTGTAGTCATCAAGACTTATCACAGTAAATCATAGTTCAGAAGGTCAGAAAAATAAAAAGCTGCAAAACCTAGAATGTGTAGCAATCTGTTCCAGGACTTGTAGTCCGTTGACCTGTATATACATATTTTCAACAATTAATAATCTGTATGAATTTAGGAATACAAGAGCATGATCAAAAGTGGAACAGCTCCATGGCATTTTTAGTAAAGGTCTTTGCATTTCAGTGCATCCAGCTGAACACTGATAGTAAAACACACACATCCCAATAATTTCCATCCTTGCAAGCAGTTCATGAGGGAGAAGATCGGAGACAAAATCCTACAACAAACAGTATTGTGTATTTGCTGTGGAGGAATAGTTACAGGAAAAGTTACAGGCATTGGAAAGAGTCTGCTTTGACACCACTGATGTCAGAATGAATCCAGGAACACAGCAGAAGGATTTTCCACAGCTCTGGAAGGTCTGCAATGTCCCACAGCTGCAGCATTTGTTTGAATAGACACTTGTTTTTTGAGTGAAATTGCTTAGTAAAAATGCTCTGGAAACAACAAAGACAACCAAGTTTATATCAGAGATTTGTAGCCAGGGTTCTTTACATAGCTGAACATCCACAGCTGTGACAGTAATCAAGTGCACAAGGTTTCTTTTCCTTGGTTAATTGTGATGAAATTGTTTCTAAAGCTTGGAGAAGTCAGTAGAAAGCAACTGGGAATAAGGGAAATGGTCACAGACTCCTGGCAATTAATAAAACAGAACTGAAATGTAAACAGTACAGTGTAGGTAGAAACATTTGTTGCTAATCTTCCTGTGATTCTTCAGTAAAATACATAGCCTTTTTCCCAGGGTAATGCTCTGAGGTAATGGGTTTAGAAGTGTTTTTCCAAGGTCGAATGCGTCAGAGCAGAGACACATGGGCTTGTAGCATAACTGGGGAAGGAGGTGATTGACACGCTAGTGATGGCCATGCTGGATGGCTGAAACACAGGTTTGCGAGCTCTCCACAACGCTGGTAGGAGAAGGAGTGCTAGCAGTCCTGAAATCTACTTTCTTCTAAATGTAACTGGCTTTTTTTGGCCTGAATGCTGATACCATTCTGATGGCTTACACAAAGGGGGTGGAAGAAGGATTAGGGTTCTGGGTCAGTGAAATACTCAAAAGGGTCATATAAATTATGAAAATATTGTTACAGAAGTCGTTCTCTTTCCTTTTAGCCATGCCCAGTGATTCTCCATGCTTTTAACCTTTTTCTTCCTCCTTCAGAATTTAAATGCTAGTCCTACTGTAAATGCAATGAAACGTAATGCATAGAGGTGTATTCTGTGCTCCAAGATGACAGAAGTAATGTTAAAAAAAAAAAAAAAATAGTCTCCTCGGATCTCCATTGCTTTGTCAGGTATATTCCAGCAGGAATATTCTGTTTTCCCATACCTGGGTGGTACCAGAGCAAAACCTTCAGAAACACAAAGCCATACGGCTTCTTTCAGACTGCAGATGTGGCAGCCCAGACCTGCCCAACTTCCTTCCCTCAGTCTCCTGCTTTCATCTGCAGCCTGAGCCCCAAGTGACTGTTCTATTCACTGCCACAGTCCTAGGAGCCTGGGTAATCTAACCCTTAATACAGATAGAGAGCACTTAATTTTGGGTTAGCTTTGCCAATTACTTTCTTTAGCTCTTTCTACTGTTCTTAGTCTTCAAAGACCTTGCTTCGTAGATCCCCCTACATTTAATATTACAATGTTTTGATACGATCACAATTTATTTTCTCATAACTTTCTGGTTCTGTATATCTCTGCTATGTTCTTTTTTTTTCTTTGCTGACACTCTTTGCCTCTTTACTGGTATTTTCTGAGAACGACTTGTTATTCGTGTGGTGCGCTTACATTTTTCTCTTCTAACTGCACCCTAGAGCTACATTCTGTTAGAAAACATTTTTTTTTCCTGATTAAGAGTGTGGATATGACCAAATGTTGTTGGATATGGGGTGGATATCTGACACCAGACGCTGTAGACAGATATCTGATAAATGCTGCAATTCTGGAAAGCAGTTCCACTGGTATTAGCAAACAGCCATTCTACCCAAATACCTAAAGATGCCTTCCTTGCTTCCAGTATTCATGGAACAGACCTTAATTTAGGCCAAAAAATGAGAACAACTTTGGGAAACTTGGTTTTCATAAGTTACAGAAGAAAAATTTTATTTGATTATTATTATTTAGTTATTAATATTATTGTTCTTGGCCTTTTGACACTCATATTCAGAGAACTTCACAGCTTTCCACAGAACTGATGAAAGGCTCAGCAGAATGATTTCTTCTCTTACATTGGTGCAAATAAAGAAAAATGGAAGAAGAATGGCCAGTCAAAAATATTGTCAGGACTGAAGGGGAAACACTGGAAGGAAATTATTTTATTTTTTTTTAATGACTCCTTCTCTTACAACCCTGAGGAAAACTGAGGTCAAAGCAACACTAGTACACTGTGCATTAAAAAACCTTGTTCTAGTTTCTCTCTACTCTTCCTTTCTAAGCTCAGTGAATTTGGTAGCACACTCTGTAGTAAGGCATCTGTTGGATGGAGACATGAAAAATGTTAAATTTAGCCTAGGAACACTACCTCTCTTCTCTGGATGACAACTCAGGGCAAAGCCAAATTTTAAGCTTTCTGATTTTTTTTCTGTCTCTGCTTATTGTAGAGGGAGATTAGGCTTTAACCTTCTGACTATCCCCTCCTTCATACCATCATCTAGTTTAAACATACAACAGGTTATTAAATTTCCCCAGCTACTCCTATGCTTGAGCCAAAGAACTTTTGTTTTATGAGAAAAATAAAATTTTTCAGAAAGACATCCTGTCTTGATTTGGACAAGGCAAAAGATGGGAAATACATCAGACCTCTACTAGTGTACTAGAGATAGCCAGTGAGCTTCATTGTTAAAGTGGTTGGTGTTTCTACCTGAAGTAGCTGAGCTCAGAGCCCTTCCGTCTCCCTTCTTTACCTCTTTCTGTTAAAAAGCCCTGTAGTGTTTGGTTATTTCCCTTAAAGAAAAGGGAAAAAACCTTTCATATGAACTAAGCAGGGAGCCTGTTACTCTTCCTGACAGAGTATGAAACTGGGAGCTGTGGATTAATTTTGTTCAAGTCTGCCATCCTTTCTGGAGTCACTTCTTTCTCCATTCTGTGTATTTGCTCTTTGTCTATTTTATTTTATTTATTTATTTATTTATTTATTTTATTTAGAGCTTTGTACTTGGATCTATTACAATGATTTTTCTTGGGGACTTACTGTTTGATAAACATCTACTTGAGTTCATAGACAGTAACTCGCTGTCTATGCATCATGTGTCATCTTATTTTCCTTTCCACCAGTCTTAATGTTATTTCCAAAGCTTATCAGCAATGATTTAAGTGATAATCCTGTGTAACTGTGGAAATGCTGTATAGCATTTGCTGTGTGAAATGCTCTAGGGCCTCAGGTTTAGTACTAGTCCCTATGATACTATAATAGAAATTCACTTATTCACTTGACATTTAGTTATGATTACTTGTTCCATTTCTGTTAATAATGCTGGCTATACTTAGTAGTGTTGCCATCTGAGCAAAATAATTTTTCTTAACGAAGCTTTATGTCATTAACTAAGATGACAGAGACATAAAAAAGGCACTTGGGACCCTCTGACTGTAAATTTTAAGTGATGCAAAGCCAGCTCAGTTTTTGTATCATTAAGCAAGAAAACTGTGGTATTGATCTCCCAGGTCAACTACACTGCCCTTGTCGCTTTATTTCAATATTGTTAAGAAACCTTTAGCCACCTGTGAAGGAGGGAAGAGATTGAGGAGATTCCCAAGTGTGAAGGAATCCCAAGCTAGAGGAAAGTCATCTTTATGTCAGTGATCTTACACTACTTTCACAGAAGGTATTTTGGGCACAGCAAAAGTTGGAGCATGTTGCCTTCGTCCAACCGTTAGCGAAGGAGCAATGCTTAAATAATATTCCTGACAGAAAAATTTGTAGCAACCTTTACACTGAGAAGTGAACCAATCTGAGGCTGGCTCTTCTCTCTCACATTGCCTTTTCCTATTGAGCTCATTGGATCTGCTCCTCATTTATGCTGACATATGCATGAGGACTGAAATACAAGCGGCATTCTCACAAATTCAAGTGTGACTTCCATGAGTCAAAACTATAGAACACAGCCCTGTAAAAATGTTCAAGGCCACCTGGAGGGGCAGATTTGAGACGAGATGCATCACTCACCTATTCAACTTGATGGAGAGTGGCTCCAGAACAAAAAAAGTTAGTGTCAGCATCCAGGGGTAGAACTTGATCATTATGCATGTTTTTGAAGAGGCCAAGTTCAAAATTAGTTATTAAAATTTAGAATATATAAATACTACTAATACAGTTGTGTAATGGACTGAACGTTCTTCTAGTTAATTATCTTTGAGATATTTTGATTATTTTCTCTATATTTCCACCTAATAAGCTTCATACTGCATTTGTATGTTTTTTGCATCAGAAATTCTTCCTGTCTATTTTGGAGATGAAAAGAATATAGATATTAAGTTCCATGAAAAAAAAATAATCTGAGTAAATGTGACCTAAAAGAACTATGGAAAATCACTCCTTCTAGTGTCCACTTCAATAAGATATATAATGACATTTTATCTTGTGTATGCTGTCTCTTCATGGTGTTGAAACCTGGCATTGCATCTGAACATCCTTTTTTCTCTGCATGTGGCCCCTACATTAATCCAAATACAGGAGTTGTAGAATATAGAGCAAATATAGAGAGTATATAGAATATAGAGCAATACCTACTACCATTTCATGTTAGAAATTGAAATACAAACTATAAATGTTCAGAAATATAAATATTCATATAAAATTACTGCTTTCCAAATGGTTTAAATTTCACTGGTGTCAGTTGTAAAGCCTGTTATTTCTCCCATACACTTCTGGCATATGATCTATGTTATAGATTAGTGATAAAAGGGTGGGGATTGTGCGAAAATCAGGTACAAACATAGTTCACCTCTTGGAAGTATTTATTGTTATATTCAAATTTATTGTTAATGAATCTTAATGGCTAAGCAGCCAATTTATTGTCCATAGGAGTTGGAGAAAACTACGGTGAAGCAGCACAGAAACACTGAAAAGAGAAGCTCTTTACACAGCATTTTTTCTTTGAAAGGTTACACTGCTGTCTTACCTTAAATTGGCAATGAGGTAAAAAAAGAATTTTAATAGGTTGATGAAGGAAAAGAAAACCAAAACAAGCATGTGCATTTAAGGAGATCTGGTTTAAAACTGTTCAGCTCTGCCCTCAGATACTTTTCAAGGACATTTCCTCTCAAGACTGCAAATTATTTTGCAATTAAATTGTCTTTATTGTGAGATGGTGAAATCACCCTAAATGAACTCAGTTCAACACCAGCATGGTGCAGGAATGGCTGTTGGGCCCAGCTAGGCAAGCTTACAGGGAGGGAGGCTTGACCCAGCTTTTATCCCTTGGGAATTCTGCTTGGTGTCTCAAGGGCTGCAAGCAAGTCGGTTCTTCCTTGGCCCATGCCTGATGAAATAGATATTTTAGGGAGTTTATGCTACTGCACATCTCTCTAAAATACTTTCTGTAAGGCCCCCCTATCGTGAGTTTGGCCAAAAGAATCAAGGGTTTAAGAAGGAAAGCTTTGCTAGGTAAAAAACCTTAGAAGTTCTTCCATGAATTCTGCTGGTAAAATTTATTTTAGAAAGCCTTCTAGTTAAAAGCATCTTAAAAATAAGGGATAGAATCTACAACAGTTAAGGCACCACAGCTTTTCCTAAAAATGCAGAAAATGCAGCTGTATTAGACCTTACAGAGAGTAAATATGGTCATTCATATGCACATCCAGTCTTTTTTATATTCTTTGTTCCATTGCTACTAATAATCATGTTCCTTGCAAGGCCATCTAGGAAGAGAAATGATTGTATCAAGAAGAGTTTCTACCAAAAAGGGATAAAGAGATGAAGAATATCTGTTAATACAATTTATGAACAGATAGGTTTTGCAGGTGTTCCATATTATACATTTGGATTTCCAAATCTGCACCTAATATTTTTTCTTTCCATAGTGAGTATGGTAGATTAATTTTTATCCAAATATCTTTTAAAAGAACATTCTGATTCACTTGCCAGAACTGGATATGAATTTTGAAACAGAGAAAATGTTCATGTTTGCTGTAAGAATTGGCACCCATTCTATATCACTCCAGGAATGGTTCCTGCACTAGTAGGCTGTGAAAAGGATGAAATTCAGTTTTAAAGGAAAATCCATTTATAAAAGGTGATATTTATTGATTATTTTTTTTAGCACTCATTAAACAGAAGTGGCTTTCTCCTTCCATACCGAAATTATTTTTTTCATTCATGCTTGTCTGCTGGTGCCAAAAAAATATATTGATTTTGGCACTCCCCATCCTCTCTCTGTAGCTTGCGGAGAAGAGTGTAAGCCAAACACAGGCATGGTGTGTATATGATATAGGCAGCTCCCTGAAATCCAATGTAATGGCCTGAGTGCAACATGATGAGCTGTACATGGAAAGAGTACAGAAGAACAGGCTGATGGCAAGAAAAATACTCAAGAAAAGGTTTCATTTTATAGCAAGTCTTTCTGGCTTTTGAGGTCCTGAATAATTTTGACTCTTCAGTAGTGTTTAGCTGTATACTGGTTTGTCTAGCCCAGAATGTGGTCAGCTTGGTTCCCTGAGAGCAAGGGCTCAGAACTGCAGGAGTGATGGTGAGTTCAGCCAGAAGGAAGGACAAGGATCATGCCTCCTGCCAGCAGGGTGTACCATCCAGAACTGCCACGATGGACTGTGGGTTTGTCTCATGAGGAAAGGAAATGGGTTTGATGACAGTCATGGACTGTCTGAGGGATGCATTTTCATGACAGATCTGCTGTATATTACTTCATATCAGCCGTGATGTTAATGGGATCAAATACAGCATTTCTAATGTGATTTACATAGTAACAGCACACCAATACTTTTTAAGGACTAAGAAGCTGTGCAGCAGATACCTGGCCTCCTTTCAGAACAATGCTTGCTAATCCCTCTTTCTTGATCCACTATTAAGGAAATTGCTATTTTAAAAGAGTCAAAAGCATCACCATATTAGCACATATATACACCCTTCAGAGAACGATGGATAAATTAGATTGACTAGAGATATTTTATAGCTAGAATGATAAAAATAAGCACAGAAGGGGAACCTGACAGATTTTATGTTAAACAGATCACTAAGAAATTACTATCTTTCTCCCCTGCATTCACTTTCAGATCATTAAATCCCTGATTAAATTCTTGGGGTTGCATATGAACCCGAACAGCTGTACTCAGACTTCCCTTCCGAGGAAAGAACTTGCCTGTGACATGGAGGAGCTGTGCAATACAAGTCACTTCCAACTCATCAAGAATGAACAGAACTAAGGACTTTAAATGATGACAAACTTGAATTGTTGATAAACAATTCATTTTAATTGTATACTGTGACACGACATGTTTCTTAACTTATTTTAATTCAGGTCGGAATCAGAGTTTTGGAAAGCTGGTGGAGAGTTTATGAACTCTAGGATTGTTTCTTGGTATCGCCTAAATCACAGTCACATAAAAATTTCAATAATACAACTATAGACTCAGTATTTAATATTGTAGGATAAATGTACAGAGAAAAACCTGATATTTTCCTAAGGAAGTTCTTTTAGTCACATTTTCACTGTGATCGGAAAAACTCCTCGGTTCTCATGATACTGTACTCTCCTATCAGTTCCTGGTTATATCATTAGTATTATTATAGCACAGATTCACCAGGGAATACCCTGGGGCATTCTGTGTATCTTCCAAGGAAGTGACAAAACAGAACAGGCAAATGAACGTTTCTTCCCTCCCCTACCCCTACCGTCACCCCCCATTTAAATTTCTTTCTTTTAAATGACATGAAATAAAGTAGTCAGGTAAGATAATAAAAAACTCACAAGCAGAAAACCTGTTCCTAAAAAAAAAAGAACATTGGGAAATTAAGTTATCTTTATAAAAGCTTCCTGTTCACTCTTCCACTTTCATTCTTCTGAGTGACTAAAAACTGATGGTACTTTTTGGACATTTGCTATGCTTGACGTCACTCATCGTATCACTGATTTATACACTTCACTCAATTTCACTGTTCTATTGGATCCTGGATTTTATTGTTATCATTCTTTTTCACTTGTGAAAAACGTATAAAAGTATGTGGTCATGTATGAGCTCATGATACGGGCCTTTGTGTTACACTTATTTCTAAATATGTGCATGGGGGAGGATGATTTCTCCCTCTCGATGTGTTTACTCCTGCAAAGAACTATTTATGTATATACTAAAGAATGCAGTGATGCTTGGGGAAGGGGATACAGGCTGAAAATAACTTCGTTTTAGTGAAAGTTGAATAAAGATGTGTCTAATTAAGTTTAGTAATACTTGATTTTAGGGCTGAGTATAAACTAGTAATAATAGGATCCTTCTACAAATACTGAATTGTGAAAATAAATAAAGATCTTAATTTAGGTTTGTAAGATCCTGAGATTATAACTTCCCCCCTATGCTTTCATCAGGTAGTATACCTTTAGTAAAGTATGAAACGCAGCCTACTCTGAGTACTCTGAAGTTCATATTCCTTCATCCCTCATTCCATGAGTCGCTGGCTACTTGGGTTAAATGCACCGTGTCCGGTTTAGATCAGAATTTTCTCAAACCCATATTAACTGTCAAAATAGTTTGGAAAGCCAGTTACTGGTAATGGTGGGTTTGTCAGCTAATAACAATTGAATAAGCAGCTTTGATTTTTCACTGTGCAGTGATTTAATAGAAAAAGCATTAGATGCCATAGGCTGGGGTGGTTTTTTGCCAATAGCTATTTTCAAATCGTTATTTAGTAGGAAGTACCCTAGAGCAAAGGTAATGAATAACCAGGTTCTCAGGTGCTTGCTTGAATACAGTTAGTAAAACCGCATGTTTATAAACTGTTTCCCAGCTTGTGTCAGACAATTTTTTGTTTACAAGTCACACATGATGAAGTAGTACTGCGGACTGGGCATAAATAGTTTTGCTCTGCAATAAAAGAACTTCTCTGGAAGCTTTGTGCCTAGCCTGTTTTGTCGGAAAAGAGGCATGGGTTGTTTCCCAAGATTGTTCATAGTGTTCACAAACATAACCAGTATAAACATGCTAGATGGGAGTATTCAAGGAAAGGGAAATCTAACTGACTTTCACAGAACAACCAGCCCTCAGATGAATCTACAGAGGGAGAAAGGTGTGAAAGCTGGAAAGCAAGAAAAAGAAGACATCTTTGTAATACCAGATAAAGTGGAAAAAGAAAATAAAAAAAATAATAAAGGAAAGAAAAACCAGAAAATATATGTGCTGTTCTTACATTGCTTTTCCCAAAGAATACATCAGGGTGTGAATGGGATGGATTTTTCTTGCAGAGGATTATTCAATTTGTTTCTCCCTTTCTTTTCCCACTTCCTTGTCTCCTCTAAGCTTCATGATACATCTTTAGGCCTCTCCTCCTCCTGCAGTCTTTTCTATGCTTCTACTTCCCCAGAGTCTTCCTCCATACATTCTTCTTTTGATGCTCCATTCCAAAGACTTGCTTTCATCCTTCAAGTCCAAGGCCCTTATCCCATAATCCTATCCTATACCATAAAATCTGAGGTTTCAGAAGTACCTTTCCATTCAGCTAAGGACATTCCTTCCCCTACCAACCTTGTTGTCAACAGCTAGCTAATGTACATGTAACAGAAATGTACTGAATGTAGACAGTAAGGTTTTTTAATTGAAATCATCCCACATAAGTGACTTTGGTCCTAAACAGTGAAAATCCCCCCTTACATTCTGCTTATATATGATATACGCAGAGCTATTGCCTAAAGTTCACCTATATTGCACAAGTCACCTTGAAGTATAAGGAACAAGTGAAGCAAAACATGAGGAGACCTTTCCTTGTCTCAGAGTTAACACATTAAAATATTTTTGGATGCACTAAGCTAAGTCACTCAAAAATTAGATTTGAAGTTATCAGGCTGGGAAAAGAGACAAAGCATGACATCCACCAAACTAAAGTCCTACTTTTGTTCCGGTTGTAGCTGGCTTCGGTTGAGTGTCATACTGAATTTGGGTAAGTGGAGAGCTGGAACATGAAGAATATATTGCCCAAAGTGGCTTTCAGTTACTTATAACTAAATAAATTTTTTAAACGATATCTTCCTAAGCCAAACCCAACCAAAAATAAACAAGCATATAGTTGAAACAGAGAGGGTATGCTAAAACTCTGTATTGTGTTTTGTATTAATAGGAGGACTAGATGCATTCTAAATAAGGCAGTAATTACACTGCAATATCTTCAGTCATTCGGTCTTAGTAAAGTGAATCCTTCCATCTAACTGATCTGTTAGACAACTTTTTTTTTTTTGAACAATGATATATAAAGTAATTGTTTGGTATTAAAAATTCAGAAAGAGGGCTTTCCTGTGTTTAACATCTTGAAGCATCATCTATGTATAAACTCCTCTCTATTTTATTGTCACTTAGGTTAGCTTCCCTGCTGATCAGCTTAACTGTCCCAGGGCCTGTTTTCTGGTCCTGAGGCCAACTGGCAGTTTGACCATACTATTAAGCTCCTTTGGTTTCCAAATCACACCTGAATTACCTTTCGGGAATGGCCTGTGGCCCATTGTAATTCCTGATCTGTACTAGGGAATTGTTATTAGATTTCCCAGGTAAAAAAATAAAAATAAAAAAACCCCAAACACACCCCCCACACCCCCCAAAAAATCACCCAAGAGGTTACTACATTTTAAGAGTGTAGGCAGTTGAGTTCCAGTGTCTGGTTCTCTGCCATAGCAAATAGACATGATTGAAGAGTACTGGAACAGGAATTATTGCCCCACTTACACTGAGCAGACAAATTGCAGAAAGAAGAGGAAAAAATTTATTCTGAATCAAACTGAACATTTTTGGTTCTTTGTTATTTTTTTGTTTGCTTCATATTTTGCAATGCCTGGGATTCACTTAAAGCTGCAGATTTGTTAAAAACCAGTGTGCTCAAGGCAATGCTCGAAACTGAACTGCAATCTTTGTATTGTACTTTCTTCTGGCAGAATCTTCAGAATACACAGAACTTTACTTGCTTCCAAACCCTCCTGCTCACTAAGATAAGGCTCATTCGAAAAGCAAACAAGCCTGCTAAAAAAAATGTCCACATAGCACTTCTTTTTTAACCCAGGCTGTGCTGAAGATAGTTTTCTACAATTCGTTAAATGGGATGTTGAAATCACAGTATGTTCTTGAATATCTTGTTACGAGTCTCCTCATACCCTGTTCCTTATTGCCTCTGCCACTTTTCCAGAATCAAGCCAAGCACACCTGGTTTAGCAAACAGATCCGTTCTCTTCTCTTGCTCCTCAGACTTTCTATCCTCCTCCTCCTGGTAGGATCCTCAGTCCCTGACAGCTGCCTGGGCTTACTGCTACACTTGACCCTACCCTTACACAAACTGGCCTCTTTTCAAGCTGGGTGATGCTGAATGGGCACAGCACCTTTGTCTTTGGCTCCTGCAAGTGTTAAGTGCTGTCCCAAATCTTTGAATCAGAACCCTAATTCTGATGGCCAATAGGTCATTGGGTTTAATGGTGAATTTTCTGGATTTATATGTAGCAGCATTTTGAATTGGCACAAACCTCCAGTAAATATATTCCAGCTCTCTTAACTGTTTTGCAAATAACAAATTTTAAAAACCTGGGTTTTGTTAAAATTCAAATGCCATTTAAGGTTTTTGTGGAAATGTTACAGGCTACACACACATATAAAACAGAAACAAGCTCCCCAGGAGAGATATTTTGCTGTTTGGGAAGCAGCAGGTCTCCTGAGACAGAAACTCTCTCCCTGTGATTTGTTTACATTATGTAGGAACAAAGACCATCATTCCAACAAAAAAAAATGAATGGCACCTTAATTTTTAAGTTCATAACTCAGCTGACAATAATATTCTGTAAATCTGCAATATAGGCAGAAATCAGTACATATTCAAAAATTAATATCTGAAAGCAACAAGGTGCACATTTCTAAAGAACAGAAACAGCTGCTTTTGCCTATTTCACAAATCATTCCCAATTCCAGCACAGCAGGAATTTCCCTTTCAAATTCTCTGTTACCCACAGAGAGAGACAGAAGAATTGAAGAGAAGTTGCAGGGCGGGTCTCATTGATGTTTATAAAGAGCTGATGGGAACATGTAAAAGGGACCGAGCCAGGCTCTTTTCAGTGGTGCCCAGTGACAGGAACAGAGGCAACGGGCACAAACTTAAACACAGAAGGCTCCCTCTGAACATCTAGAGACACTTTTTTTACTGTGATGGTGACCAAGCACTGGGACAGGTTGCCCAGGGAGGTCATGGGGTCTCCATATCTGGAGATATTTAAAAGTTGTCTGGACACATTGCTGGGCAGTAGCTTTAGGTAGTCCTGCCTGAGCAGGGGGTTGGACAAGACCTCCAGAGGTTTTGTCCAACCTCAACTATTCTGTGATTCTGTGATCACAGAATGGGAACAAGGACTCTGTGTTTCTGGGAAAGGGGAGGCAAGGAATCAGGGAACTTAGATGCTGGAAAAGACCACTGCAGCGTATGGACAACATATGAACAGCAAACATTAAGCTAAAAGACTATATGGGGGAAAAAAGAGAACGTGTACAAAAATACATAGGCCACTCTTTCGTCAAATGCAGCCATCATGCAAAGTAGCACAGGATCACAGAGTAGTTGTGATCACAGAGATCACAGGATCTCTGGAGGTCATCTGGCTCAATGTCCTGTTCAAAGCAGGGTCAGAAAGTGCAGGTTGCTCTAATTCTAATTCTCCCCATCTACTCCGCTCTTGTGAGACTCCACCTGGAGCGCTGCATTCAGCTCTGGGGCTTCCAACATAAGAAGGACATGGACCTGTTGGAGCAAGTCCAAAGGAGGGCCACAAAGATGATCAGAGGGCTGGAGCACCTCTAATGTGAAGACAGGCCGAGAGAGTTGACATTGTTCAGCGTGGAGAAGAGAAGGCCCCAGTGACACCTTACAGCAGCCTTCCAGTACCTCAAGGGGGCCTACAAGGAAGCTGGAGAGGGACTTTTTACAAGGGCATTTAGTGATAGGACAAGGGGGAATGTCATTAAGCTGAAAGAGGGTAGATTTAAATCAGATATTAGGAAGGAATTCTTTACTGCAAGGATGGCGAGGCACTGGCACAGGCTGCCCAGAGAAGCTGTGGATGCCCCATCCCTGGGAGTGTTCAAGGCCAGGCTGGATGGGGCTTTGAGCAACATGGTCTGGTTGACAGTGTCCCTGCCCATGGTAGGAGGGTTGACTAGGTGATTTTTAATGTCCCTTCCAACCCAAACCATTCTGTGATTCTATGAATTGCATAAATAAAAGAGCATTTGAAGCCTATTTGATCCATACTAACCAGAAAAGTAGAGTACAAACCATCTCCTGTCTTTTGTTGCCTGAAACTGTACTTGGTACATCCACAGTACATCTTAGTACATTGGCAGCCAGAACTTTACTCAAGATCTGTGATCCTTTGACAACAGTCTTTTTGTTCTTAACTATCCACTGTTCATGGCATCATTTTCTGCTGTTTCCCTCTTGCTTGACATTTTTCTTCAAAATTTCCAAGGTTTACCTTTGGGAAGAGCTGCTCTAGCAGGGCTGAGATTTTCAAAGTGGTGGACCCCTTGGTAAAAGCATAAGCATAGCAGTAACCAGTTGCCAGTGAGTAAGCAGGTCTTCAAAGAAGGGAACAAGTTTGCTTTATAGGTAAGGGCTAAGGAAAGCAAACAACACCAAAGAGGTATAGGTAAATAAAGGACTACAGATTTTTTATTTTTTTTTTGTAAGGCGATTTCCATTCTAGAATTCCAGGGCAACTATTCTGCAACAAAAAAATCATTTTGGTAGAAGGACCCAGTCAGAATTCTTTGCCTGTGGTTTGCAGGCACATTTCTATGTATTCTTTGTGAAATGTCTGGCTTTCTCTAGTAGTCACCCATGCATGCCTTTATTATGTCTGCTTATTCAGTCATGTTCCATGGCACTACCATTTTATGTCTGGTGTTTCCCCTTCAAACAACTTTTTTTGTCACCCTTCTCTAAGTTAATATGATCACTTTCAGTTAGTTTTCTTATTCCATACTTGCACACTAAGATCTGCCTCTCCTGAGGAAACCCGGTGGTAACCCTGAAAAAAACCTGTAAAGAATGAACAGATTTTTAAAGTATTTTACAAGCAAACCTGAAGTTGTACATACTTCAACTATTAAGAGTATTAAAACCTTGAGTTACAACTTAACATAAATATAAATCAGAAGACTTTCATTCTTGTAAGTTTAAAAGTTAATATGAGCAAAGATATAAAAACAACCAAATACTTACTTGATTTAACATGGACAATAAACTGGGAGACAATAGTGGGTTTGATGGTAAAATACACTATTCTGGAGGAAGGTTATGAGTGGATTTTAACTTAGCATTGTCATTAATGACCTTAGCAAAAAAAAAAAAAAAAAAAAAAAAAATATTATGAAGTACTTGTCGGCATTATCAGTAAGAGATATCACAATAAATACAAGGCATAGCTGAACTGTTTTGAGTATAAAAATATGTGATGTGAGGACAACAAAATCAAATTAATTCCCATAAACTATCAGATTAAGCTTATCTTGTCACAGCACAAACTATCAAGCTCCAACAAGGTCTTTTACCATCTCATACCAGCATACTCTTCATGCCAGTCCCTCTGCTGCCCTCACCCCCTCACCTCATCCAGGGCACCTTCTCCTCTTGCTTTTTCCTCTCTTCCTCGGCTGCTCTCTCTTCATTGACTCTCAACCACTTCACAGAACCAGCCACACCTGCACCTTATCTACATCGGCCAACCCACCGCCCCTGAAGCCAGCCCACAGCTGTATGTTATCAATGCTAATTAACGCAGCTTCATTCCTCTACATACTTGGTATTCCTGTACTGGAAAATTAAGAACAGTTTTGACCTCACACATTCAGAAAACACGTTCAACCTAGAAACTGAATGTCTGTAGAATGGGTTCTTAGATGATTTAACAAATCCAGAGTAGGAAGCAAGTGGAGAAAAAGAATTTGGGGTTCTTTAACAGGTCAAAATAAAGGTTGAGATGTCAGTTTTCATAAACATGATCAGGGTAACACCGAGGAATGGAGGAGAAGGGAAAAAAGTAATCTATTGGTACACACCAGTCATGCATGATTTTAGGGACCCTTTTGGAAAGTTCTGTTCTAAATCCTGTATACATACATTTATGCCAAAAATCCAAAATTTATTCCACAGCACAACATTTTAACAGGTCTGTGTTGGCATTGCAATTATTATTTTTAAAAAATGGAAGTAAAACAATTTTCATGACTTCATTTATGAAATGGCCTCTGAATTTAGCCTTTTTTTCCTTTTTTTCTTTCTAAAGCCATAAGACCCAATAATAACTAGCCTCTTGATTTTGCTGTATTTAAATAACATAATTGACATAGGCAGTAGTCCAGAAATGCTGAAATGCTTTAGTTATTGTCATCTAGAAACAAAGCTGTATGAGCAATCAAAAATTACATTAAAATGTGCTCACATCACTTCCAGTCCAATTTCCCGTTCAATTTCACTTTTTAACATAAAGCAAATTCCTTTTGTTCTTTTGTCATCAGAGGTGCAACAAGGAGATGTTACAAACTCAACTTCCAGACTGGAGCGCTTTTCAAGGATTATGAGAAGTAGACTCTTAGGTTATGTAATAGAGCTCATCTGCACATCTGCAAAGGAGTGCAGAAAGGCAACGGCATGAACAGCTTCCCAAATATTACCCTGCTGAGCTGCTCCCACGCCCGTCGCAGGAGCCATCAGGCAGAACTGGAGGGGATGGCCAAGTTAAGAACTCCGAAGGGGGGACACCCTGTCCAGGCCCTTCCCAGAGTTGTCTCAGGATAACCTCAGCCACAGTGTCCAAATGTAACCAATGGGTTAACAACGGACCACCTGGACTGAGGGGCTGCTGCTGTTTGGTACTCATCATGGGGCGCAGGGGAAGAGCACTTCGGGATAGCACAGGACTACGGGATGTGTAGGGGAGAAAAGGGATGAAATTAGGGCCTTGGGGAGGGACAAGTGTGGAAAAATAAAGGGGTAAGGGGAAACTATGTGAAATTATGTATGAAGTATATGAAAGGGAAAATATATGAACTCAGAATAAAGTAACTCAGTTTCAAAAATGCTGAAGAACTTTAAATAGTAATGGTAATGATTACACATGGAGTAGTTCATTCTACTTGTTCAAGTCTAACAATCAATTTTAAGGAAACCTCGAAAACATGCATTACTTAAGATTTTCCCCTTTTTCTGTTAATAATTTTAAAATAATTCTGAATTTCAGTGAAGTCTTTATGTACCTGCAGATGCATTTATTTATCCTTTCACAGTGTAGCGAGTATGATTCAAAATAACAAAATAATGGAATCTGTAAGTATGAAAACAAGACATATTATTTTGAAATGAACCACAATTCAGGCACAAGCTAGCTTTGGGGAATATATGAATGTAATACATGAGAAGAAGTGAAGACAGGTCAAAAAGGACTGCTTACATGTGTGAGTCATGCAAAACTGGGGATGAAATGCTGGGAAAACATTCATCCAGTGGAAGTTAGTAGAGAAAGCAAAAAGTCAGAGGAACTAGGTCCAAGTAATTTTAATAAGAAACAAGCTGCTGTTTATGACAAGTGTCTTTTTTTGTACATTATCTTTTGTCCCCAAAAGTACTGTAAGGAGTAATTCCAGATCCTGGAAATAATTGTCTTGAAACCAAATGCTTGTCTTACAAATGTCTACCATGTGGAGTATAAAGCTGAAATCTGGTCAAATTTCTTTAAATATAATAATAGTTCAGCTGAAAAGACGAAAAAAAGTTGAGATTTCTGGCTTGTGGGGTGGAGCAGTATGGGTTACAGCATTATATTTTCATTTACTGTTTTACCCATTTTCTACATTTCCTTTAGGTCTATCTTGCTTTTACTTTGATTGGCAGAGGGTAAGATTTACAATTAAGGTATATCTAAACTTGTTGGAAAAGATTGCATATGTTGCAAAGCTGATGAGAAAATACCTTGTCCGTTTTCTGAGAAGAAAAAACCCAAATATTTAATAGAGCTATTTTTCCTTGATATGCATCGGATATATACATAAGTTTGCAAGAAAATATTATAACCTATTCCTTTTATCAATAATGCTGCTCTTTGGTTGTTGAAAAAAGTAAAACATCTTCCTTTGAAAGTGCAACAACATGTGTCTAAGGAAAATCAGGTTCATTTCTGTACTATCTATTATACAACATTTGATGAAAATTTATTACAGAATTTTAAATAATATTGGATAATTGTTTTTTAAAAAACCCAAAAAACCAATAAACAACCGAACAAACATGAGAAACAAGACAGTGGGCTGCTTCCACTTAGAGATCCTTTTGTAAGGAGTTTGGAGTCACTGAAATGTACTGACATTTAGGACTCTTTCTTTCCTTTCCACTTATGTTCATCTGAATTTTCCCTAACCACTGTTGCATATTGTAGTGATATTTCTGTAAAATTTTTGCCAAACATCCACTTGAACCTGTTGATGATTTTGGTAGGATAGCATGAGCTATAAATGGCACACAAGCACAAAAATGATCTAAGAACTTTATTGTTTTCAGCATTCATCGCTTGATGTCATTGAACTTTACACAAAACCTTCAATGTAATTTAGCTCTTAATTAAACACCAGAGAAGTCTTTGGGGAAGATGATCCTTTACGCTCCTTGTGTTTTCTGATTCAACAAAGTCCATTTTTGTTTAATTCTTTCCTTTCCCTAACTTGCCAGTAGACCATGCAGTCTAACGATTCCTCAATAACATTATGCTCACCTTGTGTGCATTGCTGTAGGCTGTTTTCATCTGTTGCAACATTCTTGGAGATATTAAATATAAGTTGTAGTGCTACTGCTAACCTCCTTCTGATACAAATTTGAGCATAGTATGTTCAGTTTTGGAGATTAAAAAAAAATAAATTAGGGCACATGACCCTAAAACCATGAAGCTTTTCAGATGAAAGCTATTTTGGATTATATTAAAAGAAAATATGTTTGGCTACTGAGCCTTTCAGAGAGCACATTCTCCTAACTTTCAGATTCTATTTGAAATCATAGACTTAGAAGTGTAATGAGTTCTTCATGGCATAGAAACTCATTTGCAATCATTACACTCAAGGGTCTTTGGTGATAGTAAATGCCATGAAAGTCATGATTAAATTGTCAATCTTCATAATGCTGTGGCTGTCTCCAATCGACACAATCTATAACTAATTGCAGTCAGATATTTTTGAGTATACATAAAATTCTTGGCATTGTACAGGATCAGAGAGACAAAAGAAGAAAGGGCTTAGCAGAGCTGGAGTGGGCTGTCAGGGCTCACGGAGCTTTTGGGAGCCATCCAAGTATGGGCAGCGTGTGGTAAAATGGCAAATTGGGGAGGAGGCACTGCAGCATGCTGCTGTGTTACAGTGTGCTGGCATGAACGAATGATTGTAGGGAAGGAGAAACTGATGAAGGATCAAAGGGAGAGAGCAAGCAATTTCCCAGAGGTTAGTTAATCGAGAAAGTGTTTGCTGAATTTAACATCTGAATATTGGTATTTACCTAAACTAAATTAAAGGGTGGAACTTTCTGTAGTCAGCCCATCACAAACTCAAATGCCTTTCTGTGCTATCATACATGGCTCCATGGCAAAAAAGTGTGATGTTGCAAGCAGAGTGATGGCTTCAGGTGGGAATAAGCAGAATTCATACTTTTAAGGCAACGATCTTTGATGATAAATGGTGTAGGTAAGTCTAGATTTAAAAACTCAGCCCCTAAACAGAATTTTTTTCTCAAAATTAGTGTTTCCAGTTTTGCAGGAGGCATCTTTCAATAGATTAAATAGAAACTAGATTTTACGTACAATGCTTTATTTTCCTTAAAAGTGTTGACTAAAAGTAGATCATCTCCATTTGCCTACTTTTCCCTGGTGCATAATAGACTTTTGCCTGTGTATTTTCCCCTGTAGATCATTCCATGTAAGAAATAGTTGAAACTAAGACTCAAACCTATATTTTCATAAGAAGTAAAGCAAAAGGGGTCATCTTTTCATGCTTGTATTATTGGGCACTTCCTTTTGGCTCGTAAAATTGCTGAGAGGCAGCTGGAAAGGTGCCCAAGCCTCTACCACTGTGGAAACATTTAAACTTATTTCCTTACTGGCAAAAGTATTTTTTTCCCCAAAAAGATTCACAGGGGATCTTCAGTTTCATGTTGACTGCCTCCCTGTTTCTTTACCTGTCCCTCAGTTTCTTTTCTACGTTTTTGGTTGTTTGGTTTTTTTTTTGTCGGTTGAGGTTTTTGGTTTGGTTTGTTTTTTGGGTTTTTTTTTTGTTGTTTTTTGGGTTTTTTTTGAGAGGGGAGGATCCTTTCCTCTGATCTATCTCATACCTAATATTTGGTGTCTTTCACTCATTTTCCCAGGCCTAAGAAATGCAGCATTAAGACAGATGGATTTGAAGAATATTGAAGGTCAGTGAAGAGAACTGACTGGAGTTCTGGAGTGCTTCTTATTTGGAAGAGAAAGTTAACACTCGAATGCTTTACTCCAGTTTCTTCTGCACCCAAGTCCCTTCTTGGGTGTCCAAGGAATGCTTGGCTCCTAGGAAGAGTTGTAAAAAATGAGGGTGCCAGCTCGTGCCTAGGGCAGTGAAGTGGCACTTGAAATTAGAGCCTTTGATTAAAGGATATGAAGGACCAGTCAAATGGGGAAAGCTCTGAAAGTGCAACAATCTGAAAAATCATTACATAAACCTATGTACTAACCTCTCCTTGCTGCCCCACAAAATCTTTGGATGGATATTTTAAGGCACACAACTAGAATGACATATACAGACATATCATCCATTGTATTGTAGCACAGTCACTGCTACTTTCCTTTTTCCTACATCTTTTTCACCTTTTTACCTAAACATCTCCTCCCACCGCTCCAACCCTGATTTCTTATTTCTGTGACCCATGCAAACAAATCCATCTGACATACATAATGTAGCGCTTGATTCCTGGGTATATCCCTATAAATGTATCTGAACCTCATGCTTTGCATGGTTCTGTATCTTTGCCATGCCAGAACAACGTCCTGCACATTATGCATAGTGACAAGCACTGATATGTGTATGCTTTTATTTTTTTCTTTATTTTTTTCCCTGGAAATAGCAAAAGAGACACTCTAGAACAGTCAATCCCTGTGGCAGTCCTGAGCCCTGAATACATTTATTTTCCCTACAAACAGTGGTAGCAACATCCAAGCCACTAGAAATTGGACCCGAATATAAATATATTAAATGGACACAACACTTTTGTAATGTAATTTAGCTTCTGTGAGGAATGTTCCTTTTTTTTGCAAATTCCAAGAGAAGGAAGCCTGTGTATATGACAAAGGTCATTTATATTTGAGCATAAAGGAAGCACTTTTCTTGGTAAAAGGAACATAAAAATTAGCTGAGAGAGCATAAAAGTAAGAATGAAAAGGACACCATTTTCATATTTGAATCTCCCTTAGACAGTATCAGTTATTTCTTCAAAATTGACTGATAATTCCTATAAAAAAATAATTAGTATTCCACACTAAATTTCTCATGAGGCTCAGCATTTCATTTTATATTAGTATTATTCCACAATGAAAGCCACAATATTGGAGTTTTTCTTTTACTTGTTTTGGGACAAACCTTATGGACATAGCTGCTCAGCCTTCTGAATTTGCAGCGTATGCAGCTCTAACCTTGGATGAAATGGCTTCAGAATACTGGTAGAGGTTAATCAATTGACTAATGAAGACAAAACTAAAATTTTCCACCCCACAGTTTCAAATACTATATCCACAAATTGGTTCTTCTTCCAGAAATAAATTATTGAGGAATCAACACAAGTGCCAAAAAAATGCATAAGAGACCCTCACACTCATACTTAGAAGTCCTACACTGCATTTTGCAGGCATTTTCCCTTTATTTACAGAAGCCAGTGGAAATGGGCCATGGACGTTCCTTATAGTGAGAGTGGAGATATCAAAAGTTTGCTGTTTTTTTAAAAAATTATTTTTTTATTTTTTTGCATTGGTTTTCAACAAGAGGAACGCTGTCTAGATATATAATCTTGCCCTTTGCTTATCCACTCAAAGTAGTTATTTCCCCCATCTTCAAATCCATGGAAGTTTCTGTTTCTCTTACTGTTAACTACATAGTTAAGTGAACTAGTGATACAGTTTGAGACAATGAGTATTGCCCTGGAGCTGGGACTTTCACATTGGTGCTGATATTTGGCCACCAAACCACAGCACATCACAACTGGGACAGAGATGAAGCATTAACTAATCAGGATGGAGTAGAAAGAAAGATGTTCTCATGAACTGCATAAAAATCAAGTTAATAAGGGGAAACTCAGAAACCACTTAACCAGTCAAACATTCCTCAAACTGAAATTCAAGAGCAATAATAGAAATAATTCATACTGCAACTCTGGAAACTTGAACCTGATTGTTTTGGTTTCATTTGTTTTATTTTCCCAGGCTTTAATTTCCTCTTGTTGTTTGCTTTTGGTTTCCCTCCCACATCAACTTTTTTTCCTTCACTTATTTCAGAAGAGACTTATTTTTGGTAACACAAATTTTCTTTTGATAGAAACCATTTCAGATAAGTCTGCTACAGTGTTAAACCATAAATCACTATTTCTAGGTATATAGGTTTGTATATGTATACAAACACATGTGTTGTGTTTGGGAACTCATTTGTTGTATCTTTTACTATGTAAGGAATTAAAGAACAAATGCCTGCAAATAGAAGGCAGAAGAAAAAGAGAGGCAGAGGGCATAGACTTTTTTCCCTTCTGGATGTTCTGTACATTTACAATGTAGAAATAATAAAAATTGCCAAACTAATTTCACTGTGAGGGCAGTCTAAAGGGTAGTTTGTATGAACCTGTAACCAGTGGAGTTTCCTAGCTATTCTGCCTCACAATGAGAGTAGGATCCGCAGTTTGCCTACACCAGGCACTAAGAACCAGTTCTGCAATCCACTAAATTCACAATCCATGTGTCAATAAGCTCTTCTTTGTGTTGTACAGCAGCAGTAGATCTTAGATCAGGTTTTCTTCTATTCCAAAAGTGGAACTTAGCAAACCGAGCCTTAATTTTTTTTGTACTACAGTCCTATATTAGGCTGGCAATGCATATCTAACCCAGCATCTCAAACTCCCTCTAAACCAGTTTTTATTTTTTTAATGCACTGGTGAAAGTCTAGACTAATTGTAGCAACAATAGTGGAGTTACTCATATTATGCTGTGTAACTCTGCAGGCTGGTGGACTGAAGCCTGAGCAGGAAGAGCTGCTGCTCCCCAGAGACTGGAAGAAGTCTTCCCGTGGATGTTGAGGGCAATGGTGAAAAACAGAGTGGGGTGATGGCTAGACCGTGCCAACACACAGGCAGAAACAAGTCCAACTTTCACATGGCTTGGCAATGACACGTGACATTTCTATTAAAAACAGTTCTGTTATAAAATTGAGGCAATGATATGATATAATTCATAATCAGGTTGTGAAAAGCACAGGCAAACCATTTCCCAAGAACCTGGGGTGAGGATGACCTACTGGGGCCAGTGTGATCTGTAGCTGCAACCTGTAGCCTGGCTACAGAATTCTGAGTTATTTTTTTGGAAAAAAAGAGAAAATACTCCTTACTGAACATGTCAGGTGTGGCATGGATGTTGAATGGATCGTGCCTATTAGTGTCTCCTTTCTCAGGTGGTGAAATACAGGCTTCTGTGCAAGGAGTGACTCAGCAAGCCATGGTAGCAGCAGAGCAGGAGTCCAGCCAACAGTGGATGGTCAACCTGGCTAATTCAAATGACAGTAAAAGGCCATGGATAGCGAGGAGAATTGGAAGCAAATATGATTTTCAGGAATACTAGAAAGCTCATCTAGAGATGATTGGTGGGGAACTGGTGAAGGGAAGCAACCAGCAGCAGCCGCTTTGAGCAGGAGTAGCAAACAATTTATCGGGATAGGAGCCATGCAGTGAGGCTCTGCCCTCCCTGAAGCCTCAAAGTGGGGCAGGCTGCTGAGGTCCTCCAAAACCCAGCCTCTTCCCTTCCTTGGGGCAGCCAGTGATGAGCGAGCTGTAAGAGAGTAAGCGAGGAGCCAACAGCTGCCCAGTCACACAGTGTCCAGAGGACTTGGCTTTGGAAAGCTGCCAGGAATTTTGTTGAGTTTAATGGTAATTTGCCACTTGTGAATCATTACTGCTTTCTTTTTCCTCCCTTCTGTCCTCTGTAGACCCAATGAACTCTTGTTTAAATCCATCTGTTGAACTCACTCCCTGACTGAGCATCCAGATGATTTAATTTCCTAGGTCTTTGACTGGAAGATCAAGTCAATGATTTTTAGTAAAGACTTTTTGAGAGATGAAGACTATCAAATGTGAGTAGGGAAGAGAAATAGAGCAGAAGTACGAGGATTTTAGATGTGAGTGGTGCTCAGACTGTGGGAGTAAGGCAGCTTTGGAGGCTCTCCTCGCTGGGATCATGGTGGCCGTGAATTGGTGTGGACTTGGGTAGATGTGTGCAAGATTAGGAGATTTCTGAGACAGAGACAGTATGGCTACATTTATTTCCTGAATGAGAAATGTTTGCTCTCTAGTGACTGATAACACTTTCTCTTGAATGTCTCTGACTGTTTTCAGTTATATTTCAGGCAGAAGGAGTGCTCATTCCTCCATGGGCGTGTGGGAACCACAGCTATTCAAAATAGTTCTATGACATACGGAATTGAGGTTTTCTACAGCCCAGAACTGGGCATATATTTTGTATAGCCTGTGATATTAAAAGAGGTTAAGATTAAGCACAAATAATAAAATATGCAAGACTGCAAAAATTTACAGCATAAATATGTTTATTGTGAATAAAATTTAATTAATGGTATGTCCACCATGAAGCCCATGAGCACTCTTACACAGTACACACTGATGGTCTCTGATATTTTTCTGCTTCATACCAGAAAAGTCTTTTTTTTCAGATGAAAAGAAGCAGAAGGTCACTTATACTGGATTGGTGTGGTCCTAACTTGATCTAAACTTTAACAATCTCTCACTAAGACCACATAAATGTTGCTTATAGGAAGTGAAACCTGCAGTAATAAAAATGGCAAGTTAATGTGTTTTTCTGCTTAGGTCACAAGTAGAAGTTACTTCAATGATCTCATTGCAGTTCTGAGTGGACATTTGATTCCATCAGAAACAATTTCAGTGTGACATGTTTTGCAAATTATGTGACAATGGCAACTGAGGCTGGAACAGCAAGCATTTAGCAAATGAGATGCTGTTTTGATGAAAATTTATGATGCAAGGCTCTTGTATAAAATACAATTCTTCCAAAGAATAACAGAAAAAACTTCTAAATAAGTTAAGCTCGTTGCTTCTCCTTGTCACTTATAAATATGTTTAATTTAAATACAGGTGATAAATACCATATGCTGGATTACATTAATGAAGATCGTTTAGTTGAGATCAGTTTAGTTTCATTGACCAGTGAAGCTGAAATATACTAACTGACTAGGTGGGCATATATATGAATCGTTCATACAAAAACTGAGACCTTTGTAATAAATATAGGTGGAATACATTACCATTAGTACCATTCCTCATTAAAGACCCAGTCCTGTGCAATTTGAGTCTGTGGGACCATTGCCAATATTTTCAGCGGATCCAAGATTAAATCCTGTGAGGCAAGTGGCCAGTCAACTCTCCAGCCGACACCCCTGTGCATGGCGGTGAGGTGTATGTGGGGGGGTGGGTGAGACCTGTGCTCCTGCCAGGGCTGCTGCTGAGCAAAAGCCTGCCTAGGACATGGCTTCCCAAGCTGAGCTTCTGCATCCCCTCCTTGTCCACTCTCTCCCAGCATCCTGTGTGCAATGAAGACACTGGCCCTGGAAGACAACACTTTGATTTTTTTATTTTTATTTTAACAGTATAATAAAGCCAAGACACTTTAATATGAAAAGCTAGTGTTGGGTGTCTCCTCCATATTGCGGCCAAGCCAAATTCAAACCTTGGCTATGGGTACATAGTACTTGAGGTGCTGTGAATTTTGTGGAAGAATGCATATATACACTCCCCTACTTACCCAGGACACAACTTAAACCCTTGCATATATTTTCTAGCCCAGCCCAACAGAGAAGATCAGGACAAGAATCAGATGGCTGTCAAAGCGTATGTCATACTGAAACAGGTGTCTTCTGAAGTAGCCATCAGCTGTAAATGCCTCCATTGATCATATTAGATTCAGGATTACAACCAGAAAATGAGTTACTAAATTGTTACTCGGAGTTACATTTTTTACTTGGAACAGTTTCCTTCTTAGTGCAACACAACATTAGAGAAAAAAACAGGAAAGATCAGGGAGAAACCAGTAGGAACTTTATGTTTGTTATATTAGCTTGTTAGCTTGTGATCTCAGTTTGTGTTTAAATCTATGTCCTAGTTTGTGCCAATTACAATACATAATCTAGAGCTAAAGAGTTACTATCTGAGGAGAGGCATGAAATCAGGGCTGAAGACAGCTTCCACATTTTGAGTAAAAGCATTAGAAGCTAAGGTGTAGCATGAAAATATATATGCATTAGATAGCTTGCATATAAATCTGTCTGAGGATTTATTTAGAGAATTAACTGTTTTCAAAAGAAGACATCTCAGATATTCAGCACCCATCTTGTCTTTATTAGGCTATCGGGATTCTGACTTACGCTAACGAATTATCAGTATACATTTGATAGAATATTTATATGGTATTCTTAAGAATGTGAAATTTATTTTTTCTTTGTTTTGCAGTGCAAGCATGTATTTCATATAGTAACATTTATCACATTCATGTGACCATCTAGAAAGATGATCCTAATTAAATCAGAAGTAACTGGCTTATCTTTATTTTACCATCTGTAAGAAAAACTAGATTCAGAACTTTGTTAAACCTGCTGTTAATTCCTGAGTCTTTGAACACAAGCAAGTCAACTTGAATTTGATTTGGAGTAGCAGATGGCTATGGTGTACTTGCAGGTAAGATATACCAAAAGACCTTGTCCCTGGGTTGAGTTTCCTAAATACTGAATGCTTCACACTCAAATATATCACATAGCTGCAGGCCAGCCTGGAAGGAACCAAGCCATGTTTTACAGAGATAGGCAGGCATGGAAGGATTCTCCAAAAGGGTTGAGAAAGATTTAAAATATCATCTGTAAAATCTCTCTAGAAGTACGGAGCATCTGTCAGCAACCCCCAGTACTGAACTTACTGTCCCAGTATGTTCAACAGAAGGAAATTGACAGGTGGTTCAGAATTCTTTGAAATTTCCAATAACAAAATGTCATCTTTTTGAATTGACATTCAACAAGCAGCTCTTCCTCCGGCTAAACCCAATTGTCTTGTTACGGTTGTTGATACATTTGTTTGTACTGAAGGAGGCTTTTGTTATGGCTGCAGAGGATATTCCTTTTCAACATAATAACATTTCAAACAGCAAACTGTTACTGCATTTCCTTCCATATGGAGCGGAATTGCAGTGCCTGTGAAATAATTACAATGTATCCACCACCTAAGCCTGCAGTGTTCACAGCCTCTTCTGTACCCTGATTATGTCAATTCCCACAAAATCCAGCACCTCAATAGTTTGCAAAGTGCTCTGAGGCCAGAGAAACAGCAATGTAGGGATGCATGTCATATTCTGAACACATTTCTAAACTGGTATGACAGAATATAGATTAAAATAAAAAAAAATTTTCATACTGAGCACAGAAGGAATTTAAACACGATCAAATAAAGTCAGAGGTTTATTTATGTTTTCAGAAATCAAAAGACTGGTCAGCTTAAATATTGCAGCATGAAACCTATTATCAAAAATAGATGATTGAGAAGATTGGTTGATTTTGTGTGCTTTTATAGCAGCTCCCAGACTCATGAATCGTTTCTCTTTACTCATGTTACTAGCACACAGCTTGCTAATCATTACATGCAAGCCTCAGAGGCCGATTACCACATTTCCATAGAAGTTAATGTCTTCTGCAGAAGACACACTGTTGAAGTCAGTTACTTAGAGTCTGTAGAAGCTGTATTTTCTTTTTGCAGATTTGGGGGCAAAATCTGACACTACTAAACTAATCTGAACTGCAAAGAAATCTCATCACTGTTGAGCAAAGGATGAGAACATAGCATTACATTTTAGTCTATACACTATTGTATTACACTATAGTCGCAAGACATCAAAATAGATTTGAAAGAGCTTATTATGCCACTTCTGGAGTGGAACAGAAATTCTTAAAAGAAACTTTATATATCAGAAAACACAAATTGAGAGAAACGAGAACTTTTGCTATACTGCATCTGTTTAGATGGCAAAACCAACAGTAGTTGCAATGGTTGTCGTCAGGCCCTAGACAGAATATCTGGTCACAAAATCCATCTGAAAACAGACACAGTATGTGAGACTGAAGGGCTAGGTAGGGGTTCTTTGGTTAATAAAGTAGGATGATGTAATCATGGGGGGAAAAAAACCAAACGAACAAACAAACAAAAAAAACCCCACCAAAAAGTGCCTCAAATCAGACAAAGCAGAGCCTTGTCCTGAGCTGCGTGTAGCCTTATACAAGTCCCCCATCCACTGTGCAATCGGCTCATGAATGAAGTGACTCTGTGTTGTGAATTTGGTTTCTTTCTGATAGGAAAAGAAAAAAAAAAAAAAAAACAGACCTGGATTTTTTTTCCCCAAATGAAATTCCTGTTTTCTGAATACTTCTGCTGCTTCCCTGAATGATTGAATCACACTTTAGGTTTACAAGGAGATCAGAAAATCACAGAACTGTTGGCTGGAAGAGACCTCAGCAGTTCATTTTATCTACTTAGTGCTGCTGACAGCATCAGTTTTGCCTTTGCCATTCCTGACAGATGTTGGAAAAGTTCCTGAACAGTCCTGATGCTGAAAAGCCCATAGCATGTCTAGGTTTTTTATTACACTTTTATCTGCCCCCTTTTCCTGTTGCAGCTTAAGACCATTCCTTCTTAACCTATCTGTTAGCTACCGACAAGCATGTTTAGAGGAATTTAGGTTGTTTCTTATTAATATCCCTGGCATAAAAAAATAGCCTATCAAATTTTCTCTACTGATTAAATCCCGGTTTGGGTTATGTATTAGGGCTTTCCACTTCCGAAGTATACTTCCTATGTCTCTTGCATTGGAATGAAGGCATTTCTGAGTAGCAGCTGATGCATTATCACAGCTTCTTTCTCTTTTGATCCTATTGTGTAAACCTTTGTCCCACTCCTTTTAAGCTTCTGTCCTGTTTATACTTGGAGGAACTTGTTCGCTCTCCCCTCAATCTTAACTTAAAACATTCCTCATTGCATTCGAAAGTTTGCAAAGGTAGTCTTGCTCATCTTCTTTTGGGGCAGTCCATCCTCACTCAGTAGTTCACAGAATATCGTTGCATGAATCAGGAAAGCAAAGCCCTGCTGCTGACATTGGCATGGCCATAGGCACCCTCAGGCTGTGTTTGTCCCTGTTTGAACCCTGATTTTTTTTTCCTGAGAGGGCTGTTGAGACTAACCCTCGCACCGCCAGAACACTGTAGTCACTTGTGGTCTGCTTAGGCTCACTCTGGCCGAGGTGTTTGTCTTTGCATGAAGAGGAATGTGTACCAGGAGCCCTTATGTACCTCTTTAGGCTGTCAATAACATTTTGGATAGCAATAATCATAGCCAGGAGACAGATGGGTCTCTTCGTTGCCAGCAGGGGGAAGTCACCAACTACTTTTACATTTTCATTTCCTCCTGAGAATGAGGGTAGTGAATCTCCCAGTATTTCAGGTTTGTGCCTTTTCATCCTGTCATTGGTGTTGCCTCTTCCTGTGCTACCCAAGCTGCATATTTATTTCTGGAAAAATTAAAAAGGAATAGCAGCTTTCCTCTGGATAAGAGAAGTAGTCATTAATAGGTAGTGTGACTGTAGCTTTGCCCAAACTTTTGCTCTTGTGGCTGACTTTTAGCTGTATTCTACCTTGAAATGGTGACTTTAAAGGTCTGCAGTATCTTCTTGCAAATGGACTCAACTCTCGTTTTTGTCTTCTGGTCTGGGGAAAGCAAGGATGAAGTGCTTGGTTCTTGTCCATTATCCACAGACCATGTACTGCTCCCATATTACAGAGCATTCCACTGGGAAAACGCAAACACCTCTGTGTGTTCATATATAATTTAAAATGTTCTTAATGAAACATTGTCAATTCAAAGTTTAAATATCAAAATAAAGATGCATAAAATAAGTGCTAGCTTATGTAAATGTATTCTTTTTTCTTGTTGGCTTTTTCATGTCAGATATGTCTTGATGGTATTTTTATACATACAGAGAGTATTGATTTACTGCAAAACAGTACTACCCAGGAGATTAAGCTAGCTAAATAGAACCACAATGAACTGAAGATACTTACGTGAATAAACATGAAAAATTTGCTGTATATTTGCAATGGTCCATTGGTTTTTGATCACGAGCGTTCACATAGCTGTAAGGTTATTAATAAGAATATTATTTTTCGCACATAATTATAAATTGTCTGAAAATTTAACCAAGAAATATTTTTTACAGTTTGCATTTTTTAACATAAGCATTCTTACCTATTCACTTTAAAAGGAAAAGGGATACTACACGATTGACGTAATTAGTCACATTTCACTAGAAATCAATCACATGCAATTAAATCAGTTTTATGAGTCAAGAAACCTGAAAGCCGAAGTGAGTTTGCAGCAAGCATTGTTTGAAAGTTAAGCACAGAAAACATATGACAGAATTGATCTGCAGCAAGAAGAGTGGCTGACACAAAGATCAGAGCTGAATGTTTTGCCTGATGTTGTCATTAATAATTAAATTTCCCCTTTTGCAATGTTACATTTCTGCTGTTGAGAAGGGAGTTGAGATTAGTACTTTTAATGTCTTTTTCAATTTTTCATCTTTAGAATGTTTTTTCTGTATTGTTATAAGAACGCTTGCAAAATAAATACCCAGTTAAAAAAACCCAGTTTGTGACAATATGTTTCAAATCTTAATTGAACAAAAAAACCCAGGCAGTTGAGAGGAGAACATAACCTTTTGCTATGGTCCTGCTTACTTGAGAATACATGGCTCTAGTAAATCTACTTGATTGCTGTGGCAGTATTTTCACAGTGGAAGAACAGAGTTTTGTTAAAAGAATATAGGTTCCAGAATAGTACAGAAAGGGTAAAAGGAAGTGCAGAAAACATTTTTTTCATTATAATCAGAGTTCTCTGTTGTCTTGGAGATCCAGATTCATGACAAAAGTTCATGCAGAAGTAGGTGGGGGTTCACCCTTTTCAGCTGTTTGCTTATGTGGAAAAAAAAGCGTTGCTATGCCATGCAGTACAGCTTCTCTGGGTCATTTATATAAACCACATGCTGGGTTATTCTCAAAAACTGAAGGCTGGCATGCAAAATATTAAAGCTCTGAAGGTAATCAGATAGGATACAGGGACTCTGCTATTACAGTGCTTATACAGCTAATGTTTCTAAATCCATCTCTCTGGAGCAAAGCTCTGAGGCATATACTTAACTGCGCCTACACAAATAAAGCTAATTTAAGGCTAATTTAAGCCCCTATATGTGCTTATAGAGAAGTACCTTTTAAAGTGTTTTCCTGTTGCAGAATAGTGGGTGATTCAGTTCAAGAATTAAAACTAGAGTTTTAGGACTGATGGTCTCCCCATGCTCAAGCTCAGCTTTGAGACACATTGCACCCAGGTTCAACAATGACTTTTGCTGAAGCAATGGCCATCTCACAGTCTTCCAGTCCAGGATCACCCAACACAAAATGTAAAGATGGTCCTTGTTCTTTCTGCACTGATCAGAAGCATCTTCTTGGAAAACAGAGGCAAACACACCTATAGGACATTGTATATTTCTGCTTGATATAGTCACAATCATATGAGTTGGTTGGGAATGGATTTTGCAACAAAACATAGAGGTGAGACCATTCTCAATGTTAAATATACCACAACCTTTAACTGTAACAATTTGTTTCAGAATTACCGCAGTTTCTGATTCAGAGGAAACAAAGGACAAGCAGGTATTTCATTTTCCATGTGACTGCCACCTTCTAGGACAAACAGTGGTATGAGGCAGAGTAATCAATATTTGTCTTCAATCAATTTCACTTCAGTTTCATCTTTTGGTGTGGGCTGCCAAAATAAATGGCTAGTACAGCCAGTCTCAAATGTTAGTTTAAATGAATCACTCCTATTGTTTGCATAGCAGGTTCGTTTATCAGCGTAGTCTTGTTTCTTTGAAGCAGTGATGAATATAAATAATTTTTGAGGCAATACAAATGGATAATCTCCAATGTCAGTGTGGCGTGCTTCATACAGCTCACAAGGCCCTTGCTTTGCTTTCTGCCGGTGACTAAATCCATGTGTTTCAGATGGACTGCTATTTGCAATGATTTTTACAATTGGGAATAAATACCAGGAGCAAATATTTTTGGCATCACACAGCTGTGATTTAAACAAAGATTGTCATGATTTTCTTACATTCTTGTGGTTTTCATCCTTTGAGTTCAACATGATCTGGAGCTTCCTTGCCAAAAAAATGAAAAAAGAAAACAAAAAAGAAAAGGCAGGGTGGGGCAGGACATTGAAGGGAAGGGAGCCTAATTTTTTAAGCCTAAAAGCTAGATATGAAATATAAGATAAAATACAGCCTACTTTTCCACCAGAAATTACAATAACTACAAAGAGACATTTTATACTTCTTTAAAAGGGGGCTGAGAGTTGCTGAAGCCCTAGTGCAGAGGTGACTATAACTCCTCGTGCTAGCGAGAATGCAGCAACAATGTTGTGGCCAGCCCTGTGGCTCAGAGGAGCTGGGCAGAAAGCTACTGAAATTGCTGATGATTGCATGCCTCTGGACATTTCACACGAGGCTTGTGTCCATATGGATGTTTGATCTTCTGCACATTTAGCATTTTGAGCTAATGTTGCATGGTGGGAGGTGCTGGGTGTCCCATGATGGGACTATGATAGTCTGGGTAGTGGTGAGGCATATGATAATGCAGTGCTGATGCTGATGAAGATTTGCAGGGAGATTCATGGAAATCTTCAGTTGCATGGTGGCAACTGAGCAGGAAACTCAGAGGCAGAAGAGAAAACATCTGATGTTGTTCGTGGGAGAGAAAGGTGGAACTGGGCTCCCTTGGTATCACTGCTGGTGCCTGGAGCAGCAGATGAACGGTGGCACACCCTAAGGCTGCCTTCCACAAAAGGATAGGTCAGGCAGTCTGGTGATAAAAAGATCTATCTCCTCTTGCTGATCCTTTCCCAATCTACTTAAAGGCCTTGTAAGATTTGTGCTGAAAAAGTAATTTTCCAAAAACTCAATCATACAGCTGATGTACATCACAGAAAAAAAAAACGCTCAGGCATTTTCCCATGCTGGAGGCTAATGGCCTTAAAATTCTGCTTAAAATTCTTAGATGGTAGTATCTATGAGTGCAATAAAACTTACTAACCCAAACTGCATTTTTCTGAGTAGAAACAGCTAGATCACTTCTAAATTCTTTTAATTAAATTTGACGGTATTACTGCCTTTCAAAATATTCAACACGTGACTTGTCCTTTAAAACAAAAGACTTGTATATATTTTTAGAGTATTTTATGAAAAACAGAGTGAAATGTATGCTGTGCTCACTACACAGGCCCCATTGTCCCAGACCTGAAAGGAGAAAATGAGATGGAGGGATGTGGTTTATTTAGGCCATACATTCATTAATTGAGCTTGTCTGTGCATTGTGCAGCAGTAACCTTTGCATCTGGGATCATATTTCCTCACGGAGCTGTTTCTGATTGATAAATAGATGTCTTTCCCCCTTTCCCACATGGACCCTGATATCTTTCCTCACACAGGCATGATGGGAAACCCAGCTTGTTTTGGGAATATCTTCCACTTAATCTCCTTCCAGGTTAATTTCACAAGGAAGTTGAGCCCTTTGTGGAAGATGAACCCATACGATATCCCCGAAACTTGCAGCCAGCCAGCAACTGGTTAGGTACCTCCTTGTCTCTTGAGCTTTGTTCTTGGTGTTATGTGGAGCAGAGACACCTCATACTGTGGTAGTACCTCAGTGACATGGGCAATAATCCTTTCCACTTTTCCCAGAAAGATGATTAAAGCAACCTCTGCAATAGGTCCCAAAACCACGTTTCTGTGTCAAGCTGAGGGCTTAATAGCAAACCTGGGTGTGATAGGGTTTTAGGATGGTAAAAAACACCTTAGACCTTTCTCAAAGGCCAGAAGAAACCAAAGAGGTCCCATGTTTCCAATGGTTCAAGTTGTGCTTCATCCCCATTTCAAATCCAAAAAAGGGTGAGTGCTGAAAAGCATTTTTTTTCCTATCTGTCTAGAAAGTCTGCTAAAGTTTAATCTTGTCTAATTTGTATTTATGTTTTTTGTCATGAATTTCTACTACTGAAATACCCTACACAAACCTCGCCTTGCTTTGCTGTGCTGGGGAGCTTGCACAAAGTGGTTATTGACTGTGAACAGATTTGAGTTTTCTGTAGCAGAACATTCTGACGACTGGATTTTTTTCTTTTAGAGAAACACAGCATTTGCCTATTCCTTGCAATCAGATTTTAAACATGTAAGGCATGAGTAAGGAGCCACAGATTGTTCTCATAAAATCTGAATCAGCATACGACATTATTTTAAACATATTGTCCTTACATCTACTGTTTGCTGTTTGCTGTAATTGTGAAGAAATCTGTACATGTATAAATTAAATACAGGAGAAAAAGGACCTGTGTAGTCCCCAGTAAACTCATCTTCCAAGATGCAATTAAAATAAAGCAATGACGTTTGTATTGGGGATGAAATGTTCATCTTTTTAACTTCTGTGCTGTGATTTCCATAAGCTGGTCAGTGGTGAAGGGCTCTCATTGGGAATGCTGATGAGGCCTCTGCTGTCAGACAACTTTCCTAGTAAGGTAAATCACACAGGGTTTGGTCAATCAAACCAAATTCAGGGGATGTTCTCCAGCTTAAGCTCCTTTTGCCAAAAGACACAAGCAAACCACAGGTTAAAGTTTATGTCCACCAATAATACATTGCCAATCCAACAAGAAATTAAATCAGGATGTACCTCTGACAAAAACCGTATTATTATTTTTAAATGACAGCTTTTCTTTAGAGCAGTCATCATTCTTGTCATCTGAGAACGCTTATCTGAAACAGCTAGCAAATAGCCTCACTGTTTTTTCAGAGCTTTTTTTCTTTTTTAATTTAAATTTTATTTCTTAGATGTAGGACTAACCAGTCTGCTTTTAGTTTGCTATAAACAAGAAGGAAATGGCATGACTTCTGCAAATGGCCTGTCCTTTAAAGTCTGTCCCATTGATTCTCTGATATTTTCTTGAAATTATTGCAAAGCATTATGCCAAATAGTTATATTGTATGCTCTTTTTAAAACTTCACTGTTGGCTTACATATAAGTAAGAGTACGAGCAGATGATAAACATTATTCTTTATGAGAACATATCCATGTACAAGGTGTGGCATTGTGTAGAAATCAGTGTCTCAAGCTTGGTTCACACATAGCGTATATATGGATCAATAGAGGTAGAGATGTGTGGGGATAGCTGCAGATGCATAAAGGGGTGTGAGCTAGACTTTTCTTTGGCTCCATTCAGGTTAATTATTAGCTATCTTTCTCTCTGTCCTCCTACCTATCTAATATCTGATGGTTTTACAGTGCCACGCAGGATCACACTACTTATGAATTTTCCATTGAAAAACGATGTCAATGTGAAGCTGATTTCTGAGCTGTTCAAAATCTCTCACCCTTCTGCCTTCCGAGAGTAAAATCTTCTTGTTGTCTAGTTTTGAATTGTTCTAAAACTTGATTTTCGCTTGTAAGGGTTTATAAGAAAAGGTCTTTAGCTTAACAGGCATAATTTCTGTGTTTTGTGGTTTTGTCTATTTGGAAGAGCAACGTTTCCCACACTGTCCTGACCTATGAAAGCATCTTACCTTCTCCAGGAGCTGGTATCCTCTGTCCAGCTCAGACTGTTCCATCCCTAGCTCCAGCATGGCTTCTGACCAGTATCACCCCAAAGCAGAGCAATTGCTAAGGATGCATATATGGAAAACATTGCAACTGGGTCTTGTGAATTTCCTCTGAAAACTGCGATTCATCTCTTAAATGTGTGCCAGAGGATCATGGGGAGCCAGGGCATGGATTTAGGGTTCCTGTGCCTGCAGTGTTCTGGATCCTTACGAAAGTGGACAGAGACACAAGATACAGACTGGAATGTGACCTTAATACATTTGAATTATTAGTAACATGCCACTAATTAACACCCTACTTAGTATTAATACAGTATAATTAACGCCAGGACATTGATTTTCATATCAGATTCACTATGCTTACAAAGAAGCAAAAAAAATAATTCTTTAGCATGCTAGAGGAAAAACAATCTTCTAATATATTAATGCTATTTGTTATCCAGTTCTAATGAAAAGGGAAATTCTACTTTGATACCCAAAAATATTTGATAAAAAGAAGCTTTAATTAAATCTGAGAATGTTAACCCAAATGAGAAATGGAATAGTCTGAAGAGACAGCAGTTCAAAAGATGAATTCTTAAGCAGGACAAAACAGTACTTAAGCATGTACAGAGCTGAGATTTGGTTCGTTATGTTTCCTACTGTGGCTGTCTTTAGAATTCTGAAGAATTATGGGTTGTTTTAATAATTTAAGCCAGAAACAGCTGTCTGGGTACTCAGTTTAAATCATGCATGATAAAATACAAAATATTTTGGTGCCTCCTTTACAGTTTTCACTGTACAAGCTACTGAGTGTCTTTTTGAAATTGGTATATTCAAGGAGAAATTTTGTGCAATAATATGGATACTTTCAGAAGAAGTCAGAAGATGACACATAAATATGAAAATTCAGCATTTGTAGTACCTCTTTCTGGGACCCAGTACTAAGATGTTGGTGGGATCCAAAATGGGACAAAGATCTTAAATAACTGTGCATGCATATCCTCTTTTTGATCATCGGCTAGTAGGACCAATCTTGCAGTGTGGTTCAGCTACAATTAATTGCATAGCTATGTGGTAGCAGGGAGGACACAGCAGGGAAAAGAAGCAAATAATTAATACTTTGTCAGCCGTCTGTTTGAAAGATGAGCTTTTTCTCTGCTTCTGTGGGTTTCACCCCTGAGAAAGGCGATGGTCTTGTGAATGGATCTATGCATGTGGTACATAGTGTAAACCTATGTCCAAGTAGTTAAAAGAAACAAATCTGCAACTTTCCCTTGAAACAGAATTTCAGATTTATGTGTCATCTGTACTACTTGCTTAAGTGTCAAAAAGATCTTATTGATTCCTTTCCTAGAATAGTTGTCAAGAGTAGACCACTTGGTCAAAGCTACAGATACACGGCTTCTCTTCCCACAGGGCTCAAATATGAAAGCAGACGCTGCTCCTTGATAAAAGGAATCTGAGCTTCAGACCTTTTCAGATGTGTGAAAGTGTCTCTTGGCTTTACAAACTATCATCTAAACAGAAATCAGGAAACAAAGATTAAATAGAAGAAGATCTGAAAGTACAATCTAATATTCACTTTGCATAATTGTGGTATAACTGTGATTTCCTTTGAAATTATATGATACAATTGCCAGCTATGTAAATACAGATTAAATTCATATTGTTCACTGTCGATCCTGCATCAAACAGACATGCCAAAACTACCACAAATTTCAAACTTGGAACACATGAACACTGCAATCATTAATTCTCTGCAGAAGACAAAATATTCAATGCAAGGAGGAAGTGTGGATCTCTCAAAAAATCTACAGGAATTTGGCAAAGACATGACAAAATGTTTTCCTTGTTATCAGACACTAAAAGTGCACAACTTTTCCATACATTTTTCATCTGTATTATTTATGTCTATTATTGGTCAGAGTACTTATTTGTTTTAACAATTACTAAATACAGAGCTGGAGATAATATCTACCAAAATACCTTTTTTTTACATAGCTTGTGGTTTCCTGTCATGACCTGGAACTCAGTTCAGCCTGGGAGGACACTTCCAGTCCATATAAATTGGACTGGAATTGGGCTACACTAGCCACTGATTGTACAGAAGCAAGGAAACCTCTTGGAGTGAATAGATAAACACTCAAGTATTAATTAACTATTCATGACGACAATATACAGTCATCTGCAGATCAGCACACAATTTAGGTTTTACTGTGAGTAGGCAATCACAAGGAAATTGTTCTGTATCATTTTAATGTGACCTAAATTAAATCCAGTGTATAAAACACAGAAAAGTTTGTAAACTGAAGTCCCATGCAATTCCTGTATCATAGGCTTATCTATTGGAGTGTCACCTTTCTTTTTTTCTTCTTTTTCCTTTCTGGCAAAGAAGGCAGTTTAACTGTGGTGTCCTACGTTTTGGGTGAGTTTGCTAATCACAGAGCTTGTACTGACACAACTGTGCCTCCTGCCAGAGTCAGCTCTGAGCCTCCACAACGCAGCAGGGTCAGTGGACACAGCCCACAGCTACAGGATGTCAACACTCTGCTTGTGTTGCTGAGCTTGTGAAGATCATGACCTCCAACTTTTTTGGTCTAAGGTGGCTAATTCTCTCCTTGTGAGGTGTGGAAAGTACTTGAATCACAGGGACCAGAGAGGCTGCATATTGCAGTGCCCAGACACAGATTCTGGGTGCAAGGAAAAAACACCAGGTGAGACAGAAGGCTGTGGAAGGGCTGGCTGTGGCTGCCACTGCTGCTGGAAGTGGTGGTTGAGGACACAGGGGGCAAACTATGGCCAAACAGAAGGAATTCCCAGCAAAAGCCATCTCATGAGGATTTCCTTCCCATCTTCCAAGGAGCGGTAAACCCGATTCACTGGATCTCTCCAGCTCCAGCCAGTCCCTTTCTCTGCTATTTCCCTTCTTGTGGCTGAAAATTTTCCCATCCATCTTGAACCAACAAAGTTCAATTTTGTTTACACTGCTGGGAAGGCTTGAGTTGGTTATGAAAAGTCCATATTTTTTTTCCCCACAAAAAAAATACAATTTCAATGAAGCAGATTTACTGGGCTTTTTTCTTCATCTAAAAATCTGTCATAAAATTGAAGTGTCTTAAGAAAACTTTTTAAAAGCTTTGGAAAAAAATTAAAATTATTCTGTTATGCTTTTTTTTTTTTTTTTTTTTTTTAGGAAATAAGAACTTCTCTTTGGCTTGCCTGAAGCTGTTCAATTGTCTCTGCAGAGCACAGTCTATCTGACACTGTGTTACATAAACTGCAGACCTTGGAGGGAAGAGGCACAAAAAGGGAATACATATTTCTCTGCAATAGTTTTCAGCACATGTTTGCAGTTCTCTGAGTCTTACCTTCTTTTTATTCTTGCTTCCCTGCAAAAGCCTTTTTGAGAGGTGGGACATTTGTCGAAGAACAGGAGAGGCAATACCCAGACGTAGATATATCACAGCCAGTTGATACAAATTGTTTGTAAATTAAGTAGTTACACAGTGAAGTAATAACCTTTTCAAATGGCTGATAATAACACTTACTAATTCTTGAAACAGCCCTGCTGGCTGAAGAGAAGTAAATCAAACTGAAAAAGAGAAGATGACCAGCATGACAAATAGCGTTCTGTCGATCAGATTCATTTCCTCAGGAAAATAATTCCATTAATGCAAATGGTGGTATAATTTAATACTGAAAACTTCCAGAAGGGTAAAAAGCGAATAAAGGACAAACTGTACCAGGAAAATATGACCAGCTGATTTGACAGCATTACAGAAATAGTCAGATTAAGAAAACATTCCATTTGAGGGACCATTACTTAGAAGTGATCTGATTCATAGTTTGTTTTGTTTTTCTTTCATAGCATTTAGGTCAAAAGGGATCTCTGAAAAATCCAGGCCATTCTCATGTTTGCAAAGAGGCTTTACATTTCACCCAAAAGCTTACGTGTAAAACCCCTTGGGGTTTTTTGGGTTTGGTTTTTTTTTTGTTTTTTTTTCCTTCCCTGTCTTTGGCTGATGCATATTCAGGATTACATTCAACCTTGAGCTGAAGAACCAAGGGAGGATTATTCCATCACCCCCCCTTAAAAGTTCACCTCAATGGTCATTTTCAATGCCAATATGGAGAAAGAAATAACTTCACCGATTTTTTGACTTTGACTTTCACTGCTGACATAATTATATTTCTAGTAAGGCACTTACTAAAGCATTTAATGCTGGAATAATTTTTTTAGAAATGGTTTAGAGAATCGACTTCAGAGTTATTGATAAACTCTGAGATTTTTATGTTTGTTAGGAAAGGCTTGTCTCTGCCTTCCAAGCATTTTTTTTTTCTTTCCAGACAAATCTCAAATATTGTGCAACTTCTTCTATTTTCACATGTTGTTCTGAATCTTAATCTCAGGCTATAGTTCAGCAGGTTTCACAAGCCATTTACAAAGTGCAAGTCCAAGGCAATACCTTTGCTCTATGCTCTATTTGGAGAAGAATTTATGAAAAAGGGGAGGAGGGAAAGAGATGGAATGTGAGATGCTATGCCCAAATTGGTAGGCAGTCTCCTGTCATCTGAGAGATGAATAATCCTTGTTCTACTCTATTCAGATGAGAGACTTGGACTTGGGCATCTTGTAGTTCACACTTGCCTGCTCGAACTATTGGCTTTTATAAAGCAGCTGCCTTTTGGAACTGTTTCAATTTCCAAACATGATTAAGTAAGCACTGATGTCGAGTCCTGACCTGAGTTCTCCCACATGGCAAAGAAGTGCACCAGCTGAAGTGCACCGCCTGTCAGCACCTTGTTCCTTCTCTTTTACAGCAAAAACTAATCTTAGGGTACAGAGGTATCATCACACACAAATTATTTCACCTTAGTGAGATATCCCCATCCCCATGACAGAATGTGGTGTTGGAGCTGTAAGTTAAAATGTCGTCATTTAAATTACAGTGGAGATGAGATAGACTCATAAATTTCACTTCATACCTAAGATAAACGAACAAGGCAGCCCTGCAATGACCTGGCAGTTAAATAGGAAGGGGAAGCTCTCATCCTACTACAGAAAATGGAATTTTATGAAAGTTGAAAAGTTTTATAAGATAGTGGAATTTCTTGCCATACCATTGTTTCCCTACTTAATTACATTTTCCTGAAATTTTTTTAATTCATGTAAAATGCCTGGCAAACATCATATGTAAACACAATTTAACTCAATTTCTCACTTTTTAATGAAATCATAGTCTTGGAAATAGCTTGGCTCATGTGAAACTGTGAACTACAAGCACCTGATTAAAATTTAGATTGAATAGGAGTTAGTAATGGATTAATTCTTTGTAGCAGGAAGTATTTTTCTTATTGCTTATTGACAGAACTGCCAGGCTCTATACTTAACATTATGAATTATTCTTTCTTCCCACCCCTCCCCCAGCTGCAGTCTGAACCCAACTGTTGGCTCCAAATACTCTCACACTGTTCAGGAAGAAAAAATAAGGTAATTTTGGTTTGGAACATTATTGCCAAAGCCAATCCCACTAGCAGTCCAACCTTCTTTCTAAAAGAAATGTTCTAGCTTGTGTCAGAGTTTCCATGTTTTCACACATTGCGACAGATGGTGTAAAGGTTTTGTTTGTACCGTATGTTCTACTTTACTAGAGATGTGTTGCTGAGCAAGGTGGAAGGTGGCCTTATCCCATCTGTCATGTCCTCGGTCAGATGAAACATCTGGCAGGAGGGGAGGTGGCACCTTCCAGAGAGGCAGCTCAGCATTCACACGAGGAGAGAAGCCACGGGCCCAAGCAGGGAGGTGGCCACGTGTGCTGGGGCTGGGAGGCTCCTGGGGCATGGGCAGGCTGCGGGAGGTGCTGCGGAAAAATCACCTCGCAGCTTAGGCGGGACAGCGTGGACTGACACAACTCAGGAAGGCACTGAAAGTTGCTGGGCTGAGAACTGAAAGTCTGTGCTGAAGGGCTGAATGGTGGAGTACACGCACAGAGGGGACACTGTTTTTCTAACCTTCTTGCTGGTGCAGAGGAGCTGAGTTTTCTCTGTTTTAAAAGTTACAAGTTAGAGGGTGGTAGGGCTTTGAAGTAAATTTGGTACATGGGTCATCATGAAGAAAAAGTGTGGAGGGTCAGCCTTAAAGCAGTCAGACATGTACATAGTCTGCATTTCTTGTAACTTGCAGTGCATTAAAAGATTTTTTTTTAAATAATTTTGTCAGATAATACTCACTGAATATGACCTGAAGTAGGAGGAAGCAGCATCAGAGAAAGTTTTCTGAGAAAAAGTTCCCATTGTACTTCAACAAGCCTAACTAGTTCTAGTACTTAATAAAATATTTAGTTTGCAAATAACCAGAAGGCAGTAGGTCTGAATAAGTAAGTAATTGAAGACTTACTGCTTGTGTTAGACTTATAGGCAGATTAGGTGATGGCAATGGTCCTCCTTCAGCTACTGATATCATGGAGCTTTGCAGCTATATGAGGTGTGAACTTGTGTGAAACCTCCATTTAAAACAAGCAGAACATAAAAGAAAGGAAATGGCCTGGGAGTGTTGGGGGATTTTTCTCTTTGCTTTTCCCACAATTCTTTTCCTATTTGTATTTAATGACAGAAGATAGTAAGGACCTGAACAACTTTGATCTAACTTTGAAGTTAGCCCTTTATTGAGCAGGGCTAGGTAAGGAGACCTGCAGAGCTTCTGTCCAACCTAAACTGTTTTCTGATCCTATAACTCACATTGCCCTCTCACAGAGTGAATTTACCTTTTCCTACCTAAATTTCATAGAATAACAATAAAAATAAAAAAGCCATAGTTTACTCAAAATAAGAATGCATCTTTTCAAGGCTGTAGAGTGCTGAGTTGTTTCAAACAGTAATGAAGATAATTTTCCAGTATTACAGTTCCAGTTAATGTCTGTTACCTAAAAAAATCAAAGATGAAAGAAATCTTAAAATTCTTTAGGTTGGTAATGTATTTATTTCAATGCATTGTTCTTTTATTAGCATAAATTCACCAAACAACAAAGATGCATATTCTCATATTACCATTGCTCAGAATCCAGCTGCACATCATGCTGTTGTGTGTTAATTATAGAAAGAAATCCGTGAGATTACCCTATCAAAACAGTTTCAACAAAACAGCTAGAAGCTTTTATGTTATTCTGTGTCAAGTATTATTTCCAGCATTTGGGAATTAAGGTGCATAATAAGTGTTATATCTCTCATATACCATAGAAGTTTCTTCTGCTGATTCATTTTCTCTACCTAGATTGCCAAATCTGTCAGCTTTGTTGATTGACAAAAGTCTAGATTTTACTATGCACCAATAGAAAATATTTAATATAAAACACTGAAGAAAAGTCTTTCGTTTTCAGTAAGTGCCAGTTTTTCACTATATATCAAAATATACACTACAAAGTGTGAAGGATAATAACCCAGTTAGTATGTGCCATCGCACCATTTGCTTCACCTACGACACATGCCAGACTCTTCTTTCACTTTTTTTCTGCATTCACTCCATCTTCACCATAAAGAATTTGTAAAACTTGATGAAAAATACTCCAGATTTCTCTGTGTGTATTGTAAGTCTTTTGCCTAAATTTTCAAATATTTTTGTTCAGAGATTATCTCTAAACTCTCCTTCAATCTTTCCTCTGCATCTGTATTCATATTCACACTCCTCATTTCATACTATAACAAATTGCACACTAGGGTTACATTCAGCAGCAACGGTAGTAACATCCATGTTCAAGGTGATTTCCCTAAGGTTTCCATTCCAAACTGAATTTTGGACTTTCTTTACCATTTAATAGAAGTTCTTTGAGTGTTAAATGTATTCTTCTGGAATGTGTCCAGGAGAAAACAGTCATTGGTTTCTTTGAAAAACAGATCCAAGTATGTTCTAACAAGCCAAGTTTAAAAGGAAACATTAATTACAGCTGCTTGTAACTTGTATTTGCCACATCCTACCTACAAAGTAACTTACTACACTTCAAATGAAGTCTGTCTGAAAGATTACAACAAGGTAATTAAAAGTGAGATTAAATGGATAACATTGAAGTGAACATTCAAGGCCAAATTAGGCACGGTTGAAAGGCACCAGTTTCATAAAGGTCACTGAGGTTCCAGTAATGAGCTTTAAAAAAACTGCTGAGATTAATAAAATTTGCCAGACCTCCAGCTAGACTGCTGCTTTCCACACTGCCTACAAAACACCCACATGTTACTGAACAGCAACACCCCAGAATAATCCCACCTGTGTCTCTGGGTGGCAGCTTGGACCTCACAGATCTCCCTCGTTTCAGCTGTTTCAGCACTCCTACTGAAGACCTTAGCTGATCCAGAAGAAAATGCAAATTTTCTAACCTAAGCATATGACATTTTCAGCACTGTAATGATCCCCATTTTGTTCCCCTACAAGAAACTATCTCTTCCAGTTCACGGCAGGGCTGGTCTGGGACACTCATCTTTCACGGCCCTGTATCAGGATGGGTACCAGAAGCAAAACATGACATTTCTGCTCCTGGCATACTGGAGCCTATGCTCTGCCCTTGCTCAGCACCCAGGGCTCCCCATCCCAGCTGCGCCACAGGTGGACTCCCCCGCTGGTCCAATTCAGTGAACAGTTTCTATCTTTTAGGATATAAAAAAAATATGCTGTGATATACACCTGCAGCTGTAAAATTACTTTACAACGTGGTAAACGCTTTTTCACATTAATAATTTTCTTTGATATCCATAATGAATTTTTTTCCATTAACTGTGTGATGTCCCTAAAGACATTTTGTTAGTATGGAAGCTCCTTACATATTTTTAACAAGAACACATAGTGTTTCCCTCAAATTGTTTTGTACCGTCAATAGTATGTGGAACTGCAGGCTCCTATGCCCTTTCCTTCTTTATGCTAAGTATACGGCCAAGTAAGCGAAACTGCAATCAAAAAGTCTAGAAGTAATTGCACATATTGCTCTTTGTGATGCTTTGATCAAACATCAGATCAATGAGCTAGCATTTCAACAATTAGATTACAGTTTCTAGAAATAAGAAATTGAAATGGAAACAATTAAAAAAAAACCTACCTGAAGACAAAAATCAACAATAACTTTACTGCCTGAACATTTATATATCTGAACAAATATTAACCGCTGCAAATGCTCAGTATCTTGTAGAATAAATAACACTATCATTGTCACTGTCATGGTGTAAATTGTCTCTTTGAGGGCTGTTATTCAGGTAGATAGATGAACTCTGGATTTCAACTAATGAATCTGAGACCACAATATTAAATAATATCTTTTATCACTTTCACTGTACCTTTCATGACATACATGGCTCCTGTTCCCATCAGTAACCCTAATAAACAGAAGAGGAACTAAGAGAAAAGTGATCTACCTGAAATCACACAGGCATATTTTAAAAACTGGAAAGCAAAGCTTTGGGTCCACAACAGTTAAACAGACAGAAAAATCGCATATCATCACAATCCAGTAACAATTCAATTATTGTTATAAGCATATGGTGACCCGAAGCAGAAAGGCAGTGCAGAAAGACTGATTTAGTAGACTAAATGTGAAATGTGTTTGAAGAAAATGTTTAAATTGTATTCACATTTTCTTGAATTTCAAACAAAAAAAGCAGTGGTAGATCATTTTTCTTTCATAAAGGTTTTTCCTAGTAGAAGTAGAATGTATATGAGGTGAAGTCAAATTCTTCACATTTTTATTCCTCAAGACAAAACCACTGTGAAAAAAAATTAAATATTGAAAGTTACTCCTATCCTGCATGGTAGAAGTCATTTATTGCTGGGTCACATAAGAAGACCACCAATTCAAGGTGAACTACTTCAAAATAAAACCAAGTTCTTTTAAAATCTCCATTTACTCAACAATTGAGTAAATTAGTATATATGTGTCATAATGGCAATAGAATGAGTTACGAAAATGTAATAGCATTAAGAAAATGTAACAGCAATGTACAGAGAAAAATAATTAAGCATATCTTAAATAACTGAAGTGGCTACCTACACACCCACACATACATGCACATTTGGTGATGGGCTCTGAATGAGAGGTTACTGTTCAGGAAAAAGATCTTGGATTTATAAATCCTATTTCAATGAACAGTTCAGTAGCAGCCATGGAAGCAGCCCAAGTAGTAGGAGTTACAGGGAAAGGCACAGTGTGAAAAAGAAACAGTTTCATCTTGTGACTCTGAGTCCACAGTGGAGCCCTGTCCTGACTACAGGGTACTGTTCTCTTATCTGCATCATTAAAATGCTGAGGCAGAATTGAAAAGGGTTCAGAAAAAGGAGACAAGGGTGAGAAAGGGTCTGGAAAGATGTCATGAAAGGAGTGACTTAATAAGGTAGGTCTCTTCAGCCAGGAAAAGAGACAGCTGGGGCAAGGATGCAAGAGAGATCTGTAATAATCCCAGAGGGCACAGAAAGCACAAACAGAAAACAGCTGTTTCTTGTTTCCGTAATATAGGAAGTAAGAGCCATCAAATCTGATTATCAGTTGTCAAAGTGTGAAACAGACAACAGCAAGTATCAAAATGATGAAATTTATTTCCTCAAGACAATATGGATGTCAAAAGTTTATGTTGCTTCAAGACTCAAGTACACTGATTCATCCATGGAATAAATCCATCAAAGCAAGCTGGAGGCCATCTAAACACAAAAGGATAATTTAAGGACTATTAATTGTAGATCTGGTGAATCATAAATGGCTATAAGTTAACATATTTTTGGGAAAATGATCTTATACCCTTTGCTATACATCTATTGCTGTTGGTGACAGTATCAATCAGGTTGGACAGCCATTCTTGTGGAAAGTATGATGATGGGCTATCAGGTCTATTTGAAACAGGAATTTTGAATAAATTGGTGAATATTACATCCAGATTGGAAAATATTCTGAAAAATATAGAGAAAGCCATTAGTATAAATATCTGATTGAATTCTGACTGAATATTTTCTGAAACACTCAAAGAATTAATTCTAGCAATGCCTACACTTTTGATTTTATACTTTCTGAAAACTCTCCAAATGTTCATTCTCTTCAGGCTTTAAAATTGAATGAAAATTAACTTCTCTACCTGATGGAAGCAGGACTTAAATGAGCATATTATTGCCAAATTAACTTCGTTTCACCCAATTAGAAACACTACTTTGTACCCCGTAAGACAGTCTTAAATAGATACTTTGACCCAACATCTGAATATTGAAAGTTGGTTATTTAGAGAATTATTAGCTGTCTTCACGAAAGAAACTTTAATAATGCAAAAAATCATTCTATTTAAAGAAAAAGAAAGAAAGAAAGAAAGAAAGAAAGAAAGAAAGAAAGAAAGAAAGAAAAAAGAAAGAAAGAAAGAAAAAAGAAAGAAAGAAAGAAAGAAAGAAAGAAAGAAAGAAAGAAAGAAAGAAAGAAAGAAAGAAAGAAAGAAAGAAAAAGAAAGAAAAAGATAGAAAAGAAAGAAAGACTCTGCAGTTTTATTCTGGATACTGACTGAGCATGAAGAAACTCAGATTTGAACACTGTAAATATTAGATTAATCATGTAAATTCATGATGTAACCTCCCCTTTAATTCTGAGTTCAATTTTGTCAAGTTATATATGGTTATTGCAGGAAAGGGAAAATATAGAGCAGGGCTACATTAGAAATGAGAAGAGATAGAGAAGCACTTCACAAAACAATAAAAGATAAGAATTCTTGTGTAGGAATGAAATTTCAGAAGATAGGTAGATAGACCAATTGATCAGTCTGAATAGTCTGGACTATGACAAATCCAAAAATCCCCAGATCTATGTCAAAAATCTGTAGCCTTGTTAGCCCAGTAAATCTGGTGTTTCCATTGCTTGTAACGTGCCACGTATTTCTGTAAATCTGTTAATGACATAGGTATATTTTATTCTTAGTTAATTTAATTCTGAACTTCATAAAAACTAATTTTAAGCACAGTTCTTATTACCTTTCATTGTAATACTGTGACCATCTTTCCTATCCTGTCAAAGATGTCTCACCATTTACAAACGGATGGTATTACAACAAAATAAAAGGTCAAACTATTTTAAGTACTCAAGCCTTCATTATTCTCTTTAATATTTCTGCTGTGTTTACCACCACCTATAATCACTCCTTTCTGATTTGATATACCTTTATGAAGATCTTGAAATGGGAATTAACTTCTGGCACTGACGGATTCTGTAGAAGAAAGTCAGTTGCCTTGTAACCCTTTTTTAATTATACGAAAAAAAGTTAGGTAGACTAAAAAAAGACCTATTTTGTATTTGGTTTAGTTTGCTTCTTGTTATTATTATGAGAATAAAATATGACAGCAGAATGAGGAGCTCTTGTTTCTTTTTGTGTGGTGTAATGAGAGAAATAAAACCCTGGTGAAAGGGAAAGATGTTTTAATACTTTTGAAACTAAGAACACTGCACTCTTGCCAAAATTTCCTGAACCCAAAAGATGCATACAAGTTTGGATAATGAAACCACTAAAAAATAGCTCAAAATGGATTGAATCAGTCTCAAACTCAGCCAAAATAAACTGATGGGTTTTAATGATTTTTACCAAACAATAGGCAAAAGGATTCTTGAGAGGGTCCTTCAGACACAGAGGAGAGGGCAAGTGTTAGTATCAGGGTCCCACATTCTCTCCCTTAGCTTGTAAAAAGTTCCTATGCCAGATGTCTGCGCACATGGAAGAAGGGGCTACGACTGGGGGAATCTGTTTGTTTTTCCATTTAAGTAGAATACTTTCTCAGAATTGTAAATTCAGAGAGCAGCAACACAACTTGGCTAGGAAACTTCACGCTTGCTTGAATTTCTCTGGAAACACTTATGCTCCGCTTCTGAAAAAAACCCACATACTTGGCTTACTGATAGACTTGGGCTGAGCCTGGAAGCACCCGTGGGGTTGATCCGTGGGCTGCACAGTGCAGCAGCTGCCCCCTCTTACATTTCCTTGTGATGCTCCAGTAAACCCATCTTTGCCAATATCTGATGCTGCTTAGAAACCCCAGAATGATGGTATTATAGAAGGTCCTTGAGTACACTGGATCTTTTTAAATTACTTTTTTTTTTACAATTTGAGACACTTCAAGAATGAAAGAAAGGTAAAAGCAAGCTCTTCAGAAGCACTCCCGATGTCCTGAAGAGTTATTGGGGGTGGGGGTGGGGGTGGGGGTGGTGTGTGTGGAGAAAACAACAACAACAAAAAGCCATCTCTCTTCTACCAGTTGGCACTACATTTCCAATTATTTTTAAGATACAGCAGTAATATCATTCTGTGATGTCAGAAGCTGAAAAACTATTCTTTCTGTAAATTGTGTATTAGAATTCTAAAAGGCTCCCGCAAGAATCTGCCATCTAATTAAGTTTAAGGAACAATATTTCACAATTGCTATTTATTTTGGCAGTTCTAAGCTGTTTTGGAGGATGGTTTTAGATTTCCATCACAGTAGCCAGAATATGCCTGATTTGTAAGATTAAACCATTAGTCGGTTATCTCAGAGCATTATAATGACACTAGTAAAAATGATCTCACACAGAATGATCAGTTCAGTTGTCCATTATGCAGTGTTTGTGCTCATTTAGGCAGGCTTTAAAGTTTCTTAATACAGTAATGTTGCCATGTTAGAGAACTGCTTTATGTTGTTACAGATTCAGTCTTTTTCATCAGTGTTACCAATTTCAGGGGAAAAAGATCATGAGGATGTATAAGGAGCTTAAATAATAAGCTTAAATCAAATATTCTGAAAACAAATGTCAATATTACAATATAGGAAAGTAACATAATTAAAATAGTTATTTAATTCTTAATCCTCATTCTAGCCACTCTTCCTTCCACATGAATCACAAATTGCAATATTAGTCAAAGATATTTCTCTAAAATCAAAGTGACAAAGGAAAACAAAAACTGCATTTCATTAACAGCTAATAAGTGCTGGACACATTCCTGTGCTTTTCAAAAGAACTGGACTACGCACTGTCCCACCTGCTACTTATACAGAAAGTGAGATAGCCCTCCATTTCCACAACGAAACGTACCTAAAGCTTTGCCTACACTTTATATTGGAGTTCTGGGATGCTGTTACTGATAGTGGTATTGTCTATTCAGAATAAAGAGGGCAATATCTGGATGAATACGTAGAGTGTCAATAACTTTGAATATACACTGTTTACTTAGAAGAAGTTTATTTTGATTATTCTAAAACATATTTCATTAATATCTCTAGCCACACTGAAATTTCAGCAACAAACGCTGCACTCACCTTCTAAGCAAGAGAAAGGAGATAATTCCCAAGCAATGATATTTTAGAGCACTACTTAAATAAAGCCACATATGTTACATGCTTATCCCAGTAGCATTACAGGGAAATTTTTCAGTTTGGTAGGTGAGCTATAAACAAATAGCTCCTAAAGAAAATTGGTGCATATATACACTTAGTCCAATCTAAACTGACCGTCTTCACCTTTTAACTAATTTCTCTTTTCCTGACATCTGGAAGTTCAAAGTAATTGCACTCATCCCCGTGGAAGCTAAGGTTCTCGGCTCTTGGGGAATGCACTGAAAATAAAGGAGTCTTGCTTACCATCAGGATGGCTCAAGCAACACAGAATTGGAAACACAGCTACCTGCAGCATAAATCACTAGTACAATAAAGTGTTAAATACAGACAATGTGCTGATGGTCAACCTGAAATTAAGAAGCTAAAGTCAGATCAAACAATTACCTAGAATAAACCTCTGGTGAGACTTTTCTGGAAATGCAGGAGTCCTTAAGGAGTCATCACTTTCTCACTACTAGAACTTGCTTGCCTCTAGGCTCTGCAGAAGGATCTGCCTCACCCAGCACAACAGTTCCATTTCTACCCTTTGACCACCAAAGCGTTCTTGAAAGCACAGAATTATTATAAAATACTCCTCTATCTGCCCCTGAACCAAAGCTGAACTTTGCACAAGTACTTTGCTCTTCTCTGGCTACCAGGCTTTAGCAAGTGGCATTGGTAACATGGAAGCAAAGTGTCTTAAATAGGTTGTAAAGAGAAATGATAACTAATATCTACCCAGGAGAATGTTATAATATTTACTATGTGCTTCAAGTGCTAAACCAGGTTCAAAATCTGAAATATCACCAGGTAGAAATTTGGATTTAAGAACTACTGGTTTACTATTAAGAATAGGTTTTGACATTTCTGGATAGAACAGTGTTCTTTCTGACTGTTGACTGAAATCAAAATGTTTGACTTCGGCCACCGTGATCCTCCAGGCTGTGCTGCGAACATGGTCCCTGAAGCAGTGCTTGCCACCGTGCTCCTCTGAGGCAAGTGCCCAGCCCATCTGTTATCTCCCGTATACATTGTGGCCCCATGATTATCAGTCCATATACCCCTCTTGCCCACGTATAGGTATCCTCCCTCTCATTTCTTCTTCTTGCAAAGTCCCTATAGAAGACACAGGAATTCTGTGTCTGAGAGGAGGCTGAAGGTGCGAACATCCTCCAGCCTTTTTGTATGCACAGAAAGGGGCACCAGCTTTATTCACATTCCACTAAGTTTCATTATGGTAGGAAATCATTCAGCTGCAGGGTTTATATATATCTTAAATATATAGCTTATACATACAGCTTATATATACTCTTATATAAGAGTTTACATTTTGAGAATATATATGTTTTGTGGTGGGTTTGTTTGTTTGTCATCTTCCAACCCCGTCCTCCCAGCCCTGCCCCAGAAAATTGCAGTTAGCTGTAATCCAAATGAGATTCTATCTGACACAGTTGCCTCGGGAATAGTATGTTTAAAAACTGCTGCTCAGCAGGTACAACTCTGGGTGTAAACACCTGATGAGAAACTATATGTAGAATTACTCAGTAAATATAACTTCCATACAGATTTTCTGTTTAATGTGTAATTAAAAAACTTTGCTACTTCACAGAAAATGAAGTGTACGGAGGAGATTCAATTAATAAGAAAAGGTATCCCACTGAACTGTTATCTTCCTTCTAACAAAATTAAATTCTAACACTGCTATGTCTCTCCTAAGAACCATGAAAAAAGGTTTTTCAGCATTTTGCAGTCCAGGACTGTGGAAATATTTTTATAATTTAGTTTCATTTTTTAATACTTCATAGATATTACTATGCAGTAGAAAATTCATGTCTTTATACAGTTAATAGTATTGCTGAAATTAATAATTGAACAGATTAATTTAAAATCTACCTAGTTTGCTACTACTTGTTGAAGAAATTCTAAATTGCAACAGGATGCTTTTCGTGTTCATCTACATAATGTCCAGAATGTCTTTCAGCTTAGACCGTTAGAATTTCATAGTTGAGTCCTAAAAACAAATTGAAAATTGGGTTTTTTAGGACATGTTGATGGATGCACTAAACAATTTCTTTGAAATGGCCACAACAATTTTAAAATTAGTTTTTCTTTTTTTTACCTGAAGTTATGAGAAAGGATGTTTTAACTGATATGATGCAGTTACTTAATTTGCCTAGAAGTAATCTGTAAGATAAATGAGTTGTCTTTCTCTAAAAGTATATAACTGCCTTACAGATGACTGCCCATGCCACACAGAATGATGCAGACAGATTGCAGTATGTGTAGTATGTGTAATAGGATGAGGGTTTTGCCATTAACTTTTCTATGTCATTTAGAAGCCATAAAGGAATGGGAAGAAAACGCTACATTTTTGCTTTGTTACTTTCAGTGAGAAGGACAAAGCACTTGCTTCATATAAAGAGATAATCAAAGGCAGATTTTTAAAAAATGAAAAGAAAAAGCTGTACAAAATGAAAACAAAATTATGCATAAGCTATAAACTATTTCTTCAGTGGACAGGACTTCAAAATAAAAGTTGGCTATCTGCTTTTTTTCCACCTGTGTGTTGATGTTGATCTCTGTACATCAGTTATCTTTTGCTGCATTTGGGGATTAAGAATACCTCACTTGCACTGACAATTTTAAGAAATGCATATGAAAAGCCATTTAAACCACTCCAGATTAATATCAAATGCTCCCTCTGTCTCATACATAGGACAGATACTTGTTTTCAAATAAGCTTGCTACCTCTGGTAGTAGCAGAGGTATGGCTGAAAATCTCCTGTCTCCGTGCATTCCCAGTGCATGAATTCACATACATTTTTTTTATGCTGTTGAAAAAAAGTGGCAGAGGTGCAAGCATAGTCACCATACAGGATTTTCTCTGGGTTCACTGCCAGTTTAAGTGACTCTTTATTTAAAGCTATCAAAACAGTATGAAGCTTTTTTAAATATAATCAGATTATAAAGCCCTCAATACTTGCAACCCATTATTCAGCCTCCATAGCATGTCTAGTTTGATAAATGTGGTCCCAACAGCTCCAGACAATTACATCAGCACTGTGCCTTCCTCTGTTGTTCCTGGCTGGGCTTCAGCAGCAGTAACAGTAGTAAGCTTTTAATCTATACATGTCTTGCGAAGATCACTGAAGTTTCACTCCATTAGCCTGTCAGGCCAAAGCAAAGACCTTTTGATCTGCTCAGCCACATGAACTTAGTCCATGTTTAGGTACTCAGAGAACATACACAGCTCTTTGAAACACTTTATATTTGCATTATAATTGAAAGCTTAGCTTTATGAAGATTCAGTTGTAAGCTTTGCACTACTTGTTAGATACTTTACTTTGATGCTTGGAGACCCACTACAGTATTTGTCTCATCACACCACAACACAACAGGTTTTATACCTTCTTTGTTTTTAAAGTGCTTGAAAACAATTGTCAACAGCATCAGAAGTCCCTTCAAAACTCTAATGGAAATAACTTGTTTTATTTACTGCAGGCCAAGTGTGTGTTGGCTAAGCATACTCTCATATAATTTCTCAATACTATCCTGAGTTGCAAGCTGCATTCTTTTACCTTTATGCAACTCTGCCAGACAAAAGAAGAGGGATTTTTGACCTGGGTACTGGATTCGATCATTCTGATACTACCATAGTGAGACTGAAAAAAACCTCCACATCTTTCAACTCCTGAATTACAGGCAATGCTTGCTTCAAAGACCATTGTAAGAGCAATTGGGTATGAATTTATGTTCTACAAACTGGATGCTCTGGGAAGGTCCTACTTCTCCCCTCTAGCTTAGTCTGCGCTCTGATGTTCCCTTCTAACTTCTGCCATTCACATGGTGTCCTTCTGGCCACCCTCAGGAAGGAGAAGAGACTTTTCTATGCGAGCTTATTGGGAAGCCTATCACCCTACATGGCAGCCTCAGTAAGTGTATAATTCCAGCTCTGATGCCTTCCAAAGTTACTGAAGGGTGGTGAAAATATCTGCTATGCACAGTCTCTCTACAAACATTTCCATTAATCAGAACAAAATGTTCTTCCCATCTCTGGTGCATTAGTTAAGCAACCCTTGAGCCATCTGCCCTGCCTGCTAACCCCAGTCATTTCACCTTTCTTACTGCTCTCAGGGAGGCTGTGGTTCCCCATCCCTACTATCTTTAACACTCTGGAATAAAACAACCATACTGTCTGTGGGAGCCCCTTGAAGGGTGAAATACAGTTTTAGACAACAGTTAGGAAGGAACAAGAACATAAAAGAGAAATTCCAGACCACAGCCTGGCTTGCATACTCATGTTACAAAAAACAAGCATTAATAGAGGAAAGGGATAAATTCATCAGAGATGCTGCAGTGTCTTTGCAAGTAAAATTTCAGACCCATTTAGATTTGTGAAGGTTTGGTGTTCATAGCAGGCCCTGCATGTTGTGATAATCACATGTGAGCTTCTCAGAAGCAAAGTAGGTTCTCACACTGAGGTACAATGCAAAGCCCACAGCTCACACTCATGTCACACAAATACTGCTGCTATAGTTATTTTCAACCTCAAAAAGGCAAATCTGCCAAAAGCCATGGCAAGAACAAAAAGTACCATTATTATAAGCACTCATGAAAGGGCACAACATGCTGTTGCCCACAATATCCCTTGCAGCCAGATCTCTGGATAAATGCTCTGAGACATATCACTTTTCCATAGTCTAAGGAAAACTGTTCTGTCAGGCTTATGGAGTGGTAGAGGAGGGTTGAGTTTTTCAGCCAGCGTTGTAAATAGGCCATAACCAACATCAGGCTAAGTCTGTTCTCAGTTCATCTGGCAAACTATTTCATACACCACAGCTTCTTGATGTAGCCTGCTGGAGCTGAAATAGAAAAGGGAGACAGTGTGGCAAATGCTCTTTCCAGAAGATTCCATAGATGAGCAAGTACTTCAGCATACTGTTCACCCTCTGCAATTTGTTTCTAGATTATTTTTAGAAGCAGAAGTCATCAAGGCAATTTAAATGTAAGAGCTAAATCCTGATCTCAACTGCATAAAAAAATAACTGTGGAGGCCTCTGCCTTTATCGTAGGCCTGATGGTTTTACTACCAAATGGCCAGCTGCTGAAATTGTTACGGATTGCTGATTTACTGATGAGCAAAGCTCACATTCAATGGATATTTTTTCATGGTAAGGATATTTGCATTGTTAACTGATCTTTCATCATCATAATATCTGTATATATATATATATATATTTAAATGAGCTTTGCAGCATCTTAATAATATTGTCCCCTATTTGGGGAATAAGTGTGCAAAGACATTGCATAACATTTGTATCATAAGGTGTCTGTGGCAGAACTGGCAAATCATCCTGTGTTTACTGTATACCAATCCACAGCGTTAATGACAAAACTGCTCCTTTCTCTCAAAATCTGGTCCAGTGCAGATGCTAATTAATCATACACAGAAGCTAAAGAAAATTGTTAACCAGTCAGCTTCATGACAAAGCAAGTCAGTGTGCTTACTTAGGGACTAAGCTGTAACAGCTGTCTCCTTTGGGATTTAGAGATGCCCGTTTACAACCCTTGCTTTTTAATTCAGTTTTTCCAATTAAACTCAGTTTCTTTAAAGGGACTGAGCCAGTCCCCACATATAAACTTGGTGGTTCTGCCTGCTCACCACTTTCTGCCAGCTGTGGGTAGCAGCCAGCAAGAGTCAGGGATTAAAGTAGGTAGGCTCACACTGAATCCCAGCATTCAGAGGCAGCCCTGTTGGTCCCAGGATGAATGAGAACAAAGGAACTGTTCCTAGAGTGCCAAGGATTCAGAAAACCATTATGTTATGCCAGCACTGTGGGGGTAACAGGGAGGAACATTTCATATTTTATATGCTGGTTTAGATTATTCAGGCATGGAAAGCACGCATAGTCTGCTGGATGTACACATTCCTAAATAATACTACATGTTTCTGATATTTCTGCCATGCACACTATCTGAAGAATGCAGAGACGTTTGCCTCTTCAAAATTGAGTTGGAATTCCTATAGAAAGGAACATTTAGTGAAATATAAATCAACTTTCAAGTTGGCTAAGGAGAAAAGTGTCCTAAAATGTACTAGTACGTGTTTTGATTAGGAATGAAGGAACATTTTTTTATTATATGTATACAGACAATTGAAAACATATGGTCTGTACACAGTGTTTTTGGGGCAAAGCTTCATCAGCAAAGCAAACTTAATCTACACTTGATGATTTACTAAGGTGACTGACCAAAGGAAACCTTTTTGGTTTCCATGTTGTGTCTAAGGGATAACTGAATATAGAAACTTTTCTTTTGCTGGAAAACACGGATGACTGGTTGGTTAACTGACAGGACTAAGCTACTAATATAAGATGTTTTGCTTGTGGATAAAACAAGATTTTGAAGTAGTTGTTTTCAGAGCATCCATGGATCCACCAAGGAATCATGTAGGTTGGAAGGGACCATGATTCATAATGTGATTGGTCATTTGGGTCATGTATATCCAAAATATTTCTGGCTATAGAAACCAACCCAAAGTATCAGACCAGCTTAGTTTGAAGATTATCTATCTGAATTCCCACCTGTGAAATACAGATTTTGAGAATTCTGACTAGAAATTGAGATTATTTTTTAAGCTTTCAGTCTCCTTCATTTACCTGCAATGCAGAAGAAAGAAAAGAAATTTGTTCTATGTAAGTGGGAATTGTTAAAAAGTCCTTATGTTCTTAAAGTGCTGGAAGTTAATTTCCAAATACTTTTGACAACTGATAGAGCTTAATCCCGCTCATAGCTGGGAGAATCTGGCAAAGCAGAGGAGAATCCTAGAGGTCTGCTAGCCTCTGTTATATGTGTACTGATTTGGCATAGCAGGGAAGTGACTGGTATCCTAGAGGCACTGTTTAGCAATTCACTTCCTTAGCTTCAGCAGAGGCTGCGCTAGTCCATACTGCTTGAGTTAAGAGAAATCAGAAAATTATATGGCACTGATATTGCACCCATTTCCACTGAAGTCATGGGGCAAGAAGTCTAGGTGCGGATTCTGACAGCTAGCTCTGTGGCTGTCTGAGATTCTCACATAAAATCATGGCAAGTTAGGTTTGCTTCTTTACTCATTCTGTTGCTAATTGTCAGTAGCCCACGGATAATAATAGTTATAATAAAAAAAATTAAAGGTAACAAGGGCAAGGTATGCACCTGACCTCATTTCAGGGACTGATAGCAGGCTATGCCACAAAATGGTGCTACTTCCCATCTTCCTACCAAGTGTTTTCAACTGTGTTAGTAATTACCACCATGGCTCAATCCTGATCACAGTCACCTTCACAGTAAATGACGATCTTGAGTAAAACCTTTTCCTTTCCGTTGCCTTTAGTTAAGCAAAGTTTTGAACCATTTTCTCATCTTCTGAAGCACATAACAGGTGTGGTTCAGATATCAGATTGACATGAGGGCCAAATCAGACTTTACAGGGGTCTTAAACACTACACACCTAAATCCAATCATTTATCTAAAAATCTTTTAGATTAAAACCTTGGACACAGTACTGGTAAACATTCGTAAGCCTGAAGCAACAACAATAGCTAAAGATGATTGCCTTGGAAACCATAGCAGAGAACTGTTATGGGTGATAAAGATGTTTCATATGCTGTGTTACTTTCTGGAAAGAAGTCAAACATGAACCCTTTCCTTATATGATATTGTCCCTGCTACTCAATTACATTATCATATTGTACTAGTATGGCTATTAAAATAACAAAAAAATTACATTTTGAGTCACATTTTTATAGATTTCATGGACTTGGAGGAATGTTACAACTGTGCTCTCTTACATCATCCTTTGCTGTAATAAACAGAGATTGCGAATTTATTCCTAAAGTCTCAAACTTCCAATAAAATTTTAATTTGATGGGAGTACCTTATTTTTTCATTTTATTAGAGAAGGTTCTTTCGATTTATACTTCACAGCAGCCTTATTTTCATTAGTTGTTTTAAAGTATAGATGTAAGACGTTTGATAGGTGAGAGCTTTATATTACAACAGCAACATATATAATATACAGCAACAGTGGTCAGTAAGGATTCTTGTTGCACCTGCTGTATTAAATGAGGATGCAGTCATCAACATACTGAGAACATCATTCTGGCACATGCTGATGAGCTGTCACACTCTCGCAGAGCCTACTGATAACCCAGTGTAGATGTAGTTCAGTGTATCATGATTTAAAATCATCCCAATTATTTATTTATTCTTTTCTCTAAACAAGTCAGGGAAGCTACTCTGTAATGTTAACAGAACATGAGGGTCTTATTAATATCGTCATTTAATATAAACAATAGTTCATATGAAATATACAAGACACTGAAAATAAGTCACTTAGGCCCTTCTAAATGTTTATTACCTCTCGATATCTGATTTTCTACCATATGCTGTAACATGAAAATAGGAAAAAGGGGAGCTTAGCTACTGCTGTCACTACTAAACCCAGTACTCACCAGATTTTCTCACTACTTAGCAAAATAAATAGTTTTAAAGTTGGGAGAAATGGATAACAGGAAAAGTGACAGAGAACTGCCACCAGGTAGGGATGGGTGGACTATTCTGTGTCATAAGGCACATCTGAAGGCTGTATTACACTACAAGTTGTGTAGTGAAGCAGCAAGAAAATTACCGAAATGCAATTTTTAAATATTAACCTGTGTTACAGGAATAGTTTATTTGCTCTGCCATTTTCTGCGTTCCCATTCCATAACTCTGAACCCAAGTGGTAAGAAAGGTATGGTATGTGTGGAGTGCACTGGGAGCAATCCGTCCAACTCAAATTAGCCACTGGAAGGTTCACAGATATACTGGATATGGGCAGAATACCTGTGACTCATAAACTATTGTGACATTCCCTATGGAAACACCATGATAAGGAATTAAGACCTTCTCCAGCAGGCCTTTTTTTTGTCTGATCCAAGAAAGGACTATTCTGCTTGGTGTTGAAAGTTAAGAAACAACCTCTCTGATATTACAATTCACAGCTTTATTTGTGTGCCTATTTTGCTGAGGTTTTTACTAGTAATGTCTGCCTTCAGACCTTTCAGGTTCCTGAGCATATCAGAATCTGTGGGGGTGAAGCATTACCCACAGTAGAGAAAGACCAAGTCTTGGAACATTAAACCAACTGTAAAAATACAAGTCCACACAGCAAGATGCATCTAGTGGTGCTGAGGAAGCTGGACCAGGAAATGGTCTGGATTTTATGGCAATAGTGGATTGTGGTGGAAGCTTAATGTGATGTGGAATGGAATATTGTAAGAATGTAAGATTCATTAAGTTTAGATGGAGAGTTGACAAGAGGTTGCATTGCATGTTTGCTAAGACCTGGGACATCCAAGTTGTTTCTGTTCCTCTACAATGAAAAGGAACTTGGCTTCCCTGTTCAGTGCTTTGGCACACAGGTCACGCAAACTGGAAATTGCTGTGGCCATGTTTTTCAAGAATGAGCTTGAGTTAGATGTTTTGCCACAGGAGAGAACCCTGGGCTCTGTCTCAAGGGAATAACATGAAATCATGAGTAATCATGTAAGCCTCAAAGAAGGAAACAATTCAGATATAAAAATTTATTTAGTTTTCCCAACATCTGGTTTCAGATGTCTCCTCAAAGAACATGTCCAACCTTCTGTTTTAGAATACAAATTCTTCTCCATGGGTTATTGCTGAAATATGATACTGATGCCTATAGTTTTCCAGGTGGCCAGAGTAGATGATCTGGCAGTCCTTCAGGAATTCATAATATATGATGTATTGAATCCCATTACAAACTTTTTCTCTCTGTAAGTTGCCCATAAATCAAAGTAGTTATTAATTTGCTTGCTATGCATCATTGCTCAAGGGATTGTATTTATAACCATTCTTTGGACTTCAGGGATTTGGCAGCTACTACTATAAGAGCTCATTTGATTAACAACATTAAGTATTTAATACTTAATAAGATTGGTGAAAATGATTACTTAAATCCCACAGAAAAGCTTTTATTACAATTGAATAAGAGAAACAGTTTAATGTGAGTATTGAATAAAAAGATTGATAAGGATTCCCCTCTTGGAAAGAAGGGTGGGCCTGTCTGAAGTATGCAGGCAAATTATTTTAGGCAAATCACAAGAAAATTTGTTATTATTCCAAATATTTGACTACATTTGTGGCTGTTCTCAGTCAAAAAACAGTAATAAACTAAGTACATTACTCTGATATCAATGTTGTTGTCAGCATATCTGTTTATGTACAAGTTGATATACATATGACGTTGAGTAGATGGTTGTCATTCACATTTAAATGTATGTACAGAGGGTGGGATCATCTGTCTTAGCTTAGACATCTGAATTTCCCTTTATGGTCAGTGGAGAAAAACAGGCATCTCTAGAAGGTGAGTCTTCTTATGAAAGACTCCTTAAGATAGGTCATGTAAACAAGGTTTTGTATTTTCGTTTTGCCTTAGGTTGTCTTAAAGGGTTGCCAATGTTAAAGCTTCCTCATATGAGCACATGATGGCAAGTCAAACAACTGAAAACATTAAGAATTGGCCAGCTTTCCAACATACTACCAATCTGGGCATCTCCATTCAAGCTAAGCATCCCAATCTGCGTGTTGGCATTTCAGAGATCAAGTGATGAGGAAATGTGGTCCAGTAACCAGTGGCATCCAGGAAATGTGGCAATTCCTCATACGTTATGAGGTCATAGTGCTTATGCCAGAAGCCTAAGTGCACCTAAGGTGTTTGTCACACTAAGACAAAAAAGGTATTTCTGCATCTTCCTGCTTATAAACACAAATGATTTGCAAATATTTGGGATCTAGTTGAAGACAAGGCAAGTAGATTGGTCAGAAGGCCATTGAAGTAAGATCCTGCAGTTGTACAAAACAGTAGCAGAGGAGGACAGGCAAATGTTACAGATGACCTTTCCATCACTGGCTTTGCCTGTTCTAGCCTGTAGAACTTACCCTGTAAGCCCTTATTTTCATGGCTCTGAATGTAAATAATAATATCAAAAAAATATTAGCTCATAAAAAGTGGTTTGAAAAAACATATTTCAACACTAATCTTTTACTTGACCAGCTAGTGTGGTCAAGCTACTGTCGTCAGGGTTACTGTCTTGTCCTCATTTCTGAAAGAGAAGCAGGAACCTTAGTAACCAAATAAAATCTGAAAGCAATGCTCACAGTTTAAATACGTGTTTATCAGGTTATCTCTGTAAGAAAACATAATTAAGATCTTTCCAAAAAAAAGGATGTAAGCGGAAGGGTGGGGAAGAAAGAGATAATTGCCAGGGAGAAGAGAGGTGCGTCTTGTCTGCAACTTGTGGAACTCCATAGTGGGTGGAGGGAAAGAATACTCTATCAAAGTTTATGCATTTTGCTATTCAGTAGATTTGTGGATTTAATTTCCCACATTTTATTTTCCCCATGCCTGTTTTTATTCCCCACATTTTGTTCCCCCACATTTGTGCACTCACAGCTCAGAAAGCCAACTGTATCCTGGGCTGCATCAAAAGCAGCATGGCCAGCAGGTCAAGAGAGGTGATTCTGCCAGGCTACTCTGCTCTCATGAGACCCAGCCTGGAGTGCTGTGTTCAGCTCTGGAGTCCTTAATACAAGACAGACATGAATGTGTTGGTGCAGGTCCAGAGGAGGGCTACAAAAGTGATCAGCGGGATGGAACATTTCCTGTGAGGACAGGCTGAAACAGTTGGGGTTGTTCAGCCTGGAGAAGAAAAGGTTCCATGGAGACTTTATTGTGGCCTTTCAGTACTTAAAGAAGACTTAGACAGATAGGGACAGGCTTTTTAATATGGCCTCTAGTGATAGGACAAGAAGTAACAGTTTTAAATTAAAACATTTTTTTAAGTCTTAAAAAAGGTAGAGCCAGGCTAGATATAACGAAGCAAAATTTTACAGTGAGGGTGGTGGAACACTGGAACAGGTTGCCCAGAGAGGTGGTAGATGCCCCATCCCTGGAAACATTCAGTGTCAGGTTGGATGGGGCTCTGAGCAACCTGATCCAGGTGATATCCCTGCTCATTGCAGGGGGGGTGGTTGACCAGATGACCTTTAAATGTCCTTTCCAACCCAAACCATTTTATGATTCTATGATTAGTTTTTGGGAGGTGTTTTCTGCACTCCTTTAAGGGCCAGAGGTGAGAGACCTGAGATGGAGAAATGGAAACTGTTCCCTTGCTGTTAGCTGAGTGGCTTTGTCTTTTATCAGTCCTTTCTGTAAGATCATTCTGCTGTATAGTGGTTATTTGGTTTCACTTTCACCATTACCATGAGGTTTTTTCATTATTTCTTCATAATAAGACTGAAGTGCAAGTATAGGATCCAGAGACAATTTTGTTGTTTTTTTAGTGCTTAAGTATATGCTGAACTGTATGTATTAGCTATCCACCTTTTCCATTAATTTATTTTGAGTTTTGAAATCAGCTCAGTACGTCAGTGAGTCAAAAGAATCAGAATGTGAGCTTCAGCAGTAGATCTAATACCAAAATTGCAAGGAATAACTGAAAAGCCACAACGGAAAGCTTTCGAGCCTAGCATTTTAAGATCTTGCTAACGTGGCTACCCTTGCTGTAAAAAATCAAGCAACAGTACTTTGTTATACCAGGTTAAAATATATCTTCCAGAACATCTCTTAAGACCCTATATAGATAGTTCAAAACTTGTCTTGACATTTAAACAGTGTAACAAAATCTTTCCATATTTTATATTCCAAAATCTCTTTATTTTTTAAATTATTCATACCACTGTCATTGAAAGTACAGTGTTTCCAAAAGCTTTTCTAAATTACAATATTAGATATGAAATCAGAGAAGGACTTCAGGCAAAACTGATCAATTCCAAACTTGGTAACTGAATAATAAATCCATTAGTAAAAAATCCCTGTGAGCAATGTAAGCCTGTCTGTGTGCCTTTTGCATGCAGAAATTAGTGATAAACATATCCAGCTTACCAAGGATTAGTGCCAAGGACTGACAAAAAATTAAAAAATAAACAAGTCTGATGTTTCTCCAGACGGTGTAGAGTTTTAAGCTAAATCAGAAGGTCTTGAGGACACTATATTGCTTACGCATTCTAAATAGAAAGCACAAATCAGATGGAAAATATTTTTCTTAGGGAGGGTTACATTTCATTCCAATTTTAATGAAGACTTGGGTGATCTGAAATTTCCAGTGGATGAGTTGCTGACATTGATAGAGCAGCTGATGCAAATGTTAATTTTACACCAGAGTTCTGAGAACATTTGAGACCTATTATTTTGGAGGCTTTTATACATTTATGATGACATCAGATGGTGCGGAGAACTTGCTCTTGTCTTCTTGGCTACTTTTTTGAAAGCATGTATTTAAATCAATTTTACAATTTCCATTGATTTCAGTGGCATGGGATGAGGCAGTTAGGCTGAAGAAAATCAAGAACAATAAATATATTGCCAGGACAGTAAGAAAAGGATTATGGACAAATGATCTATAACAGCAAGATTCTTTTGTGGAAATCCGTCTAAAATAGTACATACATCTGAAAAGTAATAAAAAAAAAATATCTACTTTCTTATAACAGGGAGTGAACTAGAAAATAGGCATAGTCCAAAACTGAGTGATGCATAAACACCTCACACCACCTTTAGCACCAGGAAATGCTGCAGCACAGGGATTGGAAGGCCAAGGAAGTGACCAGCTAAACCTCTTTTACCAAGTTATTTAGTGCGTGGTCCCTACAAAAAACCTGATGTGGACAAGAAAGGTAAGGCAAGTTCTTCACTTCTCAGCATGCAGAAGTCTCAGGCAATGGCTGGGCAGTCAGTGCAGAGATGCTGTGAGGACTGAGGGTAACTCCAGTGCCTGTCTGCCAGCTGTTTGCTATCACTCCCTTGCTGGAAACTCACTTCCACAGCAGGGCCAGTGGAAGGAATTGTCTCATCACCCTCAGCTCCATACACAGCCAACCACTTTATTTTACAGGGCCTTCAGAAGCAAGTTCAACTTAGGAAATGAGTTTTTCAATGATGTGGATGAGAATTGCTCATAACTTGATCTCTGGGTTCATCTACAAAGGGGCTTGTTTCCAGCAGAGATGTAATTAAAAAAAAAATGCTAAAGGTTCAGAGCACAGAAATAACATAAACCAATATGGCTATTTTCTTCAGTGACTTTTGTCCCTGGTCTTGTCAGCAGCATCAGGCTCAGCAGGCAGGCACTGTGAAACCCAGTGTAAAATGGCAGTAAGATAAATCCTACAAATTGGAGTCTTCTCTATGTGGCATTTCTAGCTAGCACCTTTTTCAAATCTTATTTGTTTTGGCTTTATGCCACTGAGGATTGAAATAATAAGGACAATTAATCTTTCTGAACATGTGAACCAAAAGGGGCACATAACATAATTAAAATATACTTCTTCCATTAATTAATATACAAATAGGCATAAAGTACTGCAGTACTAAGGTTATTTCTTCAGTGATTAATTGTTTCTAGACACATACTAGAAAGAATATGAATTGTAAGCTGTTATTTATGATTTATGAAGCATTATGAGTATTCATGGTATTGTGCTACCAATGTTCCTGGTAATATATATAACATAATAAATTCCTGACCTTTAAAATGATCATTCAGGAGAAGACTCATATCTAGAGTACTAGTATTTGTAGAAATGGTCATGGAATTTTTTACCTATGAAGACTAGACAGGAAGAAAAAAAAAAAAAAAGAGCAAATGAGCTGCCCGCAAAGACCCATTGTGTGCAGGAACCACCAGGATGATGGGGCTCACAGTTCCTCACTGCAACAGTTTCATGGTTTGAAAGGCCATTTCTTTATGACTTTTTGGGGTAGGTTTGGCTAATAAGCAAAATTTTTGCAACTGTTTTGCAGTAAAAATATTACCAGTTTTAAGGGTATTTTAATTTTTGTTTCTCATTTCTGTTTTTACAAGTCAAGTATTTTTTTTTCATTTTGTTGATCTGTAAAATAATCATTATAATTTCTACATTGCAGAAACTTTTTAATATTATTTAAAGTGTACAGTATTTTGAAAACATGGAATTTTTCTAGGCCCTGTTGATTTTATTTCCAGAAAATCCCAGAATTCAAAAACCTCAATGACGAGGAACTGCTGCTAAAAAGACATCACAACAGAGATTCAAAATATGATGTATTTGCGGGAGAAGGAGGGGAAATCAGCTGTGCAGCCTCTAATAGAGAATTACGTTTTCACAGATATTCATTGAGGACTGCAGGAAAGAAGTGGGTTTAATCCACCACTAGTCTGCATTGGGACCTAGAAACCTGCACTAACAAGCACTGTTACTGTATTTTCAAAGCTCACAATAATATCTTTACTATAGGAAGATTTTCTCAAGCAAAAGACTGGAAGCATGTAAAACTACTGACTTTGCCATGTAATGAAACAGCTTCTCAGAATTTTATAAATGTAGCAAAAAAAATATATCATGTAATAGGAAATACCAAACCCTAATTTTTAGTGCCCTCTTAAGTTTCAGTATCTCACTTAAAAGTTCACATCAGTGGAAAATGTGAATGAGTGTAGAGTGGTATTAGTATCACAGTATGCCTAATCCATAATTACCTACTTTGTACACAGCAACAATTTACAAGCCCTCTATTCACTGGCAATTTGAAAAGAACTTTCAGATGGGATATTTGGTAAATTTCAATTATACTAAAAATGCCTTGGAGGGCCAGTTACATAATGTGGTATTTATGCAGACATCAAAGATTCAGTTTTTTAGACGAGAAAAATGAAGGCCGTCTGACTATTCAGAGTATTTAGGAAGAGTTCTGTTTATTTCAACCTAGAATTTTGCCATAAATAGATATCCCAGTTCCAAAAAGCATTACCCGTTCTGGCCACCCAGACTTCTAAATCAGTTGGGGCTATAACTTGCAATCTTAAAATCTTCTTTTTTTTTTCTTTTTTTTTTTTTAATATATGCTACTGCATAGATAGAATAATACTGAAGAAAATCCTGAACTGCCATTTTTGCTGTAGTTTTAATGAACAGAAATTCGTAAGTATAACTGGAGATCAGAATCAGTTCAGATATTTTAAACCTTGGAAAACGAGTAGGCTTAGATTTTTCTGGACCATTTGATAATTATCTGAGTAATCAATATTCTAAACCATGTGGTGAGTTGCATTTGAATTTGACTCCATGTTTGCAATGCTTTTTCCAACTCACTTTTGCTCCTAAACTAAACCCAGCCTTTGCCAGAAGAGGCAGCAGACTGGCTCAGGTTTATCACTAAACAAATTGCTTAGACTAATAAACAGTTAAATCAATGAGCTTAAAAAAAAAAAAGCTGAGTAAAAAGTTATCTACTAATCTGCTAGGTGCTAATTACCAGTACACCAAACTGCATTAAAAATCAAGCACTTCCATTGCAATGATTTATAGCATAAAACTATGTTTTGACTTTATTATAGGTCACGTTTTCATTGTCAGCTTGGCTGAGTGAAGTGAAAGATGGGTCATTACTACTGGTGCAGTGGCAGTCTGATCCTAAATCCTTGAAAATCAAAGGAAATACGATCTGAACATTGAAGTAATCAAATCTTAGTCTTTCATAGCCAGTTGTTTTATCTTTATGGTCACTTGTTAGATACCTCTGTGTGCCTGCTTTTATAAGGCTTCTTTTATAAAGAAGGCCTTTTTTCATAAAAAATACTAATATAGACAGGGACTAATAAAATAGGCCAAATCCCATCGTAGGCTAAGGGCAGGGAGTTGTGAATACCATGATCTATGAAATTCAAGCATTTTGGACCCTATAAATGCTGAAGGAATGTATTTCTCAGTTATCAGTAACCAATACATTTACCCACGTGTTCTTTTCATTGTGATGAAGTAGACCTTGGTTATCTTTGGCTCTGCTCCTGTATACACAGCCAAGAACAGAGAAGATGCTTGTAAGAGTTCAGCATGGTGTAGAACTTCACACTTTCCCCTCTTTCTTTTTCTTTTACTGTTCCCTGGAGTCCAAGGATGGCTTCCCAAGGGGACTGGTCATTAATTCAACAAACCATTCTTAGGTGTCCCACAGAACTCCCTCTGCCTACCATCATGCAGCCTTGCTACTCACTTCCACAGGCAGCCGCTGCAGAGCCAGGAGAAAATTGCATTTTTTTCTTTCTCCTCGATGCTGCTTATAAAGAGATAAGACATCTGGTGCAAGGTGGGAGATGATGCTGCCTAAAGCACATTAGTGCCCAACCTTTAATATCCTTATCTGGCTATAATTCAGAGAAAGTAAGCCACTTCCAGTGTCATCAACCACTTTTATATCTGAGATGAAGAAAGGCAGAACTTGTCACACAGCCAACTTCTCAGGTTCCAAAACCATTATTTGGGTCATTTCTAATATGCTGTTAAAACATATCTGTCATCAGTAGTTCACTACCGTTATTTTATCTGCTCTCTGCGTATGGTTTCTTGGAATGAGTACAGTTCTTTGTGGGAGCTTAAAATGAAGCCACTGCTTTTATCTTCTCAGGTAAAATAACTGTGTTGTGTCTTACCTAACCAACACTGGTCTTTACAGTAGCTCTGCTGCCTATCCTTTTCCTTCATCGTTCATATAGTCACAACATTTTTGTAATTCTACCTCAGATCTCAGGGAGGAAAAAAAGAATAAGAGGTAAGAAATACAAGGCTGTGTAAGCACCCTGGGTCATGACTTGTGCTTTCATTTTGGACCACACTTGAAAGTGGAAAAGTTACTAACACAGAATATTCTGAAATTTTTGGTTTTGCTTCCTTCTTAATTTTACCCTCTCTTTATTTTCCTGAACTTTCCACCATTTCCTCTATTCTCTCTAGTCCCTCAAACCCTTTACTTCATGACATTATTAACATCATGTTCAGGCTGCTAGGCAAAGTCTTCTGATTTCTGTGTTGGTACCATTTTTCAAGTACCAGCTAGTCAGTTAATAGGTTTTGAATCCTGGAGGCCAATAATATTATTCTACTTGGATGAGAAATTTACTCTTCTCCTTCAACATCAAAGTACAGAAGTTGTCACCTTTGTTTCTGTTCAGCTCTGTTGAGTCTGTCTCTACCAATGTTAAACCCCCTACCTGCAGAGCAAGAGAAATCAATAGGATCTTCCATTAATTATAACTATTTTGTTTATGAAGCAAGACTTACCTCGTTTTGTCCTGGCAATCTGATAGGTAGAAATTCTCCTGCAGAAGGGAGGAAATGGAAGTTCAAATTCCCATTCTCAGCAGTGCTTAGAGACAACAGTGGCTGGTAGAAACACAGGACATGAGGAAAAAAAAAATCCAACAAAAAAACCCCCCAACCTACTGGGAAGATAATTAAGCAGGTTACCCACAGAGGTAACCCTTAAGTAACATTGCCTAACTTTGGTGTTGGCCCAGCTTTGAGGTGGGAATTGGACTAGGTGGCCTTGCAGACCCCTTCCTGGGGTGGTGCTATGCAATCACACTTGGTGAGCCATGGGTATCCTTGACTAAAACACTGTGTGCAGCAGGGTGAGTGCTCTTCACACTGTGCCAGAGTCAGTCACCCAGCAGCCCCACCAGATTTTCTGTTTCTGTCTCTGCAGTGGTTCAACTTGAAAAGGCAAGGTGGGATTTTTCAAGGGTACCTGCTGATGCAGTAATCAGGACATCTTCTGAGGTAAGGTTTACCCCCCCACCCCCCCCCGTCTTTCCATTTGAACTGCTATTGCAAAAAAACAGCTGATGGGCAACTTTTCCATTAAAGATAATTTGTTACCCTGTGGAAGCAAAGTAAAGCATTTGAGGATATTTTGGGCTTAGAGTGGACAAGGGAAGAACTACAGATGTCATCTACCTGGATTTTTATAAGGCCTTTGATACAGACCCCCACAACATGCTTACCTCTAAATTGGAGAGATATGGATTTGGTGGATGAGCTGTTAGATGGATAAGGAATTGACTGGGTGGCTGCATCCAGAGTTACAGTAAATGTCCCAATATCCAAGGGGAAACCAGGAACCAGTGGTGTCCCTGAAGGGTCCAAAGTAGGAACAGTAATATTTACTATCTTAATCAATGACATAGACAGTGAGATTGAGTGTGTCCTCAGCAAGGATGCAGATGACATCAAGCTGAGTGGTGCAGTTGATCAGCTAAAGGGAAGGGATGCCATCCAGAAGGACCTCGACAGACTTGAGGAGTTGGCCTATGGAAACTTCATGAAGCTCAACGAGACCAAGTGCAAAATCCTTCACTTGGCTCGGGGTAATCCCAAATATGGATACAGGCTCAGCAATGAATGAATTTAGAGCAGACTTGCAGAGGACTTGTGGGTAGTGGTGGATGAAAAGCTGGACATGAGCTGGCAATATGTGCTCACAGCCCAGGAAGACAACAATATCTAGAGCTGCATTGAAAGAAACACGGCTGGCATGTCAAGGGAGGAGATTCTGCCCCTCAACTCTGCCTTCATGAGACCCCACCTGGAGTGCTGCATCCAGCTCTGGAGTTCTCAGGACAAGAAAGACATGGACATGGAGCTGGTCCAGCGGAGGGCTACAAAAATCATCAGAGGGACAGAATATCTCTCCTGTGAGGACAGGCTGAGACAGTTGGGGTTGTTCAGCCTGGAGAAAAGGAGGTTCCATAGAGATTTTATTGCCACCTTCCATTACTTAAAGAGGAATTGTAAGAAAGATGGAGAGACATTGGACAAAAGAAAGACATTTTTTATAATGAGGGTAGTTAGGCACTGGAACAAGTTACCCAGAGAATTTGTGGACACCCCATCACTGGCAGTGTTTAAGGTCAGTGCAGTGAGTTTGCATGGCAAGGTTTTGGTAGTGGGGGGCTACAGAGGTGGCTTCTGTGAGAAGTTTCTAGAAGCTTCCCCCATGTCTGATGAAGCCAATGCCAGCTGTCTCCAAGATGGATCTGCTACTGGCCAAGGCTGACCTAATCAGCGACAATGGTAGTGCCTTTGGGATAAGATATTTAAAATTTTAAAAAAATACTGTACCAGTGAAAGAAAGGAGTGAGACAACGTAAAAGCAACAACTCTGCAGACACCAAGGTCAGTGAAGGAGGAAGAGCAGGTGCTTCATGTGCTGGAGCAGAGATTCCCCTGCAGCCCTTGGTGAAGCCCATGGTGAGGCAGGCTGTGCCCTGCAGCCCGTGGAGGTTAACGGTGGAGCAGGTATTCACCTGCAGCCCATGGAGGATCCCACACCAGAGCAGGTGGATGCTCAAAGGAGTTTGTGACCCTATGGGAAGCCCATGCTGAAGCACATCTGCTGGACTTGTGATCCCAGGGGGGACCAATGCTGGGGCAGTCTGTTCCTGAAGGATTGCACCCTGTAGAAGGGACCCAGGCTGGAGCAGTTTGTGAAGAACTGCAGCCCATGGGAAGGACTCACATTACAGTAGCTTGAGGAGAACTGTCTCCTGTTGGAGGGACCGTATGCTGGAGCAGGGTAAAATTGTGAGGAGGAAGGAGCAGCAGAAACAATGTGTGATGAACTGACCATAATCCCCATTCCCCATGCCACTGCACCACTTGGTGGGAGGAGGTAGAGAAATCAGGAATTAAGTTAAGCCCAGGAAGAAGGGAGGGATGGGGAGCAAGGTTTTTTTTTTTTCTGATTTGAATGGTAATAAATTAAACAAATTTCCCCAAGCTGAGTCTGTTTTGCCCATAACAGTACTTGCTGAGTGATCTCCCTGTCCTTATCTCAACCCATGATCCTTTCATTAGATTTTTGTTCCCCGTCCAGCTGAGGAGGACAGTGTTAGAGCGGCTTTGGTGTGCACCTGGCATCCAGCCAGGGTCAATCCACCACAGTCAGGTTGGACAGGACTTTGAACATCATGTTCTACAGAAAAATGTCTCTGCTCATGGCAGGGAGTTCAGACTGGATGTTCTGTAAAGATCAAGTGGACCTGGAAAGAGCCATCAGATCAGTTAGAGACAGGGATAGTCCCACAGCAGACAAGGTTCAAGCAAGATCGTGATTTTCTATAACACTTGATGGCATGGAATCAAAAAGTGTTATGAGCAAATATTTATGGATCTACCTCACTTCATATGCTCTGTGATTTGTATTTGAAACATCCTGGAGTAGAAAATAAACTTGCCTGTAGAGAAATGAAACACATTTTCGACAATTCCTGAGTTTTACCAAAATGCATTGTTGATTCCTCTTCTCCTACACATAAAACCATGTCATATAAAACATTTATTTTCACATTAATAAATGGCTGGTGAGAGACTGGATCTATTTTGGGGCCACATATTGAATTTGTTTAGTGATATGACAGGCTGCTTATTATGTAGTTCAACGAAGAATAATTTGACATGAATGTGAGAAATTTCTGTTCAGTAAGGAATTAAAACAATGTTCATAAAGAAAGATAGCTGTGAAATACAGGGAAAAAAGTGTGCAAATGAAAAATACGACAACAGAAAAAAACCTGCCATAAATCCATCTACCATCCACACCAGTGAGTGTCTTTCTGTACCATGGCCCATTCAACCCCGTGTGTCATTTCACTGAAAGTACTAAAATATTCCTTATTTTTTGTTTGCAAATGTTCTTGGAACTTCAAGATTTCTCTATGGACAAACCTAGGACTACATACTAGTAAATGAAACAGTAAGAAGAAAGAGCTGTTCACTGGCACATAGATGTCACATTAAAAATTTGGTAGCTTAGTATGGTGCAGCCCAGTTAAGTCTTTAATGTCTGGCTACATCTTGGGGTTTATCATGGGCTATGGGTTGTTTTCTCGGAGGCAGTTTAGATATGGACATCCTGTTTCAGCAGGTAAGAAATCTCAGCTGTCCACATGGAAGAAAGCCCTGTCACGCCAGTTGGCCTTAGGGCAGGTAGTGGCACACTCACCCTTTTGCTTGTGTGGAGTCTGGAAGTCCTGAGAAAGCCAGCTACTACTTTTGGTGTTGCTCTGTTGTAAGATGCTGGACTGGACCTTGGGCTGGCTTCTGAAGCTTGGGCTTAGGCACTTCCAAGTAGCTGAGCTACCCAAACTGCCCCAGAGTCAGGTTCTATGAGCTTCTTCCTAACTGTCCAGTAAAGCTGATATCCATGAAGTTGCTTCACTACTGTCTTCTGATTTCTCTGAAGAACTGAGGCTCTAGCAGGCTGGTTTTTGGTGGTGATCATGGTGAGGTTTTTTTATTTATAATCTTGCTGGGTTTTTAATTTTTTTTTAATATGGGTGTCAGGTCTAATATCTGTGAATGGAAATGGGGTGGCTTTCAACCCGTTTGAATACTGATGAATTGTAATTAGTCACACATGTGTTATGCAGTACAGATTTTCTTCTTCAGCTGGAAGAATGTCACTCCAGACCGGCTGATAAGTATATTTATTTTCTCAAAAGTCACATCAAACACATACTTGGAAATAACAATTTTAAATGTGCTGTTTCCATGCATACTGCATCCAGAATAAATGTTTGTTAAGATCAGGGGTTAAACAATGAAAAGAATATAGAGGAATGCAGTTCCCTGTGGTCCAGGAACCTGTACCTCCCCATAATTCTTCTTTCTCTTTGGCTTGTGCAGCAGGAGCTCTCCCTTCATAAATATATGATTTCCCAGAAAAGGAATGAGAAAGGGGTAGAAAGGCAGCCAGAATGAACTCGGTTTGGGGTTTGTTTGGGTTTTTTTTGGGGGGGAGTTTCGTTGTTGTTTTTTTTTTTTTTTTTTTTTTTAACTAAGTATTTCTGGAAAATATTTTGTGGTATTTGCTCCACCCTATTAAATGATCCAAACCATTTTATTGACACTGAAGGTTATCCATATAATCATTATAGCTGCTTTGAGTTCAACAGAACTGCTTTCAGTTGTTGCAGCTGAGGATCAAGATTAGGGAATTAACATGCTGTCAAGTGTACTATCAGATGCTCTCAGTGAATCTGTATTACAGGTTCATTGCACAATGAAAAGAGCTGTAGGTTGATAATCGGTCTATAGCACCCCTTTGTTCCTTTTACCCCCACTGGTCTTTGTCCATAGCTATGACACCAGATGTACATACTTCTGCCCTTCATGTTATTCATGTTACTGCCATGTTCTCTTTTACCTTGTGTAACCAGTCTATTGTATTGCTCTTCCCTTTAAAATTCATTCCTTCCTGACACCTAAATATATTTTAATGTACTTTTCTCTGAACTGTTTCTCTGTATATCCTTCTTGATGAGCAATGAAAACACCATAGGTGAAGAGGACAATGATTTCATGCTTTCAAAATGCATTCTGCTTAAAGAAGGGATTACAACTTTGCTTTGATTTTTTTTCTAGACTAATTAACAGAGAAAGGCGTCACCAGGAACTGCATAGCACCAACAAGATACTTGGAAAGGTGAAGACCATGACAATTTACCACTAATAAGTAGATTAAAACTCCCAGTTCCATTGGTGCCTCTGCACCCCAGACAGGATTTGGGTGAGCACTCAAAAGAAATGCCCTTTCCTACACGCAGTGTCACAGTTAATATAGGGGTTTCTCTACAGATCAGGTCTGAAACTCATCACATTCAGTGGGAATGTGTCAGGGGCTTCAGTGGAATTTGAATCAGGCCTTGAATTAGTCCTGAATATACCCATCTGACAGCATTATAAGGAAAGACAAAGACACATATTAAACTAGTTTAAAATTACTATTTCCTATGTTACATGGAGATAAGTTGCTGTCACAGATAACCTCATATTCTTTCAAGTATGGGATGACTAACACTATAACAAGGTTTAAGATTGGAATAAAGATTGTAGTCTTCCAACTAGTCCAGGGTAGGTATATCATACCCACTGAAGAAAAAAAAAAAAAAAAATTATAGAAGAAGCAGATAAGTGGCATATTCCTGCCTTTGATATGTATCCAGGCATAGAAAAGAACAAAAAGTAGCCATGAATTATCTCCCATATTTTATATTCTTTTAGCAAGTGTGAAAAAGGAACTCACAGGGAACATGATTAATGCCCAACAGAGAGGTAAAACCAGATACCTTCTACTAGTGCAGAAGCTGCCATGGACAGACTACTTTACTGTAAAGCAATTAGGAATCCAGACCTACTTTAACTAAAGAAAGTGTGAAATATATCTAAGCAGAAGACAGGCGTGACATGAATAATAAAGGGTCTACCTACCCCTAACTATGCCTTTTTCAATGTATAGATTATTTGGGCTAGTGACTCAATATGATAAAGGTGGGTAAGAAAAGACAAAAATAAAGTCTGGCTGTGAAAAACTGTTTCCTTCCTTTGCATGTTGGATAGTCAAGTACTGTAATTCCTCTGATCTTGGATTCACAGACTTTTTCGTGGGTGCCTAGAAATAATGATGGGGAAATTCTATGTTGATGTTGCCTTTGTAGTAGGTTTCTTTTACAATATCTATGAACAATATCCAGAGATGTCACATGTTAGACTCTTTGTTCTTTAACAAATAAGAACTCAATACTTCTAGTAGCAAAAACCTTTTTGTACTTGGAAGCCAACTGTACACATTTTCTAGGTAGTTACTTTTTTCTTCTTCTTCTTCTTTTTTTTTTTTTTTAACTGCTATTTTTTTTTTGTTTGTTTAATGCACCCTTAGGAGCAAATTTAAGGTAGTAAACTTCTTTATGACAAACAAAGTTTTGTTAGACTGTAAACTTCCTGGAGAAATGGCTGTGTTTAAAACCCTAATATAGCACAAGTAGCAGACTTGCTCTTTCATTTGAAGTGATGTGTTCATTTGATATCATATGGCTGATATGTTATGTAACCTGTAATATAAGTGCCAATGCATTAAAAAGCCACAGTAAGGATAGTGCATGTATTTACATACAAGTGTTATGAAGACAACTGTATTCAATACATAACACTTCAAAGCAACTCACAAATTCACAATAGGATCAGACACTTTTTACTAGCAACCAGGAGAGTAACAACAATAATTAGAAGACTTGGTGTTCATAGTAAAAAAAAAATAAAAATTCCTTTTTCAATACTTTATCATCCCCAACCCAAGGAAGATAATAATCAGCAGGAATGATAGATCCAGCAGTATTTCTGGCAAGTCATTTCACCATTCTGCACTGTGGTTTCCTCACCAATTCAATGAAATAAAGACTTTACCTTTGAAATACCTTGTGGTCATTGCAGTTGGCAAATGTAATCTTCAGAAAAATTTAGTATCAATTTCTAACAAAAAATTGTGAGATAAAGTTACCACCATCTTTTCATGTTAATATTCAACACTGCTGGTATATGAAATCAAAAGGCAAATTCTACAGCCCTAACTCCCACTGAGAAGCAGCTAGTCATGTGAGGAGTCCTATACCTCCTCAGTCTTCTTTCTGTTCATCAATTTCCCACCCCTCCTATACAGGAAAGAACAAAGCAGCTCTTGTACTCATTTGATCCTAAACTTCCCATAGGATCTGTACAATTAACGTAAGATAAAGAAAGATGGCTTCTTGTAGATTCATAAATTTTTAAGGCAATAAAACAGATCAAAGAATTCTTTCTAGTGTTTCTGTATTAACACCATAAATTCTGTTTCAACTAAAACTGTAGCTTTTAGAAAGTCACTCTGTCTTTATTTAAACAGCTCATATAATGAAAAAATCCCTATATCACTAAATAAACCTCACAAGTCACACTCCCAGTGTGGCAAGGACTCAGAGTAAGGAGTAGGAAAGTTAAAGATTACTTAAGAAATAAAAATATAGGTAAGATCTAGTTGTAAGAATATTACAGTAGTGAAGCTATCAACTTTTGCCTTCTGAAAGCAGAAAAGTTGAATTAATCTGTTGTTTTCAACTGACCTAAAAAAAAAAATGCTATTAATCAGAAATCTTCAAAGATCTACAAAATTTCGTTATCTTGCCCACTTCTGGTCAATGTATGTGTAACCTTTCTGATTTTACAATCACACATCTAAGAAGCTTTTCAGAACTTGTGATAAAGAGATATGAATGTTGAGAAATTAATGCAGGGTGACTGAGAAAACATAGGATGAAATGCCAGCTTTCAGCAGAATTTAAATCCACTAAAACTGCTCTGAGATTTTACAATGTCTCATTAATCTGCTTTGCCCTTTGTGTTTGTCTTTTGTCTTCTGGGCTTTGGCCAGGTCCTAAGCAGAACAAACATTTGTGGAACATAGCTTATGTTTATGACATATTTAATAAGGTGTAACAAAGTGCATTATAATTATATGATTTGTCAAGTGAACATTCTCAAAGTATGTTATGTTTGATTGTTATTTCAAGTCTTGCAATTTAGATCATATGTGACCTAATAACAGGGATTTGAACATTAATATCCACTTACTGTAACCTATTTCTAATTATTTTTGAGCTTGTGTTGAAATGCTAAAGAACATCACCACACCCTTAAGAGACATTCATAAAACAGAAGGCATTATTTACAAAAGAAAACACCAAAAATATGGAGATCCCACCTCTACCAGCAACAGCTTTCATTTCAATATATGGGTATGGAGAAGAATTTTCTAGAAGAGGAGTCACAGAGCACAAAAGTGGGTCCTTTACGAAGACAAGTATATGCCCTGTGTCTATAGGAATGACATTCAAAACCTAAGGGAAAAGAAACCTCTAAAAATACTGTTGAGTAACAGTGCACTTAGTGTGCCAGAAAATTATATTTAGGCCCATGGGTTTGCATAGCTGGAAACATACACAAGAAACCAGTCCCCTGACCACAGATGAAGATATGCTCTGAAAAAGACCTTGCTCTGAAAGACTTTTCTATCTTACCTCTGGGATGGGCTGCTCTATCTTCAGCAGATCTCTAGGGTATACCTGAAGTGTTTGTTTTGAATGTGGGAGAGAAAACTAATTCTTGGATATGCTCGAGCATCTTCTTAGGCTGTAACAATGTCAAAATGCTTGGCAATTTTCTTGAGTGATTCGGCACCTGAATGAACATTTCGCTCTTTATTCATCCCTTGATTTTATCTCATTCCTATTATAAATCTGAAGAGCTAAAGGTAAAGCAAAATGGAAGTGCCATAGTTTTACAATAAATAATTGGTGGGTTTTGTGGTTGGAGGAAGGTGGCAATATGATATGATATTCTCAGATGTCTCTCCTGACCTAAGTCTATGTTGGCGGACTAGTTTTTTATGTGGTTTGTTTTTCTTAGAGTTTCTGAAACCTTGGGGGTTTCCAGGCAAGCAAAATTTGTTGTGATATTCCCCTCCAGAAGACAAGATTAAAATTGTTTCTTCAAGACTGCTGCAAGGTTTGAAGAGGACCCAAACCCTGAATATCACATTCCCAGATATACAGCCTAATTACTAGGATATTATGGAAGAAACAGCCTCCACTGATAGCGCCACTGGTATTGCTTATGTGAGTCATCATGAATTAGGTAGATTCACAGAAGATAATTTGGTCTCTGAGTACCAAAATATCTGAAGTGTAACGCTGAGTCAGATAGCTAGGCTGTGCCAAGGAGTGGGATTTCAGATTTACTGCTGTGCTCAGTACATTTTACTGGTTAGCTCCAGGCTTGCTGCAGCTCAGAGTGGCTTTGTCATGATAATCTTTTACAGGTGTGTGGAGAACAGACAATAAGCTATAGTAGGTAGTTTATTTGTGCAAGACAGCTGCAGATCACTGCAATGGAATTGTTTCCAGGAAAGACCATCTTGTACCTACATCAACATCTGGAAAAGACCGACCCTTCAATTTACCTCTTCATCCTTTTCCTTCACCCCTTTGATGAAGGTCTGTTTTGGGACCTTCCCTAGTGTTTGGTCTAAGTTTCTGATGTGAAAATGTTAAAAAAAAAAAAAAAAAAAATTAGTCCTGAAGTTATCAGAGGTCTAAGTGATACAGATTATGCCCTTAGGCTTGCTTCACATCTCTTCTGCTATCTAGAATTTTTAAAGTGATGTGTAGGATAAGTAGGTCAAAAGATGAAGCAAGAACATCTCTATTTATTTTGTCTGAAACAATAGATTCAAGCAGGTTTTCTTCAGTAAGGAGATGTCTGTATTTCTTCCATGTGTTACTGTATCTTACAAACATTTTATGAAGTTCAGGTTCTGTTAGTGCAGTAGGAACTGGAGAACAAGAAACAGCATCTTTGCTAACACTTCCAAGGCTTTTTTAATACGATTCATCACTTGGCTCAGGATATTTCTCATTGAGGTTTTTGTTATTGCTGCATTTCCAGTATTCATCTCACAGTTCCCTTGCATTTTCTGGGCCTACTCTTTCTTTATTCCTGCCTATCTCAAAACCAATGGATCAGGAGAGGAGCAATTACATGCTACTATAGTAATTTTGTTAACAATAATTCTTTAACCAAGCTACAGCAATCATAAAGGTTTACTCTGTTACTATTATTCAAATAGTTTTTATGTTGCAAACTCAAGCCAGTTATGTGAGTTAAGGTTGATGAGAATAACTATACAAGAATGCATCTTATGGGAGTCTGTATGTAACGATTTATGACCGTATTGGGTTTTTTCTTGCTTTATCACTTGGTTTCCTGTCACTTGCCCCTGCATCTTTGGCAGCAAATATGTCAGAATTACAGTAGAACACATAATAAGTAGCAAAGTGTGATGCAACAGTTTTCAGGTAGAAACCCCCCAATGATCTATTTAAATTATTAGAAATGTTATTGAACTATTTACATTATGCATCTTGATTTGCTGGTCATCTTTTTCAGGTAAAGATAATTGCATTGCATGACAAGATATGTAGAAGAGTTTATGTAGTAAACAATACAGTATATTAAGCCTTTCCAAAATTCTTAACAAAGTCATTTATTGGGCTATGTTTAGTAACAGCTTTACTGTGGAAACAGCTGACATAGCAGTTGCAAAATACATTCATACGTTATTTTGCTGGAAACAAGCTAGGTGGCCAGAATGCTTTTTATATATTTCTCTTACACATGCCCAGCGTCTGGCCTCAACCTCATAAAACAAGCAAAAACAATGCTGAAAAGAGGAATGAAACATGAGGTAATTTAATTAACAGATGGAGAGTGTCAGAACTTCCTTTGTGTATCATGAAGTAAGGAAATAAAAAGTTAAACGCAAAATGGAAACAAAAGAGGACTGGAAAAAAAAATCTGTCCATGTAATGAAGGAATGAAGCTTCTCCTTAAAAATATTGCACAAGGCTATTCAGCAGATGACTTGTTTTTGCACTCTGGAGACTCCTCTGAAATTGAATCTCATGACATTTTAATTGGACGCATCATTTTCTAAAAATAAAAAACATTTTTTTAAAAAAGAAATCTAAACATTAAAACAAAACTATCATCACAGCCCTTAAAGACAACGTACCTTTACTTTAAGAATGTTATGTGGAAATACTGAAGTGATACAATGACTATTATTTGTAGTTGTTTAGATCACTGAAGTATTTTCTAATAGAACTATGATGGTTATATGTGTACAGTTAAATAGAGTATCAGAAAACATTCCCAGTTACTGAAACTGCATTGTTTGTATAGCTAAGTTGTTTGAAAAGTCCATGGTGCATTTTTGTTCAACAATATGTAGCTCACTTTCTGACAGCTCCTGGTGAGGCTCAGGGACTAGACAGACCAAGGATGGTTCCAAACAGGTTGCTTGTATGGGGCTAAGTAATTTCTCATAGGCAGTTTTGGACATGGGCTGTTGAATGCCAGCTGGCTTCATTGCCAAAAGAACAATCCCAAGGACCTTTAGTTCACTGCTATTGATGTCATCATTGCGTCTATCCACTAGTTTTGACTATGCAAAGAGTCCAAGCCCAGCTGTTGCCACAGAGATGACAGAAAGTGGCACTTTTACAAATTTACCTTCTTCCTCCATCCAGGGCCTCCTAAGAAGTGGAGTTTTCTGCCCCTACTCATCCAACCTGGAATGTCACAGCTTCCCCACTTCTGGACCTAAGTTTGATTAAAACTTGATTAAAATTGCCTATTTGTGGCAAGCAGTCAGTACTACGCAATGTTGCAACAATTTCTTTCTCGGAGAAGTTTGTGACAAGTGCTATTGCACCAGCAGCCTCCCATAAACAAAAAGCTCTGTTAAGAAATGGATAAAACGTTCAAACATTACATACACTTATAAAACAACAGTTTATACTTTACACTTTTGTTGACAATCAGTCAGGTTTTGTGTGTTGACCTACAAGCTTCATTAAAAAAACCTCTTCAGATAATCCTCTCTTTGGAATCCCAGTAGCAGAAGAGGTGCTGGATGTCTTCTTTTAGCTAGTCCAGGAGCCTCAGGACCCCTTGTTGTCTCTGGTTTGCCCTCCATGGAATACTTCCGCCAGGCTGAAGTTCCTTGCATAAGGAAAACGGCCTTTATCATAGACCTCAGGTTTCTGAGTCCCCTTACCATGCACCTTCTACAATCCAGAGCAGGTGTTCAGCGTCCTTTTGCCACTTACCTAACCAAAGACAGAATGACTTTCTTTGGGCAGCCTTTGTGGGCTGTAATCATGAACCTCATGTCTATGGGAGAATGCTCGGAGAACTTTTCTCCCTGCTCCCAGCTAACCATAGAGAAAATACATTTTGGCATATGGAGGAATATTTATCACCCAACATTCCTCTGTATGTCATAGCCATGAGGATGTGTGCTGTGTTCCATCCAAATAGCTCTGCAAGCAGAACTTTTAAAGAAAAAAATAATACAATCAACACCACTAATTCTTCCATACAGTATTTCATAAATATTTCACAAAAGTAATGATTTGAGACTTTTATATTATTTTCAGCATTGAGTTGCTCAAAAGAAGTGGTGAAAACTCTGTTATTCAGCAATTTTAAGCAAAGATGAATAAAGTGCAGTGTAGAGAACAGTTTAACTTTGAAGGGACGATGAAGTACATGACCTTCTCCATTTCAAATATCCACAGTTTTTGATATAAGCATCATCAACACTGAGTCTTTAGTAGGATGCTAAAATATAATTTGAAAAAATTCATCATGGCTTAGGGACCCCTAAAAAAAGAAAAGGAATCAGATATGAGTTTTGAAAAGAATATGAAAAAGAAAATTTGGTTTGGAGTAGAAAAGAAAGTCAATGTATCTTACAGAAGGTTTTACGCTGCTTTTGGTGTCTTTAAAGGTATTTACGTCAGCTACCAATCATATTCCTTTCAAATAAGTTTTGAAGCTATAGTCAAGAAGGATGATTTCTTAGATGTTTGTTTGCTTATAATTCATTCTGGTTTAAAATAAGCTACTTTTGTGTTTTACATGCAGGTTTTATTTTGAAAAAAAAAATGTACCTCCTTGTATACATAAAAAGAATCCAGTTTATGGCAGAAATAAATTAATTTACACTTGAAGATAACGTCTAGACCTGGAAAAATGTAGAATGAAAAGTAAGCAGAAGTGGTGAAAAGTCTGTATCTACCAACAAGAAACACATTGAAACAAATAAGCCTCCGGAAAAAATTAGCTCTGGAAGTACTGTAATGCAGTTCACTAATTAATATTATCACGAAATGTTTTAGGACTCCCAGTAATGTCAGATATGTGGTAAACTATGAAGTCAGTGAAAGGGAAGTTATATTATTACTTTAACAAAACCTTGGAGTGAAGGCTGTCTGGTTAGACGACAAGTTTCCAAATAGCATCTTGAATGTATCACAGTTACAACTTCAGGCACTGCTGCTGCTTTCATCTGTAAGCAGAGCACTGAAAGCAAAGTCCATAGGAAAAAATAATGCCATCAGTCAGTAGGTCCCTGAGATGCCTTGACTTGTCTAGTGATGATGGGGTTAACTCTGAATGTAAACGTTGTTTTAGCTAGGGCTCTTCCTGCTATTTCAATATATTAGTGTGTGTGAGTATGCCCAGCTGTTTCCTTGAGGGAACTCTTACACAGCTGAAACAAATGGATGAGCCAACTCAAGGGAACATGTTAACAACTGTCCTTCTCTATATATTTGTGTGTGTACATGTGAGTGTAGCTTTTCATTCTGTCTGTCACAAATCAACATAAACAATCACAGACTGGAGTGTCTTTTGTATAAGGCACACTAAATCTGTGTCCTCTCATGCTCCCAGCCTTCCCAGTTTACTTGCAAACTGAAGTTTAATACAAGCTTAAAATGTATCTGTTTGTCTTCCTGCAAGCTGTGATTTATTATTTTTGCAAGCAAAATTAGTAGCAATAGTACAAATACCTGTTGTATAACTTCTTAATGCAACACAAAGGAATGAATTGTGTCACTTAAAGGCAGATGGGTGTGATATAGAGGCCAGGCAAGGATTTACATAATTTTGGAAATTATGAAAGGATGCAATATGAGGTGAACTAGAATGTCACCAAACCAAATAGGTAATATAAACTGATACTGGTTTGGGCTATGAACTTTAAATGTGTCTGCATGTAGTTGCTCCCAAGAATTACGCTCATTTAGACTTTGTACTGGAAAATGGAATTGAAAGGCCAAAACCTTGACTGGAAAAGACAAGATCAGACATGATTTTCTGCTTAGTGCTGCAAGATTATGGGAGGGCGCCAATAACACAGTTATGTCAACTCTTGATGTTTTGATTAAGTCAAGGAAGACCAAATATGTCTGACATGCTAGTGAGTGATGCCAGAAGAATGAGGAATTTGCTAACAAAAAAAAAAGAAGAGATAGGTAAAGCCAAATAAATGAACACACCAATAAATGTGGTCTGGAGTCCTGAACCGCTGACCTCACTTCCAAACAATGGCCATACCACTGTTCGTGTTTCTGATGGAATTGGTGACTGCAGACAAGCCAGGTCTCATAGGCAGTGTTTAGTTTAAATTCTAGGTTTGTTTTTTGATGCACACTGTTGTGCACTTCTGAATCTTTTTTCCAGATCAGGTCCTTGCTATGGACATGTCATGATCCTCTCTGAGACGTTCGATTTAATTTCGTTAGCACAGAAACTGAGATGTGGAGAAGAAAGAGGGAGAAGAAACTGTTACAGACCAGCACCTTAGTCTATCACACAAGTAGGATGCAGTTAGGGCACGTACCTGAACCCAGGCTTCCTGAATGGGAAGCATTCCTGGGAGTATAGATGCAGGCATCTTACATTATACAAAAAAAATATAAAGAGTCCAGTCATAGTCTGGACTACCCTTAATTGTCTGCCCTGTCTGAATCCAGAAAAGATTCCACTGTAAGGACCTGTAATATTTGAAGGATTTAAACCTAGCATCAGCAGCTATTTTTGCAAGTGGAATTGACTTTTCTAGAACCTATTGTTGGATTTAAAGGGAAAACTGTAATGAAACTGAAGGCTCCTAATATAGGGTATATGTGCAGCTTCAGACTAAAAAGTGATTATTTTAAATCATCAGAAAGAGCCTTTAAAATTATTAAAGCATGTGATCCCAGGGCAGAGAGAATAAGATTCTGTTAAGCATGAACCTTCATTCACATAACTTGGGAAACTGGCTTGCTTAGTGTATTTGACTTTACTACTTGTTTCAACAAATTAATGAAAGGGCTGACTTCATGACTGAGATTTCTTTAATTTGACCACCAGGGGTGTGTTGAAATTCTGATGCAAACCGCTTAGGAAGGACTACCAGCTTGTTAAAGTTGGCCCAGTAATCCCATGGGTCAGAATAAATAAAATAATCACTGGGTCTGTGCCTTGCTAAGCCTGCCTACTGCCTTTGAGTCAAGAAGCAAAACCAGCACTAGCACTAAATTAGCAGAACCTCCTATTGCTGCTTGGACCCTTCAGGACTTTTTATTAGACTGTTTTTGCAATAAGAAGAAGTTAGGAACTGATCCAAAAAAAATGTTTAAGCATAGAGTTTATTTCTAACACCTGAGTGTTGGCCCTTGGAAGTGATACACACAGAAAGGTAAACGTGCTGAAGGGTTTTGCTGAATTGGGGCCTCAGACCTTCACCTATGCTGTCCATGATGAGGTTTAACTTTCCCCTGGGGCTGCTTCCCTCCACAGGAGAGACAGGACATGATACCCTGGAGAGGAGACATCCTGAATCTTCCTTTTCACTGCTTCTATTGAAATCATTAGTGTAATTGAATTGAGACTCTATAATAGATCTAGCTTCTGTTTTCCATGGTGCAGACAGGACTGGTCCTTAGTTGCTGTACACTGCTTTACCACATCCACACAAGCTGTGACATGGTCTGTGCCGAACAACCTCTTGCCAAATCTACTATTCATGTATTTAATAGGAATATTCCAGACAACTGTCTGTTACCACTAATATTTTTTCATCTCTCCTTGCAAACCTTTTCCTATCATCTAGACAATTAATTTCTTCTTGCCCCCCCCAATAAAATATGTCCAAAATTATGCTGTAATACACTGAAATTAGATTTTGAATCTGTCTCTGATGTGAGGCATTTGTACCTATAGTGCTGATTTACACTGGTCTTTTTAAAGCTGGGCTCTCACAATCCTTTGCTAAAGTAATTTTCTCCTTTCCTGCAGACTGAAACTACGCTTGTGTGCCTCCAGCTTCACAGACTTTTCACTTCAAAATTTTTCCTGACTCTGGAAATCTCTCTAGGCTTGGGATTCCGGGACATACAACCAGGTACAGACTACCAGCAGCTGTCAGAAGCCACATACCACAGCAGCCTGTGTCCTGCTGCTGCTGCCATCTCCAGCTCTCCTCAGGAGCAGTTACAGGCTCCCAGAACCTTGCGTTTTGATCCTGCTTCCTCTTGAGAAGAATGTTGCCCACTGCTGACAGCTGCCATATGCACACAGAGGTTGCACAAGATCAAAAAACCGTATTGTTACCAGTATTTTATTTATTCTCCCTGCTAAGCAGGATCTTTGAAACAACACAGCCAGCTGACTGAGAGGCAGGGGTCAGGAATTTTCCTGTCTACAAGTTCAGCAAAAACTGAGATCCTCCAAAATGTCTTATCTTGCAATGGTAGGTACTGGCAAAGCACCCATTTTTAGAGAAAATATGGAAGATCAGGGAATGAAAAAACATTACTTCATCTGAATCTGAATCTAAAAGCATGAAGGGTTTAAATAGCAATTGTGCTTTACTGTTTGGCATTGATGTTAAATTGTTAATGTATTACAACAGTTTCTTGACCAATTCAGTAGGACATTTGATAGTATCATAATCTGCCAGTGTAAAAGGAAAAGTTGTAAATACGTTTACAAATGTGTTTTAACTATGCGTGATATCTTCCATCTCCTCCCTTTCAGGTTAACTTGTGCCTGTTTGTGTTGGCAGTCCAGTTGTGTAAATCACATTACATGGACTGGATTACTCTGAAGCCCAAACTGTTAAAATGTCCAAACAGAATCATTCTGGCAGCCAAGAGCAGTGTCTCCTCTTCTCCAAGGCAAAGCCACACAGCACCTGCATTACCGAAGATCTTTTTCATTCTCCCAGGTAATTCTTCTCTATGAGAGTTGCAAATGCTATCACGGCGTGTATCAGAGCAGGATGTTGCAGGTGTCCCTCAGACCACTTCTCCATCAGAGCATGTCCCAGCCTGTCCAGTGAAGCAGCTCCTTCTGTGCCAAGTGGGCTGGGAGCCCACACTGAGCTTTTATGTCAGCCTGGCTCCTGCACATCCCCAAAACAAAACGATCCAAGTCTACAATGTCTGCCAGGCCCATTCACACATTAAAGGGTACTGCTCGTCTACCACTTTCATCATACAGCTTTGGAGTCCTTGGGGTATACCAAAATAAAATCACTGCTGGAGTGAAAGTGGGATAGTTCCAGCACCACCAGCAACATACCCGGGTCAAAAACCATATGAGAACAGCTTGATGTCTTTTCTTCTTTTTCTTCTGGCTTTTAATTACAGATGTGTTGGCTTCCTCTGCTTCCCTTTTTTATCTGCCTGCTGTTTCTCACAGAGTTATGACAAGGAGCAGGGGAATGCATGACTCCCAGGAGCAGAGGGCAAGAAGCAGTCTGGAGGCTTGGCAGAGATGTGAAAATGGAGGCCTGGGGATCACAGCAAACCTCTCCCACAGGGCACCCCCCTAATGCAGTAAGATGTTTTGCTGGATGCAGTAGTGTCCTGTCAGGGTCTTTAAGCAGTACACGGCCTTTACATCCAGTCTTGGCTTTTACCTTGCATGCACAGATTTGACTAGAAAACCTGGCTCAAAAGCAGAATCCCCTAGAAGTTTAAAGGGATTCAGGAATTAGGCTTTTTTGGAAAATCCTAAGTGGAAGATTGAAATCCAGCTTTGACCTCCTGAATGCCCAGACTCTGGGAAGCATTTGGATGCAGCAGTATTTTTTCAGCTCAGATAAAATATATGATAATTGTGGATGCTCCTCTCTCAGGCACCTTTGGGTAGGAATTTTTCAATGTGAACAAAGAACTCTGTTCTTCTATTTCAATATTGAAGGTGGAACAAGAGAATTTATTATCTTCTCTATTATACATTGTATTCACAAATTTTTGAAAGCAATAGGAATATATATGCACTTTGGAAAAAGTCCTCCAGGAAGAGATTTTTTTTGGATCATGGCAAAGTGATGTGAAAAGTTTTAACAGAGGCCAAGAGGCTTTTCTTTTTTGTTCATGTGAATGCTCAGTAGTAGAAACATTCTCTGCCAAGCTAAATGACCTTTCAGTAAAATAAGAAAACAATACAAGTAAAGCAACTAAAGTCTTGCAGACATCTGAAGGCTACAAAGATTCACAAAGTATTTTTTAAAAACACACCCTTTGGCTGAGAAATGTCTATAAGCATCTGTATGTGTAAAGCATCTGAATGAACTAAGCAGGCATGACTGTGAATTCTGTGTTTTTGAAAATGCTTTTGCTGAACACTGTAAAATACACGAGAGGGTTCTGTAGAAGTTCCTTTCTGCTTGAAAAAGGCACCACAAGATGGCACCTTCTGAAGAGAATATCTAATACTGAAATTAAAAGAATAATCATTTCATAAAGAACTGTTCTTGAACATATGGTGGATATGAATAAAGAATGCAACGGACTAAGCAATAAGATGGGAAACCATAATATAATCTTTGGCGTTCAAAAATATGCAATCCATGACCAAAAATTGTACATATATACGTGTTTAGCTTTGTGACTAATCCAGTAACTATACTGCAGATGTATATGTTACATACTTGTAATGAATGCCAGATCTTAAAGTACGTTTTACACCCCTACATAGTAGATTTGTGCATAAGCTACTGAGTCTCCACAATCTATATCATGTACAATGATAGCTGCAAAATGAAAACATGTTTTAATACTTTTAATTAGGAGATATTTTTCGGTTGTTTGTTTTTGGTGACTGATTATGGATTTAAATAAAAATTACGAAAATTCTGGAAATACTTATAACATAACTGACAAGGAGGTGTAGATGAGAATCAATATTGTTCCTTGCTGCAGTGATTTTTTCTCTCTCTAGCGTAGCTGTCGGTATGTGTGCACAAACATATCTCCTATTTTGCATACACAGAGGGCTAGTATGTACACAGGCACACTTCTTCTTGAAGGGCATCTCTTTTTTCAACTTTTTTTTTTTCTCTTAACAACTATTAGTAGTGTTCCTGACTCACACTGTTTTAAAAATACTATGATTTTTAAAGTGTTTGAAAGAAGTACAAGTAAACTATCCACCCTCCCTAACAAAACATCTCAAGAACAGAATTGTATTTGGTAGATGTGCCTTAAAGCGTTACCATTTAACTTCTCTAATCTCAACATTAACTGACATCTAATCCAAAAGAAGTGTTTTCATGTTTTCTGGCTGAAAATAACTGGGTTTTTAGCTCTTGTATGCACACTGAATGTCCAAAGTATGTTCTCCTTCACACAATGTTCATGTAGTGGCCTTCCTCCCCACTCTGCCCAGGAGAACATTCCCACTTCCAGGACAGAGGGGGATTCAGTGGCAAGGAGCCAGGGAGAGGCAATGTCCAGCAGATCAGCAGGCTGAAGCAGGTTGCTCAGCCCCCTGATTGCCCTCCAGCAAACCAAGCTTTAACAAATCACTGGTCTTGAGGTGCCTGAGATGTAGGGTTGGGGTGTCAAAGCAAATCTAACCATACACTGCCATGGTTTTACAAACTGTCCAGGGGAGCAGGAACGGCTGAGAATCAAGAGTGGCTTGTGCAAGCTGATTTGCAGTCCAAAGGGAGATTTTCAAGAAATGTGGTTATCAATAGACTGGTTCAGCAATTATTTTTTTTTTGTTATAGATTCCATTTTAGCTCTGGAGGCCCCTGTGTCTTCCCACAAGAGTGAATAGGATAGATGATTTCCTGTTGGCATTGGTGTCTCTTTCTATTCAGAAAGCATTTTCCTGTGTTACTGGTGGAGCAGAAGCTGGCATGGTTTTTCTTGTTTAGCAGTGTAGCTGTCAGCTTGTCCGATGCCAGGAACGATGGCAATATATCTGTCTCTGGAGTAGGAACTGTTTGTTCGTTTAGCTTTCCCCTTTTTACTGTCTACTCCCACAGAAATAAAATAAATGGTTTGCAGTGATACATCTTAGATAATTGACCCCTGGAGATCTGCCACACAAGCCATATGTGTGTGTGTGCATACATATAAATATATATATATACACACACACACTTGAGTGCCTCAGTGTAAACTGTTTGAAAGACCTTTTAAGCCAATATTATTAGGTCATTGAATCAGAACACAGCAGAGATGTGGTTAAAATTATGTGTTATTCTTTCCACTTTCACGTGCAGACTTCTGGCTCAAGCGCTTCAGAACAATAACCCTCTATGAAATATGTTATATTAAATTTTGACACTAGAGAACATCCTTTACCTAATTACGAAACGTTTGAAATATTTCAAAATCTGAAGCTGTAAATGGCTTACTTCAAATAATTTAATTGAATATCTCAGTTCATAGCAGATCCACTTGCTATGAGGTCCTGTCACAAAATCCAATTGCTTCATTCAACATTTCACTGGCAAATTATCTTTTCTAATATTATGAGATGAATAGAGTAATAACAATTAAACAGAAAGTAGGATTTCTGAAAATTAGTTATTAAACTATGTTGCCACCATCTGTAGAATGATAGCCTTTTTCCTATATACTGTAATTTTAAATCTCTGCAAGACTATACAGATAAATAAGACAAATTGATATTGTGTGTTTTTAAAGACATTGTATTTTTGGATCAAAATGTCAAACAGAAGTTTTAAATGCTGGTCATTTGCCAAATGGCTGAAACCACACAGCCAGCAAATCTTTCATATGATTAACAGAGGTCTTATTTGCAAGTATGGAATTTATGGTTTCTGATGATGTGATAAGATAATGTATTTTCATTTGTGTCAAGCACATTAAGCAAATATATATATATATACCTGAATGATTAAGAGAGGCAGAGAAAAACAGGGAAATAGATAAAGGCAAGAGCCACAACATTGCAAAATGAAATGTGGAAGAAAGTATCTAGTATAATCTGAGTTTCCTATCAGTCACACTGACCCCTTCACAAACTTTTAAATTATGTCAGCCTTTAAAAATGGATTGCTCCACTTTCTAGGTAAGTCAGTGATATGTGAGTTCACTGAACACAATGCCTTCATAATAGCCATTAATCTTAATGGAAAAAAATACTCTATGTGCTCTGGAATGCACTGCATTCATTCCCCTCTGAAACCTCATCTTTGTTCCTAGTAATTACCATCTGTTTCTAATTTCTGACATTCTGTGTCAGTGGCAAAGACTATTCAAGCTTCTGTCCACAATACGAGCTAAGATAGTTAATATATTTTTATAAAGTAAGGCCATTTTTCTAAAAGCAATAAATAAAATTTATCTTGTAAAGCAGAATATAACATACTTCTGCTGATGCCAGTTTAAACAAACTAGGAACTGGAGACCATTCACAGGTCTTGCTGTGAGCAGCCCATACATTCTGCTTGCATGTATGTCAAGATCACAAAAAGTCCTTACAGAACCAAATTTTGTTGTAAGAACAAAAGAAAACAAGATGACCATATCAACACTTTTTTTCCAACACAGGCAGTTGGTTAATGTAAATAGCATGCTTGTGTAAAGGAGTCAAGTTATATTTTACTTCTGCAACAAAAGGTTGGACACTCCTTGAGAAAACTCCAAGATTCGCACTTTGATCTTTGAACTAAATTGGGCACTCTCTGAATCTCTATTTGAAGATAAATCAGATGGTGAAAGGATCACACTGCAGCAGTGTTGGGCCTGAGGCTTCTTTCTTCCCTGGCTTTGATTTAAACTTTTGCAAAGCTCACAGACTTGCAAAGATTTTTCAAAAGGATAGAATAGTTTGACCAGCAGGTGGCTTCTGTCCCAAGGTTCCTTGCTCTGCTTGAAGACTTACTTGGCTTGTTTGTTTTAACTCCAAATGCCAAAAAAATCTACATAACGTGACCTTCTAACCCACATGCCATCAACCTAAAAGTAATGATTTCTCTACTGACTGACAGATTGGGTCAAGCTTTGAGGAAAACATAACAAACACACCCCAAAAGGCTGCTTGCATCACTGCAGATTCCATAAGAGATTTTAAACGTTAAAGAAAACATTTCAAGAATATGAACACCATGGTTTTGGGGTAGTAGGTGAAAGGATTTCTTCTTTGAAGGCAGCTGGCCAATACTGAAAAAAACCCAAGCTCCTCTAGCCAACAAGCCAAGCACCCGCATCACTGTGGCATGTCAGGTAATTTGGGGGCCTAATCCAAAATCCTCTGAAATAAATGGAAACAATCCAGTGGTGAATTTCCCCAGTTGGCTCAGTTGAGTCTGTCTCATCTGGGTATCTCATGAAATCTACAATCTCTAATACACACAGACACGCAAAGGAAAAAGGAGAAAAATATAAAAGACAGGACAATGTCATAGCCTCCAGTTGATAATATTTTACTTGTTCTTACGGGTATATTTATTTTATACAGGCCTGGAATGCCACAGCTGCCCCATTTTGATGTGCTGGTGGACCCCTGAATGCACCTCTGCCTCCCATGAGGAAATGAGCTCCAGGGCCTTCTGCAGGATCCTCTCCTCTGGCAGCAATTTGCTTTTTGGATCAAGGCAACAATGAGTAGGATGGATAGTATGCATGGGTAGGGAGATAACAGGTATTTGCCAGCCCACATTTTTTCATTTATTTGTCTCAGCTTGACAATGAGAATATTTTCTTAACCTGATGCCAAAGTATCAGCTTATCTTGGCTTTTCATTGAATTAGGATCTGTATAACATATCTTTGGAGAAATAACAACTCTAGATAAAAGACTTGTTTGTTTTGTCCTCTTAATTACTGACTAGGAATACATCAAGAGATTAAATGATATGGAAAGGGAAGGGGTATCTAAGTTAAAGAACAATGTTGGCACAAAAACTATCATGCATAAACCAGCCAGGAACTTGGTCTGGAAACCATAATAATTCAAATAATCAAAGTAATGTTATTCTGTAATTACTTTCCTGGGGCTATAGTATAGACTAGAAATCTAATCAATTTTAAGATAAATTTATGAACGGTATTAGATGAAGTGGTTTCCGAAGTAGCAGGAGACTTGAACCAATGACACAAGAAGTTATTTCCAGTGCTGGATCATAAGATCATAAATTAAACTACTGCTCTCCTTCAAGAAGCAGCATGGAGCAAGAAAATGATTTCATGTCTCTATAGTCAATTCTCTGTTATCCAATATGTTATGAGTTTGAGTTATCCTGGGTAATGGTAGTGGAACATGCTGGCCAGGCCAGATTAAGGTTGAATCTGGTGGAAATTTCTGTGTTGAGGTTCCTGCATCCATATCCCCAAAAAATAAATTCTGACAGAGCAGAGCTGAGCCCTGGAACTCCTGGCTGCCAGTGTTGGGCTCCTGAATATTCCCGGTTACAGGGAAACTTAACATGGGCAAAACACTTAAAGGTGTGGAAACACTACACCATTTAATGCACTGCCATGCTTGAAGATGCTGGGGAGCTCAGTGCAGAGACCTAGGCAGCTCTGCAGGACTGAGCTTCTTAGCTCTGGCTCAAGGCCAACCATTCCAGACCCTGCTAACTCAACAACAATGCAGCTGTGCCTGTGTTTCCATCTTCCTGCCCTACATTGCAGGAGCTGCTTTTGGCCTGAAACAGGGCTAGACCTGACCTAGCCGTGTGCAGCTACCTGGCTGTAACAAACCATCTCGCAACCCAGTCTGTTGCAAAAAGGGAGCACAGACCCCAGTGTGCTCCTTCAGGGGCTAGAAAACACCTGGGTTCTTGGCAGACCTTTCTGGTGTCCAGCGAGTGTTGTTGGGAGTAAATTGTTTCATTGCCTACACATATGATGTGATTACTCTAATTACGATATATTGGTGATACAGGATAGATACATACATCATGCACCATACTGCACACAAAATTTTGAAGTTGATAGACATTAAACTCCTAAGAAACATCTTAAATTTCTCTCTGACTGATCCTGCCCAGTGGCAGAGTCTTTGTTTCTCTGCTCCAGACTGTTACGTTATTTCTACCCCCCTCTACCCTCTAAGCGTCTGGCCTTGTTCAATGCACAGGACGGGTGGGTGCAAAGATCGGTGATGTATAACCAGCATGCACAAACATCCTGTATTTTATTTCATTCTCTCTGCTGGGAAAATGAAAATGAGAGTTCTTTTAAAGTGTCTTCTCCTCCCCCCACTCTCCCCACTCCCCCACCCCCCACCCCAAGTTGTTTCTGATTAAAAGACTACCTTCCTTTTAAATTTGAAGTTCTTGTGGAAAGACTGATGGGTAGAGGTTTTACCCTTGATATTTATTTTATTGATGTATATCAGTATTTTTTCTATCTCTTTTTCAGTAACGGCTGAACTACTTTGTCTGATATTTTCTAAAACTATTCAGCCAAAGGAAGACACCTGTAACAGAAAAAATCATATATATTGTATACATTTACATTATAAATCTCTAACTGGCAGAACATGGATTGTCCCGGACAACCTGATAATTCCTCCCATACCCTTCATGCCCTAGTTGCTCTCAGTTTACTTCCAGTTAGTGTTGATCAAAATTTCAAGAGAATTTTCTTCTCTAGGGAAAAGCTTTTACTCTTTTTTTAAAGGTCTTCTCCATAAAGTAGAAAGAAAACTTAATATTAAAAATATTTCCCTGGAAATAAAATTTTCTTTCCCATAGCCAGTTTCTCTTCATGGACAAAGGTGCCTGGAAGGCCGTAGGACTAGAAGATAGATGCTAGAGGTCCAGGAATTCCCAGCCCTTCAATATGGCAGAATTGCTTGCGAAATGTGAGTCCTGGAAATTCAGAATTCGTGAACATGATCTGACAAAGGAAATAGTTTTATTGGCAAAAATCCTACCTGGCCCTATTTTTACTGGCAATTCAATGCACTGGTCTGAATTGTCCAGGACAGAGGTGACTCGAGTTCATCTCTCCAGTCAATACCCGCAAAGCTGGCTGCTCATGAGATACAAATTGAATAGCAGATCTGTATTTCTCTCCCTGGGAAATCAGGTGCTCCAAGGTAGCTGACTGGAATTGCTAGGTAAAGGTGGTAGCTAGACACACTCCCCCCTGGAGCTGAGCATCCTTTTCTGAAGACATGAATATTAATTTCAGCAAACAGCCTCTCAGGTCTAGGTCCTAGGTCACAGGCCTAATTTATCTCTGAGTCTCAAGGGATTCAGCCTCAGAGGTCCTACTTCCCCGAGGAGTACCTCTAGGCTATATTCAGGATTGCAGAGCAGGGGCAGCCTTCAGTGACTGTCTGACCAGAAATGAATAAACAGCCAGGTAGTGAGCAAGCGAGAGGGCTGTCCTGTGCAATGAGTGGAAGGAGAATGGTAGCTGTAACTTCCCATCGAGAGTCTTCTGTCACCTCATCATTTGATGCAGCCACTTCCAGCTGGGGCAGGTCAGAAAACCCCTAGCAAGTCTCCAAGGCTGACTAATGCCTGATACAGTCCAAAGGCCATGACTATTCTCACACAGGTAAGCTGTAGCTGAATCAAGTCCCAAAAGCAGACCTCAGTGCTACAATAGGACAAGATTTGCAAAAGATGCCTTCATTTTCTCATCTGGCTACTATGTGAGTGTGGCATCTGTGGACTGAAATTACTAGATCAAAGGACTAATCAAGGCAGGCTTCTCTGTTAGCTAAATAATAAGTTTGTGAAGCTAAAAGTCTCTAAAAATATCTGACAGATTTTTATACATTTCCACAAGGAGGAATTTTAACATGTGTCCCTAACTGGCTTCCTCTTTGGTAACTCATGAAAAATGATAGGTAGATGGTTGATACTTGGTGCCAGAATCAACATTCTTTCTTTTCCTAGAAGCTGAAGATTTAAAGATTTCCCCATCAGAAAGTTTCATGCAAGGATTTATGGATCTTGAAAAAAATTGGCTTAACCTGTGTTATTCCTCTGTCTTTTGGAAATTTTATTTTTCACTAACATTTTTTAAAAATAATATAAAAACAGTGAGCACTTCATGAAATCCATGAGACTACACTGTAAACCTGGTCATTATTATTTCCTTTTAAACACTTTCTGCAGACTTGTTATAATACTTATCACTGGAAAAGCTGCTAATTGACACAAACAGCACAGACTAGTAAGAACATTTTGATCAGTAATGAAACCTAATTGCACTAAATCCACACATTCAGAGCTCTAGAAATTTTTATTTACATTAGTTTCCTTTCTTTGGCAGCTGTTTTTGCTTTCCCTCACCTTAACAACAACGACCTGGAGAGCATGACTCTTGATTTATTCTGGTGTAAATGAGATCAGAATTTATCTTGATCTATTTATTTGTAAAACGAATAAATTTTTTTATCTCTTCTGAAATAATTGAAAGGGAGATAAACACTATAAAAATCTTATGAATGGTAGCAGTAAGAAAATGTGAGTCATCAACAGCACTGTTTTGTCATGCAAAGATTGTGGTCAGAAGTTTATCACAGTATCAGTAATAAAAAGAGAGGAGCTGAATATAGAATAGAAAAAAAAGATGAATACTCATTCAACTAGGATGCTGTCAAATCAGCTGGCCCTGCTGTAATTCACCTGAGGACACTTACAAAACTGACAGAAATGATTTCCAAGCTACTAGTGATTATCTTTGAGAACACACAAGGGAATGGTAATGTTCTGAGAACCTGGAAAATGGCAAATACAGAGCCTGCATTTAGAAATGGGAAAAAGGAGTCAGGGACTTGTAGAGGAATCATCTTAACTGCAGTTGCTGGAAAAGTACTGGAGCAATAGTCAGCTAAACTATTTGTAAGCACTTGGAAGCTAACAGGGGGGTAAGTAGGAGCCAACATGGATTTGTTGAGAATAAACCTCTCCAAAGTAGCTTCACTTCTACTTATGACAGAGTAGGAGACCTTGTGGACAGAAGAGAGTCAATAGATGCCAGATATCTCTTGACTTTAGCCAGAATTTTGACAGTTTCTCACATAATGTTCTCATAAGCAATTTTAAGAAATATGGTCTTAGTAAACTATAGTAAGATCAATGCAAGACTAAAGTGTAATGGTAAGTAGAGTTTCTATTTGCCTTAGGGCCAGTTGTAGGGGTTTGGACAGAGAGTGATATTATTCTTTTTATGGGTAACACCAAGATGGGATGACCCTCAAGCACACAACAAGGCAGTAGTACAATCCTCACAAATTGGAAACATAATCTAAAAAATAGAATGTAGGTCAATAAACATACTCAGACATATAGAATAGTCTATGTAAATAATCTGATTACAGGCTGGGTAGCAATTCTTCAGGAAAAGCTGAGGGTTACAACACAACACAAACTCTACATGAAACAGCAATGCCATGTGGCTGGAGAAAGAGGCAAATATCAATCTGAGATGTATAAACAGAAATTTCATCTATAAAGTATGTCTACTCAATACGATAAGACACAGCAGGAGCACAGTATTATGTTTTTAAGGTCTTTATTAAAGGTATGTATAGACTATTTGGAAAAAGTACAGAGGAACAATCAGAGGTCTATAAAGTATGATCTATGGAAAAAAGTATGCCAAAGGAATTAGAATGTTTAGACTGGAGAAGAGGGGTGGGGGTGTGTGTGTGTGTGTGTGTGTGTGTGTGTGTGATAACACTCTTTAAATATGTCAAAGGTAATAAATAGAACAAAACATTCTGTCTTTAGCAGGCTTAGAGTGTAGGTGCTGTAGCTCAGACCCAAGTGACAAAACCCTGTGAGTGAGCAGAATGGGGGCTGGAACAGGCTGTCTGAGGAGATTGTGGACTCTCTGCCACTGGATATTTTGAAGACCAGCATTAGACAACCATCTGCCAAGAATGGTTTAGATATAGCCAGTCTTCTTGTAGAGAAGGATTTGGTGACTCTGTGAGGTTTCTTCCACTCTGTTTTCTATGGGCTATGATAAATATAATCTAACAATAAAACATTGTGCTTTGGCCCTTTAAATTCAGTATGTGGGCAGTCCTTCTGAAACAGATTTTCATAGTATCATGCTGCTAAAGAGACCACATTTCAAGCAAGGGAAATGGAGCAGCTGAAAACATCCAAAATGTGTGCAGTACCTGCTGTGTTGCACTTACAAAGAAAACAAAATGTTCTCAAATGAAAGAGTACAGCACACAGTTTGGTTACTTCATTTGGATGTGGCTTTCAATGAGAAGTTACGTACCACATAGTGGTAGTCTCTTATAAACTTCTGGGATTTTATTAACCATCAGCAATAATTGGACTGTATCTTTGAGGTAATGCTCTGCAGCAGTGATTCATCACCTGAGATCGTAAACCACCATAAATGATGAGAATATTAATGGGAAGCCTCTGGCTCAATTTTTCACTCAATTTTTAAAATACTTTTTTTTAGTTACCTCAGTACATAATAAAATTGTTAATGTTTATTACACCTTCTATTGCCCTTGAACGGTTTTATTGAAGTTTATAGTGCAACACAACACATCAGTGCAATTACAGCATGCATCCTCCAGAAAGGAGGCAGTACCTTGGTAGCAGAGGAGGTGCTGGGACCTGTGACCATGAAGTCTCTGAGCTGGTGGCACCTGAGCCCTGCAGCAGCACTGGGAAGCAGTGATGGGAGACTCCCTGCTGTGGGATGCAGGTCCCTGTCTGCCCACATGACCTGCTGCCTAAGGAGCTTCACTGCATGCTGGTAGCTTGGATTGGCGATGTTTTGGAGAGGCTGATGAGACTTGTCCAGCCCTGGGATTACCAACCCCTGCTGCTTTTCCACAGGGGAAACAATGATATTGTCAGAGGCAACCTGGAGCATATCAAGTGTGATTGCATGGCTCCAGAGGTGATGGCCAGGATTAAGGGGGGGCTCCAGGTGGTGTCTTCTCAGTCCTGCAGATGATGGTGCAGGACTTGAGGAGGACTGGATTGATCCTGCAAGTAAAAACTGGTTTGACTGCTGGTTTTAACAACAAGGATTCAGCTTTTAAAACCATTGGACCTCCTTTGAGAGCCAAGGACTGCTTGAAAGAGATGGGATCCACATAAGTAAAGCCACAGGCTGGCCACTGTTGTGAGGAGAGCTTTAAACTATGAGTGACAGGGTAAGCAGAGGATGGTCAGCAATGGAGTGAGGAAGTGGTGAACTATTTTGCAAGCAAAGGCTGAGGGGTGATACGAACACAGCAGGGCTCAAGCAGTCCAGGAGGTTTCTAGAACGCATTGATGACAGCTTTCTGACACAGGTGATTAAAGAACCAACAGGTACCCACATGCACTGCTGGACATACTTGCAAACAAGGAAGATCTGCTTGGGAATGTAAAGGCTGAGGGTAGCCCTCAATGCAGTAAGCAGGAGATGGTGGAGTTCACGATACTGAGAGGTGGGAACAGGACAACAAACAGGGTCACATTCCTGAACTTCAGGAAAGCAGGTACTTACTACCTGCTTGGAAGAATCCGATGGGAATTAGTCCTGGAGAAAAAAGGAGTCCTGAAAAGCTGATTGATATTCAAGGATTACTTTCTTCAAGCTCAAGAAATCAATCCCCATGTACTGGAAGTTAAGCAAAGGCCATGGCTGAGCAAGTTGTTCCTGATAAAACTCAAACATAAAAAGGAAGAAGTGGAAGCAGGGGCAAGAAGGAATATGGAGACACTGTTCAAGTGTGCAGGGAGAGAGCTAGGAAAGACAAAGTCTACCTGAAGTTGAGTACAGCAAGGGATATGAAGGGCAACAAGAAGAGCTTCTACAAATACATCAGCCACAAAAGGAAGACCAGGGAAATCTGAATGGGGCAGGGGAACTTCTGACAAGGGATCTGGAAAAGTCCAAGGTAGTAAATGCCTTCTTGGCTTCAATCTTTGCTGAGACAAGAGGAAAAGTCTGGAGCAATGGAAATTTATCATTGGTGGAGGAGAATCATATTAGGAAATGGTTAAACTGGACATACACATGTTTGTGGGACCTCTTGGTATGCAACCATGAATGCTGAGGGAGCTAGCCCAATGACACTGTAAGCCCACTCTTGATTATCTTTGAAAGGTCTTGGCAATCAGGGAAGATTCCCAAGGATTGATAGGATGCAAATGTCACCCCTGTCTTCAAGTTGGGAAAGAAAGAGGATCTGGGAAGCCAGAAGCCTTACTTCAAACCCCACTAAGGTCTATGGAGCAAAACTTCCTTGAAAACATTTCTAAACAGATGAAGGACAAGAAGGCAATTTGGAGTAATCAGCATAGATTTATGAAAGGGAAATCACATTTCACTGACCTGATAGCCTCCTATACTGAGATGACTGGCTTGGTGGACAAGGTAAGAGCAGTGGATACTTTTTACTTTGGCTTCAGTAAGGCATTCACTGACTCCCATAACTTTCTCACTGACCAACTGATGAAGTACAAACTGGGTAAACAGACAGTGAAAAGGGCCGAAAACTGGCCGAACTGCTGAGCTCAAAGGGTTGAGATCAGAAGCACAAAGTCTAGGTGGAGGCCAGTCACTTAAATCAATACTGAGGTCAGTACTATTAACTTTTTCATTAATGATCTGGACAAAGGGACAGAGTGCACCCCCAGCAAGTCTGTAGATAATACAAAACTGTGAGGAGTGGCTGATACAACAGATGGGATGTGATGTCATTCAAAAGGACCCTGATAGGCTGAAGAAATGAACTGTTGAGAATCTTGTGAAGTTCAACAACTGGAAAGACAAAGTCCTGCCCATGGGTAGGAGCAACCCCAGGCATCAGGACATGCTGGGTATGCCCAGCTGGACAGCAGCATCGCAGAAAAAGACCTGGTGGTCCTGGTGGACATCAGTTTGAACATAAACCACCATGTGCCCTAGCCAAGTGTCCAGGGCTGCATTAGGAGGACTGTCACCAGCAGGTGGAGGAAGGTGACCCTTCCTGTCTGCTTAGAGCTGGTGAGATCCATCTGCCTGGCTGAAGTTCTGGGCTCCCCAATGCAATGTGGAGTCCAGAAAAGGGCCACTAAGACGATTACGGAACTGGAGCATCTCCACTATGAGGAAAGGCTGAGAGAGCTCGCCCTGTTCAGCTTGGAGAAGAGATGGTTAAGGGGGGCTCTTGTTAATGTGTCTAAATAGTTGAAGAAAGACAAAGCTGGGCTTTTTTTCAGTGGTAGTCAGTGACAGGATAAGAGGCAGTGGGCACAAACTGAAACACAAGAGATTCTTCCTGAACATCAGGCAAAACTTTTTTTTTTTTTTTTAAATGGTGACTCAGCACTGGTACAGGACATCCAGATAGGCTCTGGGGTCTCCATCATCGGAGATATTAAAAATCTGACTGGTCGTGGTCCTGGGTAAGCTGCTTTAATTGCCTCTGATCTGAGCAGGGTGGTTGAACTACTCATTATCCTAAGGTCCCTTCCAATCTTCTTAGAAAAAGGATTCAGTAGCTTCAAGTTCCAAGTCCATTACCAGTAGCTTTCTCATTTGTATGTGACCATATTAGGATTTGAAAAAAAATAAAATTCATATTTGATTAAATTATCTTTCCTGTTGGCCCTTGCTTTCTTTTTTGCTCTTAGAAATGAGGCAAATACTACCATCATAGTTGTTCAAAGAAGTAATATAATAGAGTAAATTTAGAGCTCTTCAAAAAGTTCATATAAAATTAGACACAATAAGCTTTGAAGAAACTTATTTCTGATCTCAAGGATTGTGTCAACTAATTTGTGACAATGTGTTAAAATCTCATCATCTATGAGGTTTCACTTCACAACAGGATGATACTGAGTTTTAACTGTTTATACTTATGTGTGTATGAGTGTATGAGAACATTCCATTTGGATGTCTCCATGGAAATTTGTTATCCTGAAAATTCCATTCTTTTAGTATATAGGTAAAATATATTTAGTATATAGGTAAAATTCTCACTCCATAACTCAGCTAGTCCATGGTACTCATATTCAATAGGAAATTAAGTTTATTTTGACACGTGAAATTTTCCTTTTCTCTCTGATTAAAAATCTGGTAAACTAATCCAGAACACAGTAACCATTTAGAGATTTCCTATTAAATCAGTGTTCAGCACAAATAGTGAGTCAATGTTAAGAAGATTCCTTAAAAAGTTTCATAAAGAGTGTTTTATTCTCTTGAGAAAAAGTATAACTGAAAACTAGCATACAAATATAACAGAAAAGTATAACAGAAGATGAAAGCTACAATCTAGAGTCAGAACAACTCAGGCAAGAGTAGCATACTGTTTTTACAGGTGAGTGTTACTGAAAACTGAAACAAGTTTCTTAGTGGTATGAAGGATTTGCTGCTATCATGAACACCTCTAAATCAAGACTTTCTTGTGGCTTTCTATGATAGGCTGCAGATATGATGAAACAATCCATAGATGCATAAATATGCAATGTAATGTGCTTGGAGAGGTTGTATTTTATGCACATTTGCCTTTGAGCTCAGTCTCAAGAGTGAAACAATTTTTTCTTCTGGTGAGGGGCTTACAACAGTGTGCCAGCAAGATCACCCCAATTGCAATATGAACACAAGATGCTACAGCAGCTAACTCTATATATGTGTGGTACAGACCTAAGATCATTATCTGGCAATAATTACATTACCAGAAAAGATATTTTTCAGCACATGCATGGCCTAGGAACCACAACAAACCACAGTAAATCAAACCCTCTCCATTTTCTCTTTGTGCTTTAGAAGCAGCAGTAACAGAAATGCTGTAATGTATTTGGTCGTGAACAAAGATCTGCTGGATTCACTGTGTGCTGGGCGCTATGATAGTCTTCAGAGACAGATTTCTTAGAATATAAATTGGTTGTGTTTGACAATTAATATCTCTGTGATAATCCAGAATGTCATACGAGATCTTTAATTTATTTCTCATTGAGCTTCGTAGTGATTTCTGTACATCAGCAGCAGTAGATTGTGTTAGGTCATCAGGAAGTCATTGTGCTACTACTTATTGTGTTCAGTTTGGTAAATAGGACTCATCTAGTCATCAGTGACAACTTGGGATTTATGAACAGTGTTTCTTATGAGATCAGACAACATTTTCTGTGCCATCACAGAAGCATTATTTTAATCTCATGGGTGATTGTATATAGCTTTAAGTCAACTCATTACTGCCCCATCATTTACAAAGCAGATTTTCTGAAGGCTTTCAAGTCTGACTTCTACTGAGAGCATAACTGGTTATTAATTTAAAAGGTTTTTGTTTCCTTTCTTGAATTTTAAGCCATTCCTCCACAAGCAAAGTCAACAAAGCACTTTCCACTGATCTTCCTTATGTGACATCAGGAAATTATTTAATAAAACTGGTTGGGACCAGATTATACAAAATAGATGCTTTTGTGCACACTTATTTTTGCTTCTCCAAGGTGTTACAGCATGTCACTTCTCTTAGTCATCTTCAGTCTCCCTGGAATGAATCTTTAGACAACACAGTTACTGAAGATATGTGTGACTGGAATATGGAAAAGCATGTAAAATTTTCCAGGAATCCCTCTACTTTGGGTATTTGAAGTACTGCTATTCATGTTAGTCTCTACTTTGTTGTTTACTCAGATGAATAAATTTTTTGGTTAATTTTCACTATGCTATTCACCAAGTATGTAAGTTCCAGTCTTGATAGAACAATATTTTCCTTTTTTATTTCCTTGCCATAGTTTGAGAACTGTTTAATATGCTCCTCCTGCTGATCCAGAGCCATAGTCCAAGTTGTAGTATCATTTCCATCTGCTAGCATGTCTGCCATTTTCCTGTGGAACACTTTTGATTCATCTCAGATACCACAAGAAATGTTGTTACCCAATATCATATTTACTCATTAGTGATGTGAAAATATGTAAATCTAAAAACTGGAAGCATAGTGTTTCCAAATGAAGAAGGATCAGTTTCTGACACCAGCTGAACAGAAGATAACGAGCTGAGTCACATAATGAAGCATAGCATTCCCTCTAGTGGGTGGAAAACATTTATAAGCTATGTGAGTCCCTGGTTGATAAACAGTTCTCCCTGTCCCTTAGAAGCATTATGATGTCTGATATGTGGCAAAGGCAGACCACAAAATACAGATATGCCTCAGCAAGGGCTGAAAAAGTGTCACAAGAACTTTGATGCATATTTTGATAGGAGAGCAGTCAGCAAGTGCAGAGGATCCAACAGATATATTTATTGAAGAAAATGTGAAAGGAATCGGTCAGGAATCTCCTTGAGATGCAATGTCTTAAGACCATATGTGGCATTGGCACTGGGAAAACTGGCTGTGTAGTCAGGATGTGTAAGAATTAGGCCACCTAACCTTGGTATGAACCTCTGCTATTCAAAATCTTGTCACTATGCTGCAAAAGCTACATGAATGTTGTTTGTTTTCTTGCAATTTCTACTGTGTTCAGCATTAAAACCAGATCCTCAGCTACTAAAGCTCTTTATAATGAATTACCACCACCTCATTAAATTAGAAGAACTGAGAATCTGGCTGATAATTAACCAGAATAAAGCATTTATCAGATTTTTCACATACACATGCCTGACAATACAAAACTTCCCTTTCCTTGGATTTTTTTTCTCTTTTTTTAAAAAAGACATAAATAGAATTAGAAAAGCTTTTACAGTTCTTCTTCTTAATCAGCTAGCACTAATTGTTATTATTTGCCACTGAAGTTATGGCTCGACTGATGAGTTTGTCAGTTACTGGAATCTTCAATGCACTAGACAGCCATACCTATCTTCACTAGCACTGTTATCATGCAGGTGCCCTGGTAGGATTTCTGGGGATGTTTCCTGTATCGATATGCTGAACCACACTGCTGTTTTCCCAGTGAACGGTGGGACGAGTTGCTCTGTTACGGAACTTCTGGGAAAATGCTTAAGATGTAACATTTGCTTAATTTAATGCATCCACATTAAAATGGGGAAGTATTACCAGTCTTACAAGACCAGTAGCACTGGGCTTGGCCGTTTAGCCTAATTTGAGGGATCATTTGATTGAAAGATTTCTCTGTGCTGCAAAAACAAGTCTGAGGAGTAGCACTAGAGGAAGAGTGCAGGCTAATTCTGCTGTGAAGGCGTAACTGAGAGAACAGAAGCCTGTAAAGTTACTGCAGATAGTTAGACTTTTTGGTATTTTTATATCCATACTCTTGACAAACTTCATTCCAGCCTAGAAAACACATAATGACATTGTTTAAGCTGTCTTGAATCCCTTTGGGCTACAATAGCCACATATATTTCCAAGTAGTATACCCAGGAGGTTCCTTTCCACCTTTGCTTACCATTGGGATGTCACTTTGACAGCAGTTTGTTACTCAGGCTGAGACTGTCAAAATCACATCACCATTTTTTTTTTTCTCTAGTCTTTGAAGGTGAACTACAGATATATAGCTACTAGATACACACAAGTCAAAAAATAGAAAACTGAAGTTTCAATAGTCTGAAGTAATTACACAAATATATAGGGAATGAGAAGGTAAACTCCAGCCAGTAATAACTAATTGACCTTAATTTGTTAACCACTGCATAGAATAGTGCATATACAATCACGGTAGTTGCTTTTCTCCGTCTCCTAGACACAGAAATCCAGACAGGCACAAAATCAGTGAAATGCTTAGGAATGTGTCCATTTGCATCACTCCTGGCTGCCTGAGCCTGAAAGGACAATCTTGTACCTAGTCCATGAGTATCTGAGCAAGAAGGTAAGCAAAGGGAATGCTTGGCAATGGTTTCAAAAGTGACAACATTTTGGGAAATAGTATGTCTGGATAAGTAGGATGTTTTCAAGGAGGAATCCACAGATGCCAATTTTGCTGCTGACCTGCTGGGTAGTTTTCAGGAAGTCCTTTCAGTTCTTCGTGACATGTTTGTACCATCTGTATATGGGAATTAAAATGTCTCTCCTGAGTGCTTTAAGATCGATGGGAGCTGTAAAAGTTTTTTTCACAGTACTTATCCACAAAAGGTACGCTGCAGGCAAAGAAAGATGCCTCAAGCCTTCAGTGATGCCATGCTAATCAAAGGTCTATTCCAGGCATGGCTTGGTCCATGGGTTCATAAAAACTTAAGTCTACCAGACAGCTGAATGTATTGACCCTATCTCCTTACTTTTTTCCCCAGGTGTCATTACTTGAGATTTCTTTAGTAACATAAAATTGTAAAAATATATATAGCCTCCTAGCAAATTGTCTCTACAAAACCTGCCAGATAGGGAGGGCTAAGATGAGTGTTTATAGCAACCTTTTCATTTCAAATTATGGCCAGAACATGCTATTGATATAATATCAAAAGACAGATGCACACAATTTAACAGGTGAAAAAGTTTTAATAGCATATAATACATACCAGGAGGTGTTAAAACCTACTAGGCAGATACTTGGTGGGTATCAACTTATAAGCAACAACATTACACACTAGAGAAATACCTTGATGCTGTTTAAAAGTGTTCCTTTAACAGAAATAAACTTTATTTAAGAGTCACAGAAAAAATATTTGTTAATACCATGATGGCCCAAAAACAATAAGGTACTTAAATGCAGTACTTGAACGCCAGCCAGAGATTTATGCTAGGCACTAAAAGAAACTGTCATCCATTAATGTCAGCCAGTGTCCTCCCAGACTACATCACTGGACAGGAAAGCAGCTGCAAAGTTTTCCCATTTATGCACAGCTGCATCCAGCCTCTCTGGATAACCACTCTTGATTTATAAAGGGTAGCTCTTCCCTATTAATTTAGTGCTAGGTTGTGTTATGCTAGCCAGTTTGCTTTTCCAGTTTTACGGATGTACTAGTGCAGAAGTGACAAAATGCACTTAAAATACCGTCAGTAACTGGGTAACTGAACAGGTTTTTCTTTAGACTAATAAAAACAAGAAGCATTTAGGATGTCTCTGGATAAATGAATACAGGGTATTATTATAAAGTGGTCATTCATTATAGAAGACTACTAAACTCCATGACCTAGCAAGCCCCATCCTGTTCAAGGATACTGTGAGTCAAGAATCAAAGCCAAAAATTTTACCAAATAGGTAAAATGAGTGTATCTCTTAAAATAGTTCTCAAAATTCTTAAAATGTGTAATGAAAATGAAAAACAGTATTTCACATATCCTTGTTCCATCATTAATTCCAAACAAAATGAATATTTATGACATTTAAGTCTTGCCAGTTACAGTTCACGCATGAAGCCCTGGTCTATTTGTCTGTGATTTCAATAGGGGTAGGGTTTCACCCCTTATTCTTGACACGCTGTAACTGGATCCAAGGTATACCGCAGAGTTGTCACAAAAAAAAGAAGATAAAAATAATGAGTTTTCTGCATTAAAACTAGGTTTGTATTTTCTAAATTTTCCCATGTTAAGTAGAATATTTCTGTCAGTATTTGCTGAAGTACACATAAAACTGATTAATAGAAAGAGTGGTTATTTTTAAAGTCTAGTTCTGATCGGAAGATATCACTTCATATTATTTGGCTGACATTTCAGCAGCAAATAGTGAGGTTTCTGTAATGGAGAAAGAGTATCAAATGTTTGCTTTGTAGGCTTGTCAACAAAAATGATTTTACTAATCGTATCATGATCAGATAATAATACTACATTTAGGCATAATGTTTCCAAATGTTAAGCTTCTTGGTCTCTCACATAGGACCTCCTGACCTTCAGAACGCCACATAAAACTTCAGAGGAGTTAAAACTAGAGGACGAAAACTCAGACTGGAGGAAGGCATTTTCCAGGAATACAAGGCCATATGTAGGACACTGGCATGCAACAACAAAGCTCTCACAGGAAGAAGTGCTAGATCTAAATGCCCTAATCTAGCAGCATGCAGAGACACCAGCTTGGATGTCAGAAGTCGTAAAACTGTGTTAGGCGGCACTGAATGAAACCTAATCTGGCTGAGCAGGCTGAGCACAGCACCACAGCAACAGTCTGGCTGCTTTGCACTAGTGATGCCAAATCACAGTTAGTTTTCAGACTGCAGATCGAGACTGGACACCACCTCTGCAGACCATCTAGTTCAGTCCAGGGTCAGCTACAACATTTTGCACAGATACTCAATTGTATCCAATTGAGTTTTGAATATCTTCAATTATGTCGGCTGCCCAGCCTCTCTGGGCAACCTGTTCCATGCTCAATCATCCTCACATTAGAAAACTCACCTTTTTCTACACCTACATGGATTTTCCTGTATTTCAGTTAGTTCCCAGAGCTTCTTGCCTTATCACTGGAAATCCCAGAGAAGATCCTGGCTCCATCTTCTTTACTGCCCCCCACCATCACATTCATAAAACCCACCCTGAGCCTCCTCTTCTCCACTTCTGCTTCTATGTATGATATATCTCTGCACAGCACTGCACTGTACTCCATAGCATAGCTGTGCCCTGAAGGAGATTTTTGAAACTGCATCTTACATGAAGCTTAATTTTGCAGCCACATACATCCTGAATGCTAGAATCCATGTGCAAGAATATTAGAAATCCATTTTCTTAAAATATCAGAACATTATGTGAAGAGGAAATGCAAGTTCAGAACTCCTGTATCTAACTGATACAGGTCTGTGTATCTGTTACTGGGGTCTGTGCTGGAAGTTAGTGATTTCCTGAGAAATGTATGACTGAAGCTGAGGATAAGGTTTCATCCTGTGCACATCTGTAGACTCCTTAGTCCCATATGTAAGAAAAACTTTTTTCTTTTTCTTTTTTTTTTTTTTTTCTTAACTAATGTCCTGAAAACTCCTTTTCTCTCCACCTTCTTCTTTCATTCTCTGGATTATGGGTTCTTTCTTCAAGCCATGTCTGGCTGTTTCTTCTGGATAGAGTTCAGAGACTGGGAAAAGAACCAGCTATGCTAGTTGGTTCAATCTTTATTGTTCTCTCTCTTGATTTCAAGTCCATGTTACAGAAGCCTTGAAATGCATTATAAGCATATGTACTGTATGTGAATGAATGAGGCTGGACGGGCAGTTATCCAACAGTGACTGTGCCTAAATGCAATTCTGACCCTAACCACTTCAGTGCAGTGCTGTAACAGAACGGCATCCTGCTGGCACTGTGCCAAGGCTGGGAAAAAAAAAAAAAATAAAAAATTAGTCTGGTTTCAGCCCTTTGAGGATTTGCAGTTCCTACCAGCCTTCAGTCGCTAGATGTCAGGGCTTTTCCTGGCAGTACCCATCCTAACCAAAATATTGTGCTTCTGCAGCTCAGTGTACTGCAGGCCTCTCTTGTCCACTCTAAGCCCCAAGTGAACAGACAGAGTATGCTGACAAATGCTATCAATGCAAAGTTGAAGTAATGGGTTTGTTTATTTGAGTATGCAAAAAAGGTGAGATTCTCCACACAAAAATTTCACTTTCAAGCACAGTGCTTAATGAACTAGCTAAAGAAAATGATTGAAAATATTGAGCTCTTTGTGGCGGCATGCCTCAGTATCTGTAGTGGCTCCAGTACTTGTCTGAAAAGCGGGCCCTGCACCCTGAGGCAAGCATCCTGGGCCCCAGCATCTGCCTATGTCTCCACTCTGTAGCACTGAATTCCCACAAAATTTAGACAGCCAACAGCTGGGTCCTTGCTGCCTCATGGGGCATGTACCCTGATACAGCGAGGGCAGTAAGCTAGTAAAAAATAGAACAAGAACCACTGTCTGTCCACAAGACCAAAAGCCCAAGCTCTCTCCTGTCCCCAGATTGGAACTCTCTTCTCCTTCAAAACCAGTGAGTCCTCATCAAAAACTCAAACTGGGAAAGGAGCCTGACAGGGGCTATCCTTCCAGCTGTGCTCAGTGGTGTCTGGGAGAGGGACGCTGGCACTGGCTGGGCAGCATGCAGGCCATTATGTTGTAGGGCCAGTCAGATGCCAAGATGTGAGCTTGTGCCTTGATTTCACATGGTTAACTACTAAAGGGGCTGTGACATGCCTGGCATGCAGCCTGGCTGTAACAGCCTGGTTGCTGATGTGAGGCATGTGTCATGCTGACCTTGCAAATCTCAGGCTATCCTTCAGAGGCAGGTGTGTCTGCTAACATTCAGCCCACCCAGTGAATGCAGAAGGGATTGGAATTGCCTTTTAAGTTGTGAATCACTGGGCATGCCCCTGGTCTCTGCCCAGATAGCCTGCATTTCTGCCTCCACCCTGGCTCAAGTGTGCATACAGCCTGTTCCCGGGCATCTCAGGCATTGTGCCACCCCTCAGAAATCCCTCAGTAATAAAATGTTTTCTACTGCATCTGCTGTCACTGAGCAAGGTTGAGTTGTTCTTTGAAAAATATGCGGTTTGGCTCTTAATGTCAGAGAGCTCTGTGTCTGGATGTCCGTATCCTCTAATCCTACTTTGGAAAGTTGATCTTTTTTCCCTTGATTGATGTTGTCATTTTATTACCATTTGCACTTGGTTCTATCCTTAAATCACAGTTACAACTCTTGTATATGTATTTATCATGAATATTTTCTAATTGCTCAAATCATTATTAAACTTTATAGCAGTAGTATAGTTTGGTTTCCATACCCATGCAGGGTTACAATCCCTTTTGCAAAACACATCACTAAGATCCAGATATTCAAGCATGATTTGCACATTTGTTAAGAAGAGATTGGAGCATAACCCCAAATGAATTTCATACAGGCTGTTAAAACAAGTGACTCATGTCCTGCATTGATCAGGACTGAAATAAAGCCATTGACTGAGGTGCAAACGCTTCCATAGGCTGGTGCTACTCCCATGAGCCATTCATGGTATAAATACTTGGAGGCTTAATATTCTTGTGTATTTTTATACATACAGACACACATACACATATAGCTATCTGTATGCACACAACCTGTATACAACATCTTCAATGCTAGCATGTTTTAGTTGCTCTTTCATTAAATCATTTTAAAACTGACTCTTCTCATATAATAAGATGTAAATACAAATAGCCAAAGAAGAGATTAATAATACTATCGAAATAAGTATTGTGGATTTTAATACACAAATCAGAAACTTTGTAATAGACAGATATATTTTAAAAAGTCTCTGAAATTTTGAACTGGAAAGGCAGCTATCAGGCCTTATGGGACTGTCATCACTATGCACAGGCTTCCCTTCCCTCTCTAGCACATGTGGTCCTAATTGTTGTGTTGGCGAGACCGTGAAGCTGGATTCTTCATGAACTGGCTGTAACATTGGCAGACATTTACTCATCCACTGCTAACAGTTTTTCATGGAAAATCTGTGTCCATTCATGCTAGAAAAATGCTTAAGTTGAAACAGAGGAAAATTAAGGAGAGAAAACCAGATATCAGTACCTTTTCCAGCTGCCAACAGCAGATACTCTACTACTTCATTAGCATTTATTGCACAAAATTTGAAGACAAAATGATGAATGTGATCTAACACTGCAAAAGAATATTTTGCAGAATTGCACATAATTTTGACCATATTTCTGATTCCATATATGTTACAATTTGAGGATTATACAGCATGTGATTATAAACTCAAAAGTTGTTTATACCTGACTCAAACCTATGAGCAAGATACACTGGCTGTAACTACACTGGCTGTAACTATCCTTGCAGAATGGCAGCTCAGCTGCCACATAATATGACTAAGGCACGTATCCTCAGAGACATGTAAGCACTTCACTGATGGTTGTTGTTGAAAATTGATATAACAAAATTGGGATTGAGTTTGACAGTAGATAATCAAGGTATAGACTTGTTGACCAGAAGCAGAAAGCTTTTTTTCACCTTTCTACTGTTTCATCCATCAGTAAGGATAAAAAGAAAAGAGGAACAGGGCCTGTGAACAAGTTACACACTGGCTCAGCACCATCAGTGATTTTCCATATTGGAAAAAGCAGAAGGATCCTAAAGTGCGTTCAGCAAAGTATTACCAGAAAAAGAGAAGTACTAATGCATTCATGCAGTGAAAAAAAAGCCACATTGGAAGACATGTGGAGGAGGGCTACTGGAATCTGCACCAGAAAAAAACTTTATTTACAAAGGGATAATAGAAGGCATTTGTTGTCTAACCTAAAAATAGCAAAGTTTAGGATAGGTGTGATTGCTGGCCCTAGATACATCAGGTGCATGAATTCCAGTGAAGAAAGAAGTTATTTAAGTCAAAAGACAGCATTGGCAAGCAAGTGTAAAATGGTAAATTAATACTTTTTGATTAATGGATAAAAAAGACTGTTTGGCAATCAAAGCAGTGAGGTTCTGGAACTGCTCCCAGTCATATAGTCTCTTGAGCAAAATGGCTTTAAAATGCAGTTTGATTGTTCTATAAAATAGATCAGAAGACAGATTTGCCAGCTATGTCAAGCTGCTCAATTCAATGATCACAAGTCTGCAGCCTTGGGAGTAGAGTGTGAACCTGAAATGTGGTTGCCCACATCTCAGCATCCTTTGCCACCAGTTACACACTCAATTACAGTGTGTTTGTTCCCACTACTGCTAAATGTGTAAATGTCAAGCTGTTATCTTATCCATTGATGGTCTGTAGTTGGTGTTTCCATATCTTGTTCTGACGTGTGCTCTGGCCTCTTTATAAGATTAGACCATGCAGTCAAACTGGAAAAAATGTGCATACGTAGTGGGCTTAGACATTCAACTCCTTTAAATAATCTGGAACAAAGCAACTTATCCAAGATAACATGGGAAGTCTGTTGCAGAGTAGGAAATCAAATTTAAACCTATTGGTCATCTTTCTGTGGGAATTCATTAGGGACCCAGAAGAACTAAGTTCAAATCTCTTAGTAAGGGAACTCTTTTTATCTTGGATGAGAAATGTTGCCCTAGGTCTGAAAATTCTTTTAACAACATTGTGATAAACAGATTTGTTTCCCATTTTAATGAACTGCCATTTTCCAACAAAATACACTTTATTGAAAATCTTCCAGATAGCTTTTACTCCAACATCCTAACCACTGGGGTGTGGGCTGGAGAATAAGCAAGACTGTCTCTTGTATTTTAAATTAAATATTTCAAAGGATGTCATTTTTATTCTATTATAAAATGAAACCAAATGTTCAAACTTTACCATTTTTCTTAAAACAGTATTTTTATTTTCCATCCAGGAACATTCCAGATGCCATTTGATTCACTAGGACATGCTCCTTATGAGTAGATGAAATGAAGTAAACTACAAAATTCTCAGCAAATCTGCTATTGGTATTTCTACAGCATCTTTTTGGCCAAGGCTCAGTACTAGCTCCCTAGCAAAAATGAATTCGTCATTTAGGGTAAATGGAATGCGGTATTTAGTACTAACATTTCTTTTTAAATTCTATTGTTCTTTTTAGTCACAATCACTTTTCTAAGGGTCAAATCTAAACACAGAAAGACGGAAGCATAATAGAAGTCATCAGAACTAATAGAAACATATACTTTCTGACTTCTCTGTCTCTTTATTTGTACTCCTGGCTTTTGTCTCCATATAAATTTATTGTCATTCATCAGTTTTTGGTTTTTTGCCAAAAGGTGAAAAGAAATCATATTTAGTAATAAAATAATCTCACCAAAGCTCAAGTAAAAGCTGCGGAAACATTGAGTGCTGTCCTGAAGTAAAAATTTAATATCAATGTCTGCTGAGTTACCAGCAGGTAAAACTCCACTTGGACAAAGGGAAAGAATAGAAACATATTCTACTCTGTGCATTAACAGATTTTACAGTGAATTGTAGGATACTGGCTGTTCACTTTGAGGACTAGTTTCTTGAATCATGAGGATTTAATCCTTCATTTCTAATGACAACTCTAACCTTCATATGAAATAAGTAATTCTTACTCCTCAGTGCTTTCCCAGATATTAAATTAAACTTAGTTAATGGATTTTTTTCATTAAGATAGTGTCCCTATCTGTCAACTGATTCATTAGAAATCATGCAGCCACACAATACTGCCTTCTTGCTGCCTGCAGCAACACCATTTTGCCTTAATTACATTCACATAATTATTGCATGATCTCTCTATCTGGAAGCTGTGAGGTTATCTGACTATCTAACAATGCATTTCTGTGATTTTGATATATTTACGATGGTTAAATTTCTTTTCAATAGCTTTTCCTTCATTCCTAAGGCTCTGACTTCGTAATAGTATGCTTTATTCCTGCATTTCCCCCTGTGCATTTCAATGTTTGATACATGCTTTCACCGTCAAGTCTTGTTTTTGAACAGCTGGCTATGACATGATGTAGCAGTGCTAGATGAAAGTGGGTATAATCTCTAGGAGTTCAGTAAAGGAAATGCTCTGCATGACCACATTCAGGCCAAGAGACATCTGCCACCTTCTGCCTGCTGCAGTTATCCCTTTCAGTGGGGTTTGGTGGCAATGGTGAGTCATGTGCATGCATTCTCTTCTCTCTGTTCTGCAAGCTTAGTGCTTCAAGGGAAACAGCAAGAAAGCAGTGCTTGCATTTCAAGTCCATGGATGAGCTTGAAAAGTTTGAAAGACCGTCAGCGTTGTGTCTCATTATACTCAAACTATATTAGCTCAGAGGAAGAGGCTGCCCAGAGAAATACCGATGTGTTTCTGGGTCTGGACCAATAGAAAACACCTATGTACAAGTAACTTGGCTCACAAAATCCTATGAGACAGGTGACTTTTCTAGACTCATTACAGATGACATAGTAGTTTATCTACTTACAGTGATATTGTAACACTATCCTGGAAAATAAAAACTAAAAGCAAAGCCCTTTAACACCTATGGTCACTGTCCATCTAATCAAAAAGATGAAGAAACCTACATACCAATAACCTACGTTGTTCAGTCTTGGCATCACTGCTGTGGAGTCTTCAGTGACACTTAATGGTCATGTGTCATATATTTGATGATGCGGATAACCTCATTTTTCCCCTCCAACACAGCAACCCCACACAGGTAGAAAACATCTTAATGGAAGAATAAAACGATTCAAAAATTACCTTCAGTCATGATAACTTTAATGAAAACTTCCCAAGCCATCTTCCTCTTTGTGGTAAGTTGACCTTGGCTGGATGCCAGATGCCCACAAAAGCTGCTCGAATAGTCTCCCCCTCAGCTTGCCAGGGGAGAAAAAATATAATGAAAATCTTGTGGGTCAAGAGAGATCACTCAGCAATTAGTTTAATTTATTACCAATCAGATCACAGTAGGATAATGAGAAATAAAACCAAAACTTAAAACATCTTCCACGCACCCCTCCCTTCTTCCCAGGCTCAACTTCACTCCCGATTTCTCTACCTCTTCCCTCCTAGCAGCACAGGGGGGGTGGGAAATAGGGATTGTGGTCAATTCATCACACATTGTCTCTGCTGCTCCTTCCCTCTCAGGCGGGAGGATCCTCACACTCTTCCCCTGCTCCAGCGTGGGGTTTTTCCCACTGGAGACAGTTCACCATGAACTTCTCCAACATGAGCCCTTCCCATGGGCTGTAGTTGTTCATGAACTGCAGCAGTGTGGGTCTTTTCCATGGGGTGCAATCCTTCAGGAACAGACTGCTCCAGCGTGAGTCCCTCAGTAGGGTCCTGCCAGCAAACCTGCTCCAGCCCGGGCTCCTCTCTCCATGGGGCCACAGGTCCTGCCAGAACCCTGCTCCAACATGGGCTTCCCACAGGGTCACATCCTCCTTTGGGCACATCCCTCTGCTCCAGCATGTGGTCCTCCCCAGGCTGCAAGTGGATACCTGCTCCACCATTAACCTCCATGGGCTGCAGGGGAATCTCTGCTCTGGTGCAGGGATCACCTGCTCCCTCTCCTTTTTCACTGGCCTTGGGGTATGCAGAGCTGTTGCTCTCACATAATCTCACTCCTCTCTCCCACTTCAATTGGTTGTGCAAGGTGTTTTTTCCCCCTTCATAAATATGTTATCCCAGAGGTGCTACCATACTGATGGGCTTGGTATTGGCCAGCGGTGGGCCCATCTTGGAGCCAGCTGTCATTGGCTCCATCAGACATGGGGGAATCTTCTAGCAGCTTCTCACAGAAGACACCCCTGTAGCTCCCCACTACCAAAACCTTGCCATGCAAATCCTGTACACTCCTTCTTGGTTGAAATCACCATGAACATGAAACTTGATAAAGGGCTTTGCAAAATATGACATAGCTGTGGAACGTAATCAGCTATGCTGCAAAAAATGGGCAAAAGATGCAGCTAAAAAAGAATCTTGGTATTAACACTAGTCAGCATCAATTGGGAGCTAACACTCATGCCTTCCAAGCTCACAACTTGGCCTTGCAAGCAGCTGAATATCTTTGTCAATGCAATAGGGTGGTGCTGAGTAAATTATACACTGAATTGGTAGCACTGCCTAGTATTAAGGCTGCAAACATTTCCTGTTATAAGACCTAGTCGCTTATACTTTTGCCAAACTAACTGTTTAGGTTAAAATTTTCCATCCATGGCATTTGCCTTATGAAGAAATCTTTTGGAAAATTTCAGCCAAAATGTTTCTGCTGTGAAGCAAGAGAAAAACATGCTATTTTTTGCTGTTAAAAAAACAATCCTGTAACCTTTACTTTGGCGGCTCTTATGCCCTCCTCATATGCTGGAGCAGGAACTTGACATCTGGCAAAAGGGTCGTCTGTGTGTCACTGCCCTGATGTGCTTTTTTGCTGTCCGTACAAGAAACCACTCATAATATAAGTCTTGGAAAAGTCCAATTTGTATGTACTCACCAGAAGTTTGCTGAAGCTTGACCACAAAAATCCCAGAAGTTTCTTTCCTTACTGAGTATACTGAAGCTCCCCGGCTTTCTGAAGCTGTCTGTCTATATGTCATTCCCACAAAACAATAGGCTCTGCTGCTTCTCCTCTTACCTGAATGGTCCATTCACTAACCCCAGCATGGACTGTGCCGTTATCTCATATATACTTGCAGGATTCCGGGTTTTTCTTCATATGTTTATATCGAGGCTGGGATGGGGCCAGACATCAGAAGGGAGATAAAGAAGCTTCTCTCTGTTGTGCTGTGAATGATCCACTTGCTGACACACACCAAATGTCAGAAGAGAAGATGCCTTATGCAAAGGCATGCAGGATAGGTGCTGAACATAAGACACCACAGAAATGCAAGTGGAACTAGCAAGAGAGGTGGATGCTGGTGCAGAGTGGAGACTAGCAGAAGATGGGAACTCAGACTGGCTGGTCAAAAAACTAAGGCTTGAAACCAAGGAAAGAAATGTAAAGGCAAAACAAAATCCATATGAAATACAGGTTAAAAAAAAAACCTGAATGGCAGAGCTGCAATTCTTGTAACTAAAAATTAGCAGGACAAATCAAAGAATGTTTGAGCTAAAAAGCAGGAGTCTACAAATGGTGAAGTCTAAATGAAAATATCATAAAGACTTCTGAGAAAAATTATGTTTCTGGGAAGAAAACCACTCCTTTAGTACCAAGTCACCTTTTAGGCATGGCCTAAAGTAATGTGTCAAGTCCACTGCCATTGTATGTCATGTTTCTGTACCACAGGTCCACACTTAGGATAGCAACCTACTGTCACTATCCCTCACTTCATTAGCTCAAGCATCAAAATTAGGGGCAGATTTACAGGTGACAGGGAAAACCAAAAGACTTATTACTAGCAGGCAAAACACATTATGCAGGAGTCCACACATCAATTAAGAAAAAATATTAGGGACTGGCAAGCTGAAAATGGTTTAAAATTTCTGATCTAAAGGTTGCAGCTTTTCTGACAATTCATGTGGACGTTACACAATTAAATTTATAGTTTTGAGTTTGCTTTTTAAAACTTAGGGAAATTGCATAAACATGATAAAAGAATAATCTAAAGTTGCAAAGTCAGTTTTTTAGGCAACAATCTCTACTCTTCAGTTTTGCTTCTTTATCAGTGTAAGCCTTCCTTTTGCACTAAAAGAGATAGGGGTTCTGCATGAAAAATAACAAATGATGATTGAATCCACCATCACCCCATCACCTCCTAACACATAAGCAGCAACTTGGCAAATGTTTTCTGAATTTCATAATTTTGAGTGATTTTACAACTTAAATGCAAAGTTTAAGGCTCCATTTTAGCATGAACTTTCCATCGATGTCTCTCTTCTCCAAATGATAGACCATGGGGTCTATCTACTTAGAAAAACATTGCTTTCAGATATTACATAATAGTTTTGAATTTCTGTTACCTGATGCACATTCAACCTGATGTTTTCACTTCTTTTCTTTTAAGTTTAATTATCTTGTTTGTGTTCCTACTTTATCCACTTCAGCATCCACTACTAGCACATTTCTAAGAGCACTGAATTTCATGGCTTAAAGGTGTAACAAAATTCTTATCACATGTTTAGGTGGATGTACCTTTTCTTGTACTGTAATGTAGTCATTTTGTTTATATGTAAAATGCATTTGTTGTGCAGTCTTTCAAGATTAAACTATCCGAGTAGCGAGGGGCAAAAAGAAATGTCAGTTGTGAGGGACAATGTAATCTAAATCCTGTATGAAATTTCGGCTAACAAATATACCACTAAATATAGGAATAATACTGAACCCATCTGAAAAGTATAATTAAAAGGTTATGGAGACTTGGGTCAGTGATAAGAATAGGGAGTTTAGAAATGTTTTTCAGTGAGAATTTTAACTGTTGCAAATAAATGTTACGTTAGACTCATTTAAAACTCAAAAAATTCCTGGTATCCACTTGATATGTGTGATAGATGACAGTGAGATGCAAATCAGTAATATAGCTTCCTGGAGTGGTCATTACTGAATATTTATCATACTGTCACAGAGCTATTGAGGTTCAAAGGGACCTTTGGAAGTCATCTGGTCCAAGTCCCCTGCTTAATTGGAGCCACCTAGAGCCAGCTGCCCAGGCTCGTATCCAGACAGCTTTTGAATATCTCCATGCACAAAGACTCCGTGACGTCCCTGGGCAACCTGAGCCAGTGCTCCATCACCCTCACAGCAAAATAGTGTTTCCTGATGTTCAGAGGGAACCTCCTGTGTTTAAGTTTGTGTCCATTGCCTTTGGTCCTGTCAGTGGGCACCACTGAAAAGAGCCCAGCTCTGCCTTCTGTACAACCTTCCTATATTGCACTTATATACATTAATAAGATCCCCCTCATACATATGGAAGGAACTGTTCTTACCTATGAATTAAACTATAAAGGAAAGGGAAAGCATATGTATATTTAGAATGCCCTGTGTGCTGTTCCCTTCAAACATTTTGACCACTCAAGTGAATTAATTTCAAATGTTAATAACATTGTCATACTTCTGGTAGCTTTTGGGGAGCAAAAAAACAGCTTGCAGATTCAGCCTAATTATATTTTTTCTTCTTAAATTTTGCTATGACTTTTTAAACAAACATCTAAAGGAGGGGAAATTTGGGTTTTCTTCTTAAAATTATGAAAAAACCCTCCTTTTATTTGGAGTTTACTTCAGAATTTTTAACAAAGATATTGCAAATTAGCTTTCTGCCTACAAATATTTTTTTAATGGCCAAGCAAGCAAAGTTTTGAATAGTGGGAAGCCAAATGGAAATGTTACCGCATCCCAAAAAATTGTATTGCTCTGGTGTCTGCTTTCTAGAATAACAGACATTGCCACATAAGTGCTTAAACACAATTTTCTCAAATTATATACTGAAATGTTATAAATTACACTTGCATATGACCACTATAATATACACCCAGAAAAGCATTTCTGACAGAAATGAAAATACTTTAACACTTGATTTGCTGCTGAAAATTTGCTGTAAACAGGTGTGGTTCCAAAGCACTCTAAACATGAAGCAGGCACTGTTCCAGCCTGTGTTGCCATCCTCAGATTTATTTTCTGTGATACCTTAAAATAATATCAATAAATTATAACTTGCAGCCTAATTTTTCCTATGAACCTTTCTTTTCCTGACAATTTGGTATAATGCTCTTTAACCATGACCTTGTTTTCCATTGCTTCCAAGAGACATTAAATTCTTTTACTCTCCGGAATTGAACCATACTATTTTTTCGGGTCCATATCACAGTGACTCACCCTGCAAGCCTAGCTCTTCTATGGCAGGTCCCGGACTGTGATTGGATTCACCATTAAGTGGCCAGAGAAACTCAGTCCTAGTACAAGTTGTGAGATTTTTTCACATGGATATCGATACTGAGAACCTGCATCTTGGAACTGGCAGGGCTGATTGATTTACACAAAAGCTGAGACAAAGACAAGTCTACAACATCTTCTAACCTCATCCATAAGGTAGCTAGAAGCTGAGTTTAAACCTAGCATAGGTTAAAAAAGCCTTCATATTTGTAACATATATATATGCTTAAAAACTGAGAATCACCATGAAAAATAGACAAATATGTGATACCTGTCCTAATTCGCAAGCCACACACAGATGGGCATTTTGAATACTTTTCCCCTGTTGGTTCATAAGATTTTGTTGCAGTACTCCTGAATCTAAAAAAGAGATGGTAATGAAGGAGGTCAACAAAAAATCAAATTAAGAATAAAGCAGAAGCATGGAAGGAAATAATTATTCCTCTTTGGTTGTACATGCTATGCCCGTGCCCCATACAGGCTACTTGACAGCCTCGACAAGAAGAGAAGGCAGTACTGCAAAGCTCACACTTGCACCCCACAGTCCAAGAAAAGGAATGGGGTGGACCCCTTAAGCATAACAGAAGGACATAGCTTAAGAAAAATTCTGATCAAAGCAGCTAAAAGCTGATTCTTCTGAGATGATTAACACACTGAAGCAGCTAGGGCATTTTTAAGTACAGGTGTGAGCTTATATCTCATTCTTTCTCTTCAGCACTGTCTAATTAGCAAATAATTTTTAAATTGATAAAAGCAGTGTTATTATGTCCCTGTGTTCTAGTCTAGTCTAGCAACAAAATTATTTCTGTGTGGTCTAACAAGGGCAGGGCACATGTTCCTTTCAGAATGGTCAGTGAATCAAAGGAGGGAAACAACAAACTTTTAGCATGCGTTTGAAGTGCGGATCTGCAGCCAACCTTACTGAAGTAGGAATCATGTAGGAATGATGTAGGCGGACATGGGGACTGTGGACATTCATATCTACCAGCGTACCATGCTGCCACCTTAGGTGAGTAATAATCAGGACCTGTTTGGCAAGAAACAAAAGAGATGTTGAAATGGCTTCAGCCACAAGGAATACAGGCTTTCATAAATTCATAGGCCTCTGCTTGTTTCACTGACACCCACTGGGATTACTTAAGTAGCCAAGTGTTGCTGTAGTGAAAAAGCACTATGAAAAGTGTTACGGTTTGACTACCTGTGAGAGCAGATAACAGTCCAGCCACAGAAAGTGTTCTGTGATGTTTTTCTTATACTGCCTCTACCCTTCTCATCTTTCATGTTGCTTCTCCATTGGTAGTTCTTCTGTGTGTAGCTGGACAGTAAGCCACCTTTAATTATGTTCTGGTCAGCAGCCTCAGTGGGAAGCATTTTGCCTATGTTGACAGACACATGTAGTCACCATCAGGTCTGCCTGGCTCTTAGTGGGGAATAGAGCTGACGGTGCACTGGAAACCATTAATACACAACAGCACAGGACTTGCTTTACTGACCCAGCTCTCCCTCCTAAGATGAAGCATGCATCGGTACAATCATAGGCTGACGTGCCTGAACACCTTCTGGACCAAAGCTGGCTTGGACCCACAAGCCCAGACTCTGGAAGAGCTGGTCCGTGCTTCTCTGCACCTCAGTATAGATGCACTTTAACGCTCAGCTTCAGAAGACTTGGATTTTGGCTGACTGGAGAAATAGTAATGTTTTCTCCAGTAAAATTCCGATTCTGTGCTGCTAAGTCAAGCAGGCTTACTTGCTGTTCCAGGCGTCCATCTCAATAGGCACGGGCAACTGGATGGAGAATATGTATCTTTGCATCAATAGAAAAAGATGTTTCAGTTGTCAACAAGCAGTCATAACAATTATTAAAGTTCAAACCCATTTAATGAAGGTTTACAGGAAGAGTAATCTCACACATTTTTCATAGTGACTTCAGTATTTTACTTCTCTCAGCCACTTGACTTTTCAAATTAGATGTTATTTACACATGGCATTTGATGGCAAAGACATGTAGAGGTTCTTTGGGTTCATAAGTGACTGAAGGGCAAAACAATCTGCACTCTTAGGAAATAAAGAGCAGTATGCTAGCTTAGCTAGAAAAAAGGCTACTTTGAATGCCAAGTTGGTGGCTGGTATTAGCCAGCATAGTATAGCAACTCGGGTACCCTATATTTCTTGCCAACTCTGATTTCTGAAAGGTTTGTGCCTGGGAGTGGCACTATTGGTGTTCAAGGACATTGTTAGATGTGCCAGTAAATCAGGCATATGATCATGCACTGACTAGAGGATGGATGCTCGAAAAGGGAACATTAATCCTCCTCTGGCCACTAAAGGAGAAAAAGATCTTGATGAAAAAATACCATGTGACCACAGTATCAAAGGCTGCATCCACAAGTAAACCAATTCTGCTTTTTATAACTTCTGTTTGACTTCGCAATAATGTTCTTTTGAAGTCTGAATATGTGAGCAATGCACATGTGGGATATGCGTGTTTACCATGAGTCATCACAAATACATATCATTTAAACCATTAGAATAATCATCAGGAAATGTGTAACTCTGTTACTGTTCAGTATATATACCAACGAGTATAAGTGGTTTTACAGTATTTACAAAGCAGATGCCATTGTTGTTACATAAAACAGAAACAGTTTGCATCTGTAATGATACTTGTATACATGTAATGCAACCTAGGTCTTAATGGGGCTGTCCGTAAAAACATCGCTATATTAAATCCATCTTTCTACATTCTGGAAAGTATTAAAATTATTTCAGCAGAAGAGTGGAGTTAAATTGCTCCATGGCTTCTGAGGAACAAATTTTGCCAGCTGAAACGCTTGGCAACTCAGCTAAGGTTGAAATACCAATACCAACCACAGGCATGCATTTCATCTTCCTCAGGACACTTTGATGAAGAGGAAAGACTGAGGAGTTCTCTTGAGACTGGCTTTGTAAAGCCTTTATTTTAGAAAAGAAATCAATATTAAAACTATGTTGCTGTCACAACCTGAGTGATTTATGATTAAGCATTTGGGATCATCGTGGTCTTTTTATACTACATCTTTTGAAGTGCCAATGCAAAACTGTAGGAACAATATCACGAAATACCATGAGAACATTGTTTAGTCTAAAGGGTGGTGGCTGGCATGAAGATCTTTTCACTGTTTTCAAGTAGAAGATTTTAAATGACATGAACATCATAACAGTGCTACCTGGGGTGGGGGTTGGGGAGGTGGGGTTGGATTTTTTTTTTTTAGAAAAGCTGTTCTTCGAGGCATGGGTGTTACATTTTTCTATATATATGAACAAAAGAAAAAAAATCCTGATGGTAATAATGATAACTACTGAGTGTCATCCTTCAGACAAGGTATTATTTACCCAGAGCTATTGCTACTTTGGTAGCACTTAGCTCATGAGGAGGACTCCCTTTATCCTCTGCTTCCCCTCGGGAGGGGAAGATGAAGATGCAACTTCACTAAAACTGAAATAGATTGGATGCAACTTCATTTCCTCAGGTATAGGATGAACTAATTAAGCCCACTGAGAGACAGAACTCTAGTCTTCAAATTATTTAATGTGCACTATACTGACAGAACTGGATTGGTTGGAAGCAGTGTCAAAAGTCTATTAAAACATGAGCCCAAATGCAGCCAAAAAGCATGTCTGACTGGCATCTGATATCAATTATGACAATCCCATACTCTTTTCTCTCCCTTCCACTTTGCAATGTCACTCATACACTGCTGGCAAACATAGGCTAGCTCATTTGATAACTTGTACTCGGTGCTGTAATTGCATTGTTTGTTGTTCAAGGAAATAACACTGCTTTCTTTTTATGCTGATTACCTTAAATGCAGATAATAATACCATTTGCTCCAACTTTCTGGCATTTGTAGTAGAAGATTTCTAGTGGTTCTTTCAAACCTACAGAAAATAAATATCATGCACATTTTCCTTTACTTTCTGAGCTGTAATTCCTTGCAATCTGCCTAAAGTGCCTAGAACAGAGAATGACTGAATTTCCTTAAGAATTGGTATATTACACTGTAGAGGCAAATGTCTTTTGGCTAAAGATGTACTTATGGCAGAGCACTGACAACACTTTTCCCTTATGCTTGTGTTCCACTAGGAAATACAGCATGCCAGGGCAGACTCTTAATCTTTCAAATGAAGGAAGTGGCACTAAATATTTTAAAATTATAAGGTTCATTTCAGTGGATATGTATCGCTTTTTCCCACCACACTTCAGAATTAGAAGTCTGTCAACTTTTTCTTCCAAAATATACATTATCTTTTAAAAAACGGTGATATTTTAACTGAGTACCAGTGTAAAACCAGAACTGTCAAGAGATACATAGATTTCAATGTGATAATTGTATGTTTACATTTTGCTGATGTGTTCAATGGAAAAGAAGTTTGATTTCATTTTAGTGAATATGCTGACAGCAAACCACATAGCTCATCTGTATGTACTCTCATCTATGCGAAAAAACATCATGGTTTTATAGGTCTCAAGACCTCTAAAAGTAGAAAAAGTGTTCTACAGAGACAAAAAATTTCAAACAACAATAAATATGGAAACTAATTATTTTCTTGATTTCCTTAAGTGTGCTGGAAGGGCAAAGATATATATTAAGACACAGAACAACAGGCTAAATAAATATTATGAGCAGAAGGGTTGAAGTTATTCTCACACGTTGGTAACCCTGTGCTATGCTTGTACACCACTGAGTAGTAGAGGAACCTTGCTTTGAGCAGATCATGCTTTGAATAGACTTGACATACACAACAGTAGGAAAGAGGAATTGCATACTGGGCCATACTGTGTAATGTTGGAAAATATCTTGTTAATCCCAACACATATGCTGCACTGGTAGGTAGATTTTAATAGGAAGGTTTCAGACAACTAGAAAGAAAACTGAAGGAAAAAGTGACAAGTGAGTCCAGGTAAGAAGAAGATGAACTAGTTTATGTGAGCAAATCCTGTAAGATTAAGGGAAAAAAAAAAAAAAAAAAAAGAGGTATTTGTGTTGACACCACATCAATCAAGTTTCACATGTTCCTCAAAGTCTGACTAGGCCTGCTATATGGGCTGGCAGACACTTGCCTTCAATGGTGTATGCAGGAACGATGCAGTCAGCATTCACATATAATTGTTTCTCTCCCCTCAGACCAGTCCACCAGGTAGTGGTAATGGTTTGGGTGATGACATAGAAGATCTGAGTCCAGATTTTCTAGCCTGGTCCAGAGTACATTTCAAATCCACATTATGGACCTGCAGGATATTATTATAACCACTCTATTACCATAATACAAGGTATACATGCTCTTTGCTTTCTTTATGTTTGTTTCATGTGGCACATCTGAAAGCATCTTTAGAGAAAGATTATATAGCAGATCGCCTCTATAGAGTTGTTAGATATAGAAAGGCCAAAAATGAGAACTGGAAAAGTAGTAAAAGCAGAATTATGTCCTCAGTCCTCTTCTCATGAGGCTGAACAAAATCCTAGCTACCTATTAAAGCATGGTTTCCTCTAGTTCTTGTCATATTGTTTTATAACTGTGGTGTCTGGGAAATGCAGCCATAGCAGAAAGTTGAGAAATTAACTAATAAAAGCTGGTGTTATAAAAGTTAAACTAAAAGCACATGCATGAGTCACACCCTGGGTAGGGAGTTAATTTAATCAGTAACAATATGTTAAAAAATATTTTAGTGCATAGTTAGTTCAGTTCCTTCTCTGGAATATTCTGTTCAATTACGATACTGGCAACCTTTTGTCTTTTAATCTTTGTAATTTATGGGTTTGGTACTGACTGATATGCAAACTATGTCCCAAAATCTTGAGAACTATGAATTTCCTTAAATTGCCCGTCTTTTATTTAGACAGGTTTCCTAATGATGTCAGTAGAACAGTTCTCTGGGAAAGGTCTGTAGTCCTCAAGGCTTTGTCAAGCACTGGGTTTGATTAGTTTACTGCTGAAAGTAATCCTATCAAAGAACAACTGGAGACCTCCAGCGTAAGTAAAGCAAGCAGGGTTTTACTCTTGAAAATCATGCATATCTGATAGATTTGCTACCAAGTGATACACTAGGTTATAAACATTAAATTCAAGTACTTTAGAAGTCTGACATTTGTTCGCAGAAATTACCATGCATTTTAACCAACCACAAATCAGTTCTTCAAAATTATGTTAAAAGAACATTCTTTGTGTAGAAACATGTTGCATTATGAGATATTAATTTTTAAAACCCCAGAAGACTTTGGGTTTCTGTTAAATAGGGCAGTATTTCAGCATTACATTTTGGTTCTATGCTTCAGCCAGGACCACTTCATGCTTTCACCAGAGAAACACACCTTTATAAGCAATAGCTTGCTCAAAGAATAGTTTCACAAGTTGCCTGATTTAGTTTCAACATGCTGCCCAGCTTGACTTGCCTACAAATTTGAACTTTGATCCTCTCCAATGGAGTTGAGGACTCTTGAAAACTTGTCCTTGCTTTCTTTACCCAGAAATGAACACTTCATAATTTATATAAAGTAGAACTATTCCTACAGTGGATGTGGCAAAGGTGACAAACATCTGTAATCTGATAATTAAACATAAAATTGGAAAAGCAGCAAAACTTCAGACTCCCACTCCAAAATATGTGCAACAGGGGCCTTAGTCTGCTCCTCACATCCAAAGTCCCTGCTTTTTATTTATGATTTTGACAAAAAAAAATAAAAAACCACCATTGATATACTGGACTGTCTTGAGCAGAGATGCCGAGATGGAACACATGAAATGAAAGGAGAAGTTGAGGGAGTTGAACTTGTTAATCTTGAAGAAGAGGAGGCTTTGGAGGAGATCATATTGATGTCTGCAACTACCTGATAAGATGATGCAAAGAGGCCATACCCAGATTCTTCTTAGGGGTGCACAGACAGGATGAGAGGCAAAACGCACCAGATGCAAAATTCATGTTGGATGTAAGGGGGAAAAAAATCCCATGAGAATGTTCAGACTCTGGACCAGGCTGCCTGGAGATAATATCCTTCCTTGGAGGTATTCAAAACCCAACTGGACATGACCTTCAACAGCTTGGTGTGACTGGGCCTGCCTTGGTCAGAATGTTAGACAAAACGATCTCCATAGGTGTCTTCCAACCCATGTGGTTTTATGGTTCTGTAAAAAAACAAACAAACAAACAAAAAATCAACAGTTCTGAGAAAAAAATAAAATCTGATGAAAAAATGTTTCACTGAAGTATCCCAACTCCTCTTATTGAGGTACTAAAGAGTATAGAACAGAGAGATGTGTTTTACAAATCAAGAAAACACTTTATAATACTTTTAAAAGCAGTAAACATCTATCAAATCAGCACGTATCTATGTAGGTATACTGCCATAGATAAGTTGCCTTCATATCCAGTAACCAAATTCAGGATGTCTCCAGCCTAATAATTTTGATTCAGTATGCTGTGAAGATAAATAGGGAAACACACAAAATGTTTCTACCTCTGTTTCCACACTAGTAAGAACAACTACTTATCAGTGAATTTGACATTGTCTATTGCAGGCAGCCCTTCTGAGCTTTAAGGTCATGACTGAAGGGTGTCACAGCACTATCAAAACTAGCCAGCCGCAACAAGGCTTTTACCATCCCATACCAGATTAACTCCAATAAGTAGTTCCCACATCTTGCCCTGGCACAGTCACCACCCCCACCCCACAAGGTTTCAGAGGTTCACCTACTGTCCGTGCTGTTTCTTCATCCTCTTCAGGCCACTCCACCCCACTTGTTGCCTCCCACATCTGGGGCACTCACTCACTCACTCACTCACTCACTCACTCACTCACTCACTCACTCACTCACTCACTCACTCACTCACTCACCCAGACTAGACATTATTCATATCTCTGCCTTTGAAATTTAATTGTAAGGCAAGGAGGCAAAATAAAGTGGGAGGGCTACGACATGGTTTAAGAACTTCACATACAGGACTTCATATATAGTGAGCAAGAAACTGTTAGCTCTCTCTAGCCACTGTTTCTCTCTTTTTCCCTGCTTGCTTTCCTTGCTGCTCAAGTTAGAACCCTGACTACACTCAAGAATAATGAAGAGGGAAGGAGAAAAAAGAAGAGGTAGAAAAGAAAGTTCCAGAATAGCCACATATAAACTTCTCTTCCCCTTCCTTTTCTCACCCTGGTTTCTGACACACCAAATACCTCTGCCAATAAGATAGAGAAATGAACTGCAGAGGATATTTTCTCTTCCAGTCAAAGTTAAAAAAAAAAAAAAAAAAAGAAAAAGCCATTTTCCCTTGCAAAAAGACAGTTAAGTAAAGAGTGTCATCTAAATGTAATTTGATAATTTCTTACAAAAAAATGAATGCACAATGCAAGGGAGAATATAGGTTTTCAGATAGGCTGGATGCGAGCAGTCTCCAACTGCCAACATCAGCAAAAGATACTGCCATACCCTACGTGAAGGACTATCAAGTGTCTTGGCAGTGTGACGGCTCATGGTAAAGCTGGGTTCTCAAATGCTCAGCTGGAAGAACTGGTGCTCTTGTTACAATCAACAGGATCAACCTTTTAGTGCTTGAGTCAACAGAAAGTCTTAAGACCTTTCTATAAATATGTCTTTAAATTTATTGAACTGTATACAGCAGAACTGTATACTCTAAACATCTGTAGAGGGCAAACAGACTTCCACACATTAACCTGGTTTGGAAACTGATACTGTAGAATGAGTTTTCTGCAACATCTAATCCTGCATTGGTGCTGCTAGACAGTGCAAGGCCTGCTTAAAATGATTCTGTTATTATATGATGGGAATTTGTATGCAGCTTTGGTGAGAAATGGATCAAGTTACACACAGTGAAAAATACATTCTTTCTATACTATGAATTCATTAAAGATTTACACTTATTTTTGCCTTTTTAAAAAATTAAATAAAGAGAAAAGATTCTTCCTGGAAAGACTATCATATTTGCTTTTTCAGACAAATATGAAATTAAACCATTAAATACACAGTTCTCAATCAAGAATTCTTAAATGATTGCACATCATTTTGGTATTTCAGATCAGGTTTATGCCTTTAATAGTTAATGACTATTTTATTATGTTTACATACGCAAAATGTCCTAGAACTGTGTCATTCCATGACATATAGCACGTATTCTTCATGCCTGTAACCTTTTTGTTCAGGTTGTAATGTCTTTTTCTCCATATCAAACACAAAGGACTGATAATGAAAATTAAATGCCTAGGGCAAAGCTTTCATCAAGTGTCAGCAATTTATGGAGACTAAGTTGAAAGTGAACATAGACAGAATTATGAAAAAGTAGCATTTTTATTGGAGCATTTAAACCTCATGAAGCCAACATTCCTTCGCTTTGGTGGAGGTGGATTCATTCCCGACTCTTATTTTAGTAACAGATTTTTCATCCAGCAATATTAAAATAGCTCCACACCTCACAAATCCTCTGCAGCACAATTCTCACCCTCCTCCTCTTTCCTGGCATCAGAGATGGACTGCTTTCTCTACAGAGACTGGGATCTACTTCGAGAAAAAGAAAGGGAGGCTTGATTCACTCCCGGAATTTTCATTTGGGTCATCCCAAATACTTATTCTAGTACTGATTTATACAAGCTGAGATGGGGAAGGAGATGTTATATTTTATGCAAGTAGACAACACCTTAAAAATGTGTGCACAGCATATGTAACACACCACTGTGTTTACACAGCAGACTTTCCCCCTGTTGCTGAATAATTGAAGCAGGGGGGCATTTACATCCTTATTGTGGTCACGGATGTGACCGCAGTCTAGTGTAGAGCTATCTAGGCTAGCTGCAAATCCCATAGGCTGCTGAGGGAATCAAGGGTGACACAAAACAAATAGGCGACAACAGATTTGTCCATGATTTGGGAAAGTAACTGAGTGTATCTCAGACTAATCATGCTCTAGAGTCAAAGCTATTTTTCAAGTGTTGGATGTCTTAAAATCTCAGTATGGATTCAGTCATTCTTGCAAAATTTACACACTCATTCTGAATTAACTGATTAGTTGTGAATCAAGTTGTTTTATATGCCTACATCCACATAACTGCTGGGGGGGGGGGGGGCGGGGAATGCTAGATTGCATACTACTGCATGTAGATTTTCTTCTCTCCTGTAACCAACAGATTTCAAATGTGTGTTTGAGAGTTGTGAGTTTATGCTTTGACATGTCAGCAGAAAAATGTTCTGCTGCACTAGCTTTCTTCCGGCCAAGGGCTATGTGAAAATGGAGTAGAATAGGTCTTACATAAGTGCTTTAGAGGCACCCCCTTTAGTGTTGATATATCCACGTGGCTACATGAACCACCTGGCAGGCAGGGCTTTCAAGTCTCAGTCCACTCTAAACATTTGACTCAGTGTCTTCCACCTCTCTCTTGAGTGCCATCAGGCTGTAAGATTTTGTGAGATGAAGTGTTAGGATACTCCTGTTGCAACTGCTCTGCTTTGCATGAACTATTTAAAGAGAAACGTAAGAGGAATTACATATGTATGTAAGGATAGGAACTGCCCTCAGGTGCTTCAGATGTTCATCTGGCAGGTGGGAGTCCAGGGATTCATCTCAGTTTGCTTTAAACATCTACTGTGTCTACATGTTTATATGTTACACTTGTCCCTCCTGTCAGGACTTGTTCCACATTCAGGAAAAATAAATAGAGATCCTAAATTTAAATCATCTAAACTGTTGTTACAATATGCCTAAGAGGAAGGTAGTGGCTATACAGGCCTCAGCCCTGTGGTTATCCCAAAGTGGAAGTATAATGGCAATTATTCAGTCCTAGCTGAGCGTCAGAAACAAGCTCTGTTTAGATGTTGAAGGTTATACAGATAGAATATGTTATATTTGCATTCCATTTTCTCACTTTTGTTTCTCAAAAACACCTGCAGTTGTCTAGGTTAGATGTTTTGAATAAATGTTTGTATCTGTGTTTCATTTGCCCTGGCTTAAGTCTAACTGGAAAATAGCAAGGCATTCATCAGCCCAAGAGCATGACAAATATATAAACTGGACATCTTGGACACTTGAACAAATAGTAATATCTGCCCAGCTCAGCATCCACTGGTTTTAAAAAGTGTCAGACTGCCTGTATGCTCTGTATACATCAGGTGGAGATCTGGTATTGTAGAGGGCAGTGTAGACAGAGGTGTGACATTAAAGGTTGTCTGGCATACAGTAAAAGAGTTTGGTGGCGTAAGGAGGGGATGCACATTTAGGTTTTGGAAGTCAAAGAAAGATGTTGCACTTATTTTAGATCTTAAAGTGAATCATATCCTCAAAGTGCTTATTTCTTGCTGTTATTTAAGGGAAGCTGAGGATATCTAGATGTAGGAATCTGAATTTAATCAGATGAATCTAACTTTTGTGCAATGATAAATGCTATTTAAATTGGGTGTAAAAACATCACAGGAAAGGAGATTACTTTTTCTCTTTAGAATGGTGTATAGCCTGGTTGTTAAAGGCATTTTCTTGAAATGAGTTCAAAACTGTAGTAGCTGGACCAAGTATGAGTGAAAAGTCTAACCTTGAACTAGGGAGTAAAAGGGAGAGGAAGAACAGCAGCAGTTTAAGGAATTTTTATTTTGTGAATCCTCCCTTTTTTGTTTTACTTAGAATATATGAAATGTTTAATCTCAGGCCAAATGCAATGTGTTATATTGTTTTAAACTATTTTTGCTTCATTTTCATTTCAACAAGGATGACAAACAAAAAATACTTATAGTTTGATCCAAACTCTTTTTCCAGCTTGGCTGTTAAACAGAGAAAGCATCTATTCAAGCAACCATAAACTCCTGATACTGATCTCACACTAGACTAAATCAGGAATGACTCCAATAAATTTATTTGGGTATGTTGGTATAAAATGGTGCTATATAAATGAAATCAAAATCAGGCCTTGATAACAGCCCCTATGTAGAAGAAACATGCTGAAACCTCATCTAGACAAGAGGAAATGAGTAGTAAAGCTCATACCAGGAAAGTATTCCAATAGAATTTAACTGTTCCAGACAAGTTCCCATGCGAAAACATTATTTCGGGGGGGGGGGGGGGGGGGGGGGGCGGGGGGGGCGGGGGGGAAGCTGCTTTATTCCAAGCTAAAGCTAAATCAGCTAAGCTGATTCTACTTTCTTATTTGCAAAGCAGTTATTCTGGATTGAAGTCTCTTTTATGCCAAATTAATGTCCTTATAGGAAGCCATCATGTAGTGGTTATTGTGCAGTAGTAATTTCAGACAGCTACCAGTGAAGGCAACCCTTGCCCAGTGCACATTCTTTCCTTTTTTCAGTAGGTGACCATCTTCCCTTTTCTGTGTTCTCTTTTCTTCTTTATAGCAGTTTTCCCCCTCCCGTAGTTGTTTTAGATTAGTTTCAAAAATATGAAGATCAGTGACATAGCTAGATAAACAAGTCCTCTGTTTTAGAGGTTACACTGACATATGATCTTTCAGGAAAAAAAAAAGGATTTAAGCAGTAAATATAATTTAGATGGCACAGATGTGACATAAAGCACAATACAGGTTTTCTTTGTTTTGGGCAAACAATCTCATAGCTACACCTTCCCTAGAATGGGGAGAACATGGAAAATTGCTGTGATCATGTATTCCTCAATGATGAAGTCTTTGAACCCAGTTTGGAAGGCATCATGGGAATGTAGAACTATAAGAGTCTGAGAAACAAGGCATAGATGAGTGACTAGTAGCTGAATAGCAAGATGAGAAAAGCTGTATGGATTCAGATTAAAGGTCTGGTTTGCTTAGTACCTTGTCTCCAGCAATGGTCTTAAATGTAAGCATGAAAGAAGAACAAAACAGGCACATATAACATCTCCCCAGGTATTATGCTAGCTGCTAATTTTTTTTTTTTATCATCCTTTACACCTAGTGCCTTCTGTCTGTCTAGTAACCGCAGTATTCCTGTATTCCAAGTACTTGTTCTATTTCCCGTTAAAACCACGCAAGCTTTTTGAATGAGATTTCTCCTTCATGGAGGTCTCTGGTCATGATCCCCAATCATCTCCTCTTGTTTGTTTTGATCCTGACTACTGCTAGTTTCATCTGCAGAACTTCAGTTCTTGTGTGGGAACAGCTAGCAGACCATTTCCCCTTTTCCTTGCCATTAATGATCATGTAGACCTCTTTCATATCACCAGGGACTTGTAACCACAGACTGGCAGTCTGTGTTGCAAAACCAGTCACCAGCAGGAACACCTGTACCCACAAAGCTAATTTTCCTTCTTTACATTGAAGTTGTTTTCAAACATAACTTTAGGGGACAGGGGGAAAGTTGTCATCACAGTGGGAACTCAGACACTCACAAGGAAATCGTGAAAGTTTTCCTGAGCTTTGTTACTGTATCTTAGGGCTGCAGTGCTTCACACCATCACCTCATTCTTTCGTCTTTCGTGTGGTCTCATGGCATATTAAACACCTTCCCTGATCAGCAATGACCACAAGAAAACACTTCTTTCTCTCAGACAGACTCTTCTGTTGCTCTCTCTGAAACAATACATGTGGGTTAGGGAATACTCTTTGCTACTCTTTATAACGTGAGTTAGAACACTGGTCACCCTACGCTTTCTGTTTATTGCCTTAAAGGACAATGTTAGTACATATAAAAATATTCATTTGTAGAGGGATGAAGATGGGTTAATTAATATTGATAACATACAGATGTGGGCTGGCTTCAGGGGTCGTGGGTTGACTGATGTAGATAAAGTGCAGGTGTGGCTGCCTCTGTTAAGAGGTTGGGCAGCCAACGAAGAGGGAGCAGCCAAGGAAGTGATGAGGAAGATACAGCGAGAACATGCGACCTGGGTGAGGACAGATGAGGAGAAAGCAATAGAGGGACTGGTATGAAAAGTATGTTGGTATGAGATGGTAAAAGACCTGGTTGCAGCTGGCTAGTTTGGAGAGTGCTGTGACATTCATGTACACAATTTAAAACGGACTGTATAGTCATGAGCTTTAGAGGAAGAAGTGAAGAGCAACAAAAGAAAGCGATGCATTTTTTAATTAGCTTATGGATGAATTAGCCTCATGCTGCATGGTCAGGCAGTCAAAATGAAACACGCATCTCAGAATTTCCCACTGTGAGGGGAGTTATACAAGGTGCTTGTCTTGATATCATCCTATTTATTCACATGCTTATGAATTGGACTTGCAGATCTAAACAGGCTTAGGGAACTACAATTCCTTTCCTAGTCTTATATTTGGGGATGGATTCAAATTCAGTCTTTGAAACATCTACTTATGATTCACTGACTCAGTTGTGATCTGGGCTTTCCTCCCATCAGCCCATCACCTGTTGTCTCCCAGTTTGGATGTTAATGTCCTTTGGGAAGGACAGATATGGTTCTTACCTTACAAGAATAGGAATAGAAATAGCTAACAACTATTCCCTTGCTTCATCAAACACTGAAAAGTTGTTTGCTCACTGTGAGGCCCAATGCTTCTTACTGACAAGCTAGCCAACTTTCAAAATCCACTAAAAACCCCAGTGAAGCCTCTTTGTTTCTTCAAACTGCATTCTACCCAAAAATACAGTTTGCTACTCACTCAAACTTTGTAATATTACAGAATTAGCATCAACGTGGGCTCTAATCCTCCAGATATGAGCAAGTCATTAAGTGCAGCAGTGGATTGAGAGGACTTCCCTCCTTTCTGCACTGGAGTGAGATAATGTGGAAGAGTATTTTGAAGGCCACATAGTCTACTCCTGCAAGTAAGCAAGCATCTCTGGTATGCTTCGCTTGCAGAATAATGAAGGGGGAGAGAGGGAATAATTCAAACAATCCAGAAAAGCTATCAGAAGATTACATCTGTTTTAAGGTAAGAGAGAAAATAAATCATTATTAAAATACAACTAATAATGAAGAAAATGGAAGAAAGAATATATTCTTATACAAGAAGCAGAGCTTGTATAACAAAGAGGAAGAAATACAAAATGGCAAAAGAAAGCAGCATTGGGGGCCTCTGTCACAAAAAAAAAGCGGGAAATGAAAAATGTAATGGGGTAAGGAAAAAGCACTGATTCAGCTGGAATTGAGAACAACTAGAATGGTACATGTGTTAACCCTTTCTTTCTCCTTAAAGTTTGGAAAAAACAGATGTTTTCTTAAACAATGATGGTGTTCAGTGTCTGAATACTCAGCTTCACAAGTTTTTCAGTTGCTAAAGAGCAGTTATTGGATTAAATGAACCACTTTCTAATGATTTTGGTATTTGCACCAGAAGATAAAAACACAATAAACTTTTGAAATGGTTGTGACACTAATACAACTTTTCTTTTTTTCAGGAATAAAGAAAATCAGAATTCTTTTCAAGCACTTAACAACTATTAAGACTTCATAATAATGAGGCACAGAAAAGAAAGTCTCAGGAAACCTCCTGTAGACATGATCCATGTCAAACTTTTAACCTAAAAAAATAAGTTAAAAATGTTCTTTCAAATTACTTTTTTTATTTCACAGAGCTATCAGATGATGCTAGCATACATTCTTTAAGTATGCTAAAATCGCACTAATTTACACCAGCTGGCAAGCCGGTCCAGTGCTCTGGAAATCTCATTCAAGTTGTTCATGTCCACAGCACAGATTTTTCCAGAAAAATACATTTTCTTGACATTTTCTAGGCCTTCAATATACCTAAAAATAGAGGCAAAATCACACATTCAGGTTTTATGATAATATCTGCTTTGGTAATTTTAAGAAAAGTAAGTATATATGAATCTTTCTTTTCAGTTGCCAACTTGAGATTTCATGAACAAATTACAATATAAACATACCTGATTTAACACCTCATTCTTTCTCTGGTATGAAGATTTATGGATGTCATCACAGCTAGGATTTTCATAGTTACATTGTTCTGAAACTGACTTTATAATCTGCCTACACCAGTGAAAGAAATGTTACATTTTGGATTTGTCTCATAGTAGCTGAGCCTGAAAACTTTAAGGCACAGACTAAATAGTGGAAAAGAAGTTAAATATGTATTTTGGCTTTCCACTGCTTGTATGAACCTGGTATTTTTAAAGCCTTTTGTTTTTCAGCAAGAAATGCCTTCCCAGAAAAAAGTCTATCCTCATACAGGAAAAGAAAGATAAAAAATCCACAATCCAAATGCTTTGACACTGTCTTCTGTCTCCCGTTTTTATATAGGCTGAGTTACTGAAAATTCTGTTAAACTGCCAGAATTGATCAAGGCCTGTGTTTTCTTAATAAATATTGACAATTCCTGTTTTGTGCTGTCAGCAGGCTGCTAAGTAAAAGTTACCTCATGCTGGGAGCAATAGTGTTTGGTAGGGGCAAGTGGCCAGGAGCAGCTACATGATCTTGGGTCGCTTCATGGAACAGAGAAGTGAATAACAAGCTCATTTAAGGGCTACATTTGTCACTTCAGTGCTCAGCAGTTCCTGTCATCATTGACAACAGCTTCTTGGTCCAATTTATGTGCTATCACAGAGAATCAGCAGGCCCTAAGATATTTGGTTGGAATTGCTTTTAAAGTACTTTTTAAAAACCTACAGGCATTTTGGTGTAAGTATGTCTGTAACCCAGTAAAATTAGTGTCAGGAGTACTTTAAAAGTGGGAATTAATTGGATTCTCGTATAAATGGATGCAGGGTTTCTCAGTGCAATGAAGCGACCTATTTTGCATAATGGAGCGCTTACTAAAATTAAATACTCAGTGCTTACTTCAAATGTAAACAAGTTCTCTTTGTACCGTACAATTTCTATTACACTGAGTGTATGTTAATGAACAGGGTGGGTTTTTATTGAGTCATGAACTGGAAAAGTGCTTTTTATTCATGTTAAAATTTTCTTTTTCCAAAGTCAATCACAGTAGTTTCTGTTTGAACTTTCTCTAGGGTTTACCAGATGTTCTGTTTGGATTCCACTTTACTGTATTGTGTTCACTGGAGTTCACAGATGGGCTTTCTACTGAACTAATGAAAACCTAATGAAATCCATATAAGTATTCAGCATTTGAGAATACAATATAATATAATGCTTTCTGTTGCTGTTTGTCATTCATACTTACAACTGGCAGAGCAAAAGCAATCCTTTAAGAGACACTGTGAATTTGCAAGCAGCCAGAAGATTTTGCTTCTCTTCTCTCCTACTATTTGTGCATGTGCTCCCTGCTATCTCGTGGTAGCAGATAACTGCACTTTCAACAGTGCCTGGGTTTTGGTTCTGTTTCAGCTAGTAAGATAGGAAAGTTGAAGGTCAGATAAAAGGAGTTTTCAAAAGCACGTGTCGAAAGAGTCAGTTAAACTGGAGGATTACTTGATATGAATGGATAATATTTTTCAGGAACAGAAATCCGTGAGCAACTGGGAAAACAAAAAACATTTTAATCAGTTACTGTTAAATAGTAGTAATGGACAGATAACCCAGAACACTGTACTTCCTACAGTCTGGTGTATGAGTCCTTGACAGGCACAGAGGGTTTTGCAATATGTCTAACCAGAAGCCAGTTCCAAATGGTGTTCCCCAGAGGCTAATAGTATTCAGTGGCTGCAGGGATGGAATATGCCCTCTGCAAGTCTGTGGACAATACTACACCTTGGGGAGCAGCCAGTACGAAGGAGGCCAGGGCTGCGATTCAGACAGACCTGGACAGGCTGGGGAAATGGACAGACAAGAACCTTGTGTAGTTAAAAAAGAAGTAAATACAACGTCCTGCATCTGGGACAGAACAACTCCATTCAGCAGTGCAGGCTGGGGTCTGACTAGAAAAGAAGCAGCTTTGTGGAAGACAACCTGGATTCCTGACAGTCAACATGTCAAGCGTTAGTCAGCAGTCTGCTTTTGCAACAATGAAGACTAATATCACACCGAGCTATGTTAGCAAGAGTATAGCAAACGGATAAGGAAAATGATTATTTGTTTATTTCCCTCTAGTCAGCCCTTGTGAGCTACACCTGGAAGTGTCCGGGTTTGGACTTTCCAGTACAAGAAAGACATCAACAAACTGAGGGGTCCAGGACAAGGTCACTGTGAAGATTAGGAAGCACATGGCACATACAGAGGAACTGAAAGAGCTGTGTTTGTACTTCTTTGAAGAAGACAGGGTTAAAGGGGGAATCTTAATACAGACCCCATCTATCCAATGGGAGGTTATAGAGAAGATGAAGCCAGACTCTGCTTGAAGTTGCACAGCAAAATAATGGGGCAAAATGGCTATAAGTTGCAGATTCCAGTTAGCTATTGGGAAATAATTTTTCACTGTAAGGATAGTCAAGACTGAGTATCACCCAGAGAGGTTGTAGAACCTCCATCCTCAAAGGCAAGTACAACACACTTGGATCAGACTGAGCAAGCTGATCCAGCTCCCTGGATCTAGCTTCAAAGCTGGCCCTGCTTCAGAAGGCCCTTCTGGGTCCTGTATAAATGATCCTGTGGTTCTATTCAGATCTTTTTAATACCTTCTAGTGACACTCTTCTAATTACAGGTTGATATTATTAATACTAAGGAAGTAACGATTAAACTCAGTATTAATAATTTTGCTTTCCTCTGTCTCCAAGGGTACTCTGAGTTCTCCCTAAGGAAGAAAGTAGTGTTTTGAAAGCAGAATAATGACTTTACATTTGAATAGGAAGATTCTTCCAATTGGAAGTCTTTAGAAAATTCTGGTACTTGCAAATAGCCGCTATCCAAGTAATGAAAATGGTGACTCCAGCGATCATATTGAAAAGAACCCATCAGCTCATTTCTAAAATATTCACATATCAATTGTATTATCTTTTCCCTAAGGGTGTTAGAAAGATTTCTGCATGTAATCCTGGGATTGTACCCCAATAACATAGAGCTGTAGCTATGTTTTCCTTGCCTCTATTACTGAGTATGGACTCTGGGCATAAGAAACCCTGAATTTCTTTCTTGTGGCAGCATAAAAACTGGAGAATATTTGTTCTAGGAAGATATACTATAGAATTTGTAACAGAGTTTTTTCTGCAGGGAAATGGGGATTCATGACCACTTGGCTCCCTGGCTTCTTGGCAGTTCATGTGATAGAACCTGATAGTCGGGGTTCTTGCAGTTCCCTGGTCCTATGACACCCCCAGGCAGATGCAGGCAGCCAGCCTCCAGAGCGCTTCACCAGCTCCCAGGCTCCAGTGCTCCTCAGCAGGCTGTCATAGAGTGAGGAGCCTGGAAAGCACAACGTGTTTCAGAAACTCGGACATGTTCCTGTAGTGGAAACAGAGAGTTTGACTTTTAATCCCCCCAAAAAAAGTCTTTTCAAAACATCAAATCTTTTTTGCAGAAATGAAGTTAAGCTTCCCAGCCAGGTGGTTGTCTGTGCGGAAGATCCATTCAGTCTTGACTAAGCTTTTCGATCCAGTCACAGGTCATGCAGCAGTGGCTGCGTAGCCTAAGAAGGCTTGTCTGAGGCAGAGCTGTCCAGGTTTTCCAAAGTAATGGACAGCGAGTGTCCCAAAGACAGCACAGGTGTCAGAAAACTGCTTGCTCGTATTTTTTAAAGAAACTGATGAGACCAATAGTACATTCCTACCACATACACTCATGGAAAGACAGACGACCTGAGAAGAAACATGAAAGTAAATGAGTATTACAGTTGTGCTGTATTCCCTCGAGAAAACACGTGGTTTTGTTGTTCTCTGCTCATGGGAATGCGTTTGGGGGAAGTGAGCAAGTCTGACTACATATATGTGTCCGCATCCATTCTTTAGAATGTTTATTACTTTTCTTTACACAAAGAGTATTTTGGGGAAATTATGAGGCAGTATAATATATAGTGCAGATGATACTAAATATGATTAACATTTAAATCATTGCAGTATGACAGCACAGATTACCACAATGAAGAAATAAAGATGTGTAATGCATAAATCAAGTCCAAGCACCAGCCTTTTTAGATCTTGACCAGCTCTAAAAAGAAATATACACAATAGTGATACAGCTTTGAATTACAGATATGTGTTTGCACACCTCTGAGAAAACAGATGATGTTCCCATATCCAGTTGTAATAATGGCATGTATTTTTGTCTATGAGCAGGGCTTAAAATCATTTTGCCCGCAGCATTTCTTCTCTTCCTTTTCATTTATTTTTCATGTTCAGTAAATGACTATGGCCAAGCTGAGAAAAGGACCCAGACAGCTATTAGACAAATGGAGATAAGAGTTTCTACCCTGAAAACCTAATTGCTCAAAAAAATGAAACAAAAACCCCTGTAAGATAAATATATGGCTGATGGACATCTATGAGCGGATCAGGTTCAAACACCTAGTTTCAGTGCATTAACTAATTTGCTTCTGTTTTGTAGTTTACATTATAAGACAAGGTTGTAAATCACCTCCAGATTGTTTTGTTATCTGGAAGATGGTGGAAAGTGTTGGAGATGAAGAAAGATGGGGGTGGGGGGTGGGGTGGGAGGGAATGGTACAATGTCTGGTATGCTGAGCATGAAACTTACAGGGACAGCAGTGCCTGAAGGTCCCTGCTGAAGATCACTGTCCGCTTCCCTATCACAGACTCTTTACTGAAAGTCCTATGACTGGGAAGAGCAGAAGGACTGTATGAAACTTACTCCAGTAGAATTTGTTCTCAGGGTCTGCACTCAGACCAGGGAAGATATGCTTAACTATTCAAGGACTTCCCTAAAAGCCAGAATCTTCTCAGTTCCTTTGGAATTTTCTATTTGGCACCACCTAAATAGTAGAAAGAAGACTTCAGCATACACTAATGTATTATTTACTTAAACAGGCTTTATCTGAACTCTAGCCTTTCCTTGATTGGTACACCCCATATACAGGATATTCCTTGAAGGGCAATGTGATATACCACCCATATTAGGGGGGCAAGAAATAAGACTTCTGAACTTCCCAGCCATATGTAGTACACTGATTTATTGTCACCAGAAATAAATCAGAGTAATAAAGCAATTTGCGTTGCCCAAGCAAGGAATACCTTCTTCATGACCACATTGCCAGACTGTCACAGAACAGGGTGATTCCTGTAAGCCATTTGGTGGTTCTTTAGTCTTCAGTTTCTACCTTGGTTTTGCTCATCCTCTCCTTTTACTGTGTTTTTACTTTTCATGACAATATCATTAATATCTACCTTACCATATTTAAGTGCCCTTAGCACAGAGGAACCCAAACAAAGCTAATTGCTGTTTATTTTAAAATTTATTTTCTGGGAAATTTTGCACCTCCTTACTTGCCACAGTATTGTACACAAATTAACATTGTCTCAGTTTTCTTTACCACATGTCTTTACAATAGTATTATGTCTGAATGAATTACAACTGCTTGTATAGACCTGGAAGGGGTAAGAAAGAATAAGGAAGAAGGTAGTACATTACCTTCTTATTTAAGCTGAAAGGAGTCTTTGTTCACAAAATGGCTTCATCTTTGTTCAGGTCCAAAGAATCAGTTATTTGCTTAAAAAATGGACCTAGAGAAAATAATCTAAACTATACTTAGGTGACACTGAACTCATAACTGGTGGCTGCAATGCAGGAAAGAAACGTTGGAGTTATCTCTGACGATTATCTTTAAATGTTGGCTCGAAATACAAAAACAGCCAAAAAAAGCCAATAGAGAGCTGGACATTTCAAGAGGACCATTGAGGAGAAAAAAAAAAAAAAAAAAGAAAAACCCCACCATGTAAATAAATCCACAGCAACAGAAAACCTCATCTCCAGTCAGATAAAAGCATTGTGCAGTCACACCTTCAATGCTGTGTGCGGTTCTGTTGCCCAGCCTCAACCCATCCCCATCCTCCGGAGGTGCCTGATGCCCAAGGCTGGGGCTGCTCTCACTGCTGTAGGTGATCATGGAAGCGGGCAGTGTCAGAAAGTTCAAAAAATAAATGGGTATGGTTTTAGGTGTCAGGCTGAGAGGTACCAGCAGGAATGTGATACCTCTGTCATTGCTAACCCAGTGACAGTGGATGCTGAGGGCTTCCAGGGGGTGTCCTGCAGACAGCAGCCAAGCTGGTGTGCTCCCCTACTGCCAGAGACAGAGTGGTTCCTTCAGTGGGTCACTGATTTGCCCACCACGCATTTGCTCTGCTTTTGTGAAGGGACAGAGGGGTATCACATCCACTCCAGAAACTCCAGCAAACCTGGAAGAATCTTATGTCAAAACAGCTGATAGTTGTGGTCTTATCTATGGCATTCAATCCTGCCCTTGGCAGTGCGGGTTCAGGAGTTCTTGCTGCCTGCCATTGGTCCACCATTGCCTCAGTGTTGAAGTTGTTCACATTCAACAGCTCCACTGCTTCATGTTGCACCTTCATCCAGATGTGCTTAGGAACCCACAGCAGCCTCAGACTCCTAGCTGCAGCATGACAGTGAACTTCCCAAGTAGCAAAGAGTTATTTCAACCACATCTCTCTCTTTTGTGCTTCTTCTGAGAGCAGAAGCAGAGGCACTCCGCTGCTTTTTTACACCTTGTGCTGACATTATTCTGGAGAAGTGCATTGTAATGGGTCCCTGGTCTGAAGAGGGACCATATCTTTCCTTTAATTTCCTGGCTGACATTAGTACCAGTTCTGTCTTCCTCTTTACCCTACAGTTTATAAGTCTGAAGGACCAGAAAATGAAAATCCTCCATCACTGTACTTCTCTTCCTCTCAGAAAAGGAACAAACACCCTAAGAGTAATAGGACATTCTCACACACATTGCCTGCACAGCACAAGCATGTCAGAGAATCCCAGAACTCCTTAAGTTACACAGAATGGGACAGTTTGATGCTGCCCTCCACTTCAACTGCAAAGTTCTTTTCCGTATGTCATGGCAATTATGTGAACGTGAAAAGGGGGACAATCACCATTAGATAACCTTTCAAATTTCCTCATTTAATCAGCTCCTATTGCTGATCACTTAAAAACATTTGGACTACCTTCTCTTTTTGTTGTTTGGTTGTTTTTTTTTTTTTTCTTCAGAAAATCAGCTGTGATATTTTCCACATAAAGCAGCAGCAGAGTGGAAGCGTTGCCTGTGGTTGATGTCCTGTTCTTGGTTGGCATGTGCACTGGCCCCCAGCTCACTTGGAGCCAGCCTGCTGGCTGGGCTAATGGGATTTCCAGACCTGCCTCCACTCCGTACAGTCGCTGTTCCTCACACACACTCAGAGCTCCCAGAAAGCATGCCAGAGAAGGGGTTGCCCTTCAGACAAGCTGATCAGAAAAGGAGTTTAGAGGAGGAAGATGAATCTGTACTTCCCCGGTCTTTAAATGAAGGCAGTGCCTTCTCCATCTCCAGGACTGTCCTTTCCCAGCCTAAGCACAGTGAGTCAACGCTCTCAGTTTCAGCACTGAAGCTGTCATTTGATAGTGGCTTGGGCATTGCAATCAGTTGACCCCTAGAATGCATTCCCTGTGCCAGATTTGGGCTTTGAAACTATGCGTATCAGGCTGACCACATGCCAATCCACTCTTGGTATGAAGATGCAGCCAGAAACTAAAAAATACAAGTTTGTGAGGGTTTGCAAGTATGAGAAACAGAAAACAGCAAAGGAGGTATTGATTTTCTGCATTACTTTCAAAAATTTCATAAAGTTCTACATGCTTATATTACTCTAATGTCTCTTTTAGCATATTAAATAACCTATATTCTGGAAATTGAAGTCAGACATCCTTGGTTATTAAATGATAGTCAAAATAAACTTCAAAATCTGAATCTTGTACTTACACCAAATTCAAGGGGCATTTTACATTTCTACCAGTGGCACAAACGTATGTCTTAGGATGTATTCCTTTATGCCTCCTAAAGATCAGATGTAGGTCTAACCAACTGCTGTCCTCACTTACCACACAGCCTTACAAAAGGTAATGACATGGTGATGGCTGGTGCTTTATTCCTTCAGCAACCATGCACTCTTCAAACACAGCTGAATGTCACCTAGTTGTATTGGCACACCAACACAAAGGAAACAAACCCCTGTTTCTATAATATATAGAAACATTAGTTTCTATATAGTCACATTAAGTGACTATATTCAACATTAAGTCATGATCTTCCAGAAGCACAAACTACATATTCCACAAATAGTAGGCTGACTCAAACTCATTGACATTATCTATCAACAAGAGAGGCAAAAGACCTCAATACTTTATGAATGTGTTACTTTTGTAGATATGAAGCAAAAAAGTGCATTTGTAACATGCCTTGGTAACTGGCTGAAAGTCTACTTGTATAATTTTTCATGTTAACTGCATCACAAATTATGGCTGATGCTTATACTGCAGCCTATACTGTTTTTTTTTCCTATATGCATGAAATAGTGCCAAAATATCAAAAAGACGCACATTTTCTTCTTAATGGATTGTGGTCAACTGCAGCTTCCCAAAAATGTTAACTCTGCAGGGTTTCTTCTCTCTAATTTTGCAGTGACAGATGCAAATAAAGAAACATAGTCCCAGTCGTGGTCATCGTTATTTGTTTAGATTATTAGAACTTAAATAGTTATTTCAAAAAGAATGTTTGTGAAAAAAGTGATAACAAAATACCCTTTAGTAATATTAAACATAAGGAAGCACTAACATGAGAAATCCTTACTTACTTGCCTTTTTAAAGCTTTTTTTACTTTTCAAGGATTATTTAATTTTTTAAAGGCAATAGATACCTACAACCTCTCCTCAGCTTTATTATAGTAAAGATCTCATGCGAAGAATGATGGGGTCCTAGAAGCAAAAAAGGCGAAATTTTTGTCCATGAACAAATGCACACAATGGATTTTCTACCACATAAACTGTGGCCATAGCAAAGGTTTTGGTGGAACTAGGGAAAAGCATTTGACAAAGTTTTTCTCAAAATCTTGAGTGTCTTCTAGTCATTCAGGGGCTCCACATTCTCATATGTACATTTCTTCATGAATTTTCGACATATGTAAAAAAACCCTGTATCATATATCTGGATCTGCTCTGCACTCTTTTCAGGTATCTGCATCTCTTCTGAAGTCTCAGTCTCTAGAACTGAAAATTATTTTCTGGCTGAAGTCACACTAGCTCTAAGGATATAAAAATATTAATTTTTCTATCTCATATATAATAGTCTTATGTATTGGCACTTTTGGGGAGTAAGATCACATTTTTGATATATTGACACCAAACTTCTTTTTTTTTCAATATGTAACATACATACATATATATATATCTAGGTGGATGTCAAATTACATTAATTAGCCTCATGTTAGACAGGAAAGATAAATTTCCTTATTTGTGTGGTGCTGATGACAGTATTTCTACATAGTGCTGTACTTTGAAGATAGTCTAATTAGTCTGGACATTTTTACCTGCAGACTCAGTGGGCAGGCGAGTGAGTGTATCAGAGAATAAGTGAAATTTCCTTCAGCAGACATTTTTCACAGTGAACATGTCAGGATTGACCTGGATATGTTTGACACTACCTCAGAGGAGACTGAAAGTAATAATAAATCCTGAGCTTTTCATTTATTTAAACCTCGCTTGTGGTGATTTGGCCACAAAGTGGCTATAATTTAGAGTTGTCACTTCTCAGCCTTTTCATATTAAGAAGACTGTGCCATCTGTAACTTATCTGGGGCCAGTTGACCTCAATGTCACGTTAAGGGAGATGAAGTTTAGGCAAGAAAAACAGACTTTTGAAGAAGATAGGGACACAAGCCTTTACGAGGCAATGTAACACAGTGATGAACTACGATGCAATGCTGAAATGATTCTTGGAATTTTTCCTAAAAGTCTGTCAATATACATGAAATGCTACAAACATGACGGTAGCATTGAATCAGATGGGCTTGATTTAGTTTTGTAGCTGTGACTGATTTCAGCTAAGAATCCCTCTGTGCCTTCAGAAAGGATGTCAAGGTATATCCCAGCATATCGCATCTCCGCGCATTGACCATGTGACCTACTTTAATTTTGGCCTTTTACATCTATAATGAAAATACATCTAACTGCTATGTTTACAATGTCTGTGTACAGTGCATGGCATTCTGTTCAATCCTTTTCACACAGGGAAACTGGACCACCTGAGGCACACTTAACCTGAGAATCAAGGGAATGACTGACATGGTCTCGGGTATGATTACAGTTCTAAGGGCAAAATCTAGCCATCTAGCTCCCTGTAGAATCAATGGAAAGCAGTAAGCACCTCCTCTTCATTTTGTGGGTCTCCAGTTAAATGCCAATTATAATTACTACTGAGAGCATGAACTCCCCTTTTGAAAAGAATACAGATGTATAGTCCCTGACAAAAGCCCGTACTGGAAGGATTCTGGAAGCTAAAAGGTCTCAGCAGAACCCTATCAGCATTCATAAAATGGTTTCTTAAAATCTCCCAGAAATATTCACCATTCCATTAAAAGAGCTGTTTCGGAAAGACCGTGTTTTTACCCTCAAATTAGATTTCCCACGTCCTGCTGTGCTCTGAGAAAGGAACCCTCAAGCTTGCATCATTGGAATCAAACATTCAAGAAATATGATGGGGGAAACAGAGGCATCGGCAGATGGCAGCTTTCTTGACCCAACCACTAGATGAAAAGAAATGTATTAAGAGCTCTGACGTCAAATGACAGGCATCTTTCCAAGAGAAATTCTGTCAGAACTTCATATAAATCAAAAGACAGATTGCGAAGCTTTTTATTGGCAATTGCACTTGTTCATGAAGATAAATTAATAGGGAGCAAAAAGGTAAGCCAAAAGGCATCTTTATTTTGCAGACCTTGCCTTGCAGCTCTGGAATTTCCTGAACTGACAATTGTAAAGAAAATCCAGGGATGGTATGTCCACATTTGATTAGCTGCAAAGAAAATTAAATTGCCATCACAAGAAGTGCTTCCTAAGTAGATATTTAGGTGGAATTTGAGACAAAGGAAAGCAAGGGGAAAAGGTTCATTTCAGCCAGCTTTGCACTTCTCTAACACTGGTCACAGCCAGGACGTTAACGCCAAGGAAATTTAGAGCTTTTCTAGACTACTTATGCCTTTGGATGGCGTTCTCTGAGTTTTATGGTGGCATATAGTTCGGCCAGGAATGTAAATTGTGATCTTGGGTTCAAAAACTCTCTGGAGACTTTTCCAGACTGTCACTGCTATGACAATTGGAAAGCAGACAAGTGTTTCAGTAACAACAGTCCGAGGGACAGTCTGTCCTCAAAATCACTGCTGCAAATGCAACTTTATTTGCACAAGCCTAGATTGTTTCTCCAAGAAGGAGCTGACAGAACTCACAGACAGCAGATAAAAACTACAGCTAGTACGTCAAAAATTATCTTGAAGAAGGCAAAATTTATTGCTGGTTGAATGTCTAGTCTGGCAGTTTTAAAGTACCTGGAAAAAAAAAAAAAAAAAAAAAAAAGTTACGTAGTTTTCCTAGCACTGTAGGACAAATATTCTCGAGTCCACATTTTTTCTATTCAAAATGATATCACTAAACAAAATCTAGTAAAGAACTAATAGACAGGTACTGCCAGAGACATTTATCTTTTCCTCAGAGGGATAGACTCCCAAGATGCCTCTCTTTCTCTCTCTCCTTTGACTACAGAGTCAGAAATCTGCAGAGGAAACCTGAATTTAGGCAATGCAATTCAGGTCTGAGATGCATTTTTAGACTATTTATACTAGAAGCCGCTGATGAAAACACATCATAACATTGCCTTCATGCTTACATGTCCTGCATATACCTGTGTTTTCACTCATGGGTTACATTTGAGTTGACAGTGTCATTGTTGCACCTGCTTGGTTCTGTGAGAGAATTTTTTTTCTTCATCTATTCTAAACAAACAGAAGCATTTGCATAGCTTTTATTTTTACCTGGTTTTCCCAGTTATTTTGTTTTCATCTTAAATTTTTAAATTTTTTTTCTGCTGTACAGAAATGAAACCTCAAATTTGGAAAAATGCATAATTTTTGTAATTAAAAATTCTTGGGTTTAGGAGATCATTGCTCTTGAGGAAAATCTCAAACTCTGCAACAAACTCCTGAGTATGGAGACCTAAAACAGAAAATACCTATTGTCTAAAGAATAAGTGTTTATGAAAAATCACAGAACTAGAGAAAAGTTAAGAAAAACTTGATATAACCATTCAAGAAATACTGTTAGACCTAGAAATTAGAGTATTATTATTATTATTATTATCGCATTTCTTATTATCATCTTATTCTAATTTCTGAATAATAAATCTGTGTTATAGTTAAAAATGTCCTGGTGAAATTTCATCATCTGAGAATATGCTACGATTAATTTAATTCAATATAATTTTAAATAATAAGTTTTCTGGGTGGACTCAGTAGAAAAATCTGTGGTGTTTTAACACACAGCATTAAAAACAGAAACAAGATTTGCAAAGATTTCAGAATATGCATCTTCCTCATTATAAGGGAATATCACATAGATGCATCCTAATATTAATTACAAACTTTCATCAGGAAGGTCACTATATTTTAGGTGCTTGACAAAAAGATGTAAAAAAAGAAGAAAATGGGGACTACTTGGTTACTTCATCTACCCAAACACCAAAACAAAGTGTTTTCTACAAAATAATCTTTGTGCCCTTGACACGTTTGTGTAAGTTCATCTGAAGTCCTTCAGGTGGGTATGAAAACTTCCTAGGTCTTACCCACCTCTTCAACAACATGAGGAACTGCAATAAATGACACTGACTTAGCTGGGCCAACAACACAAGACTTGACTCACAGAAAATAATGTAGTTTTTGGCTGCCTCTTTTGCTTGTTGAGGAATGATGAAGTTCACAACAGCAGTGTCTGAATTATGATCAAGGGACCTTGCTGAGAGGAACAGGCAGTTTGTATTTTTTGGAACTGCTCCCTGGAGCTTTAACATTCTTCACAGTTTCTTAGACATTTTTACATTAGTTGTGAAATATGTTCACCACATATGTTTGGTAGCTTTGTAATTTTTAACTTTAGCACCTGTGATTCTAATGAGGGCTGGAAATCTATTAATGTGATATGATTTTATGGTACAGACAATTTCCACCAGAATGGGTCAGATGCTCCCAGTCAGCCACAGGTGATAATAAAAGCTCCTGTCTGTTGATGCTGAGACAAGGGGAGCCAGTGGGAAGCAAACTTGGTGGGTGAAGGGGGACTCAGCCTCGGGTACACAGGTCAATTAACTCCTCTGTACTTTTGTTTGTTTGATATAAGCACCTAGAGAACAGATACACAACTGTAGAAAAAACAAGAGAGAAGGCAGATCAAGAAAAAGACAGCGGTGTTTTCTCCAGAATGGAGAATGTGTTCCTCTTCACTACTACCATCATTAACACTGAAAGTGAATGATTTGTGAAATGCAGCAATGACAATGCTGCTCTTCCCTGTGGCTTGTGTGTACACTTCTTTTGCTTTAAATTCACTTAATCTTCCCAAGTCTTTATATAAAACATGTTGCAAAAGAAATGCTTCTCATCTGCACAGTTAACAGTGTTGCTAAGCTTTTAGAGGGAAAAGAACACCATGGGGTACTTATGCATTTACATACTTACCTACATGAATCCTACTCAGAGGTGTCTAAGTCTACACTGGTACTGCAGTCTTGACCTCTTGGTATTCAAATCCAGAAGATGTTGAAATGCATCACACTTCCCTTCCATCCTGCTCAGCCAGGAAATGGTGTGCGCGCAGGTCTCAGCTCAAGCATCACGTAGGCGTGCAGATGGGGCATACACAGAAGACCAGGAGCCATAGCCTAAACAAGGCATAGGCTAACTTTTCCTGAGCCTAGATATCGATTTCTGCATTTGAACTGTTTTCCAGACCTCAAACACAGCAATGCTGACATACCTATTTCCTTTTGAGGCTGCAGCCTTCAATAGCCCACACCCTCCTGAGATTTACAGAAATATAATTAACATCCCGATTGCACAGATAGGAAAGTTAGGTGCAAAACTAAGGCTTCTGTTCTCTAAATCCTTCGGGCATTTGACATTCAGCTGGCAGGAATAAAATTGACAGACTGTTATACCCTAACCACTGTTCTAGCCCACTTTTTTTTTTTTTTTTTTTTTTCTTTTTTCTCAGACATAAGAGATTGGTTTCAGCTCTTCTGGGGCCATCGACTTTGGCTTATGAATACAAAGCAGCTGTCTGAAAGACTGTCTGAATGCCTTCAAAACCTACAGAATATTCTAATCTGGGCTGAGCCCCTTGCAGCTGAGATGCAAATACAGCTTTCTACAGTGATCAGTGCACTACATTTGAAAGCTGCTTGTGTAACTAATTGAATGTGACAAAGCATAGTTTACCATTTCTTACAAAATTAGATTTTTATAATTACTACCTCAATGCAACCAAAATGTTACAAACATAAAAATGCTCCAGCATTTATATCATATTTATCTATTATACATACTCATTCCATACTGACTGCATTTTCTTGTTAGCTGGGATCTAAATTTTTTCTAAATTCCAGGCAAGGAATAAAAGTTACTGGAATGTAAAGGTATTAGAAAAATGAATTTAAACCAAGTGGAGCATGAGAGAAATTAAATAAATTGGTCTTAGCTTTGTAATGAAAGTCTACAGCTGATTGAGAGGAGTTAAAGGAGATGGGAGGGTAAAGGATACTGTAATATGCTGAACTTGGAAATATTGGCAGCTCTTCAGTGTTGCAGATGGACTGACGCACTTCACTTCATCTTTACACATACGTAAGAGAGAAGCAGCAAAAAATTATTGGTATAAAACAGCAATTTAACAAAGTTTCACAGTAAATGTGACAGTGGCTTAAGAAGATACAATAGCAAGGTACACTTTATTTACTGCAGAGGACAGGGTCAGACAAAACTGTCAGTGAGACCATCCCATTGAATCATGAGGTTCAGAAACAATCACTTTGCTTTCTAAACTCCTTCTCAGAGGGGATTTTAGGTGCAGATGGATCCAGACTTAGTCCCAGACTTGGTCAGTGATTTATATCTAAAGGATTATATGTGCACAATCAATCCTTTATACCACTTAGCTAATGTTTCAAAGTTTAGCATGCTATTAACCACTTACCAAGAATCTGTTGTGGCAAGGAATCTCTCAGCCTTAAGGAATAACCTCAAAAGACGTCCCTACTGAAAGGGACATCCTGCCGTGCAGCCTCCTGCCATGCAGGAATGGAGCTCAATGGGCCCTGGGTCATCCACTATTTATGGAGTAAGATAATTGATTTACAGTCCTATTCACTCACTGACTACCGAGGTCAGTTTCTTTCAAACTTGGCTTGAGTCGGACCCTGACCAGCCCTGTTAGCTGGGTGTATTGTTCAAATTAGCCCTTGGCTATTGCATCTTTATCCGTCTCACCTGAATCAACTTTGAGTCATATACAGCCATGACAACCAGATGCAGCCATCACAGCTTCCAGTGGTGGTTATCACCTGAGCAGGGTTACTGAAATAAAGGCCAGGATGGCGGGGGCAGGGAGTACACCACCACTTTTAGCCAGGCAAGAGAAAATTTCTGTAGTGAAGATTCATCACTGTGCACAGTATCTGAGTGTAACAAACAAACAGTAAGTATGGAAAAGAAAGAAACTGCCACCTTATTTGGGCCATGTGGTTTTATAAATAAGCTACTTACAGAGCTAGGTTTGAGACATTCAATTCTTTGCAAAATATAAATTAGATATAGATATCTATTGTATCAATAAACCCTCTTGGATGCCTTCCTACCTGTAATCTCCCAGAGTTAACACACACATCTTGTGAAACACGCATGTTGTGAAACACTGCTACCCACGCCCTTAACTTCTGGCAATTCAGACAATTTCCTCAACTCACCATTTATTTGCAGAAGGGGTCAACATAAAATTTTAGCCTCCTTAAATCTGAAGTGGATTGGACTTTGGAAAACTCTAAATTTAAAATGTATTTGTCACAAAACCACTGGCTTAAGCACTGCATTTAACGCTGATTTATGTTGAAATTTCACAAAATAGTAGTTTGGATGTGCCCATGTAAAGTGTTGATGGGCGACTGTAAGGCCCAAAGTGTATCCTTACCTGCATTTCATCCATAAGAGAGATTAGTTTCTTCCAGATAAGAGTTGAGCATTTTTTCCTGGCTTGATATGTCTCTGGCTCGATATGTCTCTGGCTCAATCTCTATCTGTAATCCAGACAAGGTTTCATACATTTATGAATCTCTACACTGTTTCAGGCAGCAGTTCATGTTTGTGAACTACTGAATATTATGTAAAATATATGAAGTCCACTATCAAGTAAAATAAAGGCCATAAAATATAAATAGGTAGTATTTTAAAAGTTTAAGAATAGTATTGAAATAATTAGCACATTAGGATGTTATATACATATTAAGATGGATAAAAACCTGGCTGGATGATCAGACTCAGGGGTTGGTGGTGAATAGGTCAGCTTGATGTGAAGGCTGGGAACAAATGAAGTATCAGAGGGGTCTGTATTGGCGTGGCGGGTTAGCTTTGGCCTGCAGCCAGACACCCACCTCTCGCTCAGTCCCCCTCCTCAACAAAAAGCAATAAATAGGATGGAAAAGCTTGTTTGGTGAAAATAAAGACAGGATGATTGCTTACCAGCTACTGTCACAGGCAAAACAGACTTGAATTGGGGAAAAATAATTTAATTTACTGACAATTCAAATAGATTTGGGCATTGAGAAACAAAACAAAAAACCCAACAACTTTCCTCCACCTGTCTTCTTTTACCCAGAGGGGCTGCCCAGAGTGGTTGCACAGTTTACATTGTCAGAAGTTTTCAAGACTCAGTTGGTTAAAACCCTGAGAAATCTGGTCTGACCTCAAAGCTGAAGCTACTTCAAATTGACTGGACTAGAGACCTCCCAAGATCCTTTCCTGCCTGAATGATCCTATGATCTTTTTATCCTAATAATTACAGTAAATTAAAAAGCCAAGCATAAAGGAAATGTGATCATCTGACAGTTATGCTAGCATGACTCACAGCATGAATGCATGCAGTGATAAGTCCCATTCCCACTGACATCAGTGGGAATCCTGCATTTCTGGTAGTTTCTTACTCAGCATGAACATGAGGAAATGCAAAATTTTGACTCCTGAAAAATGTAGAAATGGCAAAATGCATGGCAGAACAAATTAAGTACTGATAAAATATGTTCAGTCCAAAACATCTTAAGGTCTAACAAAGACCTTTTACATTATTTAAAAATGTAATATGATTTCTCAGTTTAAGGAACATAAGGTTTTATCCCAAATGACAAAAGCTTAGTCTTTTCTGAATAATATCTTGTCTTTTTTGAGCTCCACCTCTGAGGATTCAGATGTGTCTACCACTACCTTTGGAAGCAACATCAAAATCCTGTAATAAAAATGGTGGGTGAATACCAAATATTCTGTGTGTGTATTCCTGCTACATATTTTCCTGCAAATGAAATGCAATCAACCGCTTTATTTTTTCCTCCTGTGAATAGTTTTAAGTTTAGAGAGATTTTTAAGACAAATTCAGCTGTAGTACTTCCAGGTTGTTCTTAGATATGTTGCAATCTCTTGGAAATTATTTGTTCCCTTATTCTTGGTCTGAAAGTTGCAATGTTAAGAGGAGCATTGAAATGTGGTTACCAACATTTACATACCAATACCCAAAGTCTTTCTTTTCCCTATATGGTTCATCACAACTTGAACTGCATAGAAACCTTAAGAAACCAGACATTTTGTTCTCATGGACTTTTTCAGCATAGCCCATAAGCTCTTCACTCTCCGTGCAGAGAGAGGTGGAAGTTGGTGATGTTGTCAGATGTTACTTTGAAATTATGCAGCATGTTTTATTCTTCAAACCTACCCAAACTGTGATCAATTTTGACATGAAATGGGACTTTCATCCCTATGGCATACCATTCACTGGCAATTGGCAGAGACATTCTTCACCACTGTAGAAACAGGACTGCCAGAGTAAAGACCATCCCACACTCCTGTTCCTTCACGTCTGTGTCATCTGCAAGTGTCTCTTAGTCTGTCCTAGGAAGTCTGTGCTCTCAGCACCTGTAAGCAGTCAAATACAGCATCACTGTATAAAAGGATTACTTTTCAATAATGTATGTATTATTTATGATGTAGAAATTGGATTTAAATATGCCCTAAGATTGATTTATGAATAGTTGTTAAAGCAAGAGCGTTGCTGAGGTGGTTTTATGACTGTAATACTCATTGTTCACATATTAAAGAAGATAACTACAATAAACTGGTACAATGAAGAAATTGTTTCTCAAGGTACATGCAAAGGTAAATGCAAAGGTGGTTTGCATTTCTACCTCCATAAATTCTTGAAATTATCAAATGTTCCGTTCCTGGCACTTATGAAGATAATCTGCTTCATAAAAAGTCAGCATTGTGTTTGAGCTTGTCTTGTTCTCTGGCACAAAAATACTTTCCTACAGGAAGGATTTCCAGGTTTAAGAATCCAAGGAATGCATCTTGTTCTGACAGAATTATTATGTTTGCAACAGTGCATCTGTCTTAGAGATATTAACAGCATACAAGTTCTGTAACAGGAACCCAGAGTTTTGTAATAACATACACTTTTTTTACTTTTGAATTCTCTGGTAAAAGATTAATAATTTGTTTCATAGAAAAACAATTCCAATTATATCAAGATGCCTATGGATACCATGCCTAAGCTCCGTTTATGATAGACTGCATTATCTTTAAGCAACACTGATACTGTAAACTATATATGCTCTGCATTTGACGAGCCTGGCAGTGTTTGAAAGTTGCTTTAACTGGTCTCACTTCAGGGGAATACATCAAGTATGAAATTACACATCTGGACAGAGTCAGAACAGCTGGAAGGTACTTCCAAACAGCTGAAGTGGATTTGAAGTTTTTGATACTCGGTGTCCAAATGAGATCTGAAATATGACTTATTTCATCTGTGTCACAGAAATGTAAAGCTCACCTTAGTTCAGCCATGATGACCAAGACAAACTTCTTCCCTGCTCCAGTTTTTTTCCTTTCTGGAAACATTTTTGTTCCTACTGGAAACTTTTTTCTTTAACTCTTTTCTTTTTTACTTGGCACTCTTCATGTCTGATTGTCCTATTTTCCCAAAGGATGGAAGTAGCCACAGTTACTCTCTTACAAAATCTGCCCTTAAGCTTTTCCTCTTCAGAACATTTGCAGCCATCTTGAGCCTACTGAGGGAAAGTAATTTACAAAATAGTCTTTGGCTAAGAAACAACAACAAAGATAAAAAAGTTCTCTTTCTACAAAATGATGCTATAAAAAGACTGAAAAATAAAGCAACAGTACATCACCCAGACTGAAGGTCAGCTTTTAGTTTGCTGCTTCGCTTTTCTATCACTGAATACAAACAGCGGTGTTGGATGCCTAACTTTTTCCACTAAGGATATATGCATTTTTAAGTACATTTGAAAGAAACAGTATATGCTGGCTCAAACTAAATGCAGTGCTGCCAGCATTCCTTTTTCTCTGTGAGGCAAGTCATGTCCCTGGAAGCTCAGGAGTGCCAATTTAGCAAAGGTCAGCGTGATGCACATTTTTTGGTATGCCCAGTGATCTTGCTCATCGCCAGTTAAGACACTAGTGTTTGTCATCATAAACAGCCAAAAGATCAGTCTTAACACAATGTAACAAACTTAAGAGAGACCTTGACCTGAGAAAGATTTCTGCTTTTTCACTTTATCTGAAGAATATGGAAGTGCAAAACCTACCAAAGTTAAAGATATTTCAACCAAGTGTTTGGTTTGGGCTTAAATCTCATTTCTTATATTTATTACAGTATTTTTTACAATTTCTTTTGAACATTCCCAGCTAGTAATGTATTTAATACAGTCCTCCATCAGTCTGTAACTAATTATTCTTTTTTCCTGGCAGTTTTCCTTTTTTTGTTTCTTTCACCTTCCCTGTTGTACATATGGCCAAAACATTCAAAATAGTCTCCTAAAGTCTGCTAAGCATTCAGTGAGATGAGACTATCTGGGTAGCTATATGTGCTCTTTCAGATTGTCAGTGCTTACTTCTTTTGGAAACTGACATGGGAAGATCATAGGCAGGAGCTGAACACCGGCCAGAATAAATAAAAAATAAATAAGTAGCCTTATAGAACATAGAAAATGGGTTGTACGGTGTCTTCCAATCCATGCCTCAATTACAACCAGAAGCATTTATACCTTTGTCAGTCCTAATAAAATTACTCTTCAGGAGCACCACAGCTGCAGACATTCCCCAGTTTCTCAAGCTCTCCTAAGTGTATTTACACTCCTTATGGTAAGAAACTATCCTGTACTTAAACTGATTTTCCCTGCTGCAGTTTATGTCACTCACCATGGACCTGGGCATACAGTTCTGTTTCTTTTCCTCAAATTTTATATATTTAAAAATTGTTATTAAATGTGTTTTCCTCTCCTTCATCTTTCACCTTTCGTATGTCAAGCTTTCTAGATGTTTCTTTTTTTTTTCCCCCTTGGTTTTCTCCAGTTGGTCTACACTGGTGTACACTGCAAGACCTACTAAAACCTAGATATAGCTGAAGGCCTTATTAATGTTAACAAAGCAGAAGTTTATTTCATGCCTTTTGCAAGTTATACTACAAAATAACCTATCATGTTCAGACTGGGACCTACTCTAAATACCAAATTTGCTGAAGCTACTTAAGTAATCATTCCCCTGTCATATTAGGATTATATTTGCCTAAGTTATTACCTTGGACTCGTCATACAGAATTGCATCCCTAATAAATTTAATTCTGTTCTTTTAGACTCTTCATTTTGCCTTTGCTTTTTAAGGGCATATGTGAGACTAAAGCAAATATGATTCTTAGTTATTAATGAAGAAGTGTCTTCTATGACTGGCTGGCAAGACCTCAAGGATTGAAATATTTATTGTCCAGTCTTGCAGTTTGAGGGATTAGTCAGAGTTTAGCTTATCCAAAAGTGAAAGAGTAATAACTTGCCCTGATTTGTATCTTTCTGCCTACAGTTAGGAGTCATTGGTCTGTTCTTTCAAAGTTGGGTGTTGCCCTTCTAACCCTTGCTATTGCTTACTCTATAATAAAGTACTGTTGTGAGCTCTCTGAAGGTTTATACTTAAATTCTGTTTATAATCTAAATCTAGGATAGGCTTTTGTTAAGTAGAATATCTCATATTGCTTTTGCACCAGGATCTCTGACTTCCACTAATTGTTTTTTTGGCTTTTCACTGGAATGTAAAGTGAAACCATGGGAAGAATTACAACAGATGTGGACAACTGTTAAAAATTAACAGGAAGAAAAAGTTTGCTACCTTTTCCTCCAAAATACTCTATTTCAGATATATTTTAGTGTTTAGCTAAACAAGTAAGGAGGCACCTTTCTTTGCATAATTTTAATAAACAAACATTTTGATATTTCACTAATTCATTCCCAATTTCTCTGAGATTCCCAAATTTTTCTGTCATGGGAAATACTCAAGAAACTGTCTTGTAAAAAAGAAACCTATTTTCAGATGGTCTTATTCTAGAAACTCCACTTTAAATTGACTTCCTCCACTTGGTTTCTTTGGATAAAGCATTTACACCAGTCTGAGTTCTACCTCCTCTGTGGAGGAGAGGGTTCATGTTTGGGACCTATCTTGAGAGGATAAGGATCTCCATCAGTTCCTGCAGCTGCCAGACAAGACCAGCACACTTTCTTGTCAGCAATCTACCTGCTAGAGGTCTTATGAGATGTCCTGTTTCAGCTTTGAACCATCTTTTTCCCCATGTTCATGTTTATCCTTGAGTATATCATCGATATACAAAACTTACAGTGGAACAAGGAGGACAGCTAATGCCCCAGCACTGGTCTCTTCTTCCAAAAATTGGTTATGATAGATAAATTTATAAAACTTATACTATGGGTGCACTACAATCTGTTAAATTCAGTAAGCACAAAAATCTTCAGTGCCAGGTCCAATTTTGGCTGACAGCACCATATATCTTGCTAGTGAAAGTTTTTTGTAGCGTCATTATGAAAAGCTGCAGTTTATGTCTCCCACACATCTGAGTGTGTCCAACACATTTGAGATCTTTAGTACAAATAGCTTTCTCTGAAAAGTATGGATAGACTGTAAGCTGGCTGAATCGCAACGTGAGCAAGACCAGGCAGAAGAAAGGCTAGGATGTTAAGGAATACTTTAGCCTTGTACACAGGTTCTTAAGCCTTCAACTGTGGAGCTGCTCTCATTCCATTGCATCTGGAAAAAAGAAATTTGTGGGGAACATTAAGAATGGAAAGTTTAAATAAGGCTAAATTGCACAGATACCAGGTGTTATTTCAAAAAGTTGGCTTCTCAAGTGGTCCTCTTCCATGAGAAAGTGAGTACAGTGTATATGATCTCTTGCTGAATCTCAGGAAACTATGTGAGATTTTACCAAAAATTGAATAAAAAAATAACAATTTTCTCGTCTTTTTTAAAAGCAGGTTCTGATGGAAACACACACAAACACAAAATACAGCGTGTTCCCTGTTCATAAGATGTAACAAGAATATTTAATTGTGCCCTATTTTAACTCAGCATCCTTAACTGTACATTACACTGATGTATTACTATATGTACCTGTGCCATGTCTTGGCTGCAGAAGGGAACACAATCATTTCAACTGACTGCTGTGGAAACACTTGGTTTTTCCTAATCATTTTTTTAGTGTTTAAATGTTGCGTTTATTAGAATTAAATTTTGTCCATTTTTACCAGTCTAGGAAGATTAATGTGGAATTTTTTCTGAAAATGCCTATTTCTCTGCTGCCTAGAATAGAGCCATTAAAGTTACATTTTATTTTATAAAGATATCCTTATACCTTCCTCCAAATTCAAAACTGGAAGGAACATCTTTTAATGAACTGGAATAGCACATTACTGGGTTTCTTTTTCATTTTTTAACAGAAACATGGAAAAATGTCTTGAAAATTGATATCTATTTACTTCCAAATTAGTAACTGTTTTTGGAATAATCTGCAGTATTGTATATAAAGCCACATTTTAAAAACAATAATATTGAGTGAATTATTGCTATCACACTCACATTCTTACTTCCTTTTTGTCAACTACCAAATGAAGCATTATTCAGCAATATGTGATATCCTAAGACCCGTGATTTAGGATCTGGATCCCTGTTCCAATCTTTCTTCATTAATCTTCTCTAGTAAAAGGCTAGACTTTGGTGAGATTAATATGTCCCACCACAAACTACTGAAAAGTGGCAGTAACCACAAGCTCCTAGAAATGGGATGGAGTTCAAAATCTTAGAGGTTCTTCATCACAACTTCTCTTGATGAAGCCTGGATTTCTTTGTTCTGGTTTTATTATTTGTTCATTTTTTCACAAAATAAAAATACTTACACAGACCTCCAAGACAACCTACAATCTAACCTAATATACTTGATATTTCCTTTACTATTAAAGACTTGTTTAATATTCTAATGCATACTACAACAAAGAAAAAATAGATCAGTTACAATAAGAGAATCTTGTTTCCAGATTCCAACAAGGATCAGCAAAGGGAACTGCAAAAACATATGCCCATAAGGTGACTCCAACAAATGTTAGTCTGTGTGCAGAGCATTTATGTGAAATTCATCAGGAACTGGCCACAGAGGCGGCAGCAGCAGCCCTGTCTGTCCTCTGTCCTAGCTAGACTGAACCACACACAAAACCACAGTTCCAGTTTTTACTTGCAGAATCCAATGTCTCATGTTCTCTTGAATAAAAGAAATCAATAGAGGGGTCTCATCTCTAGTTGGTAAGAGCATTCCTTTCACCAAATAATGACTAAGAGCAGAGGAGATTCTTTTTCCAAAAGGAACATACTTGCCTTTCCCAGATAATACCTCTTGAGATTCATAATGTGATCTTTTTAAATTTTTTTTGTATGGAAGACCAATCTGCAAAACAAATGAGTTCTGCTTATTTGACCAAAAATGAACTGATTAAATGATACCCTAAATATGAAACAGCAGAAACAAAATCTTTTTTGGGGGGGACAAGAGGCTAGAGGGAAGAGGTTTCTCATTTTCCCCTCTCTTGCTCTGGTGTGTGGAAAACTATCAGCTCCTAAGAACTGAATAACTGGAAACACGTACAGGTTGGGAAAGAAGCTGTGAGTGTCCTGAAGAAGTTTTCATCACATGCCCGTGATGCTGACTCCATCACATGCACAAGCTTGTAAAAGGGGAACCATATGAAAGGGAAAACTACAATTACAGCTGCCTGAGTCTAGCGGAGAGCCGACATGATGTTTTAGATGGTTTGTTTCTCTCTGCTTAGTAGGGTTACAAGCCTCTGACATTTCAACAGATATTTTCCACCACAGCAGGGATGAGTTAGTGGGCATTCCACGTGTGTGTGGTTTCTCATTATGATGCTCCTGTCTCACATCTATTTCAGTGTAGCATTTTGTTCGTGTGCACATAAAATGTTCCACTAGGTGTTGTTAAATAGGAATTGTTCATAAGCATACAGGAAAGCGGGTGGGGGAATAGAGAACAACATACAAAATTATGATTTTCAGTCTAAGCACATGTCAGAGTTGGACCAGCTACTGGGAGCCTTAATAAACCGGAGTGAGATTAAATTCCTGTAATCAGTGTATGTACTTCCTTTATGTTTCAAGGCCTGTGAAGAGAAGATATTAGTGCAGGTCTTTCCACTCACTGCAAGGCCTTTGGAGAATTCCTCTTTCTATATGGCCAATTTACTATGCTTGTACATATAAGAAGGTTGGAAATGTCTATTGCTTGCCAGACAAAACTTTTGGAGAAGGTACTGGAAATTAGTTTGGAAGGTATTTTGTGGCCTGGAAATAGCTACAGAATTTAATTGCCAGGTATATATAGTTTTTTTTTAAAAAAAAGCATAATAGAAGGAAAAGGCCTACCTCATAACTATACATGATTCATTAATAAAAGGACCGTTGTTTCAGGGGGTTATTTACAACATCTTTCTTTAGGCATCTAACAGATACCCACGTTAAGAGATGGGGCTCCCTCTACGGTCAGCATGGAGAAATATACTGCTGCAAAGATGACTGCTGGAATCAGCTATTTATACCTAACAGCTTTGCTGCTCTGATTTGTCCTCTTCAGGCACCTGTCTTTCTCCATTGACAGCAGAGATAGCTGGTTTTGAGTATCTAACAACAGCTCCTTCCCCACACCTATGCTGGACTGTGACGAAGAGCGATGCTATCAGGAACTTGACATCAGTTATGTGATGGCCATGAGATACCTTAAAGTAATGCCTCTGTGTGGCATAAATACACCACCTTGTATTTTTGACTGTTTTGTTTATTGTCTTCCAAGACAGTGCCCTCCACCATAGGTAAAGGCCCTGTTAAGAAAGCAGGAAAGCATCAAACCTGCTCCATATTTTTCTTCTCCACAAATTTGAGGTTTGAAAAACAATTCATGCTTAATGGTGTTTCCAGACATTTTCTGATTCATATTAGTACCACTTCTTTTTGCAGTTTAATAGTATTGCCTATAGAAATTACAGGCATCACATGTCTAAAAACCCAACTGTACATTAAGTAGTCTGATGGACAGCAATTTTAATGGAGGAAGCAAGCAAAAACTTATTTCCAATTGTGAAAAAAAAAAAAAAAAATCATTAAGAGGTCCCAGCAAGAACCCTAGATGGCGGACAGGGCTGTACTACACAAGTCCTGGCCTACTTGAGTCAAGGTCCTATTTCAGCTTTACATTTACAAACCTAGTTATAATGTTCATTACAGAGCATTGAAATGGTTGTGCAAGTTATCTGTGATATTACTTAGGCACAGACCTGAAAATCAGATTTTTAAATCTGCTAAAAGTATGAGCTAAGGGTTGTATTGTACTTGTAGGAAAAGTCGTGGACATCGTCTTAGTGTGCCTCATTTTTATTAAGGGAATCATAATGCATCTTGACACATTGTGCTGATGGCACCCTTATTCCTAGATCGATTATGGAAAATGGACTTTAAATCACTGAGGTCAAAATGAAGGTTCTATTTTCTAAAGCATGTATCTGTAATTTCAAGAAATTAACCAAGCTTCATTTCAGCTTGATCCCATAGATCTTTCTGTACCTATTCACTTATCCTGATCCAGATTCTGACCTGTGTAAGCCTTGATTTATATCTAATTTTACAAATATCTCAATGAATTCTGTAAAGGACTTTCTAGACTAAGGTAATGTTTAGAAGCAATAAAGCAATAAAAGCAATAAAGATGACAAAATGTTGCCCTGTAGTTTGTAAAACTGTTCTGTCATGGAAACAACTGTTTCACCTAGTAAAATGTGAGGGTATGAAAGCAATTACTACAAATCCTCTTTTTCACCATATTGTCTCATGTTAGGTGATTTAATTATTATACTCAGGACAACTAAGACTATAAGAATCAAATATGAATTCAAGGTTATTGAGTACAGCCTGCTGAATTCAGAGGATTTAAGATAAGATTATAGCATTTCTATTACATTTGACTATGCCTGTTGAGGAAAGGAAAGAAAAAAACCAGCTGAAACATTGCAAGGCAATCTTTATTTGGAACCAAAATTGGTTACATAGCAGAGAAAAAATGTGTACAGACACCAGAGGTCAGTGAAACCTATCTTGTCAGCAGGGATTGAGCCGAAGAGTAGGACAAAGGTGCAACTTTAACCAGCATCTGAAATTCATTATATCTCCAAATGTAAATTCCAACACACATGGGGAATTTGAGCTCTGAGTCTGTATGATATTCAGTACTTACACATTGCCCCCCCTGTAAAGTCTCCTATTATTTTTGAATGCTTTCTTTGCTTTATTTTGACCTTTTCCATCACAATAATGTTCATTTGAACTAAGTATGTATTACGTAGGAATTAACAGCATATTCTGTAATAAAACTGTTAAGAAACACAGTGTTACATCCTAGCCTGAACCTGCAAACACCATTAAAAGAAAAGAGTGGAACATGGGATGTATATTTTTGTTTCTATGTATAGGAGGTGATTTACAAATTTTGTAATACTCTTTTTCACACAGCTATGTTTCATGGAAAATTATACCCCATCTGGTTAAAAATGACCACAAAGCAGATCAAAGTCACAGCAAGATCAGGGCTGGAATGTCACCCTGGCTGAAAATAGTGAAGAATAGGTTTTCTAAGGTATTCTGCAAAGTTCTTAATGCCCTGTTCTTTCTTCTCCAGATGTCATGCCCCTTTTTACTGGAATTTTCCCCTCTGTTTCTTTCCCACTCCTCTTTTTACAAGTTTTCTTATGGGAAAGACAAATCAAAGAGCTTTTAGTTTGAATCTAGCTTTAAAAGCTCCAAAGCCTAAGTGGATCCGAGATCAGATAAAGTTAATAAACCCCAGCTCTCACACCGATCATTTATGATAGTCCTCATTTAAGTTCCTCCATGGTTTCCTGCTAAGGAATACTGTTGTCACCTTTCATCTTCTCTTTTAATCTAGACTGTTCTTTCACTTATCTTTAGATGATGCAAATCACTGTAGCTCCACTCAAAGCAATACTGTTGTACTAATTTAGAGCAGCTGAAATATTTTTCTGTCCTCTGTACTTATTTGGCAATGAGAAGTCTTTAAGTTACCACTTTATTTTTTTGGTGCTTTGACAGTTGCTCCATATTAATTTTGCCAAATTGATTTTATTTTTCATTCAAGAGTGCTTTTAACTTTCCTAAAGTTCAAAGATACACTCCCTTTCCTCTTCTGCTTTTCTCTGCTGAACATTTTCTTCTGGAACATCCTGTAACTCTATAATGCAGCCTCTTCCTTTGGGAGAAACCAGGCCTCTGTAATAGTTATTATGTCCTAACTTTCATTTATCATGCTTGTGTCCACCATTGAGCTTCTTTCTCTGTTTGCACTTAGAAACACTTAATTTATTTTCCAGTTTCCTCAAAAATAATCATGATCGAGTTTTTGTTATTTGCCTTGTTTTAACTTTGAATTCCTTTATATATTCTCTATAATTGTAATATTATAAACATTTACTGAAAACAGCTATCTCCATCTATCTCCATGTTAAAATGCAATTGTTTTCCTCTCTCTTCACCAGAAAGAATTAGTTCTGATTTAATTTGTTAAACTTCCTTGATCATTCCTCTTTTCTCTCATTCCCATGTGTGTAAGCAGGCATATTAGGTTTGCCATCCACTGCTTTGCTCAATGAGAATACTTCTACTCTCAAAATGTTGTTCCAGGCAAAATACCATATATAAGAAGCTACGAATTTGTTACTAGTCCAACTCATTCTTTAACAGTCAGATAATCAAAATTCTTAGTTCATACAAAGAGTCTTGTAATAATGAAGTTTAACTTCTGGCACAAAATCATCCCAGCATTTACCCCTTTCTTAGGGTATTATCTTCAAATTTCCAGTATCGCTCCAGGTCCTAATCTTGACAGTTCTTGTCTTCCTCAACAAAAAAGAGGTGTGGCACTTAGCATAAGTTGTCAAGATCCCAAAGTCTTCACCAGGAGGAGTGTGATGCTTCTTATGAGGGTTTCATTCTTCTCAGGAGGTGGACAATGGCAGTAATGATGCTGTTTTCCTCCTTTTTCTTGGGGTTCATTTCTGTTTATGTTTTTAACTTTTTTAAGATGGTCTGCTCAATGTTCTTTCTTTTTATTGGTTACCAGTTACACAGTTCTTCTGTTCTCCTTGTTATCCCTAACATCTCTCTCTTCCTTTACTGACTCACATGTGTGCACTCCTGCAGTGGTAATTGATGGACAAGTCTGATTTGTGTTTACCGTCTTGGATATCTGGTATCATCTTGAGCTGATCATCATCTCTTCTGCAGTGCATTTTTTTCTAGACATATACAGTTCATTCCGTAAAGAATCACTACCTGTCATGAATGTAAACTAAACTGCAACAACCTTAGACATTCATAACCTGACTCTTAGACAGTTGCTGCCACAACTGAAATGAGATAACATCAGCTCAGACCAAGAAACGCCCAGATAAATCCACAGACCTATATTGTCAGGCTACTACAGAAGCCAGAGTAAGAACACTGACTTTTGACTTTTTGGGAAAAACAATTGTTTATAAAGTATCGACAATTTTATGCAGCAATTACCTGAAATTGCAAGCCAAAATTCATATTTCTGCATCTGATAGCTCAAACTAATGAAAGCCAGCCATATAAATGCTGCTTCTTTGCATCATCATTGTACAGGAACATCTGCTTAGACCATGTTCCCACTGAGGAACAAAACTACATACGCAAAAGCGCCTTTGTGATAGAGTGAATTAGAGAATGGAAAAAAAAATCCAGTACTTTCCCCTTATAAAACCAGAACTTAGCCATTCTGGGATGCCAGGAAAATGGCTCATGAAACTAGAAAACCTTAAAAAGGGTACTAAGGATTCGAATAGCTCCAGTATATTTGGTATACTGGCAGCAAAATGGCTTTTCCACCAGAAGTTCTGCCACAGATCACCACGCTTCTTAAGAAATACGGGCCACTTGAAGCCACATGAAAGCAGATTTGAATTCCAGTAGAGATCTGTAAGCAGCAGAGAACAAATGAAGCAATGATAAATTATTATTATCTTATGTGAAATGGTAGAAAGTGTAGGTCAAGGGCACCACTTCTCTGCTGTAATGACCACAAATCAATTTTCTGGCACTATTTAACAAAGAATTGTAATTCCACTCTTCAGAAATTGTTGTCCTGGTCCACAACCAATTACTGCACTCAGTCCAAGTGAGATTTATGTTCTTTGCTGGTGATTCTTTCTACACTTCATAACACTGAGGCAGGAAGTTTTGAGTTTTGCAAGATATCAGATGCACCTCTGCAACAGATCCGTATCTTCCTTTGATGAGACAAAGTCACCCAGAAACTGCAAGTAACCTTAAAATAAAAGTGCTGTGTTAAAGGAAAGCATCTTCACACCTTCAGAAATCTATTAAAATGCATCAGTTTAAGTTTAGCTACCGAAGCAGTGAACCTCACTAAATTGTTCTCACTGTTTGTTTCTCATTCCCTCTAGAGCTATTAACAGCAAAATCAAGGTCTGATTTCAATGCCACTTTGCACAAGCATTCTTGATCTGAAATCTATACAAAGTCTATAGAAAAACAATCACAGTTGGAACATAGGAATTAAATTTTATGTTTACACTACTGTACAGAAGAAGCTTTGGTTTCAGCTTCAAGAAAACAGGGTTTTAATGTTTGGGACCAGCAGTTTCCTAACAGAAACACACAGTAGACAGGCTGGAAAAATACTTCCCAACTGATATTTCTGTAGTGTTACTGCCATGGGACTACAAAAGGGGTTAGCAAAAGGGGTCAAATAGCTCCGAGTTTCACCTGCTGCTGCTGTCTAGGAAAAGAGGTAGCAATTCCAAGGTGGGAAGGGGGAACAGCAGCAGATGGAAGGAGGATAATGTTACCTCCTTTTTTTTGGCTCAATTTGTCTGATCATCTTTAAGTTGGTGCAAAGACTGTGAAGGCAGGATATATACAACTTGAAAATGAAAATAAATTTTTAATTGATTATCACACAAAAAAGTATTTAGGATTTGATGAGCTGTTAGACTAAGTATCCATGTGCTCAGTACCCCATTACAACACCCAGAAAGTCTTTGCTGGCTAGGCAGGAGGGGAAGGTTGGCCTTTGCAGCTTCTGGGGACAAGTTCTCAGGCTTGTTGAGTTGCCATTGTCCCCCAGCTCCATCAATACTGGTAACTGATAACTTGACCCAAAGCTTCCTAACCAGCCTCAAGCAGACTCCTTTTTTTTTTTTTTTTCCCCATTAGTATTATATACATTTCCAAGTTGGTATTTCTCCTCTTGAACCCTTGACTTACTAACAATCCTGACTTACCAGTCCCACCTCTACCTTCTCTTTTTACAGACCCTCTCAGAGTTCTTTCTCAAGACTGAGGAATTTAGTCTACAGTCTGAGCCCAGGTGATACTACTGGGGCTGGTCACTGCCTGGGATCCTGGGCTGGCAAAGGGGGAAGGCTGCAGTAGGGCTTATGGAGACACACTAAGGAGAGATAAAGGTGCAAGAATAGAATGCATATTGAGCCTCAAATATTTCTTGCCAGACCTGTGTGGATTCAGTGAAAATTTGAAAATATTATGCTCAAAAGCAAAGTAAAAAAAGGAAATAAAAAAGTAAATCAATTGAGTCTGATGAGAAACCTGCATTAAGTGCTCCACCTTACACTGAAAGAGATTAGGTACATTGCAACCAAGCTGTACACAATGGGATTATTTTTTTTGGTTGTAGCTCTTCACAAGTATTTATAAACTTTTGTATTTTCCATCATTCTATCTTCATGAGTAAAGACATAAATTAAAAGGTTTGTTACAATCATAGGTTAGCATACATACACTTTAAATATAACACAGTTTTTAAAAGTTTAGTAAAGCAGACAGAAAGTTATTTATTTAGTTAAGAAAGTTTTGAGTACCCTGATTGCAACTTGCATGTTGCCTGACAGATAGCAAGCCTGTCCAGCTACATGTTGAAAATAGTTTGACTAATGTCTCTCTTCTTTTTAGGCTCAAATAGATGGAGTATTTTTGCGTTGCCTTTTCTCTTTTTTCTTCTTTGTTTGTTTTTTTTTTCCAGAATTACTTGACAAGAAATACCTGAAGATATTTCAACTCATGTATTATATTCATAAGATGTTTATCTGTATATATTTATGGTTCCAAATTGTTATAGTACAGGGATATCTCAGATTTGAACAGCTTTATATACTTGTTTACTGTTACCCTTGGCTCCCTGATACATGGCACACTTTCTGATCAATAGAAGGCTATTAAAGGATAGATAATCTAGAGACTCATGCAAGGTTTAAATTTCTTGTTAAAAGAAAGAAGTGAGAAGACTTTTTTACGTTCTGTGAAAGTCTTTCTCTTCTTATAAGTTAAAGTGAGTATTTAATTTTTTTGCTTATTATTCTTCATATGAGAAAGAAATTACCCTTTATCACATATATGCATATCCTACACCAGAAGTTGTACTATAACAGAAGAGTTACTGATTGAAGGACCATGACACCTACAAGTCTGGAGCCTTTCTAAGTAGAATTTACATTTAATTTTATGTTGCCATATTCCACCAAGCATATGTGCCTGTAGAGAGATTTAGTCCCTTTGCAAAGTCATACGTATCTTTTTCAACATCTTATTTAATTGTGCAGTACCTTCAATCCCTTAGAATTAAATTGTTCCCATTTTGAGATACTGGTGTGGTCACTGGTGTCTATCTTTCTCTACTATCTCACCTACCAAAAAGGAGAGAGTATCAATTCCTTCCAGTTCTCTCCTTGACAGCATTTTGAAGTAAGAAAATATATACTCATAAGAAAATTTTTCTCATTCCTCTAGAAGTGTATGTACATTGCCTGAAAATACTGTGGTCATTGCAATCACTTTAATTGAAGAAAGATGTTCTCTAAAAATACCTTTGAACAGAACTTCATTCTTTATTTGCTGAACAAACCAAAACTGGTTCTGAGTCCCAGACCCAAAGAATTAAGCCCATATTATTTCTGTTTATAAACCATTAGTCATAACAATTCTCAGCCAGTAAACCTCCTGATGTTAAGAGGCAAAAACATGCACACATTAGCCTGCTCCAGTTACTGCTGCTCTCTATTGGCTCAACAGTTGCTGATTACTGAATACTGAATTTTATTGCAAAATTTGAAGTACGTTATTTTGAAAAACTAATAAAGAATCACATTTATGTAATTTTTCTGACTATGTTGAAATTTAATATCAGAAGCAGTATCTCTTCTTTCCTCAGTAGCTTTCTAACTTATCTTTCTTCTCTTCACATGTTGCACAATAAAACAGTGCTTTGTTACTATTCCTTAAAATTACAGAAATATTATTGATGGCACATTTATAAAATTTTAAACTCATTATTTTCCAGATAAATCCAAGATTTTTCAGTCAGTGATAATTCAGTGACATCAAAAACTTGTAGTTATACAGTAACATTTCCAGCATGTTTATGATCCCATCTCACTTTCTAGGCAGTTGCTAGCTCAACATCACATGACAGTTTGCTTTACTCCTTACAGTATTATATTATATACAGTATTATATTATATACAGTATTCAGTCTTGTTTGCTTGGGTAGTACTAAGAAAGGTTTGGTCCGGCACAGTTGAACGAGCTGTTAAGATCAGAGCCAATTCCCATATCACCTGTTAAAATCCCACTTCCAAACTGCTCTGCTTCCTGCTGCTGCTTTTTCCTCTGTTGTAGCCCATGCCATGTATTCTTAGCTGAGAAGGCAGCGCTGCTTGAGAAATTCACAGCCTTGAGGGCTGGGAAGAGGAGATTCATCCCTGCCAGCTTCCAGCCACAGATCCTACCACCTTTTTTCAATGCCACCATCACCGCCCACCTTTAGAAACAGCTGGTGCCCAGATAACACAGTGTATCTGACATTTGCATTCAACTCTTTCTATTGCTGATTTGCATGGTAAATATAAGCACACATACAGCTTGTAGGTAACTTTTTGGACTGTGAGTAATTTGCATTACTGTGCTCATTCTGTATAGTAAAACTCAAATAGTATTAATTAAATTTCATTCTAGAAATCTGCAAAACCCTATTAAATCTCAGTAAAGAAGGACTGGAAATAGACAACTGTTCTTCCACCTTGATATAGGTAGCAAACGTGGCTCCTACCCACATGCTGTGTCCAAGGCAGGGAGAACTAACAACAGGGAAGGGGAAGAGTCTAGGAGTTAGAATACCTGTATTCGAACTCCTGTGGCCAAGACACTTTGGGATGTTAACTTTTAATGTAAGCATAATATTACTGTTCATCTTTCCCACCTCCATAAGTTGCAATCCTTAGATAAGCAATATGTGTACAGATGCTTTAAAATACTCAGGTAGAATTCACTATAGTCTATTATATTCTACTAGTACTTCGTAGTTGACTTTTATTGCTACAATCATTTCTTCATTTATGATTCCAAGTATGGTAACTGAAAATGGCATATTTCTCCTCTAAGTCACTTCTGTCACTCATGAGGTCTCTTGGATCTGTGTATTTAAATAGTTCAAATAGAGAAAAACAGTAATGTTTTGACATTTTGTTTTTTCGAATGCGCTTTGGTATTAACTAGTAGCAGAAAGCTTCCTGTGTTGGGCAATAAAGCAAAGCATTTTTTTCCATAAGTGGAATGTCATGTATTATCAAACTGAGTTCTCCCGGTTTCTAATAGTTTTCCCATGTGCTTATTTAAAGGGTCTGACTGAATCACAGCTCACATATTTTGCTCCCAATTTATTTTGAGCCTTTTATTAGATTTTGGTGAGCTGTAAACTTGAATCATTGTTATTATTTATTAGTATGCTGCTTCAGTGCTATGTATGTGGAATAACATATTAAATATTTAAACTGTTTAGATGACATTTACCAGAATAGTCATCATAATTCGGTTAATAGAGAAGCTATCTTGTGACGTTTCGCTTATGAAAACACAGAAAAATCTCTCAGAAGCAAAAGTCCAACGTTTTTTATCATTCTGTCTTTGTATTCTGTAATTTAATGTTTGCATGTCTTCTCCATAGATGTATGGGATAGTTGCATTACAATGCATGTTCAAGTTATGTTTTACACAAATACAGCTTAAGACACAACATTTAAGTTTGTACATTTCAGGCAGGGTTTACTTGCTCACCATGTAAACCGTGTTATACAACGTGCTCAGGATTTGTGTCCCAGGCTTTGATTTTTTACAATGCAGACATTTTTTCAAAATGCGATCGGCTCTGTGTGTTTTCCAGTAAATACTTAGAAACCCTCAACTCAAACCAAAAAATCTTTATTTTTTTTCAGATAGTTAAGAGTTACTCTGTAATAAAGTTTCTAATCACATTTATTCCTTGTTGACCAGTACAGATTTGCCCCAGTTCCAGAACATATTTGGATGGGTTATCTCCTAGTTTGGAAAGAGTGTAGACACACATTTTGGAGTCTACTCCCTTGACTGTTTCTGTTTACATTTTGCGCATAGTTTTATTAGAACTTTGGATAAAAACGGAGAAAACCTGCACCAAAGACAGTTACACATCTGTGACAACACTTGTAGGCATCCTTGAAAAATTACTACATCTATAGTTTTTTTCAACCTTAATAAAGTTCAAATAAATTGGAAATGAGAGAGAAAATAGACAGTAAATGTGACAGCTGTATTTACAGAGAACAGCATAGATATACACTGTAATTCTGTGTCCTACTGAAAGGAATGGCATGTCTCAGCTGCATTCAAAATTGCAAGTTATCTTCAAAGGTCATCTCTCTTTTTCGGTTTATTTGAAATCTTTTTACTAAGCAATCTTTTCCTTTTGTTTAAGATACAAGTATTTAGTTCTTCAGGAGAAACATGAACTGGTATCAGAGAGAATATTCATCAGGGCTAATCTCTTCCACAGCTTCTTCAGGCAAAAAGAGAGAGAGGAAGAGACGGAGAAAGACAGACAGACAGATTATCCTTTGGAGAATGACTCAAAAGAGGAGCTTAATTTAGACTGGTCTCTGAGTTTAAAATTAGCCATTGTGAATAAGCCTTGTTTATCCACCCCTACTAGTTCTGAGATGATAACACTGATGATCTTTAAGGGTCTGTTTAGATGATCTTTAAAGATCCCTTCCAACCAAACCATTCAGTGATTCTATTAAAAATTAAAAATAACCATTTCAAAAAAAAAAAAAAAAAGGAAGCAAATACTAACCCAAAAGAGGTATATTCAACTGTGATTTAATATAAGCATAGATGTAGGAAATGAACATGCATAATGCAATAATTTCTCACAAAATAAGAGTTCAGCTTTTACTGCAGTTCTTTTTCTAAAGAAGTCAGGCCTGATCATCCTTTGCAGGGTTCATCAGCTCTGAAGCATTCAGTCAGTTTGATCTAAAGGTATGTAGGTTTTCTGTAGTTCCTGTGGATTCATGGAGCTGAAAACATACCTTACTGTTTGTTCAGCTTATTGCTATGTGACACAGATGGTTTTTTTATACAGTAGTGACACTAATTAATCCAATAAGTTTAGAAAGGAATTTAATTTTCCCATTAGTATGAAAATCTAGGAATTTTTTTTCTGTACTTAAGGTTTTACAAAGAGAAAAAATTATGAAATTCAATAAATAAACCTGCAAAAAGAAAGAACTGTTCACTGGATTAATCAGCTTTTTGTGCAATAATCATGAACACATCTTTTATGTTAGTATCCTTAGCAAATGAGAGGATTACATGTCTTCATTTTCCTTTCTTTTAATTCCCCGTTCAGTTAATACACTGCCCATTTGCCCATTAGCAATTATAACTGCTACATTGTAAAATATTAATCGGTGATTGTAGAATAAAAAGAAGTCTTCAATCATTTACCTTTACTTCTTGCTGACTTCCACCCGCTTTCTTCGACAGTTATGCAACCCAAACTTGCAGTTCTACTTTACAGAGTTTCTTCTCCATACCGATAATCCAGCTAGTAGAAACACAACTGGAAAGATAATCCTTACCAGGTGCTAAAGTTGAATATCCTCCATTCCTTTCCTTTGATTTTTGAAGGTAAGCATTTGACTCTTTCCAATGCCTATGGGATTATTCCTATTATTTCTAGCTTGATACATCGACCATTGCTCTACTGTGAGAACTACATATCTGGGAGGGAGCACCTTTGCTCAGCAACTGGACTATTAAAAATTGTCTGGACACCTGAACCTGCCTGGTTGTATTGCAATGACAATTCTCACCTGACACCTCATCTGAACATCACCAACTGTTTTCTAAATAACCAGAAGATGTAGGCTGTGCTGCAAGAGCAGCCCACAGCTGAGCACAGCTCAGGGGCTGGCAGCAGGCTCAGCACGGGGCTGCCTGCTCATGAACCTTCTCACTGGGGCTTCCTGGCACCTTGTCCAAAGGGAGTGAAAGACCCACTCTGCTGTCTTCAGCCATTTATTGTACAGACTGGCAGCAGCTCTGCCCAGCACAGGACATTGATTGTTTAACCAGAAGGGAATGTGAAGATCCAAAAGCAGACCGCCTTTAAGAATAACAGATTGAACAGCCATCCTTTTGTCAAAGATGGGCAGTGTGTAGAGAGGAGGGAAGTTGGGCTATTGGTTCATCATCTATAGAAAGACCTGACTGGGGCTATCACAGCTGTCTGAGGAGCAGAACAGTTAACTAAAATGATTCATTAAATTGTTTGGCTTTCCCTCCCTTTATGATAAACTTCTGTAGGCTTGAACTGGGTTGTTTAACTCATTTCCTGCGATAAAGAAGATGTGCTCTTCCTTAAGCATCAGGACAATGCCATTTACTTCTCTAGAAGGCTATGTGCTGATTTAAGCTGCAGATTTTGTGGATTTTGTGTCTAGAATTGGATTCTCATCCCATGCTGACAATGCTTTGTCCCTAGTTACAGAACGAAACTCCAGGAAACACACAGCAAGTTATGATATTCCATTTCCATTTAATAACTCAGTGGCACTTTCTCACCTTGAGTTTACATTCATCTTTGCTTGTCAACTTTTCTGATAGAATCTAGCTGAGAGTTAGGAACTGACAGTGTAGGTCACTGGGCAGTTATAAGGTAAACAGAAGTTGTGTCTGCACAGCTTTTATGAAGGTCAAGCTTAATATGAACCCACATTTGATAGTTATTTCAGTATTGTTCAGCTCTTTTATTATGCAGCAGGCAGAATATAGAAAATAATTAGGCTAGAAATCCAAGTGGGTTTAGCATGTGTCACTTCCTGATATATGTTAAGGAAAATTATTCTATTTAACGGATTGCTTCATAATTGTCTAATTCAAGTTTACTGTGTTTTCTTCTGATGCAGTCAGCACTGTTCACCGCCCAGCGGCTGGGACATAAGGGCGCAAGAGATAATTATTCTAACCTGATACTCTTGTTCCAGACAAAATGAGGTCCGTGAGGAGTTTCTGTACTGCCGTAACTCAGAAGCCTGATGTACTGAGATGAGGTTATAACTTTGCAAAAGTGATTGATCACAAAGAGGTGTTTCATGAGCGAAGTTAGCTTCAAGGAGGTGTTTCCTGGAAGTCATGGCAAGCAATGATCATCTAGAAGGGAACATAAAATTTTAAGTAGGAACAGAGTCTCAGACTCTTGCAACGGGGTAGTGCTCTCATAGCCCGTAGAGCTTTATGGAGTTCTTGCAACACACAATAGGGGCAAAGGGCATGGCCAGGGACAGACAAAGGACAAAAAGGAATTGTCTTTAAAAGAGAAAGAAAAAGGGGAAAATCCATGAGAAATCAGTTCGCCAAACCCAACTGTGTAGACAGATGTATCATTAGGGAAGAAAATGTTAAAAATAATCTTGGTTTGTATTTGGATTTTTAGGAAGATTTTATACAACATAAAAAAACCAGCTGTTTTATACAGTGCTTCATAGAGAAGCTGTGCTCAGGTCAGCCCTTTTTCTCTTGCATGCAGTTGTTTGATAATCATCTGCTACAAATACTTCACAGCATATGGTATTCCTAAAAAATGATGTTTCAGATCCAATAAAGAAAGCCACTTGCTGTTCTTGAAATGTCATTCCAGACAAAGCAACTCCAACTCAGTAGTTTATGAGACATCAAAGGCTACTTATTTGCAAACAACTACTGGTAGTTAGTATTTCATTGCCTGCGATCCTTGTGCACGTTGGACTGATATCACCATTTGCAAAAAGTTTGCACTGATACGATCTTGAGGGCAATGTAACTTTCCATACTAGGAATGTCAGTGGATCCCAGAGCAGGTATTGGGTCTAGTCACTCAGAGGTGTTCAGACACCTCTGGAATTCTCAAATAACAAAATACTTTTTTTTTTTTTTTTTTTTTTTATCTGGGGGGACATTAGGTGCCCATTCTAATTTTGTATTTTGAATGTGAGATATCTGTATTTTTTCCATGTGTGGAAGATTGCATAGATCCTTCAGACTTTCTGCTGCATTTAGAGAAAGGACTGCAACACCGGTTTGTGTTGTGAAGCCCAGTAGCTACTATTGGATGAGCTAAGCTTTACACTTCCTGCAAGGCATTCCTTTCCACTGTGTGCCCTCACAGTCATAGCACTTATTTTTTCAGGAGATGGGATCTTCCCACTTGCTTTCTTCAGAAATCTAGTTTTTGACAATGTTTGAAGCGGTTTTAAAGCTTGAAAAGATTGTTCCATGTTTATCTTATGTTTAAGTAACCTTGTTTTTAAAACCACAGCCCAGTCAGATCATTACCCTCCAGTGACTTGTATTCCCTTTGAAGCAGCTATTTTTAGATTAAGTCACTACTGAGTCAGAAACACAAACTCCTGTTCTGTGTAATGTATGTGATTTTCTGAACAATGTTTCACATTAGAAAATTTTGTCTACTCCACAAACGTAGAGGAAGGGAGGTGAGGGATTTTCAGCAGCCACCTAGAGTATCTGGATGCCAAGTTTCCATTAATTTTAATGGAAATTTGGCACCCTGATTCTTCAGGCATGTTTGAACATTTTCTCTTTACAATACATACTGCAAACACCTTGCAAACATTTTGCAGTAGAGCTTTTTAATGTTATTCTTCATAAACCACAGTAATTTTATTATTTCTCACTTTAATGATGCCACTTAGAAATCAGAATATATGTTTGTTCAGACTGCAAAGATAAAATCACATAGAGAAGCATATTTACTGTAAATTATTACGATCATAAGTCTTTGAAAAAAAATGATGTTTCCTAGAGATGCTTTCCTTGCTTTGGAAGTGTCTCTAACCTTAGAGCAGAAGATGGCAGATGTAAAAGTACTCCAGGCTGCCATCACTGTCCTCTCATCCACATGTTTCCACATGGCCTATGGACACTGTAGTCTTCCAATAGAAGGAGTTGAGAGATTTGATTTAGAGCAGGACCCACAACCATCCCAGATCCCATGCCTGTATCTCACCCTTTGGCTTTTCAGTGTTTGACTTCTCTCACTGACAAGCAGTTCTCTGAGAAAGTTTAACTGCTTGAAGTTAATATTGTTGCACTAAAAACTTTTGGTTGTGATGAAGCAAGTTTCTTTACAGATATACAAATATCACAGCAATTCACATCATTTTCATGCAGTTTTTTTTAGAAAGAGACAGTGGCAATCTCCTGCATAGCTAAGCAGTAAAGGATAATAGGGGCAATGAAACTTGTTCAGCCCACATACAAACATAGAGATGTTCATGATACACATACGTTGCAATGGGCTTCGTCTTTTCTTGGTTCCTCTGCAGTGGCATATGAGTGCTCTGGATGGGAAATGGACCTTCTACCAGCCAAAATGAACCCTTGCTCGTGTCTGGATTTAAGGGCAGCTGTTCTCGTTTGGCTCTGTTTAACTAACAGTGTGCGATATATGTCAGATCTTGTAAAAGGCTTCAGTAAAACCTCGGAAAGCTGCCAATAAAATCAAATTAAATTTACAGCCTTTCCCAAAGTGATACTGCTGGCCCGACCTACACAACTCACAGCTTTCCTTCACCTCTGAGGCTGATTTTAATATTGCACATTGACTGACCAAATTTTATGTTTCCTGTCACTGCATTCACACGGTTCAGTATACACTTGATGGAGATGAGTATCTGAACTCTGGTTTTCATACCATAAATGACTCTTAGTTCATTATCAGTGCTCACAGTACATGTTGTTCTGCTGAGTCCATGTACTTAGGGGAAACATTTTCACATCTCTTTCAAGCTGATACATGCGAGACAGGAGTATTTTCCCTTCACAGATTTAAGAGAGGAAAAGACTTCATCAGCCAGAAGCCCATGAATGTTCAATAGCAGTTTAACGGAAGCACTGCACAGCTGGCTATCTGGCTATCAGTCTGCATTCAGTCAAAACTCTTGTCCTCACCTTGGACCTCAGACACAAAGCTGGATACATTCTTTTGATTTGGTGAAAGTTCATATCACACATTCAGTCACATTGCAGCCGTGTTCCCTCTTGCTACCTCCCACTTGGCATAGGGTTAGCCTGACACCCACATGCTCAGGACATAAAGATGTCTTTCATTTTTTAACCGTTTTTACCACTTGTCATGGCAGTCATGTTAATTCTCCGTTTCCCTCTGCAGCTTCTACCAAATATATTTGGGAAGAAACTGCAGCGAACCAGAAGCCCAGTGGCTGAGTGAAGCTATCTTCAGTGTTACTGATTTGCTGGCTCTGATTGCGGCTGAAGTCTAAAGGATGTTGGGCTGGGCCCAGATTCCAGTTAAGTCAATGGAAAGATTCTCTTTGACTTCAGTGAATTTTCAATCCAGTCTAGTAACCATAAAATAAAATGTTCCTTTTGCACAGACACAACAAGGACTTATAGGTTGCTTGGCTGGTTTGTTTCTTATGACTCATATTTCTTACGTTCACTCTTAACAAGCTTTTGTAATATTGCAGATATGCAAACACTGCTTCAAAGTGTTTCTACTATTGGAAACGCATGTTTCCACAGAAAGGTTACAGCATATGGGGCCATGTTGCTTGTATCAAGAGAACCTGTACGGCACATTGCCTAAGATTAGTGAGTATCTGCAAGAGACACCAGTATGCAGATCTTCTACTCACTATCTTCTTTTGTTCACAGTATCTATGCCTCCAACTATACAGGCCAGAAGTTTTGACTATTCTTAGTAAAAAATGAGAAGTAGCCCTGCAAAAATCTACATATGAGAGGAAAACTTGTTTTCTTGCAGGCCCTGGTTCATCCTTTTCACCTGCAAATCAGAAGGGAAATAAACAGCTAATTTCTTCAGTGTTTTTCTCCTTTGTGCTTGCTCAGACAATGCACTCCCTCCACTGGCATTTTAAAGCTATTTAAATCCTTCAAATCACCTTCTGACTCTCTCTGCCCACCAGCTTTGTGCCAAAATAAATACACTGTTATCCGCTAAGTGTAGCTAATGAGCACATCAGAAAGAATTCAATGGCTTTGAAGCTAAACTTATAAAAAAAAAAAAAAATGGCCAGCTGACCATAGGAAAAAAAACAAAAAAACTGACTTTCATTCAGTTTTTTCTTGGGAAGGCTTTGGTTCCACCTCATATATTTTCACGCTAGCTGAATGAATCCATGCATCTGGGTTCACGTGGCATCCTTTACATTAAAGACATTGTATATAATGTCTGTTTGCCAGCAAACTTATGAGAAGGACTTAAGCAGTGGATGTCAGGATACCTCATTTAGTATAAAGCAAAACAGTAAATGAAAACCAATTTCTGCCAGGCTAACACTGTAACAGGATGAAGCAGATGGGTTAAAAGATGTGGAGACAGAAATAAACTGTGATGAGAAAATACAAATTAACATCCTTGCAAATAATCTCCATGATGAAAACGATAGCAACCTTTCCTCCATAATGACCTTTCTCTCTCCTCCCCGTATTAAAAGGCCATTGTTCTTTTTCTCTCCAGAGCATAATTACCCTGGGGAAGTCTAAACTCAGCAAATGAGAACGCTCCCTGGCTGCCAGGCGTGGGTGAGCACTTCGCAGTGCCCTGGCTGCATGTCAGGATGCAGTGTGGGCGTACAACATCCACCCCATAGATGCCAGCTTCTGCTAGAAAGAAACAGAGGCTCATAGCAAGGGGGTTGTAATGCACTGCTAGATGTCTGCCCGGCTGGGTGACAAGGGACTGCAGGGTGCACTGCAGAACGGCCCTGACTGCAGTGTCAACAGAGGCAGATAGCCCTGAATAAAAGAATAAGGTTAAAAGTAATGGGAAAATCCTTATAATGCGGTTACTACATTCTGCTGAAAGTACTCTTATGACACCCACAAGCCTCAGATGCAACACAATTTAACAAAGGTGAGAATAGTGTGCTGAATAAGTAATTTTTGAGTAATTCCTCCTTTTTATTGGTTGTTGATTGCATTTTAAGTCCTCTAGTGAGAAGGCTGAATAAAAAGACAAGAAGTTGTGGAAAACGGAAAAGCAGAGAAATCATGACATAAGAACAGTCACTGAATGAGAGAGGCAGACCACAGCTTCAGTGAAGTCCATGAAGGTACAACAGCATTACATGAGGAGTTGCTCAAGCTATTAAGTAAATGAGTGACAGAAATATCTAGTGATTATTGGTAATAGAGTAATCTTATAGGGAATTTCAAATCCTATACAATGGTGGGTGCTGATAAAATTAATAAAGGTGAGAAATGTATGTCTGATTTATTAAGATGATGATAACTATTCTCTAAGGGAACTAGGATTTGTGAGACAAAATATGTTGAATCAAAATGTGAATATGTTGAGTAGAAAGGTAAGACTACCTCTCCATAGTGTAAGCAGATCGAAGATTCATGTGAAATTGAAGTGCAGATGTTGCACATGTCAGAATGATGGAAGACTGATGCAAAAGTATACACATAAGTTAGAAATATGCACAGAAAACAGGACAGACAGCTGTGACTTGTAGGTACTTTGATTTTAACTTGTCACCCATCTTACATGAACAAACACAGAAAAACAATAAACAGTTAAGTGAAAGAGAAACTCATTAAACACCTCATTCCAACTCAATATGTTTTTGCTTCCTTTTACAACTGCCCCAAATACTGATCCTCAGCCTGTTTTCAATCAGATCTAAGTCAGTTTAAATTGGAAATGAAACATAATGAGATATAGAAATGTTTCTACAAATATTTAACCTCAGACTCAAACAAATATTGAGTTTATTCCCTTAATTCTGAAATCCTGTTTTTAAACCTAAAGTACCATCAGCTGTGTCTCTTCTTTATAATTGTATTTTGCTCATTTCTTGTGGTTTTGGCTTTCTGGAAGTTAAAAAACAGGTGGTGCTTTTGACTATTTTATTTTCCTTGTTCAAGACATTTCTCAGAAGACATGTATCTTCAGTGTAATCTCTGGCTTGCACTCTGTCTTCAATTTCAAAAGCTAACACAGCAGACCCAATACTCCTTCCACTTCTGGCCATGGACTAAAAAGAAAACCAGCTTCTCTGAAACCAATACCTTCTTGATTTATTTAAAGGACTTTCACGATCAGAGAAATCTATTAAAATAAAACATACTACTCTTGCAAATTAAGACAGACTCCATTCAAAACAGCTGTCCCTCACTGGACAGCAAGGTACTTAGAGACTCACTGCTGTTTCTGCCTCTGCTAATTTCTTCCTCTCAAAGATTACTTTACATCAGCTAAAAATATGATTTATTTTTTGTTATCTCAACATTCCGAGCAGTATCAAAAAGTTACTAGGCTGTGACTTGGAAGCTAACCCTTCACAACTTCAGGTTATAGCCCCTTAAGTATATGCCTTATGTATATAGTATGCTGCTTTCCTGCTAATTTCATTAGAATCCATTATTAAAAAGCATGTGAATATTCTCATTTTCCTGGAAATTAACATAAGTAGGCAGAATTTAACATGCCCATCTTTATAAGCAATTAATGTGTTTACAAAAAGTTGCAGTTTAATCCTGCAGTCCCCTCATTTTTACTTCTGCAGGCCTCAGCTTTGTAAAGATTTAGACACACATTTAACATTAGCAAATAGAAGCCAGGATGTACTATCATGCATTTACTAGCAATCTACATAATTTCAGAAAATAGTGAACATATTAAAACATTTTCCGAGGTTCTTGCTATATGCTACATGCACTTGGAAATAAGGGTACTCAACTTCTGATGGTTTTGAGGGGAGCCACAGTCTAGTGGTTTAAGACACCAGTGCAGTGTCTGCATAGAATTCCTTTTCTTAATACTTGCATAAATTTTTATTGTTGAAGACACCTAGTGATTAACAGTGGTAGTTAAGAGAACCTGAGTGATCCCTTCCACCAAACATTTGAAAAAGAATCTCTCAGCTAAGTAGATACCACAGCTGACAAAGGCTCCTCTTCACAAGCTAGAAAAGATTGATCTGCTCAATCACAAATTCCATCTAATGATTTATGCTCAATTAACTTTAAGAAATTTTTAAAAGTTGGATGTAGTCTATGGAGCAATGGTTCCGCTTTCCAAATAAGTTTCCCATCCACCAATGGCTTGAATCCACTGAAAAACACTCCATAAGCCAAATGGATGACATCACTCTTCTGCCAAAAACTCACAAAAAATTTTGGCTTGATATTGAGTCATATATACTAAGGAAAACTTTGAACTAGAAAACAATTACAGTGCAGTGAACTAAAAATAAAGTTCTTCAAACTCTCACTTTGCTGCAGCCTTACCTGATAAGCGGTGCAAAGATCATAAATAAGAGAGGGGGGAAAAAGGTAGGTAACTTGAAATGTTAGACTAGTTTCTTTAGCAAAAGATGTTGCTTTAGAACAATAGTCTAAGATGCAATTTTATATAAATCTATAACATACAGTGATGGATAAAACATGTATGTGCTGAAGATTAATTTGCTCTCTTAGTAACATTTTTATTAGAAACAGTTCTATCCAAACTTTCCAGCTAAACACATTTGCATTTACATAACAAAGAGTTGGAGGACTTTCAGGAAGCTGGACATGTCACAAGAAATGGTAGAGATGATGCAGGCATCTTTTCCTCTGAAATAATAAGTATTTCAGAGGAAATATAGTAAGCACACTGCCTCAGTTCTGTGCTACAGCACTTTGAGCTTGGAGGCACCTTCAAGCTTCCAATATGTGTGTAAAGCAAGTCAACAACAATTTGTAGTTCCCAAAGAATTTATGGCATTTTCTGTATGACAAGTCATGAAAGCTATAGGATGAGAAGCAATGTGCAGAGTTAACTAGTTACTAATGAGGACTCCGAGTATTTGGGAAAAGGCTGTTCAGATGTGCTCTAAAAATAAAAAAATCCTTAAAGATACTCTCATGGTAGTACAGTTTGATACAACATCATTGGAAGGAATGAATAACAGCAATTTAATATTCTTCTAGACTCATTTAGAGTCTCTCATGCACTTGGTCAACAAGCAAAAGTCAAAGGGTGCTTAACACGGCAATGTGCTGCAAAGAATCCAAGTCTAAGCTAGGAACATGTTGTAAGCAAAAAGCATGGTCAGGAGAACACGTAGTAATATTAAGAAAGACTCACTCCACATCACCAACTCTTTTAATTTAACCCAGTGTTTCATGGCAGTATCAAAATTTTCCTTGCCTCAGGACAATAAAAATATTTAAGAAAATGCTTTCTGACTTTAACTGCTTCTTGTTTTAGTTATGTAACTCATTACATGTAAAAATCTATTAATTGCTAATTGTCTTCCAGCCTTGAATATCATTACAAGTGTAGTTGTCAGCTAAACCATAAAATTCAATGTGGTTTGTCAAAGCTATTATGTACTTTTATCATTTGTTTCCTTTTTGTGTTTTATATCCTGCTAAAATTTAAAATTGTCATTAAAGATACATTTTAAAAGATGACAGGCACTTTCCTTGAAAGAGCCAGAAGAAACTAGTAATCTAATTTTAAAAATGGTGAAACTATCTACTAATTTAAGTAAATCTATCATCAGATATTGTGATCAGTTATTTTTATCCAAGCAGAGCCACAAAGAATTGCTAATCAGTTTAAAACCAATTGAACAGCTGTTATTGTCAGACTTTTATCCTGAATGTAATATGCACTTAGTCCTAATCCAGCACATATTACAGCAATATACAAATAACTGTCTTTGTGATTTGTCTCCTTGTTACTGAGGATAACTTTCATGTTATTCTTCTTTTGCTTGTCATATGGTGGTCTGATACTATTTAAAATCATAACATGAACCAAAATCATCAAAAAGACTTTACGATATCTGTCATCTTGTTATTATTTCATCCCCATCATAAAAATAGCATATGCTTATCTTTTTATCTTTCTTTCTTTCTCTTGATTAAACTGTAGACAAATAAAAAATAAACTGGTGCAATAGATACTATATTATTTTATATACACGGAAAAGCATCCAGAAAATGTAGCACAAGTGCAGGAAAAGAAACAGAAAGCTAACTATTGCATAGTCACAACGTTAGCAAATGACCTTCTCCTGTAGATGCAGAATCAATTTTCAAGTCTGAAAAGTTTCAGCACAAATATACCTAATGTTCCAGTGAGCAGATTCAAGAGTCATACCTCACGTTATTGGAATTTAGCTTCCTGGAAATTTCCTCCTTCAATGTTAAGGTGTACTGCTTTCTGTTCATCTGAACAGAATTCACATGAATTCATAGGAATGGAAAATACACTAAAAAGAAAAGATTTCTGCTAATTCATGTCACCAGGAAACAGAAACAATTTTTCTGTAGCAGACTTGCATATTTCCAGTCTGTAGCACAGTGCATAACGTTTTGAAATCTTTAGAACCTTTTCAGAACACGAGATACACTGATGTTAATGAGTGGGTGCAAGTGGCATAATTAGAATTAAGGATTTCTTAATACATCCCCTTCACTTGTATGCAAAAATTCTTCTGCATTAATGGTAGTAGTCCTGTAACATAGAAAGAGTCCCTTGCCATGCAACAGTTTCTCTATGCTTGGATTTTCCAGCAGATATGGGGAATTGATTTAGAAAAGTTTTTTATAATGAGGATTTGTATTCGTAAAAATAAGGCAGCATTCTGATACTTGTCCTCTTATTTAGTCAGATGGAGATGACTACAAGAATGGCAAGTGAATATGTGAGCTTCTGGCTATTCCAGGGACTGTGAAGATCTCATGAATCTGCAGAGTCTCAGGGAACATTCTGGGAACTGTTCTGCATTGGCCCAGAGGCTAAATGAATGAGAAAACTTCATGATGCAAGCCCACAAGGACCTTCTTTCTCTTGGCCTTGTCTGTACTTTCCCCCCAAGGAAGGATGTTGATTATGGCCCTCATTTAGGGCATAAGGGTCTGACCCTCCAGCAAGTGACTGGATATAACTACAGTCTTAAAGATGGAATTGAGTTGAAAAGCTGACAAGTAGTCAGAAGTGCACTTCTGAAACAGTTAGCTTCTTTATTTGCCATTAACTTTCTCTCCCCAAAAAGGTTCCTTTGTGATATGCTGGGGTGTGTGCTCACAGACTTCTGCTTCTTAGACTTTGGAAACATCATACTGATAGGCCACGCTTTAGTAAATTGCCATGTCAAAAGGCAAATTAAGCTCAAATCAAAAGCCAGACAAATCTGATTCAAAAGCTCCACTAATGACTACACTTAACATCTGTGCACCAGTGGGAACTCACATGTAAGGTACTGCCCATAGCATCAGAGATACAGCTTTGCTGAGGGTGTGAATGGATGCTGACCATGCCACAGACTGCCTTAAGTCAGCAGGATTTTTGTAGAATCTATTTAAGCACAAATACCTTTAAACATAGTTTAAAGTAATTATTTTTAAAAATCTGCATTTAAAACTTAGCCTAGCTAGCCCTGTTGATTACATATTTTGAAGGGTCCTGAGTTTCAGAAAAGGATACTTCAAGATCTCCTTAGAGGTTCTGGTGCATCCTGAGATAACATAATTTTGATATTTTCAAGGCAAAATTTTCAGCCTAACAAAAAACAATTGTTTCATGAAATATTCTGGAAAAATGTTCCCTTTATAAATAAACCTGATTTTTAATAACATTTTCATGAATATCAAATAATCTTAAGAAAATATCTTTGCTGTCACATAAAAAGAGTTTCTCTGACATACCCACATACTTTTTCTGTAAGTTATGCATTTTTTGTTAAGCTTTATAAAAGGAACTTGCTCTGCCAAGGGGGGGAAAAGCCCTTTTTTTTTTCTTTATGCTGATCAACCTAGCACTTTTAAGAAGTTTTCCACATTGGAAAATATTTCTAATCCTGTCCAAGGTCAAAAAGAAAATGCCATTTGGTAGGCTGTGTGAAAGGAATCTGCAATCTCAGTTTAGTTCCCAGTCAACAAATGTCCAACACAGCTGTCATTAATTGGCATTCTTGTTGGCAGCCTCAGCAGAGAGGGCAAAGGCTAATGTACATGGAAGCTGACCTATTTTCTGACTTTATTAGTAATTCTGCAAAACAGGCTTCTCTGTGTGGGGAGGTGAACACTGGTTCTTACTGCTGAGGCTGAGGCTGTAGGCTTTCTTTGGATAAATAAATCGGTTTCCAAAGCTCCCAGTCTGGCATCTTTCATACATGCTAAAAGCCAGTCAAAAAGAAATATTCATACAAATAGTAACTTGATGATACACTGTTTGAAACAAAGCATATTAGCGCCCATGCTGAGAAGGCTATATCTGTTAAGTTTCTTTCCACAAAGCTTTTTGCTAATTAACTGTTCCTGTTTCTTTTTCCAATAATATTGTCAAGTAGGCAAGGACATCCTCTGCTAAATACTAATTCTCATTCTGTTATTCAGCTGTCTGTAATTTCTAACACTCTAGAAACAAACCATGTTGATTTTCCAGGCAACATTTATTAAACTTGATAAGCATTGGGCAATGCCTTTGTAATCTAAACCACAATAAAGTACTACTTCCTATCTGCCATACCCCACATGCCTGTTCATTTTCTACGTTCACTTTTCTGTAACAGGCAAAGTTTTCAGTACCGCTGATGAGCCTGTTTACAGAAAAAGCAACCTTCTGCTCCTACATCAGACAAATTGCTTGCTAGGCCCCAGCCAACGGCAAAATATTTATCACAGGAGAGGATAAAAGAAAGAGAGGAGACACTAGTTTTTTGAGTTGTAAATAAAATTTGAAATCATGGTATTACAGAATATTCATCCTCTAGCTTGTAAAACTGAGCTAGATTAATATGGAAAAATGTGGGATATGGAAACTAGGAGAAATTAAGTGCAAAACACAGTGATGTCATTTCTTCCATGCATACTTGTACTTTAAACTGTGATGCTATTGTTTTGCTTATAACAAAAATCCTAAACGGAATACAAAGCACTACTAATTCACCAAGCAGATGTTGATATGACTGTCTGTCCTGGTTTTGCCTAGGATAGAGATAGTTTTCTTCTTCTCTGGGTGAGGGGGGAGTGAGCGAGCTGCTGCTTGGTACTTAATTACAAGCCGGGGCTAAACCACGACGCTGTCTAGAAGTAAAAATTACTTCATTGAATGCAAAGGACTAGATTTGTTTACTACATTTCTATCTGTTTGATGGACCTGAAAGGCTCACATTCATTGATTAGGAGACACATACATCAGTGCAAATAAGGGATAGATGTTGTGCAAAAGAATGTTCATGTTCCTTTCCAATCCAATTTTCTCACTTCAAAGATACCCTTTGAACTAAAAGAATTTCTTTCCATTTCCTTTTACAAAATGTTCATTTCCAGCTTTATAAGCTTTAATTTTATAAGAAATTTTTTGGCTTAAATCAGCTTCTGAATGGGACACGTTCATTTTCCTTTCACTCACCAAGCAGACAAGTATAAAACTCTCCAAATTTTTATTAAAAGCATTTTTTTTCTGTTTATAGCATAGTTGTGCAGCTTTTAACATTCATGTATGCTTTTGGGCCATCAAGACTGTTTTTCATTGCTCTAAATGAGCTTGTTTATTTACCTTTCCAATAGTTTGACATTCGACGTGTTGAATTTTCTCTATAGAAAAACATTAAAGGGAAATTACTCACAGTACATTGCTCTTGCATATTTTTCCCTCATAAAGCAGATTTCATACACAGCAGACCTCTTGATAAGGTGAAATCCATTAAGCACAGCATATAGTTAGATCTATCTAACCACTGTTGTACCACACAGCAATATTCAAGGACAGGGCAGCTGTTCACTCATCACCCACTCCAATCTCTCATAAATTTGTCTTCTTAGACTGTTCCCTTTGAGTGCCACATAAGCATGTCTTCAACTTAAAATGAATCACCAGTCAGGACAACATATCAAACCAGCTGAAATAAGTTTGATAACTTTTTCCAGCTGGAATAGATGAATTAAATATATGCCAAACCACAGCACGTGTGTCTTTTCCTCTTTTGTAAACACAGAAGTTTTATAACTATTTTATCAGGTTGCATGAAAGTTATGAAAACAAACAAACAAAAAGCAAGCTATCCTTCTTTGTATGGATAGGAAACAATGGAGCTTCATCTAAGCAACGAACACTATCAATCCAAAAGATTTTATGTGGGCCAATCAGAAGAACTTACATGTCACAAACTGTACATCTGGTCATCTTTAACATACCTGTTAAGATTCATAAAAGTATCATTCAGAGTACCTGAGCATTTACATACGTGTCCTTTATGTCTCTGTCTCTCGGTCTTTTTCCTTCAAAGCTAAGAGGCTGTATAGTGTTCCATGACAACAGCAAGTTGCCATTAATTATAGAGAAATGTCACAGAGGACACAGTGAGACAATTAGACAGGAAAAGGGTGACACCAATATTTTTAAAGAGCAAATTCCAGGTACCCCATCCAGGTCTTCCATTTGCCCTCAAAGTCTGAATTGCTTTAGGGTTTTTTATTATGGCTTTTTCAAACTTTCTGGTTGCTTTACTTTCACGGGTCACAGCTTCAAAAGCAAGTTTTCATCAAATCCATACTTCTTCTCCATACATGGTTTTCAAGGAGGAAAACAGTGTCTAAGGTCTTCTCTCCAAATTTTTGTTTTCCAGGGACAGGCAATGCAAAGTGTTTTCCCATTGCAGAGATGCAGCACAGGACCCTCTGTTTTTCTGTTGCTGATATACCAGCTGAAGTATTATTCTTCTTCATACTGCTTTCATTACCTGTCATTTTCTTTTGATGACAATAGTTGTCCACTATTTCATATGCATAGTCACTGGTATCTTATCGACAATTCAGCCTGTATTTGAAATAACCAGAGGCCTTGCCCACACAATGAGTTGCAGAGCTGAACATAGGGTATCATTTAAAATAATTTAACTCATGTCCATGTATCTGCAAGCCAAACTCAGATTCCTCCTGCCTAGCTTTACAGTTCTTACATGTGCCGAATCACTACCTGGTGATGTTGATCTCTACTCAGTGTTTGAAGAAGGTGGTTAGACATCTATTTAGGTCTTTACATTAACTCACAAAAATAAGGCAGGATGAATTCAAACATCTCACTAGTTTAAGAAAGTTTATTTCCACAGAATTTGCACCAGCTTCTAAAATTAATTAAACTCTCCTTACCCAGGGGTTTGTATTGAGTTTGTACCAGATTTGTAGAAACATTTTAAAAAAATAATGTATGATGCTGTAGCTTTACAGTCCAACTTGGCCAACCTAAAAATATTTCTTAATGCATTTCAGAGAAACAAAAATTATGGACTAAGAAAAAAAAAACAACTGTCATTCTGTCACAACAGATTTATTGCTCTATAATACGAGTGATTTCAATATTATAACAACAAAACCAGCTTGTTTCTAAGGTGTTGAAATATGTTCTTCTACAGTGAAAGAATACACAATTTTACAAAACAGACATCTGCCTATTTTCAACATTGTTCTCCTTATTTGAAAGTAAAGCTACCCAAGTCATTGAAATTATTTGCTTTTTAAGCACTCTCCTGCTGTAGCTTTGGAAAGGTTCAAGTTATAGAGGAAAGTATCCTAGTCTTACACCTATATTACCAGAATTGATGAGACAACCGATAGTAGGACTATGCTAACTTGAGACCTAGACATTCTTTCTGAGTCACCAGTAGTGGAGCTCTACCCGCCCAACACACTGTACCAGCTTAGCTAGGCTAAATGTTATGAGATGGAAATCATAAGATTCTTCATCTGCTTGAGAATTCAGGCAATAATGCAACATCTTGTTACAAATAAGCAGAGCTACTTAGCATCATAATATCCAGGACTGATGGTGATTAGTCCACTCAAAAACCAGTCCTTCTGCTAGTGGCAGGTAGAATGCGGCATCATGATCTGAATGCAATTTGGTGAGGATTAATAAAGCAGTACTTATTTCAGGTTCAGGAGCAACATACCACAGAAACATCTGCATGGCTTATTGGAAACTGTGAAATAGGTATTACATGAATTACGTGAAATGAAGGAGTTACCCAAGCTGTTGCAAATTAGACACATGAATTTCCTGCAATTTATAGCAATAACCTGCAGATATGCCACTCAAACTGTTTCTTGTCAGATCTCATAAGTTCAGCAAGGTTGGATCTGGTTAGCAACAGAATCAGAAATCTTAAAGGGTTATCACGCGTACAGCATGAAGCAATGCTGACGAGTCAGTCAATGGCTCTTTTCCCTTTGAATCTGTAAGGACACAAGGTCTCTCAGTTTGTAATGTGCCATCATGCTGAGTTGGTAACATCTGAAGGCGAGAGATTTTAATTCAAAAAAGTAAATTTTGCTTTCTTGGATCAATTTCAACTGGATATATTTTTCTTCACATCCTGCCCTCTGAAGCACTCCTGTCAAGTGCTGGAGCACATTATGCAGTGATTGCAGTGCTTCACCCCAGAGGTGGCCTGAACATCTGCAGGCACTCTGCATTTGGCAAATTACCTACATTTTTACAAAAATGGACCAAATGACCAGATAAAACTACAGCCATTTTACTGATACAATTTTGAACTGAGTTCAGCCATGAACCTTTACTATTAAACTTTTCCTTCACTGCTGCCTTAGAAAAACTGTTTGGTATTGTTACTGCTTATACTGTACTATCACCTACCTTTGACCATCCAATTCCTTAAAAAAAAAACCCCCATGGCTGCTCTATGAACCGCAGGATCTCCTTTTCTGGAGAGAAACTTAAGTCACAAGGTTTTTGGTGGGCAGGCCATAAACTCAAAATGTTAAATCATGCTTCACATCTCCTAACAAGAAATGTTAACTGCATCCTACAGAAAGAAAACAGGTTATTTTCTGAGACCTTTTTGCTTCAGAAGCAGAGTACATCAAAAAGTAAAGAGTAAGTACAAGAAGAGACAGAACTGGCACTGGCATATAATTTCTTTTTGTCCTTCACAGAATTGTTACTTCATGCTAGGGCTGACATCATCAACACTCACTACCATTCCATACGTGTTTAGGACAAGAAGACCTATCTGACTACAGTAAAGAAAAATAAGTGTGTATATGGCACAGAGAAACAGAGAGCGTGTGTGCGCACATGTGCGTGTCACGTGTGGATGCTTGCATGTGCTCCCATACACACCTTCCGAATATATAACTGGCTAGCTGTGGATCTGTAATTTTCAAAGAATCTGATAAAAAGGAAACATGCACACAATGGATGGGCTTAGTACATGACAAGTAATTTCTGTGCAGTGAAGAATCTTTCCCTTACAAAATTTATTATTTTTGTCAGTGGTAGGAATAAAAGATGACAAGACTGGTAAGTGTGAAGACCAACCTAGTCATGCTGAGTTGGTGACACAGGACATGCTGGATTGCTGGTAAACAGGCACTGGCAAACATTGTGCAGTCGCACATCAAAGATGGTAGCCATGCCTACAGGATAGTAGATTCTACCCATGGTTCCAAGTTATGTCTTTGAGCAATCCGGATGATTATGGGGTATAAAGAATTAATATGATTCTTGACTTTATAAACAGAGAATGTTTATAATGTTTCAGCTCTCAACAGTGTGCCAGCAGAGAGGCTCCATTGCATCCACATCTGGCACAGGTATGAGTCCAGCTGGAATATTATGGACAGTCGAGCATCCACATTGTTGTGGTTTAACCCCAGTAGATAGCTAAGCTGCATATAGGTACTCACTCCTTCCCCAATGGAATGGGGGACAGAATCAGAAGGGTAAAAGTGAGAAAATTTGTGGGTTGAGATAGAGTTTCACGGGTAAAGCAAAAACTGCATGTGTAAGCAAAGCAAAATAAGGATTTCATTCACTGCTTCCCATAAACAGGCAGATGTTCAGCCATCTCCAAGAAAGAAGGACTTCATCATGTGTAATGGTTACTTGGGAAGACAAATGCCAGATCTACAAATTTCCCCCCTTCCTCCTCATTTTCTCTCTAAGCTTTTATTGCTGAGCATGACATCATATGGTATGGGATACCCCTTTGGTCAGTTGAGGTCAGCTGTCTCAGCTGTGTCCCCTCCCAGTATCTTGTGCATTCCCAGTCTACTTGCTGGTGGGGTGGGGGGGAGCAGAAAAGGCCTTGACACTGTTCAGCACTGCTCAGCAATAATTAAAATATCCCTGTGTTATCAACACTGTTTTCATCACAAATCCAAAATGCAGCTCCATACTAGCTATCATGAAGAAAATCAGGCAAAAGCAGTACACACATTTAAGGAAAGCTGTTGATATGTAAAATTATTCAGGGAAAATGACTGGAGAATTGGAAACAATATTTTACAATTAAGAACTCGAAGAGACCAATATACTTAGTTCAAGAGAAAGTTAGTGTCCTAATTACAGCCATAAAAGTACTGGTGTAGAACAACATTTTTCAATCACGGATTCTTTCTCAAAGAAGCCTGCAGCACCAGGAGAGTCTTTGGATGGTAAATATTGACAAATTCAGCTTAGGAAAAAGTTGGAGGCTTGTTTGACCAATTTTTTTTTTCTTTGAAACTTTATCAGAGTAATATTTTACTAACAATTATAAAAAAAACCTTGTGGAGAAGATAAGATACATTGCTGAAAACCATGCTCTGGTTCAAAGTACAGAAGGCCTATGGTTTAAGTCGTACAGGAGGTCACATTAAATTACCAAAGTGATCCCTTTCTGTCATTCTGAAAATGGCATCTTAGATTCAGTCTTTCTACAACTGAAGCTTCAGAATCGTTTAACATCAAAATGAAAGAAGAAAATACGAAAATCTAATCTAAGCTGTACTTACTTGTAACTTTACAATCCAGAGCCAAAGAACATGTGGCTGTGACTTTCTTATGCTTTGTCCATGAGCCAGAGGCAGACATGAACACCTGCACAGCATATATTTTTAGAAGTTTTTTTTATTCGTTAGTGTGTTTGTTAGGCTTGGCTCCATCATGATCTTATTCTTGAACTGAATCCTACCCCAGAATCTCAGCTTAATTGCTCAATTATAGGTATTTGCAGTGCCCTTCCATATCTCACATGGGTTCTAGCTGCCATGCTGGGTGGACTCAGTTGTGCCATAGGTCCTGTGCAATATCTCATATCAGCTGGACAACTTAAGCAGCACAATGCTTCTGGGTTTAGGTAGCTGAATCAGACCTAGATGTTTCATTTAAGGTGACCTGAATCAGCTGAATCTTCAGACTCCAGTGAGTATGAAATTTGTATCTTCTTGGAAGTCTCTGAACCTCAAAATGATGAAAGAAATTCCAGAATAATATGTTTCCTGCAGAATTTACAAGTTCATTCAGACTGGAACCAGATCAAATTCAGGTAAAATTCCTCTCAATTTTTCACCAGCAGCCTCCACTTCAAGGATCTATCAAGCATACCCACAGCACAGGGTGAGGACCCTTGCCTTTTCACTGAGAGTGTTGATATCATTTGCTTTCACAAAAAACCAAACTTCGACCAAGCTTTAAAATATGGGAACCCTTCAAGAAGCACAAGTACCTTTCCCCATGCAGTTCTGCTCAGCACCTTGTAGGAATGCGACCCAATAACAGTCAGAGTGTGTTTGAGTTCTGCCATTTCCTGGGTTACTGTCATAAAAGAAATGAATGATCGGCAAATTTGCCTGGAAAAATAGGCTGGAAATAGACATTCTCGAGGGATTTTTAACATCTTTGGCTTCCTTTCAGGCTGGAAATACTAGAAAATCAACCTTTTGGTAGTGTTTGTATTTCAGCACATCTGGTTTTATGGCCCACTGGAATCAGGAAGTTTAGAGCACATAAAAATGAAAAATCACCTCAAGAAAGATACCAAAGCATCAGAGGTCCAACTCAAGTTTTGTGATTTAGTTCCGTTGTTATTTTAGCTTATGTGCTCACCCACTACCAACAATTGGTACTGCTGCTTGAAACCTCTGTTAAATAAATATTTAATGGCATAATGCAGAAGTAAGGGCCTCAAAAGAATTTGAAAATGCTATTTTTTCACTGTTTGGTAGGTCACCATCACCTATCTATAGGTGGCAGAAGTAAATCAGAAATAATGGATGGTACTTCAAATTAGTGATAGGATCAGTAGCAATGAAGGTATTAAAGCCCAGAAGTTTCCCTTCTATTGCCCTCCTAATCCTTAACTATATTTCTTCTGCTATCAGCCATTATTCAGCTTCTCTTCTGTGATATTCTCTTTCCCCTTCAATTTCTACTCACACTTTTCAGTAGGAAAGTGCTTCCTGAAGATTGTAATGTAAACAAAACTGTAGAAAGGAAGAAAAATCCATTAAGGTAATCTTATACTCTTGCAATATCTGCAGTAAAAAAAGGATTAGAATCTCAGAAAAGAGAATATACAATCTTTTAAAAAAATAAGTATTCTAAAATGCCAGCAGTGATTTCTGCCCAGTTTGCTCTAGCTATGCCAGATGTTGTAAGAAAAGTTGTCTGTTTCCTGTGATGGCTAAATGTTCCCATTTTGATGACCAGTGTCACCTGCAGTCTGTTAGATATGTTTATGCCTAATGAGAAAATAATCTAACTGGACACCATTAACAAGGCAACTTTCTCAGTGGAGGGATCTTTAAATATAAACTTCTGTGTTACTGTACATCACACGGAATGTGCCTGACTGGCCTCCAGACATGAATCTCTGTCAAGCAGGAAGTTTCAAGTATGCTACAATCATGAAGCAGAAATTTTTCTAGTGCCATGACAAAATATGCCTCCCTGGCATGCACGAGAAATTCCAGTATCTCATTCTGACTACTTTCACCTGACAGAGATTTAACAAGACGCTGAAATACCACCTTGATGTACGGGAATCAAAACGTGATTCCTTTCACTGCCATGTCAATCCACAGTTGTGCTGTGAGGTTGTGGCTGTACTTTTGCAGAAAGGCTCTAACTTCAAGCACTGCAAGCACTGTAACTGAAGACATGTGACATTGTCAAATTGCTTAAGTATCTGAGACGCCACAGTCACCTAATTCATTAACAGTTCATTGTCAGGAGAGGAAGATTGGAGGCTTATTTTCAATGTTGTTTTGAAAAATGGTAAACTTTCTGTTGACAGAAAGGCTTTCAAATTCAAATGCTTGCATTTTTTACAATACTAAATATCTAAGCCATTATTTGTATATTGCCCGCTTTCCCCAGCTTCCTCCCTTCCTTTCCTTCCTTATTGTCCCCCATAATAAGAAGTGATGGATGGAAAAAATTAAAGTAACAGTGTTCATTGAATGATTCTTTTTCCATTGAAGACACAAGGGAACCATGATCATAGGTTCCGAACTACCACAGTTTCAGCAAGTGTTTGAAGAGATTAATATAGATGGTCACTTAACATTGTTTTCTTCACTAAATATTCTGGATGAAAATTCACAGAATCTCTACTGATTCTGGTGGAGAATGATTGCTAGCTCCCTATGGAAGAGGAGTGTTCCAGCAATAGAAGAATAGAAGAAAGAAGCAATATCTAATCTCTTACTCAAAAAAAAGGAGAATACATTCTGTTTACACAGACATCTTCCTCCTCCGTATCTCTCTTCCCTGCTAGAGGTCTTGAAAAAGGTGGTTCTAATGCAGTGTATTCAGGTAATACTGGGAGTGGTGAAAGTGGTGTGCGGGGACATGGCTTAGTGATGGACTTGGCAGTCCTAGATTAACAGTTGAGCTTGATGATCTCAAAGGCCTTTTCCAACTTAAATGATTCTATGATTCTAAGGCAATTCATCTTTAAGCAGAGAACAATCTCCATTAGGTTTTGTTTTGTACCAGTTCTTCTGAAAGAGAATATACTTAAATGTTGATATATGGGAACTGAAGTTAGTGGAGGTGAAGCTGTATCTACCAGCAGCCCCACTACAGGATTCTGATTATTGGGGTGAGAAGAGGGAGTTTCCAGGAACACATTGCATAGTTTATGCCTGAATGCTTAAAGGTAACTGTTTTCTAGATTTACTGGACATGCAGGAGCAAAGAGAACTTCATTTTAAATGGCGGAGCTGCTTGATGCGTGTTCTTTATGAGGCAGTCCCTGGTTTAGTGTTTGTTTCTGAAACCCTTTCAAGAGATATACTAACTTTCCAAGCATACTACAAATTTTTTTCTGTTCTCATATAATTTTCTGACAAAAAGAAGAAAAAGGATTGAAGAATCAGTTTTCATGTGATCTGATGCAGTGGAAAGAAAAATTATACCTAATAGTCTCCATCTCTGTCCCACCCTTCCTTGGAAAGATGAGTGCAAAGCAGGCTTCAGGGAGCAGAAAAGTTGGTGACTTGAATAGATGCTACTAAGCTGGCATAAGAAAGACTTGCAATTTGCATGTTATTACAAGTTAATTAGCAAGGCAAGTCTGCTTTTCAGTCTCACAAGAATGAAGCAGTCAAAAAGCAACTTCCCTCCCATGCATGAAATTTCAGTGTAAATTTGCAACATCAGTTTACAAATTCTGCACTTACAAAGCCTGTTCATTCAGTCTCCACCCAAGCAGTGGACTTCACCCCAAATTTGCTTTCTTTTCATGTTTTGTTGCGTCTTCTACTCTTCCTCTTAAGCAAGTCAATTACAAAAACAACACTTCATCTGAGAAAGCTAAAACATTAAGCTGTTTCTTTAAGCTTAGCTACTGCTTTTCATTTTAAACATTCCCTTTTAGTGTCTTTCTTAACATTGGAAGGAATGGCCAAAGAGAAACTTGTAAATGTCAAAATGTTAAGGAAAATAAATTGCATTTCTGAGAGGTCAGTGACTCACTCCAGCATGGTCTGCAGAATTATACTGGAAGGTAGATGTAATTCCACTAATACAAAAGAACTGGAATTTCCTTATAGCTTTTCCCATGCACATGAAAAGGAAAAACATGGATTTTTGGTGATATTAATATAAAACAACACGTCAGTTTCTCTTAAATGGTTTAAAATGCAAAAATAGTTTCTCCTTTGTTCTGACACAAAATAAGTCCAATTTTCAGGCATAATGTGTGGTTTTTGACATTTATGAAAATGATCATTATAGTGAATAGGGCTTTTGCAGACTAGATCCATTAGCTGTGGTATCATTTTATTGCTTGCCGGTATACTTAGTGAACATGTAAACAATCCAAGGACCTTGTAGCATATGGCTGTGCAATTAGGTAGAAACCAGGAGGGCAAAGCTTTCTCACACTGGTAGTGAATAAGTGGAGCTGAGAGCTATGACGGGAATGTAAATATCCCTAGGAGAACAAGATGGGGCTGAGTGGTTGCATAGGATACTGGAACACACTTTCGTGCTGAATTTTAAAGACTTCAAATAGAAGAACTAAAGCTGCAATAATACAAATTAAAGAAAATTAGAGTCATAGCTGGAAAAAAACCCCAACAGTTACATCTTGGATAATTAATTTCAAATATTAATTTCCAAAAATTGCATGTCTGTTTATCCATGAATATTCAGATTTAGAATTGTCTTCAATATGTCCTTCATGATTTCTACATCTGCTTATAACCTGGATTCTCAGCCTTCATTCCAAGATATTTTTTAATTTTCAAATGGAATACACAAGGATTACATTGATCTAGTGAGATGGGCCAAAATGTTAACCCAGAAGACAAAATATGAGGTGTTTGGAAATGCTTTCTTTATGATAGTTTGCTTTACTGTGTACATGGACTCTGGCAGATACCTTCCTCTCTCATTTTATTTTTTAACCTGTCCAGCTGGAAATGTTGCCTGTTTTCCCACAAAGAAAGTAATAGTTTCTATAACAAAACTGCTGTAGAAAGTGGAATTTTGACCACTTCATCTATGTACTTGCTACACAGTAAGACTAACAGTGGCTTCCGGAGAGAGTAATGTGACGATACATTAGCAGGAAGAAAAGGCCAAAGATGCACCTGTGGCAATCTAAGGATAAGAAGACAGCAGATGGGAGAAGAGGGCGATGAGATAAAAAATAAGTCTGTAATATTGACTGTGCCTCCAAAGTCTGTGAAACCTAGTATATGTAGTATTTCTGCTGCAGACAGTTTAAGTGAAGAGAGCTCTGTCGGGAAGCTGCAGTGTTCCTACTTGTATACCTCTGCATAATCAATAATACCAACATTTGGTTTTCTGTTTTGCACAGAAGGGTAATCCAAGTGCTTTTCCAACTTTTCAGCATTTCCTCCTCACACAGTACATCCTTGTTGAAGGTACTTGCTGTGTGCACTTTTGTGCACTGGAGGTGCAGAGCACAGGATTTTTTGAAATTGCCAGGTAGATAGTCTGGCAAGATTTGTTGCAGTGAGGTTTAGGTATCTACAATTTAGTTGACTACATTCAATCCTATTTTATAGACTCTCATTCTCATAATGGAGAAAAATAAATGCACTTACTGATTCATCTGACTGTAAAATAGACTTCTAAAATAAATCAGATTAATTATGGCATAAATTGACTGTTGTGTTCTGTTTAGTTGCAAAGACACTCAGACCCAGGAATAAACTGAAAGATCTTTAAACTGCAATAAGATAGATCCTATTCTCAGTATCTTGAAAAAAACTAAATATCGACTTTGTAAAATATAACTATTTTCCTTTACTGTGACTTGCCCTTTTTTTTTATGCTACTTATGAGACATTTTGACCAAGATGAATGACTTCAAGGACTTTTATCTCTAATCTGGTTTTATGGTTTTTTCTGTGGTTTCTGTACAATAGCAACTGCCCTTTTATTTGTCATTGCATTTTTGCAATGTGTGAAAGAGATTCCATTCACAGTATGAACATTGTGTCATTGACACAAGTACTGCTAAAGTTATGACATGGACAACTTGCTTCCTCTGTTTTGTTTCATGATCTTCATCTCAATGCCAGTTTTAATTTTTATGAACATTTCTAAATTTACTAAAATAAAGTGGCCACATTTTTCTTTTTTTCCTTGTTCTATATTCCAGTTGAAAGGAATACACTAATCTCCTCTTTTAGCAGGTGTTTCTCAATTGCACTGTACTTTCTTGCTCTGCACTTATTCTCCCATCTCCCAGGTTCATTATCTTTTGAACAGCTGCTCATCTGCGGTGCCCAAGCCTTTGCCACATATGCCCCTTTTAAAGCTATGTATGGCTGCTCTTTTGCTATTGCATGCAACCTCCCAATCTACCTAATTTTTGATCACACCTCTTTATCACCTGCCTAGTGCAACTTTTATCTGCTCTTCAGATGTCACATATACCCTAGCTAATAGTTTTCCCCAAGTCAAATTGCCTGTAGTTGGTCATTTTTCTTGTAACTGTTTTGAGCTTAACCATATAGAGGACTATTCCCTCAGGTTGCCAACACAACAATGCAGTGTTCTCTTATGAACTGTATAGACGTAACCTATTTCTCAGAAGTTTCACTAAAGGTGTCTTTCTATGAAGTTCTTTTTTCCACATCCTGACATCAAAAGTCTCAAGTAACCTGCCTAGAATTTGTTTTCTATGGGTTTCCTCAAATATTTATCTTTGGGATTTGACTTTGCATCTGCTTCAGGCCCTACAAGGAGGGATCTGGTCAACTTTATTCACCATTCCCTGCAATGTTTCCAGTATTTAATTCCATAAGCTGGTCATGTCTGGTGTCAACCAGAATATAGGACATGTCATCATTGCCTATCTTGTACTAGACAGGAGTGGGGCCCCACAGAGGTAAAAGTAAATAGAATGTGATTAAAGACCCTTTTAAAGCATGTGCTAATCTCAGAAATTCAGCTAAGCAAGAAACTATCTTAGATTTAACTCCCTCATCTATTTTAAAGGCGTAGATCATTACATACCTCACCATTCATAACTATAAAAACTGTATATAGCTGACAGATTGGACATATTCATCATATATATGTATTTAATATTAATATATCATTATAATCTAAATATTTCTTCTTGAGTCTTACTAATTTTCCAGTTCTGTTAAAATTTTCATGCTTTTAGATCTGCTTACCTGATGCAGTCAAGGAAAAGAAATATTTTAAATTTAATTTTCATAATGAATACAAGTATAATAAACCACTTTTCATGCTAAAAATACTATGAACAATGTGACTAATCACATTAAAATAAATGTCTTATTTAAAATTTCTTAACTTTCTAGTATTTTATGCTCAAATTCTTCATTCTAGCTACGACTCTTGCATAGACGGGAGATACTGTAGAAATTAATTAGATCCACCGCTTCCAAGTATTCTGTCTCAACACACACTCCATGCATATTGTTTAATTTACAGGAAATATAAAGCTCTATAAACTGTACTGACTTTCATGTTCTAGAAAGGTATTTGGGAAATTGAAGTTTTGTATGGTTAGGGGTTTTGTGTGATTAACAGACCATGAATATCCGATTTCATGATCTTTCAAGAATATTTTGTTAAAAATATGAAAATTAAGTACCTTTGCATTACAAGGGATTCATTTTTTTAATTATTATTTTTGCTTTTTGATGTCTTATTTGAATTTTATCTACACATGCTGAAATTTAAATGAAACTTACCCTGATAATTATGGTATCTCAGTGAGGAAAAAGACAGTTTTACAGTTGGTTAACAGGACTGTAACTTTTACTCTAGTGCCATTTACTTGCTGTCAGTTCAGTATTAACTGAAGCCAAATGTTTGACTATATTTATATACATTTCCACCTGATCACTTCTTACTAATGTAGTACCCTGTTACCACTTTTCAGAGATCTCTTGAACAACACTTCTGTACATGCTTCAAGTAGATTCTACCACCTGAATCCAATTCGGTACCGTAAACTTTGACAAGCTGGTAAAAATTAAAGATCAGGTTTCTTTCTCCCCAGGTGTAATATAATTTTGCCTGCTTTGAACCATGATCTTTTTGGATTACTGAAATTGTATATTTACTCTCGCCAAAACTAGTGGAAAGGGAAAATAAAAAGGGACAGGATAATCGTGCAGATTATAAAAAGCATGAAGCTGACATGTGCAGATACCAGCAGTCTGCAAGGAGGGATGCATTTTTTTGCCAGTTTAGATAAACTGCAAGATTATCACTAGGGAAAATACGCAGAGAATTCAAGGACATCTAGTAGTTCTGCAAAGGCATGAATGCAGTGGCAGTGTCACAAATCACACCAGCTCACTTCAGTGAATATCCTCTCTACTACGCACCTCCATTTGGCCTTGGCCAAGCAATCTTTATTGTTCCAGTCTGCAGTTTCCATCTGGCAAGCTCTCCCTCACAAATAATTATTCCTTTTAGGATTATGACTCTGTGCTGAATTCAGTCTCTCCTTTATTTTATCTTTCCATCAGTGCCTCCCCTTGCTGTCTGCCCTTACTCTCCTCCCCCTCACCTTTACATACTTTGTCTTTTGCTTCTGATCTAGCCTTACCATCCTGTTATCTTCATGTGGCTTTGCTAGGGACATAAATAGGATGGTTTACCTTAGAGTCTGGTATTAGATATTACCTGAGAATATCCCAACATTCTACCATGGAGTTCAGGTGGAAAAGGGTACGCAAATGAGATTTTTGGGAAATTATGCAAACAAAAGACTTTTGTCAAAGACCTGTGATCTCTGTCCTCTAAATGAGTATATGTGTGGTCTGTTGCTGCTTAAGCAACCATGATTCCAGTTATAAATGGAAATTCAAACAATACTCAGTGTCATTAAAGGTGTCACTTACTGCAATGATAACATCAAATTAGGACATTACAGGATGACCTGCAACTGACACTGAACTGAAAAAAAAAATGGGATTGAACACTGCAGAAGTTTGAAACTTGGGAGCTTTTAATTCAGTGATAACATGGTTTGTCTAGCCCAGGAAGAGAGAGAATATAAACGCCATTAAATGTTCCCTTAAGCATGTTTTTCAAGTTGATGCTGAATATTTGGGATTTGAAATCAATAACACCTAGGAAGTCATGAGACTTTTCCAGAAACTCTTTTTTCAATCAGAGCAGACAAAATAACCTTGAAACTGAAAACACAATTATACTTCCCACCATTTTCTCAAGTTTTGACAGTCTGTGTTAGATTTACTTTGAAGGAAACCTAAATCACCTTCACTTGCACTCAATTTTTTAATGTGATGAGTTGAGACTACTTCAGGTTACAAACTGAACAAGCTTTGTGGTTTGATTAATTCATGTTTCTTTGTGATCACTCTAAAAACCCACCACCAATATTCATAAGATTCAATCAATTAGAACTACATGCCGGAATTAACTGTGTGGATATTGTTGGTCAGATTACATTGACAAATCACCCTGCACTTTAACCTTATCTACTTAGTGGTATCAGGGGTTCACATTCACACCCATTAGCACAAATTTAAACCCTGATTTTCCAGTTATTTGTCTAAAACAATTGTGTGTGTTTAGTTTAATTGCCTGCATTTATCTATTTTAAATACAGCCATAAATCAAAGCTGCTTTTTACTGCCTTAAAGGAAAACTGTATATGACTTAATGCAAGCAGAATACTTTTAATGATATTCAGAAAAGAAATCTGCACCATTGAATAAAAGCCAGTAGCATGCAGGGTACATGGCATTTCAACTGCTCCCACTTATGCACTCACAGTGCCAGCTTCTCACACAGGCTATCCTAAAACAAACGCCTGGATTATTCTTTCTCCAGATGCCTCCCTGGTGCACACAACTCCATCCAAGCATGTGTGAAAAGTGACATATGTTGAATCTCATTCACAAAAGACCCTCCACACTTGTACTGGAACACCTCACTAAACATGGGTTTTCATTTCTGACGCCCATTTTGCTCTCCAGGGAATCCTGCTTTTATATTTCAGGGCTGCTTTATGTCACTATAGTCATAATGAAAATTATTGCTTCAGTCTGAGAGTTTAAAGCATTTGTTAAACATAGCTAATGGTGCATGACCGCATGAAAGCTGGATTCTACATATCATATTCCAGGTGGAGAATCTGAAAACTGATTTCAGTAACAGTCCCAAAGCCAACAGACACATCATAAAATCTTTCTGCTCACTGCTAACAGCAGTGGTTTAGAGACTGATCTTTCTCCCACCGAATTAATGAATAAAAGTATTTTTGGCTTTAGTGATCCATAATGATCCCAGTTCCTAAATAAAATTATACTTCTTCTCTCCTTGGGCTTAAATAGGAATGAGAGAATGAGAGAGCAAGACAGTGAATAAGAGGCAGAGAAATTACCTGGTTGCTTTATTTGTGGACCAGCAAACAAGAGGTTAGTGCAAAGGGCTTGACATGAAAATTAAGAGGGGCTTTATTTTCTGGCTTAGACCGATATTTCTTTCATTCTTGGAAAACTTTGAGTCTCAGATCCTTTTCTGAATTCCCATCTCCTACTGTGGTGCTGGGAGGATGAATTCCCCTGAGGCTGGACAGGACCATGTGGGAATCAGTAAGGAAAAACTCCACCCTTATAATAGATGATCACACTTGAAACCAATTATTTCTAATCAATCAATCCCTAGTGAGCAACCACAAAGGAAACAATGGGGCAAAGACTTTTCTTCCCCAAATCCATCACAAAAGTAAGTAGCAGGTACCTCTCAGTGTATGAACAGCCATTTGCATGTTTAGAAATCTTTATGAGAACATACAAAGGATTATAGTCAGACAAGGAGCTTACATTAGAGAACAGTGGTACTGACTGGAGCCAATGATGGGTCTAAGGACTTGCCTCAACCCTCATTTCTTACAAGGGAATTAAACTGATGTTATTCTAATTGTCATGATGTCATCTTGTTTATTCTGGTTGCTCAGTATTCCTGTTCAGTGGATAGACGTAGTCATCTTCAAATGACGATGTACCCTGTCCTGAGACAGATATCAAGAGCCTGCAGGTGGAGATATTCAGTGGACGTGCTTGTCTACCAGTCCACTACAGGGGGGCTTAGACAGCCAGCTGAGTGCAGGCCCTAGCTTGTAGATGGCTTGTGTTTAATGAGATGAGCCTCAACCCCACTCTCAATTTTGCAAGCCTCCAAAAGCACAAATGCTTGCTGAGCTATTTATTTATAGTCTAATTTGAACTCTTCACTACCAATATCTTGTTGTTCAGCACATGACTACCAAAGTGTAAAGCTTCACCTTTTATGTCAATCAGACAAGGATCTCACTTCAAGATCACTGCAGCTGATGTTAATCTAAGATTTTATGATTTATGTTGGCCGTTTGACTAGTACAGACTATAAAAGACATGTTATGGCACAAAACAGAAACCGTGTGAATACTCAGCTTAAATGTTTGTTGGAAATTTGAAACTCTGTTCTGGTTCATGAACCTTTTCAAGTAAACCTGAATCGAGAGATGGTTCAGGTTTAGGAGACGCACAGACAGTGTTGCAAATGGAAACACAATGCTGCACAACAACGTGGGGGATTATATGGTTTGAACCACTCCTTTTTAGTAAAAATTCTATTTAACTTGAAGTCTTGACAGTTTTATTATTATTAGCATCAACATCTGATAACAAAAAGAAGCAGCATACTCCTAAATGAACTCTACCCATCCTTGTCTCCTCTAAGAGAAAATTCAGAGAATGAAAAATTCTAATATAAGGCAAGAAGGATTTTGGCTTTATTTTCACCTGAAAAAAATACCCTATTTGGAGCTACTACTCCTTCTGGTTTCTGGCTATGCTCTTCTGTGGTTTGGAGTAAAAGAGGCTGAGGGGTGACCTCATTGCTCTGAACAGCTTCATGAGGAGGGGGAGAGGGAGGTGCTGACGTCTTCCCACAGGTATCGAGTGATAGAACACATAGGAATGGTTCAAAGCTGTGCCAGGGGAGGTTCAGACTGGATATTAGGAAGTACTTTTTTACTGATAGGGTGGTCAAACAGTGGAACAGGGTTCCTAGAGATGTGGTTGATACCCCAAGGCTGTCAGTGTTTAAAAGGCATTTGGACAATGCGTTTAATAACATGCTTTAACTTTTGATCAGCCCTGAATTGATCAGACAGTTTGACTAGATGATCAATCCAACTGGAATTATTCTATTCTATACTGTTCTATTCTAATGGAGTAATATAGGGAAACATTCTCCTGTGCTATATAGAACACCAATTGCATAAGGTCTGGAGATGAAAAGCAGCATCAGGGATCCAAATTGCAAGCTCGGAGGGATCTTCATGGAAAATAGATAAGTATTACATTCTGATAGTGACACAGTATCTCACATTCTGTGCCAAGTTGTTGCAGTGATATTCAAGTATATGCCCCAGACAGAATATTCAAATGTTGCAAGCATAACAGCAAAATGGCAATAGATACTTTGATCTCTTCTGCTTCACTCCCATGCCAGTTTTTACTACAGAAAAGTTTGAACAAATGATTGCTTTCAGAGTGATAGTAATTTGATAGCCTATAAAATACAGGGAAGCTGTCAACTGATCTTATGTGCCCCTTGGATTTCTATGTATTTGCACAATGGGGTATAGACTCTATTGGTCACTCACTTTTTCCTAAACCTTTGTCCCATGCCTTGAGGGACCTGAGAGCATCTCAAAGTGAAAAGTAACACTAACAGCTCAGGAAAAGTCTTTCAGGCACAGGCCACAGCAAGCTCTCTGTTGGACTAAGAAAATGATCTGTGCTATATGCTTTAAGACATAAAGGTACTGTTCCATTATTTCTATAATATTTTTTAAAAGCAGTCAAATGTGGATGACTGCTGTGAGTGAAAATGGTATTCACAGTATGTGACAAGTCCTATTTTCCCCCTCTCCATATAAAAGCTTCATAGTTTTTCTTTTTCCCAGCTTGATTCCCTTTGTGTAAAAACAATCCAATATGTTTTGTTGTTTGTATGTGCAAAAATGATTTATCAAGACTGATAAACTGAGAAGTGTTTGATGATTTCAAATTAAAATCCTTGTTCCAAATGCTATCCAGTTTGGCAAGTTGTCGGCTGATGTCCGTTTCTCCATCTGAACTTTGACTCTGATGACTAGCTCTTGCAAATTCCAAAACTGACGACGACACAAACATTTGGTGTTGTCTTTAGAGATAAACTCATAAATGCATTACATTGCCACCTAATTAATCTTTTTTTTTATTTATATAAATGCTAGAAAATAATTGCTCCCTCTGTTGAAAGCATCTCAAAGACAATTCATTACATTTTCTGCCTACCCATGCAGCTACATTTATTTAAAGCTGAAACAGCAGATGTAAAGTGAGAGAAAACATAAACTTTTCTTATACCTGTCATAAGAATACTGAAAATAGGAAAGCAATTACTGTAATCAGATAAGGAGCACAAAGCAAACAAATGGTGAAAGGAAAAAAATGTGAAGTTTTTCTCTTTCTACTGCATTTTTAGTTTCATTTTACCCAGGGACACAGCCAATAACAAGCTGTCTCATCTGGCACATTAGAGTGTTTTGTTCAGCCATCCATTTGGTCTCTGAGGAAAAAGAGGATCAGTTAATTTTCCATACTTGGATGAAGCTATTTGTGATAACCTAGTTAGCCATGGGAGTTGCCTAACATTTTTTCGGAGAGTCTGAGAAACTATATCTAGTTCCAGATTTCTAACTGAAGAAACAGAAGAATCACTTGGTGTTTTGCTGTGGCTCTCAGGTCCAGACTGTACCACAGAACTGAGTCAACATCACATCCAGGACGCATGGAATGAACATTATTGGAGTATTAGGAAAAAGCCACAGAGACAACTCTATTCTCTAACCTAATTCTAACCTATTTCATCATCACACATTCAGTGGTAAATGATGGGTCGGAATTTTTACTAGTATAGTTACACATGAAACTTACATACAAGAATTTCCAGATGTTAACTATGTAAACTGCATAAGGGTCTATGTTTACAGAAAAATGACAGTGAGGTCCAAAGTTGCATGTACTTTTCTTGACATTATTCATGTTTTCAAAAATTGGCTTATAGTCTATTTCTTTTAATCTTTGTTTAATATAGTCCTAATTTTGATATATGACATAATTTAGAATTACTCAGTAACACACTTAATGACATGATGAGATTTATTTTTTCCATATTTTATGTTTTATTCTTTGCCCAACTTCTTCAGTCAAAAACTGATTTGTGTAATTTTAACTGCATGTATAATTAGCCATTTCCCTAGTTCTATGTGAAGTTTACTCATAGAAAGTATTCTGCAATCAAAATCTGAAAACTGAATCAGTGGCAACTAGACGTGGAGAGATTTATTTTTTGTGTGTACTGAAATGAAGGAATTAGTCATTATATTCGTCCCAGTTTCTTCTTTATGGCATTTAAATAATGCTGTTAAAAAGATTCCCTTTGTTACTAAGTCACATCCTATGTTATTGCAAGTAGTTGGATGCCCTAATCCCTTCCATAGGCTGATGAAGATATGGGCTAAAGTTGCCATTCTGCCTATGCTTTCTCAATCTTTATTCCTACTGCAGCAGGCACAGGAATATAGTGAATGTATGGCAAGAGGAATTAAATAAATATCACTTGTTTCAGTTGACCTTAAAAAAAGAGCATAGTCTGGAGTTCCTGGGGTTTAGGAGATGCCTCCACTTCCGTAAAATAGTCCCATGCATATGTTTACATTAAACTGTGACTTTGCTCCAAATTTTTGCTGTGTAAGATGGCATTTTTGGCTCTGCGTTACTAGATACCAGTCACCTTCCAGCACAAACATACTCACTTTGCAAGGAAAAATATTTTTTTCCAGTTGCTAGGGTGGCAAGCAGTGTAGGAACTGAAAACTAAGGCTATTGTAGACATACTGTGGCTAGCGTGGTGAAAAGATTGACTTTATTTCCTTTTTCCAAAGCTTCCTACCTCCTGTTTAAGAGTCCCCTTGTGGCCACTGAACACCAGATCTTACAGTTCTGAAAAGGTTGCAGTGATAAAACCTGAGTCAAGACTTCCATTAATGACAGGATGAAATATCAGTACAAAATAAATATAAATGGCCATATAAAGAATAGGAAGTGTTGCCTCTGACAAAAATCCATTCTGCCCTTTTTAGACATGCAGCAGCCAGTCTTTCAGCTTTCTTGAATTAGCAAAATCATATGTAATTCTTCAGGAATGTAGAAGGCTGTCTTCCTTAGCTTTCTTCTTCTACAGAGAGAGAATCTCATGAAAACACTGGTGATTCTTACATTCAGATGTTGCTTTTCATTAAATATAGCATTTATTAAAGATCCACCTGTTGATATGATAAGGTCCATTCTAAGAGGTAATTCCTTGTCTTTTATCACCAGAACACTTCTGAAAGTTTCTCGTTCAAATCTCAGTCTGTACCTTTTGGTATCATATGGATGGGATCAACAGACTCCTCTGGTCTCTCCTGTGTTCAGTACTTTGGTAGTTTGTCTCTATGATTCCAGTCAAAATCTCAGTTCCAATCTCTCTAATTCAGGAGGCCTTGCCAGTTAAAAATGAAAGGTCCTAGATGAGAAGTGCTTCTTCTATCCTATTTACATAGCATTTAGGAGGAAAAAATTAATTTTATTATCTTTGTCACACATACTGTTTTACCACACTTCTTGCTTGTCTAAGCACAGTTGTGTCTCCTCAAAATTACATTAGACTTCTGACATGATTATCTAGTAGTTCCTTTTTTAACACTGCAGAAGTGATTAATCTAAAAAGACAACGAAGTGGGAAAATGTCTTCACTAGAACTGTATAAATTTTGCTACCAGTGTTTTTTACCTCTACACGCTGCTGTAACAAGAAATCTGCTTACACCATACAAAAGGTGCTGGAAAGCAGATTCTGCTGAGAGTGATCTAACGGAACTATTTCTACATTTTTTTCCCTCTGATGTGTCCCACACTCTTATCCACATGAGTTTTTTGTTGGTTTTGTGTCAAATATGTCCCTTCAAGTAAAAAAAAAGTGTTGCTGCTATGGACTTAAATCTGTGTTTCTTTATGACTTCTGTTAATCCACTATCTGCAAACTTATTGTGGTCCTGAATTTCCACATTCTGCATTCCATATTCTGTGATTCTCTTTGGGTCACTTGTGCTCTGAAATCCGGTTTCACATCATTTTGCTGCTTCCTCTGAGCAAGTTCTGTCATTTTTCTAGCAGGGTCCAATGGCTTGATTGTCTGTTTGCCCTTCTCCTTTCCCATTTTTGCAAGGCTTATCTTAGTTTATTGGATTTTTATTCAAATGAAATTTTTAAGTACCTGACATTACAGAATCACAATCTCTTGGCTGAAACAAAGCCTAACACCACCTCAGATGAAATAGCTCAAAATAATTTAAAAAGAGATGGGTAAGTATAGCAAGGCTCAAAGAAATATGATTTTATGACACTTTTGGCTTCTCATTACATTCACTTTCTTATTACTGTCCTGTCTATTAAATAATGACTCTGAGCAGTCACACCTAATATCTCCAAAACAAAGATTTTCTGACTTGTGCACCACTGAACCAGGGCAAAGACGCAGCAGGACATATTGTGCCACTGGCTCCATGTACCAGCCCTGTTATTTTCAAATTCTGCCTTTTGTCTGGATTTTGTGACACCTGGTTCCAATGAGCTCCACAAGTGCAGCCAAGAAGAATGTGGCCCTTTCGGAACTTAGTAGCTTTTTTGATGCAGCAAATGTAATAAAGAAACCCAGTCAGATTTCCTAAGATGCATTTGAGAGCCAAGTATTAAACATTGGGTTTTGTCATTCAGACAAAACCAGACAAGCTATGTATAAGAGGTAACCTTTGCATACGGTCACTTTCTGAATAAAGTACACTTTCTGTGGAAGGCTTTCCTTTTCCTAATATATCATTGTGATACTTTGTGTGATTCATAAGGTAAACGCACGTTTTTCACATTAACAATATCAGTGAGAAATATGTACTGCAAAGAAAAAAATTCAGTGTTCCAAGATTTTCATCTCAGCAGCTTTCCTATGCAAAAGCAACTTTTTTTCTTATATATACAATACCAGCAACTATCCCCACATAAAAAATAATTTCATGATTTTTAACAGAATAAAGCTTTAGTTTCATTTTAACTTTTTACTGTCAAAACTATATAAACAATAACTATCTCCAGTCTCATTCAAAGGCTGATAAAAAAACCTGAGGTTTCTTCCCACATTCGTTTCTCCCTTTTTTTCCCCCAGTACACTGGTGATCGGTTCTCAGTCTAACATAAGATATGTAATAGCTATGCAAGGAGCAGCATACCCATATGCTTAGGAGGAACAGCAAACAGCAAATGTTCTTTGCTGTCTTGAAGGTCTTATTAGATGCATAAAATTTAAACTGGAGAAATGTGGTAACAAAAACTTTTGCTATTCATGCTTACAGCAAATTTCTAGCTCACAAGTTGTAAAGTAAAAAGAAAATTCCAGTATTGGATAAAGCATGAGAGAATACTTCCTGGGCTCCAAGAAATGCTCTTTCTTAATTGTAATGTATCTTAAAAAAATACAGAACTCTTATGGGATTCAAAACACTTTCTTGAAAACAGTCATATCAGAAGAGCAGAGCAATAGTGGAGACATATTATCAGGAGTAGACAGTGAAACATTGCACCACTTTCAACCACACTTTTCAGCAAGACCCATAGACTGATAGAGGATAATTGATCTGCTTCCTAAAATGTCTCCCTTTTCTGCATGGGTCTTTCCTGTTGGCCTTGCTTAGAGAAACAACATGATTCTCATAATGAACAAAAATGTGGTAAAAGGCATTTTTGTACTTTTTTTTTTCCATATGCAGCCAGTACTGTCACGAAGATGTCACAGTGCCAGCTAGATATCTGTACCCAAATAAAGAACTGCCTGTCCCATGAGAGACTAGGTAACACTGAAGACACTATCCAGTGGAAAAAGGTACAATATTCCAGAAGGATGCTGAGAAACCTCTTGTTCTAGCTTAAGGCATCATAGGTCATTGCCTAAGACGCTGCTTTAAACTGCATACCACAAAATGCTCACAAATCTATTACGTCAGATATTTAATCAGAGAAATTATTTTCTGTTCAAGCAGAATACAAAATGAAACTGCAAATTTTCATAGCACTGACCATGAAATACATCCTATTTCTTAAGTACCCACCTTCTGAATGAACCTCAAGATTTATTCAGTTTTACCTGAAGGGTAAATTCATACATCTGTTGTTTCTTAGCCTTATGGGGGAAAGAAGTAAAAACTAATTCATTTTACTGAAGTAAGACAAATTAATTTCAAACGATAGAACAAACTTTATTTTAGGAATGACCTGAGATAATTAAATGGTGATGTGAAAATATTTGTTTAATGTCCTTTGAGTCTGTTTTCGCTTAACCTCTTAACCACACCAGCAAACTGTGCGTGGCATTCCCATCAGAAAATTAGCATATTTTCTTTAAGAGCCAAAGGAATGTAACACAAATATGGAAATAACAGAAGTCAAAACTAAATGGCTTGGTACAGTATTTTAATAACCAGTCATTACAATGATGAAAAGGAAAAAGCCATTACTAGTTAGTAATGTTGTTTTTATTTGCTGCGCTCAACAAAAAGGTTGAAATGTAAACAAGCAGCACTAGTCAAAGCACAAAAGCAAACAAACAATTTCACCAAGTAAGCAAGCAACTCAGGTGGCTTTGGGATTTGGATCTTCTAGGAGCCAAGTTTATACTCTCACAAGGAGGGCATCCTTAACAGGACCTTAACAGGACTTAACAGAACTTAAGGGTTCCTTAACAGGACCATTGATCTATCAGTTATAAAATTTACTGGGAATTGTTTGTTGACATTTTTTTGATCTAATTTATATGCTGTGGGAGCCACTGCTAGTGGGAAAACCAGAATATTTAAAATAAAAGTACCCCAAGGACATCAATGACAAACTTAGGAAAGGGATTATGGTCTGTCGAAAGAGGAGATTAGGGCTGCATGCAAGAGACTTTTAATCTTCGGTAACAATGAAGACATAGTTTTGCAATGACAGTTTTTAGTGCTGCACATACAGCATGGCCTTCAGGCGTGTGTGGTGCTGTGCAGATTCTTTGTCCACAGGATAAACCTTGCCGTCGTGTTGTAACAGAGGAGCCTGCAGGTAGCTCATTTGTGGTACCAGCAGTTACACCACTTGTGTGTCCTTGCCTTATCAAAAAGTGCAACAAGAAGTTCTCACATGAACATCTTTTCTGTTTGACATTAGAACTTATGAGTAGAGTTGTTGCCTTGTAAAAAAAATCCTGTTGTATGTCAAATGCCCAAAATGGAGTAACCCTTTGCATGGCACGCTGCACATTCATTGGAGGCTTGTTTGGGGCTTCACAGCTTGGCGTTTCCAGCATCTACAAGGAATTATGATTTCTTTATTGTATTAGCTCTAACAAATAGCCTTTTAAATGATACTTCACAGAATCTGAGCATCTTTCTTATTGAGATAATAACAGAGCAGCACTTCCCGGTGTGAAACAGCTAACACAGAAGAGTGGTGTAACGGAGCTTAGAGAAGGGAGAAGGGAGTGAGGAGGAGAGATGTTGATGAAGTAACTATAAAAGAGAATGTAAGCAGGAGCTGGGAAAGGTCAAAACGACAAAACTTCAGGAAATCTACAGCCACCACAGGCATGAAGTAACTTATAAACGAGCTAGCATTAAACTAATTGGATCATGTGTGACAGTCCAATGCAATAACAAGCATACCGTGAGCTAGTTAATAATTTCTCAAGCAGCTTGAGCAACTTATTTTCAGGTTTGTGTTGCTGTAGCTAGTCTACAGTATTTACCTGAACTTTGTCAGTGAAAGGCTTGGATATCTTTACATTATGTTGTAAATACACTAATAGAAACACGAAGCTGAAAATCCTTTTGAATGGGAGAGTTGAATCAATGTTTCAGATTAAGAAAGGATGCAAAGGGAGGAAATATTAAGAAAGGTCATCACTTGAAACGAGTCCTTTCAACAAGGAGGGTGGAAAATTCCTGAGACAAGAGGCAAAATCATTCAGGAAATGCTCATGCAAGAAAAGATGACAGGTGTTGGATAACAATCTCAGGTAGTTCCCCAAGTAGCTTTTCAAAATCACAGAAAATTATGGAGTTTTTTCCAGGATACCATAGCCAGCAGAACATATGCTTCATGTATTAGTGTAGAGTCCAAGTTCATGGAAGCTTTTGGAGACATGAGGAACATATTTTGCCCCAGGTCCTTTTGTTTTCCAGCCTATTCTGATCTATTCCTTAATTTTGTTTACTAACAATACAGTGCATTAGCATGTGGTACAGCTTCATCTAGATACTATGAAAATTAGTAAAACAGTGTCTTTAACTAGGAAAAGTTTGTTTTAGCTTAAGCCATCGAGCCCAGCCTTCATATTTTGAATATTTAAATTGCAAATAAATTAAGCGCTGAATTAAAGCATACCAATTAGTATGTTAGCCCTTTCATTTTGCATTTCAAATTGTAATCCATTAATTTCCTAGAACACAGCAATTAAAAAGAAGAAATAACAGAAGAGCTTCTATAAACATTTTTGCTTTTGAGGATACAAAAATACATAGTTAGGTAACAGATCTAGAAATCAAAATCTCTCGCCCCCATTTCTATGACATGTGTCCTAACTCTAGCAAATTATCTGTGTCTCAGTTTTCCTGCCTGCTGCCTGTGATTATAAATAATTTGGTCACATCATTTATGAGAGCTATAACAGTGGTAGGGAGCAGTCTCCGTGACATTCAAAAGTGAGAATGTGGAGGCTGCACTGATTGCTGAGGAAACAGCAGGAGCAAACATTGGTGGAGAGAAATTGATGCAATTTTATACTGGAACATCATTGTTCACCTCAAAATGTAATCCTAGCTAAGTGCTCTGTTTATACATTCTCTTGATGCTCTAAAAACTGCCTAAATGGAAATCCTCTGGTGATCTTCACTGACAAGACCCATGCATATAAATTCACAGAGTGTATATAGTCCTGCCAAATTTCCCAGCATCCAGTCACTGAACCACAGCACTGTGCCTCTGCTGCCCAGCCCCATGTTTCCCCCCAGTGCAGTCAGGTAACAAGTGGGGCATGCAGCAGAGAGAAGAGCTGAAAGGCATGCCTCAGTCCTACAATTCACATAGACCTATTGTAACCATACAGAATAATTTATAATTCTCTTATTACTCAGAGACTTGGGAAGCTGCCATTTTGTCTGGCACACAAGTAAATGCAAAAGCTGAAACAAAAAAAGATAAATGCAGCTGATGAAAGCTTCTGCTCTCATTTACTTGAAGTTTTCATTTATTTGAGCAACCTAACATTCTCCACTGAGTGGAGTAATTCCTGGCTTATCCAAGTTAAATGAGAGAAGAACTGGGCCTCGTGAGACTAGCTGGAAATGTTTTGTGGATGGATGTTTCAAAATGGTACATACTCAAAACAAACAGCTCCAGATGCTGCTCTTGATACCAAGGGAAGTTAAACTTTGTGATCATTTGTTTAATTTTGTTCATTCAAGCAAATATAAAATAGAGCATTAATCCTGCAGTCATAGTCTTAGTCACCATTGTTTGTCATATGCATCCAAGAAAACAAGCAAAAAGACCAGGAAATGAAGTAAAGCAATACCAAAGATAGAAAACAGATAAATTTGAAATGTTGTCATAGCGGAGTTCTATGGTATCTAAGTTTCTTGGGGTTTTTTTTGCAATTTGGGCAGATGTTTTCAGTATGCAACAGATTGGTTCATGGTTTGTTTGCAGAAAACTATCACTCTTGTAATGCTCTCTTAAGCAAGAGGGAAAGTGGCACTTAATAAAGGAAATTATTATAAGCAAATTAAGCCCTTTTGCTTTAGTGACGTTATCCAATGAAGGGAAGGAAGAATGAGTTAAGCACTTTGGTCTATTTGCATTCCTTACACATAAAAGAACTGGAAAATTATGCATTTTATGGCTGGAACACTATTGGTGGAGTTGGATTCTCCTTTTATTTTGATGTACATATGCTGAGCTATCACTTCATACAAAACTCAGCACAAAAACTCCTCACAGGTAGAACTCTAGATTTCAAGACTCCATTTCAGTGGTATGTCTTGAAATGTTTTCCTCCATTTGTTGCCTTAAGACCAAAGGATTTTACAAATTTACATTAAAGAAGAAAAATGTATCCAAGACACAAACAGCTTGATTTTCATAGCTTTATGTTTAGTTCTGTGTAAAACCATGCATTTGAGCTGCTAAGTAACTCTCCTTAATGCTTTTCATGTGATATAAAATGACTAAGATAAATAATATCTCATGAACTAATAAAGAACTGAACAGTCCCTGTTAGTTCTCATACTTATTTTACAGGCTGTTAATTTGATTTGTGTGGTTTACATATATGCAAAACATCATGTACAAATCTATGAAGTCATATATTCCAATATACTTCCAATATGTCAAGGCCTAATGCAAAGGCAAAATGCCTTCCAGGAGACTTTCAGACTGACAGGAAAAATGCCAGCATGAAAATCAAGTCAGTACTTACTCTTAACACTGTTCCCCATCATCTCCTTCCCACTCCTCCCTCTGGTCTGCTAACACCTCTCCAGAAGGGAACACAATTTAAAAATCCAGCATAAAACTGCATGTAGGCAAAAATCAGTATTTGACATGAACACACTAGATCACATAGCATTAGTATCACTTCAGTTGCCCTTAGAATTCCAGTGTTAAAATATCCCATTCAGATAATCAAGATAAGCATAACCAAGCAGGATAACTCAAGTACATTGTTAAAGAAGTAGATTTCAGACTGAGTGTTTGTACTCAGTGTGGAAAAAAAACACCATTTAGAATTCTGGAAAGTATTCCCAGCTAAGTTAAGTAAAACAGTGGAGTTTTTAGTTCCAGAAAACTGCTAGAAATGTCTCAGCTCATTCCTGATGCAACACATGCTTCCACGTTATTCCCCTTCCTTCTCTCTCCCCTACCCTAGTGACGTTCTGGGGCTTCTACCACACAAAGCAATCAAGGATCGGTAAGCTCCGTTTCAGCTCTCTGTTTAAAATGGAGATTTGTGTAGAAGGGTGTACTGATGAGGGAATTAAGGTGCTTCCTTCTGGGCTGTGAACTAACAGACAGCACTGGTGCCAGGAGCAGCTGACAGAGGTTATCCCACCAGCCTGAGGCAGGCAAGGGAGGGGTTTTACCCATTGATGCTTGACTTTATTCATGTGGGGACATATCCACCTGTGGAACTAGTGACATTTATACTGGCATATATGGAAAGATACAGTGACATAGACCAGCAGCAAAATGGATATGTCAGAGGCATTTTGCCTGTGCTAGAAGCCTGGAAAGGTTGTTGGCTACAGCAGCAGCAGGTGCCAATAGGTAGACAGGAGTGTATATGGCAGTCTTGGAATAGCAGCAACGCTTGTCTCGCTCCCTGCCCTACCATTTCAGGTCTTACCCTTCTCCCCATCCCCAAAACAGGAGCGTCTTGGCCAAAACATGGTGGTAGAATTTAGATTTTGCTTCCAGTGCTGAGAAGGTCTGAGCTGCTCTGCTGGCACAACAGCTTTCTGTGGTACTGCCGAGAGACTACGAGCCAAATGATGCTCTCTCTTTCACTGCATTTGCCAAACTCAAAATGAAAGCTGAAAGAAATCTTTTTGAGGGGATTTACTGCAATAATAACACCACACTGAATTTGGCTGAGATATGATATTTTATACTGTAGAAGAGTTCTAAATCCTATAAAACCATGGTAATAACGGAAACAATGAAGACTGCCATAATATGCCAATTATCTTTGGAACTGATACTCATTCTTAAACAGTATCAGTGTTCATTCATAGTGACCCTGCTTGGTTAGTCCATTCCATGCAGGGCTCCTGTAAAGTATGTGACTTCTTGACATCTGTTTCAAATCTATTTTTATTTTCTGAGTAGGCTGAGCTAGTGTCTGTTCAGATTAAAATAGCAACCATAGCAGGTTTTACCTTTAGACTTACATTTCTGACAGCTTAATCCCCTATAGTTCTGGAGGGTTTTTTAGCTGGTTTACTTTGGAGGACTGAGAAAAGGTAGTCTATCTGGAATCAGGAAATGATCAGCTGAAATTGTAACAGGAAGCATACTTATAAGACAGTTTCCTCTGAACTGATAAAAAATAAATGAAAACCTAAAGTTTATTTGTGTTTTCTTTAAATGGATCCAACTGCATAAATTTCCATTGCCTGTTCCTGTAACGTTGTGCCTTATTGATTGTGCAATGATTAGAAGGCAGTCTTCTATTTTAGCTTTGCATAAAATCACACAATAATTTTTTTCACTTTAAATACAGAAGAAAATTATTTTAAAAGTCTTCAAAAAGTGTTGTAATTGCAAATTTGAACATCAAAATTTCAAAAATGCCAAAGTTAATTTTGTTCAGTCATCCATAACTTATGCCTGTCATATATGTATGCAGCATTTTCTGATGAGTCTCCATTGATGACAGCTTGCCCAAAGTCTCCTAAGCTTTACAGCAGTGAGTTTGTGAGATGAAGCCAGCAGGATCAAAAAACCACTGTGAAGATGGAAGCAATGGAAAGAATCTATTACCTGGTTTTCTGGAGGCCAGCACAGGGCTTGCATTGCCCTGGAAAGAGTCACTGTGATTTAGGCAAAAGGTTTTCTGATTCAGTGTCCCTCTACAGGTTTCATTAGACTTCTACACCATTGTGATGCCAGTTATAATTTAAGAGCTGCTTCCCTAAAGAAGGGTCATATAGAAACAGCATGAACCCTTTTACAAGATGAACACATCATTTGTGGCTGGTGGCTTACTTTTAGATTCGCATGGGACTGTGAATGCAAACTGACTACATACCGCTTGTTTGTTACTGGGACACACACTTCCCTAGACACAGGCCCCAAGCGAGAGTGAAATTAGGAGCTATGGTCCTTTACATAGAATCATAGAATAATTTAGGTTGGAAAAGACCTTTAAGATCATCAAGTCCAACTGTTAATCCAGCACTGCCAAATCTACCACTAAGCCATGACCCTAACCACCACATCTACGTCTTTTAAATACCTCCAGGGATGGTGACTTAACCACTTTCCTGGGCAGCCTGTTCCAATCCTTGACAACTCTTTCAGGAAGAAATTTTTCCTAAAATCCATTCTAAACCTCTCCTGGCTCAGCTTGACGTCATTCGCTTTTGTCCTAATGCTTGTTACTTAGGAGAAGAGGTGGACAACCACCTGCCTACAACTTCTTTTCAAGTAGCTGTAGAGAGCAATACGGTCTCCCCCGAGCCTCCTTTTCTCCAGGCTAAACAACCCCAGTTCCTCAGCTGCTCCTCATAACACTTGTGCTCCAGACCCTTCACCAGCCCTTCTCCGGACACGCTCCAGCATCTCAATGTCTTTCTTGTACTGAAAGGTCCAAAACTGACCACAATATTCCAGGGGCATCCTCATCAGTGCCAAGTACAGGGGGACAATAACTTCCCTACTCCTGGTGGCCACACTGTTGCTGATACATGACACACAACTTTCCTGAATCTGCTTGCTTGTTTGAAGCAAAACCATATCAGTATGCTGAAAAATTAAAAAAAAAAAAACAAAAAACAAAACCAAACAAAACCACCAAATAAACAAACAAACAAACAAAAAACCCTCAGAAATAAGTATAATTGCTAAAAACAGAGTGATAAGAGGTACGATATATTCCAGGATGTTCCAGATTATGTTTCCATCTTTCTAATTTCCAGATACAAAAGAGCGCTTGCAAGAAGTAAATCCCATCCTGTTCCACATATCAATGCAACACTACCAGAATTAAGCTAATGGCTGGTTTCAGTGGACATACTATATCATTCCCAATTCGCTTTTATCCCTGGGCTCTAGCTTTTACAGTCTTTGTCTGACACCTGCTTCTAAATTAATCATGTAGTATCCGGCATTTTTCCCATGTAACCATATGCACTTTATTTTTCCAAACTTTTCTGCAAACAGTTTAAATTGTTTTCAGACTTTCAGTCTATACTTTAAGAGCTGAGATGGTAGGTTTTTTCAGCTGAACCAATCACACTATTTTTCTCCTTCCCACCATTTCTCTTCTCCAGAGTAGAAGTGGAAGCATGGAACAGTTCTCTAGAAAGCCCTACCCAAAGATTTAGAGGCTGATATGCTCTCCAGCTCAGTTCCTCACACTGTGGTTTGACAGGTTAAGTATTCCTTTCTGTATTATTCATTATTAAAGCCACCAATGGAATAAAGACTTTTTGAACCATTTGTTCAGTCTGTTCGAAGAAGCTTAGCATTCACCCCATCTGGCAACTGTCCTTCTATCAGTGTCACCTTTCTCCAAGCATGATAGGATGTTGCCACTGCTGAACACAGATCCCATCCTATAGAGGTTCTGTATTCTCACAGAATTATTGAAACTCCCTTATTTTTCCACATGCTATAGATGAGGTGTCAGAAGTTCAGTCCTGAAGGTAGAATTTGCTCTCAAGAAAACTTCCTTTCAAATAATTTGATTTTTGATTGCAGTCTTGGATACAGTCTAATGTTGGAAAGAAACTGCTCAGAGTTTTATATACATTTTTCCTGTTGGGCTTAGGGAGAAAAAAGAGAGTTTGAAAGGCTGCCACACAGCTTGCCACCATTGCTAACATCCTAGAAGTATTTACAGGATATCTTAAAAAAAAAAAAAAAGAAAAGAAAGAAAGAACTGAATGTTCTCAGCCCTTCTGACCATTTCTTCAATGTCATCCAATGTCATCAGTAACCCCAACTATTCTTTTTCATAGAGTAGTTCTTTCCATTCTTTCCTCACCTGTATCTAACACAGACCACAATCCAGATTTTTTTCCTAAGGAGCTTCCAGTCTAGCCACTTTTCTATAAAATCTGGCTGTGATTTATTTATTCCTCTCCTAAGGTCTCATTTCCTCTCATTTCCCACTACTGCATTGTGCAAAAGATGATGTAACATGTCTATTCTTAACCTCAGCTATGTCTGTGACACAGTTCTTTTTTCATGCTAGGGGGACTGAGCTACATATGTTAGCTTTTTCCAGACATAAGTCTATTTCTTTTCCTTCTTCTGACCCTCACTATTTTCTCAGAAACTAGGAATGTGACCTAAATGCCATTTATTTTTTTCTTGTCTTTTCTGAACTGTTGCCATATTAAACCATTTGATATTATAGATATTAAAGTAAGCCTCAGTAACTTGCTGAAAAATGGTCTCTGCAGTGCTTTGTTTCATACAAATGGAGTTCCTTCTCTAATAGGCTTCAACTGCTGAAAAGACAAGAGACAAAGGGCAGGGACAGGGGCAGAACATGCAGAAGACTGATCCCAGTGGTGATGTGCAAATATCAGCTCCTTTTTCTTTGTTAACTCCAGATGTGTCTCCATTAGAAGGGAAACTAGTTAATAAGAAAAGGAAAGAGAAGAGAAGAGAAGGCAAAGGCAAGGCAAGGCAAGGCAAGGAAGAGAGATCTTCAGGTGAAAAGTGTATGCTGAGTATTTCATTCCAGAGAATCTGAAGGGATTATATAGATACTGAATCTCCGAATATGTACAGCAGTCCCTTTCAAGACTAAAAATAGCACCTGAGTTGTAGTTTGCAGTTTCAGACATGTATGCTTATGCTGCTTCCATTCTGATGTAACGGTAATAACCTTTTCTCAAAAGGGAGATGATCCACAAGGGATACAAGGTTCAGCTGAATTTTGCATTAAAAACTTTACATGCTTATAAATTGCAGTCTGTCTTCTAGCAGCAGGGCTGACTTTGTCCAGTACTTGCTGGTAACAGAAGTTCTTAGGAGATTACAGTGGCTGCAAAGGCGCTGTGAAGTAGCCATAATAGCACCATTTGCTAGTAAATCAAGCATACCGTTCTTAGCACTTACCAAATTTTCTATACATAGGCTCTGTGCACTGGTCTAAATCTTCACCAAAATTAACAAACCGAAATCATCAACTGACTTTAAAAAAGTGCATAACAAATTACTATTGAAATGCTCATGACTGAGTACAACAGTGTTACCCTTTCTCTTTCTTCACCAAGGTCCTCTCCAAACGCCTGAGCACTCCTGGCACGTGTACCTCTCGGAGCACCTAACTGAGGGAAAAAGCACAGCTTCCCTCCTAGAGCCGAGGGAGCCCTCACTGCTTGGGTACAGGCATACTCCAGAGAAGTGCAAAGGGCACGTTTACTTTAAAGCATATGATCAGTCCCACGAAAATCAATGGTGCTTGAAGTTAATCATGGTTTCAAGTTCTTCACTGAACCAAGTGTTAAGCCAAGGATCTGTCAGTTCAAATACCTAAGCTGATCTCCACTACCACAATGTCTCAGGAAATAAGAAATGACTTCTCAGCAAAGACAATGGTAGACCACACAAAGTCAAATTTAAAGTGCAGACAAGAGAGTGCAAAAAGGCAACCCACAGAAGAATGTGACCTGCTATAAATTAAGACAACTTTTGAACTCATACACGAACACAAACATAATTCCATTTGTTCTAAAGCATTTCATCAAAAGTCCACTGCTCTTTTATAGAATTACCATAACTTGTAGAGTGAAATACTGATTTTACTAGTTTATAGCTTTGGGTTTTCCAAAACCAAACTATAACCAATGAAATACAAGACCTCTGCAATGGAACATAAATAAATAAATAAATTTAAACAAATAGATAAATAGAAACAACAATGACAGCTAAATAAGCAATCTGAAGCCATTCCAATTCTAAATCATACTAACATTTTTACCAATTGCAAGTGTTTAATGAGCAGACCCATTTTATAAGGGGACTCAATTGCCAATTTTGTAACTGAAATGAATCAAGTTGGAATGAAATATTATACATTTAATCTTTCCAAGAGAAAAATCATTTAATGTACACTTGGCATTTCTCCAGCCATGAAATATCTATGCTATCGTCAGGCCAGTAGAGTAATTTTTCCAACAATAAATACAGTATATGGGTTCTCTCAAGTGCCTTCAACTTCAGTGTTTCATTATCAGCTAACAGGAAGATTCAGGATGACTATGATTAGTATAAAATAGTGCAACTCAGCCATTGTAACAAGGTGAGGGTCTGCTGTTGGGAATACTTGGAGAAAAGGTGAGACAGAAGTTGAATCATCCACAACACTTCTATAAGGTATACTCTGTAGACACATACTCCAACATAACATACTTATGTGTTTGCCACAAGCCAGCCAGTGAAAACAGGGCATGGGACTAAGGAAGGAAGAAGGGCATACATTTTTTTAATTTATGTATGCATCTGAAAACAAAGTTCTCAAGGTTAAACCATCTGTTCTCTTGGGATTTCAATGCCTAGACACGGCTTCCTAGAGGACTTTCTCTACAACTTGTTACGGGGGCTGAGTTGAAACTGACTGGTCTGTAGTTCCTGATTTCTCCTTATTTAAGGATGATTCATCCCTTTTGGAAGATGAGTGCAATGTTTGCCTTGCCATTGTTCAGCAGCAACAGAGGTCAGCCTTGCAAGGACCTCAGCCAGTTCACCATGTCGCACTCCACCTGGTCTCACAAACTTAAATACATTCAGTTTACTCAAGCTGTGCCAACACTGTGCCTCCTTTGCCACGAGTAGTGTCTCTCTCCCCCCAGATCTGCTGCCAGGTACAGAGAACTGAGAAGGCCAAGATTAGCCATAGTGTCTATCATTCATTCCTGTAGCCGCGTTCCCTTTCAAGTCCTCAGTGTCAGAGCGACCTTTGTCACTGTGTATAGACAATGCGTTTTCCAGTCTGGAGATCATCTTTCAGAAGATCCCCTCTTACCTTTTTTTACTAATGTGTCTTTAGACAATGGGAATTTTCCTGAGTATCCTGTCAAAAGAGCTAGACTCTCTTATATGTAATATGTGAATATCACCTTCAGCATTAGTAACTGAAAAAGCTGTTCAAAACATAATAAATATCTCACACTGGGGATTTCTCATGTCTCACTGCTAGACAATTACTTATTTCAAATGTTATATTCTGTCCCATTCAAATTAATATAATAGATGTTAAAGCAGCATGTTTTCATGCTCAAAATAGTAGTTTGCCTAATCATTTTTAAGAAGTTTATTCAGTTCTTCAGAGAATAAAATTTTGTAGTTTGATATGGAAAACCAAGAGGAAAAAAAATCTTGCTTCATTACTTCATAAAGAAATCAAACAAAATATTTTATTTTAAAACACGATTAATAATTTCCTGCCATTTATTAAACAGCAGAAAACTACCTGTTACTAAGGAGAAAAAATATTCACAAAGAGGTTCTAAATGTCATAGAAAACAAATACAGCTGAAATCTCTTTCCTAACCTCCTTTACATCACATATGGCTTGCAACAGGGTGCATATACTATTGCATGCACCTGCAATTTCTGTCTCAAAAATAAAATTAGAAAAAGAGCTTTTTACTCCCCAAATGAAACCAGTTGGGAGTTAAAAAAAAAAAAAAAAAAAAAAAAAGAGCTTGCATTTTGGTTAAGTATATACTTACATACTCTGTGGTTAGATGCATGAATTTGGTGCATGATGTTCATGCGTGCACACTTAGGGGGAACTGTGCACACTTAGGGGGAACTCCTGGCTGTAAAGAGCTAAACTTTTACTATAACTTTCTTCACATCTGTCATGCAATGACAAGCACTTTTCATGCCTAAAATAAGTTTCATGAGTCAGAGGTGATAAACAGCAGGTTTTCATGCCTATGTGTCCATTGAACCTGCCGAGTTGCAGAGGTCCTTCCTTTACATTGGACAATGTTCTGGAATGACCTAATAGATTTGTGCAAGTTCTGTGCTTACAGTAATTGTGTTGGTTTAGAGTATCTGTACTTGCTTAGATAGGAAAAGTGAGCTTATATAAGCCTGTCAGTGTAGAAGCTCACTATGATAAGGTGTTTGGTTTTTTTTTTATTATCTATTCAACAGCTACCAGAGTCATTATCCAAATTTGAAAACAACCTGAAACTGGGTAGGAAGCTGATAAAACAGACTTCTGGCGTTCTCAGAAAACCTTTCTGTTCCTTGAATAATAGAAGGGAAAAAGGCGGTTTCTGCTACAAGTGAAAACTTGTTCTATATGAGTGCAGAGAGAAATGTGTAATTTGGGTAGGGTGATACCATTAGCTATAAAAAGATCATTGCACAAATCGAACTTTCCTCTGCAGCAAAAATTAGTCAGAAAGGTTTTACAGCTATGTAAACAGAGCAGAATAATAGCATTGTCATTATAGGACATATGCTAAACTATATCACAAAAATTGTGACCTCATAATAATCCAAGCACAGAAGGAAGACATCCTTCTTTAACATCTGTGTAACAATTCTGGGAGTCCAGGCTGTTGACGTGATGAATGGCATGGAGATGTCCTTGTGTGAGAAGGACTACAGAGCAGGTAGTACTGCAAAGGGGCAAGACGAATCTTACTGCACAAATATTGCAACTAATCCTGTAATTTGCCTTTAGAAAAACTGAGTGACTGGAAGAGAGATGAGGGAGAGGAAGTAACAGTTCACATCAACGATGCTTCAGCCACGGAGGACTCCAGGCTCTGCACTATGGAAGTGTAGGACAAGGCCTCAAGGACAAGAGTCCAAGTACTGATAGCCTGATGAATAGAGACTTGTTAGAACTTGTAGGGCACAAGACCTGGGAGCAAAGGAACAAGCTAACTGCAGACCCCTGAACCGTTACAGCTGAGGAGGCAACCAGACGGACAGAGAAACAAGTAGCCAGATAAGGGAACGGATGGCGCCAATATGTAATCAAGAAAGCCGCGTAGAAAGAAACTCCCTAACCTTGGAATAGAAATTATTGCTAGGTCAAGATAAACTAGTAAGTACCTATTGTTCTAACGGTGTGCCTTAAATATCAACCAATCAGTGTTTTTTACGCTTAAGATTTAACCAATCAGTGTGTAATATGTAGAAGGTAGAAACGTATATAATTGTAAGAAAATCACTAATAAAGGGACAACTTGCTTGCATCAAGCTGCGTCCCGTCTCTTCATTCGCCGCATGGAAGTTTATGAACAAAAGTTCTGACTGTTCCTTAAACCACAGCTGAGATGCAATAGGAAGAAAGCCAGTGTTCCCAAGTGTGACTTCAACTCAAGGGGTCTTTGCTGGACAGGTTGAGTAGCCAAGAGCAGACAGCACAAGGTAACTCAGTATCTGGGCATTATTCCTACTGGCAGAGCTGGGGCAATGACTTATATAAAAAAGATGCCAGTGATCTTAAACTAGTTAGATTTCAGTTATGAGAGCAGAACACAGCACTAATATATTATCAGCATACCTGAACCCTGAAGTGGCCACTTTTGCCAAATTTGAAGCAGGTGATGATAACTGACAAAGCTCATGTGTTCAATGTGGAGTGTCTCAATAAAAGCCAGGAATTGTTCCTGAATGTCCTATGGACTATCCCATAAACCATAATTCTAAGGACATGAAAAAAGGTTATTCTGGGTAGGAGGCCAGTGTAATTAAAAGGAGATGTTGAAGGCTGATGAAACAGAAGGAAAGCTAATATTGAGAGGACTGGATTACAGGTACATGTCCATCTGATGGCTCTGGCAAGAAAATTAATTACAATGCAGAAATGTCCAATAGATATTTACGTGCTGTACGTGGAAAGAAGCATGAGGTTCTATGTATCCCAGATGCTGTCTCTGCTGTAATAGTAATTTTACCATGTGCAGCAAAGAAAGATGTAAAGGAACATCTGTTGAAATTAAACATTTGCAAATCAACAGGCCCAGATAACTGACACCCAAGAGCCCTAAGAAAACCAGCTGGGAGCTTTCAGAACAGTTCATGTGATATTTCACAAGTCCTGGGAAACTGAAGGAATTCCAAGCGATGGGATATTTACAAATGTGGTTCCAATATTTAAACACCATAAAATGAATAATCCTGTGAATTACAAATCAGTTAGCCTAACTTATAGAAAGGCTAAAATAAAGGTATTTAAATAGATTCATAGGTACATGCAAATAAAGATAAAACTTGGTATTTAAATAAATCGACCTTGTTCACAGACTGAAGTCTTGTCAGAAATAAATTCATGGTCTTTATTGATAGTAATACAAATCTGGTTTCCAAAAACAATGGCATTGACTTAGTGTATTTGGAAGATTGCACATTCCGATGTTTTACAGCCAATACTTGAGTTATTACTGTACGACATTTTCAATATTGCATTATACACTGACAGCAGGAAAAAAATTAAATTACTTGAAAACTGTCTTGTTGACAGAGCTCAGCACACAGTTTTCAGAGCTAATATGTAAACGAGAAAGAATTACTAATAAAATTTCCTGGGCCAGTGCTAGGAAGTATTTTTATCTTATCACATCTTTCGGGTAAAAATACATTTTTTTTAAAAAAAAGTGCATGACAGTAAGTAATGAGAACAAGTAAACAACACAAAACATACTAGATCATTTTCTGAAGTGGTACAACCAGGTGCATTCAATACAACTGTACAAACAGTATTACTGTTGGGAGCATACTGTGTGAGCTGTGGAGCAGAACGCAGTTTTCAGAGTAGAAAACAATGATGCCAAGTCAGATGTATAGGACTGTCGCATGGGAAAAAGCTCAGTTCACCTACTTTAAACAAATCAGGATGGAAGTAGTTTATTGATTTATTAATGACACATAATTAAGCAGTCATCAGTGAACGGTGTATCTCTGTCAGCTGTACATACATACAGCATAAACGGTCAGACCCTCATGTGGAGATGTGGGTGCTCCAGCCATGCATGCACTCCTGCCGCTGACAGCACCCCACCCAGGCACCACTGAGGGCAGGTGCCCCACGTGCACCCCAAGGACAGGTTCCCCCATGCCACCCCTGTGCTGTGGGTCCTTGGCAGGGTGCAGGCTGCTCCTGTGCCCCACAGGGCACTGCTGGGCCCAGCTCAGGTGGAGCTGGGGATGCTGTGTGCCAATGCTTGGCTGTGCCTGCTAGGGTCATCACTCCTCCTCCAAGGCCTCTCCCAACACCCCATTACAGGCTTTAATGCTTCTGAGACACTGCTTCTCGAGTTGATGCCATCTGTGTTTCCAAAGTCTTTGTGATTCACTGGATACTCTTTAATTCTTGCTCTTTAACATAACCAGTTTGGGGCAAACTGGCGCTCAGTTTTCGGTGTCCCATCACATATGCTGTTACCTTCCCGTACCCGGCATTGTTATCAGGCCATTTTGCCCTGGGTTTTGCCGGAGATTTCAAGAGTGCCATAAAAGTAGTCTAGAATTGTGGAATGTCTTGTGCTACATGTGCTTGAGGCAGCCCAACAGCAGATGTAGGATTTTATACTAAAAGAGTTGTCCAAGGGTCAAAGTGGATGGACATTTTGGTTGGAATTTTTGAGGAAAAATGAGTGTAATGTTTTAGAAAAAACGGTTAGTTTTCTGCCTGCATCAGGTGAAGGCAGAGTGAAGGTGGCTGGCTAGGAAAAGCTTGTCCACCACTACAATGTAGTATTCTGTCATCATAGCCCTATAAAACTTATTAATAAATTCTCGAGGTTCAGAGGGTTAGTAGTTATTGCATAAGATGACTTAAAAATGAGGAGAATTTTGATTAAATATTTTTTATCTTTCTCTACAGCGTTATTGATCACAGAGCGCTAATCTTAGGGTTGAAGATTGGAGCATCTTGAGAAAGATGGATCAGTGTTCAGCTGTGCATGCAAAGCCTCCCAGGTGCCTCGCTGAAGCATGCTGCATAAAATTTATACTGGTCATTGGTTCTCTTTTCTTGGAAGGAGCTTTATTTTTTCCTTAGAAAACTTTCCCTTCCTTCTGTTGCCTGATTTGCCACTCAGTGATCATCCAGAACCATATTTGACTCACTGACACCATTTATATTAGTCTCAACTATTTTGCCACTATTGATGGAATAGTGATCTGTAGTGAAATGAAGCTGGGTTAATTAGCATTGATAATATACAACTGTGGGTTAGCTTCAGGGGCGGTGGGTTGGCTGGTTAGATAAGGTGCAGCTGTGGCTGGTTAAGTTAAGTGGTTGAGAGCCAAGGAAGAGAGAGCAGTGGAGGAAGAAGTGGAGAGAGAGGAAGAAACACGAGGAGACAGAACACATGCCCTGGATGAGGTGAAGGCAGCAGAGGGACTGTATGAAAAGTATGCTGGTATGAGATGGCAAAAGACCTTGTTGCAGCCCGCTAGTTTGGAGAGTGCTGCGACAGTGATCTTTTCTGGTTTTTGTTAATCTCTGCTGAAGCTTTGCCAAGGAGAGTAGTGCATTTGGGCAAAATTACTTGGTCTGTAACGTAGAGGTTAAATTTAGAAAAAAATTGAGTTCCTCAATGCTATTTTTTGTCAAAAATTCTATGAAAACATTAATAAGTCTTAAAATCAGAAAATAATTTAAAAGCTTGATGAAAAAATAGGCAATGATTCTGATGTCACAAAATAAAAATTTTTAGAAGCCTGGTATCTAAATCAGAAAAAGAAACTGCTCAGTTTCGCTTAAATGAGCACAGATGGTCAGAGTGAGCATTACTTTGTAAGGAAAGCTTTGCCAGAAAAAATAGTGATAAAATACTGTTTACACTATGATAGTGGGTGGGATCTCTAGCAATTCTGCAAGAGCGTATCCTCATTTGAGACATAACCAATAACCCATTAAAAATTAGAGGCTTTGGATCCAGCTCAAAATCATTGGTCACAAATGGCAATATTAATTAACTCTGTAATATTATTCTGTATTTGAATCAGAAGGGTTGAACAGGGAACTACCAAGAAGAAACCAGAGATCTCATGAGCCATATGATAATAGTGATTTCTGACATGGCAGGGAATTGTGGTAAATAGCAGGCAACAAAGAACAGGATGTGCTAACTAAAGAGCAGGACAAACAAAATATTTGAAACTAGAATGAAACTAGAAGAGCAGAAGAAGAAACTAGAAAAAAAAATCAGTTTTTACAAGTCAGTAGGCAATACTGGAGTGAATTTTTGTAAAATTCTGAATTTCAGTCTTAATTTTTAGCTGAGTTTACATATTTCATACCTTAAAATGTTTAAATATTCCTCCAGAGAAAAAAAAACTTATGAGTGGCAATTCTGTAGTAGTTAACATTATCAATGCTATTATATGCTTAGTCTACTGATTTGAGAACATTTAATCTTAGCAAATAGACTTCAGACCCATCACAGAAATATTTCACCAGAAGTATCATATATTGAATTCTTCCTGTTAAAATTTAAAAGCATTGATAAGCAACTGATAGAGCATTTCTTCCTATTCACCTACATATTACTGTAAATAATGGAGGTATTTCCTTGTTATAAATTAATGTCTAAAAGCCACTTTAGTATATTTTGCTCAATCAATCAGCAGTATGCCATCATGTTCCTTATTAACTACCTTATAAATTCACCTTTAATTCATATTCTTTTATATTTTTGTTTCTTTTCCTCATTCTCCAATTATTTATTCTTCATATTCCCCTTGTCTATTTTTAGAATGGCTTCTCACCCAAAGTAAATTTTTGCAGTTCTGATTTTGAGGTATTTGGTAGGATAAAATGGAAAAGATTTAGGTTTTCAATGCTTTTTTTCTATTTTAAGAGCTCAGTTGTCTGTGCTGTATGCTGTGCCATAATCTATAAGCAGCCCATATAGAGTTCTTCTCCCTGAAAAAATTTACTGTTTGGTGCTAATGACAGGTTTTTAGATCCTTTATCTGCAGTGCACACAAGGGTACCTAGGGCTGCCCCCAGCAACGCAGACTGGACCGTATTAGCTGACATTTACATTGGTGAAGCTAAGGGATATTGGTGGTAGGCTGCCTGCATCCATTCAACCTGCCCAGAGGACCTCACAGCCACCTGATAATTATTCCAAATGTTTTTTCCCCTCTGTAATGCACGTTGCTTCAATTTAGTTGACTATACAACTACAATTCTAATTCAACCAAATTCAGCAGCAACCCTGAGCTCCTGTCCTACATGATCTGAACAGACTTTCTGTGGGTGGCTCATGTGGAGGCACAATGAGACTTGGACCTTGTGTCACCACTCAGGTCACTTGTACCTAATGGAACCAGGCAATCAAGCCATTCTTGATCAATGTACTGAGAAAAGACAGGGTTGTCCAAGCAGCAACAGATCACCTTCCCACCCAGGTATTGGTTGCAATTTTGTGTCAGACAGAGAAGTATTCCAGGCAGGATTACATCATCATATAGAAATGACATGACCAGGAATGGGTCAAAAACATCTGGCTATCCTCAACAGTATCCCCAAGGTCATAAAAGAGTTCACTAACTGTAGCAGGGAAATAGGCAGGATATGCATTGTCTGACACATGACACATATGGTTACTTGAATTGCAGGGATACTCAGTCATACTCCAAGTTTCTGTTAATCGTCACGAAAGTTCCTTACGCCGTGATATGTTACACTAGCTGAGTACCTGACATTTGTCTCTGGAACCAAGGTGACCAGTACCACCAGCGCAACCTTACTTCATTATGAACAACTTCATCTATATCTACACTTCACTTAGTGCTTAGTTAAAATATTCCTGGCAGATACCTGTATAACCAAGCCTTAAAAGCCTCTAACAACGTAGACTAGTATTACACAACCTTTTTACACAATCTGTCTGATATTTCACTATCCTTAGAAAGTTTTCCCTAAGGTCTAACTTAAGCATCTTTTGCTGTAGTTTAAGCCAATTATTTCTTACGCTATCCACTACTATCATATTCCCTTCCGTTGCACAGTAGCTTTTTAAATACTTGAAGTCTATCGTGTCACATCAATCTTCCCTTCTGTAGACCGAACTACTACAATATTTACATCTTTCCTTATCCATTATATTTTCTAGCCTCTGTCTGTGCTCACTGCTTTTCTCTTTCAAACCTATCTATGTGTTTCTTATAGTCCCATAACTGGAGACAGTGCTCCAGCTAAGGTGGTGCTAATGCTGAGCAGAAGGATTTTTTACATGTCTTTCAAAAGACAACTCCCTGTACAGTCTGGTATTCAGCTTGCCTGCCTTGCTATATGCTGTGATGTTGATTCATTTCCAGCTATGATCCACTACAACCTTGGGATCCTTCTCTGCAAGAACCACTAGGCAGCCAGTTGTTTTGCATCCTGCATTTACGTAGCTGACAATTCCTGCATAAATATAGAGTTCTTTGCTTACACTTACAGAATGACATCCTGTTTTTCTCATAGCTCATCTCCAATTTGTCAAGGTCCTGGCTAAATTCTAACCTGGTCCTCTACTGTATTCTTCTAGCTTTGTGTTGTTGCAAATGTAAAATTTCTTCCATCATTCATGTACTTAATGAAAATGTTGACTAGTGCCAAAAACATTGTATAATCGTGGACACAGAACAAAACTTCCTTCTTTGTTTAAGTGGATTGGCAGTCAGCTTCTTTTACCTTCTGTCTAGGGGAAATCACTGGGATAAATAGGATAAATATTGACTGTATTGACTATGCTATTAGCAGTAAACCATACAAACTCTCCTAGGAAGAATTTTATTTTATACTTGCTTGGTGCTTGCACTATATCCCAGCACAGCAGCTTCTGAAATAAAACTTTTTACCTTTCTTAGACCCATTATCAAGATTTGTTTACCACACCATCTGGACATCTTTTCCATTTTTGAAATATGAATGTCTGTGTGGCTGGTTTGGATATCTAGACTAGACACTCAAATTTTTCTGCCTATATTTCAAAGAAATATTTTCACTGCTTATTTTTCTGCTGAGGCATGCCTCAACATGCCTAAATCTTCATGTAAACAATTGTGCACTTTTATATATTAGCTTTTCTCCAGTTATGCAATCTTTGTTCTACAAGTTCACAGGTTTCTTCAAAAAATTCTCAAAGCAGATTAAGCTGCTTTGCATTTGGTCTACTCTCCTCTAGATCAAAATGTTGTCTATTCAGACACTACAACCCTTTATATCACACACACAAAAAATTTTATTTTCTTATTAAAGAATATAGGACCAAAAGGAATTGCAGCAGGAAAGAGTAAATCCTAATTTTCTAAGAACAGCTCTCGGAAAGCTCAGGTAAAAATATTTGCCACTGACCATCTCACCAGGTATACATTCTCTTTTGTCTATTGAAAAGATTTCTATTCTTTATAATTTTTTAACATTTTGAAGTGAATGTACATGTATCTATAAATACATAGACACAGACTTCTGTCTTTTAAATAATGCCCACCAAATTTATTGACGCTGTGGATCTTGTGTGTCTCTCTCTGGCTTCCAGACCAATATATGTTTTCATCCCTTGAGTTAGTTGAAATGTCATAACATTATTTTTCATTTACATTCTGCACATCAGCAAACTTTCCCAATCATTCTGGTTCCTCATGACTTCTTGTAGTTGTGTCAATGAGTCAGAATTTGATCTAAATAATAAGAACTTTTTCTACTGGTACTACTATAAATTTGGGGTTTTTCACTTACTATTCCCAGCCTGATCTGGTGACAGCAGCAGGGACAATCGCACTGTTGTGAGGTGCTAGCATTCATGAATTTTTATGCAGCTCTGAAAAACCATGCTGCTGCAAAAAGCACATGTCAAATCACCAGAGGATAATCCAAAAGCGTAATCAGCAGCTCAGACTACAGCCAGAGCCTGCTTCATGATGACACAGGATGTTAAGATTTTCAACTTCAAGTTTATGACCTGGAATACCAAATGTCCAAGATTTTCATCCTACTGAAAGAAGGGCTTTACCATGATCCGATAAGCAAATAGGATGGATAACTATTCAGAACCTGGCTGTGGATCAAATTATGATAAGAAGATGAAAGAGACATATGATACTCTGCAGCACATTTAAATGAACCAGAGCTTTTACAGCAGGTGGGTTCGGTGCTGAAAGATTCAGAAAAGAAAGGAAGTTTTTAAACCACTAATGACTCCTTCCACTCTTCACAACTTAACATGACAAAGAATCCGTAATGAGATGAACCACACAGGAGTGTAAAGAAACCTGCAGCTGGCTACAGATTTATTTTATTGGCCTTGAGCAGCATGAGAAGTAGAGAGGAAATGTCAGACGAGATAATTGTTTCAGGAGAAAGTCTAAAAGTGTGATGGCTTCCAAGCAATTTCCTCAAGGGAGAGCAAAAGTGGAATTGCTGGAGGGGGTTTATACAGGTGGGACAATCCCACAAGTGATAGCTAGCATTCAAAAAGGAAAATTATTTTCTTGATTCAACTTCACAAACTTGGATGAAGAATTTTGAAACTCAAACAGCATGCTTCAAAATTACAGGAAAAAAAAAAATTACAGGAAAAAAAGTATAGCATCTTCTGAAATGATACTTCAGTGCCATTTCATGCAAATTCACTGGTTCCTACCACAAAGTCCATGACAGCCATTACAGTTATACATGCTTGGATCCCATAAAAGGGGGACTGCTTCATGTAAACCATTTGGGAACTAAGCTGTATTCAGACTAGCTCTGGCACCTACGACGCAGTGGAGTACACAGTTAGAATTCAAACTCAAGAGAATAGTAGCTGCCATCCTGGGCTGCCAGACCTTACGTTTCAGTCTGAAAAAATTCTCCAGTGGCTGAAATACAGGAATCAAGACTTCTCAGTTTTAAGCCCCTGCAGGAAAGTACATTTGAAAGCCTTGTATTACTTCATTTCTAGGAAAATGCCCAGTTCATCAGAATATTCTGTAGCATAGCCCATGAAGAAGCAGGAGCTAGGGGAGACTCTCCATCTCCACTGCAGAAACTGGGTCACTGTGCAGAAATAAATACAGAGTGTATGCAAGAAGCAGAGATATGAAATGGAAACAGAAGATTACTCAGTCATGAGAACATTCTCTGGGAATACCTGAGTTTTTATGGCATGAGCTTTGCATCAAAAGGTCAGTAAATAAAAGTCATGAAGGACACAGACCAAGAGTATCACTTTGCAAAGTCATAGAGTGCTCAAGGCACATACCGAACTCCTATGCCTTAATATATAACAGAAGCATTATTTAACACAACTCTTGGCACAGCCCCTCCTCTTTCTTACATCCTGTGACTTGTCAGTAGCCGGAAGCTTCAAAGGGAAAATCTACGTTGGTTTCTTTTTACCAATGCTGGCTCCCTTCTAAGACATTGCTGAAACTAACAGATTTTCTGCCCCAAGACAAATTACATTTAGCTGCTAGCACAAAATAACTGTGCCAAATGAGACAGTGTTTTGAAATAGTAGGAAGCTGTAAGGAAGACAGTTAGGCTATTGTGATTATATGGAAGGGTTTTGCATAGATAAAATATGGCCTGCCTATAGGTGTTTATGTGAAATGCATGTTGTATTTCTGCTCTTTGCTTATAATCCTATGACTGATCTTAATGCTGGCAACATTTATGCAGGTTTATGTGTGGTTTCACGTTGCCTGCAAAGTTTTTTGTTTGTTTGTTTAATTTACCTTGAAATACATTCCTTAAAACCTGCCTTTAGAGAGATACAAAAGCAAAAAGACATGCTGATTTTTCTAAGACTATTACAACCCAAACGCTAACACTGAAACCTTTAAACAAGGTGTTTTTCTTCATGAGTTCCTGTACAGCAGTGTTTGTTTCACTTTTGTTAGTATCTTTTCTGGGCTGAAACACACTGTGGGTAACTATATTCCTCTTTCTGTCGTATTAATTTCAATAAGAGATTGAAAGAAAGGAAAGAATTCAGCAAAGTTTAATTTGTATACCTCACAAGCTGGATTTAAAATTCCAACAAAATTTGACCTATTCAAGGTCAAATTCACTATGTAGGTGTTAGTTTAAAAAAAAGAATCCAAAACCGACCAACAACCAAATAAAACCCATTAAACCCCGCCCCCCCAAAAAAAATCCAGAAAAACAGCTTTATATATTATACTAATGCATTTCCATTCACTACTTTTACATTAGTTCAAGGTTACCCAAATTCACTATGAAATTTCATTACCAAAGTTCAATTCTTTTTCATATTGGTAAGGGAACCCATAAACAATGGAGCTTAGATTTTTCCACATCACTAATGAGAAAATTAATAGAAAACAATCCTTTCACTAACTCATGAGGAATGCCACTGTGATTTCTGTCCTGTTTAATTTTTCCCCAGGCAATACATCCCATTGGAAACTCTCTTGAAGACACCTCTTGTCTAACTCTGGCCCAGTACCCATATCCTTCTTTGTGGAGGTGTGTTATGTGTGTTAATGATGTCCAAACAGGTCAGATTAATAGCTGGGGGGGAGGGTGTGTTGAATGTTTGTTATCTTGTCAAAGAAGCATTTGGATTAGTTTCACGTAAATCTATGTGGCTTTAAAACACATTTTCCTTTGGTCTTCATCCTTTCTTTCAGAATATGTTCTAGAACCCAAAATACAGTTTCTTGTTCTTAAATATAGATATTTTTATTAATTTCTTTCCTAACAGTTTGCTAAAGAACCTATTAGGTACAGATACGGATCCTTCTGTTTGACATCTTGAGAAGCTGGTGATGCAATCATACTCGTCATGGACGAATTCTTGCTGTAAAGATAAGGACTGTAGGGAATGATTGTACCACAGCTAAAGGTAGTTTCATTTAAGTCCTGCAGAAAGTAATAGGAACCATTATACTCGAGGAAGATTTCATTAGGTTTGAAACAATAAATCTGAGATCATGTGAGATTTAGAAAAACTCACCCAAATCTCCTAAGGCGTGTATTAAAATCACAAGACTTGGCAACAAACTTGATCCATCTCATAAACTCTAAATAAATATGAACAGATGTAGACAGTGTAGTTAACTTGATTGGGAGGTTTATTTCCCAAGAAATCATTTTGAGAATCAGAATTAGACAAAGATCCCTTGAAATCTAATTGATTTTTTTTAAACAACTCGAAAATACTTTAAACATTTTTCCCCTCAGTTTTTTCTAATTATATTTTCCTGTTCTGAAATATTTTTCACTCCCTTTTGACTACATGAAATAATCACTTTATCAGTGATAAAGGGCAATAGATCTTCTAAAGAGTAAACAGTGAAGCTGGGTATAAACAGAGTCCTATCTAATACAATAGTTGAAATTTCTCTAAAAATAAGGGAAATAAAATTCCACTTTAATCACTTTCAGTTACAGCAATTTTGAATGTAACTCAGAGCAATAGGTGGTTAAAATTCCAGAATTTTCAAAGAAAAAGAAGTTAAAGGTACAACAGAGAATTAAAACAGAAGAGAACCAGAGGAAATCAGGAACACACTGTTGAAGCCACTGGAGCCATTTTCTGAAGCCTGCTGTGCTATTGAGATTATCTTCACTGCGATCTGGAGGCCGTACATTTTTAGGAACAGACAATAATCCAAAGACAAGCTATTGTAGCATTGTGTAATGTCAAAAGTTGGGAACATTCTTTTACTTAGCTCTCCCAGCAGTTCGGTCATCCTAGAGTAAAACTTCATTAAATAAAAAGTGCTTTTATCATTTTTCATATTCTTACCTCTTTCATATGTTTTTGATACGTATTTTTTTTCTAACATGGTGCTTCTACAAAGACAAAGAGCTACACAAATAGAAGCAACTATCATCTCAAATGTCATGAACATATGAATTAGAAAATACATAGCTTCCCATACGACTTACAAGGCTCATCTTGGGCCCATAAAGAAAATAAGAGAAGGGAAAAAATTATAGAGATTTTATTTCATCTGATGTGTCTATGATATAACAGACCAATGTGAGCTCTGTCCTGAGTTAGGCTGAAACTTGTCATACAAATGACTACAAAAAAAAAAAAAAAAAAAAAAAAGGCATCGGCTGCCTTTCTACTGGGACACCTCTTGAAGCCTCGGACAAACATTCTTTGCAACTACATGAAATCACTTTAAGAACCAGCAAAGGTGCTGAGCCCCACTCAAGGTCTTGGAGACTAAAGAAATTTGGGAAAGGCTGTCTATTCAGGGGAACTGGAAGAAGATCTAGAGAGCATTTTAGTAATTCAAGAATAATCTTGTCGCCTAAATTCAAAGGACTGGTCAATTGAAGTCCATCTATTAGGTGATCTTTTTCATCATCTCTTAAGTCCATCTAGCGCACTTAGGTACTTGAAATACCCTGCACACCTACACTTTCTAGCCATATCTAGTTGAGTTATCATGTATTATCATCTTTTGCAGTGACTTAAACTCCCTCTCCAACATGAATCTGCAACCCAGAAAGTCATTTCCTCAACTGTCTCTCTTGTGCATCCTCATTTGTGAGGTGTGTTTACAGCATATTTCCCTGAAAGCAGCTGAAAGACCCATGATAAATTGGTACCTTTCAGGTGGCATGGAGAGCTGATCTTTTAACACTTACTTTTTGCGTATGTGGTCTGCTTTGCCTGAACTACTAAACAACAGATTGTTCTGGAAAAAAAATCACTTTCCATACCTCTTTGTTGATGCTGGAACCATGGATAGTCAAAACCACAGTGGTAATGGGTGCTTGACTTAATATTGTAATGACTCAGGAACTTTGCTGGAAAGGCAGAGAGGTGCGGTTCCAGTCATTGTTCTCTTCAGTGTTTCTGTTTTTTATCCAGTGATGATCTGAAGCAAAATGCACAAACAGTTCTGGGCACGTGTCCCAGGAGCCAAGCTTTTCCAAAAGCAGAGCTCTCTAACCACTATGTTACAAAGCCAGTCTGTTCTCCTTGTGTATTCCTGCCTGTACCACAGCGCAGCATCACCCAGAGTGAGGATTGCTTGCTATGCAAGATGTTGGGTGATTTGTGCATCTCCTGCCTGAGAGCCAGGTCTGGGCCAGCTTCCTGGACAAGTACTCTAATTATGAGACCAGTATCTGAAAGCTCTTAATTAGATACTGGGATCTGGTCACCTAAATCCTGTAAGCGGTTTCATGCTCTGAAGTGTAGTTTTGCTAAGATGTTTAAGTTCATACAAAAGAAAACAACCAACCGAAAACGTGAGTTTCAGGTACACTCCTTTTGGGATTTGGGGGGTGGCTGACCTGACATATTAAAACATAGAAAAAATTAAGGAGCTAACTTTCTCATGTGCATAAATTAGCCCCCTTATTCATGGCAGGCAACAAAAGAAAAATTACTACACCTAGGGACACTTGTTGTTTCAGGAATTTCTGTATATCACGATAACCACCAGACTTACCTCTTAACAATGCCACCTTGCAAAATCACGTGTCATTTCACTATGCCTTCCCTTGAAAGGTTTGTCTGAAGATCTAACGATAAAACCATGCTTGAAAAGGCAGCAGAACCACTGGAGAAATGAAAATTAATGTTTATTCACTTGGAATCAATGCCATTTTTAGTTGATGTGGCAGCCAGGTACAATAGTAATACCTCTGAATATTAAAGTTGTTACATCGCTAGCTTTTACCATGCTTCAAATGCAAATTCATGTGTCACAGTGAATAAAGGAACTTCACAGGTTCATGTCTCCTATCAACTATGTCGTCATTCATCACTGTATATGTGTTATGACAAAAACTGATTAAGTAGTTATGTCAATCGATATTGTCGGCCATACTGTTCTCTTAACCAGGCTTTTCATCCACTCTCCCACACTCCATTTTCCACTCGTACATGGTAAGTTTCTGTCCCTAGGAGAATCCATTTACATCTGTGGTTATGTGGTTGCCACACCTAAGTGAAAGAAACATATAAAAAATTTCCTGGATCCGTACCAACAATTCTCTTTTGAGAATGCCTGGAAATGGTAATTAAGAGTAGGCCAGAAAAGAATCTCTCATTGTAACAAGTCTGAATTTCACTGTTTCAAATAAAAAAGCCTGCTGGAGACCACAGTCACGTCCTTCCAGTAACACTAAAAGAAGGAGAGATTAAATGCCCCTTATTGAGCAAAAAGAGAGATATAACGAAAGCCACAGCCCAAACCAAACTAAAGGAAAAGAAAAGGGCCAGGAATTAATTAGTGAAGCTATTTGTATTCATTTGTCAGAAGGAGCTGACAAGCAGCCATAGAACAAGAAGAAACTGAGGCTTCAAAACAAGCAGTGAGAATGTAAACTCGAAAGAAAATAAGACAAAGTGGGACAAGGAGTTTCTTGGGTAGAGCACAGGTTAGAAAGGCTGAGAAAGTAAAACAAAGGAATTCCCCCAGGTGTCTTATTCTTACTCTCTTCTCATAAACAGGATTTGGTGTATGGGATTTGGTAAATTATTGCTTGAAAGAAACAAATAATTCTAGTGTAAATTTGCCCCAGATATTGGCCAGTTCTTTGGGCCAAGTAAATGACGCTGTAATGTGGTTCTTCTGGTGGGTTACATTGTATTTCCTCTCCTGATTCCTGGACTTGATGTGATTGTCCAGTTTTTGGCAAGTGTGTGACATGCATGTGTCCTTCTGTCATTGCTCCACAGCTGAAGAAAGAAGTGGAGCCACAATACTCCTCTCTTCTCATCTCCTCTGCTTCAGCTCCCAGGGAAAAGGCATAGAACAGAGCTTTGAACTATGTAGCTACATCAGTCTGAAGTGAAAGATGTCAAAATGTGACTTGGACAAAGGAGGTAGATAGCTACAGAAAGGGTTTCTCTGCATATCTGTTATTAAGAGAGGAAAGGACTGAACAGGAACTTTTCCTCTTGATGTTTGCATTTCAAGAGACTGAAATGAAGGTGAGTCCTTATTTCTATTCTTAAATAATATGAACAGTTAAAGGCATCCTCCTTCTCCCATGAAATTAATGAATCTCCCATAGAACTCAGTTACTGAAGATCAAGTTGTCAGTGCCTGACAAGACCCAGAATTTGGAAAATTGCTACTTATCAAGATACAAAATGCCACTGATGATGATGGTGATGATGATGAGTTGCATCTAGGGGACAAGCCTGATATCTGGAGTTTGTCTTCTTTGTTCCTAGCACTTTATCCTACCCCTGAAAAAGCTTGAACCCCTCCGAGGTAAGCATTCTGCATGCATAGATGGAGGAACTTCATTCATGACCATAAATATAGTTGGTGCTTTTTCCCATAAGAAAATGTTGAAGAATTCCAGCCAGCTCAAGTTTCACGATGCACTAATAACTGCTTTTGCCTACACTGGGCCTGCAGTTTACAGTGATATCATGCAGGCTATATTTCACTAATCTGTGTGTGAGATGTCATTTTTTTATGAGGTTGTTGAAAAGTTTATTAAAGACCATCCTATTGTCCCTGCCCTCTTCCTTAAATGCTATACAAATCTAGTCAAAGGATCATTTGATTGGCTGTGACTTGTTAACAGAGAACTCTACTAGCTGTTTCTCATAATCCTGTTGTATTATAAGGTCATCTCAGTGCTCACAAATCAGCTGCACCAACACCCTTCTGGACAATGAAGTTTAGAAAATCAGCCAGATTCTTCTCGCCCTATTTCTAAAGTCTATATTTGTTCTCCTCAGTTCTTAGGATCTACTCCATCATTCTCTAATTCTTAGGAGATTGCCTTGTATAGTTCTTTGAATGTTGTTGGGTCTTAAATTTATCTCATGATAGCTATAAAATTGCTTGCCCCAAATACACATTGACTAAATTGAAACATAGCAAATTATATTGCAAATGTTGCAGAGGAGGATTTGGAAAAAAGGATGAGAGTCACTGTGACAAGGACAGAACCCTCTGGGAGTAATCACTTGCATCAGTCATCACCATCATTGGTAGATGCATTACTTAATTCCGTTATTTGTGTTTTCTATAATTAAAGAAAATAATAGCTTATTACAGAAATGTAGTGCACTGCCCTTGTAAATGCTATTCTTGTAAAAAGCAAAATAAATGAAAAAATCAAACTAATTTTGGAAGAGGTGTAATTTTCTTGTAAAATTCAACTTCGCTGTTGGTTCTGTTTACAGAGTTATGGCCCATCATACTATTCCTATTACTTAATTATTATTTCCACAGTTATTAAATTGATGATGTTAGGTTGTGGACCTGTATGAGTAAGAATACCATGGTGCAGTAGAACAGCAGAAGACAGGAAGATATTGGGAAGAAAGTAATAATTTCAGCTGGTATATATGTTGGTAATAATATGCCCATGATATGATGATCACATTTACTACTTCACTAGCAATTAGAAATTCCTGACCAAAGACTGGTCCATACCACAAAAATGTGATTAGTTGCATCTCAGCTGAGGTGATAATTCAGTTTATTAAGCTGTTGTGTTCTTTTCATTCAACAACAAATTAAAATAGAATTTGGTTTTAATAATTACAGGTTCCTGCAGATTATTCATCTTGGTATGCTGTGAAAATTATCCTTTGAAGGTAAGCTAATTAAATTCTCTGCTTAGGAAGAATTCAGGCAACATTTTCTTCCAACTTGTTCTTACTTGTGGTCAGGAGGAAAACCATCAAGGTTAAATTTGAAGATTTATGTGCTGGTTACTCTTTCAAAGTAGTGATTAATCCTTATGAATCCTCTTTTTTTCTCTATACAAAAGCAACCTTTCTCAATTCAAACTGAAGTACATGTGGTCAAGTCTCTGTTGATACAAATTCTTTACATACTGTAAACCCCCTACGTTTTGGCCATGAGTAAGAGTTTTTGTTGTTGAACTGAGTTTACCATTGAACTCAGTTTATTCTATTATTTCATTAGATAAAGGTCATTAGTAACTCCACATAACTTTTATACAGTGATTTTTATATCTGCCTATTTGGTAAAATTCTAAATGCTGGTACCAGCCAAAAATGGAAAGCACTTTTCCCAGGGTACTGCTGCTTTTCTTCAGACACCTTCAAATGTAACTGACTGATTACCTCAAAGACAAAGATGAGAAATCAATCTGCACATCATGAAAATAGGAATGTAATTGAATTTATTCTTTTCCTTAGTGTCTATAATTTAATTTCTCTTGAGCCAAAGGCAAAGACATGTATATAGTTGAAAAGTAAGTTGAATACCTCTTGCTAGAGCCCTCCTCCTCAATGAAAGACTACTCAAGTAGGATCAGCCATGTCACATCTGCATCTAATGACATTTTAGATCACCAGAAGTTTCCCATTTAGCAACCAGCTCCACTCCAAAGGGTCACAAGCCTCCCCTCTACCCTTCCGTGTCATAGATGCTAGCTCCATCTCTCTTACAGCAGTACTGGTAGCAAGAAACTTGAGGTAGGTTACAACATGCAGAGTTATAACATGGCATCTAGTCTGCCAAACTTGAGAACCTAATTTATGTTTTAACCTAGGAAGTAAATACTTATATTTCCTATTCAGGCAATAGAGTTACATAGAGCTTTTGAAGGAGAATGCTACTACTGTGTATCTATGCGTAAGCACCGAAGTGACAGAGGCTGCAATTGTCCTGGTTTCAGCTGGGTTAAACCATGACAGCAATCTACCCTTAGCCTCTAGAATAAGACTATTTTCTCACATCAGGACACTGGGAAGCAGACTGAGGCAGCAATATTTTAATAAATAATAAAAAGTCTTTAAAATGTCAGAAATTCAAAACATTTCTGTGAAAAGCAGAAGTTGTTGGCTTTCTCTCACTTGGGGAAATATGTCCTCCAGGAGTGACCTCAGACTATTAAAGATGCCTTAAAGGACACAGTGCATCAGAAGCAAGCTTCCACTATAGGCATCTGAGGAGCAGTTTCCCCCAAAAAATCATTGTCACAAAGCGTGAGGCAGAAGAGCATTGACCAATATTCATTCTATTTTCATTCTCACCACATGAGTATCAAATGAATTATTTAAACAATACAGAGAAGTAAAATGTCTTTATGTACATATATAATGTGGAATTTTATTTCCATTTTATTGCTGTACGTGACCTTTAATGTCCTGTTGCACAAGGGGTTTTTTTACCATTTATTCAGCAATTCAGCTATGGCAGTGAGTGACATGATAGCCCATCAGAAGATTCCTACAGTCTAATTTGGTAACTCTGCAGCAATGCTTTTTTATCTTGATCAGTTCGATTTCCATCAAGTGAGAGAGTAGGCACCCAAGAAAAAATAGCCTTTTCTGATTAATATGTATTACTTCCACCAGGAAGTACACAAAAATCGGACCTTAATTGAAGAAACAGTCACAGAATTTTTTAAACATTAAAAAAAAATCCAATTCCATAACGTGAGAAATTTGAATGCACCAGAACCTAAATACATGGCTCTGAACCCAGGCATCCAGATTTAGCAAAGTACTTGTTTCTCTTTGCTGGCCAGAACACTAATGCTTCTTTATTGCCAACAATTTTTAAAGTGTATTCTTCTACATTTTAAAGTGGGAAACCATAATCCTTCTTCCCCCTGTCCCTGATCTATCCCATAGCCAAATAAAGAATCCATTTTTGCTAAAATTTATATTTAAAAATTCATAAATCCTCATTACATCGAAATGAAAAAAAAAAAAAAAAAGCTTATATACCAACATAGCCTTCCCACTAAAATTTCTAAGATGTTTGCTACGGACTAGACAGTCATGGATTTTTTGCAATATGATGAATTTCTGCTAGAAAAACATCAGTGATCAGGTAGTAGTGCATTTGCTCCATAGATACCAACTCTTTCTCAAAAGCTTGGTATTTAAAGTTTACAGCACATAAGTTAGAAAACAGGTTCTTTCAGAGATACTTACCTATTTTACAGTGCCTAATTGGCATTGTTATCACAGTGTCCCTCAAGTTTTTACCTTACAAGACCCATAGGTGCCATCATTATCATTTAACCAATGGGTAACTGAGGCAAAGGAAATTTCAGTGTGGTTTAGACAGGGTAGCACAGGAAGCCCCTGAGCACAGCACTGGTCTGAGTCATGGTCTGACAGTGATATCCCAGGGATATTGTTGTCCTGTCCTCTGCCTGGACAAATGACAAACACATTGTAATTTAGACTGGTAGAAATTAACATGCACAGACATCTTTTTCTACTCAATCTGTGCAGATGTGCTATATTGTTTGCACTAACTCTCAGTGGTCAGTTTCTTTCCTAAGTCCAAGGAGAATCTCTGCCTCTCTTGCTGTTCCCAGCACTGAGTTTTGAGGAAGTTTGTTGAACTGATGCATTCTAATAGAGTTTTAAAGATAAAATATTACCATAAGGAATAAATAGTTCTGATAAAAAGACAGAGAAAAAAAAAATCCAGAAATGCTGAGCTTATGCAGAGCTGGCTTATAGTCAAAAAGGCCAGTGTTCCCAGCAAATGAGATTTCATTCCAGAAACTCTTGCAATCCCATCCTTGATTTCTTATATCCTTGAAAGAAAGATGGAAAGAAGTCGGTTAGTAAATAGAGGAGCATTTCTGCTAAAAGATACCTAGGCAGATGTTAAAAGTTATAGAGCTGACAGGGAAAATATGTAAGAGACAGTAGCCCTAACTTTACACCAATTAACTGCCTCCACATAACCAGTTTTGTGGACCCAACAACAAATGAGCTATCTTGTGTAGGAATTTTTTCATTATTATTATTATTAAAGAGGCGTTCATTTATTTCTTTGTTAATTACTACATATAGATTTCATTTGCATTTGGAAAAATAGCTCTTAGGTGTTCAAAATTCACTTTTGACAAAATACTTTATGACAACGGCCCATCAGAAAAATCAGGTGCTATCATGCGTTCTTTCCTTAAAAGGTACTTCGGTTTTGTAGTTGCAATTATCCTACTATTTATTTATCTTTATTTCTAAAGATAAAATGTTGACAATGCTGTTTCTCACTGCAGGGCTTCATTTTTGTGGTGGCTGTAATTTGTACAGCAACTTGGCATCTTTACAGATCAGTGCGGTTAGAGAAGCAGCACTAAGCACAGTATACACATCCAAAAAAGTTTTTTTAAAAAAATATTTAATTTTACAGATACATAAACCAATGTAAAAAAAAAAAAAAAAAAAAAAAAAAACCAAACAAAACAAGTCCAAGTCACAGAAAAAACTGAAGTGGATGTCTTGTCTGGCAATAGGTCATCTTTACCTGCTGGAACCACAGAAATGTCAGTGACTATATCAATGACTGTGTCAGAGTCTGCTATAGGCGCTCCAAGACTGCTGTCATTATCAAATTAATCCATCTCCTTCACTCCAGCTGAGCCACAGAGAGGCCTCTAGGGTATGTGAGATCCTACATGTCCAGGTCTGTGAAGCCAAGCAGGCTGTATGAGGTGTGCACTAGATGCCTGCAAGGCAGTCATGAGTCAGAACACAGGGATTTATTGATATGAGGCATTCCAAGATACATGCCAAGATTACTCTGGCACAGACACTGCAAAAGGTTGTAGGAGCCCTTCCATACCTAGATGCTGTCTACGCACCTCCTGGGCTTTAATTAGTGCTTTTTGGCATGACCCTCAGATAAGCAATCCTGAGATCTTCAATTTGAAGACAAAGTGTGGAGGCATCAAAAGAGTGAACCCTAGACACTAGTCCCTCCTTGACTCTCAGTGCAGTGTAAGAAATGAGAGCTGAAATGCAGTGTCAAGACAAGGAACTGTCAGCTCAGGAAGTGGCCAACTTGGTAGCTCAAGAGACAGATTCAGGAAACTCCTAACAGAGGAATAATTCAATCTCCCTTTTATTTTAAACGTGAAAATCTTCAAAAGTGGGGATAACTACTGCTCTGAATAACAAGTGGCTTCTGCAGGGAAGCAAAATACACTACTTTTTGGTATGCATAAAACCATGAAATTTTTGATTTGCTGGTGAAAAGGCAAAGATGGGTGAGTACTGATGTAGCTGATATTGAGTGCAATAAGTGAATTACTAATGGAAGTCTTAAATAATGTTTAGCAGTCTGGGATTGCTTACAGAAATCAACCTATTATGTCAGGAAAATGAAATACCATTTATCCTTAAATATCCCTGTCCATTTTTAGGGTAAATGGCCCAGTTCATGGATCTGCAAGGCCCATCTTTGTAAGTACATGTGATATATGGCTTGGTGGCAGCCGACATATCCTCAGAGGGCTTAGGGTAAAAATAGCGTGTCATCTGGACATGATCCTGAGCAGCTGACTCTAGGTAACCCTGCTTAAGCAGTTGAGTTGGACAAGATGACTTCCAGAAGTCTCTTCTAATCTCAACCATTCCGTGATTCTGTGAACATCTCAAAAGTGGTAGTAGGACCTGCAGTATTATTACTAAAACCAAGTATGATTCTTTTGTCATCATCATCATCATCCAATAATAAAAGAGAGTTCCTTTGGGTAAGGTCACATATGTGAGGGGGTAGATATAAGAAAATAAGCAATATCCATCAGCTGAGTTTTTGCATTTGGCTTGGGCAACTTTACACTTTCCTGGGCACATTGATTACATATCCAACGCTGTTATCACTGTCTTGAGAAGAATGAAGGAACTCTGAGAAGGAGAGGCCACATAGGACCTATGGGGACCTCAACAAAGTATCTAATTCATTCCTGTTCTCTGAAGGAGGATCAACAATACAGTATCATTCTTAAAGGGAGTTCATCTGTTCTCTTTTTAAACCTTAAAACTACCACAACCTCCCTACGTTATATTCAACAATACATCACTGTTGGTTCCTTTTCTCTCACTGATATCAATTTAAATCTCTCTCTTTAGTTTACCTCACCACTTTCTGTCCTAACCCATCCGGCATGAGGAACAGCCTATTTCCTACCTTGTATTATCAATCATCTACCCTTTGCCTCTCTAAACATCCCACCTTCCATCAACTTCCCTTCACAGGCCACGGTTTTTAAAATATTTTATTGTTTTCACCACTTTCCTCTGGGATTTCTTGACCTGATCCACCTCTTTCTCAAAGTGCAGAGGTCAGAAGTGAACATGGCATTCCAGTTAAGGTTTTGGTGGTGCCAATATAGCAGAAGGATTATTTCACATTTCATATATATGTGCAATATTACTGCTTATACATTCCATCTGGGTATTTGCTTTTTCCAAATCTGCATGATATTGCACACTCATAGTCAATACGTCTTCAAACTGTGCAGTGATTAATCTCTAATTTCAGTATTTTTCACTTGTTCTAACCAAAACAGCAAAGTCTTTTTTGCTAGTTTTCCAGCTTCTCAAGGACTTTTGGATGTTGACTCTCTTTGACTGGATTAGACTGGATCTCAAACTGTTAGATAAAGCTTAGATGAGATGAACCTAATTAAATCCTTTGTGATTATCCCTAATGAACAGCATCCTTTTTCAGAAGTTGTCTCTAACTCCATTGGTTAATTTTGAGTTCTCACCGTGTTCTACAGAGTTTTTTACCTTCTCTCAATTTGGCATAATTTCTGGTTTTAATAAACATATATCTTATTCAAGCACAAAACCTTTCAGTCAGTAGTGAAATGTAAATAGCTTTAGGCATGGGAAAAGACTCAGTACATACATCCTTCCATTTTGACGATGGACCAATGACAGTTATTGTCTGCGTGTTTCTTCCATCCAATTTTACACCTCATTTTGATTATTTCCTATTGACTACACTCCCTTCATTGCTTAAGAAAATACTATGAGACAGTGTGAAAACTGTTGATAAAGCCAAGTAATATCACATTTACTATTTATCACCTATCCACAAGGGCTGTTATCCTTTCCCAAACTGAAATTAAACAGATTTAAAATACATATTTTTTATAAATCCATTTTTGCTCTAGTGTTGATTCAGGGCTTAAATAACTGAGATGGCATGCCTTCCGCTTCCAGTTCAACAAAGTGACAATTGGTGTAAGGGGTCCAATACTAGCTACATCAGACTTATAGTATGAAATGCAGCCCAGCTGTGTCTGCATCTCACTTGTGAATTCAGTATCCTCCACTGCACCTATACAGTGGAACATAGAGGGCTCCCACCTCAGTGTATCCCCAATCATTTTCTGCACATCATGACCCCATCTTTTTTTTTCCTGCCTCTCCATTACCACCTCTATTGAAGGGCAAGGCGGGAGCCTGATTGGAAGGGGGCTGGAGCATGGTCCCATAGGTGCCTCCGCCTGGCAGATCTGAGAATCAGCACAGTGTAGCTTCTTGCACAAGCAATCCTGTTACTGCTCATAGGGTGCCAGTCCCCTCCGTGGATACTCAGTCACTCTGACACATTGACCTTCCCTGGTTTGCCAAGGCCCCTGAATTTCTCACTATGACCCAGTGCTGCATATTCATCATCTTCTTATCTTCTAAGTGTTCGTGCCCAGAAATAAAAGTGATGGTGAATTGAAGAAAGGCTTCACAAGATAGTTTCTGCAGTCTTGTATAACTTAAACCTCTTTTTACAATTTTTTAGAGGAAATCATTAATGCTTCCACATTCATGGTGCTCACCTGGTGCACAAATTCCAATATGGAAACTGCTAAGGTGGTGAGATACAGACAGCATAGATTTATGGTAAACAATGTCATTATAAATAATTCCTTAGAGTAAGCACACCATCCGCTTTTCTGTGCCCTGCCAGCTTTGATAGCTCTGATGGGAAAGGCTGCCAAGACAAATCTTGGCAGATCCCACTGATACCTGTGGGTGCCAGCCAACAAAGTTTGTCAGCTCAGTCTGGTTTTCTTTGTTTGACAACATAACTGGCTTATAAGGTAGGATAACTGGCTTATAGGGTAGACAGGAAGCAGTGGATGTATGTGTGGCATTAATAAGCTTGTGACAGTGACTCACATGATATCTGCATAAAAAAACAACAGAAATACAGTCTCAAGTGGTTGTTCACATACTAGAGTCACACCACCACTTAGGGTCATGACTGTCATTAGACTACAAGCTCAACCAAAATGCGGTTGTTTCTGCAAGTATCTGGGTTCCACAAAATTATCAGTCTGTAAATAGTCTCTCACAACCTGAATAAGTTTGCACATCACTAGTGAAAATGAAGTCACTATTGATTAGGTGAATAAACAGTTGAAAAACTAAATTGAATTAGTAGTTATCAAGGGCTCACTATCAAACCAAAAGCACTTAGCAAGAATCGTGACCTAAGTAGGTCAAATCTTATAATTATACAAAATATTATAATTTATTATACAAATATAATTAAAACTTATTCATTATGTGCTATTTATTACATTTTTATAAATAATATTCAATATTTACATGAGTGGCTTGAATAAAAAGACAGATAATTCATTAATGAACAAGACAATTGCAAACAAAGTATGTAAGAATCATTGACGAGTGTCATATATATAACAGCTGAGGTAATGATACTTCCCTAGGCTTTGAATCTTGTATTCAAAATTTTCATCCAATTATCTACTGCACGCATGGTAGCAATCTTCCAAAAAGTTGCAAATACTGCATTAGTTTGAAGCAGCAGCCCCTTATTCAAATGTATTTAGTCCTTAAAATCCAGATAAAATCATGGTAAGGTAAAGAAGGGTGAAAGAAAAAATAGAAGTAGAAGAGGGACTGAAGAAAGGGGTGCAGAATGAAAATAAATTGCTTTAACATTTTCTTTCATTGTTTTCTCTTGAGAGGAGGAAACAACACGTTGAGAAATAGCTGCCATGTAAGTTGTCTCTAATTGTATTGTGCATATTTAATCCTTATTCATATATATATTTCACTAAATTACCTTAACGTCTTTGACTTTCTACATGCAGGAAATAAGTACACAAACAAGAAGACAGACAGAGGTTAGTTTTAGTTATTGAAAATCAACTTTAACTTCCTAGAGATTATCGAACTTTTCTGTGGTATTCATAATTCAACTAAGGCATTGTTCACCTGACAGATTAATTACAAATCTCATTTCCTCAGATCCTTTCTTTCAATGGTCTTTGGATATTTGCCACAATTTCTCTTCCATGGGAGCATAATCTGGCACTGCTTTCTCATCTTTGTTACCAATTCTCTTCCAGCACAGGTGCTTTTCCAAGTCCCATTCATGCCATCACTCCTTTTGTAAGCCATCAGGAAACAATGAGGCAATTCAGAAAGGAAGCAGCATTTGGACACTTGACTGTGCTAAACATTTCCACTTATCTATCAAGCAAGTCACAACAATTCATTCATGAATATACAGCTTGGGTTTTTTCAGTGAGAAATGATGGCCTACATTACTGGCATTCTTCCATTTCTTATCTCAGTAACATCACAAGCTGAATAGGACACTGAGCAAACAAAAGACATAGCAGCAGAAATAAGGCCTCCGTTTTGAGAGTTCTGTAGAATAAATACTCTGCTTGTCTTTTCTGTGATGCCCTCTTAATGATTTCAGAAAAATGTTTGCTCAAAAATATGCCTTAAAAATAAGATCTAGAAACTTGTCAGGAAAAGACTGTGTTTATCCAGTATGTGTCGGAGAAATCAATCTACTGGAAAAGATAAAGATTAGATAATCTACTACATCTTCACATTGTCTACTTTCAATCATACATTTCTCCACTATATTATTTAACAGTCAGTTGGTATTACAAGACAAGTCCATAAATTATCCCGTCTCATAAAAATACTGTTATTTTCGGGAAATAAAACAACTTCCACATTTCAAATCCAATTTGAGTAAATTTGTTAATGATGAGGAACAAATATGAGTACACTTCGTACCAGCTCAGGCATCCTGCTTTGGAAAGTGTATCCAAGGACATAATTTTTAAAGCTCCCCTATTTTGTGAATACAGCTCTATAAACTGTTTGGCATGGTTGGTATGCCAGGAACAGGTCAATAGTTACAAATCTAAACATAAAAACTAACAGGAGAGCCTGTTAGTTTCATTAAAGGTTAGGTTTCATTAAAGTCAATCCCTTTTTTGTACACAGTATCAAACATTTGCACTTTTTTTTGTTTTATTGAATGAGAAAATGCATTTCTCATAACCATAGCAATTATTTTTAAGACGAGTCAATGTACCAAGCTCTTCCACATATGAGCTCATACTAATTAAAGACATGGCAATAAAATAAAGATGTTTCTGTTTTTCCTTCATGTATTACCTCTAACTCCACAGGCAGGCCTGTCCCTCGTGCTTTAGCAGTGCTGATGCTACCAGCCTCCAGGCAGAGGGAAGCGATCTTTGGCAGACAGTACCTAGATCAAATTCTTCCCCTGATTTCATATCAAAGGGCTGTCAGCTCAAGAGTCTGGACAGGTTTCTTACACAAAAATGATGTCTCTCAGGACCTCTTTAGTTACCATCTCTGTCCAGAAATGATGCAGTCAGGTCACAGCATTCATTCTAGGCAGTTTTTTTGGCTGTGGTACAAGTGACAAGAAAGCGTGAAAAAGTCATTGCTGAGCCTTGATGTAGACTGAGTGTGATCTCTGATAAATAATATAAAAAGAACATAATTAAAGAGACCTTCTGGGGGGGAAGGAAAAAAAGGTAGGAAAACAACCAAAGTCAACAAATCTGAGTTCTGAAAATAGAAAGAGTAAGCAAACATACATTAAGGGCTTAGCATGGTAAGGACATCGCCTTGATGAAGAAAGGACCCAGGTGTAGAAGAGAAAAGATCAGGGAGAGATTTGTCTGATAGGTTTGTTGTTTGGGATTTTTTTTCTTAGAAAATGACCAAGGACCTTTTCTGTCGAAAAAAACCCCAAAACCTACATCTTCACACTATTCTAAATAATTTCCCAGGAATATTTCCACCATTTTAGGTGCTTATCATCCAGCACATGTACACAAATAACATTTGGCTTATCCCATGGACAAGCCTGGGAATTGATAGAAAACTGGCTGATTTAGGCAGAGCTACATGGCCTTGGAGGAACTGCAGAGCAGGAGTAAGTGCTGTGCAGTTCTGTCGCTAGTGTTTCTTCTTGTCTATATAAAATCTTAGACGGCTCTGAAAGCCCTGAAACACTTTGCTAAATGTTGCCAAACTCTGGCATACTGGTCTGCATCCAGATATGCTTTACTGAAAATCATGGAGCTGGTGATTAAAGACATCCCTGCTCATTACGCAGGGTTGGACTATATGACTTTTAAAGGTCCCTTCTAACCCAAGCTATAATTTAACTGAAAAGTGTATGGTAGACACAAACAAGGCGTATAATAGACAGAAACCTGTTGCTCGTGTTTCATTATGAAATTGTGTCTAGATAACATAAGTCTGGTTCTGTCAAAGAGAGATAAGTGCTAAGTCTCAGCCTCTTTGGGGTAATTCATGATCAAAGAGGCCATTTGGTCACCTTTGGTAAACTAAGTGGAGAAGAATGGCAAATGAATTATCAGTAAAAGAACATCTGTGGCCACATCCCTTCTGCTCCCATGGCAGATGAGCCCAGTTGCAGCCATGCGGTTGGACCGTGCTCCTAGGAACAGTACCAGAACCCAGGCTGGGTTGTGGGGCAGTTCAGCACACCCTGCACTTTCCAAGGAGGTCCTTCGAGGGATGCACAAGGACATTCCCTTTTATGTGCTGCTGGGTGACAGAAATCAGCCATTGACTGATCCTTGTTTGGTTGGGGTTGCTTTGTTGAGAAGGAAAGAGGAAGCGGGCACCTGCATGAACAAGAAATAGCTCAAGATGTAGCATGGAGATCAGGGAAAAAGAAGGGGGAGGGGGGATGGGGACGGGGGAAAGACAGATGATTCAAAGTAACTATTTGCTGCTAGCAATAAAATAAAAGATTATCTTACAAATACATTTCCAACACAATAAGCACAAGTTGGCAACATGACTCATATTCATAGAAGTTGGATGTGATTTTCTGCTTTTCAGTCTAAAAGTGTCCCACTCCAAATTTTCAAAAAGCGATGTGAGGGAATCCACAGATCCCATGAGCTGGTGCTGCCAGTGCCAGCCCCATCAGTTGCTATGCACATGAATAACCTGCTTAGAGATTGAGTACAGAATGTTCTTTCAGAAAAATCTGTGCTTAACCAAAGGCAAGGAGAATAAAATTACATGGAAACAAGTCAAGGGAAAACAAGAAGTTAAATAAATAAATAAATACATAAATGTATAGCTCTAGAGTGGAAAACTGTGCTTGAGACTAAACACAATGAAACACGTCTGACTATGTTGTAGAAAAAGGACACTGAAGGCTTTCAGACACGTATATTCACCAATGATTTCCTACACATAGTGTGGATATTTACATTCTTTCTTGTTTTGTTTTTTTTTTCATTCCCCCTTTCTGGTGGGTATTTCACAGTTTGTTAGACCACCAAATGACAGAAGCGAAGACAGTAGCTGACTCACCCCAGACATTTCTAACCTGTTAGTCAGATATCTGTTACGGGAATAAGTATTGATTTTGTGCCTGCCTAAATGAAAGATGTGTCTGATGGCTCATGCGGAAAGGTATGTGATATTTAAGGATCGTGGTTTTCTCCAGTAAATATACGTGTCTTTCCAGGCAGAGATTCCCAGACTGTGCTGTATACTGCTAGTGGTGTTGGAGTGGTTTCAGACCAGTTCTGCACACAGTGATCACCGAATGAATTAACTTTAGGAGTCCTGCTTTAGATGTAATCACTACAGCTGGCTGGTGGCAGCCGGGGGAGCAGGTCTAGCTGTGTCTGTACCAAGCGTGTCTGTCCGTGGGAACATGTTCACACCAGAACTTAACAACTGATTATCAGTAAATCCCTGTGTGGAGGTAGGTGAGTGCCACAGAGCAATTGACTGTCTAGGTCACTGATGGGTAATATTTGCCTGTGTGGAGATACTCCCGTGATAATTCAGGGAAAAGGTGAGATGAGATGAGGATAGTTCTGGCTTAGAAAAGCAGAGTATGAGGTAGAGCAGTGAAGAAAATAGGCGTGCTGAAGAAGGGGAGGGGAAGGTCCCAAAGGAATGAAAGAGTCTGAAAACACCACACCACTGTGTACACACATGACCTGGAAGAGAGCCATGAACTGTCTCTGTGTAGGAGATACTCAAGTGAATAGATAGAAAACCCCCATTTTGAGAATCTGACCCCAATTAACTTTTTTCTATTTACTTCAAAGGGACCAGTCACAGGCTTGGAATTGAGCAAATGCTAAATTGTTTTCCTGGATCAGGCCCCAAAGTGCTAAATGGTTAATATGTGTTTAGAGTTTTACTGTACAATATTATTTAATCATTGGGTCACTTACTGACTAGCAGGGTCATGTATATTCAGTCCTATGTCTTAGTAACATCCCTTTGTGACTCTTGGATTTATTCTTTCCACAGCTGAGACTGTGGAATTCAGATTTAGCTGAAATCCTTGCTATAAGGTTGTAATGTCTGCTTAACCATTTGCACTTGAAGTCCTTAATGGAGTAATTTAGTCTTCTTTTAGGACTTAATAGAGAATTGCTACTGGTATATAGGGAACAATTGCAATGAAACGACAGAGTTTTGGGTGTTATTTTTTTACAATGCTTTAAGTAGGTTTTATATAACTATACCTTTTTTTGCTAAATGAAAAAATTATATGCATGTGTGCACAAGGAGAGCTTAATAAAGAACAAATACAGCCTATTTATTTTAATCACAACTGTTCCTCTCTTTCTCCAGCATTTATTATGTCCTTGATTCTTTATTATGTCCTTGATTCAATGTTCTTCATAAAATCAATTCAAATTAATAACATTATCAGTGTTATTTTAAAAAAATTGGAACCTCAAACCAGAAGAGTGGGAATCAAGTCATACTGGATCTGAGTTGGATGAGGCTGCATTCTTACTTTGGAAGAAAGATGTTTCTCTATTTGCAGCTATATTAAGAGCAAAATTTATGCATGCTAAGGTAGAAAATCAACAGCCATATCTAAGCACAAGTTTACACAATGACAATCTTTGTCTTGTTCCTTTAATATTCAAGAAAGAAACTGCAGAGGCAGATTATAACTCGGGCAGATATAGTTGAGGCCACATTAAAGCTAAAAAAGAAGTATTTTCTATCACTAATTTGAAGTTTTCACTTGTTACTTCCAACATTTGTCTCTCCTCGGTACCTTTGATTTGCCTTTGTTTGTTTCTCAACCTGCTTGCAGGATCCTCTGCACATATATTAAGGAAACCATGTTCTGACATGTCAGGCAACTTTTATTTCAGGGAACATGAACACCTACACCCCACCAGTTTCAAAAGGCAGACCACTGTCTAGGGCAAACAAGCCTTCCTTGATGGTTTCAAAACCACGTCTAAGCACACTGCACAGTAAGCAAGGGTTGCCAGGCTGTGCATTCCCCAGCAAATTCACACGGGTGAATTATCACATGAGCAGCAGTTATTCATGTTGCTAAACAAAGTGAGAAAGCATCATGCAACTGACCCAGGGGATGAAATCTTGCACTCTTCTTTCCTTGGAAGAAAAAGAAGAATGGAGCAAACTCTGAGGGAGGAACAAAGGACTAGAAGAGATTACATGAATCATCAGGTCCATCCCCTGTCCACAACCAGGTAACATGCTGCTGGATCAAACAACTCTGCTCTTTCCCACACTGGAAAACCCTCAGAGTATTTCCCAACGTCTTATAATAATTTCCAGACCTTTACTACAAGAAGAGCCACAGGCGATATCTTGGCATCTCCTCACGTCAGAGATTTTATACTTTCACTAAAAATGTGAAGATCCTTCCTAATCAGAGCTGGGGGAAAATTCCTTCCTGAGCCCATCATGATGCTCAATCTAACTGATTACAGAAGCAAGGGACAGCAGACAGGCATGAGAGAAACATCTCAGCTCTACCTGTCCCAGATCAGTGCGAGGGAATGAGAGACAAGGGAGAGAAAACTGTCCTACCCACCAGGTGCTGGTGGGACGTGAAAGAGAGATGTGCTTTTGGCCTGTTTTGCCTCTGGCTCTTTTACTTCTTCATTTTGGAGAGGTAAAAACCTAAGGTGCCCTATTAAGGCCGTTTCTTACAGTTTTCAGGAGTATGTCTCCCATGTTGGCGCAGGGCATATGCTGTTTTTCAGTCTCATGCAGTTTTTTGTAAGTTCTGGTCTTCCGGACATCTTATGTGTTGCCCTGTATTTATCACTGCAGCTATGCTTTACAATGCAAATGAGAAAATCAGTGTACCGGACCCTTCAGCTACAGAACCATTAGTGCCAGGTTCAGGCAGCTGACCTCAGAGTTGCTGCAACAGCCAGAAGAAATGGCTAAAAGGTGTCCCAGACCCACTAGATGGCACTGCCCATGGCTGCTACCAGTTCTCACAAACCTGAGGCAGAGCTTAGTGTGAGCCCGACACCTCCAGTCTCATCTACATGGCATTGATTTCCAGCACAAGTCCCTCTCTCTGGAACCTCACCCAGCTGTTCCACCCATTCAGCAACTTTCGGGTTCCCTCAGTCACTCTAAATTAGTGCTTTCAAATAATTACCAGTATTATTTTTTTTTTCTCTCTCTCATGAAACTCCACGATTATATTTTTCCAGTTCCTGGATCTTGCCCAGAACATTCCAGAGGTTTCAAGAAATATTTAGAAAGTCGGTAAGTCTGAGTATCCTGTCTGGCTGGTGTACAGTGAGTATGTGAGTGGAAGGGCACAAACTTCAAATGAGCCTCCCAGAAATGCTGCAGATTACAGGAATTTTGCCATGATCTTAACTTTCCGTCTTGGTTGCACCAGTTCTGCTCTACAGGCTCAGTCTGGATCCCAGTGAAATCGGTTGGAGAGGAGGGTTTCCATTGGGATGGCTGAGAGTTGGATAGGGGACTCTGTCAGATTTCCAAACACTGAAAATGAGTACACTGACATTTGGTAAATCTTTCCCCCTTTTCTGATCAAGGTTTCTACCCTTACCGTGAACAGCATTCGTTGGTTTATGCCTTACGGTGAAAACTGATGGGACTGCCATTTTCAGTCTGGAGAGCAGCACTTTTGAAAAGGATATTTTTCTGACTGAAACGGGAGTTAAAATCTCCTTTCTGTCTCTGTGCTTCTATACACTATTTCCTCACAGTCCCTGGCTTTTAAAAGTTTCTCCTGTGTTACAGCTTCAGCAGCATCCTGAGCACAGCTTGGAACCTTTTTTTTTTTCCAGTCTTTGGAACACCTTGATGTGTCTCCCTAAGTAAAAGTGCTATTTGAATCATCTCTTCTTCATCGTCTCACATCATTATTTACTCTAATAAAGTGCATTAGGCATTTTCCAATTGTGTAGTTCAAGATTCAGCCACAAACTAATCTATAAACCATATGCAAACTGTGCAAGTTGAACAAATATCAAGAATTCCCTGACTTCACACATTTGAAGCAGTCTCTCAGAGAAAGCCTCCAGTTTGCTGATGGTACAAAACTGGGAGGAGTGGCTGATACACCAAGAGGCTGCACTGTCATTCAGCGACACCTGGACAGGCTGGAGAGCTGGGTGGAGAAGAACCTAATGAAGTTCAACACAGGAAAGTGTAAGGTCCTGCACCTGGGGAGGGACAACCCCATGCACCAGCACAGCCACGGGTGACCTGCTGGAAGGCAGCTCTGCAGAGAAGGACCTGGGGGTTCTGGGGGACAGCAAGCTGCCCATGGGCCAGCTGTGTGTCCCGGTGGCCAAGAAGGACAATGGGACCCCGGGGGGCATTGGGAGCAGCATGGCCAGCAGGTAGAGATGATCCTCCCCTTCTGCTCTGCCCTGGTGGGGCTGCATCTGGGGTCCTGTGTCCAGTTCTGGGCTCCACAGTTCATTGGAGACAGGGAACAGCTGGAGAGGGCCCAGAGGGGGGCTGTGAGGTTGATGAGGGGACTGGGGCATCTCCCTGCTGAGGAAAGGCTGAGAGAGCTGGGCCTGTGTAGCCTGGAGAAGATTGAGGGGATCTTGTCAATGTATACAAATATCTAACGGGTGAGTGTCAAGAGGACAGTGCCAGGCTCTTGTCAGTGGTCCCCAGTGACAGGACAAGTGGCAAAGGGCACAAACTGCAAAACAGACAGTTCCATCTGAATATGAGGAAAAACTTCACTTTGAGGGTGACAGAGCACTGGACCAGGCTGCACAGAAAGGCTGTGGAGTCTCCTTGGGAGACATTCAAAACCCACCTGGATGCAATTTTGTGCATCCTGCTCTAGGCAAACCTGCTCTAGCAGGGGGTGGGACTAGAAGACCTCCAGAGGTCCCTTCCAACCCTGACCATTCCGTGATTCTGTGGTTAGGCAGTGCAAGTCAATAGAGCCCTGTGAGGAAGGGCAAGTATGCTCATTAAGCCCTAAGTTGCTATTTGTTACCCCTCACCTTAAGACTACTGCCTCCAGACATGGCAGACACAGTAAGTGACTGTATGAGGGTTTAGACCTCTCTCATGTGGATTCCATGGCCCACAGGAGCAGGAGATAAGCCAGATATCCCTCCAGAAGGAGGTATCCGTCTGCTTATCAAGGGCTTCTCTGGAGCTGCAGATGAACACTGGATAAAAGATACAAGTTGGAGATCAAGGAGTGAGAAGCAGCTGTGTGAGACTGGGAACAGAGTTCTGTGGACTGCGGGTAAAACCCCTAAAAGGGGCTAAAGAAAGCAAAACATTCTGAATCCCCCTTTTGTTTTTTCCTTTTCTTTCTCCTGTTTTTTTTATAGCTGACTGTTCCCCAAGTGTGCCTGGAGTCTGCTCGACATGCAACAGTGTCATAAGAAACTCCAGAAATTCAGAGGTATATCTGGACACAAATGTTAAGTTTATGACTGGTTCATTACAGTACTATGTCACAGCTTTATGGATTATTAAAACTGGCATTTCCCTTTGCTGGACAACAAGGTATTAAAAGGAAAACCAAAACAAACAAAAAAAACCCCACCCCTAAAAACAGTGTATGTAGTCAAGTTTCCAAATGAAGAACAGTTTGTACGTGGGACAGTTTAATCTCCAAATGTATATTAAAGTAGCTTTAACTTGCACAAACTTGTAAAAAAGTCCAGAGAGCACTAAATAATATATTCTGGATTTTACCTGTCCCATAGGGTAGGATTTAATGTAATGGTGCAGAAGCCAAACCTTGATCCCATGTCTTCCATTACATCCATGCAACAAAATCTTCCCAATTATGAACCTATTCACTTCAAAGATGATGGGCACATGTCACTTCTGTATTTTCTCTACAGCAGCAACAAATAATTTTTATAGTAATTTTTTTATCAGCCTTTGTAACTGCCAGATAATTCCTGGTATCTCTGACATAATTTTTGAGAATTCTGGGTCAGAAAACAGGGTCAAAATAGTTTGCCTCAGTATTTCTTTAGATCATGAACTTATGTCTTCTTGCAGCTTTGTATGGTCTGGTTCATAAGCTTGTTTCATAAGTTTGCTTGCTTCTTAAAAGAAAAAAAGTATTTTGGGAAAAAAAAAAAAGAAAATACAAAAAAAAATTGCCATAATATGCATTAGGCCTTTCAAGAAAAAATTTCACAGATGCTGACAGCTGTGTGAGAATAGTTTGTCCTCAAAGACAGAAAAGCTGAACAAATATTATGAAAATAGAAACTGTGAAACATCAGTGATGGTTTTCCATAAGGTAACTAATTACATGCCTGTGTGTTCACATTTTGTTCTGTGTCCTTTTACACTATTGACTCATATTTAAACAGTGTAGAGAGTATGTATTCACTTCTCTTTTAAGTTCTTGTTCTACTCTAATGAAGTAATTTACGTGAGCATGTGATATTACTAGGAAAGTTGGCAAGTACAAATCAAATGTTTTTTGATGGTGAGCCTGCAGGAATCCTCCCTGAGCCCAACATGTGCATGGAGGTTTTATAAGCAATTAAACTCTAACGCTGAAAAACTTACCATTAAAGCTTTTGGATCACCCGTAGGGTTTTCTGGTCAGCTGCAATTAATGAGAGTATAGAAGCTTGTAGGAAAAGCTCAAGCAAGGAAAAAAAAAACCATAAAACAAATATGTTCAAATACATTTAACCTCTTCCCTGCTAGACTGTTACTTTTCATCCTGTATTGACGCTGCTTTAAACAAATGCTGCACTTGAAACTTACTGGCAGGATTATGAGGCAGCACAGAAGGTGCTTTGTCACTTCCCATGCTGCAACAAAAGCTCTTAACTTTAAGAAACATAATAAATGGTACAAAATATTCTACAATGGAACGAGATCTCCATGGGATGGAACCACTGGAAATTTTTTTTGAACAGTACAATATTTAGGCAGTTGCTTGAAGTAGCATAAGACATCAGCCATGGTTCTGTGCTGCAACCTAACACACAATATCCATCACTGTCCTCTTCCAGCTTTGGCTCGCAGCAGTACAGAGATCCCCGGGCTTTCTCTGCTCTTTCTTGTGTGGCTCTTCAGCAGCAGATTATTGCCCTCCATGCTCTCCCCGCAGAAGGGTTCAATGACTTCACGTGCTGGCAGTAAGAAGACAAATGAGTTGCAGCCTTCTGTTGTCGTTGTCTGTTACAGTGCATGTTTTATAAAGTATGACAGGGACTGTCTGTTCCCCATTAATACTGTGACTGAATCCAGTCCTGATGGCCTCTGAACTGGGAGAGGTAGAGCACTGGGAAGCTGCCTTTGCCCATTTGCCATTGTATGCCTGGACATGAAGTCAGAAAGATAGCATGTGGAAAGACCACAGAGTGTGAGGAAAGAGCATTTTGCATCCTCATTTGTCCTTGCACAGGAACAGAGCCCAAACCATGGGCTGACCTGTTGCCCTTTAAATACAGACTTTCTTCAATTAAATCTGCCAAGACACTATAGGTCTAGCTATTCTTTCCTTTACAGCAAGGTAAGACTGCTGAATGCAACAGATAAAGTGAGAAAAATCAGATCCAGTTTGTCTGCACTATTATTTATCCAGAGCTATAAACCACAAATGGCTGCAGGTTCCGTCTGTCAGCATGTAAACATGACTTCAGCTGGTGTTTGTCACAGCAATGTAGCTCGTTTAAAGAGTTAGGTATACAGCAATTACCACTGAACAGTCATCACCGCAAAGATGCTGTGGTGATACAGGCTTGACAGCAGCAATTATGTTGTTTGCCTCTGGAGAAACAACAGGGTGGGCAGTCACTTCGGAGCTGCTGGCTGCCGTTTCTCTTTAAGTGGACCAGGAGAAGATGCTGCAGAGGAGATTTTTGGAGCCATGCTTTGTGTCATGTCCTGACCACAAGCAAAGCAGGCACATGATTTTCATAGTGCTTCTAGCCTGCTACTCCCATCATTCCTGCAGAGCACCGTGCTCCGAGAACACTGACAATGATCGCCGCTTAACCAGTAGAATACATCACTGCTGAGCCAGCTGCCTGGAAATGTTAATGCTGCTCTGTGGTTTCTTCAGGACTCCGGGCCAGCATTTACCTCATCATATGTATCTTTCCTTTGCTGCCCTATCACAGCCTGCACTGTATTCTTGGTGCAATCTATTTTCCATGAGTGACAAACCTGGGAGTCCCCAAAGGTCATTAAAGGGAAGCAGGATACAAAATGAAACACACAGAGTATATGGGAAGAAAGTGGGGGAACAAAGGAAAAATACACCCACTGCTGACATGAGAAATCCTGGCCCCAGGGGAGAAGAGCAGGCACAGGGTCTGGGAGACGAGCACAGAAGGACTGAGGAAGAGGTCTGGGAGGGTGATGAGGTGCAGATTGCGATTCCAGCTGAAGCTGATGAGACTGCAGAGGAACTGAAGCTGAATAAATTTACAGAATCTACAGAAGCAAAAATAGAGTCATGCAGCCATCTTTTTCCACAGAGACACCATTATCATCCTTGTTTCACAAGTGGAGAAACAAAAAGCTTAAGTGATTTGCCTTTAGCAGGTTTGGAGCCCAGGTTCCTCCAGCCCTCAGGCAATAGACATAACCAAGAGATTTCTGTTATGTGTATTACCTTCAGGTGACTTGGAGAACATTGATTAAAGTGACTTTAATTGTGAAAAACTCAAAATTCAGATACCAGATGGGGGGAAGGTCTCTTTGGATCAAACCTTGGCTCTGACCTCCATCTTGCTTTCTTTGTTTCCTTTAAAAGAAAAAAAAAATACAGTGCTAAAAATATATGAAAGGAAGCAGGAAAAGGCTAGTCCTGGCTATTTCCCTGTACATATGTAGTTTTTGGCCTAGCATCATTAGACCCATCCCATGAATCAGTTGAAAGGTCAATAAATCTAGAGCTCACTGGGATTACATGCACATTACTTCCACTCTGTGGTTTCTGACCGATGTACCCACTAGTTACCAAGACCACCAGCATGTACCTTGTTTTCAGCAATGAAAAAAAAACCAAACAGGCTAGCTCTCAATCTGTCAGCCTGATTCTCCTATTTGGTCAGGTAGTCTGTAATGCTTGTCTGTGACAGCTTGCCCCGCCACGGTGTACAACCCACTGCCTGTTCCCTTGTGACAACACATGTGTTGGTAACACACTTCCCGTTCATAATCCAACACAACCATTTTATGCGGCTAATCATCTGACTAAGCTTTTCCAATTCTAATTTTTCAGAATCTGTGATAGGTGATGCACAAGATCCTGTCTCCCTCTCCCCCAGCTGACAAACAGTAGGGAATAATCTGGTGTAAATAGATGGGTAGTGCCAGAAATGTCACAAAGGAGAAAAGAGAGATGCTGCATACAGTCTGAAGCAAATGCCATCTCACAGCCTTTCCAGTATATGTTCATGCCTTTGTGCTACTGTAATGGTGCCTTGAAAATGGACCTTAATTTCATAATGATATATGGCAATAGTTCTTTCCTGACAAGCAACCATGAATGTGGTTGGTGAGCATCTATTTGAAAACAGAAAAGCTAAATAGTCCTTACACTAATTATGTCTCAAAGGGTTTTCTCTTCCTCCTGCAACTCCAAAAAAAAGAGAATAGATTCAAAACACATCTTAAATATTTCAACTGTCTTTTAGGAAGACTATTTCTCAGTAAGGGCTGAGGATTCAAAATATGGGGATATCAGTTACATCCTCTATTAACTTTCCACAGGAGGTTTCCAAGGAGGTGGCTAACTAGAATTGAATAGACAACCACATTCGTGCTGAATAGCTAGAAAGCAAAGGAAACCCATTATGTGGCTTTTTAAGAATTTTGTGAATCGTGGAAAAGATATGCAATGTTTCTGCTGAAAAAATGACCTTGTAATTATCTATATGTTTTTTATTTTGTTCCAAGAAATTTCAACAATGAATGTTTCTTGGGACCTTCATAAATAAATAAATAACAGGCAGCACCACTGTCATGAAAAACATTTACAAATGAGCTTACTACTACACAGCTGCTCTGAACACTGAATGTGTTACATACAAAGAATTAATTTTCCACCTCTCACAGGTGGGGTTATAAAAATGATTAAAATAAATAATATTGTTGTTGTTGGGGGGGTGGGGGGAGGATTGTCCTTTTTTTGGAGAAAATCACGCTAAACAATTCCACAGACATCTTCGGGCTTGCAGAACATACGGCTCCATATGTATTCGCTTTTCAGAATTACTTCCAGACACAGAAAGGAACAGATGTGGAGTGGACATTGCCTTGAGAGTTTGACCTGCAGCATAGACACCTCACTTGTATTTTCCTTCACTTTCTACTGATCATGCATCAGTTCCCTTTACATCTTCTCTTTTCTTACACATGCCTATTCATGTCAGAACTGATTCTCTTTGGTAATTACACTCATCTTCAGATTCCCTTCAAGGTCCAAAAAAAGTTTATGTTACTTTTGCCTTTCAGTTCATTGCCTGCTTTGGATAAAGCTGGGTATAGAAGTATTAAAATACCAGGGGAAAGCCAGCTGTCACAATAAGTTTGATCCAAAGTCCTTTGAAGTTATTCATAAAGTGTAGTTCTCAATTATTGTTTTTGGGCTTTGGATCCACCCATGGCTTTCTACTCCAACAAGAAGCATAAGTATTAAAAAGTTTTCAAAAGATTCATCAGATGGGATTACCAGTTTGCTTTCCTGAACAATGCTCTCTGAAGATTCAGATAAGCATGTCATCACTTGAAAGTTCTCCCTATCACCTCAGGCCAGAATTAAAGCTCTTCTGCAGTCACGGTGCTCAAAGTTTCACAAACAGTGGATAATTTCAGCCTTACCAACCAACTGCTCTTTGGTCTCTCCTAGCTGAGAAAGGATACACTTTCTTGCTTCTAACACCAGAATCATCTGCTGCTTTTGAAAACATAATCTTCATTATTGAAATTATTTGAATTATGGTGCAATATACCAGAACAGTCTTGTAATCATTTTGCATTTGCTGCATAGAGGTTTCTTGGACAAATGCTCATTTGTTATTGCTATCTCCTCTTTCTAAAGCAGTATGGTTTTTTTCCCAGTAGTCAGACAGTTTATATTTGAAAGGTGTCGTTTTAAGGGAGGTCCTAAATGTTGTATGGAATGTCCCACACAGACAGCAGTGACAGTTTATCTCATAGAAAGACCACCTATAGCAGGTAGACACACACATACATAACATGTGCAACTAATTGTTTACACACCTAGTTTCTTTCCCACAAAGTTTAGGCCCCCTAAGATATTTGGCTCTAAAAACTTGATTTGCCTTTGGAATATTGTATAGATGACTAGAGGATTCAGTAGACGTTTCTTTAATATTTGGCTCTGAATCTAAAATGCTGCTACCATCTGAAGAATACTTTGGTTTTGTTGGTCAAAATCTGCACACCTTCACTCATGGCTCAGTCTTCTGAATTCAATTATGGTGCACTACGTCAACGAATTCTGTATCATGTTCCCTTTGAAAACTAAACCCTAGGAAACACTGCACTGAGTCTGCATGAAATGCAAGAATATATTGCAATGAACTGAGTAGAATATGTAGTAATGGAACAGAATTCTGAAATTTTAACCCAAGTGCTTTCTGAGCTGATGCAGTCCAGGAACTTCTTCCAGCTCTAGTGGAACAATGTAGTTGGACTTTGCTGGTTTATCTTCCTTCTTAGAGAAGTCCTTTTCTTTGAGAATAAGCAGAGTAAACAGAGCCATTGATGGGGCAGAGAAAGAAGGCAGGATCCCGGGGCAGTCCTCTGAGCAATTCCAATTACATATATACTGTACATTCCCCCAGTCAGTTGCTGCCATCACCTAGGACTTTGAATAAGTCAGAATAAAGAATAAAACTACAGTTTGATTGAAAAGGTTACTTAGATGACCTGTATTTCCTGATTCTGTCTGAAAAGAAATGTGACAAATATCCTAAAGAAATGTGACAGCCTGGGACAGGCTTCTAGTTGTGCTTTTGCACTTGGGAGATTGGCCTTTATGCATGCATGTCTACACGGAGCAAGGCAAGCCTCCAGTCTCTGCACAGACAGGCACACAGGCACACAAGGGCTAGTCAGCTCTTCAGGGAGGTCTGCCTTTCAAATAGCTGCTCTCGTCCTCTCCAGCAGAAAGGGAGAAACTGGATGTGAGCACCTTACAGGCTGGAACCAACTAAGGTGGAATATCATCTAGTCTTTCAAATTTTGCTTTAGTATCAATGGTTAAAAATTATGCCTTAAATCTCATATGATACCCTAAAATAGGTAGCACATATTATTAGACATCATTGATTCACAGCAAAAGTAGATACATTTTTTTATGCTACTGGGAGATAAATCAGGTTGTAAAAATATGCATGAGTTTCCAAAATATTTTCCTTTTAAATCGCAGGAGTCTTTGATCAGTCTACTGTTTTGGTTAATAACTGAAGTGTTTCCACAAAATAAAAAAGCTTTTGTCTAAATGAGTTGCACTGCAGCTTTGTCAACTAAAAAAAGCAGGAAAAAAGGGACACAACTTTGGATAATTAGCAACTATATCCTAGAAATTACTAGCTACAGAGGAACAATTAAGTTGTGTTTGGCTGGAGCCATTTCTTTGCCATCTTCCTGTAACCATTCATATAACCCCTTCACTCAGTGAATACAATGAGAAAAGGATGTATTTTTAACATCTCCAAGCAGTCATGGGTCCCTTGGTAAAGCACAGGTTAAGTTCCACCTCACAGACATCATATTATTTTTTTCCCACAATATAAACATTTTTTTCCTATGAAATATTATTATTAGTGTTCTCAGTATTTCTTTCTCTGAACACAATAAGACACTTTGTAATCAGCAGCAACAAATAAGGGGTTTTTCTCCACCACCCTCAGTGACATTGTTAATTTACTTGTCGAGTTGCTTGAAGTTTCTTCAGAAAATCTTTACTTATCCTTTTAACCAATAGCACAGAAAATAAATGTCATCCAACCCAATCTGTTGCCTCAAAGAAACAGTAAACAAATAGTCGTTAGCTAATAACATTGAGGAGTGATACATCAAAGAGGCAGAATTTACATCCATTCTTTTTCTTGATTAGAGTGCTCAAGTTTAATTCAGCATGCCGCTATTTCCTGCTGGGTGTTCTTCTTCATCAGTAACAAACTTTCCTAGATGCTGTTGATACTGAACACATGGACCCAATTAAATCTGTAATGAAATTTACTTATTTGCAATATCAGCCCTGATGTAGTCTCTGATTCATTCACTAAAAGGTTTCCATTTACTGAAGGAGACTTTTTCATTTGTGGTGGAACCCTGAAGTGCAGAACTGAATGCGTGTGAAGTGGACAAATTAGGCATTGAACTCTCTTTTGGTGGAGAGCCCCATTTTGCATTTTCAGGCACATAAACAAACTGACCATGCCAGTTATAAAACTGTGATCTCTTCTGGTCAGTCCTGAGTCACAGGTTAGGATAAGAACATCTATTAAATACTACTGTATGAAAAATATCTTTTATTAAATAGGCATATACAGAAAGAATGTGTAATACATATGTTACTGTGCCCAATTCTGGGCTCCCCAGTTCATGAGATACAGGGAACTACTGGTGAGGGTCCAGTGGAGGGCTACAAAGATGATTAGGGGACTGGAGCATCTCCCTTATGAAGAAAGGGACTGTCTCCCATCAGGAGGCAGTCCTCAAGGCCAAAGAGGTCCAGGAAGGAAATCTTAAAGGTTCAGGGACAAGCCATCAGGTAAGAAGACTAGCCTGGCTAAAGAGAGAGTTTTTTTCTGGAACTCAGAGGAAAAAAAAAGAGAACTTGCCACCTTTGGAAGAAGGAATAGGCAACTCAGGAGGACTATAAGGAAGTTGTGAGGTTATGCAGGGAGAAAATTAGAAAGGTGAAAGCCCAGCTAGAACTCAAGCAGGCCACTGCCATAAAAGATAACAAAAAATGTTCCTACAAATACATTAACAAGAAAAGAAGGGCTGAGAAGAATCTCAATCCTTTATTGGATGTGGGGGGAAACATAGGGACAAAGGACGAGGAAAAGGATGAGGTACTTAATGCCTTCTTTGCCTCAGTCTTTAATAGTAAGACCAGCTATTCTTGGGGTACTCGGCCCCCTGAGCTGGAAAACAGGGATGAGGAGCAGAGAGAAGTCCCCATAGTCCAGGAGGAAACAGTTAGTGACATGCTACTCCACTTAGACATGCACAAGTCTAAGGGGATGGATAGGATCCACCCAAGGGTACTGAGGGAGCTGGTAGAAGAGCTTGCCAAGCCACACTCCATCATTTATCAGCAGTCCTGGCTAACCGGGGAGGTCCCAGAAGACTGGAGGCTGGCCAACGTGATGCCCATCTATAAGAAGGGCGGGAAGGAGGATCTAGGGAACTACAGGCCTGTCAGCCTGATCTCAGTGCAAGGAAAGGTTATTGAGCAGATCATCCTGAGTGTGATCACACAGCACCTGAAGGACAGCAAGGGGATCAGGCCCATTCAACATGGGTTTATGAAAGGCAGGTCCTGTTTGACAAACCTGATCTCCTTCTATGAAAAGGTGACCCACTGGGTGGGTGAGTGAAAGGCTGTGGATGTTGTCTACCTGGACCTTAGTAAAGACTTTGACACTGTTTCCCACAGCATTATTCTGGAGAAACTGGTTGCTCGTGGCTTAGACAGGTGTACTCTTTGATGGGTTAAAAGCTGGCTGGCTGGTCAAACCCAAAGAGTCAATGGAATTACATCTACCTGGCAGATGGTCACAACTGGTGTTTGCTGGGGCTCAGTATTTGGCTGTTTAATATCTTTATCAACAATCTGGATGAGGCGATCGAGTGCACCTTCAGTAAGTTTGCAGGCAACGCCAAGTTGAGCGGGAGTGTTGATCTGCTTGAGGGCGAGAAGGCTCTGCAGAGGGATCTGGACAGGCTGGATCAATAGACCAAGGCCAGTTGTACGAGGTTCAAAAGAAGTGCTGGGTCCTTCACTTGGGTCATAACAACCCCACAGAACGCTACAGACTCGGGGAAGAGCGGCTGGAAAGCTGCCTGGTGGGAAAGGACCTGGGGGTGCTGGTCAACAGCCGGCTGAACATGAGCCAGCCGTGTGGCCAGGAGGGCAACAGCATCCTGGCTCATATCAGAAATAGTGTGGCCAGCAGGACAAGGATTGTACTGCTGTATTTGGCACAGGTGAGGCCACACCTCAAATCCTGTGTTCAGTTTTGGGCTTGTCACTACAAGAAAGGCAATGCTGAAGAATCTAGAGCAGAAGTCTTATGAGGAGTGGCTGAGGGAACTGAGATTCTTAAGCCTGGATCAAAGGAGGCTCAGGGGAGACATTATTGCTCTCTGCAACTACCTGAAAGAAGGCTGTAGACAGGTAGGGGTTGGTCTCTCCTCTCAGGTAACAGGCAATAGGACAACAGGAAACAGCCTCAAGTTGTGCCAGGGGAGTTTTAGATCTGGTATTAGGAAAAATTTGTTCCCTGAAAGGGTGGTCAAGCATTGGAACAGGGAAGTGGTAGAATCATCATCCTTGGAGGTATAAAAACCATGTAGATGTGATGCTTAGAGTCATGGTTTAGTGGTGGACTTGGCAGTCCTGGGTTAACAATTGGACTTGATGATCTTAAAGGTCTTTTCCAACCTAAATTATTCTACGATTCTATGAAAAGCTCAGAGAGCTGGGCCTGTTTAGCCTGGAGAAGGCTGACAGGGCAATCTTATCAATGTATACAAATATCTAAAGGGCAGGTGTCAAGAGGACGGGGCCAGGCTCTTTTCAGTGGTGCCAAGCAACAAAACAAGGGGCAATGGGCACAAACTGCAACACAAGAGGTTCCATCTGAATATGAGGAAAAACTTCACTTTGATGGTGACAGAGCACTGGAACAGGCTTCCCAGAAAGGCTGTAGGGTCTCCTTCTCTGCAGGCATTCAAAACCTGGATGTAATCCTGTGCAACCTGCTTTAGCAGGGGGGTGGACTAGATGATCTCCAGAGGTCCCTTCCAACCCTGACCATTCCGTGATATGATGCTGACCAAAGGTATACCAAACAAAGCACCTGAGAAGGTAAACTAACAAAATAGAAGGCAACTAAAAAATCTCATCACTGTATTGCTCTGTGGTTCAAGGTCACAATAAGGAAATACAGGTGATCTGTTAACATCTCATATTCTGCCAGAAAATGTTTATCACCATCACAGTTCATTTGGTTACCCTTTTGTCTTTGAGGTGACTAGTTTCAATATAGCTGGCTAGAATAAATTTTTGTCATAGTAGCTTGTATGGTGCTAGTTTGGATTTGAGATGAAAACAGTGTTGATAACACAGGGATGTTTTAGTTACTGCTGAGCAGGGCTCATACAGCACCGAGGCCTTTGCTGTTTCTCACACTGCCCTGACAAAAAGCAGGTTGGGGTGGGTAAGAAGTTTGTGGAGGAGACACAGCTGAGACGGCTGACCCCAATGGACCAAAAGGATATTCCATACTGTATGATAGAGCGCTCAGCATAAAAACTGGAGGGGAAGTTTGCCAGGGCTGCTATTGCTGGGCATCAGTCAGCTGGTGGTAAGCAATTATGTTTTGGGGTCTTTTTCACCACTTGTTTTTCTTTGGGTTTTTTAAGGGGTGGGAAAGGGGTTTATGTTTTTTTACTTATTAAACCGTCATTATCTCAACCCATGAGTTTCCTCACTTGAAGTCTTCCAATTCTGTACTCATCCCATTGCTGGGGAGTGAGGGAGTGGCTGCATGGTGCTGAGCTGCTAGCTAGGGTTAAACCACAACAACTGCTCACAGAGCAAATAACTTTTTTTTTGTAGCGGTGGCTGCTGTAGCATCTTTCCATGAACCAGAACTTCACTGCATGAATAAACACCTTAAAAATTAGAGCTTTCACATTGTTCTTTAAAGTGAAGGGCAACAGTGGAAATAGATGAGGGATCACAAGGAGGTAAAACTGGTTGATGTTAATATTTTTGGAAGTGTTATTTAAAAACATACTGTGCTTATGGAGGCAGACACTGAACTGAGGCAGTAGAAGCCCTGTTGTTTGAAAACACAGGGCTGATGCAAATGGCAGCAGTCTTTCTGGCATGCCCTGGACTCAACAGTACATACAGTGCTCAGATGAGGAGCTGCGTTCTGCAAGCCCACTTGCAGATTACTAACACCCTGATTCCTCTCTCAGGAATCAGCCCCACCCTCCAGAAAAAAAAAAAAAAAAAAAAAAAAGATCAAAGCACATGAAGAAGCTCAGAGAAAGCTTCTGAGGTTAAAAATCCAACATTTGAGGCTCTGATTATAGTTTATATGTGATTAAAAGACAACTGTATGTATTTCATCCAAATAGTGACAGGAGACAGTGAGAGCTGAAGAGAGATATTGTACACACAGATTTTTCACTGGTTTGACTTCAGGTCTCAGAAGAAAAGAAGGGATATTTAGATTCTAGAATTTATCCAGAGCCTTGAAGAAAGGAAAGTATTGATTAGGGCAAAAGTCATAAATATTCCTCCCCACGGAAACCTTTACCAAAATGGAATCTAAAGAGAAACAAAACAACCTTACAAGGATGACTAATGAGGTTAGTGTATTTCAGGTTACACAGACCTTTCTTACCTCCTGAAAGAATAGCAACAAGCCTCATGCTGCATCAGCTTCTGGTGGCTGTGATACCTACAAGCGGAGCAGACAAAGAGAGCAACAAAATGAGCTGCATCAGGAGACAGTTCATGAGGAGGTGGCAAGAAATCAAAGCACCAGCAGCAAGCTCCAGCAGGGAGGCAGGGCATTTCCTTTCTATTCATGTCTTGCTGGTAATTGCAACAAGCTGATCCCACTGCTGTCTGGGATGCAGCTGAGATATAACTGCCCTGCATTGCACACCATTGAAAGGGGAAAGCTCTAGTGCACAGTTTCTGATTATTTGTACCCAAGAGACTGCATCCCAGATGGTGATAATTGCCCATAACCCTGAAAATGTGCAAGAGTTCTAAAAGGTTTGATAAAGAGGGAAGTTGCTTAATGAGCAAACAGCTGAAGGCTGGAAGTGAATTTGATTATTTCTTTTTTTACCTTTAGATGCTTGATGCTGCAGAGTGCTACTGCAGTGCAATAGCTTATATGGCCTGATCTACCTGGAGACAATGTAACTATTTTCAACTCACAGCCAAAAACAAGAGCACCTGCTTACAAATTAATTGAGCAATGGTAAAACACCACCCAATAGAACAAATTTTACTAAGAACATCCAATGGAATGACCCTTTCTTTTGGATTTTTTTCACCCTGTTCCTTCATACATTCATGTATTTTTGTCTTTCAGCTTGTGAGTGGAAGCTCCTTCCTTACTGTTTTGTGTTTTGTGAAACATCTGACTGAGGGTAAGTAAACAAAAATAAGAAAAGAACATTTCCATTCAGTTTGGGAGCTGATATGATTTAATTAATGGGTGAATTTAATTATCTCTACCCTATTTATATAGCCCCTCATCCTCTGGAGAAGAATCCTTTACCAACAACCTGGCACACAGTGTAAACAAGTTATAAGGGGTTTTTTTTCCCATTATAATGACTATCCGCTTTGCCTTTGTGAATAGGGTGTTGCATTCTGGGGCCAGAGAGGGTGTTTTCCAGCTATTTTTATTCTGAGTGGAAAAAAGCTCTCTCTTTGTTTGCTTGCTTTTGTCACTGCTATTTTATATGGTTATACTGAATGCTTTCGACAGTGATTTGGGATTGCAGTCTGAGAGGTGTTAGTAATGGAATAGCCCTTTACTGGCCTTGCCCTCTTAATCTTTCATCTGCTCACCAAGTACAGAAGACAAGAAGAGTAAGCTGGAAGTGCTGTTGATCTCCAGCACGGGAATGTTTGCCTTTGCTGCGGGCAGCTTGCAAAACCATACTTGTTTACATGTTTATACTTGCCTTGTTCTTTTCCTTTCTCCTTTTCTTCCATGTTTCACTAAAAAAGAAAGCTACAACAGCCACGCAGGCTACATGTGCTCCTGGTCAAGCCTCTCAGCTTTCATGTTTCCTACCCCTGACACCAAAGACAGGATTTCAGTAGCTACCTAACAGCATGATAGTTGCCTTAGAAAGTCCTGCCCATGTGACATACCCAAACACTACATCAGGAGGCAGCTTTCTTCAGATCTGCTGTCATATGTGCCAGCCCTATTGAGATGTGCCTTAGAGCCATTTTAGGTGTTCTGCACTATGTTTAAGAACCTAAATCTCTTTCCAAAACTAAAACATTCTACTATGACACTAGGGGAAAAAAAAGAAAAAAAAAAGGATAGAAGAGCATGGAAAGAAGAGTGTGGAAAAATGTTGAGACCCAAAGAAAATTGATCTGGATCCATCTTGCTTGGAAATAGAGCCTATCCTGAATAGACGTTTTAAACCAAAGTTACTTTAAATAGCTTTCCTAAAATCATGCTATGAGGTCCTAGAGAATTCTCTCCAAAGCAGAAGTACATGTCCCATCTTCACAGGCACAGTTTGAGGATCCCTGAGAAACAGAAGCTATTTAATGAAGTTTATTTTGAAAAGAGGTATCACCACATACGTTTTTTCAACCAAGGAAGGGAAGAGAGCCCAGAGGCTGGAGTTTGCAGTGCCTCCAGGTGATGGCATCCCACCAGATTTTCCTTGCAGGTGTACCCATGCCAGAAGTGCTTATGCACATAAAACAGAAACACCTGTCATTATTGTGCTGGGGGGTGTGTGTGTGTGTGAGAGAGAGAGAGTATAATTATGTGAAACTTCGTGAAAAAAGCATCCTTTCCTGCCCAGAAAATGTAATTAAGAGTTGTACTGTGTTGATCAGTATGTGCTGGTTTTATCAACGTTGGCCTCAGAGATGTCATTGCTCAGCCCTCCCTGGAAGGCACTGGCACACCTGGACCTCCCTGCCTCCTCCTAGTTGCCTTTTCACACCCACCTCATCCCTGTTGTGCATCAGTCATAGAAGATGGCTACACTGCAATGAGGCTCATGTAAGAGCTTTTCCTTTCATTTCAGGTGCAGCAAATCTGTCACTTAGACTGTATATTCAGATTTTTCAGCAATAACTCACCACCTTATCTTGTGTCTTCATCTGCAAGCAGTAAAGCTCTGCCAAGACCCTGACAGCAGTTTTCAAAGGGCATTCACGCTTTGATTTTGTACCAGAATGGCATGAAGCCAACCCGGCAGGTACATACTGCTCTGCAATCAAGGAACAACTCAGGCTTTACAGCTCTTTGGTCCTGTAATATAACATGGGCCATAGTACACGTGTCAAGGAACTGCTCTTATGATATAGGGGCACCTCTGTCTAGATGAGGCAGTCTGAGTTCAGAATAGCAAGATAACATTTTCTTACGGGTCTCCTCATGGCTGTGAGTATGCCATGCACCTCTGTTGCACAGGAGTCCTCATTTCCCCTGCCTCTATCTCCAGTCAGGTGCAATGACACAGCATTCCTTCCACTGGCAGCTGGTACAGAAACAGTCTGAGGGCAGCTGCTGAGTTAATTAGGATAAACTTTCCTTCCATAAACCTGAACGTGGCTGGTACTTTGGAGTGAAAATCCCCATCTGCAGAACATTGAAGTAAAAGTTCTAGTGGTGGCACTTAATACACAGAAAACACAGTGTGTCAGAAGGCAAACAAAGGTACTGAAGGAGAGAGGCACATTTTTATACTAGAGAAAAGCTCTTAAGCTGTGGGACCTGTCAAGCTAGACCTAGTTCCTCTTACTTAAGGAGGACTATGATTCACTAGAAAGTGCATGAACTGAAGAGGAAGGGTATTGTGTAGCACAGAATATGTTGATCTGGGCCCCAAGAATACCTTAAAGTGATGGGTAAAAGTCAGAGAAGTTTATATTTCACCTAGGTCAGATAGTGAAGTATAGCCAGACTTCCCTTGCTGTCCTGCAAATGTGATCTATAGATATTGTATACTCTACCTATTTGCATCCTTGCAGAAGTAACCAGTGAAACCAGGCTCTCATCTGGCTGGGATTCAGCCTATGTGTGTGTGCCTGGGCTACGAAAGAGTAAGACAGCACTGTAGGAGTTTCATCGTTCATCAAAAGAGCCTAGAGAAGTTGTACACCTCACAGGTGTCCTTTGGAGAACTTAGTCCATGGCAAAGCCTAGTTGACTGGATTCAGAGATCATCTTTGTGTCAGACTGTCAAGCAGCATCTGGAGCTGCAGTAGGTGTGGCTAACCTTTCTACCTGTTCTCTGGCCAAATTTCACACAGCTGAGCAAAGAAGACTTCCCTGTGCTGTGAACACATCCACCCCACTGGGTGCACATTGCCCAGCCTTCAGGCTTTACTTAGAGGATCAAGAGTGGCAGTGGGGGAGAAAGCTAGTCTTGAAGAGTGATATCAGGGCCATCCTTACCAGACCATATAGACCTCTCCAAGCTATTTCAGACTTCCCAAGCCCAATGCCCACTCCTCACTAGCAGGGTACAATTTGGGTTGTGACTCAGACTCTTAGCAAGCTGTAAAACAGTAGGACTTTTCGTATTTGAAAAGTAACCTGGGAGTTCAGATGAAAGAGTGGTGGCCAGGGACTACTTACCACTTGGAGTGGACTGTTGGGAAATGACAGAATTGCTGCCAGGGATTGGTCTCTGGTAGATTTTGAAATTTAAATAGTTTCACATGCTGTGCTAGATTTTCATTAATAAGGATGTTTATTACAATCTTCCCACAAATGTTTAAAGTAGACCAAAATATGCAGCAGCAGGGGTTCATTTGTTGGGTTGATTTTTAAAGTTGGTTGAAGTAAAATGCCCACTTTTTAGAGCAAATTTTTCTTGTCCATGTAGTAAAGAAGAGTTGTGCTTGGCTGTTTTATATTTTTTTAAGTCTTAAAAATATTTTGTTAGTCTTAAAATTCTTCCTAGCTTTCTAGCTCCTAGGATAAATAAATCTAGTCTGCTGTGCCTTATGCCAGCCCATAAAGTGCCCCTGAGTCCTGGCCCAGTATAAATGCCAATAAAAGGGACAGCTAACCCCCTACAAAGGCTGTCCACATATTTCATTCACAGAGTTGTTCTCAGCTCCATGAATGAAGATAGATGTACAGGAGTACGTGTGCTTTTACATGCACTTTATACATGAAACCAGTGTCTGTTTTTATCCAGAATTTCTTTTTAATTAGAGAGTGAATTTGAGATGCTGATGTTTTTGCTTTCATTCCTGTTGCTGCAGAATGCTTTCCTAAGTGATTAGGGACTGATTCATACTTTAGATATATTCTTAAAGTCATTTAATCTCACATAGTAGCTGCTTAGTTTTTTATCAGAGTTCCAAATAAAAGTGTCTCATCCTGAAACATCTTAGGGCTGCATTTCAATCTTCATCTGGAGATAATGGGCCGTGCACTGATCCAGCTGTTCATACAAAGGTCAGTTCTGCAGGCTTTCTGTAAAATCAGTTGTCATTTAAATTGACATATTGATGTCTGAATCAGATCCATTTCACTCAGCAAGTTCATATAAATTGCAAAGGCACTTGCAAATTCAGGGCTTAGATATTTAAAAGCTGCTAAGTATCAGTATGAGTTTTACCCAGGCAAACTTTTTGCCCAAATAAACTGGACAATAAAGAAATATGTGGAGTAATAATTACTGGAGTTTTGAGAAAGAGGAACCATATACAAATAGATATCCAAAAATCATACATAGGCAACCATCTAGGGCCTGGAGAAGGTGACAAACAAAATCCATTACTGGGAAAACTGTTTAGCACCCAATGCCAATGTGAAGCAAACAAAAAGAGGCAGATTTCCTCACATGGTACAGCTGAATAGTGAAACTCACTTCTAAAAGATGCTTTGAGGGCCACAGTTATAAGTGGGTTTCAGGAATGGGTGAGACAAATTCACAGTTGCTTTGGCAGCTGTTAAACGTGATGGGCAGGATGACATCAGTCTCTTGCTCTGGCAGCCTCCCAATCTCTGAGTCCCAGAGGCAGGATAGAGCCAACGCTGACAAGGCATTTTGCTCTGAAGTGCTTGCTTTCATCATCCAGCAGTGGCTACTGCTGGAGATGGGAAGAAGAGTTAGAAATTTAGTCTGACCCTCTTCGACTGCTATTTTGTGGATGGTAGGAGGAATGGGGAAAGTAGGTTAGAACCCTCCTGTAAAGATTTGGGACTTTTTCCCCTTGTCCAGCAACATGCTGGGGACATCCCATGTCCTGTCCTCTGTCTCCCTTTACCAGCAAGAGAACAGGGATAATACTTCCTCACCTCACACAAGTAAGATGGCAGTAAATCCTGTTAGTAACTGTGGTGTGCTCAGGTACAGGGGCAATGAGGACTATATAGCCACCCAGAATGCACAGTGACAGCAAAATAGAACCTGTTTGTGGGTATCTGGGTATCCATCAAACACCAAGGAACCCATGGAAAAGGGTGAGGAGCCTATGCACCGAACTAGAAAAATCTCAGAAAGTGTTTAGGGGTCCACAAACTGAAGAAGGCTGAGAAATCAATAGAACAGTGCTTTCCTATTCTATCACCATCTCCACACTACCTAATAAAAATGAGAGGCAAATGTGCCAAGTAATATTTGCTCATTGTCTAAAAGTTTAGGAAAGTTATCTCCTTCCTGACCCCATAAATGCATATCATAATCACTATAATTATATATTTATTCAGTCACAGTGAAAAGTAAGGTGATTTCTCATGAGCCAGCATCTTGAAAATATTCCAGCATAAAAAGCCTTATTTTAAATTGTTTCACTTTGAAAAAAACAGTTCCATGACTTGAGATACCTAATAGAAAAGATTACAATTATCCAGGGATGGGTAAGCAAAAGACTTAGACTTCAGGTGAGTTTTATCTTTCATTGTTAATGCAAGTAGAATTGACAGCAGTGGAAATTTTACTCTTGGAAAGACTCAGTTACCATCAGTAAAAATTCCATCTATATTCTGTACAGAATTCAGAGTAAAAAGATTTTATTTCTCTTATACTACAGTAGGTGATAATACTGAGAATTTGTAAGAGGAAAGTTAGAGAAGGAATCAAAATCAGGAAAGAAGTCTTGTATTTTTCAAACCTAAAGATGGTGGGTGAAATTTGAAGCTCTGCTTACAGTGAAATCCAGCACTGGTTAAGCAGAAGAATAGGTTCCTTTAAGAGAAGGTGTTCAGATAGCCTCTAGTCTTTCCAGACTGAGGGCTTTTTTTAAGAAATGCCTATGAAGGACTGCTTCAGCACTTTTTATTTATAAGCATGAGGTAATAATAATAGAAAAGATGAGAGATCAACCTAAAAATAGCTTCTGCAGTAAGTGTTTATTTTCCATGTAGTTCTATGTTCCAGAATTGGGTGGAAGAAACGGAATGTAAATTTACCAGGCTGATGCTTCAGCCACTTGGTTCTTTGTTAGTAACTGTAGACTGTGACTTTCTCTGATCAAAAATCCCATTCTTGAGCCAAACAGATTCCCCAACACAACTCTTGTTTAGGCCTGCAAGGGGAAAGTGGGGTGAAACTGACTAGCTACAAATTATGCCCCAACAGCAATAATTTGTATTGTATCATCTCTAAAAGTTGATCATGATGAAATGGAGTTGATATATTTCTTCTGATTAAGAATTTGGTATATCAGGATTTACATTACTTACAATCATAGAAAAATTCAAACTGGAAGGAACATCTGGAGGTCAGCTAGTTCAGCTTGCCTGCACAAAGCAAGGTCAACTTCAAAGCTAGATCAGTTAAATCATGTCTAGTAAAGTTCTGGAAATCCCCCAAGGATGTAGTTTTCATGGTATGTCTGAGGAAGCTGTTTTACCGCTTACCGACTTTCGCATCAGAATTTTCCTGGTTGCAAATGGTGATCGTTGCCTCTTGGCCTTTCATTATGCAACTCCAGGAAAAGTCTGGCTTCCTCTTTATCCACCCATTAGGCAGTTAAAGACAACAATGAGATCCTTCTTTAGCTTGCACTTCTCCAAGTTAAACGAACCAGACCCCCTCAGCTTCTCTTCATTCCTTGTATGCTCCATTCCCCTAACACTCTTGAACTGGGGAGCTGAAACCTGGACACAGTAGTGCAGATAAGGACTCACAAGGGCTGAGTGGTCTAATAGTTTTTCAGAACCAATCAGCTACCACTTGCTACTGCAGTCCAGGATGTGTTGAGCCTTTGTCGCTGCAAAGGCATCCTGCAAACCCCTGTTCAGCTTCTCGTCTGCCAGGACCATCAGATCTTCCTCTACAAATTACCCCCCACAGCAGCTGATCCCCAGCCTGGGGTCATTCCCTCCCAGGTGCAGGACTTTACATTTCTCTTTGTTAAATTTCTTGAGATAGTTGTCAGCCTGCATATCAAGGTCTCTCAATGGCAGCCCTACTTTTCAGTGAGTCAGCAACTTCAGGTAAGAATTCATTTATATTATTTTTATTCATTGATATCACTTTAATAATTGACACTCATTCCTAAAAATAAGTAATGCAATGCATTGAGGCTTAGAAGTATTCTGTGAAGTTGTGTATGTCTCCAGGATTAAAGCTTCCTTTTCTAGAAAATTCATCATTTCTTATTGTTCCCTCATTGTTCAAATCAATGAATAAAAAGCAGTAACATTCTTCTGCTTTGGTCTGCTAGCTCAGGAATAACAATAGGGCCAAGTGAAGTCTTTCCATTCATTAGGTTTCCATTGTTAGATATTTGCCAAGTGTTCAGCCCCAGTTTCTTGGCTTGTGTTTATAGCACCCAAGACTCCCAGGTGGTCTCTCCATCCAATTACCAACCAGTCTGGGATTAGTTTCTGTGACAAGCTGGAGGTGTCTTCAGTCTGGCATAGCCACAGCCAAAATGCACTAATATGAAACATTCTTTTTCAACAATATGTTAAGCAATACGTGTTTCCCAACTTCCTTTTGAATCTGCCAAGTAATTTCTGGAATAGGGAATTTATTAGTACTTGGGTTTATTTTTGTCAAGATCCTCAAAGTTTTATCTCCATCAGACATTGCATCTGTGATCTTCATTGGAATATTCTATTTATAGTCTAAAAAAAATCCTATAAAAAAACAGAACAAGAATAAAAATTTCTCTCAGTTTCCAGCATGATGCTACTTTCATCTTTAGTAATATTCTGCAGCTTCCTTTTCTTTCTGTACCACTTACATCAGTTTTCCAAATTTCTTTCAAAACAGTATCTAGTGGCAGGACAGAGACAAGTTGCAGAAAATTCAGCCAAGTTAGTTTTGGGAGGAGAGAATATGTGTCAGGAGGATGAAGGACAAACAGTGAAGGTCTTTCCTTGTGTGTGTATGGACCATGACAAAGACAGGAGCTGCTGCTGCTGGCACCAACACTGGTAATATCTACCATCTGCACAATGCAGGACACAAATTAAAAAAATTGGGAAGCTCTGACCCAGGGAACAAAGACAGCAAAAAGCTTGTTTAAGCCATAGTGCAGTCATAATAGCTGACATAAAGGCTGATCAAAGAGCAAAATCTGGAGTGTAAATAAAGTACAAAACATTACCACTATATAAATTCCACTCTCTGGATCAGAGCCACTTACTTTTCAGGCAACCTTAGCAAATTGAACAATAAACTCAAAATCAGGGCTATTTTATACTAAGCAAGCCCAAAGAAATAATATTCTTTCACGAAGAACTAGTGATGAACTGCTTGCATTGTGCAGATTATTCCCAGTCTGCCAAGAAATCAGCAGTATTGGAATCCCCAGTTTTAATGCAGTTTACTAGTAGAATTTCAGGAACCTGTAGGGGTCTGTAAACAGGAGACTCCACCCTGAAATTATGCTGAAGGACTCAGAGCTGCCAGAAATTAGATTTGTTAGGATGGCCTCTTTGGAGGTTGCTGTTGGCTCATTACAATGAACCACTGCAGGTCCAAGATTCCTCTACATGCTGGTGTTACAAACCCTATGGGCAAGGAACTGGGGCAGGGGGCTGCTTTCCATTCCTCACTTTTCTTAAGAAAAATTCAACAAGGGACTATTACTACCGATTTAGAGTAGGTTCAGTTTCCTCTTATTTCCTTGCTTTGGCTCCTAGATAACACAAAAATTCATAAAATAATTTTATTTACATTTGAACTGACATTAAAGAAAGGCTCTCTTCTTATATTGAAGACTGGACTGTAATGGCAAGATTTTCTTTTTTGTATCCTTGGTAAAGCTCAGTACTTCCTCGTGGTGTGTTTGCAAAGCTACATCTTTGTCCACAATACACTTTTTTTTTTCAACAAAATAGGGTGGTATATTGTAAGCAAGAAGATAAAAACTCCTAAATATGTAATTTTGACCTTTCTATGTGTGTTTTGGTGCATTGTATTCCACCAGCTTGGTCTTTAGACTTAGTGGATTATGGCAGAAGCACTTGTGTGCGGTAACTTAGCCAACAAAATGAGCAGTGGGTTTAGATGTTCAACAGCAATAGAAAAGAATGTTGTTTGCTCAAGTAGAAAACATGTAGAAGCTCTTTGTTCACAAAAATGGCAGGTTTTTTTCATTAGTAAGTTGTAATCCAGAGAAAAAAAGAATGTAATTCTTACCACATATATGTCACTGATTTTCTTATTGGAGCTGCAACATGACAGGCAGGTTAACCAGTGAATCAGGGAAAGAATAAAAGCCTGTCCTGATGGGTTCATTTGACTCCTCTGCTTCCTCTGGGGTCCCAGGGATTCACTGACAGAAGATACAGTCTTTCTCAAGCTTCATAGTGCAGATGACATGCCTGAGAGACAGGATGCCATCCAGAGGGACCTGCACAAGCTCAAGTGGGCCCATGTGAACTTCATGATGTTCAACGAGACCAAATGCAAGGTCCTGCACATGGGCAACCCCTGGTATCAATACGGGCTGGGCAGAGAACAGATTCAAAGCAGCCCTGAGGAGAGGGACTTGGGGGTACTGGCGGATGAAAAGCTGGACATGGTCCAACAACGTGTGCTCACAGTCCAGAAAGCCAACTGAATCCTGAGCTGCATCAAAAGAAGCATGGCCAGCAGGTCAAAGGAGGTGATTCTGCCCCTCTGCTCCACTCTCATGAGACTCCACCTCCTGGAGCAAGTCCAGAGGAGGGCCACAAAGACGATCAGAGAGCTGCAGCACCTCTTCTACAAGGACAAGCTGAGAAAGTTGGGGTTGTTCAGCTTGGAGAAGAGAAGGCTCTGGGGAGACCTTATTGCAGCCTTTCAGTAGTTAAAGCAGGCTTACAAGAAAGATGGGAACCGACTTTTTGGTAGGGTCTGTAGCCATTAGACAAGGGGTAATGATTTTCAACTAAAAGATGGTATATTTAGACTGGATATAAGGAAGAAATGTTTTTTTTATGATGAGGGTGGTGAAACACTGGAACAGGTTGCACAGAGAAATGGTAGATCGTCGATCACTGGAAACATTAAAGGTCAGGCTGGATGAGGCTCTGAGCAACCTGATCTAGTCAAAGATGTCCCTGCTTATTGCAGGCAGGTTGGACTACATGACCTTTAATGGTCCCTTCCAACCCAAACTATTGTATGATTCTGTGTGGGCTTTTCCCATGTTGGAATCAAAAATTGAGCTGGTCTCTTGCGGGGTATCTGACAAGAGACGATCAAACACTAATGCAAAAGATTTCCAATGTGCTTTTAGTCAAGCTGTATATACACAGTAGTGGAAAAGGAAAGTCTAAAGCAGGGAGGGTTAGAAGAAAGCTAGGAGGCAAGGGGCTTTAGAATTCAGCAGGAACATAGTACATCCAGGTGTGTGGGAATAAGAAGGATAAAGTTAGGTTCTGTGCCAGAAATACGTTCTTGAAATTAATGGAAAACACTTCTAAAAACCTCTAGTGACAATACTCTAACCAAACAGCAACTACCCATCGATATGTTCCTAACCTGTAAAATAAAACAAAAGAGAACTTTCACAACTGCAGTAGTACTACTTATCTCATAAAGAGAAGGAGAGTTTTACTCTCTAATTTTACTCACTAGCAAGGAGGCTGTGCAGATCTTGGCCTAAAAATCACAACTAAAGCCTCAGTCTATTTGTCACATTTCCTTAATTGAGACTGAGGGCAGATGCCAGGCTCGGCACCATTTGTCTTTACTACAGGTTCTGCAGAAGTCAGATCATCAGACATTCCTGGATTGGTTTCTGCATACCTTGGTTGTTGTAGACAGCCAATTACATATATCCAGGTAGTCATGCTATAAAGGGACCGTGATGGCCCAGTTCCTATTTTGAGCTATCTACACACGGCTTCTTCGTTTCTTAACCTCTAGGTAAGGGACATTTTTTTCCAAGAGGCTTGTAAGAGCTTCCATTTAACATCATCTTCATTTTTGAAACAGGACTATTTTCTGAACTAGATTTCTTTGAAAAACATCTCATGGTTTTCCTGGGGCAGGGGTCTAACATGATACACACAAAAGAAAGTGAACATACTGCTCAGGCCATGATGTCCTACTTGCCTGCATACTTAAATTCACATGCAAAAGTATTCCCATTGATTTAGGACTCTTCATAAGCATAATATACAGTTCATATCTATCCATAAAACTGCATACAATATCACACATACCTAAACATTTGGTATTACTATTGGGGAAATACTGAAGTGAAGACCTAGAGATCTGAGTATAAAAAGAGAAAGAAATCATTATAATTTATAGTGTGGGGGCCATTTCTAGGCTCAGGAAGAATCACAAAGTAATGGTTTTCTGGCTATCAGAAAACTGTTAATTGACACACAGGCTTTACGCTTTGCCAGGTCACCTCTTCAACAATATTGACTAATGCAAAACATTTTTAAATTTCTCAATCCCTATATTACTCCAACATATCAGTGATTAACTTTATATCTGCATCCCAAATGGCATAGTACTCAAAAGTTTTTAGTTAAGCTTTGTCTTTGCAAAGGAACGGTTATTTGCTTTTATTGCAATGTGACATTACTTTTGGTTTAGAACAGAATGCTATTTAAGCATCTAAAAATTAACCTGCTGTTTGGAACAAGAGGACAAAAAGTTTGGAAACTCTCAGTCCCTTTGTTTACTCCAGTAAACAACATAGACCATAACGCTTCAAAAAATTCTAACCATTTGATTCAGCTTGAAACAGCTGTCAAGTTTCCTGGCAAAAACTTCATTGAAATATATCTATTTAATAAAACTTGCATACTGAAAACAAATTAAATTTTGTTACTGTTTCAGAGTTCTGAGCAGGCAGCCATGCCTTATTTTTGCCTCTGCAGGAACACAGTTCGTAACTTTAATGCCCACTTTTCACAGCAAAAAACAACCTGTTTAACACTGTCGCCCACACCAGGTTGTCCCCCACCATTCAATCTGTATTATTGGCCAACACATAATAAACAAAGCAGCCCAGATCATGTCTCCTGCTCACTCAAAATAAGGAATACCAGGCATGAAGTCTTCTTCCCTACTCGTACTGAATGCCAGGGTAAGAAAGAGTCCTTTTTGTCCTACACGTGCATTTCTTGCAAATGAGATCCTAATGCCAGGAGAATGCATTCGTATATGATGTGACGCATAAACAAGTACATCCTGGATCAAGTAACATTTGAGGTGAACAAGCATGGATTTACTGAATATAGGTTAACGTAAGCATACTAACAACATTACTAAGGTAATATAAACTAAATTATAGGCTTGTTTCTCTAACGATACCTCCATCTGTACTGGCAACAAAAGGTATGAAGAATAAATTAATGGATGTTGTTACATTGCTTGAATCTTCTGGATTCTTTCACAACCAATTGTTGTACTTGACTAAACAGCCAATGAGGTTCATTGGGAAATTAGGTTTAATGCCACTGCTTCAGCATCCACCAGAAGAGAGGTCAAAATACCAGGAATTTCAGTCCTCATAGTAGTTACCACTACACCAATCGTCCTCACTATTAACTTCTTAATATTCACCAGCATTTCCAAGAAAATATACTCTCCTGACCGTCTTTCATTTTAGAACACTACCTCTGTGAAATCTGGTGACAGAGCAGTGAAGAAATAGTAACAACTGGCTTTTCAGCCTCCTTTGAGCAGAATGGCTACTAATCCTGAATAATTTTTAGCTACTAAGGTAAGTAGTTTTGTTTCTAGCTAAAAAAGAACTATAGAAATGAAACGGGAAGGTCAAAGTCAACATGTGAATCACTACAGCCAAATCCAAATTAAAAAAGGACTGCTCCTGGCAGTTATCAGTGGGAAGGGTTGTTCATTCCACTGTGCTTCCCTGAGTGTTGAAAGGGAATGATTTCTGCTGAGCAGCACAGTTTATTCCTCTGAGGGCTTCCTGCCTGATAGCACTGAATCACAGAATCACAGAGATATTTCTGAAACAAACCTCTGCAGGTCTCAAAATCCCACTCAGAGAGGAACAATTGGCAGTACTAGATCAGGTCTGCCACAGCTTTGTCTAGCCAAGTCTCAAAAACCTCCACGAATGAAGTCTCCATCAGCTTTCTGGGTGATCTATTCCTGTGCTTCTCTGCCCTCCCAGTGAAAAGGTTTTTTCTAATGTCCAACCTCTCAAACTGCACTTTGTGGTGTTGTCTCATATTATCTCATCTGCCACTACTGTAAAGAGTTAAGCTCCATAACCTTAGCAGCTGCCATTCAAGTATTTGTTGAATGCTGCCAGACTAGCTCTTAGCTTCCTCTTTGCCATGCTGAACGAGCCCAGTTTCCCCAACTCCCCTGCAAAGGCCATCTGTTCAAAATCCCTGACCACTGAAGAAGGCCTTCAATTGGACTTTCACTATTTTTCATCCTCTTGAAAAAGGGGATTAAAACAGGTAGCAGCACTCCAGATGTGGGCTCACCAGAGCCATGCAGAGGGTTGTAATAAAATCCTCCAACTGCTAGCCACACCTTCTTAATGTATACGGTAGCCCATTATGCACTTTTCCTCGTTTATAATGGCAGTGCATTTTTGGCTTGTATTCAAGGAGCTTTGCAGAAAAAAACCCTGCTATCCTTGTGGAAAAGAAGCTGAAAATGAGTCAGTAGTGTACACATGCAGCAAAGAAAGACAACCAGCTTTTGAGCTGTATTTAAAAAGAGTTTAGCCAACAGTCAAGGGAAGTGACTCTCCTCTCTTTACAGCTCTTGTGAGACCACAAGTTCTGTATCCAGTTTTGGGCTCACTCCAGTCCAAGAAAGATATTGGCCTCTGGGCTCACTCCAATAGGAAAATCACCAAGGTAGTCAGGAGGCTGAAGCACAGAATGTTCAACGAGAGACTGAGGGAGTTGGATTTGGTCAGTATGGAGAGAGAAGCCTGTGGGAGGTGATACTGCTACCTACAACAGTGTACTGGGAGGATGTAGAGAGGACAGACCCACTCTTCTCAGAGATGCAGAAAGGACAATAGGCAGCAAACAGGAGTTGGAACACAGAAAATTCCAACTCAATATAAAAAGAAATTCCCAACATGAGGGAATATAAGCGCTATATCAGGTTGATGTTGTGGAGTCTCCATCCTTGGAGATATTCAAAACACAACTGGACAAGGCTCTGTGCAACCTGATGTAATGGCAGAAGTGTCAAAGAGACAACTTCCAGAGGCCTTTCAAACCTACATAAGCCTACATAACTCTATTTGTCATCCACTGTATCGCTAAGATCTCCTGCAGTAAGATGGCTACTCACCCAGCCTGTTTGCACTCTCCCAGGTGCAGATACATACTCTTTCAGTTGAAATTCATGCTGGCCCAAACCTCAAGTTTCTCAGGGTCGTCTGGATAGAAACTGTGTCCTTTGATGTATCAGCACCTCCTTATCTTAGTGACACCTGCAAGATTACTGAGCAGTGCTTTCTGTTGTATTATACAGGTCACTGATAAATACACTGAAGAACATCAGTGTTGTGACTTGTTACTAGCCACCAGCTGGGCATGGAGCCGTTGAGTACTACACTTTGGGCCTGGCAGCCCAGCCAATTTTCAACTCACCCAGCGGTCTGATCATCTGAGCCCATACATTCTTGCCTTCCAGATGAGAGCTTTGGGGTCAGAAACCTTACTAAAGGCACATCAACCTCCCTCCCCTCATTCTCATAACCAGTCTTTTCACTACAGAAGGCAGTATGGATGACTGTTTCTGATTACCTACTTGTCCTGTTTAAGTTTAGAAATTGGTTCCAAGAGAGGATCATGCACCATGATCTTCTCAGGAACTGAGGGAAGCCAGCAGCTGACAGCGTTCCAGTTATTGCTTTTTGCCATTCTTGAATATGACTGTAATGTTCACTTTTCCTAATCATCACAATTTTTCACAGACAACACAGAGGAGCCTTGCAATCACAGTACCCAGCAAGGCAACTGCAGAAGCCATCTTTTTCACCACCTTTAGGTCAGTCCCAGGAATATGAATCCATCCAGATGAAGTAGTTTCTAACTTGTTCGCCCAGTGCTGGCTCCTTCCAAAACTGTTCTGGTACTTGCAGGGGTCAGGAAGAAGGTTCTGCGTGTGATGAGAAAGGTAAAAAAAAGGCCCTGAGTACTTCAGCCTTTTCTATATAACCCACTCTGTGTTGCCTCTTATACATCAGCAGCCCCACATCTTCCCTTTACAACTTGTCCTTATTGTTCAATTTAATGAAGCTATTTTTAGCTTTATTTGGGTTTTGAGTTTCCTGCTTTTGTCCCTAAGTACCTTAGCCATCCTTTTATATTCCTCTTTTGTTGCCTGATTTTGTTTCCATTTCAAACATGTTCACTGTTTGTATTTTAGTTCAGCAAGAGGCTCCCTTTCAGTCAAGTTAGCCTTGTGCTGAAACTTCCAGTTTTCCCACACAAAAGGATGTCTTGTTCCTGATCCCTAAGTGAGTTCACTTTGAAGGAGTCATCCAGCTCCATTGGGCACCCTGCCCCTGCATGGCTGCCTCCCAGAGGGTTTTGCTTAGCAATTCCTTAAATAACCAAGTCTGTTCTCTGAAAGTCTAGAGCTCTAGCTCTGCAGTTTTATTTCCAGCCTTCCTCCAGATCCTGAATTTTATTGCCTTGTGTTCCCTGCAGCCTAAGATCCCATCAGTGACTGCATTTTTCATCAGCCCTTCTCAGTCTGTGGGCAGTAAGTCCTACAGAGCAACACCCCTGGCCAGCCTCTCTAACATTTGCATTGGAAATATGTCACCCACACAGCTAACCTTGCGTTGTTTGCATGAAGCCACATTGCCCTCATAGCAGTTGTCTGGACAGTTGAGGTCACCCATAACGATAGATGCCTGCAGGTGGGAGGTTTTCAGCAGCTGTTTGAAGAAGGCCCCTTCCTCTGTTTCCTATCAGTCAGGAGGTCTGTACCAGTGTTACTTCCCCCTCTGAAGCTGATGCAGAAGCTCCCAAGCCATGTCTCTAGTTTTGCCCTCTGTGAAGTCAAGGAGATCCTTAATATGAAAGATGTCCCACTCTTTATCTTCCCTGCACATCACTCCTCAATAGCCTGTTTGTTCCATAGCATGATTCCCTTCCCAACATATCGTCTGCCCCATGTGAAAAGCCCCTAATGGAGATTGACCATACCCCACCTTTTGTCTCCACAGCTCTCGATCTCCTGGTTCATCAGGAGGGGTCACTAGGTGTGCCAATGCACCAAGCGCAGTGAATCATGCCAGATAGTGCTCACTTGTCTGTTCATTGGCAGCACTGCCCATTGGATGACTCAAATGTTCTGGTGAGACATAAGTAAATTGCTTGGCTATATCTCATTGCTTGCAGTGTCCTAGCGTATTAGCAGTATTCACTGTAGTGATACATCAAGTTATATGAACTAAGGAGAACACTAAAAAATATCTTTGTCCAAATCAGTTCCTAAAAGAGAGTCCATACAGGAAACAGAACTGGAAGAACAGATTTGCACAAAATATGAACATTCCTATAAAGGTATATAAAAGTAACGATCAGTGAATAACTTATGTACCATTATTATCAGGAGAAAATGGGATTTTTAAAGTGTACCGAAGCATCTGATATTTGCATATAGTTGCATATTGATCTAAGCTGCAGAGATACATTAGGGCATTCAGCTCAGAATCTTAAAGGTAAATTTATACTCTTCATCCTTGAATCTGTAATGTGACTTCAAGGCTTGCATTCCTTGGGCTACTGTTTTTAAGATTCATGCAAGCAACAGCTGAAGTTCCATGCCAGGGTCTTAAGCCTTTGTTCTGTTAAATTCTACTAGTTCAGGATGGAGTAAGATTCACTTTATTTACATCTTTTCTTTCTTTTAGCTACTGTGGCACTTTCAACTGCCAGATTCTCTGCATTTGTATTAAAAATTATTCATAATAATACTAAGCATTTCCGTGACCATCCATGTATTGAATATCTTAGAGTTAGTAACTAGTTTTATTTGCAACAACTAATGTAATGTTTCTTTCAGTTTGGTTTAAAATAGTCATCTTTCCCTCCTGTGATTATGTTATCCATTACAACTGCTGAGAAAACAAACTCTACAGTAAAAATTTTAAGTCATATTAAAATGCACTGGTTTCCTAAATGTAATGTAAAACATTTGGACTTCATTTTCTTCCAGACACATTAAGTTTTTATTACTTCATTTTTGAAAGATTATCCTGTGCTCTATCATTCATATTTGTTTCTGTTCTGGTACCTGATCCATTTACCAATAAATTTAGTATAAGATAGGGTTTGGAATCCTTGTATTTTGTGATTTTTTTTAAATTCTTTCCTGAGTTCAACTAGAAATTCACATTAATGTCTCCGTCTAATATAAGCAATTATCTGGAAGTCAACCCAAAGATAAATACTCAAGTGTAAGCAGAGTGCACTATGTCACTCTTCTTTGGTGCTCAGAAAGAGTATATTAACAGCAGATCTGTATCAAGACATCCAATTTTCTTTTATTTCATTCCATGTTTGAAAATCAGTATTATGACTTCAACAAAAAAATTTACTATCTTCATCAACCATTCTTTTTAGTAACAAAAATTAGGTACCATTCAATCCTATACAAAATATTTTTTGATTTATGTGAACTCACTATTTTATGCACAAAAGCATTTGCAGAAAACTAAACTATAGTTTCTGTCATATGAAAATATACCTTTTAGTTTCTCATAAAATATAAGGCATTCACCTTTTTAAGAGGTGGCAACTTCTATTAGAGGCATTGGCATTTACCAACACTATGAACCTCGTCACACAGCTGTAACCCTTAGTATGCTTTCATACTCTTGACCGTGTGTGGTTTACAGCTAGCCTCCAGCTTCTAGAGCTAAGGTTGTTGTCAGAACAAATAGCGTTGGAAAGCTTTGTTCTTAAAGGTCAAAAATGGTCTCTGTGTCAGCCAATTCTAAAGAGAGCCCTGCATCTGCCACCAGAGCTCCCTGCAACTCTGGGCAAGTCACATTCCTCACTTGTATTTTGGGGATAGTAGTTCTCTTTTGTCTGCCTACTTCCAGGGCATGCTCTTTGTGGCAGAGATAAGAACTGCACCCAGTGCATAAAACAGCTTGCTGATCCCCAGTCAGGCAGGAATTTGACAGAATGAATACAACTTCTTTCTTTCAGACCCATGTCAAATACAAGGTCCAAATTGTAAAACTTCAAAAAACTGTATCAATGGGTAAATTTAAGCCATATCAAATGAGATATTTTCCAGCTCCTGACCCTGAATCTTTTCTTAAAACTTGAACTCTGCAAGCAAAATTATTTTTAGCTTCAAAACCCTTGGCTAATTTATTTTCATTTTGTTTCAGTTTTGTATGTCATTGTGCTTCCGGTTTCTGGCAACATCCATAAGTGAGAATGCCAAAGTCCTCTGTTCAAATCATATGCTTCATCAAATAAAAAGTGGAAAACACTCAAAATCTTGTAAGGCAGTCTTTTCTCATGAGTCTTCTGTTCTCATGAACTCTGTAGGCCAATTTTGAAAATGCAAAAGCTCATCATTTAAGAGACATCAGATAAGGAACCAAACTTCTGGGATTCACCTATTTGTCACTAATCCCTCTTCCTTCTGGCAACAAAGCAAGACTGCTGAAGGGATGAAAAAAAAAAAAAAAAGAAAAAAAAAAAAAGAAAGGAGAAGAGTCCAGAAATTTTAAAAAATTGAATGAGAAAATCCTTGTATAGACTCAAAAGAACATCTTGGAGAAAAGATATTAAAAGATGACGATAGGATGGAGGGAGCTGCCTTCAGAAGGTGAATTATGAAGAAGTAAAAGGGTGCAAATTACTAAGATGGGCATCTAAGTGGGTAGATGTCGGTGCTTTACCTTAGAATCCAAAACATCTACCTTAGATTGAATGGCTTAGTTGGGACAGCTAAAGCAGATGTGAACGTTGCCTAAAATATTTAGTTTATTATCACCTTCTTTATTCTTTTTTATACATTAGTAATTATTTTGTTCAGCAATATTGGTAGTATTTAAGAATCCTAATTTTTATACACAGGTATTTGATATAGTATTTGTAATGGCCTCTCTCATTGTGATACACACCCATCAAAACTCCTGATGGTAATAAAAGCCACTATTAAAACCTGTAGATAAACACTGTATATTCAAGTACTGCACTATGGCATATAGGAACTTAACATAGTTCCACAAAAAACCTGTGTGGGAAAAGGAAAAAAGTATTCAGGTTAGCCTGCTTCACTTACATTCGCACATCTGTACATCTATCCAGCATGTACTGCAACGTTCTGTGGACTCACACCATGCCCTCTGCACTCCTCTAGCTACTTAAAGTCTCTTTATATAAAGAGCCTTATAAATTTCCATTGTCTTGGAACTTGGAATTACAGACACTTTAATCATGTGATTCTCATGTCATCTGATCAAATTATCGTAATCTTCTGAATTTTCACAGCATTGCATGACTTTCAGCTACATGACTTTCACCACATTTAGTGGATATCAGGAGGCTATAACCTCACACATCACTTTGAAAATATACACCTTTAAAGTGCTATTGTTAATCATGTTCATGTGTGCCAGCTGGGATTCCTTGTAGTTCTTTCTTAGGGTCACAGCTGGTTTTGATTTCTGTGGACAATGCAAAACTCTGCTTTTCTAACTCACCAGATACTAACGTTACCTTCTTTGCCGAAGACACAAGTCTGCAAAATCTGTATTTTTTCACTAAAGAAACTCTTTTTATAACTAAACTGATATTATTTTAGTTAGTATTTGGCAGAAATCCATTTCATTTTTATTCTTTAGTTCCAAAAACAACAGAAAAATACTGATTAATGGAAGAAATCTCTTAATAGTAATCTAATATATACACTAAATATGCATATCTCTGATATATGTAGATGTCTATATAGAGACATACTTGAAAATGCTGTATAGTGAAATAATTGTAAGTAGGCAGAGATATGAAATATGTATATTACTAAGATCTGATGAAAATTAAATCTGATCCTTCTCTTAGATTTGACTCAAGGCAACCACAAAATATCTGTCTGCCTGGTTCTCAGCATTTGTTGTGACCTTTAACATTCACGCTGAGTAGTACATGAATGGCTCAGAGAATCATGGCTCAGTGCCCCACAATTATTGGGCAAAAAGTGAATGGCACTGCCTGCCTTATATGTCACTCTGTTTAGAAGCATCCACCTCCAGCCTGAGACTCTCTTTCCCCTTCTTTCTTAAAAGACTGGCCTCTCTTCCAAAAAACAAGTCAAGCTCCAGCCTACTATTACACAGTGGCCACAGCTTAGCTCTTAACATTAGCTAGAAAGTTTCCCTCTCAGCATTATCATAGCTGCTCTTTAACAAAGCACAACAGCAAGTATTTTTCCAAGAGACTCGTTTATGGGGTGCTCTGCTACAAGCCCATCTTTCTTTCCTTTACGCAATATTTGTACAGGAAACAGCCTCCCAAAACTGCTGGGGGGAGCTCAGGAGTCCTGCAGTCACACATAGAGTTCCACACATTCAGCTCTTTTTTTCCTGTTTCTTTCCAATAACTTTCAAATGAGGGAAGAGGAGAACGTTACAATAGTCAGTTAATACCAGAAAAGTTTCCCCTCCATCATAAACAGCCTTCTGTCTGCTGTAGAAGAGAACGTTGCGCTGTTTGCTGGCATTAACAGATATGGTCCTTTATTAGAGATACCTCACCTGTGTTGCACAAATACAGGATGCTGGATGAGAGCCAGCGTCCTGGATCCAGTAATCCTAACAGGGAGTTTATCTCGTTGAGCCAGCGTAATACAATTTACAACAAGAAAAAGGTTATCACCAACCACCTCCTTTTTCAGCCTCCCATAAATTTGTATGTGTTAAGAAAGGCATTTTAATTTCTGCCCTTCTGGAGACAGATTCACCCCCTCAGATGCTGGGAATTTAACTGATGGAACACGACATGCTGGGGAGGTCAGCAGGAGCTGCCCTGCTCCAGCCCTCCAGCCAACCTCTCATCTGCCTGGTGAGGCATTCCTATGGAAAAGTTTCCACTAAATATCCACTTTTTCAGTGAAATGCAATTAGGAAAGGTTATTCCTTCCTTTAATTACTTCAGCTTTGTGCCTAATGCTCAGGGGGACATATCCAGGCCTCTCTGACTCTGAAAGGCTCACGAGCCAGCCACTACTTTGAGGTGCATATGTCTGCACTTACAGGGAGCGTGCCAAAAATAGCAAAGGTTTAGATCTCTAAAGCCAAGATTTCTGAAAACACAGACCAAAAAGCAGTACTTTTTTACATCAGAATGAGTCAACTCCAACAGATGAGACAAATTAAAATAAAAGGTTAGGAAACAAAACTGCCCTTTGGCACACAGGTCCTTTTCACCGGTCTTCTCTTAGGCCAACAGCTTTCTCCTGGCGGCCTGAGTTGCAACAAACACTAAGCAACCTATATGGGGTCCACTGGGAAGGTCTTCTTTCCATCACCTCCTAGACATGTGTATTTGTTCCCTAAGCCTCTCAGAAGACTCCCAGTGTCTCAGCACTGCAGGCTCCTGCCTGCTGGCTCCCTCATGCTCTCACGCTGCCTGTCCCATCTTCTACTCCAGATGTGCACATCTAGACAGTCCAAAAGAAATCTCCTTCTCCCAGGAGCTCCATCTGGCCCAGAGAGCGGCATCCACAGCAAGGCAAGCAGAGGTCTCCTCCTATTGCCCAGCCACTCTTTCTAGCAGAAGACAACATGCAGTACATCTACAGCAAGTATGAAGTACATTAAGGGAATGTGCTATCTGCCATCACCACTGTTGTGGTGCCTCTGTGAAAGGCCACAATAATTCTTATAGCAGAGGAATGCTTCTTATGCACCAGATGACCATTTCAACTTCCAGAAAGTCTGCAGTACTGCCTAGTACCTGCATGTTTCTTTTTAGTTCAATTTCTTCATTTCTTGCCTTCAACATGAATTCAAAACTCACACTCACGTTGGAGCTTCCCAGCTGTAGCAAAGGCAGAGGTTTCAATATCACCAGCTGGAACTGAGAAGCATCTTTTTTCTCTCTTAGCTATTCATGGGTTATTCCTAACAAATTTTTAGCAGGACTGCACACTTAAAAAAACAAAAAAAAAAAAAAAACAAAAAAAAAACCAAGATAGGAGGAAGTTTTTAAGTTTGCTAGTTTCTTCTCTACCTTCTTTGCATATTGTTTCAATTTATATTAAAGTTTTTATCGTTGTTATGTCTGATAACCAACTTGTTTTTCTTACAATTTTCTGTTTCAATGTACTCTAAATTTCTTATATGTTGACCTGTTCATGTTTGTGATTTCAGCAGATTATTTTATTTTAAATTTCAGGAGTGATTCAAAAAGTTGCAAATAAATATGCATACAGAAATGGCCAACATCTCTTCAGTTCTATTCTCACAAACCCTCTCCAAACTCAACAGCATACTGCAGTCATTATTGGTCAATATTATCTTTCTCCATTCTGTTCCATGGCTCTTAATCTTTGGAACTCACTTCTATACTTAGTATTGCTTTTATGGTTATTAAGTGCGAACAGAATTTTTTCTGTCTTGCTTCCATCCAGATGACCCTTATAATGGAAATATAAATATTATTCCTGATATAAATTTAATCTAATTAATTTTAATAACAAACTATTCTATAACTTTATGATTCTATATCAAAGTATATGATTCTGCTTCTTAATGTATATATGTTTTTTAAAAAAGCAGATCCCACTCCCTTCCTGATCAATATGAAGAAGCCTTTATCTGTCCCCTGGCTATAGAGGGAGCTCCAGCAAGTCTGGACTTATCTAGAGTTTAATTCAAGTGCTCACACATTGGTGTCAAGTGACTTTTCAATGCCCAAGGGTACACATAGCATCCACAGTGGATGGGTAAATGTGTCACAAGACCTATGGAGGACTGATAGGTTCCCTGAGCAGCATCCAGAAAACAGGAAAGATTGCCAAAGACATCTGAAAAAGCATTGCCTAAATGCCAATGCTGTCAGCATAAACTGAATTCTACTTTGTTTCTGTTCAGTTGCACAAGTTTTAGAGCCTACTGCTGTTTCTGGCATTGTCTGGCCTCTGGCTGCCACATCCAAAAAATGCCTTACATAGCATATTTGCCAGTCTTATGTTGCAAAGAAATAGGTACCCAATGCAATTTATGTCACTCTAGGGTATTTAAGACCTCTGCACAAGGCTCACACATATAACACAGCACCTATGCGATGTCTCATTACAAAAAATTCACTGTCTTCACAGTCATTTCTCCCACACAGGCTTTTTCTAAAATCTTTACAACTTTAAAAGATTTTCCAGTGGAAGCACCAACAGAATAAGTAGGCTAAAGTAAAAGCTAGAAAGCTTTCTTCTACTTCTCTGCTAGGGATCACAGAATTTATTCTTAAAAAGAGCAAGCCAGAATCCTTTCGGTTGGATTAATGAACTCTTTTCCTCATTTGTGATGATTCAGCTGATTACACATTCATCAGCTTAATACTGCTCTATTCTCAGTGTTCCCTGTTCCCCTAGAAGTGACTCAAGAGTAAATTAAAACAAAGTAATAATTTAGTAACACAAATAAGATATGTATTTACTTCAAGGCTAACACCAAGAGTACAGTTCCTCTTCTCAGACATATTCAACAGGGTTTTTTTCTCTAATTAAGTAATCCTGGCCAAGAACTGGAAGAAAATATTCACAATAGCACTTGCACTTTGCACTGAAATAACTGCTTATCAGATATGGCACTGTGTATTTATTGCTAATTGTCATAATTACTCATAAGCATTAATGAGGCAGTTAGCAAGTAACAGTTGCACACACTCTTTCTCTCTCTCCCCTGGAGAGTCTGCCTGGCTGCTTTTTGTATCATGCTGTCTGATTCTTTTCTTCTTTGACACAGGCATGAACCTTCCCTTGATCTGATTTGAGGACCCAGGTCCTTCATTTCTTGTGCAGCAAACTTTGCCTCCAGTGTTCCACTTCCCACAGCTGTGCTAGGCCCTTTTCTTCGCAAATTGTTCGCTGTAATCAACTTTGAATGCAGGAAAAAAGTTTAAATTCCCTGTATCATGCAGACATGTAATAATACGTTATTACTTACTTAATCACCACATGTCACTCACAGCTGAGAACAACCAGGACAACCTAGCGTAAATAACACTAGCCGTTGTGCAAGAGCAATGTAGTATACGAGTCTTCCTGTAGCTGAACTGAAAGCCTTTGCTTTTGCTCATACTGCTGCTCCTTTGCTGCCATTTGCTCCTAACAGTTTAAAGGAGTTGGCTCGCAGGCTATACAATCAAATAAACCCCCAATGTCCCCCAGATGTCTTTCTCGAAAAACATACTCCTTTCTGTGTCTTAGCTCTGTGCATAGGAGGTGTGTGGGCCATGGCCCTATGCGCTTGGAAGCTCTTAAGAGCTCTTGTATAGTTCACTCCGAAGGCTGCACTGAAGCACAGCTTATCACCAAAGCAAAACTGTATCTGGACTTGACTGACTCCACAGTCTGTTCTAAATCTTTTTTAGTCCCCAGGAATGATGACCATTGCTGCTATTAAAAATCGTGCAACTAATGTATCAATGGAAGTTAAGCACTCTTCAATTTATACTGGGATAGTCTCATTCATCTTCAAGTGTCCCAGGGACCATTAACCATTTGCACAGAAGCTCCTGTTTTGTCTTGGAGACATTTAACATTTGGAAGATCTCTCTGACCTGATTTTCCTAATCAGAAAGACATTGAGGCACTGAAACATGTCCAAAGAAGAGCAACAAAGCTGGTGAAGGGTCTGGAGCACAAGTCTTATGAGGAGTGGCTGTGGGAACTGGGGTGGTTTAGCCTGGAGAAAAGGAGGCTCAGGGGGGACCTTACCACTCTCTACAACCACCTGAAAGGAGACCATAGACAGGTGGGTGCCCATCTCTTCTCCCAAGGAACAAGAAATAGGACAAAAGGAAATGACCTCAAGCTGCACCAGGGGAGGTTTAGATTGGATTTTGGGAAAAAAAATAATCCACAAAAGGGTTGTCAAGCATTGGACCAGGCTGCCCAGAGAAGTGGTTGAGTCACCATCCCTGGAGGTACTTGAAAGATGTGTAGACATGGCACTCAGTGGCATGATTTAGTGGTGGACTTGGCAGTGCTAGATTAATGGTTGGACTCTACAATCTTAAAGGTCTTTTCCAACCTAAATGACTCTATGATCAATTCTTACCACAGTATTAAACCAATTACTAAGCCTTATCTAGTAGCAATCTTATCTCTAAATTAAACATGCATGGTCTGGGGCAAATGCATAACGTTTGTTAAAAAAAAAAAAACAAAAAAAAAACAAAAACCTGCCATGACTTACAGCTGTTGCTTTGGGCAGTTCACATGGTTAAGTACCAAAATGCACACTGTTGCACAAAGGATGTTGAAACAGGTTTACATACACAGAGCTTTATTAGCCAGACCCATAGCTCAGCAACCCTGTCACCAGGCATTGGCTTTAATGGTGAAAGATACTTTGGGGTAGGGGTGGGCATCAGGGAGGGGAGAAAGAAGGAAAAAGGATAACTCTCCCTAGCGATCAGCAGGAAAGAACAGTGATGTGGTCCCACAGGGGCACCTTCCTTGGAGTGTGCTGTTCAGTGCAGCTGGTGTGAATGTAACAAAGAATTTTCACTGTGCTTTTCCAGGAGTACTGTACACTCTCCCTAGTACCTGCTCCCTGGTGGTTGTTCCTGTGAGGATGCTCCTCTCACTGAATGGAATATGCTTGGCACAGCACAAGTTTTGCATGTGATCAGCTGCAAAGCTTCCATCCATATATAATGTTGGATAACATAAGGTACTTAAATTAGTACCGTCTACTTTGTTATACACTAACTTTTAGTATAACATACATGAAAACTTACGAAATAAGGGGTAATAATAGGGTAAGGAGGGTAAAGAAGGTAAGGAACAGAAAGATTTCCACACCAGTGGAAGGTTGTTCCCATAAATGTCACAGTAGTGTCAGGTTTTTCAGGTGCAAGGCCTTGAAAACATCAGCACAAAAACAACTGCATGAGAACAATGGGAAAATAGCACCTCAAAAGCTTTCAAAAGACATTTCCACAACAGCTTAGATGAGATGTTAAAGAGCTGCCAGGGAAAGGTGGGCCAGAACCTTGCAAACTGAATACCCCAAACATTACAAAAGCTGAGGCACATAGGGCACCATGCAACACCACTTCGTTCACACACCAGTGTCTATGGTGCACGATTCCTTTCTGAAAAATTAAAGCTGAATCTAACTTTGAAAGCTGATTTAGTAAAACTGTCTAGCCAAGGGAATGATAGTGCATAATAGCAGAGCATCTTCTCTACAAAACCTTTAGTGTGTTCCTTGTTTTTTCTGGCACAGGATTTTGTCACCCTAGGATGATTCACGTCAAATGCATATATCTGTAATTAAATGAATGGTCCACATTGCCCAGTCTTTGGCAGCTCCGAAGTACAGGGATGTCTAAAGCACGTTTAACGTCCCTCTGGTTGCCCTGAATGTCCTGTGAGCACCTGAATCATGTACATCAGAAATGCTGGATTTGTCAATGGCTCTCTCCTGAAAGAGCTGGAAGTTTTGGTGGTTCCTAAATTGAAAGAATCAGTTATGCTCTGTGGTTGAAGGAAAGAAAACAATCCCATTCAGATGGAGAAACTGGAGCCTTATCTGCAAAGACCATGAAAAAAAAAAGTTTGTCATATGCTTATGATGACAAGAGTTTAGCTGCAGTATTTTGCCCAGTTTAAGGTGCTGCAGTCCGAGAAACCAGTGCATCAAATAGGGAAAAGCTCAGATAAAAACAATAGGGAAGTCTAGAAAAGTATAACCTACAGGGAAAAAATTGAAAGACACGGGAATTTATGCAGTGCAGAAGAGAACAGAGAGAAATAAGGCCCTTTCTTTGGGATGATTTCTGTTCATCCACTCTATCCTACCTATAAAATCCTAAAAAGACTGCCTATGTTAAAATGTTTTTGCAATGGACTGAATGCCTAAACATCTTAGAACAAATGATAGGATGTGAGAATTCAGCTTCCTTCCTTACTTCATGCTATCCCTGGTAATAGATCTAGTAACAGCCAGTAAGCCCTAGTAACACCTGACTTTAAAAAGGACAGTATCCTTCAGCTTCTGCTCCAGATTAAAGGATGATGACCTCAATAGTTAATTCTCCACTGCTGTTCTGTTTCTTTGTAAATAATCTGCCAACTGCTACATCTGTACTCCTTAACAAGTGAAGACGACATCACTCTTCAAGTACCTTGCTGCTTATTGCTTGACTTTTGATGGTTTTATCACTAGCCAGTTAGCATGTGAGATTTTCTTCCACTTGTGCTGTTAGCATCAAACCAATAACAGATATCCATACTACCAGGATGCTGAGCTTATGGAGACAGAAATAATGTAATTTTTATCCCTGTACTCTTACTTAAGGAGGATTTGGGATACTTTTCCAAGGTCAGTAGGTCTGTGTCAAAGCATGCCATTGATATCCAGAGGGAAGAAAGAGGCATTTCTAAACATGTTGTTTTCCAAAAATGCCTTTAAGCTAGTAGGTGGTCCAAGATGTCCATACTGTTACAAACACGGAAGCTTTTATGCTAGGCTTTAAATCCATTCTGTCACCTTGACCCCACATAAGATATGGGCACTAAATAGAAAGATTTCAAGTGAGGGTATTCATGTGGTCACAGGCATTTCTAGGTTAGATAAGCATGACTGAGACTCCGTGTACGCTGTTCTACATAGAAGTCTTATTGGAGCAGGCACCCTGTAGAATAAGTTCCCCCCCACTAAGTCTTTAAGAGGTTATTATCCTGATTAGTGAAGTACATTAACTACCTCTCATACACTCACTTCTAACACTGTTCCCATGTATGTCATACAGTCTTTCTTCCATTTCCTAAGTTACAATTCTACCTGTGTAAAAGCATGAGCTACAGATATAATCTTTGTAAAGGGTTTTTATTAGGGCCTGAATAATTATAAAGAAAAATCCTTCCTTGAGATCAGTGGCTAATCAGAAAATATAGCAAATCTGAATATAAGCCTAAAGGTGTGTTAATTTCAATTATTTGACCGAGATGTCAGTGTCAATTTAGGGGGTTAGGAAAAGGAGGGAAAAGCTCAATGCTATAAAATATCACAAGCTGACCACAATTACAAAGAAAAAAAAAAAATGAACCAAAACATGTCTTCAATCTAGGATATTTCACTTCTCTTGTGATCTAAGCCAATGACAAAGAACTGTCCAAGGACAATGTCTTATAACAATTCAGTTCCTAGAAAACATACAGCAACTTGGATGTCCATTAGCCAAAAATTCAGAATAGGGTTTACCATAACCAAAGCATTAATGTAGCTCAGTCTTTGTAGAATTTTTGTTTATTTGTGGGAAGTAATACTGTAGTGAATAGTAGTAATTCTGGCAGTATGAATGGCCATTAGGGAAAAGTTTTCCCAAAAGCTTAACCTTAAAAAATGCTTCAGTTGCTGTCCTGTTTTGATTACCTTCTTTCCCCCTCTCTGCAACCTGTATCCAGCTTTTCCAGTCTCTGCCAATCACCCCACCAGTCTTTCTTGTTTTACACTCAAGCAAGCATACCCCAAAAAGTCTCATGCTAAGACTCTGTTAAAAAGGTATGATATACCTTTGTGTTCAGGCATATATGCAGTGGGCTGTGGCAGGGAAGACCAGCTATATTTTGCTTCCTTGATCAGCACTGAACAGACTGCTAGTGTCAGGAGATTGATTCAGCTTTCCACATATAAGCATCGGATGCCCTTTGAGGTGCCCTAGAGTAGTCTACCCAGCCTCTAGCAGCAGGTCTCAAAGGTCACTGTTTCCCCTCAGCTCTGTATCATCTCTTCTGGCCCACTGAGGATGTCTCAGATTCATAAACTTAAGTATCTAGAAACATTTCAGGCAGCCAACTGTAACTGAAACACTGCCAACCACATGTTTACATTAGGGTGAAGTTGTTCTCTGGGCTCAGAGCAATAGGAGGCTCAGTTAGGCACATCTGAGATATCCTGAAAGAGTCGGGAGAAAAATAAATAGTATAGGCAAGAAAGGAAAAATCTGAACTCTGATATTGAACAACAGAGCAAAAGCAAAGCCTGGATGTGCTTCTACTCCAGTGATAGGCATGCAAAAATTAGGACCGGGGAAACATTGGACAGGCACTGACTAGTCACTGCGATAGAGCAGCACATCAGAGGCCTCCTGGAAGGATGACAGTGTGATGCACTGTTTGTAGGCTACCAACTTCAGCAGGACAGGATTCATATGTGAGAGACTACTGCTGTACATGAAATACAGCTGTTCAAAGATCACAAGAAAAAAGAACCACCCGGAAATTTCTATGGGTAGAAAGCCCACATTCTAACAGCAAAAGTGTAATACTAGAACTGTTCTACAGAGCCCATTTTGGAATGATGATAACGATCAGTAAAAGTTTAACAAGACTACAGAAGCTGTGAATTTTGAAGATTTAGTAATAACGAGGGATTGCAGCTACCCAATAAAGGATTGCTTTCTCAACCAGCCAGTCGCAGGACCCACAAGAAATGACACTGTTCCAGATTTGGCCTGGAACATTCAGTTCAAAATATATTAATGGGAAAGCTATTCTGCACTTACATTCACAATACAATTTGTTTCAAAGCTGTACTAGCAGATAGTAAGGTAAATCAATGCATCGCAAAGAATTTCAAGAAAGAGGACTCTCTAAAATCAGATCATTAGGGAAAAAAAAAGAGGAAAAAAACCACACAAAACACCAAAACAAAAAACTCCACACCAAGCTCAAAAAAATGCAATCCAAAAAGAAAAATGCCTACCAGCAGCCTGGAGGTTCAAAAACACTAGGATACACAGGTAGCCTCAATACTGCAATTCAGAAAGAAAATAAAAACATTCAATTTTAAAAGAACATAAAGAAAAGGTTGTTCAAAAAGGTAGCAAAAAAATACCCAGGGCTGGCTGATCCTCACCCAAGTGCTCTGAAGTAACTCTAACGTGAAACTGCAGAGCTGCTGGACAAGGTATGCAATCTGTCATGCAAACAGCCACAATGTATAAGGATTCATGATATAACATCCATCCACAGAAGGGGCTATGCAGGAAAACCTGGGCACCATAAGCTAATGAGACAGATTTCCAGCCCTGATGAGATGGTAGTAGAGTCTATAAGCAAGAACGAGATTGCTAAACATGTAGATAAATCAAGTCCACCACAAAGGAGTCAGTGTGACTTCTGCAAAGGGAAAATTTTGCCTCAACTAACCCTCTGCCCATAGACATAATACATCCAGATTTTTAAAGAAATCTTTACAAGGCTCAAAACTGAAGTTATTAATGCCAGAGAGCAGCAGAAACAGAGGTGCTCCATGGGGAGGCAAACCAGCAGCCAAGCGTGACCCCAACACAAGCAGTGCCCTTACCCTGGGACACTGTACCACTGCACCTAAGCAAGGACAGGGCGGTGAGTGTAACAGGTGCTATCAACCTGGTGATCACCAGGTAGGGTGAAGTCAGGTGCTCAGTCAGGTCCAGGGTCAATCCAGGAAGTCCTGACAGAAAGAATAGGAAACAGAGCAGCTGACTACCTACAGCATAGGTCCTACCGTGAGACAGGACTAGAGAGAAGGCTACATCACCAATGCAATGAAACCTCAGCCAGTAAATCAGGGCATCAAGATAAGAGACCAAGAAGATTACCTACAGTGTGGCTCAGGCTCAGGGCCAGGGCTGAAATAGAGCCCCTAGGCCCACAGGCAAGATGTGTGTATGGGGCCCCCAGGTGAAGCTGATCAGGGCAATTAAGTTTTATTTGTGTCATCAGACCCTGACAATTACAGAAATTAAGTCAGCAAAGGGCTGCAGCAAAGGTCCTTTTGTGGAATTAAAATTGGTTACAGGAGATAAAGCAGAGTTTCACTAGTGGAGTCTTTTGGCAGTTGCTGCTAGAACAGGTTTTAATTGGTATCTTCATCAGTGACCTGATGAGAGGAACATCTAGTGAGATCTCCAAGCCTAGCAATGTTACTAAGGCCTTTCAGGTAGTATGCTGAGTGAATGCCAAAAAGTGGTAAGCAAGTTTCAGTGTAGAAAAACAGAAGGTGACATATATAAGCAGAAATTATGTATATCATGGCTACAGATGCAGCTGTCAGGTCTGAGCTCAACAATACAACGAACAACTTAGGTGTTGGGGTCATCTCAGCTTTCTGGCATTGTTGGCTCAGGGTGCAGCAGCAGCCTAAAGAGAGTCATTGGAGTGCTCTGTGTCACCAGATAGGATACAAAGAACAACACGGTGGGCATCACGTTGCCAGTTTTGAAAACTGTTGCGTTTAGTATACTGTGTGTAGCCCTGGTCTTCATGTCTAAAGGACACAGGGGATGTAAATAAAATGCTGCGAAAGGCACTTAAAATGATCAAAAGGATGGAGCACCTGCCAAACAGTAAGAAACTAAAAACCCTGGGACATTTAAATTTGGAGAGAAGGTTAAATGGAATATTCATGAGGTTTACAAAGTCAAGGTTAAAAAGAACATGAAATTGTTTTTCACCATATTTCACAAGGCTGTAACTTCAGGCACTCACTGAATTAGTATGAGATTAGTATGAAACAGCTAAAATGAAGTACATTTTTTACACAAAGGGTAGTGAACTTCTGGAACTTGTTGCCTCAGGAAATTCTGGAGGCAGACAGTATCAGAGGGTTTAAAAGGGAATTAAATTCAAGGCCAGCAGATCCACGAACGAATACTTTGGGACTACAAATTGTTCTCAGAGAAGAAATGGTTCTTTCTGTACTGTTGCGTATGGTTTATCCTTGGGGTACTGCTGCTGGTCAGGCTTGTATAACTGGCAGTCTCACAGTTATCTGCCATGTATGTACATTTGCTCAGACTACTGTCACTGTTCATGCTGGTGTGAGCTGGGAGCAAAAACCACAACCAGCTTTACAAAGCAATAGAGGGTGGAGAGTTTGGGAGCCAAGTAAACAATCTGGAACAGCATAGAGAAGACTGTTGAGCAGATGTACTTTATCCAGGCCCCCACCTCCAACAGCCCCTGAACTGCTGGATCCACACAGTATGTACCTTGCTTTATTGGCAGCCTTACTTCAGAACAGTCTTCAAATTACTTCTGTCTGATATTTGGCTCAGGAAATTCCCTGAGCTGAAATAGTCGGAGGCCAGAAGCGCGCCTGGGGGAAATATCTCACATGACTGCCCTCTAGGCTTTCTCTTGCTTCCGTTGCAAAAGGATACTAATCTAGTCAGACCCTTGATCGGTCAGCATGGCTGTTCCTACCTTGACCAGCGATCCTGCCATAATTTGTATATTGACTACAGCAACAGAACATACTAATATTAACTTCATTATGAAATCTACTGATCTGCTGAAGCCAGCCAATGACTGATAATATTCCTTTGCACAAGTCAGCTCAACCAGTTAGGGGTGTATGGTGGGTATGAAATATCCCACTGGTCACTTTGGGTCAGCTGTCCTGGCTATGTCCTCTCCCAGGATCTTACCCACCCCCAGCCTACTGGTGAGAGGGGTGGGGGTGGTAGGGGTGTTGGAGAGACAGCCTTGATACTGCATGAGCACTGCTCAACAGTAGTCAAACCACTGGTGTGTTATCTCTACCTTTCTAGCTACCAATACAAGCACAGCGTTACGAGGGCTGCTGTGGGGCTCAGCCAGACCCAGTACAGGGAGTTAAGAGTTTAACATTTTGAAGCAACTTGTGGAAGGGGATTTTCATGTACAAACCTCGTTGATTGTCTATCAGTAAATAAAATTTGGTCACTTTTTGAAGGTGCTATGTGGTCATTTTAAATGTAATGGTTATTCTGTCCATTGTTATTTTGACCCTCTAAAAGTCCTGTTCCGTGACTTGCTTATATATTGCTATATTTAGTATATTTTAAATTGGCCCATTTTACATTTGAATGTCATTGTGCTTATATAACGTGCTGAATATAGTATTTTGTACCCGATTAGAACACGTTCAAATAACATTTTCCTTTAAATCACACAGTTAAATAACTTACAGACCTCTCTGTAATTACATGAGCTCACTTCTGTCTTACATTTCAGACACCCGGTCTTGAAAAAGCTTAAGAAAAAAGTGTTGACTCAACATACAGACGGAGAGCCAAAGCCTGGAGATGCTACGTGACTTGCTCAAAATTACTCAGGGAGCAGCAGAGGAGCTAAATTAGTGCTAGATCTCTTGGGTCTTGAACCACAACCGCAACACTGCCTTCCGTCTTCTCACCACTTCTATTTAAGCCACAGCTTCCTATATTAACCTTCTATAACTACATTCCTAGGGAAACCCAAGGGAATCTATCTTTTTTTGGCCTTCCTTCTGTGTGTAGGTGTGCTGCAAGATGGGTGGGCAGGTTGCAGATGACGTACGTCTGACTGGGTGAGACCGTGTGGTAGCCAGAGAGCAAGGCTGCCAAGCCACTCCTGACAGACAAGGGTCAGAGCCTGCACATACCCAGCGAATGTCCAAATGAGGATGTTAACGGGGAAACCTGTAGCAAGAGGCATGTGTTTTGGCTCCTCCTCTTCCTTACACGGCCACGATGACTCGTCATGGTAAATGGAACTTGGAACAAGACAGAAACCCTGGACACAAGTGAAAAAGCAGTTTTATCCGAATGTTTTCCAGACTTCCTCTGAGGTCAATGTAATGTTTGCTTGCTCTGAACAATATTGCCCCTAACAATACGTTGTTTGAATAATACAGACGCAGACTGAACAATTGGTCTTAATGCAAACACTTAACCTTGTCAGCTGGAGAGGCTAGCAAAGTTAATGAAAGTGGAAAACTGCCATCTCAGACTGTTTGTTTAGAAATGAAATGAGGAGCCAAAAGAAGTATTCCCAGCAGTTAATTTTCATCCAGTAACCCCAGAACCTTTCTGTACAGGAGAGAAGGGGCTGAAAGCAGTAACCTGGAATGCAACAAATTGGTCACTGGGGGAGAATGTCTCCCTTCTTTGCTTATGGAGATGACAGTTTGGGGAAAGTGTCTTCACATGTGTAACACAGGCCTTTGGACATAATCCCAGGGATTCAGGACTTTCTGAGGGAACTGGACAAACTTCAGAGGGACCCCTGGGACCCTGAGCACACGGAGCATCACTCTGGATTCACATGTAGAAAAGGAGTTAGCCCATCACCCTTGCAGAAGGTATGGTGAGCCATCTCTCTCCCTGGCATGGGGGCTTGAACTTTTTTCCCATTCACATGGTGCTCTCAAGCCCATTAACTTTCCATGTCAGGGAACATCATGTGGGATACATTAGATATTAACTACCTGCATGCCACGTGTTTTCCTCTGTGCCCAATCCCTACATTGTAAAAGTGGTTTCAAGTCCAGATAATGTGCCATTAGGTGCAAAACCAATACTCCTAGCAAATGTAATAGCTCCAACTTACCTAACAGTTTGCTAAGAAACCTGGAAAATCTGAGCCAGGACAGAGAGACCCATTTACCCCTTCTTCTCTCATGACTGACTCTGTATTCTTCACATGGATCTCCATCAAGTGATTCTCAGAACCAGATCATATGTTTCCAAAAGGCACACAGGTTTTACTTAAAGATTTAGATTGTGATGGACTGCACATCCTTTAGTTATAGCTTTTCAATAGTTACCTTAACAATCAATAACGTCACCTGAATTTACTTGGGTTTAATTTCCAACTGCTGAACTTTCGTCTTCTTTTTTAACCTACTTTAGTTTTTAGGCAAATGAAATTGATCTGCCCATGGAGAACTGGGCAAGTATTTCAATAAATGATGGGAAATGAGCATGTGTTAGTTACTGGTTAACATCTTTTAGCTTGTAGGAAGTGATCTCAGCAATAATACTTTGAGCTGCTTCTAGGTTTCAACCTACATAGTTATGCAAAACATCAGTGCTGGCTAGTGTTAACATGGCAGTTTACGCAGATTTGTGCTGCTTTTGTCAAGAACTCAGGGAGACAAATTATTTTTTAAAAGTAGAATGTAAAGTACCATGCAAATAGAGACCCATAACTCAGGACAGTCAAACCTTATCCCTCACTGCCTTTTGAAAACCACATCCTGTGATAATTTAGTGTTTGAACAATAATAGTGCTTTTACAAGCATTCCTTAGCTGAGCAGCTCAAAGTTTTTGTTAAGCATCTGCTGTTAGTCATAAATTACAAGGACATTTCAGTGTGTATGTATATGCATATATAGATTTGTATAAAAAATATAGCGTGCATGTGTGTGTACGTATATTTCTGTGTGGAGAGAAAGAAAGAACATGATAGCTTAAGACACAGAACTGAAAGTTTAATTTAAAAGATTTATACCCAATTCTACAAACCCCCCAAACATCTCAAGGAGCCTGTTTGATACCTGCTTCCATTATACAGAAATACATCTCATGTGCTGGATTTACACATCACAATTATCTCACCTTTCCCAAATAACTTGTTCCCTATCTGCCACAGCCTGCTTAAATCCATGTTAAATCGAGGTGTTAGATTCATCTCCCTCCTGCAGACATGTTCACTTTTCTGTCGTGCACAGGGCCCAGGATGGGTTACACACCTCATCCGCTGGCACTAGAGAACTGTCTTAGGCTCACAGAATAGGCATAATTGTCACTATTGATCTTTACTGATTATTTGCTTTGCAGTGATGCTTCTGTGTGTCAGTCATGGTCCAGGACTTTTGTGTACTGCCAACCACAGAACCAAAAATTGAGCCAATATTTGTAGAAGAAGAGACAACAGTTAGATCCACATAAACGAACAGTACTTAGACTGATAGGCAACCCTCTCAGCCAGAATATCACCAATCAGTCTTGAGTCTCTCAGGTACTATAGAAAAGGCATATGCTAAAATATGTGTAGTTATTGAATTTATTAATACATATGAGGAGGTTACTCTCATGAGAAAAGCAGCTTGGGAAAATGTATGAAGACACTGCTCATAAGTATGTCATAGAAGGATGGTGATAAATTGTCCTGTATTGTTCAGAGCTGACATCTGGCAATAAATGGATAATACAACTGCTTCTCAGTGCAACTGGAGAGGACAAGGAAAATAACACTTGAAGAAGCATTCCAAATTAGAAGCCAGGATATTTGGCATGCCATTTTTAGGTCAGGTGCTAAAATACTGTAGTATACTAATATGAAGCCAAGCTGAAATCACAAAGGAGGAAATCCAACCCTTTTCTTTATCCCACCAGCTACCCTGAATAATGGTTCCATATGGCTTAAGTTTTTGTTAAGAAAAAGGCTTAGTCAACCTCCAGCATCAATACAAGCTGGGCAGAGTGTTGGAGGAAAATGCCAGATCAGTGCTACTGTAGGCTGTACACCTCAGCTTTGTCACCTGAGCTTTTGTTTGGTATAGCCCAAAACAGGACTGCAAGCACAGTCAGCTGATAGATGCTAGAAAATAAAAGTTTAATATTAATAAGATTATGCCTGACAGTTTAAAGGAGCTTTTTAGAACAGGAGACCCTGACCTTTAGAAGGCTGAAACGATGAAGATTGTCTATGGTGATTACTCAGAACTGGGACGTACGGAACCCGAAGCAATCGTCCTTGAAAGAAGAAGCAAAATAGCGAGGTGATCAAGATACGGAACAACTTGCGAAGCCGACTGTCAAGATAGGAACTGATAGAAGATTTATTGTGGAATCAAGAGATTATGTAATGTTTAGGTAGATACTATAAATATGTGACTGAAAATCTCGTAAGCTTGTCACTCTCTGCGGAGGTGACCCAACGCTGCTGGACCAATTAAAACATGCAAACCTACAGTAACCCATAAGAGTTCGAGTCTCTTCTTTTACACAGAGAATGGATTGAGAGCAGCCCTGAGGAGAGGGACTTGGGGGTACTGGTGGATGAAAAGCTGGACATGGTCCAACAATATGTGCTCACAGCCCAGAAAGCCAACTGAATCCTGAGCTGCATCAAAAGCAGCATGGCCAGTGGGTCAAAGGAGGTGATTCTGCCCCTCTGCTTCGTTCTCGTGAGACCCACCTGCAGTGCTGCATCCAGTTCTGGAGCCCCCAACAGACATGGATCTGTTGGAGCAAGTCCAGAGGAGGGCCACAAAGATGATCAGAGGGCTGGAGCATCTCTCCTATGAATACAGGCTGAGAGCTGGGGTTGTTCAGCCTGGAGAAGAGAAGGCTCCAAGGACACCTTATACCAGCCGTCCAGTACCTCAAGGGGTCCTACAAGGAAGCTGAAGAGAGACTTTTTACAAAGGCATGTAGTGATATGACAAGGGGCAATGGCTTTAAGCTGAAAAAATGATAGATTTAGATTAGATACAAGGAAAAAATTCTTTACTCTGAGGGTGGTGAGGTGTAGAGGAATGAAGCTGTGTTAATTAACACTGATAACATACAGCTGTGGGCTGGCTTCAGGGGCAGTGGGTTGGCTGATGTGGATAACGTGCAGCTGTGGCTGGTTCCTGCTAAGTGGTTAAATAGCTCTGAGGGGTAGGGAAGGGGAGCAGTTAATGAAGAGATGTTTGGAGGCAGCAAAGGGGGGAGAGAGCTTGTGCCCTGGAGGAGGAGAGACAAGAAGGCAGCAGAGGCAAGAAGCAGAGGGACTTGCCTGAAGAGCATGAAGAAACAGCATGAATGGTAGATGGACCTTTCAGACCTTGTAGGGGATTAGTGGCAGTGCCGGGGCAAGGTGTGCTAACTGCTTATTGAAGTTAACTTTGTATGTGATGGTAAAAGACCTTGTTGCAGCTGGTTAGTTCTGAGAGTTCTGTGACAGTGAGGCACTGGCACGGTTTGCCCAGAGCAGCTGTGGGTGCCTCATCCCTAGGAGTGCTTAAGGCCAGGTTGGATGGGGCTTGGAGCAACCTGGTCTAGTGGAAGGTATTCCTGCTATAGGCAAGGGAATTGGACCAAGATTATCTTTAAAGTTGCTTCTCACCCAAACCACTCTGATTCTAGGATACTTCTGCTTACATGCCTTCCCAGCTATGCATTCCCCTGAAAGCTGACAATGTGCTGGTGGACAGTCTGGAGACAAGAGGTAGCAGGAACTGAGAAGGAGCGACTGCTGGGCCTTTCTGCTCAAAGGACACCAGTGCGTTTCTTAGCTGCACCTGGGGTAGCAATTTCTCAGAAATGTTTACTCTAGCTGGAGAGCTAGAAAATGTCTGTAGCAGACTGGAGTGCCAAAAAATACAGTGGAGGGAACAGAAGTGAGTGGAGCCCAGGCTGAGGGCTGAGCCCTGGCTCACCCACCCAGCAGAGAGGCAGCCTTGTTTCAAACTAAGGAGAAACCTCTGATGAGGTTCTACAAACCAATGCAAGAAACTTCAGAGTAGCCCCATGGAAGTCACAGTCTGCAGCTGTCAGCAGAATTAACCAATATTAGGAAAGCACTAATGTACTAACAGAAAAAGAAGTTTGAATACAAAAAAACCAGCCTCGGGGTCCTTACTTACTGGCTTTGATTTGAGGCTTATATTAAAAATGGGGAGTGAAAAACCAGCGCTCTTCACCACCCTTTGTCTTGACTCTTACAAGCTGAAAGTAGCCATAAGATTGTGTTTGATCTGACCTTGATGTGCCAAGAGAAGTCCTATTTATTCCTTCAGTTTTAGGCAGCAAAAATTGAAGTGCAGGAAACTATCAAATAGTAAGCACCTGCTCTGCATGCGTTAGTGTTATGGGATACACACAAAAAAAAAGGTGCCAAACCAGGGACATGCTAACATTAGAATTGCTGGTTTTGGTGCACAGATTCTAAGACTCTTTATGACAGTGTGATCATGACTATGCTTCCAGTTACTGGCAGGAGAAAAGGGCAATGAAAATCCTTAAACTGCCTACACGACAGATTAAACAGTCTGTTCTCACGGTAGCATTAAGAAACTTGCTTGCCGACCTTGAGATCACAAGGCTAAGCCAGAAAGCAGGACTTTGCTTGCATCATATCATCATTAAGTATGTACAGTGGTATTGACAAAAGCCAGACATCCAAAGATTGCCTACATTTCCTCCAGGCAATCCACTCCAGATGCCGTCAAGTGACTTCTAGCTGTGCCCTGCTTGGAAACAGGGATTAGCTGGATGATCCCTGCAAGGGCCCCAACTCATTTAACATAAAAAATGTCACAGGAACAATATGTAATAATTATTTCCATTAAAAACATATCTTAAACTACATGGTTTGAGAAATTAAATATAGCTGGGAAGACTCCGGCAGTGATCATGTGATTTGATTAGAACACTAATACATTGTACAGCAGGAAGGAATTACTGAAAATGTTGCCATGCATATAAAGCTTTTCTTCTACTGACCAATTGTCTCTTTCTTGTTGGTATATCTCCAGAGAGCTTCCAAAATAAATTCAAGTAGGTTTAAAAAATATACAATTTGGGTTATACTTCTGTAACTAAAAGGTCATAGAAGCGATATGTCTAGAATAAGAAATTCAAAATCCATTAAAAAGACAGATTTTTTTCAAGGGACTTATAGTCCAAATTGACTTAGACTTAGGTTTAGGAACCAAATACCCTTCATTTCAATGTGTTGTTTTGATTTTAGACAATTCTGATTGCAAAAAGATAGACATTTTCATGCCTGGGCTTAGTAAGAGAAAAACCTCCCCAAGGTTTTGGGTAGTTGAAGCTAATGGTCCAGATCTCTTTGCCTTCTTTCTGTTCTGGTTTTCCCACAATTAGTACCTCAGGGGATGAATCTACCAAAGATAGGCTAATTCTGCACATAATGAAAAATATGGGGTTTTTTTCCCAAACTGATATTGATTTGTCTGCTGCTCCTGCCCATGAAGAAGCAGAAGGGCAGGTCATATGTCAGGAGGAGATGCTGGTACCTACACAGAACCCAAAGACAGGGGGATGACTACTGGCAGAAATAAATCAGTGTATGCCTTTTCTCTTCCCATAGTCAGTGTCTCATACATCAGCTGCACTGTTTTCTTCTCTCCCCCCACGTTCAACCTTGGCTGCACCCCTTCTTTGACAACAACTAGATAATGGGAGTGCAGGCAACAGATAAATAGAAACTTTCCTAAAGTTGTAGAGAAACTCAGATTGTATCCACACAGAAAAGAGAAATGGGGGGGGAGAGAGAAAGAGAGGAGAAATAGCCCTGGTAAAATCTGTGGTGGGGAGTAGAATCAAGTCAGGAGGCATACCAAGAGATGTGCAAGAAAGGGACTGTAAGCATGCATCTGAGGGAAGACCATGTTGGGCTGCAGGATGAGAAATGCCACCTAGCTGACTTCTGCATAGTTTCTTTGGCCCGTCTTGACTCCCAGGAGAAGCTCCAAGGTTGTACATACTGCTCCAGTTTGTCAGTGTCCAAGGAAGCTCTTCTCTTTGTCTGACACATGGTAAGAAAATCCTGAGCCCAGGGGACGGCTTTGACTGGAAGTCAGGGTCCAAGGCTGAGAACACAAGATTGGATTTGACTCCACACCATTGAAAATTATGCCTCTCATGCAAAAAAGACTCAAAGTACTCCCATTTTTCTGAACATTAATTTGTACGGACCCCATCTACCTGGATTGTGCAATTATGTTTACTGGGCTGGAGTATATGGGCACAACCTGATCATGGGCAACAGCCTTGCTGATTAGGGAGAGATGACAGTTGCTCTGATTCTGTTTTCCCAGGACCTGTGGTGTCCTAAACTGACCCTGAAAAGGGCATAAGCTCCTGTTTCCTGCTCTTTCTGCACACCAAAAAGAACTGCTAGAGCTCAGCCCAGTGCAATTGGGTTTGTCTTGAACTATGGCTTTAAGGTTCATTTAAAATTCATGTGGTTAGGGTTTATATGTGAGAAAAAAGCTGTTTCTCACCCCCACATACATTCTATGCTCATATATATTCCAAATCATCCATAAAAGGTCTGCAGCATAATCATTACACTGGTCAAATATGAAAGGCAGTCTTGCAAAATTTTACTCACCCACACTGCCTCTATGAGTCACCTTTTATTTTAACCAGTAAGGCAGGCATTTTTTTGTCTGTTGTCACCACTGATGGAAAAGGAATTAATAGATTTTCTGTGACTGTAAGGCATATTGTCCTTCAAGTGCTACTTTTCTCATGGCATTTTTGCAAGTCTGAAGTCAAAGTGTTTCATGCTGTTCGTACTTTATTGGGTTTTCTCAAAATCTGGGTGGTTGATAGACATGAAAAGGACCCAGTGCAAATACAAAAACTCATAATTTAATTTATCTGTAATGTTACTTTTCAGGATTTAATCAAATAATGATGATAGCCAGGCACACTTCTGGGGAATTGTCCATGACTTCCCTGAACAATGAATAATTGTCAAACAGATGTTGCGTTCTTTGGTGTGTCCAGCTGCCGATATACAATGTCTAGCCTTCCTCTCAGCAGCACTGGGCATGCTGGTAACAACCCGAGCTTAAAACTCTTCTGTTATATTTGGAAAGGTGCAGTCAAGCTGGAAATGGTTTCTGTATTCCTGAAGCTGAAACTGATAAACCAGGTCAGATCATAGGACTCCCCTTGAAGAAAGTAATTGTTAAACATTTTCAGGGCACTTATAAGCAAGGAGCAACAGGTTTCCCAACTTCTCACTCCTGTTCTCTATACATCTGAAGCATTGCCAGAGTTATTTTTATTTTTTTTTAGCTTACATGAGTAAGAGGTTACAGATGCTGAATGCAGTTTACATCCTACTTAACTGTGCCATTGATTACGCTCACCTGGAGCTGCAAATGGATCCTCCTCAGGACTACTCATGGAGAACTACTTTCAAGTATAGCAAGCAGCTGTCCTCTAAACCACTATTTCTCAAGAACAGATCTGCAAATTCTCAATTTTCTTATGCAATGATTTCTGCAGGCCTTTTCCATCTGTGAATGAAAAGTCTTGCTGCAAATATTTTACCAATAGCATAGTTTGCTCCAGTGAACAAAATTCTTTTTGTTTTGTTTGGGTTTTTTTTTTATGAGAAGATGGGAAAATCAAGTTCAAAGCAGTCATTATCTCTTACACATTGTGCATAAAATCAACGTGGAACACAACTCTTACCCAGACATCCATGCTAGTTCTTCAGTGCGGTATGACATTATGTTGTACTTGGATAGATTACTTCAGTAGCTAATGCATTGTACATAGAAATTTATCCTCTGTGTTTCTGCAGCTAACTCAGTACCTGCATACTTCGTAGTCTTCAGTGTAATTATCATAGTATATATATTCGCTGAGCCTAGTCCTCACGATGGCAGACACTGTTACTGTGTAATCCCTTCTTAAGACACTGTCTGGCTATCAATTTTGCCAACATCAGAATGCTCCCATAAGATTCCCCTCCCTACACTTCATCTCAAGACTTAGTGCACTTGTGGGTTTACTTATATCAGAGGTCTGGTTCAGAAAGTCACTGTATTCCTAATTTGCAGCCCAACTATATGACCATTTTCAGAACGATTCTTCCCCTTTGCTGAGATTTACCGGTTCCTGCCCAATACACTTCTAGGCAGCAAAATTTTTGTTACTTTTTTAATAGCTGAGGAGTTGGATCAGAGGAAAACTCAGCACTCTGGAGAACTGCAGCAGGTTGTATAAAGGCATCTTTCTTTTTGTCTGTGTGACTTGGATTTGAAAAAGCTCAGGCTTTGAACTCTGGCCCATTCCCTGCATTGCCTGGTAACTACAACAGTCATGGACCATTTGTGAACAGCTCAGACCTTTGGACGCCACTTACATACACAAGACTTGATCCAAAATCCAGTACAGTCAATGAACGGAAAGACTTCTGGTTGACTTCCATTCTCTCTGGACCAGGAATACTTCATGGGTCTAGAACATGCATGCTGTCTTTTGCTACTTTTGTTCCACATATTAACACATACATATTGCCTCTGCAAATCTTTTCCGATTAATGGTCCAAAATAAAGACCCAAGTGCTTTAGCACGGTTTCCTTCTTCACAGCAAACTTCCAAAGAAGCATAGGCAGCAACTGTGAGTCACCACACCCAAAACAACAAACCAGTAAGTAGCAAATGTTCAGTAAATATAATACAGTATCTATAACGTGCGACAAAACAAACAAACATAAAAGCTTTGGAACAAGATTCCCACTATGAAGATGTGAGCTTGTGCAAATGCTGATCCATTTATGAAACTTTGCAGCAATCAGAATTGCCAGGGAAAACAACATGAGATTTATGTGGGACTTTATGCCAGAAGCCACAGACACAATATTTTTGTTTGTATATAAAAAATAAATTATTTATGCCAATCTGTAGTGGGATTGTTTTCACTGACAGAAATTCTTGTTAGATTGCCAAAATTGTAAAATAATCATGGAATGTTTCATTAAATGTAACAATTGAACTGGGCTTCTGTAAGAACGGGAAAACTTGGCAGACTGCAAACTTCTGGCTTTTTGCACAGCCTGTGAGCAAAAGGAGATTTTCCCTGTGAGCTGTTGAGAAAGGATCTCAATGTGTTTGAGAGAAAGCACAGAAATTTCTGTGCCTGGTGGAACTGGACTAGTACCTTTTGGAGAGTGGCAGTCCTGGACCCTCTGGGCAAAAAATGGGTTATCTTGCATTAGTGCAGCATTAGTGCTGTGAACCGCAGCAGTGGCCCTGCCATGTTTACATCCCAAGTAACAACAGCAGCCTCGCTGACACAGCATGTGTCTCAGTACGTACATCCAGAGCCACCTCAGCAGCACAAGGAAAAATGAGGGGTTTAATAGTAACAAAACTGCTTGCCCAGACACAACCTCAGAGCACCAGGACCAGAGGAGATGAGCCCTGTTCTCTGCGTGCCTAGCCGTGTGGACACTTGGTAGTCCTGGGAGCCAGGCCGTGGACATGCAGCCATTTATATCACCTCGCTCCATTATTGCTCCCTGCTGAGGCAGATTTGGCTCTCGTTGCAGGAATGGGGCATGGAGACTCAGGCCACGTCAGCAGTCACTCAGGCCAAGAAGGAGCATCTCAGCCAGTCAGCCCAGGTAAGACACAAACGGAGCAGACCCTGCTGTGGAACACAGACGTGTGTGCATGTGTGTGTGAGTTCTTCCAGTTTCTGTGCTGAAAGAACTTTGTGCTGCCCCCACCAGCCTGGCACTGCTTTGGTTATGCCTGACCTGGCCAGGCTCTGGCTGACCTTACCGGGCTTCACAAGCAGTTTTACAGCCCAGATTTATTTCCATGTTTCCGTCTCTGGACTAGCCCTGAACAGTGTTGTTGTGGATGTGGATACAGGTCATGACACAGATGTGACTTACTACAGTGCCTTTGCACAAGTAAGGCCAAGGCATTCTTCAAGCAGGCTCAGAAACACAAATCCATCTCACTGAACCAAATTAGGGAAACAGTACAGTGAGGGATAACAGCTGAGCTACAAACTGATAGCCACACATGTCAAAATCCTCCCTCGATAAGAATGGTCTGAGCCCTTCTCCAGCCCAAGGTGGTGCCTTGGAAACAAGCTATTTGTTATATCCTTGCTCTTATGAAGCTGCTGCTGGGTTTGAAGGTAGGACAAAGTCAGTCAGTTCATGAATTTCCAAAATACATGGTCTGAAGCAGTGTCCCAAAATCATATTTTTTAAATTATTCAAAGTTGCAATCAAAGTGTTCATCATAAATCTGAACACATCCAAAACAAGGTTTCTGAGATCTTCAGGGATGCAAAAATAAGAACAGGATAGGAAAATATAAGAATCAACCTGGTTTTCCAGTTGCAGTTACAGCACTGACCAATCCAGAGCAATACTGGATCAGCGCCAAGGAGGATTATGGTATCACATCAAAGAGGTTAAGATGATAAATAAAATATCAAAAGGGAAGATGTCTACAGATATAAAAGATAATGTCTGGCTTTCTTTTTGAAAGTGTTTCTTGGGAATCCAACACTCTGCAAGAACAGACTGTACTGGCATGGGCAAACAAAAAGCAATGGGAAAACCCAGTAAGTCTGCTTTCAACCACATAAACAAACTTGTCTCTAGGCATGACATCACAGCCATAAAAGCCTTCAGTGCTAGGGTTTCATTCTGCTTTAAGAGCATCATGAGCATTAATTTCAGACTTGGCATGCTGCATAACCTCAGGGGGAAAAATGAAAACAAGTAATCAAGACTTTCCTCTATTCATCAAAGATCTGAAGGCAGCATTTCCCACCGGCTGATACAACGTATTTCAGCCTTTTTCCTGAAGAGCAGCGTAGCTAGAAAGAGCTGCCGGGCATGGATAGTCCTCCTGGCAGAGATGTGAACTGCTGGTTTATCTTCTGAAGGATCAGATGCTTTTGTTTGTTGACAGTACATTAAATGTAGCAGAACCAAGGGGCTCCATTTAGATAAAGACATATAATTCATCCCTTCCTGAAGCTTTGTGGTTGTGGTTGTGATAAATCCTGGAAATAAACCAAGCTTTGACCGAAAGGCCTGAATCTACTTCTCCAGAAAGAGCAGTTCAGAGGTAACTTCAAAGTAGTATGTTGCGTCTGGACAATAACATGCCACAGAGTGACAAACTACTGAAAGGCAGCTGTCAGTATCTTCCCTGGATCACTGACATTGAGAGGATACTCCTCTAACAAACACCTCTTTTAATGGGTAAGAAGGTTCCCCCTTGGGTCAGTTACTGGTGTTCCAGTTAGAGCTGGAGTCCATGCCCTGAAGCTTTCACTGGGTGGCAGCTAATGACTCATTTAAAAGCACAGCATTTCAGCGAGGGTGACAGTTGGTCCTCCATTGCTTTTAGTCCCTTATAATGAGGGAGGAGAACAAAACGGGCAGAAAGCACTGAATTCATTATTGCCTTACATTTTTAGTCTAAAAAAAGGTCTTGTAAAAATCTTGCTTCCCATGCTGACTACAATTCTTTATTTTGCAAGGTGCCAGGAAAAGGTTAAAAGCAGGAACTGGATGAGCACAGTCAGAAATCAGCTATTTTATGACCTCCTCATTCCATTGCTCTTCATCTGTCCTAGGACTGCTCTTTCCCTAAAAACATTTTCACAGGATTAATTGCCTAAATTTTCAAATCTACACATGAACCAAATGACTGTTCTGGTCCAAATTCAGGCATGCCTAAAAGCAGCTCAGAACTGCAGTTTTTCAAACCATGGTAGCAGCTGGCCTCTGAGACAAAGTTCTGCTGTATGTGGGATCAGAGCTATGAAGTGCTGGATGATCTGGAGTGGGAAATTATGCTGGCACTGGAACACCAGTAGGTCATGGAGGACCCAGCAGAGGTGCTCAGAAGCCACCTCTGCACACATCAGGCTCCCACCCTCTTCCAAAATGTAGCCACTACTTAGTGCTTTGTCATTTGTTTACATTTAAATGTTGTCCTCTCTAAGGGTTCACTTCTGAAAATAAGCCTCTGTTTTAAATGTTTTGACAGTGACTGCATAAATTTATATGACTCACATCAATACTTGGAAATGTGCTATGCTAATGATGGATACTCAACATTTCTTTGAGATAAGTTTGCAGTGGGAGCTGCGGGGGAAGGCTAGACTGGCAAGATCTCAAAATCTAAGATCATAAAACACTACTAAGAACATCTTCATGCTTTATCTCAAAAACTATTTTTATCGCACGAGAAATTGTGCCAGAAATTCAAATTACATTCTTTTTATTACACTTGCCCAAGTGTTTTGCATGCAGGTATGATCCACTTTGTATTGCAGGAATTAAGGAAGAGCCAATCACTGAATCACAGAATCACACAACTGTTGGGGCTGGAAGGGGACCTCTGGAGGTCATCTTGTCCAATCTCCCTGCTCAGTCAGGGCCACCTGACTTTTGTTGTCAACAAACAAAAAACCATGTCCAGGCAGTTTTTGAATATATCTCCAGGGACTGAGACTCCATAGCCTCTCTGGACAACCTGTACCAGTGCTCAGTCACCCTCGCAGTGAGGAAGTTTTTTCCTGATGCTCAGATGGGGCCCCCTGTGTTTCAGTTTGTGCCCATTGTCTCTGGTCCTGTCACTGGACACCACTGAAAAGAGCCTGGCTCCATCTTCTTTACTTCCCACCCCCACCCCACACATATTTATACACATTGATGAGATCTACCCTGAGCCCTCTCTTCTCCAGGCTAAACAGTCCCCCAGCTCTCTCAGCCTGTCCTCACAGGAGGGATGCTCTAGTACTTTAACCATTTTAGTGGTCCTTCGCTGGACTTTCTCCAGTCTGTGCATATCTGTCTTATACTGGGGAGCCCAGAACTGGATGCAGCACTCCAGGTGTGGCCTCACCATTACTGAGTAAGAGGGAAGGATCACCTCCCTCAGCCTGCTGGCAACACTCCTAAAGCAGCCCAGGATAGCATTAGCCTTCTTTGCTGCAACAGTACACTGATGGCTCACATTCAACTCTGATGTCCACCAGGACACCCAGGTCCTTTTCTGCAGAGCTTCTTTCCAGCTGGGTGGCCCCCAGCATGTACTGGTGCATGAGGTTGTTCCTCTGCAGGTACAGGACTTTACATTTCTCCTTATTGAACTTCATAAGGTTCTGTCAGCCCATTTCTCCAGACTGTTGAGGTTCCTCCAGATGGCAGCGCAACACACTGGTGTATCAATCACTCCTCTCAATTTTGTGTCAGCAGCAGAGTACGTTCTGCCCCATCATCAAGACCATTAATGAAGGTGTTGAGCAGAATTGACCCAGTATTGATCCCTGGGGTATACCACAAGTTACAGGCCTCCAACTAGACTTGTATTACTGATCACAATTCTTTGGACTCAGCCATTCATCCAGTTTTCAATCCACCTCGCTGTCTCCTCATCCAGCCCATACTTCACCAGCTTCTCTATGAGAAGCCTATGGGACCTACTGTTAAAAGCCTTCCTGAAGCCCAGGAGGACAACAACCATTGCTCTCCCTTAATCTACCAAAGCAGTCATTTCATCATAGAAGGTTGTCAAGCATGACATCTATTTTGTGAATCCACAGTGACTACTCCCAATCACCTTTGTGTCCTTCATTTGCCTGGAAATGCCTTCCAGGATTAGTCGTTCCATCAGCTTCCTAGGGATAGGGGCAAGGCTAGTTGGTCTGTAGTTCCCTGGGTCCTCTTTCTGGTGCTTCTTGAAGACAGGAGTAATATTGTTTTCCTCCAGTCCTCAGGCACCTCTCCCAATCACCATGACCATTCAAAGATAATCAAGAGTGGTCTCATAATGACATCAGCCAGCTCCCACAGCACTCATGATCCCAACAAAGCTCATGGACTTACCTATATTCAGTTTGCTTAAGTATTCCCTGACCTAATCATCTTCCACCAAGGATGTGCCTTCCTTGCTCCAGACTTTCCGTCTGCTTTCTGGGACCTGGGATTCCTTAAGGCCAGTCTTACTAGTAAAGACAGAAGCAAAAAGGCTTTCAGGACCTCATCCTTTTCCATGTCCTGTCACCAGGGCCCCTACACCACTCAGCAGCAGGCCCACACTTCTGCTACTCTTTCACTGTTTATAGAAGTCCTTCTTGCTTTCTTTGACATCCCTGGCCAGATTCAACTCCAGGTGGGCTTTGGCTTTTCTCACTGCATCTTCGCATGCTCAGAGATTGTTTCTATATTCCTTCCAGGTTACCTGTCCCTGCTTCTGCCTTCTGTATATGCCCTTTTTATGTCTGAGTTTTTCCAAGAGTTCCCTGTTCATCATGCAAGCCTCCCAGCATCTTTGCTTGACATCCTGCTCATTGGGATGGATTGTTCTGAAGCTTAGAGGAAGTGATCCTTGAATATCAAAACCAGCTTTATTGGGCCCCTCTTTCCCCTAGCATCTTATCCCATGGAACTCTTTCAAGCAGATTTCTGAAGAGGTCAAAATCTGCTCTCACCAAGTCCAGGGTTATGGCCTTGCTTTTTACCATCCTCCTTCCTCTCGGGATACTGAACTCCACTATCTCATGGTCACTGCAGTCAAGGCTGTCTTTGACCATGCGCATCCCCAATGAGCCCTTCCTTGTCTGTAAGTATGAGATCCAGGTCACGTCTCCTTGTTGGCTTCTCTATCATTTGTGTCAGGAAATCATCAATACAATCCAGGAACATTCTGAATCGTGCAAGTCCTGCTGTGTTGCTCCTCCAGAAGTTATCTCAGTGGTTGAAGACCCCGTGAAGACCAGGGCCTGCAAAAAACAGGTTACTTTCTAGCTGTCTGCAGAAGACTTGATGCACTTATTCTTCCCAGGCAGGCAGGCAATAGCAGGCACCCACTTACAATGTCACCCATACTGGTCTAGTGCAGCAAAATGTGCAGGTGAAGAATGAGTGGAAAATGATCAGTCTGTAATAAGCTGATTGACAGCACCACTAAGACTTGCCTTATTTTTCAATACCCATGAGGTCGTGATTGGATAGGAAGAAACCTATGGCAATTTAAATGTTATTAAAGTGCAAGAGAAAGCAGACAGAGATAAATTGTTGGGTTTTTTCAATTTGTCCTTGTCCAGCTACCTACATTTCATTTAAATATATATGATGACAGAGAAACTTATAGGAACTACAAAAATAATTTCATTGCTATTTATAATTTGTTAAAATAATCAGGCTTCTATATAATTTAGCTCACATGCTTCTCTTCAGTGGCAGATATTAGCAGATGTGCCCTTTGCGTCTTACCTATTAGGAGAGGTGGATGGACATTTTTAATGCAGGAGAGACAACTCTTTTCTCTACTTTCTTTCTCCTTGGACCATTTTCTAGTTTCTACCCTAAAAATAGCCCACAGGAAAACTATTCTATATTTTGCTTTTGTACAATGTAAGCAGCATATTTAGTTAAGAGATCCAAATTCACCCACCCAAAGATGATATTTGCCCAGTCTCATGCTTGCTGAAGCAGGGAATGAGGTTCTGTAACACAAAACATAATCTAGGCATGGGATCCCCACCACAGAGCACTCACCATGCCTTCTCCTAAATGGCCTGGTTGGCTAACTAGGGAGGAAAAGATTTTTAGCAAAAGACTTTATACTTTACTCTTGACTGATTACTTTTCCATAAGCCTATTGCTTCCTCATGGAAAGCACTGGGTCACTTAGAAGTACAGGCTCATGGTACAAAGTGAACGAGCTTACTTTGGCTATGAATGGCAAAGTAAACTGCCAAGCTTCAGCAGCTGACCCTATAGGGATCCCACAGGGATCTGTTCCATAGGGTGCAATACAGATGAGCAGTACGTGGGTGCAGCTCTGTTTTGCATTATGTATTCTTCTTCCCCCTACTCCAGATAATGACATCTCACCATCTCCCTTGAGTTACCACCACCCTGAACCAATTCCACCCTCTCATCTGGCACTTTGTTTATGCACTTTGGGTGGCAACGACACTTGTTAACATCTTTTAATCTGAGTTTTCTCTGACACTGTCCTCTATATTCATGTTCATTGAAGCCGGACAATGAGGCATTCTTGAAAACATGACCATTCCATAGAGATTAAGGCTGCATAGTCACTTCAAGACAGGCACATGTAAACCCTACCTGCATTTGAAGGTGGGTTGTTACAAGTCATCTCCAACTCAGAAGCTGTGTAGGCATGTTAGTTTGGCATTGAGCATCAGCAAAAAGTGTATCCTTTCAGCAGCTGTTGCTAGCTAGGGGTCAGCACCATGACAGCATGGCTAACCAGCCTCCTTTAAAAAGCTGGTTCATATCTGAACCCAGAGTATAACTAGACTCAGTGCCTAAACAGAACCTGAACTTTCTGGGGAAAACACCTAAGCTTAACTCAGGGTACTGAGACCTATTGAAAATCTGGCCATAATTCATGAAATTCCATACTGATACATTTCCAAAGAGCTTATTAAAGGCAAAACCCAATTGCTTTGGAAGGAGCTAGTTCTTCCTCCAATGGAATTTCCACCACACTGAGATGTGGCTTTTCCCACAGTACAACGCACAATGCTGCTAATGTTACAGAACAACCCTAGTCCAATGTGATGTGCCAAAAGACTACATACTAAACAAGTGAGAATTGTTGGTTGTGACTTTTTGCTGCCAAAGCTGAATTGATTCATGCAGCTTTAGGAATATGTATAATTTTGCAGCATTTTGTGTAGATTATAATCTTGGGGAAAGAATAGCAAGAATAAAATCAGATGTAGCAGATAAATCTGGGTGAACTTTAAAATGGAACTAAATGTCATATACTATTGGTATTACAGTAAGAACTTCCCAGTTGTTACAGCTGGAGCCATTCTTAAAACAGCAAAAGCAAAATAGATAAAATATATGAAATACGTATCACACCAAGTCATGACAGTGAAATACATCTTATGAATCACAAAACACATTTTATCTTAATGTACTTGATTCTGTTCATTCTGTTTACACAGAATGCAAAATGAAGGGAAAAAAATGAGCCATTCTACATGGGAAACATAAGTTATTTTGATCTTCTGGGGTTCTGAAAGCACAGTTAACTAGACTTCCTTAATTGACCATGTAGTATAGTATCTAAGTATCCCAGGAACATTCTTTCATACTGAAAAATATTTTAATGAAACTTCTGGTGTTGTAAGTTATCATGAAACCAAGTTTATGTTCTAACTTATATATGTTCGTGAAGCATTAAAATACATGCATAAAGTCTGACAAAGATTGTTAACAGGTAATAAAAATAAGGGAGGTCTGCCCTTCCTGAGCATTTCTGGGTAAGATCTATAACTTGATCTGAAATGAAACTGTTCTTGCATATACCCATCCAGATGTTTTTTCATCTCCAGCATCTCTAACTTCAGACTGAACCCTACCACATATTATCAGACAGTCTTAGAAGTACTTCTAAGGGATGAATTCATTTTTCCTTGAGACACCATGAACTTTTCATTTAAGCTAACATGCCAGATGAATCTATTAAAACGCACAATATTACTACACAGAAAATAGGAAAAAACTGTTCTTGTGATACCTCGTCATAAACGGCTGTAACATTATCCATTCAGCTTTGAATAAGAAACATAGAATGATTCAGAAGTGTGAAAAGATTTTTTTTTTCATTTAAGGCAGGAATTTAAAATTTTAAGTTGGAAGTCTGAGTAATATAGTTAGACTGAAGTTGAGACATATTGCAAATGGACTGAGTCAGAGTCACACAACTGAATGAATTCTCTCAAACAGGATTGTTGAAGACAATATTTCAGGAAACCTGTAATATTGCCTCTGACATAGCCAGTGCTTGGCTGAAAAAATGCTGTCTGTGTTTTCTTTCAACGTCTTTCCATCTAGAGCTAAATTCCAAAGAGAATTGCCTAAAATATCTATTTATAAATAAATGGCTGTAGGTCTTACTCATTTTACATTTCTAGTTACTGTTTCTATATACTAGTGCATAAAGCAGGATACAGCAACTGTTATTCACATTTGTCAACATATTACCTTTTGGGGAAAAAAAAATCACCTCCTGCTTCAAATGATTGCATTTTTAGAATATGTAGAAGTTGTATCTGTGTATCTTTTGCTAGAAATGTATGAAAGGTACATTTATTTAGAAGTGTAGGCCTCTTACTTTCTGTTTTTGTAATCCCTAGATCATTCTCTACAATCTTCACCATTTTTTCCCCAGCAGATCTCAATGAATCACATTAAATAGCATTGCCTTAAATACGAGGATGAAGGTTTCTCAGCAAATCTGTGGGTTTTCTTAAATTTTACATCTGTTCCAGCATCTGAAGACCAAGTATTATATGTGTAATATCTTGGTTCTTACTTTATTCCACTTCTCTGTTTTCAGCAGAGGCCTCATTGTAATTTTTAGTGACAACACTCACTCTCTTCCATCCCTCTAGCAAAACTGTGCTGCGCTGAATCATCTTCCAGGGTCGGTAGCTGTTGTCCCTCACCGCACACCTCCAGCATTCGGAGAAAGAGCCCATACAGTCCTTGTAAGGGACACGTATTTTATCATCCAGCCTGTGAAGGAGTAGCCCCAATGATGACTATTTCAGGATTTCCCAAACTAAATACTGAAAAATACTGAGGAGAAAATACTATTTTCAGAGACTTGAGGGCAGTGCTAGGCCTGACCGTCCCTGCCAAACCCCCACGGGGGTCTCCCAACCCTCCTATGCCATTTCAGCCCAGCCTGGGGCCATCAGCCCCTGCCCCAGTTGACACCACAGCAGGGCTGGTCTCCAGCTGTTGAGACTGTTAACTTGTGCAGTGATGTCCTTCTGGACAACACAGAGCTCTTGCTCTTTCCCTCATGATGGGCAATATGAGAAAAGTTTGGTTACTCTAACGCACTGATCTTCCAGGCCTAGAGGTCACCGTTGCCTATGCTGATCCCCAAGTTTATGTGCTCATATTGCACCAACTGGATGGACTTTTAGAGGCTTCCTAAGGGATGTGTGCCTTTCCATGATTTTACGGGAGGAAACTGATACTTATTTTAGAGCGAGTCACTAAAAGGTCAACACTAGTTCACAGGCTAAAAGAGGCTCAATAAAGTGGGTTAGGTCCTATTGAGCTTTTTTCTCTGTTGGCATATAAACTGATGGGATGAGCAACAGTGTAACTTCTGCTCTACATGTGGAAAAAGAAGGAGCAGTCAGAAACCAGCCTCTCATAAAACATTCTTTTTGTCAAGAGCAACAATGGTACTTATGAAAATAAGAAAATGATGTTGATTTCTAGGATTACTGCAAGTAGATGGAGTTTGAATAAGGACACCTGCTATGCAAGAGCTCCTTACATAATTTTCTATCAAAGGAAGAAGAGCAAGTTGTATTTCTCCCTTCTTTTTCCCTCCTCAGTAAAAAGTAAGCTTTTCTCCACCCTTGAAGACTAGCCTTTCCTCCCAGCCTGCTCCAGGAGAAAATACAGCCACCAAACTACACCAGCTGGTGACTGCAAATGGATATTTCCTCTGCATTTTCTCCTTTGCTCCTGCACATTTGATCTTTGGTTCAGTTCCTTATTCTGAACCTTTCAGGTTCACAGATATATGCCAGTCCAGTAACCCACACTGGGACAGTTGTTAGAAATCTGTTGGACCAGGGCAATAGGAATCCCAGTCTGCAAATTCTTCCTCCTTCCTATGATACTGTCTATCTGAGCAAGAAGTTAGGAACTTTGCATCACCTCAGCCAGAGAAAGAGGTGTTATAAAGGAATTAAATAAAGGCAATGCCCAGGTAAGATGGATAAGGCCTTTAGGGAGTCTCTTTTCTTGAAATTCCTTATCATTATGGCTCACTGATAAAGCACTCATTACACTGGTGATAGCTCACTGTTTGGGTCTATGCTAATTAATCTATTGCATTGAGGAAACTGCTGGGAATCTCATTACTGTTGCTTTCCCCTTCCGGTCTTTTTAATCACCTCTGATGTCTCAGATTCAGGAAGAAATGGGAACAACCTGTGACCCTGTGTAGTGTAGAGGAATTATAGAGGAATGAAGGCAGGTTAATTATCATTGATAACATACAGCTGTGGGCTGGCTTGGGGGGTTGGCTGGTGTGGATAATGTGCAGCTGTGGCTGGTTCTAAGGGGTAGGAAAGAAGAGTGCTGGATGAAGAGAGACCTGGAAGAAGCAGAGGGAGGAAAGAGTGTACCCCAGATGCAGGAGAGGTGGCAGAGGCAAGAGGCAGGGCAGACTGGCCTGAAGAGGATGGAGAAACAGCATGGACAGTAGATGAACTTTTGAAGCTTTGTGAGGGATTGGTGGCTCTGCCAGGGTAAGGTGTGGGATCTGCTTATTGAAGTTAACCTGGTACAGGATGGTAAAAGCCTTATTGCAGCTGGCTAGTTTTGATAGTGCTGTGGCAGTGTAGTACATAGCTCTTGTGCAAGATGGTCCCTCTACCTGGTTTTCTTGATCTATGGGTGGGAACTTGCAGTGGACCAGCACTGCTTGGAATTACAGAAACACTTCAATTTCATGCCACTGTCATGAAACTTGTCACAGGTTAAAGCTTTTAACCTTTACTGTACATCTAATACTTTCCCTACAAATTTCTGAAAGCTTCACCTACTTCTCTAGCAAATTTCTTGGTTGATTTTTGGGGAAGCAAGTACTGTAGAGGGAAAACATATCTTTCAGACATGCCTTTAGGAAATGGGACAGATACACGAAATGTTTGGTGCTGTTTTGACTTCTGTTGCTACTGAAAAGACATCAGCTAGGGAGATTGAGAAATATAACCCCAGGATACTACCTTGGAGGATGTGCTGGTTGGGATTTTAGAGTCTGCAGCCATTTTCTGTCAGATATACTGTACGCAAGGGAATTGCCAAATAAGAACAGAGAGTATTCATGGTATTCTGAGGAATTGCCAAAGAAAACAAGTCTGCAGATTACCCTTTATTTGATGTTATGCTGACATTTCTCACATCAACAGACATTCTAGAACTGAAAACTTAAGGATAAACATCTAAGGATGGATACTGGGCCAGGATTCCTTTTTGGCTTTTTATTTCAAACCTTGGTTATGGTTTTATAGCTTTGGTTATGTACCTATAATGTAAATTAAAGGTAAAATTACAAGTCATTGTATTTAAAACACCATCTTCCAGTGCATAAAAAAGTACTTGCCTGGCTTCTTGTAACTACATTGAAGGAATAGATTTGGGTTAAAAACATGTGTTGAGCTATCTCACTTGGTAATTGACACCTATAGCTACATATAAGAAGAAAATAATAAAATCTACACAGAAGACTTCCTGCTTGCTAATCTATTACAAGAGTAATATAAAATCGGGAAGAGGACTACGGTTAAAGACACAGGGAGAGTTGAAAAGGCCAATCATTATACAAATGTCAACAGGAAGGAGCCCTAAACCTCTCTTCCTAAAACAGAGGTTTATAGTTTTAGATGCAAGATGGGCAATAGCAAAATGCAAGTCACATGGAATGCCTGACCCAGGAATCCTGGGAATTTTGCTAATCTTTTGTTCATATACTGCCATCAAAATAAAAAAGAAACCAAATTTTTTAGGATAGCAGGAAGGCAAAGGGAGTTGAAGACAGCAGAAGGAACTGTCCTTGTCAGACTTTTATTTGCCAGGCTAAACAAGCCCAACTCTTGAAATGACAAGGCACTCCAGCCCCCAGATGGACTTGGATCAACATGTTCTTTTCCTTCTTGTCACCCTGGAGGCTAGAGCTGCACAGGCAGGAGGGCTGAACAGAGGGGGATAGCATGTAAGCTTCAGGAAGGGAAGGGGGCATTGAAGAAGGGAAGGAAGACTGTGCAGGGCATGGCATAACTGATAAAGAGAAAACCATTACTGTACTATGTGCAGAATTCATTTTCATGAAGAGTCCAAAAATACAAACATTAAATAATGTATTGCAGTTTTCCAGTGGTGGTTGCTATGAGACATAAACAGCAGGCCATTATAACTGATAAAGGTCTCACATTTGCTTCATATTGGCAGCTGTAAAAACACTATTGCTCAGGGTATTTATCAGTTTTGTATACTTCTGCTTATCCCAGAGAGGAACACTTTTTTCATGATTAGTACTGGAGTTCTACTAACTTATAAATGTCTTTATTTTTTTTTTTCAGAGACCAATCATTCTGGTGCAGTTTATGGGAGAAGAAGGGGTGCACGCTCTAATGGAAAAAGGTACAGCTTTTGTTTTCTCGTTTCTGATATTTCCTTAGCATGTCAAGGTTTTCTACTTTTATAATAGCTGGAGGAAGAAAATTCGTCTCCCTCAAGATTTTTAACTTAAGAACTTTGCAGGGATAAGATGCTATGAAAGTGAGACACAAAGTATCATTTCTTCTCTGTCCTATTTTTGTTGTTTTGCTCAATATTTAATATTATACAAATAATCTTGATAGTGACTCGGAAGACAACTCCAGGCTGGTTAAAGAGGTCAAGTTATTAGAGGCATACAGTGTTCTGAAACTAGAAGATCAGTGTGTGTCTTAAAGTGAACAACCAGAAATGTCATGTTTCCCAAACTTCAGCAACTCTTAAAATCCAGTGAGTAGCTTGGTTACTCCAGGGAGGAATAAATATGGGTTGCATGAAGAAAAGGTGCAGTGGTCATGAACTAAACCTTCCAGACATCCTGGACTGTCTATACAGGAATGAAAGACAGTGGAAATTATACTGGGCACTAAACTAATCTGTAAGAACCGTTCAGAAACAGTGGTGTTCAAGAATGAAGAAATTCAGAACAAAGCTGATCCAGAAATGAAACTGAGCAGCATCTGGGTGACAGCTCCAAATGGTCTTGCTGCATTTCCTCATCAAAAAACAACTATCTTATTGTAAAGGGCCTTCTACATCTCCAAGCTCACAGAACAGATTTGTGAAACAAGACTATAAATTCATCACTAAAATCAATGGCAAAACAGCTGATCTTAAAAGAAGCAGGATTTCATTTTGTATTTCAGAACCATTCTCTGAGGTGCAATTTCACAATTAGCTCAGTGATCTCATGCATGATACTAAAGAACACAAACAATGTGATGGAAACATTAAACAAACAGCATGGGAAAACAACTCAATGAAAATCCAGCTGAGTATTTCTTTTCAGAGGCCAATAGTGTATCAGCACTGAAATCACTGTTGCAGTCTATTCTTTTTAGCTGAATGTCATCTAAGAAACTTTCAGATGTAGAGAAGCCTTCAAGAGAATTTGCTTCCATTCCCACATCTTTTTCCAGAGTTTTCCATGAAAGTGATGGCTGTGCATCTTTTAACTAGCTAGTCAAAGCAAAAGTTTGAGGTCTTCAGCAGAATACAGAAGGAGGTAAGGCCTTTATTGGACACTTTTATTGATGGCTATTAAGTTGGTCTGATCTTGACAATGGTATGTAAAATTATACAAAAGGTACTCATATTAAAAAGCTGTCATTAAAATAAATAGTGTTTTCACAGTGCAGCATCTTCCCATTTGGCCTGAATTGCAGTCAAAAAAAAATCAACATGCTATCTCACTTCATAATGGCAGTGGACAACCTCACGGATTATGTGAATCCTTTAATGTGTTTTCCACAGTGGAATTTATTTTGGAAACTTGCTAATACATATTATTGCCTTTAAGATCTATATAGATTAATCAAGTTATCACTAATATACCAATTTATTTTTTTTTCTACCAGAAGGGGCCTTCCTTGGAACAAAGATCAACTGCTTATGCTGTTGGTTGAAACTCTTTATGTCTGGCAAAATCAGTCACTGTGCCTTTATCTTCTTATTTTATAAACATCTCTGTGCAGTCAGTGCTAGAGTATTCAAAAGACTATTGCAAAACCACAACAGAAATAAAAATGAAGTACTTTTTCACATAAGGCTCTTTACGTGCTTTCTCTCACTCTATTTTTGCCTGTTACTGCACAGACATCTCTGCAGTTATGAGCTACCACAATATTTACAGTCCATAAAACAGTAACACTATCTGGGTATTTGTGCACTTTTCCCACCCATGCTATCAGGAATGCACAGAACTTGCTCTCTAAGCAAATGTTTGCAGGACACGCAAAGACAGTCTTCAACAAGGTCCTCTCTGCAGTGCTCCATCCTAATTTCAAATAAGCAGCAGCCCTCTTCCACCTGCTTGTTCGTATCTGTGTTTTTTGCCAAAATAAGAGAAAATGCTTGTACAATTAAAACTGAGCTTTTAAACAATTTCCTTCTTTAAAACTGCCAGACTATGCAAACTGCTTGGTTGTGCATGAGATATTCAGGAACTCAAATTTGTTTGTATTTGCTTTGCATCTGTATTTCTCCAGGATTTGCTTGGCTCAGCTTTGCAACAGCTTTCCCAGAAGTGTCATCAGTAGCCCCCCACCCCCTGAGGGTCATTCCCCTGAGAATTCCTGGAAATTAGTTGTTCTTCTTTGTTGGCCTTCATCAGTAAACACTCATTTATATGCTGTCCAAACATTTCCAGTGTTTTCTCCGTATTTTGAATGAGCCAGTGAAAGTCCTTTTTACTTCAGAATGCACTGTCAGAAGTCATCTGTCAAAGAGGTGTAAGAAGTGTTAACCAGGTTTGGGGGTTATTGGGATATGAAATACAAATGCTTCTCGGCACTTATCTCAAGTAAGTTCCGAGATGGTCATGACTCCTACTTTGTAAATCTGTGCCTGTAGGAAATATACATCCTAGAGCTTGCATCCATCCTGCAGATCTGGGAGCGGAATTTTGTTGTTAAAATATACTGACTACCAACAACCTTAGGTTTATTGAATGTTTAAATATTTCAGGCCACTAGATAACCAAATAGCAGCATGTCTATTAAGATAGGTATTAATAAAGAACACAAAGAATACAAGGCATTGTTTGCTGTCATTGAGTGTGTTTTGTGCAGAAATATAAAAATAATTTAAAATATATGCTTTAAATAAGGTAAAACTTTGTCTGGAGGAAAGAAGGGAATCTTTCTTATGTAGATGTGAGCATCTGGTTAAGGTTTTCCTAGGGACTCAGAATCCCGGAAAAAAGACAAATGGAGATCAATGCAAGATGTTGTTATTTTTAAATGCAATTCAGAAAAAACATTTTAATCACTTCTCCAAATTTCTACCAGAATCATTTTTTTTGTCAGACACCTGTATCTCTTTATTGGCCATGAAGCTGCAGAACATGTTTTTGTTACTGAACTCTCTGCAATTAGAAGAAAACATAAAGAATTAATGGCTTTGATTCTCCTTTAAATGTACCTCAGTTCATCCCAGAATAATTCTCTTACAATCTAAAAGGCATATGGCTATAATCAAGATCAGTCTTTGAAATGCCATTTGTTTGGATTTAGTTTCACTGATAACCAGTCAGGCAGTCTATGGAATTGTCAATTCCCATTTGTGAACAGTGAAATCTGTTATATAGCTTCCAGCGTGGAGTACAATTCATTGATTAGGAAGCCAGCCAGCATGTCTAGTGTCACTTCTGTGACAGATGTCTTGCATGATCTTAAGAAATGGCATTCCAGCTTTTCCAATGAAGTTAGAAGGCTTTGCTCCAGGTCCTACGGCAAAAGCCATTTTTACTTCTGAGACAGACCTTGGCTAAGATACCATGGATAGGAAGGATCACCACCAGTCTGGTCTCTTCTCCTCAGTTAGCAAGTAATTCTTCTGGTCCACTGCAGTTTTGTTGTTCTTTTCCAAATCATCCTTGTCACCGTCTCTAGGTAAAGCTCCACCACAGTCACTACTGTGATCAAAGCTTCTGCAGATACAGATGCCTTCCTGAGCAGGTAGTAGCCAGCTCATGTATGGTCCCAGCAGGATGGAGCTCATCAAACATCAGGCACCACCTCCTCAAGGAAGTTGTTTGCTAATACTGGAGTCAGTGCTGCCATGGCTACAATGCTCACAGCACACAAGGAAATAAAGGTTTGTGTAGTTTTAGGTACTCACTGCAGTTTAAGTAGTTCCTCAGGCGGAAAGTGTCTCTGCAACAGCCATCCATCAGAAACCCCCCAAAAAGACAGCGACTGAAGCTCAGAGACTCTCTTACATTTTCTTCACCAAATGCCTTGCAGACTGAATCTGGGAAAAGTCTTATTCATGCCTCAGACAAAGGAATTCCCTCCTGCTTTCATCCACCCACCTCTAGACACCACAGCTCAAATACCTATTTTAAGACTATTCCCATTCTAGTTGATTTTTGGTAGCTGGCATTTCCGAATGGTTAAGTAAACAACACTAATAGAATACACACGCCTCAGTCTCATTGCGCCTTTCAAGAAATGAATAGACAGGTATAAATTTTCAGTAGTTTTATTGAAAAATGCCTCTTTCATTTCAGAAATAAATAATATAAGGCAGTGAAATTCACAATTTGCAGTTAAAATATAAAAGCAGCAATTCTATATCCATAGTCTTGCAAACAATTTCCAACTGCTTTTGATAACTAAGAAACATTGTATTCTGAAAAAAAAACCCATACTAAATATACAACATAAACATGCAATTCCATCTCTGCAGGATTGTCTGCAATTTGGCATAAATGTTACTGTGTCTACAAACAAGGAGATTTCAGGCATTATTAAACTGTATCCAGTTGATACAATGATTTCAGCTACTTAATGTTTGTGGTGTTTAAAGGAGATGTATAAGAGCAGTATATGCTCTGAAAAGTGTAACTAAGAATAGAAGAAAATGACAATGATATTGGAAGGAGAGGGAACTTTTTGTTTCTTTCTTTTTTAACTAGATAATGCAGACCTGTGATCTGACTGAACTGCAAGCATGCATTTGAAAAAGAAAAATGTAGAGCTAAAGCAGACACTCCTTAGAAAATTTGCAGCAACTCTTTGGTTATTTTTGGTTTGGGTTTTGGTTTTCTTTTTTTTATTTATTCGTTTTTACGTTACTTTAATGAAAAGGCAGCACTGGGATAACTGAATGCATATATTAACCTGCACGCAGCCACTATAAGCAAAAGTATTTTACAAGCATTTCCGGAGCAATATGAAGACTCTAGGTACACACATTGCTATCCCCACATAAGCCAGATACAAAACAGGGGTGCGTCTGATACGAAAAGACCAGAAAGCTGTATTGTAAAAGAAATGATGCACTCTCCCTGTGTGTATCTGCAAATGCAGGTATAGCAAAACCAAAAACCACCAACCAAAAAAACCAAAACAAGATGCAGATCTTTTATGGTTTTGTTTTTGCTTTTCTTGACAGTGACCTTTTCCAGCGCATGTGCTCAGGGTATTCTGGTGAATGCATTTCAACTCCATAGTCCTCATACTCGTCCTCTCTCCTTTCTGACTCCATAGGTACTATAAAAGGTTCACCTTCAGGTTGATAGGGTCCACTTTCAGGCACGTACGGTTCTGGTTGAAAATAGTTGTCCGATTGAACATAATAGTTATCGCATGTCTTTGAATCCACAAATACAATGAAAGTTAGTTTGCCTACATAACGTTAGTCCAATCTTATTTCCATATAATAAATATATAAATTAATAGTTCACTGGGACTGTTTTTCAGTTTTGTTCATGAATACTTTTTGGCAGTAAAATAATATAAAGTTTAAATTTTGAAAAGCTTTGTATTTATAATACACAAATCATTACAGAAAGAGTTTTGAATTATGTAAAGGACAAATTACTGTAAAACTATTTAAACAAAACCAAAGCAAATCAAATAAAAATATTATTTTACAGCTACTTCAGTAAATCCAAGCACTGGAGTTTATTTTAAATTGCATAATTAGTAGAAGACATGGACAGGTAAAGTGAACAGGTAGGTTTGCCATATACTAATTTTCTCTGAGAAGGGGAAAGGAAGTGTAGACATAACTATCACCAGCGGCAATATACAGTACATGTCATTTTCTTGTGCTGTTCCTCGTAACAAACCGAGTTACAGCTGGTGCTTCAGGAACACCAAAAACTACAGCAAAACAGAAGAAAAATAATTATAAAACTTTGGTATTTATAACTGCAGTTACAGAATCCAACAAGATTACATATAAAAAAAGGTGCATGCCCCGATTCAGACATGTTGGTAACAAGCAACAGACAGGTAGGTTTCATAAGTTGTCAAAGATGTTATTCTGGCATATAGCAAGCAGCAGCAGGCTTTTATGCAAAAGCATCACCTAGAGTTGTTAACAGATTTTAGTGGGTACAGTCTCATACAAATCATTTACAAGCCACAATTAGTTTACTATTTACATAAGTCATTTCTCATTTACCAGGTTAAATCTGTCTCTTCTAATGGCATTACCTTTGCTGGTTAGTAGTTTTATAAGCCTCCTTCACCTTTGAGGCTTTTGATGGTCTGGGTCTTTTTTAAAAAAAGAAAGGCTGTCTATTATTGAAATGCAACAGGCTTAATGAATTGACATCACTGTCCTTTATCTCATTCACGAGTTGTGTTAGTAAAAAGAATCTCCCCATTCTATGAGGCCAACATGGTTCAAAAACCATATGCGTGGTGAAATATCCATACGGACTCATTTTCTAATAAGCACGTGCGCAAACATCTCAGAAACAGGATTTTCATGTATTCAAACTGTAAGCAGCACTGGCGCCTTAGAAAATGTGTTAGCCGAAACCTGAAACAGGTCAAAGATGATGTTAGTCTTTTAAAAAAAGTCCATCTGATGTGCAAACACATAGTTTCATCCAACTAAATACATAACGGTTAACTCATACACATATATTTATATATGTATACATAGCTGCTTACTAGAAAGCACAATACTGCTGAATCACAGGTACAATTTTCTTTCCTTTTCTTTTAAATAAGAATTGTGTGTGAAATCTGCACAACCACCTGGCACTTTAACCAGCAGCACTGAGCCTGCAAGTGTGTACATATATATATATATATCTCCTTTCTTTTTTTTTTCTTTCCATGGGTACATGCACAATACACTAACAGCAAACCATATCCAATAGTAGTATCACATACACAAACTTTGAGATGTTGCAATGCATACATATTAATTTGTTAACTATACTGTGGTCCTGCAGGATCCCCATGTAAAATATATTAGTATATTTCCAGTCAGAAATTGGTGACCACTGTGACCCTTTATTTTGATTCCAGAAGCAGCCTACTGTTTTAAGCTACATCACAGAGTGGAAGGCTGATACAACCCAGGACTAATCAGAGATTCCATGGTGTTTAACTCGGTAGAAATTGTAGGACAGTGGTGTTTTTCAGTTGTCTGCACTGTATCACCGAATGGATTTCCTTTGTGGAAAAATTTTATTTCAGGTATCAATTTTGTATAAATAATCCTGACATTGCTCAAAAAGAGACACATGGAAATTGCCAGCCACAGCATTCTTTTTATTTTTCAAGAGAAACATGGAGAATTCAACCTTGCTCTGAAGACGATTGGAAGGGGTGGGGATGGAGGGGAAAAAAGAAGAAGAAGAAAATGGTCACTTAAATCCTATAAGCAACATTACCAACTACTAACTGTCTATCTTTAAGAAAAAAAAAAAAAAAAAAGACTAATATTGTTACTGCTTCCTATTTAAAGCAAACCACACATAACATCAAGTAAATCTGCATCAAAGTCCAAATGACTGCTCATATACCTGCACATTACAATGAGGTAGGCCTGCTCATTGCAACCACTTCCTCCTGATTCGGTACATCCAGGCTAGCAGGACTGTCCCATGTAAAGCAACTCAATGTGAACAGTTACATCTGTGAAGGTTATTTAAGGCAAGCTGTTTATAACCTACCTGGGAATCCTTGGCCATTGTAAGGTATGCTAGCACACTGGGATGAATCACAATATCCTGGTGGCCCTGGGGGACCTCGAATACCCGCATTTCCAGGACGACCTGGCGGCCCTGGTGGTCCTCGTGATCCTGTGGAGCCTGGTGGACCAGTTCTAGATTCTCCTTGTGGACCTAATTTTAGAATTGAAAAGTTGGGAGGTTGTTTTCTATAAAAGCTAGCTTGATAAAACTGCTAACATTACTGCTGTCTAGACTACACAGAGTAAGCTATGTCTTCGGTGAGAAAACACTTGCGCTTTGTTGCTATACAGGGGTCAACAGAAATAAAAACAAAAGAAAACTAGAAATATGACTCATCATCAGTTGCTTCCCTGTGTGTGGCTTATTTAAGGATTTATTCACAGAAACTGACTTAGTAAGGTTTGAGCCAAGTAAGAAACATCAATGAATTCTCTGGTTTATTTCGCTTCTGCGTTAAGATACAAAGATCTCGAGGGAAACTACTAGATTAGACAAACACACTGAATTTCAATTAAAATATAGGAGTACATCAATTCTGCTACCCTGTAGCCCCAGGATAGATGAGGTAATGTTTTTTTTGGAAGAGGTCTTATTATGGTTAGCAGAAAACTAAAGTTTCAAGTAACTGGAGCTACAATTTGCTGCAAGCATCTTATGGGTCCTGTAATGAAAAACCATGTTTAGCCCAGTAAACTACTAGCAGAAAAAAATGATGCAGCTGATTTCTGCCAAGGCATCAGTGAACAAAACTGCATGATACAAAGACTGAAACCAATGGTCAAATCATCTGTCTCTATCATTTGGTAACTCTGCATGTGGGAGTAATTTGTAATCCAGGGCAAATTTGTAGTTCTGTAATCACAAGTAAAAAATGGAACTATGAAGTATCATCTGATGATACATGAAAATATATGTCAAATATTTGGACAATGTATATTCATGAATTACATTTTCATACAAACAAGCACGCCAGATGAGTAAATTGCAAGATGAAGATAAATACCTATTAGCCATATCCAAAAAGTCTTTCTAAATTACCCTTTTTGGTAGGGGTTTTCAGTAAACTCTAATAAATGTCAAAAACATGACATGGGCAGAGTAAAGCATATTCATTCACCATATGTAGTCTGGTTCCCTATGAAAAAATAGTGTCATCTTCTCCTACTTTTCTGTAATCTGATAAAACATGAAATATTTACCTGGTGGTCCTGGCAAACCTCGTGGTCCTTGAGATCCAGTCCCTCTTTCGCCTTTCTCTCCAGGCATTCCTACAGAGTTAAAAAAAATTAAAAAAAAAAAAAAACACCTAAGGAAGGAAACCACATCAACAAACATCTCTTCATGGTCTCTCATTGATAATATTTAGTTCCCATTATGTAATGTAACAAGGCTGGTCAAACCTTATTTTGTACAGATGTCCAAATGTGCATTTGGGAAAATTATTTGACAAAAATATACTCACCTAAAATAAAGTAGGATGTAGAGGTAATTTAGCGTAAATTATTTTTTTCAAAGAGAAGTCTTTCAGATACTTAAACCACCACAGAACCTTATTATTTTAAATTACAAACCGGAAGGTATTTTCAAGCTTTCATATGTCTGCTATGAAGGATGCTTTACACTTTCTTAGATATTGTGAAATAAGTTTGAGAAAGAGCAGTCTTTATTTTAAAGGTTATACTAAAATACATGCTAGAAAACACAGCACTGAGTCTATGCTACAGCAGCACAGTTGGAATGAGCAAAGGCCACAACAGAATACAGTAAAGACACTCCATGTCGTTGCAGTGATCCAAGGCAGCCACAAAACAGGTTTATCCATATACTCAAACTCAGTTCAGAGTTGCTTCCCTCCCTTGGAGTACTGCAAAGAGCCAAGGATGGAGACCTAATTCTGTCAACTCCTACTTTTTATTCTTGGTAATGACTCATTTTCTCTCTTAATCAGAGTTCTGTTCTGCAAAGAGTTGTGTTACTCCAAACAGCCTTTCAAGATGTAGCTGTTTAGTGCCAGAAGAGTTCTGAGAACATTCGTTTTCCTGGGATATCCTGTGGAAGCCTAAGACAACAGCCAAAATGTTGTACCAACTTGTATTTCATGAAACTTGAGTAAGGGAGAGACAGAGGAAAGCACTGATATAATTAACCTTGTCCTTCAGAACATTGGCATCCCTCAGGCAACACAACTGACCTACCAGGCTACTGCAAGGTGTGGGCTTCCTAGTCTGACATGGTAAAGGGATCAGACTGCCTCTCTGGCAGCCTCTGCACTATGTCCACTGCAAAATATACAGCTGCCCTGGCATTTACTGACCTCTTTCACCAGGTGGTCCTTGGACCCCAGGAGGTCCTGGGAATCCTGGTCTTCCTCCAGGCCCAGGCTCTCCTCTTGTCCCAGCAGCTCCTGGGGGACCAGGTGGTCCTGGTGGCCCTGGCTGGTTACGGTTTGAATAATAATCGTTCGGGATTTGATTCAGCATTTGATTGAACCGGCTCATTTGGCCTACAAAAGGAAAGAAAAACGGTTCAATAAACCATGTGAAATGAGTGAAAATCTTTTATCAGAGTGGGAAGGGATAACAAGTTATGTCTCCTCATTAAATCCTATCCTTCCCATTCAATAAATTAGTGGTGAACTAGTATATGGATGAATTAGGAAGACTTAAGATGAACATCTCATAAGAAGGCTGAAAATAAATGGAGGGGGCAGAAAAGAAAGGTAAGGGGGACTCTGGAAGTCAATAACATTAACAAAAATTAATTTTAAAGCAATTAAAGTCACAAAATGAGCATTTGTTTACAATACTCTTGCTCTCAGAGCTCTAATTAGATGTTGTTTTTATTCTGAAGAACAGAAAGGACCTGTTAAACTTCTAAAAGTGGAGTATCGCATTTCCATGTATTTTCAGAGCTTTGAAGTTACCACAAATACATTATAAATTATTCATGTGTAGGGCTAGCAGCACATAGTCTATGAAGTTGCTTTCCTAAGCCTGTAGGATGCATAGGCTTGTACCCAAATAATTTCTGCATATAGGCAAATTTCATTTCCAAAGAAGGGTGTCTCAACCAAAGCAACAGTTGTGAAACTATGCAGAAAGGAGCCCTCAACAAGGGGCCACATCTAGCCCTACCTGATTACTGTAAGGTGCCAGTCCTAGCATAACCCTGAAAAGATGAGCTGAATATGAAAAAAATAAGGCAGGGATGTTCAAAAAAGAGATGCTAAAAGATCTCAGTTAACACAAGCTTATTCATAAGTCTAATACATGCATGAATGTACTTTCCTTCCTCTGTGATGGCTAACTAATAGACATGTTTTAAATAGCAGCCAACACAGACGTTTTAAAGGACATTCTGTCCTCATCCCTGTACACAAGCACTCTTAAAGATCCAAAAGAAGTATCTGTTTACCTCAGTCAGCACTGACCCTTGTTGTAAAAACAATATTACAAACAATTTATGGGCACATTTGTCTCTGTCCTCCTTGGCAGGTCTACTTACAGCAATCACCTCAGGGACAGAGAGAAAGCCTCTGCAGAGAACACTTTCATGGGCTGCAGAGCTGCACTGTGTGGCCATAGAGGACTGAAATTCAATTTGGAGTCCTCCAAATATAATTTTTTCTTGCATAGCACAGATGGTTCTGTGCGCAGTATTTACCCAACACTCATCTGTCTTTTCCTGCTAGCAAAGTACCTGCAGTGAGTATCCTTTTTCTCACTGATTGCCTCCTCCTGAAGATGTGTTTAATGAGAAAATATATACTGATTTTATGACAAAGATGAAGTGATTTTGGACAAGACTGACAAAAGGAAGATCACTTTCCTTGGACAGAGAATTAGATTTGCCTGTGTATTACCAAAGATCACAAATTAGTTCATGATCAAGGTAGCCATCTGGATCTGGCAAAAATTTAGTGCTACATTTTTTTCCACCAAATCATTGGCATTAGACAACTATCAGATCACTAAAACTCTCCCTATGCTCTGGGGCCAGTATCCCTCACCTTGAATTTAGACCATTTTCTCTGTTAACAAACAAAGTAGTAAATTACTAGTATGAGAGACAATGCAAGCAACACTGTTTACCATTTATCAGTTGTTCACAAACTTGTCTTGCAACTGCTCGCATCATGTTCTGAGAAGCAATGTCACCCTAAATCAAAACCAAACCAAGTGTTTCATTAGTGAGTGTCTGTGCTTTTAAAGACATAGCATTGAATTAAAAACTCTGAGAAAAACTGGCTTTAAAGCAGACTTACTCTGTCACCTTTTTCTCCCTTCATTCCAGGTGTACCCTAAAACAAATACAGTAAAAATAAAGCAACTGAAGGATTATATTATTCCACTCCACCTACAGGTTTGAGACATGCAATTCTAGAAAACATTTTGACTCCTTCAAGAAGACAGACCTAGTCCTCCTTTAACTTCAAATTTCAGAGATGTTAAAGCAGGTTCCAGAAAAGACTGGACAAGCAATGATATTTTGTGTATGATCAAAAACAGTAAAAGATGCAGAAGAAAAAGGTCTGAAGGAAAAATTGAAACTAGGGCTAAAGAAACTGATGTATTCTGACACTGGGACCACACTGGCAATTTGAAAGTTGAATTTTTAGCATCACATTTCTGTAAATGGTGAATGGCCTTGTATGAGTTATATTTGACTGTTTAATTTTAAGTCTTAAGTGAACTCATCATTAAAGAAGGTAAGCTAGGTCGAATAACATGTCTAGGAAGGGCAGCTGTCTTCTTGAGCCCACAAGAAACAGCCTGTGTTAAGCAAAAAAAAGCACTATGCAGAGGTAACGCATAAGATGAAGAGATGCCATTAAGTTCTTATTCTATCTATAACGACAGCTTCCCTGCTAATTCTCAACCATTTCTAGTCTTACAATATTCTCACAGAAGTCTTAGCTTGATCTGCTTTATAATTATTGACATCTGCCAAGAGCTAACTTTTGTCTAACAGCAATTTCCATTTGCCTTTGAATACTCTAGTGGTTGTTGTGGGTTTTTTGGTTTTCAAGAATAGTATGTAAGAACCCAGCCAGAAGGACTGACTCTAATTTTTATATATGTATGTGTATATGGCTGGAAAAACATTAGGTATGCTGTAAAGATGTTTTTAAATGCTGAACTGTAGATATGCACACACAACATACTCTGCAAACAAAATTTTGTGTGTGCACGTCACAAAAGATTTTGAGATTTTAGCCTTACTTTTGCATACCTCTACTAGGAAAGAAAAACATCAAGAGAGAGCAAATCATCCATTGCAAAGAAAATGGCACAATACTTGGTATGATGGATTTTTAAAGCTTTTCAAAATAGACAGCAATGATCTCAGAAAGATGTTTATAACTTGCTTTGGTCTGTTTGACATGATTTTGGACACAGTAAAATTTGCAGTTGGCCACTTAAAATAAGCAGAAAATTAGATCCACAGTCAATTGTTTTAGCCACTAGGTCACCCTCTGAAAAATTTAAAAATCTGCAAAGTGTTTTAAAACTATGCTTTTAGTTTTGACATCAAAATACAAATGAAAGAAAGAAAAAAAAAGAAAACTGTATCTACTGCAATACCTGCTTAGGAAGCCATCATGAATAGCCCTTCCAATGCTCTTGAATACTCACTGTGACAAATGCTACATGTGCCAAATCCCAGGGCAGTACAAACAAAACTTTGGCCAAAACTATGGCTCCTGAAGTGGCCACAGTGTTTTACAGATGACTTCAGCAGATGCAGTTAGGCCACAGCTGAGTCCTAAAAATCTATTGTAAATTAATCTGATAGAATGTGTCCAAAGAGCACAGGAGCTTTGTTATTTAAACACAAAGGGGGTAGCATGAGTTCAAATAGATTTTCACTTATAGCCCTAAATTACTATTTGAACGTAAGGCGTATTTCAAAGGTGAAAGACCAGTTTGGTCATCTGCTGCTCTGCATGGCTCCCTGCATAGTTACACACACATCCCAAGTACTACTGCTTTTTGCATCTTAGTATTTCTTCAAGGACTCTGTTTATCACCATTAAAAAAAGCGAAGGCTAAGTGTGGGCCGCAGCTGTTTTTCTTGACATTTCTATAGTACCTGCAACTAATTTCAACAATATGAGACAACAAATCATTCCACTGAGGTCACAGCAGATACAATTCAAATCCAGTGGCACTGTTTCATAGACTTCTATCAAGGTTTTGGGCAAACAAGTTTCCATGGGGTGCATCAGGGTATGAACTCAGTATGCTGTCTGAGCTCCTCTGCAGCAGTGTTGCATGTGCCTACCCCATGACATGCCACTGAAAATATGAGGCAGCTCATCCATTACTGAGTTAAGTAGTTGGCATACAGTTCATTTGCATCATGCATAACACATCGTTTATACAAAATTAATTGTACAGACTCAAATAAAAGATTTAGAATGGTGACACCATAAATGTGTCACTGGAATAAATCATAACAATGAGACAGTTATTAACATGTAAAAAATACACTCATCAAACTGATGAATATTCTTTCCTTTCTGTCCTTTACCCTTTCATCTACACATTTTCTTACGCTGTGAAGGCCACAGCGAAAAGGTCTGTCTTTTAGTTTTAGCTTAGTACAGCCACATGTTGAAACAGACCACGGACTTGTAAATGCCATAACAACATAAATAAACTGGAACAATTAAAACCATCAGGAAAATATGACATTTCTGTCTGTCATTCTCTCATAATTAACACTCTGGTAAAAGCTGATGTAGTGAAGCTCTAAAAGAGATGTAATTTGACTCTCAATCCAACAGACTAATATCTCAGTCATAAACTATCACATGTATCTGAAATATCCATTGAACAGATTTGCAAGTTTTTTGCTTGTACTAGTCTATAACATGAAAATCTGGGGGCAAAATACTGTCAAATTATTAGGTCCTTCTCTTTCTGTTTGAAACTGGGCGATTTTTGTTATTTTCTGAAAGCCTATTTGTTTGAAATTATCTGCTAAGTACATATTTATAGTACCTGCTCATTGTATTCTCCTCCTTTCTACTGCCTTCATTTAGGCATTATGTACATTTAGGCATTAGTACAACCTCATGTTGTTTTGACATAAGCAAATTATGCAATATGTCTTTTTGTTTATTCATTCATACCATTTACTAGGTAAGTGTAAACATTAAAAATCAGACTTCTGGTCTGCTATCCCACCAATATTCTAATAATTACTTAAAATGCTGTATTCCATTTAACTCACTTGCTAGAGCATTCACAAAAGAGAAAAAAATGAAGCAAACTTAAAATGTTCAAATCCTGAATACTGTTTCTGGAAATATTTTTGCTGACCGGTCAAGGAAAGTTTTTCAGGCTGTCTTCAGCCGCAAGCCATGTTGGTAAGACAAGAAGGTGCTCTGGTAACAAAATCACAACATTGCTCCAAAGTATTGCCAACAAAGGTCCCCCAGGTAGAAAAATTCTAAGGCCATTCCTTAATTACACGCAATACACAGTCAATTTTACAATTCACTGAAATCAAATGAGCCTCATTCTTCAATCTGTGACGTACATTGCTTCAACCTTATAATTGGAAATCTATAGGTTATTCCAGACTTTATATATAAAAGTGGATATTAGAGGCTGACTGGCTATGTTAACAACGAAGTTCATTTTACACCTGGATATTTTAGAAATATAATTTCCAAAAAAAAATAATTACAACTGTAATTACTGGGTTGCTATTTGCACCTTCCTCCCACTTGGTTATATTCTCAAATTTCAGTTTATTTTCTTTTAATGGACAAAAAAGTGGAATTTAGCCAACTGCTTGCCAGCATTTTGAGAAGCAGCAGCTGCTGCTGACATTCTGTTTTGTTGATATCCTGCAATGAGGGAGTCACTTGGGGTCAGTTTGAGGAAAAGCTAGTTTATGCTGCATGTGGGATTTTTCTGAGCTGTGGGATGAAGGCTGGGGCTGCAGCAAAATTGTACAGCTGAAGGAGGACAAAACAAAGGATGTTTTGCTATTTTTACTTTAAAAGATAATGCGCTCAATTGTTTTCCCCAAAAGAATGTTTGCTCCCCACAAGAACCACCAGTTCATTGCTCCCAAAGCAGTATCTTTCTGAGACTTCATCTAGGATGTCTGCATAGTTGGATGCAAGATCGGTAAACACATGGCAGCAGAGAATGGAAAACGTTCCAAAACTGCATTTAACTCACAACAAACTTCTCCCTTGTGTGCCCGAGTTTACCCTCTAAAGGTTTTCACAGTCTGTTTGGTCCTGGAGACATCAGCCTAATACCACCTTATATATAAAACATAAATTCCTTGCACTATTTCCTGGGGATTCCTGGGGACCTTCTAGATCAACAGTCAGACCCAGCTGTCACAGTCTGTTTTATAAACGAGACAGCACTACCTTAAGACAACTTAGTCTGCCTATCCATCCATTACCATTTTCACTCTCATACCTATACAAAAACAGTACTGCAACTTTTCCTCTGACACTCCAAGATCTTCGGTTTCCCATTACACTTATTCACAGAAATCAAATCTATTTCTTTCTAAGCCAATATCCTCTTTTAGTTTAATGACTCTTTCTTACCCTTGCTGGTTGTTACCCCACAATTTGTAGTAGCAGTCCGTACCAAATTCTCACTCTCTGTTAGACCAGACAGACAGAGGACGTGTATTTTAGTCTCTAAAACAGCCAGTGCTCAATGCTCAATAGATCACTGACACATTTGTGTTCTTCCTGCTCCTTTTGTGGTCATTTTGTTACTACACTGAGAAAACACCTAAGTTTCTCTGGGAAGTACTTATAAGCAAATTAAAAAAGTCAAATTTCCTATTTCCATGCAAATTCAGTTAACACTCCAAGTATGGTACCAACTTGTTCTAGTATAAGTACACATTGAGTCTGAGAAGTGTTTACAGCCACACTCATGGTGTTGTCTGCCTCAGCTTAGCACATGAGTGGTACTTAACACATCAGGAAAGAGCCCCAATTGACTGCATTCACTCAGAATATCTTTGCAACACCAAGGCTCCTCATAATTTCCATGTAACTGTGTATCCTTTGCCTGGGCTATAACGTCCCTTCCTTTGTAGTGGTCTTTCACCTAACTTGTGTTGCATAGTACCAGCAACACAGATTTTTCAGGTAGAAGAACAGATGGCAGGATCTGGTCAGAAATTATTTACTCCTTGTATTTACCAGAGGCGGTGGAAAGCCTCATTCTCTTTGTCCAGGAGAGGAAGTTACAAATTCAGGCCGGTCTGAACTATGATTCATGACACTGCAAGTTGTATTTGGCCATCAGGGTGCACCTTTGGCAATTCTAATACTGGACACAAAGGAAAGCATTCAAATTCTGTCCACCAGGAGTCTGATAAAACATCTGTGCAAGGTGCAAGCCAGAATCCCTGCTGGGATTTGTTCTAGAAACATAAGAAATGGTAAATGTGATGCACAGTGTCCCATTACAGGAAAGTGCAATAACTGGAGAAAAAATTTATTTCTAACTGAAAGGAACTCTTAAGATTAGAGTGTAGGAGGTGCTTGTACAGGAGTTGACTGCTTTACTTTGCAAAAGCACTGAAACTGGGCTTGTAGCCAAATTTCCTTCTATGCACGTTGTCTACCTGCAGATCTTTGCTGCTGAACTGAGTCAGCTATCTGGTCTCCCTGCTAAAGGAAAACTCTGAAACAACTGGTAGCTTGAAGCTCACTTGCAAACAAACCACAGCACCTTGTGCCCTGGCTATGTCTATCAAGCATCTGACCTGGCAGGAAAATCACATTAACAATGCATGTCTAAAGGCAGGAAAGCTTCAGTGCTTTCCTAAGACACTCAATGTCCTCTACTGCAAGGAGAAATGTGATTTATAGGCTGACAAATGCAGACTTGATTTAGTGTGTCTATGAGAAAATGACCCAGCTTCCAGGTGTTCCTAGGAACTTCCACTTCATATCTATCAAGCTGCCCAGCCTGCTATATATCTTTCCAGATTATCCAGCTGTTGCATACACAATGACATTACAGTGGGATGGAAAATTCTGGCTGATTGCCAGACATTAAGTACAAGCAATGAATGACTTTTCATTTCGATTGCTGTCTCCACTCCTGACTCAAGCATAATTTCTCAGAGATCCTGCCTGTAAATCAGCTGTTAGAAAAACCTGTATGAAATAGTAAGAAAACTAACCTAAGAACTTACAGTATTAGTAAGCAACATCTAAAATTGTATTGTGAAATAATATTAATTTTCTTTTCTATAGCATGAAAGCACATTAAAAACATGAAATAGTCTTGAATGCTATATATGATACTTGTTTTACTTAAGCTTAGGGAAAGACATGCTTGACTAAACACTCTCCTGACTAGAACATTGCAGAACCCATTTGGTACTGATGATTTACA